>NC_064626.1:879518917-880770032 GCF_023864275.1 Schistocerca cancellata
AATGCGTTTATCATTCGTCCTCTTGTATTTGAGTTTATGACAGCTACATTTCTGTGAGACCTCTACGGTCACCACAACTTCCTTTTTCATCTGTTAATGACGAGCAACCAGTGTTTTATCTTCAATGTTAAAAATAATCGGTACTTTTTAAACCAGGGACTACTCAGGCGCACGCAGAGAGAGAGACAGAGAGAGAGAGAGAGACGCATTAATTTGTTTACAAATCCATGTGACATCACGCCGCGGGAATTTCTTTTCAATTGTTAACAGTGAGCTACAAGGTGCGCATCGGACTTCCGAAGAGGCTACAGTCTGTCTTGCTGTCTTGAAGATGCACTCTGGAGATGGAGACGAAACGTTGGTTTCAATATGAAATTCGTCAAACCACGGCATAATAGTTCGGAATTTAATATGAAAAATACCACGATCTGTTGTCGCAGCCCTGGAGAAGTGCAACTGTTATGCTAAAGAGGTTGTATATTTCGCGTGGTTCCTTATGGATAATTTTAGGGGATGTTCTGTTCCCTGGAGATTCGATTAATTAAGACGGCGGAAAGAAAAGATGCGCTACGCGATGTACACGTTGTTTCAGTACCTCTCCGACAAACTTTGAGTGATAGCAGATCACGCTAATACTTTACATTTTGGTACGCTGCTTACGAGTTATTCGCAGGGCTTGTTTATGACCCAAGCGACACAAGCCGCCGATTGGGGCTCCAAGATGAGAGAGGCACCAGGGGCGTGGGCGAGATTTCTATACAGAGCATAGCAGAATTAATAGAGGCCGCCTGCGTCATCATTATGAGAAAGGCGCCCAAATGTACGATATGTACGCGGGACGTTCAATAAATAACGCGACACATTTTTTTCTCTGCCAGTTTCGGTTGAAAAAATGCGGACTTTGTTGTGAGACATCGTGGAATATTCCCACTTCAGCGGCTGTAGTTTCATGAAGTTCCGATAAGTGGCGGCGCTATAGGCGTCTTAAAGGAAGTGTCTTCCAAGCAGAGAGCTGTCACTGAGTTTCTTTTGGCGGAGAAGCAGAGCATCGCAGATATCCAAAGCCCCTTGCAGAATGTCTAGTATAGTGAACAAAAGCATGGTGAGTCGTTGTCTGTCACATCATCACAGCAAGGTCGCGCAAACCCGTCCGATCCCCCGCGTGCCGGCTGGCCACACACGGCTCTGTCTCCTGCAAAGTTGGAACGTGCGGACACGCTCGTTTGAGGCGATTGACGGATCATAAACAAAAACCTCACTGCAAAACTGGAGGTCTCTGCTGGTAGCGCTGATACGCTCGTCCAACACGATCAGCTCTGAAGTGATTTGCGCAACGCTCAGGAAATCTGAGGAAACGACTTCATTGTGTTCGTTGCCATAAAAATGCGAACGATCTTCTCCATGACAACGCAAGGCCTCCCACAAATCTCGGCACCGGAGAGGAGTTTACAAAACTTCATTGGGCTGGTCTTCCTTATCCTCCCTACAGCCCTCATGTCGCACCTTCTGACTTCCATCTACATGGCTCAATGAAGGATGCACTTCGTGGTAAGCAGTACGTGGATGACGGGGAGGTTGGATCCTACGTCGACCAGTAGAGTGGTACGAGCACACTTTTGGAACAGCTGAACAATTTACCGCTTGATGTTTACAGGCGATTCTGATTACAGGACGATAGAATCCTAGCACAGTTCAGTGTTAATGCGATTTTGGGGATAATTGGATAGGCCGGGGAAGAACTTTGGCCTGACTACACACCCCTTGATTACTTTCTTTGGGTGCATATCAAGATTATCGATTACATTGCTACAATTGCCACTAGAGCTGTGCTGATATCCTGACACGCTCTGCAGAACTGGGCGGTCACCGATATGAAGGTGTGCAGCGGGTACTAGGGCACAGAGCGGATTGTTTGACTCGTCCATGTACATTAATGTCAAAGCATGCCTAATAATAATAAATAGTAATTTTTGCGACAGTAGTTATTCATTATTGTAACATTAAGGACGCGTTTAAGATCATATGTTCCTTAATTAAAAAAAGACCCGCTTTGTGTAACCTATCATTCCTCAAAGTTTGTCGGTGCGATCTAGAAACAGCCTGTGGAATTCAGTGCGCGGATGTACTGAATGGAGACACATTATTATGCTCACCATCTACAGTTCACAGTGCAAGCATATAATTCAGTAACGGATTTTCTGTCATCACTATAGGCATGAAACATGGACACTAACTGTATTTGTTGATCACTTGTCCTACCACCAAGTCTAACATACTGAAAGGAAATGTGTCGTAATTCGAACGATTTTTCCGTCGACATTCGTCTCTACCGGATTAGCAATTTCTGGTTACTTTTTGTACGTTGTAACGACTTATATCAATGAGCCGTGCGCAAAACTGTCCACGAATGTCACAGTTAAGTATTGTAGAAGATTAGTGCCGAATGTTTGAAGAATAAAAAAAAATTAAATTTAAATTTGGTATCCGCGCAAGAAACAATTATAAAATAACCTACAACCCATTTCTGTGATTGTTAATAATATTTTACATGTCATTTCTGAATTTTTTTTATGTATCAAATATTGAACATATGTATAATTTCATGGCACAAATAGCTATTGTTTTCAGCTCTACTAGTTACAGAGAACGATTAAGTTCAAATGGTTCTGAGCACCTTGCGACTTAACTTCTGAGGTCATCAGTTGCCTAGAACTTAGAACTAAATAAACCTAACTAACCTAAGGACATCACACACATCCATGCCCGAGGCAGGATTCGAACCTGCGACCGTTGCGGTCGCTCGGTTCCACACTGTAGCGCCTAGAACCGCACGGCCAAACGATTAAGAAGAGCAATAAAAACGAAGTGCGACACCAAGTGAGTATCGCCCAATTATTTCGCTCAACACTGGAAGGAGACTCTGTTATCTTCACCTGGACGCAAGGCAACAAGCCACATTGTCACGACACTTCACTAGCCTTAGGAAGTCACGTTTTACGATGTAGTGCTACCGCCAGTTGAACGAGTATCATTTGTTCATGACACACATGTAAAAGCAATTTAGCATGTTCTGAAAATGAAGGACAATTAGCAACATGTGGGGGCATCGATGGCAAAATTTCTGAAAACATACCGATTTTGAGTTGTGTCATCATCAATAACAGATGTTTATGTCAACATTCAATCTTTCCTGTTACGTTCTTCTATTACTTCTTAACTTAATTTGTGCTTGAGACAAACTGTTGCAAATACGTTTGAATTGATCTCATACCAGTTCTAAATTTACAGAATAACAACACTGTTGCATCTATGTTTGTATATACTTTTTATTACTTGAATTATGACTAATAACAGTGCTACAGGAATTACCAAGTGATTACTGAAATGCACCAACAGAAGTCAAATTCAGCGGAATATGACCGAAAAATGTAAACACCCTCTACAAACAAACGTAATATAACCATAATACTAGGAAGATAGTGCACGTTTATTGTTCTCGTTCGTATCGTAGCACGCCCTGGGAAAGTGACAGTGGTTCAGAAACATCTATGGACAAGTAGCAACCGTTCATCCTTGTTGTACCGAGCGAGGTGACGCAGTGGTTAGCACACTGGACTCGCATTCGGGAGGACGACGGTTCAATCCCGCGTCTGGCCATCCTGATTTAGATTTTCCGTGATTTCCCTAAATCGCATCAGGCAAATGCCGGGATGGTTCCTTTGAAAGGGCACGGCCGACTTCCTTCCCCATCCTTCCCTAATCCGATGAGACCGATGACCTCACAGTTTGGTCTCTTCTCCCAAATCAACCCAACCCCAATCATCCTTGTATCAAACCTTTCGTAAACAGGTTTTGAATTAATGTTACGTAATTCCTTCTTCCCGACGATAAATCACACCTTGATAATATTTGAAAGTGGTGTAAAGAGTGGCAACTCGTTTTAAATGCACATAAATATAAAACGAAATTAGAATTATATTAATACCTTCAGCTGTTTAACGGGTGTTGATATGCATCAACGGGGACAGGTGAAAATGTGTGCCCCGTCCGGGACTCGAACCCGGGATCTCCTGCTTACATGGAAGACGCTCTACCCATCTTTTTTTTTATTTTTATTTTTTTAAAATCTCATGTTGTTCTATCTTGTTCCTTGAATTTGTTCGTGGCGGACGTCCGATGACATGCGTTCAGGTTAATCGTTGATCCCTTCACTCAGTTTTTTTATTACAGAGAGTAGCTAAACCCTCTGACCGAACACGCTGAGCTACCGTGGTGGCATCCATCTGAGCCACTGAGGTCACAGAGGATAGCGCGACTGCAGGGACTATCTCGCGCACGCCTCCCGCGAGGCCCACTTCTCACCTTGTATGTCCACACACTACATTCGTAGTGTCCCACCCCAACACACTCATTACTCGTGGAAGACATTCTTACCAAGTCCCGTAAGAGTTCGGGGAATATGTGTGCATCCGCACAGAAGAAAAAGGTCATGGCCGGTGTTGCCAGAACTATATACTTATATGGATATATCCATAGTAGTATAAATATAAAACTGTTCACATCTCAAAATTAATAAAATAGCAGATGTCCTAGGACTACACCATCAATGAATCACAATATTGTTCAAATGGTTCAAATGGCTCTCAGCACTATGGGACTTAACATCTGAGGTCATCAGTCCCATAGAACTTAGAACTACTTAAACCTAACTAACCTAAGGACATCACACACATCCATGCACCAGGCAGGATTCGAACCTGGGACCGTAGCAATCGCGCGGTTCCGGACTGAAGCGCCTAGAACCGCTTGGCCACGGCGGCCGGCCACAATATTGTAATAGTACACTCATACCTTGGCATCGCAATTTATAGGGATATGAAGTGGAATCACTAGAAAGCCTCTGCTGTAGGTAAAGCGGTTCGCAGCCTTCCATTTGTTGACAAGATGCTGAGAAAATGCAGTCAACCTACAAAGGGGAATGCTTAAAGGCGGCGTGGATCGCGTGGCTCTCGGCAGCAACGACAGCCTACCGTACACATTAATGAGTCACCGGCAGCGTTTCTAGCCGCGGCCCACTTGTTGTAACTGGTGCTGAAGTGTGCCGCCCGTGGCTGCAAATAAGGCCGGTTTGAATGCGGATAGCACGGAATAGGATGAGACGGGATGACACGGGTGGCCGCTGCGCAGGCCGTAGCGGAGAGAGCAGCGGCCGGCGTCCAGCTGCGGCCCACACACACACACACACACACACACACACACACACACACGTGTCCGCGTCCAGAGAAAGTGGCCGCCAGGAATGCCGGTGACACAACCGGACAACGTTTCTCTGCACATGCGGCCCCTGCTGGCCACACGGAACTGCCGCCCCCAACACCAAGCGCCATAGCACAGTGGATATCTCGTACCATAACAGACATACTGAATGGAATGTTAAACGCAACGACCGCGGTGGGTCCTTGCGCTTAACGGCACGTTGATTGTAGGGCGATAGCAACAACGTATAGCTGCTCATATACACTGTCGGTCTTTGAAACAGCAACGCCAGGAAGAACAGCAAATGACGAAATTCTCCTCACTGTGCGTATACGGTGTATTAGGAAGAAAACATGATCTGATTTGCAGGAGATGGAGGAGGTTAAAGGCTGCAAGATTTAGCACACAGAGGCTCTTAACCTGGCGTACAACTGAGTGGAAGTGAGCTTGGGTGATAGATACGGGTATATAATTCCATGCTTTATGCCAGAGTTCATCAGTCTTAGAGACTGTCGAATGGCGCAACATCCGGTCTTCGTCTTATCTTGTCGAAAGATAATGCACGGAGAGCTCGTCCGCAGCTCGTGGTCGTGCGGTAGCGTTCTCGCTTCCCACGCCCGGGTTCCCGGGTTCGATTCCCGGCGGGGTCAGGGATTATCTCTGCCTCGTGATTACTGGGTGTTGTGTGATGTACTTAGGTTAGTTAGGTTTAAGTAGTTCTAGGGGACTGATGACCATAGATGTTAAGTCCCATAGTGCTCAGAGCCATTTGAACCATTTTTGAACCTCGAAGATAGGGCTCAGCTACCAGCCTTAACGCAATGGCTGCTGTACAAATTATTGACTATACAAGCCAGACGTCATTTGATCCACTATAAATGGTCCTGAAAGCCTGCGACTGTGAAAACAATAGGTTTGTTTATAAATAACTCATCTGCTACCAGTCACGACCATCGTGACAGGGACTCGCCTTTTCAGATGAAAAGACGATGTGATGTCACTCTTGTGCCCTTCTTTTTGGGAGTAACAATAGTCAGCCGACCGGAGTGGCCGAGCGGTTCTAGGCACTTCATTCTGGAACCGCGAGACCGCTACGGTCGCAGGTTCGAAAGCTGCCTCGGGCATGGATGTGTGTGTTGTCCTTAGGTTGGTTAGGTTTAAGTAGTTCTAAGTTCTAGGGGACTGATGACCTCAGATGTTAAGTCCCATAGTGCTGAGAGCCATTTGAGCCAGTAACAATAGTCATCGTGCTGACAGCCCGAGGGGTTCGAGACTTCGTCGCATTGTCTGTGGCGATACTGGTTGTGCTGCAAACAAACATAACGTGGCTGTAGGATCCTGCCGAGCGAGGTGGCGCAGGGTTAGCACACTGGACTCGCATTCAGAAGGACGGCGGTTCAAACCCGCGATCGGCCATCTTGATTTAGGTTTTCCATGATGTCCCTAGATCGCTTCAGGCAAATGCCGGATGATTCCTTTGAAAGGGCACGGCCTATTTCCTTCTCCCTCCTTCCCTATTCCGAGCTCCATCTCTAATGACCTCTTTATCGACGGGACGTTAAATACTAATCAACTTGTACGATCCTACAAGGCCGCATGAACAATATGTCTGTCTTTTTGGATGTGTTTGTCGTGCGGCTATTGACATCCTACGTGGCGTCGAGTGTGGCTCTCCTGAAACTATCTATTTACGGGTATATTCCCACGAGACTAGTGGGATCTCTATTAACGCGAGCAGCAGTATTGCAGGGCGGTAGAGCGCAGTCTGGTCAAGCCACGATCCTGCCGCTATCGAATTCACCCTTCCTTACGCAAGGCACAACACAATCTCACGCGAAAGATGGCGGCAGCTACTTGCACGTAAATATAAATCCGCATGCGCCGTTTTCCGGTATACTGCATGTCCCACAGTCGCAGACGATGAGTGTTCTCAGAATTCTAGTTGTTGTGGTTTTCAGTCTAGAGACTGGTTTGATGCAGCTCTCCATGCTACTCTATCCTGTGCAAGCTTCTTCATCTCCGAGTAACTACGGCGACCAACATCCTTCTGAATCTGCTTAGTGTATTCATCTCTTGGTCTACCTCTACGATTTTTACCCTCCATGCTTCCCTCCATCACTAAATTCATGATCTATCCATCTAATCTTCAGCATTCTTCTGTAGCACCACATTTCGAAAGCTTCTTTTCTCTTCTTGCCTAAACCATTTATCGTCCCTGTTTCACATCCATACATGGCTACACTCCATACAAATACATTTAGAAAAGACTTCCTGACACTTAAATCTATACTCGATGTTAACAAATTTCTCTTCTTCAGAAACGCCTTTCTTTCCATTGCTAGTCTACATTTTATATCCTCTCTACTTCGACAATCATCAGTTATTTTGCTCCCCAAATAGCAGAACTCATCTACTACTTTAAGTGTCTCATTACCTAATCTAATTCCCTTAGCGGCACCTGATTTACTTGGACTACATTCCATTATCCTCGGTCTGCTTTTGTTGACGTTCATCATATATCCTCCTTTCAAGACCGCTCTTCCAGGTCCTTTGCTGTCTCTAACAGATTTACAAGGTTATCGGCGAACCTCAAAGTTTTTATTTCTTCTCCATGGATTTTAATTCCTACTCCAAATTTTTCTTTTCTTTCCTTTACTACATATTCAATAACATCGGGGATAGGCTACAACTCTGTCTCACTCCCTTCCCAACGGCTGCTGCCCTTTCATGCCCTTCGATTCTTATAACTGCCACCTGGTTCTTGTACAAATTGTAAATAGCCTTTTGCTCCCCGTATTTGACCGCTGCCACCGTCAGAATTTGAAAGAGAGTATTCCAGTCAACCTTGCGGAAAGGTTTCTCTAAGTCAACAAATGCTAGAAACGTAGGTTTGCCTTTCCTTAACCTATCTTCTAAGCTAAGTCGTAGAGTCAGTATTGCCTCACGTGTTCCATCATTTCTACGGAATCCGATCTGATTCCCCAAGGTCGGCTTCTACCAGTTTTTCCATACGTCTGTAAAGAATTCGTGTAAGCGTTTTGCAGCCGCGACTTGCTACATTTATAGTTCGGTAATTTTCACACCCCTCAACACCTGCTTTCTTTGGGATTCTGGTACACAGAGCATTCGTGACGAGAACAGTCTGGAGGACGAGCTTCTACGCTTGAGAAGAGAGTAGCAGGTACGTAAGGCGCTACGAATGAAACCAACAGCGGACAAAAGGAATCCAAGGCTTTTCTGTCTTACGTGGGAAGCCTATCGTCAAAAATAGGCCGGAGCCTCAGCAAACACAAAGTGAAAGTGAATTTTCGCCCTTCACCAAGGACAGCAGTACTTCTGGGTTCCGTTAAAGTTGATTTAGTGCTTCGGAAGCCTAGTTTACAAGATCCTTGTGAGTGTGGCCATTCATACATCGGACAGACGACACGTACAGTCCATGAGAGATCCACGGAGCACCGCATGTACACGCGTCTCTTACAACCTAATAAAGCGGCAGTGGCAAAGAACAGTAATGACACTGAGCACTCTATGGCGTACGATAACGTCGACATTTTAGCCTCAACTTCATCTGTCTGGGACTCAGTAGTGAGAGAAGCAATTGAAATTCGGTTGGCGACGAATTTAATTGATAGAGATGGCGGCTTCAGGTTGGACAAATCGTGGAATCCGGCACTTTCTGTAATAAACTCACGACGACGTCGGAACGGTGCAGCTCGCAATGATATGTCGATTTTACCGTGTGGATCGACCGTGCAGCCATAGATCTAACTTCATGCATATGTTGTACCTCTTTGCCACCGGTGAACGCCTTGTGTATCTGTGGCCAAATCCGCAGTGGCGCGGTTCGCGGGTTTAAAAGAACAGAACAAATGCTGGAGCGTCAGTTACGCGGCTAAGTCTGAAGATGGCTGGACGGTAACCAGCCGAAATATCAGAAGAAAAAGTGGAATTTATGGAATAATCACTGCGCCGCGAAAATATGAAGATGCACATTCAGGTGTGATTTCTGAATGGGTTTTCGTACGCACAGGGTGTAAATGAGGTTATTCGTAACTAATTTGTGAGTTTACGTAGACGCGCTAATACATTTGCCTGTCGAAGCAGGGTGGAACATAAATTTAAGATTAGGAAGTTTTTATTATTTAAATTTTTAAAGGATTTTGTATGGAGTGTAGCCAGTTTCATCCTTATTGCATGCCGCCTACATGGTGTTGCAATTTGAAATGCCGTTAGCATTAAAGAAAAATGTTCAAATGTGTGTGAAATGTTATGGGACTTAACTGCTAAGGTCATCAGTCCCTAAGCTTACACACTACTTTACCTAAATTATCCTAAGGACAAACACACACACCCATGCCCGAGGGAGGACTCGAACCTCCGCCGGGATCAGCCGCACCATCCAGGATTGCAGCGCCTTAGAGCATAAAAGAAAAAAAGTGTCGAGCGTGAGACGGTGAATGGAAAGTATACCGGTCAACTATCACAGTTTTATCGTGCGTGTTTGTCACTGTACACACCCTGTAAAGCACAAAGAGTGTATCGAAGGGCATTATGTAGTCGTGGTGCGGTTCCTGTGTAGATCCGGGTTCAATTCTCACTACTCCCAGGATCTTACCTTTCTGGTAGGACTGGAGTGAGGCAAATTCATCTTCGTGATGGCAACTGAGGAACTACTTGAATAAGAAGTAGTGGCTCCAAAGTCTGGAAAGCCGACAACGATCGGTAACGGTGTGCTGATCACATGTCTCGAATGATGCCATATGGCGTAAGGTGACATGGCGATCGGCACCCTCGCTCGGTCCTCTGCCCCTGATCTCGGAATTAAATCATTTTTGTTTTAAATGACGAGTAGAGGGCAGTTTAACTGACTGATTCAGCTCAGCGTAATTCCAGAAACTGAATGTGGTTTGGAAAATACGTGCACAATTAAAAAGCAGTTGATGATTTTTGCTATTTGGACTGCAAAATAATTGGTGCTGGTGGAATTAGAGGGGTTATAAAATGTAGACTAGCAAAAATAAGCAAAGTGTTTTTGAAAAGGAGAAATTTGTTAATATGGAACATAAATCTAAGGTTAGGAAGTTTTTATTATATAATTTTTTAAGGTTTTTGTGAGGAGTGTAGCCTTTTACGGAATGAAACGTGGACAATAATTTTAGAGAAGACAATAATAGTAGCTTTTGAAATTTGGTGATACAGAAGAACACTGAAAGTTATATGGATAAATCGAGTACCTAAAAATAGATAAAAGACAAAGTCTGTTGCGCAAGCCCGTGATCGCAATACTGGCCTATCTGCAAGTAAACTGCAGCCTTTATTCGCCGCATCACTAGGAGACGAAGGATGGCGTGTTCATGGCCTCGGCCGCATGTTACCTCCGGAAAACATTCCCAGTACTCATGTTGACAGTAGGCTGAGTGAATCGCTTGCCATCCTGGAGGGACTTGAACGAGGGTAAACTGCCGCCCTTATGTGGGATTGAACTCAGGACCTCCGCTGCCGGAGCATAACGCTCCGTTCACTTTTTTTTCAAAAATTGCAATTGATTCCAGCCTTTATGTTGATCTCATTTTGTTCGTTGCATTTCATGGGGGCAGATGGCGTATGATATCGATTCAATTTCATCTTTGATCCATTCACTCCGCTTTTTTATTACAGAGAGCAACTAAACCTCTGACCGAATACTTTGATCTACCTTGTCGGCTCCTCCACTAGACCACCATGGCAACAATGAGGAGTTACTGAATCGAATTAGAGAAAAAAATTGTGGCTAAACTTCACTAAGAGAAGGAATTAGCTGATAGAACACATAGAAACCAAGGAATCACCAGTTTGGTAGTGGAACCAAGTGTGTGTGTGTGTGTGTGTGTGTGTGTGTGTGTGTGTGTGTGTTTGTTGTGTCTTGTATATGGCAAAGGATGGGGGGGGGGGTTGGGGGATTTGTAGAGGGAGATTAAGGCTTGCACCCAGCAAGCCAAATAAATGTAAGTTGTAGTAGCTATGGAGATATGAAGAATGAAGAGGCTTGCACTGGATAAACTAACGTCCAAAGTTGCATCCATCCAATTTTTGGAGTGAAGAACACAATAACATGCCAAACTAAGCTAAGCCAAAAACAGTGTTAGCGTAGATTTAAAAGCATCAGGGAACGAAAGGATATGTCTTGTTAACTGCATATCTTGTTGGAATTTTGCTTGGAGGATAACCCTTGTACTTGTGTGTATGAGATGATCCTCCATTAAATCGGGAAATTGATATCGTACACTCCTGGAAATGGAAAAAAGAACACATTGACACCGGTGTGTCAGACCCACCATACTTGCTCCGGACACTGCGAGAGGGCTGTACAAGCAATGATCACACGCACGGCACAGCGGACACACCAGGAACCGCGGTGTTGGCCGTCGAATGGCGCTAGCTGCGCAGCATTTGTGCACCGCCGCCGTCAGTGTCAGCCAGTTTGCCGTGGCATACGGAGCTCCATCGCAGTCTTTAACACTGGTAGCATGCCGCGACAGCGTGGACGTGAACCGTATGTGCAGTTGACGGACTTTGAGCGAGGGCGTATAGTGGGCATGCGGGAGGCCGGGTGGACGTACTGCCGAATTGCTCAACACGTGGGGCGTGAGCTCTCCACAGTACATCGATGTTGTCGCCAGTGGTCGGCGGAAGGTGCACGTGCCCGTCGACCTGGGACCGGACCGCAGCGACGCACGGATGCACGCCAAGACCGTAGGATCCTACGCAGTGCCGTAGGGGACCGCACCGCCACTTCCCAGCAAATTAGGGACACTGTTGCTCCTGGGGTATGGGCGAGGACCATTCGCAACCGTCTCCATGAAGCTGGGCTACGGTCCCGCACACCGTTAGGCCGTCTTCCGCTCACGCCCCAACATCGTGCAGCCCGCCTCCAGTGGTGTCGCGACAGGCGTGAATGGAGGGACGAATGGAGACGTGTCGTCTTCAGCGATGAGAGTCGCTTCTGCCTTGGTGCCAATGATGGTCGTATGGGTGTTTGGCGCCGTGCAGGTGAGCGCCACAATCAGGACTGCATACGACCGAGGCACACAGGGCCAACACCCGCCATCATGGTGTGGGGAGCGATCTCCTACACTGGCCGTACACCACTGGTGATCGTCGAGGGGACACTGAATAGTGCACGGTACATCCAAACCGTCATCGAACCCATCGTTCTACCATTCCTAGACCGGCAAGGGGACTTGCTGTTCCAACAGGACAATGCACGTCCGCATGTATCCCCTGCCACCCAACGTGCTCTAGAAGGTGTAAGTCAACTACCCTGGCCAGCAAGATCTCAGGATCTGTCCCCCATTGAGCATGTTTGGGACTGGATGAAGCGTCGTCTCACGCGGTCTGAACGTCCAGCACGAACGCTGGTCCAACTGAGGCGCCAGGTGGAAACGGCATGGCAAGCCGTTCCACAGGACTACATCCAGCATCTGTACGATCGTCTCCATGGGAGAATAGCAGCCTGCATTGCTGCGAAAGTTGGATATACACTGTACTAGTGCCGACATTGTACATGCTCTGTTGCCTGTGTCTATGTGCCTGTGGTTCTGTTAGTGTGATCATGTGATGTATCTGACCCCAGGAATGTGTCAATAAAGTTTCCCCTTCCTGGGACAATGAATTCACGATGTTCTTATTTCAATTTCCAGGAGTGTAGTTGCCGCGTTACCGCTAGGGATACAAAGCGTAGAATAAAGTACTATGGGGAGTTCCTTAACAGGCCTAAAGCATTCCAAGAAAATGAATGTGAAGTAAAACTGTACAGTACTTCGTTCAGACATAGGAATGCAGTGTGAATCATCGCTGCAGGTGGCCCTCTGACTGAGTACTGGAAACATTTGTTTCGAGCATACCAGAGATGTGAAATTTATTAAAAGAAATTTCATCTTAAATGTGTAATCTACAGTGGAATATACCGCAACGTTGTGGCACCGTGCAACTACTGGAGTCGCACATGCCACCACGCAGATTTTTTTTTTTTTTTTTTTTTGCAAACGCTTTTTGTTTTTCAAATGGTAAATATAACAAAGTGACAGTCACAAATTCTGTTGAGATGAATATGGTCTGAGACATTTGATGTAGTCGTCAACAATACATTATACGACGGAGTGATTGCACGAAAGTCCTTACATGCAGCTCAAACTTATCACCAATATGATCAGTCCACATCGAGAGAATCTAATAATGTACTGATAGATGTAGACAAGAATTCCAGTCGATCGTGACACAGCAGGGAGAAAATCAATGCAGTCGTATACCAGGCGACATCTACAAAGACCGGTTGGTTTTTGTTTATTGTTCTTTCATTCCCTCATCCCTCATGGGCAACGGTCGGTTGGCAGCGGGACAATATACCGCTCTTCAGGCACAGATGTTTATACTAATATGAAATAGTGATGATATATTTTGAAAACGTCTGTACATGCCATTTAAAATTTTGAAAATCAATACGCGCTGAAGATAATAAGACGTGCATTTGCCTGACTAAAGAAATGCTCTTGAAGCCTCACTCAGCCATTCTGTCATTTGTGAACGTCGACTCATGTTGCTGAGCTGATTATGTACGAGCGACAGACGCGCACACCCGTTCGCTCACACACACACACACACACACACACACACACACACACTACGTCAGCAGTGGAAGACCACATGATGACCCAGTACTACTTCTTCAACAGCTACAGCGCTCCAAAATAAGCCATGTGTTTTTTTAAATGGGTGACTAATATTCTTTCCGGTATACGTATTTACAAGGCTGTTAAACATGAAACGCATTGTAGCACAAAAAGCAACTGCACTGTGGCACAGATGTAACGCGTGCTTTCCGGCACAGCTATAAACAAAAGGACAAGTAAAGAATTTAAGCATCATGGGCATGCGTTATTTTGGACCATGAAACTTCGTCGCAATAGATGGAGATAAATGGCTTTTCCGGAAACATTTCTTTAGTATGACAGCTTTTCATACATTACCACTAAGCCCCCGGTGTTATTTCACGACTTCGGATACGCTTTTAAACGTCAGGTTCAAGAGATATAGTACTAGGAAGAAGGAAGTTAATGGAGAAATGGTGAGATGTATTCAAACAATTAGATTTTAATTAAAAATGTATCAAGTGAAATATGGAGTAAATTTCAGTAGAAAACTATTGCGTTACTGTAAAGAAGTAAATTATTGGTTGATTAATCATGTAATGTGGGTTACTTGAAAGGGAAAGGAAATAAATCACAAAGAAGCAAAGGCAGAGGGTCTAAAAGAGAAACAGTGGTGGGGAGAACTTATACTGCCGCAGGAAAATTAAATGATGCTTCAAAAAATTGAGAAGTAGAGGCATTAATGTGGGAAGAGTAGAGGGAGGATAAACTGCAGAAAAGCAAAAGATAAAAGGGTAGATGAATTTCCTGACGCCGGCCGGTGTGGCCGAGCGGTTCTAGGCGCTTCAGTCTGGAACCGCGCGACCGCTACGGTCGCATGTTCGAATCCTGCCTCGGTCATGGATGTGTGTGATGTTCTTAGGTTAGTTAGGTTTAAGTAGTTCTAAGTTCTAGGGGACTGATGACCTCAGAAGTTAAGTCCCATAGTGCTCAGAGCCATTTGAATTCCTGACGAAAAGACGAACTCTATACTGAGAAGGCACTGATAAAAAGAAAACAAAGATTCCAGTATTGTGGTAAGAGTCGGACAAACGGTAAATTATTCGAGTTTAAAGTAGTAACAGTTACTGGCAAAATACCTTATAACGCCGGAATTAGTAGAATAAGTGGATGCGCGTGGGTGTCGGGAAAGTGGAGGAAGGGGGTTGTCCTTACTAGTCACCTGTCGAGCTCAAAATGACCAAGATTATCATCAGTTCGACATATTACGATACTAAACTGTTGACTGGGGTAAGATGCGGATAAGCAGAAAAAAATATAAGGAGTTACTTGATAATAACCAGTTACGCTTAGGAAGAGCAAAGGAATCCGACAATATTCCTAACACTATCGTTGGCAACTTAAGAAAGACTTAATAAAAACTATGGTGCTTTCGTGGAAATAAATGTGTTCAATGTATGTTCGGAAAAGGCGTTCGGGAACCACAGAGAAATAAATGTGAATATAAAAGACAAAGCATCGAGTAATTTCCAAGATATGTTGAATTGAAGTGGATGCAATAAAAATTGAAAATTAAGGCAGAAGAAGAAGAATTAAATAGGTTGCAAGACACTGTTTCAATTTATGCTGGTGGGATTGTACGAAGAAAAAGAGGAATGTACTGAAAGAAATGTTCTCAATGAAAGGAAAAATTTCGCATATATTGGTACTCTGACTAAAACCAAAGGAAAATTTGGGAAAACTATTGAATGAAAGAGATAACTACTATGGTAATAAGTACCACGTATTGAGGACAAAGAAAGAAAAATATTGAAGGATAGCGAAGAGAAGAAAAATTGCTTCCTTCGACAAAATAGCATACTTTTCACAAACTCTGGACTAGAAATTAAACTGTACGTTTTATTACGACACAATGGCAAAGTTTGCCCCTGATAGGTGGAAAAGAATAAAGCTGAAGGAACTGAAAATGTACTTCTGCACAACTAAGCTAATAGTTGGGAGGAAGTTTGATACAGAAATAGGACGTATTAGAAAGAAATTGTGAAGAGAGAAAACTGTGCAGAAAGGTTAGAAGCAGACAGCTTACTCTGGAGTGATATGTTCTATGGTATTAGTCGCTTGGTAATTTGGAGGGCAAAGGAGAATACGAGAGACAGGGGACTAGAGAATGTGATGTTAACTAGGGGGAATATGGAGAGACCGAGACACAGGTGAAGTCTTGCAAGAGATGGAGACTAGCATCTACAGTACTGGATTCCTTTGCGGTAAAACAAGTGATTTCGACACGTCTGAGAAGTAGTTCTCAAATAGTTAATTAGTAACTCGAACAATTCTTTGTTAATCTCCGCTGTGAATGAACACATGATTAGCTTTGACGAAGCTTTTGTTTCATACATAAAACTAAGTGTCGAAGTGCTGAAACACTGGATTCGCATTCGGGAAGACAGTAGTTCAAATTCCGGTTTGGCCATCCACATTTAGGTTTTCGTTATTTTTCTAAATGTCCAAGGCGAAGGCCGGGACGGCTACTTCTAAACCTTCCATTTTTCCTTCTTGGTTTCGCATTTCTACTGACAAATCATACATCTTTATGGTTCAGTCATCAAGTACTGCTCTCTGATCATTGACTTGAATGTGCAGACAGCAGTTTAAAAGAGATTCTAAAACTGTCCTCTGCAGAGTACTGAGTTTGGTCAGAAGTACCTGAAGGAATTCGCCAGTAAAATCATCAATGTGGCGGACGAAATACACTGAGGTGACAAAAGTCAAGGGATATGTCTTAATATCGTATCGGACTTCCTTTTTCCCGGCGTTCTGCAATATCTCCACGTGGCATGGGCTCAACAAGTCGTTGGAAATCCCCTGCAGAAATACCGAGTCATGCTGCCTCTATAGCCGTCCATAGTTGCGAAAGTGTTGTCGGTGCAGGATTTTGAGCGCGAACTGACCTTTCAAATAATGTTCCGTAAATGTTCTATGGTATCCATATCGGGCGGTCTGGGTGGTAAAATTATTTCCTTAATTTATCTGGAATGTTTTTCAAACCAATATCGAACAGTTGTAGCCCGGGGACATCGTGCATTATCATCCATAAAAATTCCATTGTTGTTTGGAAACATGATGACTGAAAATGGCTCTCCAATTAGCTGAACATAACCATTTGGAGTCAATTAACGGTTCAGATGGGCCAGATGAGCCAATAATTCCGTGTAAACACAGCTCACATCATTCACATCATTATGGAACCACAATCAACTTGCACAGTGCATTACTGACAACTTGGGATCATGGTTTCGTGGGGTCTGCGCCACGCTCGAACCCTACCATCAGGTCTTATCTACTGAAACCGGGACTAATCTGACCAGGCCATGTTTTTACAGTCGTCTAGGGTCCAAAAGATATGGTCACGAGACCAGGAGAGACTCTGCAGGCGATGTCGTGGTGCAAAGGCACTCGCGTCGGTAGACTGCTGCCGTAGCCCATTAACGCCAGATATCGCCGCACTGTCGAAACGGATACGTTCTTCGCACGTGCCACATTGAGTTCTGCGGTTATTTAAAACAGTATTGCTTGTCTGCCAGCACTGACCACTGTAAGCAAACGCCGCTGCTCTCGGTCGTTAAGTGAAGGTCGTCGGCTACTGGGTTGTCCGTGGTGAGAGGTAATGCCTGAATTTTCGTATATTCAGGACATTCTTGACATTATAAAAAAAACTAAACTCCTCCTGAACAGGCCATGAAGGCCCAATGGTACCGACCGGCCGCCGTGTCATCCTCAGCCCACAGGCGTCACTGGATGCCGATATGGAGGGGCATGTGGCCAGCACACCGCTCTCCCACCCGAGACCGGAGCCGCTACTTCTCAGTCAAATAGGTCCTCAGTTTGCCTCAGAAGGGCTGAGTGCATCCCGCTTGCCAACAGCGCTCGGCAGACCGCATGGTCATCCATCCAAGTGCTAGCCCAGCCCGACAGTGCTTAACTTCGGGGATCTGACGGGAACCGGTGTTAGCACTGCCGCAAGGCCGTTGGCTCTTGACATTATGGACCTCGGAATAAATTATTCACTAACGACTTCCGAAATGGAATGTCTCGTGCGTCTAATTCCAACTACCATTGCGCGTCCATAATCAGAACCGACACCTTCTCACGTGAACCACTTGAGTAGAAATGACATCTCCGCCAATGCATTACCCTTTTATGGATTGTGTAATCAATACTACCGCCATCTGTACATGTGAGTGGTGCTATCTCATCTTTTCGACAAACTCTTGACACTGTGCATCTCGGAATACTAGATTCCCAATCGATTAATATAGAGGAAGTCCCATGCATCTAGTTCCAACTACCATTTCGCGTTGAAAGTTCGCTAATTCCTGTCGTGTGGCCACAGTCATGTCGGAAATCTTTTCATGTGGATCACATGAGTACAAATGACGGCTCTGCCAATGGACTGCCCTATTACATCTTGTATACGCTATACTACAGCCATGTGCCTATCGCTACCGTATGAGCTTCAATGTATATCAACCTTCGATCACAGTAAGATAGCCCGATTACACTGTACGGCGAAGGACAAATATTACTCTAGTAATTTCAATGGTGAGCAAGCGGTAAAGGAAACAAAAGAAAAATTCGGAGTAGGTATTAAAATCCATGGAGAAGAAATAAAAGCTTTGAGGTTCGCCGATGACATTGTAATTCTATCAGAGACAGAAAAGACTTAGAAGAGCAGTTGAAAGGAATGGACAGTGTCTTGAAAGGAGGATGTAGGATGAACATCAACAAAAGCAAAACGAGGATAATGTAATATAGTCAAATTAAGTCGGGTGATGCTGAGGGAATTAGATTCGGAAACGAGAGGCTTAAAGTAGTAAAAGAGTTTTACTATTTGGGGAGCAAAATAACTGATGATGGTGGAAGTAGAGAAGATATAAAATGTAGAGTAGCAATGGCGAGGAAAGCGTTTCTGAAGAAGAGAAATTTGTTAACGTCGACTATAGATTTAAGAGTCAAGAAGTCGTTTCTGAAAGTATTTGTAAGGAGTGTAGCCATGTATGGAAGTGAAACATGGACGATAAATAGTTTTGACAAGAAGAGAATAGAAACTTTCGAAATGTGGTGCTACAGAAGAATGCTGAACATTAGATGGGTAGATCGCATAACTAATGATGAAGTATTGAACAGAATTGGGGAGAAGAGGAGTTTGTGGCACAACTTGGCAAAGAGAAGGGACCGGTTAGTAGGGCATGTTCTGAGGCATCAAGGGATCACAAATTTAGCATTGGAGGGCAGCGTGGAGGGTCAAAATCGTAGAGGGAGAACAAGAGATGAATACACTAAGCCGATTCAGAAGGACGTAGGTTGCAGTAGGTACTGGGAGATGAAGCTTGCACAGGATAGAGTAGCATGGAGAGCTGCATCAAACGAGTCTCAGGACTGAAGACCACAGCAACAACAACAACAACGTTTTCAATGCACTATGCAGTCTGCTGTATTTGTCACAAAGTAGCGTGAAACAATACCCCATCAGGAGTTAATTTCTAGTGTAGCCTTGGAAGAGTCGAAACATTTAGCATCGGCGCAGTAGACAGGAGACAGTTTCACGATGTAGCCATTCACGAGTTGAGAAACGCATTTGAGAGAGAATGAATGTTCTTCGTGGCGCTGCTAATCGTGTGCGTGGCGAGGACAGTAATGAGAAGTTGAGCACAGTACCTGGCGTGGCTGCCCCTGCGCTGGCGTGCAGCCGCGGCGGCGGCCGGCGGCCGACTGGCGGTTGCGGAATGCGACGTCGGCAGCGGCGGCGGCGGCCGAGTTCCCGTTGCGACGGCGGCGGCGGCGTCGGTAGCAATGAACCCGCAGATGTGGGCCGGCCTTGGCCCAGTTGCGGCGCCGCGCCGCCAGCCGAGGAATGCAGCCGGCCGCCCGCACCGCGTCTGCCGGCTCCCGGGCCCAAGGACGCAGCTTCCGGCCGCCTGTTGGAACAGGGAAGGACGCGTCAACGGCCGCCGGCACATCAGCACTCGGCAGCTGATTCTAAAGCTCTACTTCCTCGTTATTTATGAATACAAGGGCAGAGGAGTGCGCTTAACGCCTCGTTCGTCCAAGTCGTTGGCGTACACGACAGTCTAACGTAATAGTCGCGATACTCCGTCGCGTCTTCGTTACCCATAACGATAGCAGCGTGCCAAGCGGCCAGCAAGCTACACATTTGAACACTACACTACCGGCCATTGCTACACCACGGAGATGACATCCTACAGACACGAAATTTAACCGACAGGAAGTTGCTGTAATTTGCAAATGATTAGATTTTCACAGCATTCATACAAGTTTGGCGCCGGTGGCGACACCTACAACGTGCTGACATGAAAGTTTCCAACCGATTTCCCATACACAAACAGCAGTTGACTGGCGTTACCTGGTGAAACATTGTTGTGATGCCTCGTGTAAGGAGGCGAAATGCGTGCCATCGCGTTTCAGACTTTGATAAAGGCCGGATTGTAGCCCATCGCTATTGCGGTTTATCGTATCGCGACATTGCTGCTCGCGTTGGTCGAGATCCAATGACTGTTAGCAGAATATGGAATCGGTGGGTTCAGGAGCGTAATACGGAACGCCGTGCTCGATCCCAACGACCTCGTATCACTAGCAGTCGAGATGACAGGCGTCTTATCCGCATGGCTGTAACGGATCGTGCAGCGACGTCTCGATCCCCGAGTCAATAGATGGGGGCGTTTGCAAGACAACCACCTGCACGAACAGTTCGACAACGTTTGCAGCAGCATGGACTATCAGCTCGGAGACCATGGCTGCGGTTACCCTTGACGCTGGATCACAGACAGGAGCGCCTGCGATGGTGTACTCAACGACGAACCTGGGTGCACGAATGGAAAAAACGTCATTTTTTCGGATGAATCCAGGTTCTGTTTACAGCATCATGATGGTCGCATCCGTGTTTGGCGACATCGCGGTGAACGCACATTGGTAGCGTGTATTCGTCATCGTCATACTGGCGTATCACCCGGCGTGATGGTATGGGGTGCCATTGGGTATGCGTCGCGGTCACCTCTTGTTCGCATTGACGGCACTTTGAACAGTGGACACTACATTTTAGATGTGTTACGACCCGTGGCTCTACACTTCATTCGATCCCTGCGAAATCCTACATTTCAGCAGGATAATCCACGACCACATGTTGCAGGCCCTGTACGGCCCTTTCAGGACACAGCAAATGTTCGACTGCTGCCCTGGCCAGCACATTCTCCAGATCTCTCACCAATTGAAAACGTCTGGTCAATGGTGGCCGAGCAACTGGCTCGTCACAATACGCCAGTCACTACTCTTGATGAACTGTGGTATCGCTTTGATGCTGCATGGGCAGCTGTACCTGTACACGCCATGCAAGCTCTGTTTGACTCAATGCCCAGGCGTATCAAGGCCGTTATTACGGCCATGGGTAGTTGTTCTGGGTACTGATTTCTCAGGATCTATGCACCCAAATTGCGTGAAAGTGCAATCACATGTCAGTTCTAGTATAATATATTTGTCCAATGAATACCCGTTTATCATCTGCATTTCTTCTTGGTGTAGCAATTTTAATGGCCAGTAGTGTATATCGGATGAGTAAGAATAGTATATACATCTACGTATATACTCTGCAAACCATCGTGTGGTGCATGGCAGGGGTTACTTCCCACTGTGCAAGTTATTAGGGTTTCTTCCTACCATTTACTACGCCATTTATACATTGTACCAAATGTGCCAAACTATAGTTTTGTTAGAGGACAGCACTTATTGCAATAGACGTCTGTTCGCTAACAGTCGTTCCCTTATGAAGCTACTTGTACGAAATGATTCTGTAGACAGGACAGCATGCGAAACTCCCTGGCAGATTAAAACTGTGTGCCGGACCGAGACTCGAACTCGGGACCTTTGCCGTTCACGGGCAAGTGCTCTGCCAACTGAGCTACCCAAGCACGACTCACGCCCCGTCCTCACAGCTTTAATCCCGCCAATACCTCGTCTCCTACCTTCCAAACTTCACAGAAGCTCTCCTGGTAGAGCACTTGCCCGCGAAAGGCAAAGGTCCCGTGTTCGAGTCTCGGTCCGGCACACAGTTTTAATTTGTTAATAGACTTTCTCGGAACAGTTTTCATCTATCTTCAAGAGTCTTCCATTTCAGAACCTTAAGTATCTCTGTGACATTCTCCCACGGGTCAAACAAACCTCTGACTATTCATTCTACTCTTCTCTGAATGCATTCAATATGCCCTGTTAGTCCTATCTGGTACAGGCCCCACACATTTGAGCAATATTCTAGAATCGATCGCACGACTGATCTGTAAGCAATCTCCTTTACAGACAAATTGAACTTCCCCTGTATTCTACCAATAAACAGAAGTCTACCAACTGCTTTTGCACGACTGAGCCTATGTGATCATTCCATTTCATATTACTACAAAGTGTTACACCCAGGTATTTGTATGAGTCGCCGCTTCCAACAGTAACTCGTTGATATTATAACCAAATATCGTTTATATTGATTTGTAACATAGTGGGTTAGAACGTAAGATGCACAAGAGATATTCGGAATCTAAGGCCCGACTGGGCACGAACCGTAGAAATCCTATGAAGCTTTGCACAGATGTGTTGAACAGTGTCTATAGTGTGCCCATAGATAGCGTCACGCCTCACTTTTCAGTTCTGAACACACAGTGAGCACATAAAGATGCCTAGAAAACACTGTCTCCCGCCAAGTATGAGGGCGTGGTTAGACATTACGCCTTGTGACAAGCAGCCCCTACAGCATAACTGTCATGCGTTTCCTTCCAAATAACAATTACTGCAGGGGCAATGAAGACGCTCCTGTATCGTTTTCGATGGGAGGTGTTTGATCACCCACTATACAGCCCGTAGTTGACTCTGCCTGAATTTCATCTCTGCTCACATAAACTACTGGCTATGACGACACCATTTTAATATAGACAACGAGCTGTAGACCATCATAGGGATTCGGCGTAAAACACAGGCGGCTGTCTTCCGTGACGAGGGTGTCGGAAAGTTGGTGCAACGCTACGACAGTTGTCTAAATCGGGACGGTGACTATCTAGAGAAGTAGCTGGAATGTGTAGCTAACCGTTACAATTAAAAGGTTTTTGATTTTCACAGTGGTTTCCATTTCGTGACCGATCGGATCTTACTTTCCCAATAGCCCTGAAATCACGTAGGAGGCAGGCGATCATGGTTCCATTATAATGTAAAACTGTATTAGAGCTGAACAGGTCTCTTCAAAACGTCATACAGCCGGTGAGAAATGACTGTTAATGAAATTGCTCACTCGACGCGTTTCGGATTTATTTCCATCATTTACTAAACAGTAAGGTGACAACAAATTAGTACAGAGAATATGAAAAAATATAACAGGTGTTGGCATACTACAAAATGCAGTAGATGAAATCCTACCCAAGTGCAGAGAGTGTCACAGAATACTAGCGTTACTAGATGTATGTGCAGCATAAGGTGACAGATTACTAGCTATCGTAGGGCGATGGAGGGGGCCGGAAGACGAGGCTGCCCACCAAATGGCTGAGGTCATATGGTGGCGTCATGGGTGTAACATCTGACGTTTCATATACAAAAATGCCAAATTAGTTTTAGCAATTTTACACACTATATAGTAACAAGAAGTAAGAAATGTACAAATATCAACTGAGAATTCCTTGCCTGATAAGGTGTACATGCCAAAAGCCTCATCGCAATGGTAACACCGGCTCCCGTCAGATCACCGAAGTTACTGGGTCGGACTGGGCTGGCACTTGAATGGATGACAATCCAGGCCTACCGAGCGCTGTTGGCAAGCAGGGTGCACTTAGCGCTTGTGAGGCCAATTGAGGAGACATTTGGTTTAGAAGTAGCGACTCCGGTCAGAAAAATTGACAACGGCCGGGAGTGCGGTGTGCTGACAATACGTCGCTCCATATCCGCATTCAGGGGTGCCTATAGCCTGAGGGTGACACGGAGACCTGTCGGTACCGTTGGGCTTTCCGAGGCCTGTTCGGATGGTGAGATAAGGTGTATAAACCACACATAACAATCAAGAACAAATACTAGGCTCCATGCAGCAAGGATGCAAGCAGCATAAAAACATTCAGATGCTAAAATATTGCAAAGACGACTGTGATTCATTGCTAACTGATGATGGAAATAAATCCGAAACGCGTCAAGTGAGCTATTTGAGTAACAAAGACATTTTTCATCGGCTATATGACGTTTTTAAAGCTACGTATTCAGTTCCAGTACAGTACTACATCATAATTCGTAAGATTTATCGACCTAAAAAAAGCTTTTGACAGTGCGAAATGGTGCAAAATGTTCGAAGATTTCGGGAAATTGGGTGTTGCTACAGTGAAAGAGGGTAATACAAAGTATGTACAAGAACCAACAGGAAAAGTAAGAATGGAAGACGAAGGACGAAATGCTCTGGTTGAAAAGGGTTTAAGACGGGGATGCAGTCTCTCATCCCTACTGTTCACCCTATACATCGAAGAAGCAATCGCGGAAATGAAAAAAAAACAGGTTAGAGAGTGGGATTAAAGTTCTTATCAATGATAAGACCATCTGATGTCGTTGCTATCCTCAGTGAAAGTCGAGAAGAATTGCACGACCCGTTGAATGGAATCAACAGTCTAAAGCAAGAATGAGATAAAACGATAAACGTAACGTAAAAACTGGGGACCAGGAAGTAGACAAAGTGAAGGAATTGCTTTCCAGGAAAAGCAAGATTACTCTTGGCGTAAGAAGGAAGGACAAAAACAGACTAGCACAAGCAAAGAGGACATTCCTGACCAAAATAAATCTTCTCGTATCAAACATCGGCCTTTCTTTTTGGAAGAAAATTCTGATAGTGAACGTTTCGAACACAGCATTGTATGCAAGTGAATCATGGATTGTGAGAAAACCAGAAAAGCAGAGAACCGTAGAGTTTGCTATAAAAGGTCGTTGAAAATCTGATGAGCTAGTAAGATAAGAAATGAGTAGGTTCCCCTAAGAATCGGCGAAACACGTAGAAAACATTTGAAAAGAAGGTACAGGGTGGTAGGACTTTGGTTAAGACATTGGAGAATAAATTCCACGGTACTAGAGGGAGGTGGACAGAGCAAAAAGTGTAGGTGAAGGCAGAGATTGGAATAAATCCAACAAATAACTGAGGATATTTGGAGAAAATATTGCTATCAGATGAAGAAGAGAGGAATTCGTGGCAAGCTGCATAAAATCAGTCAGCACAATGATGAAAATAATGAATAATACAGTGAGCCTGTATTTGGAGTAAGAATAACATGAAATTAACTACAAAAAATCAGATGTTGGATTGCGATTCGTTGGTAGAATGCAAAGAATATGGGGATTCGTTGAACAAATTCTTGACTATTGTCCGTGAGGTTGGGACCGTTATAAGGTACCTGAATTCCGTCACGGCTTTGTTTACGGAGATACTTACCAAACTGCAGCGGCAGATCCTACAAAAGGATCGTTGTGCATCACAGAGTGGTTTACTACTGAAATTCCGAAAGGTACGAGAAGTGACAGGGAACACATTAGTTACAGGTTAACGTTCACAAAAAGTAAAAACACAAATAGCCACTCTTATTAATGCTAATTATTAAAAATAAATAGCGCTGTTATCTGTTTTGAGACGAAGAGTTCACAGCCAGAAAGCTGTTCACACTTGTAATTTACTTTAAATTATGCTTTACATGAGATGTTGGCTGTTCTTCGTTGTGAGGAATTTACCTTGGGATAGTGGTGTCCTATAGCAAACAATCAATGTATGCTGTGCTTTAATCTGATATAAAAAGGACCTAAAACAAAGAAAACAACTTGACGCGATAGTTTCCTTCTACTTACATCGAAAAACCTTCATTTTAGAGCACCGTTGATTCCTTCTGAAGAATATAATATTTCACGGGATAATAATCAACACTGAACACTTTCCTGACCTTTGGAATTACAGCCAATGTAGCACACCACACATATACCTTAAAGTTTCGGACGTGTGGATGCCCATGTACAAAGGCAATTTACAAAGACAAAACACTGCCGAAGAACGTGTCCGCCAGAGAAATTATGATTTGTTTCATAGCAGATAGCTCTTAAGGATAAACGTTTCAGTACATGCAGTATACGATAACCGAGCGTCTCACGAAATAACCGCGACGAGAAAATCAGAGAAATTAAAAATTATATAGACGCTCAGCGCAGTATTTGCGAAGGGCACAACAAGAAGGGGAAATGACAGCGGAACCAGAGGTTCCCTCTATCACACACGGTAAGGCGACCTGCGTGGACGTAGATGGAGCCTGCACCGCTTTCATACTGAAGACTCTGGATGGTTCGACACTATCACTACGCACTGAACAGGGGTCTAACCAGTCACGAAAAGATGACTGAGTAGACTGTTGAGAGGTATGTTGTGGCTCTGGAGTTTTAAACTGATATTAACAACTGACTCACATTCCTGCAGTACTGATGTCGAGTGACGCATTAAGTTGGAGATGAACCTTTTGTTTTCTTTCTGAAAGAGAAGAGAGGAAATTTCTGCTTAGCAACCCGTCGACGGCAAGTTCCTTAGAGACGGAGTACAAGCTCCGAATGGGGAGAATGGAAATTGGCCACGCCCTCCCAAATCAACCATCCTTCCGTTAGGCGTAATCGCTCTGGGCAAATTACGAAAAGCTAAATCTGGTGAGCCGGCCGGGGATTTGTGCAGCCAGTCTACCGAATAAAAGTGCATTTTCTTACAACTGCGCCACATCGTTCGGTCTTTCTCTGCGGCAACAGCGAAGTTCTTATGGAATGTATGATAAGTATCTCTGCTGACCATAGGGATGAGCTAGTCTCGTTTATGCAAGGGCATCAAAGCTGGAACACATGCTAGGTTCCGACAAAAAGGGGAGACAAATTCGGTCTTGTTCCTGTGGAAGGATCATCCCAGTATTCGCCTTAATTGATACAGGGAACCACAAAAAACCTATATCTGGGTGGCCAGATAAGGATTTCAATCGTGCTATTACGAAACTAGTGGCCTAACGACTGCGCCAGATCTCTCTGTATGGTGACGATACATCCCTCATGAAGAACTGCATACCGCTTAAGGTGTAGGAGGGGGAAAAGTTTTAAATCGACCATGTATCCTACATCAGATTTCGCCTGGTTTCCTTTGGTCATCTGAGGCAAATCCTGAGATGGTTTCAATACCAGGACTCTATCGACCGCTTGCCACATGCGGCTCCAACTGAGCTAGCGCTCAAAAAACTAAGCTCCACAGTTTCAAGTCCATAATGTACAAAGGATCTACAGGATATTCACCAAAAGCTGGGAAAATATATTTGTTTAAGGATTATGATCATTGTCTCCTCCTCCAACTCCTTTTACAGAGTGGGGATACACTACCCAGTTCACGCGGATTATACCATCGCTTTCGAGAAATTAAACTACTCTGCCACATTCGTATGTTGATGTCAAAAGAGATGTAATGTGTAGCTATTGGTATTACGAAAGGTTCGCATGTGTTTCCAATAATTGGTTCTTGGTTAATGAATAGCAAATATTCCTTTAGAAATCAGCCCGGACATCTTCAGCTAAACCATCCATAAGATTACAGACGCTCTCATGAACCTGAGGATTACGGAGATTCTTATGTCAATTGAAAATGGTACCTTATGCAAAAGAGTCCGCCTCCTGTTTCCCAGCTTCAATTTTGTTCATTCTGTAGTTGCAGACCAAAAAGCGTGGCATTCTACGGAAGTCCTGATCATCGTTACGCAAACTGTATTAAAAAATAGCGATCAAAGACTGAAATGCCATACTTTTATTTAAAGAACGATCGCGGCTATTGAAAATTTTTCCGGGTTGTATGGCCGTGGTCCACGGAACTCTTCAAGGATTGAAGAGTTCCATGGACCACGGCCAGCAGCTGAAACACCTGGTCGTGAAAGCCTTCATTGTATGATCGCGGCTATCCCAGTAAGACAATCATGTCTAGTTTTGGCAAACTGTATTGCCGAGACAGCGGAAAAAGCAAAAGACCAAACATCGGTCCTCTGATCAAATTCTCTTGGATGATACTATCCCGGATTCGATGAAAATCTGTATTAAAGAACTTCGACGAAGATTAGAAATAGACTTAATTTAGGGCTTTTGAAACTTCTCAGCCGTGTTCTCCGTTGACCGTTCTGTTAATAATGATCCATCTACACTCTACAGAATATTCTTTCACAACAGTGAATAGGTAATAAGACACATGTCTTCGAAATGAAGGGAAAAAAAGGCAGGTTATAGAATGAGATTTTCACTCTGCAGCGGAGTGTGCGCTGATATGAAACTTCCTGGCAGATTAAAACTGTGTGCCCGACCGAGACTCGAACTCAGGACCTTTGCCTTTTGCGGGCAAGTGCTCTACCAACTGAGCTACCGAAAGGCAAAGGTCCTGAGTTCGAGTCTCGGTCGGGCACACAGTTTTAATCTGCCAGGAAGTTTCATATCAGCGCACACTCCGCTGCAGAGTGAAAATCTCATTCTGGAAACATCCCCCAGGCTGTGGCTAAGCCATGTCCCCGCAATATCCTTTCTTTCAGGAGTGCTAGTTGTGCAAGGTTAGCAGGAGAGCTTCTGTAAAGTTTGGAAGGTAGGAGACGAGGTACTGGCAGAAGTAAAGCTGTGAGTACCGGGCGTGAGTCGTGCTTCGGTAGCTCAGTTGGTAGAGCACTTGCCCGCGAAAGGCAAAGGTCCCGAGTTCGAGTCTCGGTCGGGCACACAGTTTTAATCTGCCAGGAAGTTTCAAGGCAGGTTATAGTTTACTCCCCTTATGTCTCCATTAGCTCTCACCTGTCATTCATATAAAATTTGAACAGTGAACTATTATTTCCAGTTACCTGTCCCAACAATGAAAATATAAGGCGTACTCGCTGATATCTGCACAGATAGGAAGCCATATGTCGATAACGCGTCTCGTACCATTGCCAGTCAGAGCTCACACTGGCGAATCCACTATGTGGAATACAAGTAGATGCTAATGAGTTAATTCGCCGCTCGACAGCTGACTTTCAGATAAAGGCTAGCAGCTATTACTCTGGTGTTCTGGAGTTAGGTTTTCACTTGCAATTCTCCTTCTATTTAATCGTTCTGAGAGACCATTGAAGTTTCTACCAAATAATGAAGTAACCTTCCCAGTAGCTTAATTTCTATTTATATCGTGATTACCTTACTGGCAGTCTCCTTGCAGTTGAACGAACAGGAAGAATAATAAAGACACATACCAGTATGACGATGAAACTATAGACTTATAACCATGATAACTACGGCTCAAGATAAATGTAAATACAGGAATAGTAAATGGAATATAAAGCAGGCTCACAAACACGTTAATTTGTATTACAGAATAATGATTGAGCTACAATATCCGTCTTCGTTAGGCAGATACTTTGTACTAACTGTGCGAAGCACAGAAACCGATATGTTTGGGAACATGAAATCCATGAATGGCTGCAAGTGGTCTCTAATGATCAGATTAGTTGGACCAGAGGACCCAATCCACTCCCTGTAAACACAGCCTATACCATTACGGATTCACCACCAGCTTGCATAGTGCGTTGTTGAACTGAAATCGGACTTATCTGACCAGGCCACCGTTTTCCAGTGGTCTAGACTTCAACCGACATAGTCAAGAAATCAGCAGTCACTGCAGGTGATCTCATGCTATTAGTGAATGCACTTTCGTCGGTCGTCTGCTGTCATAGGCCATTAACGCCAGATTTTGCTGCACTGTCCTAACGGATACGTTCGTCCTACTTCCCACATTGATTTCTCCGGTTGTTTCACACAGTGTTGCTTGTCAATTAGCACTGACAACTCTGCGCAAACGCCGCTGCTCTCGGTCGTTAGTTTAAGGCCGTCAGCCATTGCGTTATCCGTGGCGAGAGGTAATGACTGAAATTCGGAACTGTGCATCTCGGAATATTGAATGCCCTATCGATTTCCGGAATGGAATGTCCCATGTGTCTAGCTCCGACTACCATTCCACGTTCAAAGTCTGTTAATTCCCGTCGAGCGGCGATAATCACGTCAGAAAGCTTTTCACTTGAATCACCTGATTACATATGACAGCTCCGGCAATTCACTGCCCTTTGATACTTGGTGTACTCTAACTACCCCCATCTGTATATGTGTATATCGCTATCCCGTGACTTGTCGTCTCAGTGTAATCTACAAATTTACTCTTGTAGTCTTTCTACTAAACTGTATATCAACAAGAAGTAAATTTCATCTGTCGCTATAGCTCTTGGTGTTGCAGTTTTAATGGCTGGAAGAGTATTTGTGTGAAATGTAGTCTTAAACGAAAGTGAAACATGGATGATAAACAGTAAAGACAACAGCAGAATAGAAGCTGTTAAATTGTGGTGCTACAGAAGAGTCATGAACTATAGTTGGGCGAACAGGCAATACATGGAATTGGGAAGAAAAGACGTTTATAGCACAACTTGATTGGTTAATGCGACGCATCCTGAGGCATCAAGGAATAGTCAATTTGGTAATAACTAAAATCTGCGGGAAGAAGGCGAGAGCAATAATTGTAGATGGAGACTTGCGGAGAACAGATTTGCATGGACTGCTGCATCCAATTGCTCTTCAGACTGAAGACTACAGCAAAAATATCGTAATATACAGCCTTGCAGCGTGTCGTAGTGTAAACTAGACAGATCTCCCTTCCTTAATATCTTGTTTACGGTTGGTGCACTGCACAGGTAGAGTGATTGTCGGTATGGTCGGTATAAGACTGGGTTTTGTTGTCGTGGTCACAACGCGGTGTGTATGTCAGTGGAAGAGAGTGTTCCGCTAGCATCCATCGAACACTTACGAGTAAGCCATTTCGCAGTACGCCACGTCTTTCTGCCACAGACTTTCAGAGGATACCGCTGACAATTTCTGTCCCTCTCCAATAATAAGTAAAGAAACTAATAACGAATCACGGAGCTAGCCTCTGAATACTTTTTATCTTTTCTCTTAATCCAGCTTCGCAGTCCAACTTCTGAATGACAAGCGCAAAAAATCAAACAGACGAAAGTTTTGTAATCGATCTTGATTCATGAATGAGTTACATTTTCTTAGGATTCTTCCAGTGACTCTTATTCTAGAAACTTCGATTAGATTTACATGTTGGTTTCAAAATCGATATTCTCATACGTAAGGCGCTTTTGACTGATTTCGGTGATTTCTCCGCGATGGGCTAGCCAAATGATGTATCTCTTCTCTTCGGTACGCGTTTTTTATTTCATACGGTCGTGTCGAGAGTCAACTGTTAGTCTTTAAAATGCATTTCTTGAGTACGAGTGGTGTACAAGGAAAGGTTTAGAACGTGAGGAGGGAAGGAGGAAAGTAAGGCTTTAACATCCTGTCCACAAGGAAATCCTCCAAGGTACAGATTTAGCTCAGCGAGAGTGTTCAAACGCCTTGTTCAATGAGCATTTAGGTGAACTCGGGAAAAGACACAGAGCTAAGTCAGTTTGGGCAAACAGGGATAGAAAAATAATAAATACATGAATATGAGACCTACTTTTCCGGGTTATGGATTCACTGTCCGAGGGCGTGCTGAAAACTAATTCCTCGGAATGTTTTACATGAAAATTGTTAAAGCTTTTTAGACAAAACAAACGTTACGAACATCCTACATATTTATTCTTCACGTCTTCATATTTGAAGCCCTCTGTGGCTAGAGGGCTCCGAATTGTAGCGCGTAACACGGCGGTGTGTAACATAACAACGTCGGAAAGTGAGAAAGAGCGAGCTGTAATCGAGTTTCGGATTTAAAGAGTTCGCCCACAATTGGAGCACTCTCTCCTTTAGAATGACAACCCCAGACCACACACGAGCGCTGCGATATCTGCAACAGTCCAACGCCTTGGTTTCACTCCTCCATTCATTTCCTACTTGACACCTTCCGATTTTCATATCTTTATCAAGCTTAAAGAAAACCTTCAAGGACTCCATTTTGACAGAGGTGAATCTGCCCCAGTAGAGGAGATGTGGTAACTGCGTCAACACAGTCAAATCTTCTTCAGTGAGGGGACCAAAAAACGAGTCTCTCGTTTGTTGAGAAATAAATATGTAGACATGAAGAATAAAGATCTATAACGATAATAACGTTTGTTTTATTAAAAAATCACTAAGAGTTTTCACATAAAAAATTCTGAGGCACACTTCTCACCATGCTTCGGAATATTCATAGTACTGCCGATTTCTCGTCTTCCGCTGGCTCTGTTCATGACGTAACAAACTGTGTTACTCCTCAGTTACTACGCGGACTTGTACCGTAACGCGGGGCTCTGGATGACACTGCACCTTATCACCAGGCCGCAATTGTTCGCGATTGGTCTGAAGATAATTCTGGAGAATTCCAGCGAATGATTTGGCCAACCAGATCGCACAACTTGAATCCCATCGAACATTTATGGGATAAAATTGAGAGGGCAGTTCGTGCAAAAAAAAATCCTGAACCAGCAACTTTGGACGGCTATAGAAACAGCATGGCTTAATATTTCTGCAGGGGACATCCAACGACTTGCTGAGTGCACGCCACGTCGAGTTGCGGCACTACGCCAGCCAGAGGGTCTGTCACGTCATTAGGAGGTATCCCATGATTTTTGTCACCTCAGTGTATATGGAGGTATACAGAGCACGCAGAGCTACCAATACGCTCCGCCTTGAGGTAGGCCAATACAGCGAGGAGAACATGCGATATTGCCTTATCTGTTTGAAAGATAACGTCACTGCCACCTCGAAGATAGTGCACAGCCATCCGCCTTAACAGACCAGAAAAGTGGCGCCTGCTGTCCGATTTACCGGTTGTGCTGTACCGTAACGCAGGGCGCTGGGCGTGTATGACGATGTCGGAAACAAATTGGTCACATTCTTTCTCCTTCAGCCACTTGCAGCGTGCCTGGTTGATGTCATGCATAATTCAAGCACTAGGTTGTTTCCAGTTTGCGCAATACTCGTAAGTAGCTAGCAACAGAAGACTGCACAGTGAAGATGTCTCGCTCAGGCGCAGAGATCCAGGGTTCGGTTCTGGGGAATGTAGCGGTTTGTTATGTTAGTCTCTCTCTCTCTCTCACACCTTCTCTCTCTCTCTCTCTCTCTCTCGCTCTTGGTCTCTCTCTCTCTCTCTCTCTCTCTCTCTATCTATCTATCTATCTATCTATCTGTGTATCTACCTCATACCCCTTCCCACCAACCGCCCGCCTGCCACAGATACTATTAGCGATCACGTTACACTTTTAACGTGTCACAGATACCTACGATTTTAATAATAAATTAGAATAAAACACATAAAATATAATAAAATATATAAACAATTTAATGTAATAATAATAATAACAATAACTCAGTTACATCAGCGCTTAGTGCACTGTCTTGGCTTAATATCAAAGAAATTGTAATTCAGAGAAATATTACATCTAAAAGCATTCGTCTGAGACTTTAAGAAAACACGAGGCATGTAATTAAATTTAGAACTATGATTGAAAAAAACTCTCACGATTTTGACAACGTCATAATTTACACAACACAAAATCGGAATGTGTGTTATTTCAGTAACTACTACGACAGCAAGCACAGTGTGAAGACTACGGCTATTTGAGCGTGTAAATGAGAAAAATTTCTTTTGTTCCAGCCGTTTCCACTGACGTTCGAAAATCAATGTTTCTGCTAAATGGACTTTCCCTTTTTGTCTTCTCTACCATAATTTCCAGTGGTTTGTTGGTTTTAGCAACGGTCTTACGAATGGTGTCGAATTTGTTGTTAGTAGCTGGTACGGTCAGCCTGGAAACGCATGGATTTACCTGGTTTAAATGTTACTTGCAAGTCATATCCCATCCACGTGGGGCCAACACTTACACAAACAACTGACAAGTTTCCAGTGTTGAATGTACTTATAATTTATTAGTTGATTCCCCGGAAGTTAACTCTGAACTTTGGGAATTGATACGCGTATATATACCTGTGGTGTCCAAACCGTGGCTCGCGAGCCGCATGCAGCCTAAAGCAATTATCAATGCAGCGCTAGAAATGGGCATGTATCACACGATCGGTAAAAAAAATCGGGTAATACAAAATTATGATAAGATGAATATTTTCACTCTGAAACTCTCGCCACAAGATGCTATTCTCTCTCTTTCTCTCTTTCATTATCGTCGTTTATTGTTAGTATTAAGTACGTTATGTGTGGGGCCCAAAAATACACTTCTTCCAACGTGGCCTAGATAAGCTAAAAGTTTGGACACCCCTGCCATAAACGCTTGTGCTGCAATGTGTTTTAGGAGGTGTGTCATTACGGTATAACGCATCTCCCAGCCTTGCAGACCGGCGGACGTGCAGCAGAGGTGAGAGGAATGAGGAAGTGGTGTCTCGCCCTGCTGCCTGCTCGCTAGGGGCTGGGTTCAGCAGCTCCGCTCGGCTGCAGCTTCCGGCGCCGGGCCGCCTGGAATGCGGGCGTGCGGTCACCCGCCCCGTCCCGCGGCAACAGCAGGCTGCTGCCTGCCGTCACCTGCAACGCCGCAGCTGCTTCTGCGTGCACCGCTACTCTGCCTACTTTCCGCCCACCTCAGCGGCTGGGAATTCTGTCGAGACGTTGGCGGCGTTTAGGATGCGTAACCAAATATGCAGAACACCACCCACCATAAGTGGCACAACCAGGGCTGAGTTGAGGGGGTGATGAGACAGCCCGTCGCCAAGGCCCTAGATATGGCTGGATCGCAAAAATAGAAGAAAGAAAAACGGTTTAGGAATTGGCTGGGAGAGAAACCTGAGTTCTCTTACTCATAATGTTCCTATCTTCTGCCTACGATAAGTGTTTCCCTCGGCCCGCGGCTGTAAAGACATGCTGTCCTGTCTACAGTCATTTCGTCCAAGTAGCTTCATAAGGAAACGACAGTTACCGAACAGACGTCTACTGCAAATAGAGCTGCCCTCTACCAAAACTACAGTTTGGTACTTTTGGTACATTACATAAATGTCATAGTAAAAGGTAGGATTATAGGTAATATTGGTAGCATTAGGAGGGAAAGAAACATAAATGAATGTGTAGGATGGAGACTGAGAGCCGACGATTACTCTTTGTTTTTTGTTTGTGTGGTGTTTTTTTTTGTTTTTTTTTTTCACATAATTAGTACCGCATATCATTCAGTGTTAATCCACCGTGTATTTTATATCCTTACAGAATAACTTTTGATGCAAGTATAGTTTACATACACAAACATAAAGACACATAGAGGCGTGTTTTTTTAAGTAAGTACCATTTTGAAATTAAAAAAAGACGTGCTAAGATAGCGCAATAATTTTATTTTTACATGAAAGCCTGTACCTTAATCTACGCACTGACACCATTACTTGTTTACTTTGTGTACTGAGTGTTTAAGATGCCTCCGATAATCATGAGTCCCGCCGACTGTGAAGTACGGGCTGTTATAAGAATTCATAGGGCTAAAGGCCTAAAAGCGATCGATATTCATCGTGAGATCTGTACAGTTTACGAAGAAAACATTATGAGTGATGGAATGGTAAGAAAGTGGGTGAGAGCATTTAAAGATGGCCGCACAAATGTGCATGATGAACAACGGAGTGGGCGTCCTGCGGTCGTTAATGAAAGTTTGGTGCAGAAAGTGGACAATAAGGTGAGAGAAAACAGACGCTTTACGATTTCCTCCTTGCAGGATGACTTTCCTAACGTTTCTCGTAGTGTTTTGTATGGCATTGTGACCGAGCACTTTAATTACCGAAAATTGTGCGCACGTTGGGTAGCGAAAATGTTGACGGATGTGCACAAAAACAAACGTTTGGACAGTGTATTGACTTTCATTGAGCCGTACCACAACGACAGTGATGATTTCTTAAGTCAAGTTGTTACGGGCGATGAAACATGGGTGGCATACGTCACACCAGAATCAAAGCAACAGTCCACGGAAGTTGAGCAAGGGCATCGTTTTGCTGCAAGACTTTACAGAAACCAAAAGAAGTTGAAAGGTACCAAATATCTAGAAGGTTCAAAAGTGGTTCAAATGGCTCTGAGCACTACGGGACTTTATATCTGAGGTCATTAGTCCCCTAGAACTACTTAAACCTAACTAACCTAAGGACAACACACACATCCACGCCTGAGGCAGGATTCGAAGCTGCGACCGTAGCAGCAGCGCGGTTTCGGACTGAAGCGCCTAGAGCCGCTCGGCCATTCTAGAAGGTTACCTAATGTTATACAGTAGAGTATCATCTGAGCAAAGAGCATGTAATGGAGTGGCAGTATTGATAGACACAAAACGTGAAGATAATATACAGCAGTATGCACTATTAAACGAAAGGATTACCTCGGTGAGACTGAAATTTCATAGATAACATCGAACAGTTAAAGGAACCTACGCAACAGCTAAAGGAAAGAAGGAACTAACAGGTCTGTACTATGAAGAAATTTAAATGAAATAAACGACACTGACCATGTTATCTGGTGGGAGACCTACACTATGTGATCAAAAGTATCCGGACACCCCCAAAAATATATGTTTTTCATAGTAGGTGCATTGTGCTGCCAACTACTACCAGGTACTCCATATCAGCGTCCTCAGTAATCATTAGACATCGTGAGAGAGCACAATGGGGCGCTCCGCGGAACTCACGGACTTCGAACGTGGTCAGGTGATTGGGTGCCACTTGTGTCACACGTCTGTACGCGAAATTTCAACACTCCTAAACATCCCTAGGTCCACTGTTTCCGATGTGATAGTGAACTGGAAACGTGAAGGGACACGTACAGCACAAAAGCGTACAGGCGAACCTCTTGTGTTGACTGACAGAGACTGCCGACACTTGAAGAGGGTCGTAATATGTAATAGGCAGACATCTATCCAAGCCATCACACAGGAATTCCAAATTACATCAGGATCCACTGCAAGTACTATAACAGGCAGGAGGTGAGAAATCTTCGATTTCGTGGTCGGGCGGCTACTCATAAGCCGGTAAATGCCAAACGACGCCTCGCTTGGTGTACGGAGCGTAAACATTGGACGCTTCAACAGTGTGAAAATGTTGAGTGGAGTGACGAATCACGGTACACAATGTGGTGATCCGACGGCACGTTGTGGGTGTGGCGAATGCCCAGTGAACATCATCTGCCAGCGTGTCGTGTTACGGTGTGGTCGTGTTTTTCATGAAGGGGGCTTGCACCCCTTGTTGTTTTGCGTGTCACTATCACAGCACACACACGCCCATGCCCGAGGGAGGACTCGAACCTCCACCGGGACCATATCACAGCACAGAATTATATTGATGTTTTAATCATCTTCTTGCTTCCAACTGTTGAAGAGCAATTCCGAGATGGCGATTGCATCTTTCAACACAATCGAGCACCTGTTCATAATGCACGGCCTGTGACGGAGTGGTTACACGACAATAACATCCCTGCAAAGGACTGGTATGCGCAGAATTCTGACCTGAATCCTATAGAACACCTTTGGGATGTTTTGGAACGCCGACTTCCTGCGAAGGGTCACCGACTTACATCGATACCTGTTCTCAGTGCAGTACTCCATGAAGAATGGGGTGCCATTCCCCAAGAAACCTTCCAGCACCTGACTGCCTGTGATAGTGGAAGCTGTCATCAAGGCTAAGGGTGGACCAACACCATATTGTATTCCAGCATTACCGATGGAGGGCGCCACCTGTAAGCCATTTTCAGTCAGGTGTCCGGATACTTTTAATCACATAGTGTAAATGCAAGAACAGGTAAGGAACCCATCCACCAACTGATCGGCAACAGTGGAGAAGATACTATTAATAACAATGGAATACAATTGAGTCCCTTTAATGAACTGAAAATAACCAATACGTTTTTCGAGAAGAAAGACATATACAAACACATGGTCTGCATGAAGTCGTAGATCTCTTAGTGATTACAAAATAATAAATAAAAATCTAACCTCAATGGTGATAGGCGTATAGGTATTAGAAGCAGAAATGTGAGACCGGATCACTATCTTGTTACATCATATATACAGCTGTGGGAAAGATAGAAGAAACAGAAGAGCAAGAAAAATGAAAGAAACCCAAATAAAACTTCTAAGGCGCATCCAAGATGAGAGTTTAATGAATCTATATCAGTGTAATCTAATTACGCTACTCCAGTAAATGCCTTCAGGTGAAGATCTAACTGAAGAATGGATACACATTGTACTATAATACAAGTCGCTAAAGAAGTACTAGGTGAAAAACCCAAAAGGATTCGAAAAAAAGGACTTAAGATTTGAAACGAAGAGATAGAAGGTACCATAGAAAAGAAAAATAAAGCATATAGGTTGCTCATACAAAAACTGACTGCGAAAGATGAAGAAAAATAGAATAAGATGAGAAATGAAACTAAAAAATGGCGATACAGCAAATAGATCCTCAAGGGTTATATTTATAAGCAGAATTAAACATGATATGTACGGCAGACAGGAAATAGCAAATATATTGATCAACTAAAAATAATAGACAAAGATATTGCAAATGTAAATTTTATTCCTTCAGAAATCTGGATAAATCACTACATGGAATTATGCTACAATCTGGGTGCAGAAGAGTCTAAGGAAGAGAAAGCCGGGGAATGGACAGATCTAATAGATTTGACAGAATTAAAACAAACATTAAGAAAACGAAAAAGAAAACGGAAAAGCAGCTGGATTAGATGGAATTAAATGAGAGCTGATAATCTGTGGTGGAACATTTCTAGAATTCAGATGCTCCATCTGTACAACATGTCTTGGCATGCCGGCCGCGGTGGTCTCGCGGTTCTAGGCGCTCAGTCCGGAACCGCGCGACTGCTACGGTCGCAGGCTCGAATCCTGCCTCGGGCATGGATGTGTGTGATGTCCTTAGGTTAGTTAGGTTTAAGTAGTTCTAAGTTCTAGAGGACTGATGACCGCAGCTGTTAAGTCCCATAGTGCTCAGAGCCATTTGAACCATTTTGTCTTGGCATACAGGTAAAATACCAGAAGAATGGGGAAACGCTAAAGTTAGGCCACTGTTTAAAAAAGGAGACAGAAGTAGCAACTGATTACGGGAGAACGGTCATCTGAATGCTTTTTATAAAATCTACAGCAAATTAATTAATGAAAGGCTTTCGAAACGTCTCTGATTCAGTTTTATTAGAACAGCAAGCAGGCTTCCGTAAAGAAAGTTCTTGTGCTGATGAGATTGTCACTCAGAAACAAATTATATAGATAAGACGAGAATTCAGTTTGGAGATATACCTAGCATTCATCGACTTCGAGAAGACATTTGACAGCACTCACAGAAAAAAACCTTTACTCAGTTAAGGAGAAAAGAGGTTTCTCCAGACACCTGATAAAAGTATGTCAATGTTTATACAAAAAAAGGGAAGATAAGAATAGATACTGGCAAAGAGTTGAAACCAAAAATAGCCGGCCGATGTGACCGAGCGGTTCTAGGCGCTTCAGTCTGTACCGCACGACCGCTATGGTCGCAGGTTCGAATCCTGCCTCGGGCATGAATGTGTGTGATGTCATTAGGTTAGTTAGGTTTAAGTAGTTCTACGTTCTAGGGGACTGATGACCTCAGATGTTAAGTCCCGTAATACTCAGAGCCATATTAACCATTTGACACAAAAAATGGAGATAAACTAGGGAGTAAGACAGGGCTCTAATATGTCACCAACACCTACGTAGACGACCTGGTCAGGGAATGGATGATGGACAGGGTACAAGAATTGGGATAAGCAAATTTCGAAATACAATGCTTTTTGCCGAAGACTAGGTAATCATGCAGGACAGTGAAAAGAAATTTTAAATAGTGTTACACAGATTAAAGAATATAATCCTAAATTACAATCTCAAGACATCAACAACAAAAACAATGAGTTTTTTGGAAAGTACCCTATAACGACTTAGATAGTATTCAATGACATAATAATAGAACAGGTGTCCCACTACCAGTATCAAGGATGTAACATAACTTTTGAAGAAGAGAAAGACACAAATATGAAAATGGTCGTGTGCAGAAAAGATAAAATTAGTGACAAAGACGTAACGTTGATTTTATTATTAACCGCCGCTTACGCTGTTTATTAGATATGAGCACCAGAGATGTCGACGAGATACTGTAAATCGCCAGATTTGCACCTGGTGACCAATTATGGAACTAATTTTTTTCAGCGTAAATCTGTTCCGTATACCTTGCAAGTTCCGGTGTCGTACGGTACTTGCAGTCCACAGTGAACTTCTGTGAGTAGCTGCACTTCAGTTATAACCACCCATCGTTTGTATTTGAAGCGTTATTTAATTGTAAAGTACACATGCATCATTTGTTTGTAAGTCTAGTTGGGGCAAGCGTCAGTAACAAAATATGTCATTCCTTTGTTGATTAGTAAAATTAACTATTTGTAATCCAGCCACATTTGATTTGTAATATTCACTGCTTATTCCGAAGCAGAAATGATTATGACTGAAATGCTTTAAAGAAAATCATAGGATGGATACAGGTTATGCCCAATCGACAATAATGTCATCAGAGACGAAGAACAGACACGTTTAGCTGAAGAATAGGTAAGGATATTAATCCCACAATTTTCAAAGCAAACGTCCTGCTCTTCAAAACATTGTACCTAGAAGTCACTGCCGATAGCTATCGGGGACACATGTTTCACATAGAATTTCTATGTTAAGTCACAAGTATAGTCCTATATAGCTATGCTAAGTCACAAGCATAGTCCACAGCCTCCACACGAGGCAACTGATGTTCTTTTATAACATGTAGAGAGTGACACATGCCTCTGTGTGCACCATACCCCGCTGTCCGAGTTAAAGCAAGGGGGGAGGGGGAGTCATTGTTCTCTTTATCATTAAGTCATCGTCTATCCTCACAAGATTTGGAAATTTTCTCCTGTTCTTAATACTAACTTTATAAATCACTCCACTTCATATGACTTGCCTTTAATTTAGCGCAAGGGAACATGTAGCACCAGATAGGTTATAATAGGCTCTGATCGTAGCTATTGTTTCCTCTCCTGAAATCAGGCATCCTTGTATCAATCGATGATTTCGATTACCATCTCAAATTCTTCTTTCTCAATGAAATCCAGTCATGCATCTTTCAGTTTCTTTTACGTCCGGCGACACTGCGCCTCTACGGTATTCTGTCGTCTTCCTTAGGCGTTGATTGCAGAGATATCTCCATCTTCCACGCTGTCAATAATTTATAAAATTATGGACTCATAGTACCTGACTGATGTACTGGTTTCCGTACGTGAAATTCGGTCGAGGCATATAAATAAAAGACGAACGAGAAACCCAGTGAGTCTAGCGCAAAACCTGCATCTGACGCACGGTTTACAATCACAAATGGACTTCGGCACAAGGACGTGAATCTAGGGCAGTTACGCGAGTAAACGGCACGGCTATGGCATTTGCAATTCTGAAATTAGCGAAGTGCCTTATGTAATGCGAGACTTTTGGGTCGCACTGACGACATGCATTCATTTTCATTGCTTGAGCTCATCAGACAGTCAGCGGTTCTAGATGCAGATCGCTTAACCTTGTGGAAACGGCAATACAGTCCATAGGGACAGAAACGGAAATCAAATTAGAATCATATTATTACCTTCAGCTGCTAACGGGCGTTGATATATATCAACGGGGACAGGTGAACATGTGTGCCTCGACCGGGACTCGAACCCGGGATCTCCTGCTTACATGGCAGACGCTCTATCCATCTGAGCCACCGAGGGCACAGAGGATAGCGCGACTGCAGGGACTATCTCGCGCACGCCTCACGCGAGAGCCACATTCTCTCCTTGTATGTTCACGCACTACTTTCGTATTGTCCCACCTCAACACACTCATTGCTCGTGGAAGACATTCTTACCAAGTCCCGTAAGAGTTCGGGGAATATGTGTACATCCGCACAGAAGAAGAAGATCATGGTCGGTGTTGTCAGAACTATATACTTAAGTGGATATGGTATCTCTTCTTTCGGACATGTCCGAAAGAAGAGATACCATATCCATATAAGTATACAGAAGCGGTGACCTGGGCAAGTGAGGTAAGTGAACCACTCTTTGATCATGAGGCCATCTTCACGCTTCCTTTTCTTAAGCACCTATGCTTTTCAGCGAAAGTCATCCGTTGCCAGGCTTTTAATAGACTCAGATGCCCGGTATAGTGGTAAGCACTCAAGAAGACGTTGGAAGTTCCCTGCAGAAACACTGAGCCATTTTGCCCGTTTAGCCGTCCATAACTGCAAAAGTGCTGAGGTTCAGGAATTTTTGCACGAACTAAAAATGTTCAAATGGCTCCAAGCATTATGGGACAACATCTGAGGTCATCAGTCCTCTAGACTTAGAACTACTTAAACCAAACTAACCTAAGGACGTCACACACATCCATGCCCGAGGCAGGATTCGAACCTGCGACCGTAGCAGCAGCGCGGTTCCGGACTGAAGCGCCTAGAACCTCTCGGCCACAGCGGCCGGCTTCACGGACTGACCTCTCGATTATGTCCCATAGATGTTCAATGGGATTCATTTCGGGCGATCTGGGCGGCTAAGTCGTTCGCTTAAATTGTCCAGAACGTTCTCCAAAGCAATCGCGAACGACTCTGGCCGGGGGACATGGCGCATTGTCATCCAGGGCATTCCATTTTTGCGGGAACATGAAGTCCATGAATGGCTGCAGGTGGTTGCAAGTAGCCGAACATAACCAGAGGACCCATTCCATCCCATTCAAACAGAGCCCACACTGTTATTGAGCCATCCCAGCTTGCACAGGGCCTTGTTCACAACTTGGGACGATGGCTCCGTGGGGTCTGCACCACATTCGAACCCTACCATCAGTTCTTACCAACTGAAATCGGGACTAAATCTGACTGGGCCACGGTTTTCGAGTCTTCTAGGATCCAACCGGTATGGTCACGAGCTACAGGCGATGTTGTGCTGTTAGGAAAGGCTCTTGCGTCGGTCGTCTACTGCCATAGCCCATTAACGCCAAATTCGCCGCACTGTCCTAACGAATACGTCTTACATTGATTTCTGAGATTATTTCACGCAGTGTTGCTTGTCTGTGAGCACTGGTAACTCTAGCAAATGCCACTGCTCTCGGTCGTTACGTGAAGGCCGACGGCCACTGCGTTGTCCGTGGTGAGGGGTCAAGCTTGAAATTTGGTATTCTCAGGACACTCTTGACATTGTGGATCTCGGAATAATAAATTCCCTAACGATTTACGAAATGGAATGTCCCATGCGTCTAGTTCCAACTACCATTGCGCGTCCATAATCACATCCGTAACCTTTTCACGTGAACCATTTCAGTACAGATGACAGCTCCGCCAATGCACAGCCCTTTTATAGATCGTGTAACCGATACTACCGCCATCTGTACATGTGCATGGCGCTATACCACGACTTTTTGTCACCTCAGTGTGTATAATGGTTCAAATGGCTCTGAGCACTAATGGACTTAACATCTGGGGCCATCAGTCCCCTAGAACTACTTAAACCTAACTAACCTAAGGACATCACACACATCCATGCCCGAGGCAGGATTCGAACCTGCGTCCTTAGAGGTCGCGCGGTTCCAGACTGAAGCGCCTAGAATCGCTCGGCCACTCCGGCCGGCTCTGTGTGTATAAGCGGCAGTCAAATTGGAACGAGGTACATGGAGAAAAAAGTAAACTGTTTTTTATTTCAAAAGTAATCACAATTACAGTTAACAGACTTTTACCACTGTAAGACAAGACTGTTAATGGCTTCATGGAAAAAAGTTCTAGGTTTTTCCTATATTGTGTATTAAAACGTAGCTACAAAATCGTAATAAACGTGGACAGGGATATGGCATAAACGTCACAAAGAGAACTAGAGAAACGATATTCCAAACGCACGATAGCTTTATTTACCGGTCACAAACATGGCAGACCTTTGGTTACCATGTATTATGCAGTGAAGCAAACGCCAGCTTGACAGGGGCATCATTCTGGGTAAGAGGGACTGATGAATAATGGGAAACGCGCTTTGCGAAATATGTCATGGCACGATATCACAATGCGAGGACAACTTGTTCAAACAAAAATGATGTAAGGCACTTACAGATGGATGGCTCATAGACTCACGAGTAAATCACCCCACACTTTCTTTCACTCTTTTTTCTAGATCAAGTACGCCTCTCTACCTTTCTCCTTCTCATCACTCACTTTTCCACCCACGTTCGTCTCTAATCACTCTGCCTCTCCCCCCCCCCCCCCCGCGCAACCCTCGCTACACCGCCCCTCCCCCCCCCCCCCGGGTTTGATTCCCGGCGGGGTCAGGGATTTTCTCTGCCTTCTTAGGTTAGTTAGGTTTAAGTAGTTATAAGTTCTAGGGGACTGATGACCATAGACATTAAGTCCCATAGTGCTCAGAGCCATTTGAACCACTTTTTTACACCGCCACCCCCTCGCTCCTACTTATCGCCCCCCTCACCCCTCACACACACACACACACACACACACACACACACACACACACACACTCTCTCTCTCTCTCTCTCCCTCTCTCTCTCCCTCTGTCTCTGTCTCTGTCTCTCTGTCTCTCTCTCTCTCTCTCTCTCTCTCTCTCTCTCTCTCACACACACACACACACACACACACACGGCGAAACTGTATGCCGCCTGGTGGCAATGCGGTCGCGTGACACGGTAACGAAAGTACATAATGGCAGAGGAGAGGCGTATGGGGAATCAACCCATCGACAATAAGGACCACGAACGTGGATATCTACCGACATAAGCGACATTGACAAAGGGCGGATTGTTGCCGAACCTGCTACTGCGAAACGGAATATCGAAACAGAGAAACTGGTGGAACGGGGAAACTGGCTGGTTGCTTGAGTGCTTCGGTCGAGAGCACCTATGAGAAGTTGTAGAAATAAGGAATACGAACAGCCGTACTTTTTATGAAATATATTAATTACGAGACCATTTTCGACACTACATTAGTGTCATCTTGAAAAATCCGCCAGACTACATGGTAACTATCCTAACGCACCGAGGGATGGATATCAGCATTCAGTTTGCATCGGGGTCTGAGGATGACAGTAGAGTAGTCTTACAACTGGTCGCATAATTAATGTATTTTACGAAGAAGTACAGCTGTTGGTATTGTTAATATCTACAAGTTTATGAGGAGCAGCAGTCCCACGTCCACTTCAATGATGGATCATCTAAAATCTTTGGAAAGTCGTTGAAGAATAGTGAAACCACGAGTAGACGATGAGATGTTGGACACCCACACCTCAGCACAGAACGTGAAGGTCGGTGACTTGGTCGATCTGTAAAGTGAGACAGGCGGCGACCTGTGGCAGATCTGACGGCAGGGTACAACGCTGGTGCAGCACGAGTGTTTGAGAACTCACTGTTCGGCATACATTGTTGAACGTGGCACTCGGCAGCAGACGAGCCATGCGTGTTTACATGATGGCCCCACTTCATCATCTATTACGATTGCAGTTGGTACGGGGTCATTAAGATTGGCTTACACATCAATGAAAACGTGTCGTCGGGTCGGTTAACCACGTTCCTTGTTATACCAGGTCAACGTTCGTGTCCAGATACGCCGATATCCAGGCGAAACACGCACCGCGCCGTGGACGCGAAATGGTGAGGGTGGTATATACAGTGGTTGACATTCAGGTGACTTCTTCGGGAGCTGTGGTAGTAACCGAATTCACCATGACAGCTATGGACTACATTTACAACACTGCAAACCATTTGCATCCCTTCATGCCTGATATATTCATAGACGGCGCTGGCATCTTCCAGATGTCATTGTCCATGTCACTAGGCCAGAATCGCGCTACAGTGGTTTGAGGAGCATGATAGTGAACTCACATTGATGTCTCGGCCACAAATTTGCCTGATCTCTGCCCGATGGAACACGTCTGGGGCGCTATGGAGCGCCAGCTCCAGAGCCACAAAGTACCAGAACGTAATTTACAGGAATTGCTTGAATTTTGAGTAGACATCTGGTGCTACATACCTCGGAAAGTCATCAGACACATTTCGGATCAATGCCACGCAGAGTCGCTTCTGTATTTCGCTCCAAATGTGGTCCAACACGTTATTAAGCAGGTGGTCACAATGTTTTTGTTCATCAGTATATTTATCCGCGGATACGGAAAGTTGTTTTACGTATCTTGTGTGGAAGAGCTTTTACTGCAGAAACAAATATCGGGTCATTGGCCTTGCCTAAATGAAGTTCTCACCTGTTAGCTATATAAAAGAGAAGATTTGCGAAGCACGATCGCCGGGAAAGCGAGTGAGTTAGGACCATCAAATACATAATCAAAATATATTTTTTTCTCTCGCAAAGAGATGTCTTTCCTTCTCGGAGTTTGCACTGATTCTTAAGTGCAACACTTCAGTGTAAGAGGCTTGGACAATTGGTAATGTTGCGTTAGTACTCTGGATGATGATCAGAGTTGAAGGGAGAAGGTGAAGCGAGTACATTGCTTGTTTCTTCTCAGTAGCAACATTAGAACCGTCGATCTTTCCCACATTTTTTGTCTACCAGACGTTTCCTCAGCAACAGTATCACAAGCCCTCAACCCCCGAGATACTACACAAAAATGTTCAGTGTGAATTCCTAAGGGACCAAACTGCTTATGTCATCGTTCCCTAGACTTAGACACTACTTAAACTAACTTATGCTAAGAACAACACACACACACACACACACACACACACACACACACACACACACACACACACGCCCGAGGGAGGACTCGAACGTCCGGCGGGAGGGGCCGCGCAGTCCGTGGCGTGACGCCTCAAACCGCGCGGCCACTGAGCGCGGCGAGACACTGCACAGAAGTTGATAATTTATCCCTTGACATTGGTGGCATGGTCTGGTGCAGTAACCGTCTCGTTGCCCTTCAGGCCAAATGCTATTGGTAAGTTATCTTCCAGTACGAAGATTTGAACCAACTACGGAACCTGATATTGAGCTGTGAAACTACAAACTTTCCGGATATCCACGCAGCACAGACACCTGCCCGGAACGTCGTATTGTTAAGCATCAGTGGCACATCATTCAGCTGCCACAGCATCGGTAAGAGGGCTTGTGAGCTCAGTCGTGTCCACACGAACTGTTGCGGACCGGTTATTATCAATGGGATTACAAGCACGCACACCTCTAGCTCGTCTTACACTCACGCCACAGTATCGACGTCCGTGGCTCGACTGGTGTCGTCAGGGATCACTTGGAGTGGCGCGCCGTGGTCTTCAGAGATGAAAGCAAATTATGTCGGCACGCAAGAGATGGTCGTTTGCGCATACAACGTCAATCATGTGAGTGCTGTCTCGTAGACTGCATTCCTCCAAGACACGCTGTACCCATCCCAGGCCTTATGGTCTATGGTGCGATAAGCTCAATTCGGTTCACCTTTGGCGTTTCTCCAGGGGACGCTAATCAGCCCTCGGTACGTGCAGAAAGTTGTTAGACTCGTTCTTTTACCGTTCTTGCGGCAAGAAGGTTAAGTGTTGTTCCAACAGGATAATGCTCGCCCACACACTGCTCGTGAAACTCAACGTGTTCTGCAAGGCGTGCAGCAGCTTCTCTAGCCAGCACAATCCCCGGACCTGTCTCTAGTCGGTAGTGTGCGTTATTTGACGGGACGAGCAGTGACCCGTGCGAGTCGTCAACCAAAAACTTCTTCAGAACTACTTGAACAGGTTGAGTAGGCGTGGATCAACGTATCCCAGGACAGTACTCGCCACAGTCAGCGCCTGCAACGCTGACCGTAGAGGCTACACTACGTACTAATATGGTTGTTTCAGCATGAGTCCATGCCTGGTATCTCAGAACTGCTCCTGCTATCGATCTGTAAACGTAGTCATTTCATGTACTCCATATGCACTGTTCCAACAAGAAATCTTCAGTGAATTGGTAGTATACACGAGGGTTGGCATTTTAATAGTGGCAATTATTTATTTACAGCTCGTAGAAAATAGACATATGTCTCAAAGCTTTACTGACCTTCAAAGTAGTCAGTAGCATTGTGTATAACCCGTTGCCAGAGATGTGGAAGTCGTAGGATACGCTTAGCAGTGCCACTTGCGTTGACAGTTCGAGCGGCGCGGTCTATTGCCTAACGAATTTGTAGCAGTTCTGAAGTGAAGGCTGTGAAGTGTTTCCTTCAGTTTAGAAATCGAGTTTAACGCACGAGGGCTTAAGTCAGGGAAATGCAGTAGGTGGTATAGCACTTAGCAGCCACATCAGTCAAACAAATCAATAACAGCTTTCCCTGTATGTGCTTGAGCATTGTCCTGCAAAATGATGGTCAAGTTCTGCAGAAAGTGACATCACTTCTGTCTCTATGCTGTTCATTTTTGGAACACAACCTACGACCAGCTTAGAGGCAGAAGTGATGACACTTCCTGCAGGACCTGACCATTTTGCAGGACAATGCTTAAGCACGCACAGAGCAAGCTGTTACTGGTTTGTTTGACAGATGTGGCTGCTAAGTGCTATACCACCTACTGCACTCCCCTGACTTAAGCCCTCGTGAGTTCAACTCTATTTCTAAACTCAAGGAAACACTTCACGGCTTTCGCTTCAGAACTGCTACAAATTCGTTAGGCAATAGCCCGCGCCGCTCGAACTGTCAACACAACTAGCACTGCTAAGCTTTGAAATGAAATCCGACGATTAAGCTCTGAAATATAGAGCAGTAATTAAACCTACAATATGTGATATTGCGCCGGCAGGGGTGGCCGAGCGGTTCTAGGCGCTACAGTCTGGAACCGCGTGACCGATACGGTCGCAGGTCCGAATCCTGCCTCGGGCATGGATGTGTCTGATGTGATGTTAGGTTTAAGTAGTTCTAAGTTCTAGGGGACTGATGACCTTAGAAGTTAAGTCCCATAGTGCTCAGAGCCATTTTTTTTGGTGACATTGCAGTAGGAGGAAAATAAACCAGTTACTTAAAGCACAAAAGTTCGGTTACGTTTACTGTCGGAAAAAAGAGTAACTTGCTGATTTCAAAAATTAGTTTCAAGCACTCTGTAGTGTGAACAGAAAGGTCGTCCTACATACAGGGTGTTACAAGAAGGTACGGCCAAACTTTCAGGAAACATTCCTCACACACAAATAATGAAAACATGTTATGTGGACATGTGTCCGGAAACGCTTAATTTCCATGTTAGAGCTCATTTTAGTTTCGTCAGTATGTACTGTACTTCCTCGATTCAACGCCATGTGCTGCTAGAACATGTGCCTTTACAAGTACGACACAACATGTGGTTCATGCACGATGGAGTTCCTGCACATTTCAGTCGAAGTGTTCGTACGCTTCTCAACAACAGATTTGGTGACCGATGGATTAGTAGAGGCGGCCCAATTCCATGGCCTCCATGCTCTCCTGACCTCAACCCTCTTGACTTTCATTTATGCGGGCATTTGAAAGCTCTTGTCTACGCAACCCCGGTACCAAATGTAGAGACTCTTCATGCTCGTGTTGTGGACGGCTGTGATACAATACGCCATTCTCCAGGGCTGCATCAGCGCATCAGGGATTCCATGCGACGGAGGGTGGATGCATGTATCCTCGCTAACGGAGGACATTTTGAACATTTCCTGTAACAAAGTGTTTGAAGTCACGCTGGTACGTTCTGTTGCTGTGTGTTTCCATTCCATGATTAATGTGATTTGAAGAGAAGTAATAAAATGAGCTCTAACATGGAAAGTAAGCGTTTCCGGACGTATGTCCACATAACACATTTTCTTTCTTTGTGTGTGAGGAATGTTTCCTGAAAGTTTGACCGTACCTTTTTGTAACACCCTGTATACCTTTCATTGCTAGTGCTGCCACCTGCCCTCCGTAAGTGGTTACTGCACGCGACGTTGGTCTCATTGAAGTGTCTGGACAGTGAATTGAGAGACTACGCGGATATGAATTGGTTAAAAGTAAAGAAAATGGAAGTTTAAAAAGAATGCATACCAGACAGACAATATTTTAAGGAAAAAGCCATTTTACCAAAGGTTCTAAACAAGCGGCCTATGATCAGAAAGAAACAGTTAGAATGAATAGTACCACATTCTGAAGATATGAGTGCATTTGTTTATAAATGTGTGTGTGCTCTGGAATGGTCTCAGAACTCGTTACCGTTCTAGCTCTGCCGTAACAATTAAATTTATTATTTTTATTTTTGTGTTTTAAAACAGTCTCAGAAAAGCATGGGGGCTGTCTACCTCATTGTATTGCGCTCCGATGAGCTCCCCCTCGCCACCGTCGCCAAGGTGGAACTGGATGCTGTGCCTCCGTCGAGCTGATGTACTGCCAGTTCTGCGTCGTGTGGCGCTGTGATTCAAATACATATTATATGCCCATTCACATCTTTCACTGGAGTAGATGCATTGTTTAGCACAACATTAATCACATTCTCGCCGGCCGGAGTGGCCGAGCGGTTCTAGGCGCTACAGTCTGGAACCGCGCGACCGCTACGGTCGCATGTTCGAATCGTGCTTCGGGCATGGATGTGTGTGATGTCCTTAGGTTAGTTAGGTTTAAGTTGTTCTAAGTTCTAGGCGACTGATGACCTCAGAAGTTAAGTCCCATAGTGCTCAGAGCCATTTGAACCAATCACATTCTCACTTCTATCGTGCTGCTGCGCGGTATAGGGGCATTTTGTAATTGCCACATCCTGGGAAAGTTGTGCTTCTCATGCAGGGAAATTGTATTAGCGAAATTGTCTATTATTGTCCCCCCTTAATAATTTCTTAAATGCTAGTATTATCGTTCTCTAGTCACTATTGGTTTCCTAATTGCATTATAAGCGTCACAGATAAAGACAAAGTGGTCGGTCGGTCGGTCGGTTGGTTGGTTGGTTGGTTGGTTTAGGGGAGAGGACCAAACAGCAAGGTCATCGGGATCATCGGATGAGGGAAGAATGGGGAAGGAAATCGGCCGTGTAATTTAAAAGCAACCATCCCGGCATTTGCTTGAAGCGATTTAGGGAAATCATGGAATATCTAAATCAGGATGGCCGGACGCGGCTTTGAACCGTCGTCCTCCCGCATGCTAACCACTGTACCACGTCGCTCGGTGACGTGATCGGGCGTTTTCATTTGACCACAGAGACAGCTGTCACTGCTTTTCCCGTTGAACCTGTACAGATAAACGCTATAATGTCCGTGTCCCATTAAGTATTGTACTATGCCCTGTCTGGTGTTTACACGGTCAAGAGCTAGGCGTTCTCGAACGCGCGGAGAAAGTTCGTCGACTCTTCGGCCCGATTCACTGTTGTCCTATTCAAAAATGTTCAAATGTGTGTGAAATCTTATGGGACTTAATTGCTAAGGTCATCAGTCCCTAAGCGTACACACTACTTAACCTAAATTATCCTAAGGACAAACACACACACCCATGCCCGAGGGAGGACTCGAACCTCTGCCTGGACCAGCCGCACAGGCCATGACTGCAGCGCCCTAGACAAGCTCGGTTGTCCTATTCGATCTGCCATGTGCTCACTGGTCAGCTGAGGAGTTGGGCCTCAATTACTGCTCTTTGGTCTCACATTTGTTGAACTTATGTTATATCAGAACGGTGAGCGCAAACAGGCAAGCTTTCCGCGTTATCTCGAATATGGATATTAGTGTGGGGTGCGGACTTGTGAGTGTCTACGATTCATCACCGCCTGATGGGGGCGGAACTGGGCGCACGTACGCCCGCACGTCCACCTTCACTGCCTTTAAACCACAAACAACTCAGACCGCAAGAGACGCACGAACACCCTCATCGCCGGGACGAGTGCTAAGATGAACTGATTTTCACTGGATTCCACTTCAACTTGTCCAGCAGCTATCTCCGAAAAAGTGTTAGACGCCATTACGGTGACGGCAATCTGTGTTATTAAGTGAGGAAGCGGATAAACGGCATGCAATCGGCGAGTGAAAACATTCCTTTGAGAGTATCTCAAGAGAGTGTTGCGTGGAACGATGCTGTTGTCCACAGGAGTTTTGGAACGCCGGAACCTGCATGTGACCAACGAGCGAGACAGTGACTGTCAGTCAGCTGTGAACGTCGATAAAAGTTGCGTCCTCAAGCAGAAGCTTGAACACCACAGTGATTTACTAGGGACAGACATTTTGGATGTGATGTATCAGCCAGTTACAAGGGTACTCACAATTTAACACGGTGCGACGCAGAACTCTTTGCAGTGAGAAACCGTGCCAGAATTGGAAGAAGCGAAAGGTGACAAAAAATTCTAGAAACAACCGAAAATCTAATGACTAACCTTTGGATTAATACAGTGGCTCTGAGTCACCATCTTGTGCATAAATAAACGGAGAAATTCTTAACCTTCCATAAATCAGTGTTAACAGTAGAAATCACGAAGAACCTATGAGTAACTGTCTGCAGTGATCTTAAACGGAATGACCTCGAAAGGAATGTTTACAATACTCTCTCTCGATCGATTCTTGAGGATAGCTCTTCAGGTCTTTATAGAAGAGGCAGAGATGATCCAACGAAGATCTGCGCGCTTCGCCAAGTGTTCGTTTAGTAAGAACTAGAGCATTACGGAGATGCTCATCCAACTTCGTCGGCAGACACTACAGCAGAGGCATTCACCACCACAGATACTGTTACTGCTCATATCCCGAAAGCGTACTTTCCAAGGAGAATCAGACAACATACCTCCCTTCCCATACTACTCTTAAAATGACCATGACGAGAAAATCAGAAAATGTAGAGGTCATAATGGTGCAGCAATTTGGGGGGCGAAGGGGGGCGGGTAGGGATGGCGAGGGGAGGGCAGAGGTGTAGTAATAGTACACACATTCCTCTTGACGGAACATCCACAACTGTTGATATTAACAATCAATGATAAGGTCCGCTACAGTTGAAATTCTCTTTTATTTCCTAAGAGAAAAGCAAAACCCGGTTTCGAGACCTGTATTCCGTCTTCTGATACACCTACAAAAATATACCTTTGCAGATGCACATGAAGTTCCAGAGGTCCAGAAATCAGGTTGTGCTTTCCTTTTAGGAAATAAAAAAAAGCTGTAGCGGATCTCATCATTGATGGGTTAAAATAGCGGTACAAGAAGTATCCTCCTCTACAGGCCGTAATATGACTTGCGGAGAGTTTCTGAAATCATTGAGGGAAGTGGCAACGATCTCAAGTACTGCTTATTACGGGTTATCTCAGGAACAGCTGTTACACCAGAGAGGCTTCCGGCAGGCAGTTCTGAGGCTTGCATTACATCAAGGCAAAGGCTGACAGCACCCCGAATGGTTTCCTTCCTAAGCGTCACTGTACATATTCACTGTCGAACAAGGCGAGCAGTACATTCGCGACATATAGCTCGAATTGTCCTCCAGCAAACACTGTCAATGATTGGTTGATTGGTGTGACAACCGTGTGAAGGGCTATTGCCTAGTAACACATCCGTGGTACCTTGTGGACCGCTGCCGCTTGTGCAGGAGGAACGGCTGTTGGTATCTCTCCGTATGACATCGAAACTCCGAAATTTTACCTTCATAGTTTTTATTCTACAGGTGAATGTAAAAGGAAGCTATTTTTTGGTTTACCCTCCTTGGCAGTTACACCCTTGGAGCTTCGACAGTAGACCACACTGTGCTGCACAACGCCTCTCATGTAGTGTCTGCCACAGGAGTTGTTCGAGCATATCCTTGACACACACACACACACACACACACACACACACACACACACACACGCACACACACACACACACACAAAAAAAAATGGTTCAAATGTCTCTGAGCACTATGGGACTTAACATCTGAGGTCATCAGTCCCCTAGAACTTAGAACTACTTAAACCTAACTAACCTAAGGACACCACACACATCCACGCCCGAGGCAGGATTCGAACCTGCGACCGTAGCTGTCGCGCGGTTCCAGACTGTAGCGCCCAGAACTGCTCGGCCACTCCGGCCGGCCTTATCCTTGACACTTTTGTGTTTACAGCCTGGTGAGCCTCAAGAGGGGAAGATATGTCTCATGTGACAGAAGAAATAACAGGAGTCGATTTAGAAGATTTAGGAATCCAGTATTAAATAAGAATGCAAGAGAGCTTTCGAGGACTTAAGATCAGATGAGATAAAAGGGATAGATAAATTTCTAGGGGAATTTCTGAAACCATTGGGAGAAGTGGCAACGAAATTACTATTCACGTTGGTGTGTAGGGTTGAAACGTCCCCTTTGAACAATTTTACATGTGAAACGTCCACTTAGAACAATTATACAAGCCTGTGCTTAACCTGACACACAATATTATTTGGCGCAACGCAATCTGACTTTCAATAACCCCTACAAAACAATGGCCCTGACTAACTTTAACCTATACCTTTTACAAATCACTTACCTCACAAAAATCTTCGCTACTCAAGCTACTGCAAAACAGCGAGCGCCACTACTGCCAGCTAAATAAAAGATTCAAACTACTGAAGGTACTAACTACTGATAGGGATAGTTAGCAAATGAAAGATATTAATAGAGAACAAACAATGTATTTACCTTAATATTCATAATTGACATTCAGTCTTACAGATTATCAAAACTCCGCCATCTCTCTCCCCACGTCCACCACTGCTGGCGGCTCACCTCCAACTGCCCAACGCAATCTGCTGTTCACATCCAGGTATAGCAGTTCATGACAACAATGGCAGACAACAATGCAAACTAGCCACATACTGCACACAGCACAGCCAGTGATTTTCATACAGAGAGCGCTACGTGGCATTACCCATATAAAAATCTAAACAGCCTACTTACAGGGTGTATGAGTCTGGCGACATACCATCTGACTTTCGGAAAAATATTATCCACACAATTCCGAAGACTGCTAGAGCTGACAAATACGAGAATTGAGGGAGAAGTGAACTTAACAGCTCATGCATCCAAGTTACTTAGAAGAATAATACACAGAAGAATGGAAAAGAAAATTGAGGATGTATTAGATGACGATCAGTTTGGCTTTAGGAAAGATAAAGACAGCAGAGAGGCAATTCTGACGTTGCGGTTGAAAATGGAAGCAAGACTAAAGAAAAATCAAGACACGTTCATAGGATTTGTCAACCTGGAAAAAGCGTTCGACAATGTAAAATCGTGCAAAATGTTCGAAATTCTGAGAAAAATAGGGGTAAACTATAGGAAGAGACGGATAATTTACAATATGTACAAGAGTCAAGAGAGGTCAGAGTGGAAGACCACGAATGAAGTGCTCGGATTAGAAAGAATGTAAGGCAAGGATGTAGTCTTTCGCCCCTATTGTCCAATCTGTACATCAAAGAAGCAATGACGGAAATAAAAGAAAGGTTCAGAAGGGGGATTAAAATTCAAGATGAAAGCATATCAATGATACGATTCGCTGATGACATTGTTTTTCCTGAGTGAAAGTGAAGAAGAATTACATGATATGCTCAATGGAATGTACAGATTAATGAGTACAGAATATGGACTGAGAGTAAATCGAAGAAAGATGAAAGTAATGAGAAGTAGCAGAAATGAAAACAGCGAGAAACTTAACATCAAGATTGATGGTCACGAAGTAGACGATGTTACGGAATTCTGCTACCTAAGCAGCAAGATAACCAATGACGGGCGGAGCATGGAGGACATCAGTAGCAGACTAGCACCGGCGAAAGGGAATTTCTGGCCAAGAGAAGTCTGCTAGTATCAAACACAGGTCTTAATTTGAGGAATAAATTTCTGAGAATCTACGCCTGGAGCACAGCATTGTATGGTAATGAAACATTGACTGTGGGAAAACCGGAACAGAAGAGAACCGAAGCAATTGAGATATGGTGCTAAAGACGAATGTTGAAAATTAGATGGACTATGGACTGCTAAGGCACGAAATGAGAAGGTTCTGCACAGAATCGGAGATATGTGGAAAACACTGAAGGAGAAGGGACAGGACGATAGGACATCTCATCACAGAGTGAGTTCCATGGTGCTAGAGGGAGATGTATAGGGCAAAAACTGTAGAGGAAGACAGAGATTGGAGTACATTCAGAAAATAATTGAGGACTAGGTTTGAAGCACTACTCTGAGAAGAAGAGGTTGACAGAGGAGAGGAATTTGTGGCGGGCCGCCTCAAACCAGTCGTAAGACTGATCACTCAAAACAAAGACAAAAAACCGCCATAATCCCTTAAAAATCTCTTTTGTTGTCTGACAAAAACATAGCATAGAAGATGCCCAGTTTCAGTTGCTCAATGCAATAGCCTTTGAGCGTGTTCTCATGTGCATAATGTGAGGTATAACAACAGTTTCTACAAATGTAGCGCTCCTGAGCCAGCAGTTTTCAACAAACGGTAAGGTCTTTCCCAGTGCAGTTATCCTAAACGGTGACCCCTATGAACAAGACTTAACAATTGGCCTTCTCACAACAACATACGTGCAAAGGGAAGCGTTGGTGGAAGTTGCTGCTGAGACCGCGATGAATAACCGAGCTGCGAGGGTCATTTACGTCGATAAGCGTATCGCTGTTTGCGCGGCGTATCTCGCGCGAGCGATAGCGGCCGGTTTCCGGGGCCCCTGCGGTGCAGGCAACCCGCGGCGCGCACCAGCCGCCACTCCTGAACACTGACAGGTCGGCTTCTTGCGTCACCCACAAGCCGGTTTCACGGAATGCGCTCCAGACACTATTTCGCGTTCCGTTTGCCTGCACCGAACGGACACTTGCAAGCAGTGACACCACGGCGTGCCAGTGTTCCGATCTGCAAGCCAGTGCTGTGAACTAAGCTCACTTCGTATGCAAACGAGGCAGTTCTCGGGAACATTATATTAATTTACCTGTAAAAATGTATCAGATATAGAGAATAATCTACTTCAGTGTTGTCGGCGGCACGTGGTATAGACGACAATTCGGTTAGCGGAACACGGTGATCTTATCTCGTACATTAAATTACAGCGGGAAAATACGCGTCAACCAGTATTCGTTTGTTGTTTACAGATGTAATCTGTTCGGCATTCTTTTTTTTTTACTCTGTTTTCCCACGCGTTGTGATATAGAATTCACAAACGCCAACAGATATCTACTCTACACGAATTACAAAGAAGAAAGTGTTAAAAAGAGCGTAAATTGTTTCTGTTACCGTGGCTATCACAAAGAAGCGTTGCTCTCCAGTAACTATACGCCAATGTGGCACCTACTTTAACTTAGCATCATGCAATACGATCTACATCTACATCTATATCCACACATACATTGCACAAGTCTCGTTATGGTGTGTGGTTGAGGGTACTTTGCGTAACAGTCTGCCGGCCACTGTGGCCGAGCGGTTCTAGGTGCTTCAGTCTGGAACCGTAACACTCTCATTTCCTTTCCACCCCTCTCCACCTTTCCTTTTCCAGTCTCGAATGGTGGGCTAGAAGAACGATTGTTGTAACATCTGTCACTGGAGATTGATGTCACGTGACGCTTTCTCGGTGTCTAAATGAACCTGCAACGAAGGACGTTGCTCTTCTTTGGATGTTTTCTATTTGGCCAGTCAATGCTATCTGATGAGGGTCTAAAATAATTGACGAGCAGTGCAGACGTGTCGCTCGAGCGACTCCTTCGTGGGCGCTCTTCATTCCCGGGGGATTCTCCGGATAAATCTCAGCCTAGCATCTGCATTTCCTGCAGTTAGAGTTCGTTCCACTCTAACTCGTACATTATGGATACTCCCAGCTATTTAATGGATCTGGCTACATTCATCGTTAGACAGTTGTGCTGTCATTCAATAATGGCTCTTTCAGCCACTTTATACGTAATATATTACATTTTTCTATGCCTAGATCTTCATCTACATTCCTCAAGTCACCTCACGTATGTGGCGGAGGGAACTTGTGTAGCAGTGTCAATTCCCCCATTTTCTGTTCCAGTTTTGCGGAAAGAATAATTGCTGGTAAGCCTCAAAGTCAGATCGAAATCTAAAATTTTAGTGTCATGGGTTTTTCGCGAGATATACGTAGGAAGAAGCAATAAATTTGTTGGCTCTTCTACCAACGTACGCTCTCGGCACTTAAGCATTAGACAACACCACGAAGCAGTAAGCATCTCTTGCAGCGTCTGATACAGGGGTTGTCTGCGCATCTCGGTGACGCTTTCACACTTACTAAATGAAACTGTACTGTAACGTGTTCCTCTGTCAACCATACCAGGTACGTAACCAGCAAACGGAGCAATGCCGAGACAGGCCAAACCACGGCCCGCACGCGGCCCACAAACCCAGCTCGTGAGCAGTTTGGCATACCGTGGCCGGCCCTGTTCTAAGAACTTGTTTCTACACTACCGGCCATTAAAATTGATACACCACGAAGATGACGTGCTACAGACGCGAAATTTAACCGACAGGAAGAAGATGCTGTGATATGCTAATGATTAGCTTTTCAGAGCATTCACACAAGGTTGGTGCCGGTGGCGACACCTGCAACGTGCTGAAATGAGGAAAGTTTCCAACCGATTTCTCATACACAAACAGCAGTTGACCGGCGATGCCTGGTGAAACGTTGTCGTGATGCCTCGTGTAAGGAGGAGAAATGCGTACCATCACGTTTCCGACTTTGATAAAGGTCGGATTGTAGCCTATCGCGATTGCGGTTTATCGTATCGCGACATTGCTGCTCGCGCTTGTCGAGATTTAATGACTGCTAACAGAATATGGAATCGGTGGGTTCAGGAGGGTAATACGGAACGCCTTGCTGGATCCCAACGGCCTCGTATCACTAACAGTCGAGATGACAGGCATCTTATCCGCATGGCTTTAACGGATCGTGCAGCCACGTCTCTATCACTGAGTCAACAGATGGGGACGTATGGAAGACAACAACCATCTGCACGAACAGTTCGACGACGTTTGCAGCAGCATGGGCTATCAGCTCGGAGACCATGGCTGAGGTTACCCTTGACGCTCCATCACAGACAGGAGCGCCCGCGATGGTGTACTCAACGACGAACCTGGGTGTACGAATGGCAAAACGTCATTTTCTCGGATGACCCAGGTTCTGTTTACAGCATGATGATGGTCGCATCCGTGTTTGGCGACATCGCGGTGAACGCACATTGGAAGCGTGTATTCGTCATCGCCACACTGGCGTATCACCCGGCCTGATGGTATGTGATGCCGTTGGTTACAGGTCTCGGTCACCACTTGTTCGCACTGGCGGCACTGTGCACAGTGGACGTTACATTTCAGATGTGTTACGACCCGTGGCTCTACCCTTCATTCGATCCCTGTGAAACCCTACATTTCAGCAGGATAACGTACGACCGCATGTTGCAGGTCCTGTACGGACCTTTCTGGATACAGAAAATGTTTGACTGCTGCCCTGGCCAGCACATTCTCCATATCTCTCAGCAATTGAAAACGTCTGGTCAATGGTGGCCGAGCAACTTGCTGTTCACAATACGCCAGTCACTACTCTTGATGAACTGTGGTATCGTGTTGAAGCTGCATGGACAGCTCTGTTTGAGTCAAGGCCCAGGCGTATCAAGGCCGTTATTACGGCCAGAGATGGTTGTTTTGGGTACTGATTTCTCAGGATCTATGCACCCAAATTGCGTGAAAATGTAATCACATGTCAGTTGTAGTATAATATATTTGTCCAATGAATACCCGTTTATCATCTGCTTTTCTTCTTGGTGTAGCAGTTTTAATGGCCAGTAGTGTAGTTTTCTAACAGATGTCCCAGAAAACTTACGCTATTCTTTTTTGTTACAAAACACATTTCTGTTATTAACATATCAGAAATTAAATTTCATTTTGTTCTCAAAGTCCATTACAATAGCTTCTGATTTTGTGACAGATGAAGTATTAGCAGAATAAAACTGTCCTGTAAGAGACACGGAAAAGGATGACTCATGCATATTGGATACTTACCTACTGACCAGTCGTTCCCCGCCTTATTTTTTATAATCGGAGCCCTTCCAAAGCACGTAGGAGTCAATATATCTGTAACAAAAAAGGAGGATGTTTTTCAGAAAAGAGGAATTTGTGACTATTCGGACATTACGTCTGTATGTGAGTGTGTGCTTGTTTCTCAAAGATATGCTGAGGTGTACTGTTGATAGATTTTTCCATTACATGGTTTATGATATCTGACTGAGAAATCTAGAGGTTATTCTACCATTAAATTTTATCTGACTAGTATCTGTACGAACTCTACAGAAGAACGCCTGACAAATAACAAAATGAGATAAGATTGTGAACAGTTAGACATGCTGTTTAAAAAGGAACGAACTGCTTTGTAAGCTATCAAAAACGTAACCCGAAGAAGGAATAAAATATCTTAAACGGATCATAGTAAAAATAGATTTTCAAATGGTTCAAATGGCTCTGAGGACTATGGGACTTAACATCTGAGGTCATGAGTCCCCTAGACTTAGAACTACTTAAACCTAAGTAACCTAAGTACATCACACACATCCATGCCCAAGGCAGGATTCGAACCTGCGACCGTAGCAGCTGCTCCGTTCCGGACTGAGCGCCTAGAACCGCTCGGCCACCGCGGCCGGCAATAAATTTTCGTAAGCAGTTTTGGTACGTTTTTGTTGCTTTTACAAATTAGGTAATCGTATCATATTTCCCTGGGGCGATTACACTACTTTGTAAGCTGCTGTTCGTTTTTCGCAGTTTCTTCCTTCCAGCATACCACCTGAATATGAGTACGTAGTATATTTCTCCTCCTGCAGATACCGCTCACCTTTCTTTGTTGTCTTCATTAACTTCTGACCACGCATAAGAATCACAGTAGCAAAATGAGTGTTTGTTCTATTTCGTTGATACAGTCAGCATCAAACTCGAAGTGTGTCTAATAATTAGCCAATACAAGTCCGTCAGCATTAAGTCGTAATCTCGTTCGAGTTTGATCGAGATCTCTGTTTTCCTAGGGCGTTCCCATGTAACCTGGAACCCTGGTCACAGAAGAGCACCACCTTTTGCTTCCACGATCACGTCCTCTCAGAATTTTGAAATTTTTCTGTGGTGCCAATATGATATCTACAAAGATCGTCTTCCAGTAAGGGAAAAGGTGAAAATCACAGAACGCTAGTAAATGCCATTGTGCCGAGAAAAATTAAGTGCCGGCCGTTGTGGCCGAGCGGTTCTAGGCGCTACAGTTTGGAACCGCGCGACCGCTACGGTCGCAGGTTCGAATCCTGCCTCGGACATGGATGTGTGTGTTGTTCTTAGGTTAGTTAGGTTTAAGTAGTTCTAAGTTCTAGGGGACTGATGACCTCAGATGTTAAGTCCCGTAGTGCTCAGAGCCAAAGACCAAGTACATGTAGGAGTGGACACGGTCCCCAAGGATAGATGCATATCTGTGTTGATCCAGTGTGCCTTCCAGAATGACGAGATCACACAGGAAATTCCACGAAAACATTCCACAGACCATAACAATCCCTCCTCCGGGCCGGACCCTTCTGACGAAGAGTGTTTTCTTTCAGATGTTTCACACCGTACACGGCAGAGGCCATCTGTCGGATGGAGTACACAACGTGATTCATCTGAAAAGGCCATCTGTCGCCAATGCACGTCCAGTTGCCGTATCAGCGTGCAAATTCCAACCTTCATCACCGATGAACAGCAGTCAGTATTAGAGCATGAAACAGGCGCCTGCTGCAGCCTGCGCAGCAACGTTCGTTGAACGGTCATTCAGGAGACACTGTTGGTAGCCCCTTAGTCATATGGGCGGTCAGTTGGTTAAGCGCTGCACGTCTACTCGCGCATTCACATCTCCGCAGCCGGCTTTCACTCCTGTCATCTATGGTCCCGGCCCAATTTTGAATAGCGCCATTTTGCCATGCACAGGTATCATTTAACCATTCTGGCACGCGAATTGCTTACAAAGCTAGCCCGAAAGTTCAATGATCATGCCTTTATGGACGTCACATAAATCGTTCCGTTTCCACATTACGACAACCACTGCATTTTTTTCTGCGTCTCCTCCCCTCCTGCCTCCCCCCCTCCCCCAATGACGTGCTTTATATACTCTCCACTAACACTGCTTTCACATGCGGTATGTGAGTGGTTATTGCTCGTTGACTTCGAACATAGGCGGTGGTCACATTATCGTGAAGTTGCTGAAACTACCACCAAACAATTTTTTCTTCGTCCCTCGACATAAATAAAGCTACCATCACCGCATTCTTCTAAACAACGGGGCCATACAGGACACTAAGGAAGGGGAGGCACACAACAACCAGTCGTAATATGTTCAGACATAATGATCTTTCTACACTCTGAGAAGCTCATATGCAGAAACCAGCACGGTTTTAGGAAACAGCGGTCATGCGAGACGCAGTTGGCCCTCTTTGTGTAGGATATACAACAGGCTCTAGATACCGGCTCCCAGGTTGATGCCATATTTCTCGACTTTCATAAGGCGTTCGACTCAGTTCCTGACTGTCGCTTGCTCCAAAAAGCGCGCGCTTACGGTCTATACGATGACATATGCGGTTGGGTAGAAAGTTTTCTAAAAGACAGAGAGCAGTATGTCGTCCTTAATGGGGTGACTTCAACAGAAACAAGCGTAAATTCAGGTGTGCCCTAGGGCAGTGTAATAGGCCCGCTGCTTCTTACGATTTACATAAACGATCTGGTTGATGGTGTTGACAGCGGCATTAGACTGTTTACCGATGATGCTGTAGTCTATAGGAAAGTAGTATCACACGAAAGTTGTGAACAAATCAATGCAGATTTGCAGAAAAAAATGAGTGGTGTAATGACTGGCAGTTCTCTCAATATTAGTAAGTGTAACCTACTGCGTATAACAAGGCGAAAATCCCCATTAATGTACGACTACAAAATAAATGACCAGTCTTTGGAAGCGGAAACATCAGTCAAGTATCTGGGTGTGACTGTTCCAAATGATCTCAAATGGAAAGATCAGATTACACAAGTAACGGGCAAGGCGAATTCTAGATTGCCGTTTATTGATACAATCCTGAAGCGATGCAGTCCTTCAACAAAGGAAATTGCTTACAATACGTTAGTTCGTCCAGTATTAGAGTTTTGTTCGTCTGTATGGGACCCTTACCAGTTGGGTCTGATTCAAGAGATTGAGAAGGTCCAAAGAAGAGCGGCAAGATTCGTCACTGGTACATTTAGCCACCAGGAGAGAGTTACAAATCTCATTGAAAGTTTGAAGTGGGACACACTTGCAGATAGACGACGCGCTAAACGGAAGGGGCTGCTCACTACATTCCTAAATCCGATCTTCACCGAGGATGTAGAGCAAATATTATCACCACCAACTTTCAAATCGTTCAATGATTACCATTCAAAGACAAGGGAAATTAGAGCTCGTACTGAGGCGTTCAGACAGTCGTTTTTCCCTCGTGCGATCCGCGAGTGGTACAGAGGGGAGGGGGATTGGAATATGACTTTGGCGCGGATTGTGTCCTCCGCCACACACCGCTTGGTGGCTAGCGGAGTATATATGTAAATGTAAATGTAGATCAGTTTTTATTAGTCTCGCATATATAGATTTCGGCTATAAATAGCTATTTATAGCTGAAATCTAGATATGTAAGAATAATAAAAACTATTGTGATTTCGACTGACTGCAGGCCTCAGTAAGATCGAATGGTGACATGTACTGCAGCGAGTTTGCTGGATTGTAACTCAAATGTACTGAAGATGATTACTTATAGTCGAAATGTAGATATGCAAGAATAATAAAACTTATGGGATCGCGACTGATTGCTGTTTGCCTCTCCTTCCTTATAGTCTACGGTCGTTGTGCTTAACAGTTCCTTATGGAATCCAAGTTGGTTAACACGCGACGCTGTTGCCTTTTGTGTTCCTCAATTAGTGTACGAGTTAACTTCTAGCTTAATATCCACGGACATATTAGAAATATAAATCGAGGAAAATACGGGTCCGTTTTGTATCCATTTATTGCTCAAACCGGCTTTGGGTTATATCGTTTAGAGGCTATAGTCGCGTGTGTCTGAGTGCTGATTTCGTAAACAGAAAGCTAGCTCACGACATAAATACCAGTACGACATTAAGAGATTCACGTTTCTCTTCCTTGATTCTGACGTCGTTATATTATGTTCGGTAAAGGCTGTTCTATGGTAACTTCTGTAGGGAGTATTTGTTGTAAATGAATGACACTTTTATATCCCAAAGTAGTCCGCCCACGGTAGCTGAATGGTCAGCGTGAAGGACGGTCAAATCCTCTGGGACTGGGTTCGATTGCCGGCTGGGTCGGGGAATTTTCTCCTCCCAGGGACTGTGTGTTGTGCTATCCTATCATCCTCATCGACTGCAGGTCGCCGAAGTGGCGTCAAATTGAAAGACCGGCACCCGGCGAACGGCCTGCCTGACGGGGGGCCCTAGCCATACGATTAAATAACAATGAATCCCAAAGTAATTTTCAAAAGAAGCAAGCCTGCACCAGTAAGCGCTACGCCACGCTTTTACGGACAGTTAATTAGGTAAGAAAGTCGTGTGTTGCGCAGAACAAAAAGTAGAAGATAACGCGTAGAGCACCACATGTATGCTAAGCTTTCTGCAGTGTGTCAGAACAGGAGTGAAGAAGCCGAGCAAAAATGAGATAGAAGTCTTTATACATTGAAATAAACAAGAACAAAATGTTGTGGAACTTAAAAAAACTGCAAAGAGATTTTGGAAAAAGTGACGTACGTATCACATTCAAAACTAGTCACAAATCATAGCGATACAAGGGAGACAATCCATCCTAGGTAATTCTGAACTTCGTTAGTCAAAGAGCAAATTACCACGAATCTTATGAACTGACGTTACAAGAGACTAAAATGCGTCTTGTTCATGGAATGTACAGAGTGGCCATTAATAAACTTTCGCTCTTTAAGCCAGTGTAGGCAATGTACCGTATTGGTACCCAACTTTATAGGAATGATAATCAGGCTGTCCGCTCCACGATTTGCGTTGTTAATACTGTTAGTGCCATAATTTGTCGTTAGGCACCTGTACTGGTATGGCGACTTGAATGGAACTCTGAATCCAAGAACGAAGGACATGCAGCGTGAACGGGACACATTGCTGCGATCTGCTTAGCCAACATATGGCCCCTGCTCTACGGGAGGATTGGACTCAACTGTTTAGATGCGTGACGTAGCTCGTAAGGTCACTCTTATACCGCATAATTCATTTGGAGAAAACGGAATCATTGACCGATCATTCCAAACTGCATGGCCACTAAGATCATCAGATTTGTGCCCGCGTGATTTCTGGATGTGGAGTTATCTGAAGGACACTGTTTATCAAAGGGACACTAACACACGTTGGAGGTTGAAAATTAGCACAGCCAGAGGGTTAGTCAACATCCCACCTGAGGTTTCTTGGGTAGCAGTAGAGCAACCTCTAGTGCGGTTCTGGGTTCTCGTGGATGCAGATGGTCGTCACACTGAGCAATGTTTGTAACCTGGAAAGTAAACGTGGTACGCAATTAACAAATGTTCGTATGAAAACGAAAATGTGTTTCCTTCACTGGTTTATTCCCCTATTTCTCTTCCATGTTCCTTTACAAATGTTTCCTAAAAGTTTCATAGTCCTACGATCATTCGTTTCTAACGGGCCCCTCTCAAGCAGCGAAAGTTTAATTACATGGGGCGTTCAGTAAGGAATGCAACACATTGTTTATTAAAGCATGTCGTTTTTTTTTCAGGATTGTGATACACCATACTATTTCCCACTCTTTTGGCTACAAAACCATATTTTTCAACATAATCTCTGTTAAATGAGACGGCCTTACCCCACTATCTGGGGGGGGGGGGGGGGAGGGGGGGGGCTATATGCCCGTATGATACTACTCCACTGGTCCTTGTCGGAGCGAGCGTCTTGCTAGCCCAATAATCTCTCCATCATCCATGTATCGATTCCCGCGGAGTGCTTCGTTCATTGAGCCAAACAGTTGAAAGTCGGAAGGTGCCAGGCCCGGTCTCTAGGATGGATGAGGAAGAACAATCCAATGAAGTTTTGCCAGCCCCTCTCGCGTACGCAGATTTGTTTGAGGCCTTGCATTGTCACAGAGAAGTTCGTTTGCGTTTCTGTGGCGACAAACAAGCTGAATTTATTTCTTCAGTAAAACAGAATAACCCCTTCACAGTCCCAGAAGACCGTCGGAGGAGAGATGATATGACGCCACTCCATGGATTGCCGTTGAAGTGATGAATCCACGTTTCATAGCCTTTGACGATGTTTGACAAAAAATAACCATAATCAGCTTCGGAAGGCGCAACTCCGCAAAGATGGTTGTACTGTGCCACACTTTAGATACCACTAACGCCAACTTGGCGTAGGAGATATACTGTATGAACAGGCCTTAATACGTAGGTGAAAAGCAACATCGGCCAATGTAGCTTACTCTCGTAATACTACAATCAGTTTTCCTGACAAGATGTTGCCGACACTCAACGACGTAATCGGTGTGAGTTGAAATAATCGTATGTGCTAACGTAACGACGTCACTTAAGATTTTTATATTCAGCTTCTCACGCTATAAATTACAAAACCACTCACTACGACATCACTATGTACCAAAGGATGGACACAAAAACACTTTTCGTGGTATAACGGAGTCAGTGATAGTTATCTGGATAACAATTACAACAACGCATTTGACTATCAGTGTTTACTAGGATCGGAAGATGAACTACCACCAAAACTAGTATCAATCACAAGAAAAATATTAAATGCGAGAGTCTATGGCGATTAAGAATGACATATATGTTTTACCAACAACAGCAACCTATATTGGAGAATACGTTCACAAGGCAACGATTTTATACTGTTTATGTCTCGTTTTCAATCAACGATAACCTCTATAAATAGCACCTTGCTACAAAAATATCCTTGACTGTATTGAAATTTTGTCATAATGAAATTATTCCGTAAATCTCAACCCTTCAGAATTACCTGGACTAGCTTTTCATTTATCATTAATCACTGTTCCTTAACCTGCAAACATGCTTTCCTGTCTAAAGATTAATTATCTTTCAAAAAAAAAAAAATGGCTCTGAGCGCTATGGGACTTAACATCTGAGGTCATCAGTCCCCTAGAACTTAGAACTAATTAAACCTAACTAACCTAAGGACATCACACACATCCATACCCGAGGCAGTATTCGAACCTGCGACCGTAACGGTCGCGCGATTCTAGACTGAAACGCCTAGAACCGTTCGGCCACAGCGGCCGGCAATTATCTTTCTTTTCGTTTCAAGTCGTTCACTGAAAAATACTATTCCTTTTCTTTGATTTCTTTGACTTTGCTTCTACCAATATTCCAGTCTTTTACTTTATTGGCCTTTGGATTTGCTGTATTCCGAAAACATTTATTCCAGATATTATTCTGCTTTCAAATAAGACTTAGATTATTTTTTCTTGTAACTGTTTGGCGACAAAAGAGAACTTGGATACTGACTTTTTCAGTTTAAAACTGTTTTCTTTATTTCCTTCAATTAAATCAACTTCATACCAGCGTTTTATTTACGGGTGCTGGTTCACTATTCAAAACCCACCAAGCGGAAAAACGCTAAGTGTCACCGCAACTTTTCAGCTATCTGAACTTCAAATAATCACACAGAGCTCAAACACTTCAGACGTTGACTTCCGCGACCAGTTAATATCTAAAATCCTAAACACAGCACTCGATGATCTCTTTCAGAAAGAACTAGTGTCTTCTCTTTTGAATGGATCTTGATTTGTTGTTTAGGGCCAAAGGTAGAAGCTATCACATTCTCAATAAATTTGCGATTCTTTCTCAATAAAAAACTATTGCGTAGGACGATCGTTCTCTTTAATGTACACTAGACATTCAATGCATAGAACGTGATTTCCGGAATTTACTATATTGCGTCGCTCACGCCGAAGTCACATAATAAATCCTAACCCAAATGTCGCTAAGTCACTACTCCTTGGTGCTTGCGTACACCAATACAACCACAAAAATACAATGCAACACTACTATCCCGCCGCGCGGTCCAAGGACCTGGTGATACATGCACCTATAGATTTGGATTTTTCCTGTAGCCATTCCTACTTAGACGTTTTGCACTTTCTGTCAATCTCATATTTAGTCGTCTGTATTCCCTACATTAAGGCACTTTTATATTTTCTCCTTTTATCAATTAAATTCATTACCTCCTGTGGTATGAACGGATTTCTGCTAGGCTTTGTCTTTTTACCTATATGAGCCTCTGCTGTTTTCACTGTTTTATCTCTGAAAGGTATCCATGAGTCTTCTACCATATGTGTTCCTTTCCCCTTTTTCAGTCAATCGTTTCCTAATGCTCCATTTGAAACTCTTTGCAACCTCTAGTTATTTCAACTTATCAGGGCCCCATCTCCTTAATTTCGTACCTTTTTGCAATTTCTTCAGTTTTAGTCTACAGTTCATAACCGATAAATTAGGTCAGAGTCCACATCAGCCCCTGGAAACGTCGCATAGTTTAAATCTGGTTCTGAAATATCTGTTTTGCCATTATGTAATCAAACTGAAACATTCCAGTGTCTCCTGGTCTCTTTATATATATATATATATATATATATATATATATATATATATATATATATATATAATTGTTTTTCATTCACTCTGGTTACTAGTAAAATTGGTCATCACTTTTTTCATGATTCTTAAACAAAATGTCAGCGGTGATTAAATTATGCTCTGTGCAAAATTCTATCAGCTAGCTTCCTCTTTCATTTCTTTCGCCCAATCCATATTTACCTACTATTTTTCTTTCTCTTCTTTTTTCCTACTATCGAACTACAGTCCCCCTCCACAATTAAATCTTTCTCTCCTTCAACCATTCGGTTAATTTCTTATAGCTCCTCATACATTCTCACAATTTCTTCACCATAGTTGGCATATAAAATTTGTGTGGTTGGTGTTGGTTTCGTGTCTATCTTGGCTACAACAGTGGGTTCACTATGCTGTTCATAAACTTAATCCAGAAGATAAATCAGTCAGTTGTTTCCTCAAACAATCTCAAAATCATAATTTTACATATTTAACTTTTACATATAAAAATTTTAAACACCTACAAGGGATTTCCTTTTTTATCATTTTCCTGACTTATAAATCTTATACGAACAGATTTCTGTTTCTTTGGCGTCCGTTAATGAAGCGTAGCTGTGTCGCTAAAATCTTAGTATAAGAAGCAAAAAAATGTGTATTTCATTTCCAGTGCACTATACTACACTGCATGCTACTTTCAAAATATTCATTTAAGTTTTCACTGTCTTTTGGCATTTTTATAACGTTAATGTTCTGAGCACACGCTATACGTACACGAGATGAAAGTGAAACGACCAAGTGATGATATCTTTGTTGTCTGGAAACTCAATGTATACATTGCTCCCCACGGGTGTTGGTGCGCGCGTAACGATGGATTTACAGAGCCAGCATTTCAATTGAGTGGTGACACTGATGTTCAGTTGCATTAAGATCCTAGCATCTGGAAGCAATGAAATTTCTGTGAAGCCTGGGACTTACTCTTACAGCTATTCGCAGGCATTTCTAGCGGCATGGCATCATACTTTCTGTCGCTGTACGTTCCCACCCTCCCGAGGGAACATAATCATTTTGTACTGGAGAGACTGGATTCGTAACAAAATCGGTCTAGAATTAGCGAATCAGCGGTCCTAGAGAACGCCAGAAAGACCTTTATCGGCACATCTAGTGAATTTGTTCTCCGATGTTGAGATGCCGATGTTGATCATGCCGATAGAAGAAAACTTAATTCAAAGCACAACGTGCCATTGACCCAGATGAGCAAAATCATGGCCTTTCCGTCGATACGCCGTCGTTTGCTTCGGCGCAGGTACTACATGTATGTTCGGGAAAGCCACACGTACCTATCTGTGCTAAAGTATTTTATTTACACGCTGGTATGTTCCCTTGAACTCGTCGGCTTGTACGCTTATGCGCGAAGCTATGACGGTGATTGTTTCTGACATTATTCCCTGGTTTTTAATAGTGCAAGTCGTTAGGTAAAAAGTTATAGATGGAAGACAAAGCCCCGTAGTCTGCGTAACTTTACAGCGTAATAGACTCAAAACAGTTCTACGGACAGAAGCTGTACCTTCATTTGATGGTATCTTTCAACGCTTTCTCTAGTAGTTTATATGTTTTGGCGTGAGAACATTTCTAGCCTTTCCACATTTAAATGAAAATTACATAATTTTAAGTTTCGTCTTTATAATTGCCGACCACCTCAGAAATGAAATTCAAAGATATCAGTCACTGCTCGTGGGAGCATTTAATATTGAAAACTGAAAAACACTTCGTTGTAAGGCCTTTCGAATACTTTTCATCCCGCAATATTAACACATTTCGCAGTGGTTCACTTTTAAAACACTGTGCGCCCTTTATCCAGCTAGCAATGTCTTAACCATCACTGGACAGCGGAATTCTTTCCCTTTTCTTCGTATATTTTATTACTATAAGGAAATAGTTATTGATATCTTGAATCTTTGCCTTTCAACCCTTATGGAAAGTTTTCCCTAACTGCTTGAAGGAAAGGTCACTTGTTTTCAAAGCTGTCGTTTTTTTTTTTTTTTGAAACACAGGCAGGACACCAGATACAAGACACAAGACGCAAGAATCCAGAGACAAGGGACAAGGAGCAAGAAGGGCTCAAAGAATGCCTCGCGACAGTACATACACTGAAAAGCAATGCAGTATTGACACATTCAGGTTCTTCAGATCTTCAGACACTTCTTATTTCAATATTAATTTTATAATGACTAATAAAAGCTTGTCTCATGAAATATGCTAACTGTTCAGTGTCGTATTTTTTTTTGCTGAAATAAAAGAGTGGTTACAAGATGACATTCACACACTGCGATGCTTAACGTTCATCTCTGTCATGAACGGCACATGTAATTACGCAGTCAACAAGAAGTGTCTTCACAATGGTACTCGGACAGAGGCACGCGAGCCATCCGCTAATTAATGCACTGAGCAAGTACTACACCACTTGTCCCGTAAGCCGAAGATCGTCCCGTTCTGCTAAACTGATTGTTCGTTTCCTTTACCAGCAACAATAATAAAACGCTTACAATTTTCCAGCCACCTGATACACGTACTCCTCACAACATATCTGCCTTGTATCTGATAGATTCAGCAGCCAATCAGTCTGATTCTATAGAAATTTTTGAGCCTTCTTTGCAGCGACTCAATTTCAGTCGTAAGCAATCCGTGCTGTAAACGGTTACGTAATTCGGCAACACTGAGCAATTAATCCGGAGAGAGCCACGCCCAAACGGAACGCTGGCGCGGTAGCGCCTCCCTTGCTTCCGAAAACGAGATGTTTATGCAACAGGGCGCGTTTCTGGGAACGCGTGGGCGTGTCCTGCCGTGGGAGTTCCCGAGAGACAGGTGGCAGGTGTCGGCCCCACGCCGATCCTATCTGTCCCCAGAGACAATAGATGTTTATCACGGCCACCAAGGGTGCTCGAGCCCTGTCAAACACGATACATTTAATTAAAGTCAGGTTCACCACCGTTCGGAAGCAGTCGTGTTTGTTTTATCGGAGCCACTTGTTTTGCCAAGTACCGACTGCATTCTCGGAACGGGAACTTATACCGTTATTCTTTCGAAGCAAATTTTTTTAGTGGACTCATAAATGTCACTGCATGCTTTTGTGATTGACTTCAAAAAGCCATTAACGTCTTACAGATACGAGGGGCGTTCAAAATGGTTCAAATGGCTCTAAGCATTATGGGACTTAACATCTGTCATCAGTCCCCTAGACTTAGAACTACTTAATCCTAACTAACCTAAGGACTTCACACACATCCATGCCCGAGGCAGAATTCGAACCTGCGATCGTAGCAGCAGCGCGGTTCCGGACTGAAGCGCCTAGAACGGCTCTGTCACAGCGGTCGGCGACGGGCGTTCGATAAGAAGTACTACACCACATTTATTTTTCTGAAAGAAGGTTGGTTTTATTGAGGACTCCAATTCGCTATATTGTTCTCCACTATTATGGCTACAAGACCTTATTTTTCTACATAATCTCCTTTCAATGCGACGGTATTACGCCCCCTCAGTGGAAGCGCCTGTACGCCCACATATACCACTCTATTGGTCGACGTCGCAGTCAACGTCTTGCTGCATCAATAACCTCGCCACCATCCACGCACTGCTTCCCGCGGAAACAGATGGAAATCAGGAGGTGCGAGATCCGGACTATAGCGTGGATGAGGAAGAACAGTCCATCGAAATTTTGTGAGATCCTCTCGGACGCGCAGACTTGTTTGGAGCCTTCCATCGTATTGGAGAAGGAGAAATTCGTTTGCATTTTTGTTGGCGACGAACACGATGAAGTCGTTTCTCCAGTTTCCTGAGGGTAGCACAACAGACTTCAGAGTTGACAGTTGCACTACGAGGGAGGACATCGAACAGAGTAGCACTTCAGAGTCCAAGAAGACTGTCGCCATTGCTTTGCTGGCTGAGAGTGCGGCTTTGAACTTCTTCTTCAGAAGAGAGGTGGTGTGGCACTACTCCATGGACCGTCTTTTTGTTTCCCGTCCGAAGTGATGAACCCGTGTTTCGTCGCCTGAGACGATGCTCGAGGCCATCAGCCTCGTAACGCGCAAGCAATTCCGCACACATGGTCCTTCGTCGCTCTCTATATGGCCTTCTGTTAGGCAGCAAGGGGTCCAGGGGGCGCACGCCTGTGAATAGCCCAGCTGGTGGACGAGTGTGCCAGCACTACCAACAGAGACGTCCAGTTGTGCGAAGAATCATTTTCTTGAGAGCCGTCGATCACATCGACTGAGAGTGTCCGCACGTTGCCGGAGTCATCTATGAGTGTCGGCAATGCTCTAATTTTCCACCAAAAGGAAATGAAATGACAGCTCTCTGCTTGGAACGTACCTCCATTGCTGACACCATTTTGAAGGCTACGTATAGCGCCGTCACCTATCGGAACTTCGTGAAACTATAAGCAGAAATATTCCAGAACGACCTAAAAAAAAAAAAAAAAAGAAAAAAACCGCAATTTTTCAATCAAAGTTGGCCGGAAAAAAGAAATGTATTGCATCACTTATTGAACAGATCTAGTAAATAATTTTCCAAAGCGTATCTAATCAACCAGTCACCTTTTCTTTCCTTCTGATTTCACCTTTGCCAAAGCAGTCAGTAAGCCTGTTGTAATCAAGGTGTGTCCAAGTGATGTAAGTCAGAAGATTAAGTGACGATATTCCCATCACGTTCATTTAAGAGGCAGTGACAACACGAGTTTCCTTAGCGATCAGCATATTCCTTCATTGTTTACATTCATTTCCTCAAAAACTCAAAATCAAATTAACTTCTACCATAGTGGCAAAAATTGAGTAACAAATACAAGAAAAGAACTACAGTCACAAACTGTCGATCCTTCACGGTTCTTATGATAAAAAAAAAAATTCCAGACTAAAATGCACGAGAAAGAACAGTTCATACTTATTACTCCATAAAATTTAAGGGAATAATAAGAGTATCAAAAACGAAGTGTTCTCAGATAGAGATACAGCTACAAGTGCCCTCACACGTGTCGAAAATTAGACTGTTTGTTAAAATCTGTGGAACATTTTTAGTGAAAATCTACTACGTTTCGAACAAACCTTTTTGTGTAATTTCTCTAACTACGCTTTCGTTTTACTGTTGACTACATACTTGTAGCAGAGACGCTGGTTGCTACATCGGTTTGGACAGGCTTTATCTCTTCAGATCATTTACATTTCAACACAAATGAGCAACTCAGCGGCACATGCAGGAAAATCACCAACAAAACTTTCCAGTTCTTCAAACAATCTCACAATATCCCTTGTCGATAGTGTTTGATGCCAAAGACATGAACTTGTCTACATCCTTTGCACTTACTTTCGGGTCGAAAGAGCGGTCACGTGATGAGAAAACCTGACATAAATGGGTAAGTCTGAAACAAGGTTAACCCCACATTTGAACTCCAAACCGATTGTTGAAGTACTTTATTAACGTTTATTACCGCCCAAGCGTATCAACATGAAGAAACCACTGGTAAAAGTAATATTTTCCTTTAAAGGATCAAATGTGGCTCTTATTAAACACCATTTCCTTGGTGCAAGCTAGTTGGAAGCTGCGAAACATGTATTACTTTTTCATTGGCTTTGCCTCAGTGACTCACGCATAAAACGCCGTATTTAAGGATGATATAAGTTGGAGTTCCGGAACGCCATCAAATCGTGAATCTATACTGGGTAGTGACGTGTAAATATCACTGTACATCAGCGCGGGGTCAGCTGAAGGTTAACGGACAGGCACAACAGCAAGGTGAATACAAAAGGTCTACGTTGTCTCTACGGCTTTAAGGTTGGTAATAACGCCGACTAGGCAGCAAAACCGTAGGCAGCAGCGACTATGGGAGTGTACCGTCCAACTCTTCGTCAGCACTGAAACAAGCAGTCAAGCAGATTCCCCATCAGGTTATAGGTACACTGAGGTGGCAAAAGTCATAGGTTACCACCTAATATCGTGACGGATCTCCTTTTGCCCGGCGAAGTGCAGCAGCTCAACATGGCATGGACTGAACAACGTGTTGGAAGCCCCTGCAGAAATATTCAGGCTTCAGGCATGCTGTCTCAGGATTCTGTGCACGAACTGACCTCTCGATTATGTCCCACAAATGTTCAATGGGATTGATGTCGGGTGATGTTAGTGGCCAAATCTTTCGCCCGAACTGTCCAGAAATCAGTAGCGAACAATTGTGGACAGTGAAATGGCATAAACTCAAAATTCCGTCGTTGTTTGAGAACTTAAAGTCCATGAATGGTTGCAGTTGGTCTCGAAATAGCGGGACATAATTGTTTCCAGTCAATGATCGATTCAGACGGAACAGATGACGCAGTAAACACACCCCACACCACTATCGAGTCACCACTAGCTTGTTGACAGCCTGGGTCCATGGCTTCTTGCGGTCTGCGCCACACTCGAACCCTACCATCAGTCCTTACCAGCTGAAATAGGGACTCATCTGACCAGGCCACGGTTTTAGTCGTCTAGGCTCCAACTGATATGGTCACGAGCCCAGAAGAGGCACTGCAGGCGATGTCGTTCTGTTAACAAAGGCACTGGCGTCAGTCGTCTGCGGCCCTAGCCCACCCAATAACACCAAATTTCGCCGCACTGTCCTAACGGAACGTTCGTCGTGCGACCCACAAGGATTTCTGCAGTTACTTCATGCAGAGTTGCTTGTGTGTTTGCTCTGACGACTCTACGCAAACGCTGCTGCTCTCGGTCGTTAAGTGAAGGCCGTCTGCCCTCGCATTGTCCTTGGTGTGAGGTAATGCCTGAAATTTGGTGTTCTCGTCACACTTTTGACACTGTGGATATCGGAATACTGAATTTCCTGACGATTTCCGAAATGGAATGCCCATTGCGTCTAGCTCCAATTACCATTCCGGGTCCACAGTCTGTTAAATCCTATCGTGAGCCATAATCACGTCGGCAACCTTTTCACATGAATCAACTGAGTACAAGTGACAGCTCCGCCAATGCACTGCCCTTTTATACCCTGTGTACGCGATACTGCCACCATCTGTATATGTGCATATCCATGACTTTCGTCACCTCAGTGTATTATTGTCTTGAAGTATGACCTCTATCTTTTTACCTAAAGCCGTGGTGTAACGAAAACAAACTTATTTTACTCGGTTGTAAGTAAAACGGTTAGTATATGTTCATTATTACGCTCTCAGAAATGAACATAATCACGAAAAGCAGACTCGAAACTGACAACTCGTCTGAAGACGATGCTGAGCGCCGTGTTACTAGTGTTGGTCATTGTCAAGGATCTGGTGAAATAATTACTGCAGCGTTAACTTAAACACGGCTGAGTGAAATGATCTCCTGTGATGGTTTACCATCACTCGCCGCAGGCCTGTTCTTTCGGTTATGCTTGCGTGACCGAAGGAACTTTCCGTCGTATTTCTGAATAACACATGTACCGCAATATTGTATTTATGCGCCGATCGCGGGCAAGAGACTTTTAATTAAAATGTCTCCCCTGTACAGGAGTATACATAACGGATGTACGAGTACAGCTTGTAGACACTTGGTTGACGACATATGGAAGTTTGAGTCTGGCCGTGAGTCGTGCTCGGATAGTTAAATGGAAAAGCGAACGCTCACGATGGGTGGGAAATCCGGGTTCGAGTCCCGATATGGCACAATTTTCATTCCATATACAGCCGATGGTCGTCCATATTCGCAACTGCGAATACGTTTAATGTATGTAATGATTCGTTTACGGTAGACAGTCTGGAAGCCCGTACTTCTGCTTGTAATTTCACTTGTTTTTCATACGAAGTAAAAATTGAATGCTTGAAAATGACAAACAAACGCATTTATACCGACATAAAATGTGCAAAAGGGCAATTTCAGCCGTGCAAAAAAGGCTTCGATTGGTACGCGAGGGCCAGTTAATCGATATAATTTCGCCGGCCGCGGTGGCCGTGCGGTTCTAGGCGCTTCAGTCCGGAGCGGCGCTGCTGCTACGGTCGCAGGTTCGAATCCTGCCTCGGGCATGGATGTGTTTGATGTCCTCAGGTTAGTTAGGGTTAATTAGTTCTGAGTTTTAGGGGACTGATGACCACAGCAGTTGAGTCCCATAGTGCCCAGAGCCATTTGAACCATTTTTGATACAATTTCGTCAAAATGAGACCGTTTCGACGTCAGCGAACTGTATGGTACTGGCCATAACACGTATCTATTTTTAAGAGCTGTAAATAAATAGTTGCCACTATTAAAGTTCCAACCCTTGTAATAACAGTCATCAACGTTTTTTAATCACGTGGTTTTTATTTCAGAAATCGGGTTTAGTCACAGCCTCTGCACTGTTGTGCTCTGATTGTCACGTTGTTAATACACAGTGTGAAAATATCTGAGGCAGCTTCCTGTTCCGTGGGGAAGCACGCGTGTGGAACACGGTTAAAAAGTGCCGAGAAATAGGTTGTCCTTAACGTTTGTCATAAATTTAGAGAGATAATCGGCTTTGGAGTTTTCCGAGCGACTATATAATATACAGCTGATAATCACCTGCACATATGTATAGAGCGAAATCGGTAACAAAGTAAACTCTTAACTTACTGCAGTGCATGTCGCTGGTTCAATTATCGCCTGCGTCAATTTTTTTTTCCGTTCAATTTGAAATACCTACATCTCGTAATCGTAAAATTCATCATTATTTTTTATCAATAATGCACGTATTTAATTAGATATTGCACGCAAAATTCCTGCTTTCATATGAAATACAAATTCACATTTCTCGATATTTCATGAAAGACTGTTAATAAAGGTTGCTTAAATTAAGAAAACATAACAGTTTAATTTTTTAAGGCATAAATGAAAAACTAAATACTCTTTATTTGGACTATGTCCATTGTTTTATAGCACAGATCTAGATACATGTCGTAGAAACATGAAAAACAACCATCTTCACAGCATAGAGCACACAATAAAAATGCTACATTTTTACGTTTGCCACTGTAACATTACAATATGGACCCAACAGAACTGATCTGGAGCCGAGTTGAGGAATTTGGCCAGAGAAATAACAGGACTGTTAAGCTGCCAGGCGTACTGGAACTAACGCACGCAGCTTCATCACATGCCACTGTCGAACTTTGGCAGGATATAGAATGACACGTCATTAACAGAAGAGGAGAAAATGCGGCGCCTGGGCGGGTTCGTGGATTCTGTTGTTTATCGACTCGTTATCAACGTAGCTGATGACAGATCCAGTGCTGAAATATATTTCTCGGATTCGAGTAAGGAAGGAGCTAAGAGCTTACCAGACGACTCACTGTAATTAATACCTTCAGTGGTTTCAGTATTCAGCAGCACGGTGATACCACTGCAATATGCTTTTGCATCGCACATAGCTCACTCAGAAAAATTATCCTGTGCTTAAGAATTTTCATCTCTCTTGTTTGTGATTAGAATAATACGTCAGGTGAGAACGAGAACATTTTATGCTTTCCGGCTGGTCACCTAAGAAGCGCGCGGTAATGCTGGATTTTTGTCGAATATTATTTGAGTCTCTTTGAAAATTAAATGACATTCGAAGCAATATTGTTTCTTTGCCTGTCTCTTTTTACGCCTGAACTTCTACTGTTCACATCATTGCAGGCTAGTTGTACCTCTGGTTGGCCAGTGCTGTCCAATTTTAACGCACCCGTAAAGCTATTGTCCCGCAAATTACCGCTCAGTCTACGTGCGTGTAAGACAACATAAAACGTATCCTTATGATCGTGCAGACTGTACTGGTCACAACTTGGCTTCCGCTCCAAGCGAAACGAAATCCAATGAGATTCAAGCAAACGCGGAAGAATACATTGCGTAATGTTTACATAGGGTTTACTCTTATGATGAATGGGGTATGGTCCACCGCGACGCTCGAGTTCACAGTATGAACTAATAACACGTGAAGATGGGCGTATAAGAGACCGATACCGGTCTTGTTCTAAATAAAAGAAACTTACAACTGTAGCGGTATTTTCAACCTCTGGTATAATTCTCAGTTGCAGATGTTCCTCCCTCAGAATTGTTTGTGTTGATAGGGTAACAAAAATCAATTTTTTATGTACTTAACTGGAATTTATCCGTATTGAGATTCTTAGTTCTTGCCTGACCGCTATGCAGTTTCCATATAATAAGGAATTTTTTAGCTATTCAGAATGAATAAACTGAAAATTAGGAACTTAATTCAAATTTTGTGATAACGGCGGCAAATGAACACAAAGCTAGTTCCGTTTACTCTTAGACCAAAGTAAGCGAAGAAACGACGCCAGTAAACAACGTTAAGCCCCTTTTACACAAGACTGTGTAGTCTCTATTAACTGTCAAAGACAAGTGAGTCTTCTGCAACGCCCGTGATGTTTTATTACAGTTTAGAGTGGTCATTTTCGTTTACATGTCACCGTCACAACTACATGTGTTTTGAGAGCCGTCTGCTGTGCCCTTTGACACTGAACGGTGAAATTGAGGTTATGAGGCACTTTCGTTTTTATAAAAAAATCGAAATATGGTAACAAAATACAGGAGGAATCAGTATCAGAGTTCATTAACGACCAAAGCAAAATTCATAGTTGATGTTCGTGTCAAAAACCGTGTGCTAAATTCTCTACACTCCTGAGGCCTAAAAGATTGGGAAAAGTATCTTCCAAACACTTCAGAACATATAAATTTATTTTCTCAAGAAAATAAAGCCTTGTAAACACATCAAACAATATCTAGAAGGCAGAAAATAGCGCCATTTTGCTCTATCCTCTGTATCTTGTTGTTTTGCTAAGTGCTAAATAACAGAGAAAATTACATTTCTATCGAATAATTCCGACTTTTTCACTGCTGAAACAATTTTCATTAAAACCCGTTTCTCTTTTTACGTTCATATTTATGTATAAAGTGGGCTTTTTCCGTGTAAAATGCAAATACCATTTTGCTTTTAGATATTTCATCTCTAATGTAGACGAACACTAATAGGAAGAAAACCGGGACCAAGTGTAATTTATCAGTGTATTACGAAAACAAAACAAACGAGACAATAACGATTAGGAGCAAGCTCAGCCAGAATAGGCTAACTTCTGACGTCAGCAGACGCCGCCATACACCCCTGTTTGTGCACATGCTCTGTGTGCTGCATAATCGGAAAATTTAGATCTCTACACTTGGCACAATCTGTAGATCATTGACATCGTAGACACACTGTCGTCGTGTTAACTGCTGATTTGCACATACGCAGGAAAGGTGAACGCACTTCGAGTAGTCTATTTTGACCAGAAAGTCGTTTGTGGAAAACCAGCTTTATGTACAGTCTCTATTGTCTCCGAAGACTTTTTCCACTGCTGACAACATCAGTAACCTTGAAACGTCCCCTTAGAAAAATTTATGAATTACTGTGCTGGTAAACCTCTTACGTTATTTGTTTTTCAAACAGCTGAGCAGAACTGAACGTACTCAGACATTTCTCACTTTACTTATTCTGATCAGCACTAAACTGACACACAATATTTTTAGCGCAACGCAATCTAACTTTCAATAATCTCTACAAAAGAATGGCCCTGACTAACAATAACCTATAACTTTCATGAATCACTTACCTCACAAAAATCTTCGTTACTCGAACTACTGCAATACAGCGAGCGCCAATACTGCCAGCAAAATAAAGGATTGTAACTACTGAAGGCACTAACTACTGATAGGCATAGTTAGCAAATGAGAGATTTTGATAAAGAACAAAATGTATTTACCTTAATAGTGTTCAAAAGTCATAATATATATATTAGTTCATGACACCCAGTTTCACAAATTTACTTTCTTTGTTGGACACACGTCCAGATCATCCGCTCTCAAAACTCCGCCATCTCACTCCCCACATCCACCACTGCTGGCGGCTCACCTCCAACTGCGCAACGCTACGCGCTGTTCACATTCAACTGCCCAACACTAGAATAGCAAATTCCAACAATGCCAACCAGCCACAGACTGCACACAGCACAGCCAGTGATTTTCATACAGAGCGCTACGTGGCGTTACCAATATAAAAACCTAAACAGCCTACTTAAAACCTAGCGGTCGTGGCATTGTTACTGCTATTAAACCATCTGCAACATTTAAACATGAACGTCCCTAGACTCAGGACTCAGGGACTCACACCTAGTGAGTACGTGGCTGGCGACCACGGGGTCCCGAGCTGAGTCCTGGCATTGCTTCCACTTACTTATGCCAGGCTCCTCACTTTTATCTTTCCTATTTGGCGACCCTCGGCCAACTCTTGTTCTTTTCCGACCCTGACGCTATTAGGTTTCGAAGGCTAGGGGTCTTCCATTTCCAACCTATACTTCTACCGAGCCGAATATCTCCCGGGATAAGGAGATTACCTTCTATCAATTGCCAACGGCCTTCTAGGAGGGCGGATGAGCGGCTAGAAGGAAGGGCACTCTCTTGCCCTTGGGGTGGGAAACTGCTCCTAAAGGCGGAGGAGCCACAAGGTGGCCAACGGCATAGACTGGAGAAGGCAAAGGGAAACCACTCCATTAAAGACCAGGGCGGGTATCCCAAGTATCAACAGCTTATGATGGAAAGCTCTTTGGTTAAATTCTCCGGAGGTAAAATAGTCCCCCATTCGGATCTCCGGGCGGGGACAACTAAAGAGATACCAAAATACAAAAGCATTAATGTAAGAAGGATAGCAACATGGAACGTCAACTCACTTCTTAAATGTGGTAAACTGGAAAACTTGAAAATGGAAATGAAACGAATGGATATTGATGTACTGGGAGTCTCAGAAATGAGATGGCCAAACGCTGGCGACTTTTGAACAGGGGAATACATAATCATACACACTGGAACAGCACAAGATAATCCCGGGATTGCAGGAGTGGGAATTATCCTCAATAAAGAGATGGGGTTAAGAGTAAAAGGATTTGTTCAACATAGTGAGAGGATAATTTATGTCCGATTGCAAACTAAACCAAGAGACACAATCATAATCCAAGTATACATGCCAACTACGAGGTACGAGGATGATGAAATCGACATGATGTATGACCACCTTGAAGAAGTAATTGGCAGAATTAAAGGAGATGAAAACCTTGTCATCATGGGAGATATGAATGCCGTTGTTGGGGAAGGTAAAGAAGAGGATGTGGCAGGGAATTTTGGATTAGGATTAAGAAATGAAAGAGGGGAGAAACTTGCAGAATTCTGCCAAAGAAATAAACTTTGCATTACAAATACCTTCTTTAATCATCATCCAAGAAGAAGATATACTTGGAAAATGCCTGGTGACATTAACAGATACCAAATTGACTTCATATTAGTGAAGCAAAGATTTAAAAACCAAGTTAAGGACAGCAGATCATATCCAGGCTGTGATGTGGAAAGTGACCACATACTCGTTATGATGACGACTGAACTAAAATTCAAGAACATTAAAAAAAGAAGTACATGTAAATGGGATTTGACAAACCTGAAAAACGAAAATACACTGAAGCACTATCAACTAGAAACAGACAAGAAAACAAATACACAGGGCTGCAATGACATCCAAAGCAGCTGGGAAAAAATAAAAACTGGTATTTCAGAAGCAGCAGACGAAGTAATAGGAAAAGAAAGGACAGAGAAAAGGAAGGAATGGATCACTAATGACCTACTAAATATGATGGAAGAAAGAAGGAAATTAAAAAATTCTGTGAAGAAGGAAGACCAAGAGAAATAGAAGAGTCTGAAAAACAGAATCAACAGAGAGGCAAAACAAGCAAGAGAAAAATACCTTGATGATCTGTGTATTTCAGTTGAGGACAACATGAGCAAGGGAAATATCGACAAGGCCTATAAATGTGTGAGACATTGCATTGGAGACAGAAGAAACAAGTGTAGGGCTGTGATGGATGAAAATAGCAATCTGTTGGATGACGATGATGAAGTTGCAAGAAGATGGAAACAATATATACGAAAACTGTTCAGCGGACCAGACCTGTCTGAAAACATCATGGAAGAAGAAACAGAAGTAGATGCACACAACATAGGTGAACCTATATTAAAGGAAGAGTTTGAACAAGCTCTGAAAAAATTGAAAAACAGCAAATCGCCTGGTATAGACAATATCCCAGCCGAACTTCTGAAATCTGGAGGAGCAAAACTGAATGAGGAGTTGTATAATCTTGTTTTCAACATGTACGAGCAGGGTAAAATTCCTACAGACTTTGAGAAAAACATTATGATCCCCATTCCAAAGAAGGCAAATGCTACAAGATGTGAAAATTACAGGACGCTCAGCCTAGTTACTCACGCCTCTAAAATATTAACCTCAATTATCCTAAAACGCATAGAACAAAAAGTCGAAGCTACACTCTCCGAAGACCAGTTTGGATTCCGGAAAGATAGAGGAACCAGAGAAGCAATATTTGCTCTAAAACTAATAATAGAGAAACGACTAGATAAGAACCTGAAAACATACATAGCTTTCGTAGATGTATAGAAAGCCTTTGATAATGTTAAATGAGATAAGATGTTTGAGATACTCAAAAAAGTAGGAATAGACCATAAAGATAGAAAAATGATATGGAACCTGTACAAAAACGAGACAGCAGTTATCCGTGGACGGACAAAACAAGAAGAGGTGCAGATACGGAAAGGTGTCCGACAAGATTGCGCACTATCCCCTGTTATCTTTAACGTATAAATCGAAGAGGCGCTGAAAAAAGTAAGGGAATATTCACAGACAGGTGTAGTAATTCATGGCCAACGAATAGATATGATAATATATGCCGATGATATAGCTGTCCTGACGGCTGTATAAGAGACAGAGAACATTTTTTCTCATATGATTTTTTTGCAAACAAATCACTCAAATGACTTTACACCTTTAAGACTGTATGATGTTATTTAAGTAAAAAACCTGCCCCCAGAGGGCATTACGCGACATCGACAAAAGTCCTTCCCTCAGCACGAGAGCGGTCGATGGGAACTACGAACACAATTTTCAATCTAGAACAAAATTTCAAAAACTGCTTGAAACTGATGGCGTTGTCTAACATAGTGCGTAGGGATATTTAAAAAAAATTGATTTTAATAAAATGGCGGCAATCTGAAATAAAAGGCAATTTATTCGACAAAGAAGTGGTTATAATAGCATGCACCATAAATCAAGATTAAAATATGTCGAAAAAATGCTACGTACTACAATAGAAAAAACACCGACTCACAGAGTACATAATGGTAAATGTAATTGTATGCATATTTCATGAGTTATAGTCCCTCCAATTTGAAAAATATGTTGTTTGAAAAAATAAACAAGCGTTTAAAGTTTCACATTGTGTTTTTTACCACTGAAACTGATTAAACTCCAACGAGTTGATACGTTAATGACGAGCAAGTTCAACGTTTCGTCGTGTGGGAGGTCTCTTTAGACTGCACGAACTGGTCGTAGGTTGTGTTCCAAAAATGAACAGTATAGAGACAGAAGTGATGACAATTTCTGCAGAACCTGACCATCATTTTGCAGGACAGTGCTCAAGCACGTACAGTGCAAGATGTTACTGATTTGTTTGACTGATGTGGCTGCTAAGTGCTATACCACCTACTACACTCCCCTGACTTACCGGTAAGCCCTCGTGAGTTCAGCTCGATTTGTAAACTGAAGGAAACACTTCACGGCATGCGCTTCAGGACTGCTACAAATTCCTCGGGCAATAGACCGCTCTGCTCGAACTGTCAACACAACTGGCACTGCTAAGAGTATCCTACGACTTCCACATCTCTGGCAACAGGTTACACACAATGTTGGTGACTACTTTGAAGGTCAGTAAAACTTTGAAACACGTATCTATTTTGTACGAGCTGTAAATAAATAGTTGCCACTATTAAAGTTCCAAACCTCGTACATTTGAATATCTTAAAGTTTCATTTAACGTAACTTAGTAATAATATATCTAAACATAAGTAGAACCTACTTCCAGGAGCGTAACAACACCACTGTACGTGTGCTATGGCTTCTGACCAATCATCGCGTTTGCGTTTGTTTGCATCAGGTTTATTCTTATGATGAACGGAGTACAGTGCAGGACGCGGTGTATTACCGGAGAGCGCTCCCACCTGTACTATGATTCCACCTCGGCGTTCGGGGTCACAGCACGTACCAACCACCTGAAGATGGACGTATAAGAGCCAGATACCGGTCGTGTTCTACATGAAAGAACCTTGCAACTGTAGCGGTATGTTCAACATCTGATCTATCGACAGAGTTAGTCGAGTTTCAACCACAGGCGATACTTCTCCAGATCAACGTGACGACCTAGTGAAGGTATGGGATAAGGCCAGAAAAAAGATAGGTCAACAGACGTGAAACGATATTGCAGTGCCTGTGTTGTGCAGAACTACGATGCAATGTTCCTTCGGACATATATGCATGTTGTCTCAACAACAGAGATAGTGCAGTATCGTATTTATTCACCGACACAAGGCATGTGACTTTCAATTAAAATGTCTCCCCTCTACAAAAATGGCTCTGAGCACTATGCGACTTAACTTCTGAGGTCATCAGTCGCCTAGAACTTAGAACCAATTAAACCTAACTAACCTAAGGACATCACACACATCCATGCCCGAGGCAGGATTCGAACCTGCGACCGTAGCGACAGCTCGGCTCCAGACTGTAGCGCCTAGAACCGCACGGCCACTCCGGCCGGCTCCCCTCTACAGGAAATACGCAATGGACGTACGAGTTTGGGTTGTATACCACTTGGTTGACTACATATGGAAGTTTGGGTGTGGCCGTGAAGCGTGCTCGGATAGCCTAATAGTAAGGAGACCTCTCGCAATAAGCGGGAAATCCGGGTTCGAGTCCCGATCTGGTACAAATTTTCACTGTCGTTATTCCATGAAAATGAAATGTCGTGTGGTAAGGGCCACCTGCCGGGTAAACCTGAGCGCCTTGTGCAAGTCTTTTGAGGTCACCCCACTTTGGCGACTTCTGCGTCGATGAGGATGAAATGACGATGATGATGAAGACGACACAAACATCCAGTCCCTGAGCGGATACATTCTACAACTCAGCCGGGAATCGAACCTGGGCCCCCTATCATGAGAAGCTAGCGCGCTGTCCACTCAGTTACGGTGGCGGACGTTATTCCATTATACAGCTGATGGTTGTCCATATTCGCAACTAGCGAATACATTTCATGCATATCACACATATGTGTTCACGAGTCAAAGAGTAATGTTGGACCCCAACGAGTTGATACGTTAATGACGAGCAAGTTCAGCATTTCGCCGTGTGGGAGGTCTCTTTTTCTTTAGACTGCACGAGGCACCAAAGCACTGGCGATCCTGTGCACCAGCGTTACGCACAGCTTCCTGAAAAAGGCAGTACAGAATCTGACATAGCAGAGCAAAGAAGTTTCCGTGTCGGAACACGAGCCGCGACCGCTGGCTCGCCACCTCTACGCACGGCTAGTCCTCCACCGGGATGAGCAGCGCGCTCGTTAAGTGAGGAGCCGCGGTGAGATTGGCGGGCGTCTGGTGCGGCTGACCGGCCGGCGCGCGAGGAATGCGTCAGGCGTGATTCAGCCGCGCTGACTCAGACGCGCAGCAAATGTCAGCGAGCCGCCACCTGGCCCAAACACAGCGCCCGCTGCCACCGCCGGTCCCACGGCCCCTCTCAACACGTGTGCTCCCGCTCGCGCTACCATTATCTGACGACTGACGGGCTGTTCCACTTGCTGCCGACGATCGCTCACGCCTGCAACCTGCTTAACACTTCAAACTTTCCCCACTGCACGACGCAGTACAGGTCTGGTATGAGTAAACGAATTAATGTGTGCAACATCTTTCTTTCTTTTGCTGGTGCCTTGTCTCGCGCTTTCGCAGGGTCGGCCCTTCCTTCCGCCACCCTGTTCCTATTTTAATTACAAATGTTAACAATGCCACTTAACATAGCATACCTCACGAAATAGTACTTGACTCGTTGTCAATGATGCAATGCTGTATGTGATGGGTGGGGCTTACAATATATATTCTCGAGTAAAGCTGCCTTATTTTAGACCGGTGGTAAGACTTCAGTCACACAAAAAACAAAACAGAAAAAGCCTAATTCAGCAGCTGACGTTTTTGTTCTTACCGGTCTTGTTTCGCCCACCGCCACCAGCCGCCATCATGAGTATAACATTTTATTCTGTTATTACTGTTGCTTATATCCTAGATGTTTTCAGTCATGTTAGCGTCTCTTTTTATAGAGATCCCTCTAAGTACGTATTCCCATTGTACTGCAGTGTCAACAGCCTGAAGATTGAAGTTAAAATCTTCTGGGTTATTAGGCCGCGTCATGTTTCTTCTAAAATGATTGACGACGTTTCGACCCCTCTGCTGGGATCTTCCTCAGGATCATCTGGTGTCCACTACTGCTAGTATTATATATATATATATATATATATATATATATATATATATATATATATATATATATATCGAGAGAGAGAGAGAAGGGCGACCATATAGCCCACTGCACGAAATACACACATCAAAAAACGTTTTGCGTCACCCCGGTTCCCAGAACTCCTGAAGATACACGTTGACTGTGGATATTATATAACAGACAAAATCCCTTTGACTGTTCAGAGATGTCACTAAACCCGCCCAAAGATGTAAACAACCATGCATGAGCAACGCCTATTAGACGGAGGGGGTCCGACAGCCGATCTGTTCCAGTCATTCCACCAGGAAGGAGGTAGTTGGCTCGTGTTGTCTGTAGTTCAGCCATGCCTAGACGGTCAATACCGCGGTTCGATAGCGTCTGCATCGTTACTTTGTCTCAGGAAGGGCTCTCAACAAGAGAAATGTCCAGGCGTCTCGGAGTGAACCAAAGCGATGTTTTTCGGACATGGAGGAGGTACACAGAGACAGGAACTGTCGATGACATGCCTCGCTCAGGCCGCCCAAGGGCTACTACTGCAGTGGATGACAGCTACCTACGGATTATGGCTCGGAGGAACCTTGAGAGCAACGCCACCATGTTGAATAATGCTTTATGTGCAGCTGCAGGACGTCGTGTTACGACTCAAACTATGCACAATAGGCTGCATGATGTGCAACTTCACTTCCGACGTCCATGGCGAGATCCATCTTTGCAACCACAACACCATGCAGCGCGGCACAGATGGGCCCAACAAGATGCGGAATGGACCGCTCAGGATTGGCATCACATTCTCTTCACCGATGAGGGTCGCGTATGTCTTCAACCAGACAATCGTCGGAGAGGTGTTTCGAGGCAACCTGGTCAGGCTGAACGCCTTAGACGCGCTGTCCAGCGAGTGCAGCAACGTGGAGGTTCCCTGCTGTTTTGGGGTGGCATTATGTGGCGCCGACGTACGCCGCTGATGGTCATGGAAGGCGCCGTAATGGCTGTACGGTACGTGAAAGCCATCCTCCGACCGATAGTGCAACCATATCGGCAGCATATTGACGAGGCATTTGCGTTCATGGACGACAATTCGTGCCCCCATCGTGCACATCTTGTGAATGACTTCATTCAGGATAACGTCATCGCTCGACTAGAATGGCCAGCCTGTTCTCCAGACATGAGCCCTATCGAACATGCCTGGTGTAGATTGAAAATGGCTGTTTATAGACGACGTGACTCACCGACCACTCTGAAGGATCTACGACGAATCGCCGTTGAGGAGTGGGACAATTTGGACCAACGGTGCCTCGATGAACTTGTGAATAGTATGCCACGCCGAACACAGGCATGCTTCAACGCAAGAGGACGTGCTACTGAGTATTAGAGGTACTGGTGTGAACAGCAATCTGGACCACCACCTCTGAAGGTCTCGCTGTATTGTGGTACAACACGCAAAGTGTGGTTTTCATGACCAATAAAAAGAGCGGAGATGATGTTTATGTTAAGCTCTATTCCAGTTTTTTGTATAGGTTCCGGAACTCTCGGAACCGAGGTGATGCAAAACTTATTTTGATGTGTGTAGCACCAAAGGGAAGACGGGTCCGAGGCCATCATCCCAAGGCAGTGCCACGCACACGCTACCACTATGAATTGCTGCTGCGAGATTTGTAATTTAGCTGATGGCAGTGTGGATAACGAAATCCACGGTAGCATCTCTCCTGATAAAATATAAAAGAACGGAATTTCCTCCATCAACGGAACTTACACAGGTCATCTGTAAGGGTGTACCACTAGTGTTATTACTGAAATTATATATATTATATATATTTTAAACTGTGGATACATTTTTGGACCCCTCTGTATATATATCCAACAAACTGGCATGACCATCTATATGCTCTCATCACAGTCGACTACAATAGTTACACCTAAGAGAGAACTGTTTCTTGGCGAAGAAAGGTGTTAATGAGCGCAGAGGCAGAAAATCTGTCCATTTAGGGAACTTGAAACTATCATTTCCTGTCTTCAAGTCTGTAATGTCTGCAACTGTGCGTATTCCCAGACTGTGCTTAATCAATAAGTATTACCCACGAAACTCTTATTGGTATCGGAGACGCAGAACGGTACTGAGTTTCAGCTTCTCTCATACAGACAGTGGACTGAAATATGGATACACCAAAAACACAACACATTAACATGCCTAATACGGGGTAGGAAACCAGTTAGCATTCTAAGAAGCTGTCAGTTAGCCGGCCGCGGTGGTCTAGCGGTTCTAGGCGCGCAGTCCGGAACCGCGCGACTGCTGCGGTCGCAGGTTCGAATCCTGCCTCGGGCATGGATGTGTGTGATGTCCTTAGGTTAGTTAGGTTTAAGTAGTTCTAAGTTCTAGGGGACTGATGACCATAGTAGTTAAGTCCCATAGTGCTCAGAGCCATTTGAACCATTTGAAGCTGTCAGTCGTTTGGAAATAGATAACTACAGGCCCAGTGTCGTTTTCAAGGGAATCTTCTACAATTCATTCCTGCGAAATAATGGCTAGTTCAGGTTACGATGTGGTTCATAGCCATCAAGCACCATTCTCTCCAAAGTAGACCACAAAGGCTAAATAATGTTGAGATCTGGTGATTGTGGTGGCCGTGGTAAGTGCGACAAGTCATCTTCGTGTTGACAGAGACAGACGTGGGCATGTGAGTGGCGTGAACAGGAGCGCTGTCCTCTTCGAGCACAGGATCACCACTGGGGAAGTAACATTGTGCTACGGAATGACGCGATCGGTTAAAATGGTCACGCAATCCATGGAACGCCTGCCCAAATCAAAACCGAACCCCCGCCGTGTTTCACTCTTGGGACCTAAACTCGGCCAAAAGTTGTAAACAGAGTGAAACAAGACTCATCCGACCAAATGACTTTCTTCCATTGTCCACAATCCAGATTTTATGTTTTCCAGTTACGGGCATTTGCATTGCTGATGAGAAGGTTTTTTTAATTCAAGTTCGCCCTGTAATTCCCTGGTTCAATTGGCTCTAAGCACTAAGGGACTTAACATCTGAGGTCATCAGTCGCCTTGACTTAGAACTACTGAAACCTAACTAACGTAAGGACATCACACACATCCATTCCCGAGGCAGTATTCGAACTTGCGACCGTAGCAGCAGCGCGGTTCCAGACTGAAGCGCCTAGAATCGCTCGGCCACATCGGCACACACACACACACACACACACACACACACACACACACACACACACACACACACAGAGAGAGAGAGAGAGAGAGAGAGAGAGAGAGAGAGAGAGAGAGAGAGAGAGGGGGGGGGGAGAGGGAAGGGGGAAGATTCCCACACGAACTCTCTAAGATGTAAATTTTTAATGTCACAGGGTAATCAAATGAATTGTGAAGTCGAAATTTTAAATTCTTAGATCTGCTAATAAAAATTAAGTCGTATGGAACTGTTGGCTGGGAGACCATGAAGGTCTCTTTCAGTCGCCTAATTGCAGGGGTTTCTTACTGTCTTTGCGGACAATAACTCCATCCCTTCGCGCCTAGAACCGCTCGGCCACAGCGCCCGGCTGCAATTCTCTGTTTATGGAGCCCACTTCGCGTTGTTTTACTGCTGACAGGGTTTGTGAGTGCGACGTTCAGTTCTGCATTGACTCTTGCAGCTGTCGTTCTCTTATTTTTCATCACACTCCCCAGCAACGACCGTCTGTCACACACTTTCGTTCGACCTGTGTCTTAACGGAAGATCGTTTTCCGCTTTCCCTGTATGCGGTATAAATCTTCGATATGGTGCCTGTTGAAATACTGAACACATCGCCTAAATTGGTTGCGGAACCATCCACCATACGAGCGCCAACAGTTTGCCCACGTTAGAATTCTCTGTCTCCATGAGAATGCACTCACAACTACACAGAACACTGTTCTGACCACGATAGGCACATGCAACCTATTGAGGACACTGCAAAGATGCCGCTCGTGGTCAAACGTAACAGTACAGCCCGATTGTTTGGTTAGCATCTCCATCTATGTTCAAACATGGGTTTCTCGCGGTGTTTCCGTATTTTTGTTCAACCCCTGTATCATCAATGCAGTGTGTAGACTCCTGTGGAACTGAGTTACAGATCTTTACAGTCAGTTCCGCCATTTGATTGTTGTTTATTTACAATGTTACATTTACACTTACAAAATCATGATTTCAGCTTCAGAGTGCCTTTATCAAGTGTTCTAAGTGTTATAAACTGCCTGAGATGGCATATTGTCGTATTAAAATACACTATTAGGCACATTGTCTAAGAGTCGAGAAAGAGTTACTAACAAATCCATCTTCACTTATCCCCAAACCTCAAGTCGGGGGACGTTTAACTTTGCTTCATTGGTTCTGCATTCCCTTTACTCGGCTTACACAATTGTTCAAGGACAGGAAAAGTAAACGGCTTGACCAGTTTCACGGAAATATCCATGAAGAGTGATTTACGTGTTAAAATAATGTAGTCTAAGTTCGACTCAAAGAAATCAGGATTACTCACTTATTTTCATGAGTATTACGTGAAGTTTTCTCATACCGGGACTCGAACCCAGACTTCTTGCTTATTGCGTGCAGTCGTCTAAACCATTAGGCAGCTGAACTCGCCTCCATACAGACTTTCACGTCACTGATTTTTCCACTTACAATTTCCAAACACTAGCGCCAGACTTCTCCCGCCGTCGTACTATCGTAGACCGAGGCGGTAAAAGTCACGGGACAGCGATACGCACATTATACATACGGCGGTATAAAAGGGCAGTACACTGGCGGAGCTTACGATTTGTACTCAGGTGATTCATGGGGAAAGAGTTCTGAAGTGATTATGGCCGCATGACAGGAATTTAAATACTTTGAACTCGGAATGGTGGTCTGAGCTAGACGCATGGGACATTTCATTTCGCAAATCGAATTCAGTATTCAGAAATCCACAGTGTCAGAAGTATGCCGAGAATACGAGATTTCAGGCATTACCTCTCACCACTGACGACGCAGTGGCCGAAGTCCTTCACTTAACGACCGAGAGCAGCAGCGTTTGCCTAGAATAGTCAGTGCTAACAGGCAAGTAGCAATGCTCGAAATAATCGCAGAAATCAATGAGGTACGTAGAAGAACGTATCCATTAGGTCAGTGCGGCGAATTTCGCGTTAATGGGCTATGGCAGCAGACGACCGACGGGAGAGCCTTCTCCAACACCACGACATCGCCTGAAGCGCCTCTCCTGGGCTCGTGATCATATCAGTTGGGTCCTAGACGATTGGAAAACCGTTGCCTGGTCTGATGACTCCAGATTTCTGTTGTACCACGGAGCCCACGAGGCCATGGAGCCAGGTTGTCCACAAGGGGCTGTGCAAGCTAGCCCCCATAACAGTGTGGGTTCTTCTTATATGCAGTGGACTGAGTCTTCTGGTCCAATTGAAACGACCATTGACTTGAAACTATTGTATCTGGATTGTCGTCATGGTTCCAAAGAACGATGGAATTTTACGGATGACAAAGCACCATGTCACTGGGTCGCAGTTGTTTGCGATTTGTTTGAAGAACATTCCGGACAATTTGAGCGAACGATATGGCCACCCAACCGCCCAACATGGGTCCCATGGAACATTTATGCGACATAATCGAGAACAGAATCACGCACTAGCAACACTTTCATAATTATGGAAGGCTATAGAGACAGCATGCCTCAATATTTATGCAGGGGACTTCTAGTGAGTTGTCGAGTCCGTGCCACATCGAGATACTGCAGTACGCCGCCAAAAGGAGATCCGACACGATACTAGGAGGTATGCCATGGCTTTTGTCTCCTCAGTGTAATCGACATGGGCTTTTCGCAAGCTTGTAAGATCACCATCCAGATTTAGATTTTGTGTAGTTTTTGTAATTGCCTTGTGTGGTTCGTTTGAAAAGTGTACTGCTCATTTTCCTGCCCATCTTCGTCCAACACTAGCGTATACTCCGCCTCTGCTGACATCGTCGTTGTCGCACAGGTCAATTTTAATCTTCTTTTTTTTTCCACGAAAAGTACATGCCTAAAGTTTAGTTCTTACCAGAACAGTCGGTTCTCTTAGTTAACAGTAGCAATGTGAGAGTGAACTACACTTCCTGGTGTGCATACTTTCTAAGATGAAACCTGTTCCACTAGTGACGGAATGCACATCGCTATGGGTCTTTTTGCAGGTTGATCAGTGACAGCTGGTGCGAGATGTCGGATACGACTTGCTGAGCTACCTCGTGCAGCGACACCCTCCGGCGCCACCGTGTCCAAGTGCACGTGATGGACTGTGCAAGTCGTGATATGCGGCCCGCCAGCGCGTGTACCATATGTGGGCAGGAGTGGAGTATGCGGCGAGACGCGACGCGTGGGCGGGCGCCATTTTAGGCGGTGATTTCACTGGGCGCCTTACTCAGAGGCAGAGCCGCCGCCTCACACCAGCCAACGCCCGGCCCCGTCGACAGCTGAGCTCATAGGTGAAGCGCTGACCCACTCAGCTCAGCTGTGTGTTTCCAGCGAGGCCGCTAGAGAACAACGTGCAGCGCGCCACTGCTAGGCGAGTACGTTGTTGCAGAGACGGAGAACTGATCAGTCTTCTTGATATGTCGTAAGCCGTTGCTGAGAATGTTGCTTTGTGACCCTTCACTCACCTGCCTGACAATTCGCCTGCTTCGAATATTATGTCTCCCTCCCCTCAAAACCTCCTTCCGTTCTTCCCTCTCTCTTAACGCACAAACAAACTAACACACACGCGAGCGCGCCCGCCCATCCACCCTCCCATCCATACTCTCTCTCTCTCTCTCTCTCTCTCTCTCTCTCTCTCTCTCTCACACACACACACACACACACACACAAATTGTTCCAATGGCTCTAAGCATTATTGGACTTAACATATGAGGTCATCAGTCCCATAGACTTAGATAACCTAAGAACATCACACACATCCATGCCAGAGGCAGGATTCGAACCTGAGAGCGTAGCAGCAGCGCGGTTCCGGATTGAGAGGCAGGATTCGAACCTGAGAGCGTAGCAGCAGCGCGGTTCCGGACTGAAGCGCCTAGAATCGCTCGGCCACAGCGGCCGCCACACACACACACACACACACACACACACACACACACACACACAGAGAGAGAGAGAGAGAGAGAGAGAGAGAGAGAGAGAGAGAGAGGGAGAGAAAGGCGGGGGGGGGGGGGGAGATTCCCACACGAACTCTGTAAGATGTAAATTTTTACTGTCAAATGAATTGTGAAGTTGAAATTTTAAATTCTTAGATCTGCTAATAAAAATAAAGTCGTATGGAATTGATGGCTAGGAGACCAAGAAGGTCTCTTTCAGTCGCCTAATTGCAAGGACGTAATGTGTGTGTGTGTGTGTGTGTGTGTGTGTGTGTGTGTGTGTGTATTGTGGTGTAGTGTTGTGTCGTGTTGGACGATGACGAGACAAGGGAGAGGGTGAAACTCGGTGCCGACACAGATCCCACTTCTCTCGCGTACCACCAAGGGCGGCATCGAGCTTAGCGTGCCCACTCAACGGACAGACCACCATTAACAGTCTTACATATCCTCACTTCATGAGACACTGTGGATTGGGTTGGGTTGTTTGAGGGAGAAGACCAGACAGCGAGGTCATCGTCTCATCGGATTAGGGAAGGACGGGGAAGGAAGTCAGCCGTGCCCTTTCAAAGGAACCATCCAGGTATTTGCCTGGAGCGATTTAGGGAAATCACGGAAAACCTAAATCAGGATGGCCGGAGGCGGGATTGAACCGTCGTCCTCCCGAATGCGAGTCCAGTGTGCTAGCCACTGCGGAGACACTGTGGAGAGGTCAGGAATTTAATCCAGGGTATTGGCGCTAAAATCTGTTGACGAGGAATTTTACGCCGTTGCCACAAAAGCAAAGGAAAAACAGTCAACAGCACGTGGCGTTGAGAGGCGGTTACCCATCCAAATACTGGCCTCGCCCCATGTTGCTTAACTTCGGCGGTCTGACGAGAACCGGTGTGTTCAACGAATCGACGTCGTTGGGAGGGTTGATAATAAATGGAAAAAATTCATCGGGCCTGACATTTTGAGGATTTTGTGCAGGAAGTGTCACTGATATGTAAACGAGAGATTTCGTTTACATTGCTTACTTTCGCTCTGTTCTCTCATGGTATATTTCGGGGCAGCTCTGTGCATTCGCAAAGAATGTTTTTAAATTACGAAAGGTCAGTGAGATCGATCTGTAGTATCTATTTCCGAACTTTGTGGAGGCCGTTGTTAAAGTGCTCCGCAATTCAGAATTCATCATCCCTGTATAAACTTGTCGTTAGTTCTATGGATTCATTCATTGAAAACCAGCTGGTACAGTCCGTGATCACTCAACACAGATACGACTTGTTGTCGGCTAACACTACTGTAACTATTGCACTGAAAGGTGCACACTATCCTGGAAGTTCCGTTTTTAATAGGCTTCTAGCAGATTCCCGCAATTTTAGAGGTTTAAACGCCACATTTGAAATTTGACATGCTTCCGTATGGCACGCTACTTCTCCGCTGTTTAGGAGTTTCTTTCAGTGATTGGTAATAGTATATATATGATATATCCTATCTTTATTTTCGTTTTTAAAATTTCAGCAGCACTCCGTAAATTATGTAGAGATTTGTTCGCTAACTTACATGGTCCCACAGAGGAGAGAGAAAGAAATACACAATAAGTCAAAAAAAGCTTCGTGGATGATGAAGTACGAAAGTAGAATCGTAAGATAGATAACCAAGTCTGGAAGCACATGTGTCAAGAGTCACACGCTAGAATTGGCATGTAGAGGAGTCAGGAAGTAACACCAAGCAGCCAGTGTGAAACAAGGCAACGCGGTTTACACTTACAGGCGTATTATCAACAAATAGTGACTGATGAATGGAAGGACAGAGGGATGGGTTTGTCCTGTTGACGATGAGGTCATTAGAGACGGAGAACGTGCTCCAATAGGAAAATATGTGTAAATAGGTCCGCCATTCCCATTCAAAGGATCCAAATGGCATTTGCTTTATACATTTTAGGGAAATCACTGAAAACCTAAACTTGGATGGCAGAAGGGGATTTCTCGTCTCCAATGTCTTACCACTGGGGCAATTCTCTCAGTGCACTGTTGACTGGTCAGTACAGTTTGCTTAGAGGAACTACATAATGCAGAACGTTGGAGTAAAGGTTTCAAGTTGATTTCAGCCTTTGTCTAATCAGTGAAAATTTGCCATAGGAGAATACGGTAAAACACTGCTGTCTATAGGAAACCGTTCATGGGCAAACCAATGGAACCATTAAGAGAGCAGGAAGGTTGTATCCAAACATCTATCTTCGCAGTAAAAGTGCAAAACACATAATTTCTGCCGTGTTTTGCCGATGTTTGCGGAAATTTGAAGCTGTTTAACTATATCAACTGGGAAAAGAAACCCAATCTATAGTCTATTAATTGCACGTCTACAAAACGTATTGGAATTGCTTTGTGAACAATGGCTGCATGCCTGCCAACCACATAGAGATGCAGTGCTGAAGATCAAGGAGCATGCATTCGGGAAGAGTAGAGTTCACATTTCCTTCCAGCCACACAGATGGAGGTTTTTGGTGCCTTTCCTAAATGTCACGGGTTATTCCTTTAAAAAGGGCACAGCCTTTTTTCTTATCATCCTCGTCAAATGTGCCCCTTCCTGGTTTTTAGCCTTGAGTAAGTTATCAAGAGAATGTTACCCCATTTAATCGATGGCAGCAATTTGTGATTGAACCACAGTTTCTGGCCTACGCACATGAAGTCTCGTCCACTAGAGATAGGGTACTTACTCCAAAAAATAGCAACATAGCACAGTGAACGTTAATATAATATCTCTGTATCATGTTTTAATCCTGTTTCCTAGAGAGTAGGCCGCTGTGGCCGAGCGGTACTAGCCACTTCAGTCCGGAACCGCGCCACTGCCACGGTCGCAGGTTCGAATCCTGCCTCGGGCAAGGCTGTGTGTGATGTCCTCAGGTTATTTAGGTTTAAGTAGTTCTAAGTCTAGGGGACTGATGACCTCAGATGTTAAGTTCCATAGTGCTTAGAGCCGTCTGAACCATTTTTGTTACCTAGAGACATGTACACCGCTTGTGATGTTTGTATATCTGTCGTTTATTTTCACGAGAATTATCAGCTACTGCAGCTGACGGGCACAGCTGAATCCCCGACTATCGTCGGAGTTCAAACTTGACAGTCATGCCTCCAGTCCAAAGTCTATGAAGTTCTTGGGTAACCTGACGCATGGGATTCCTTGCTTGTCTGATTCCTGGCAACTTGTGTCTGACGCAGAAAGTGTGGACATCGTCTGATGTTCAGCCGCTGCACCCGTGGTCTTAGAATGTGGATGTGTTTGATGGGCGACTGCTCAGTTAATGCATAGAACAGCTGCACAGCGTAGCGAAACCTCTCACGAAGCGGAGGCACCTCTCAAACCCTAGGTGAGTAGGCCGATTGAATGTCTCGCGGAAGATGCAACGCGAGATGGAGCGCCTGGTAACGTTTGACATGCTTCTCTGCCACGTTTCTCTTAAGCATAGCGGCGTATTCAAAGAGCAGTCGCAGTAGAGTGAGGTAGTGAGCGACCCCAAGGCGCAGTGGCAACTTGGACCTTGGTTGACGAATGGGTAGAGTTGTGACAGGCAAAGTCTGACTCTCCTGACGTCCACGTGCTGTTTCCAAGTGTCTCGTATATAACGTCACTCGCAGGTACGAGGCTGTACTGCCCCAAGGAACAACAACTTTCCCGACGATGACTACATTGCAGTCGATGGTGGAGACAGACAGCTTTGATGCTCCAGGAAAAGAGCCCTGTGTTATCGGCATAGTGGGCTAGGTGCATCCGCTCCATCCATGCCATATTCACTGTGTACAGTGTGTGCAACAGCAGGCTGAGGACAGAGCCTTTGGCTACTACCAGTTGGATGAGACAAAGGGAAGATAGCCTCTCCAATTGGACGTGGAAGCTCCAACTTCCTAAGCAAGACTTCAGGAGGCAGGGGCAAACATAAGTCTAGGAGTTCATAAAGGAGTCCCTCATGCCATACTCTGTCAAATACCTTCAAAAGTCAAGGAATAATTTTACAAAGTAATCCCGATGCTAAAAGGTGTCCAGAGAGTTTTTTTCAATAAGATGGAGAATTTGGCGCACCGTGGCACCTCCCTTGCGGAACGCACGTTGTTAATCTGGCAGCGTGTTCAGCCCAGACATATTGCAGAAGACGACACAGATAAACCCATTCGAAGACCTTACATAATACGAGCAGACGAGAATCCTGTTTTATGTAGGGGGGGGATGACCTCTGCGTACTTCCACTGCTCACAGTTTGTTGCGTATCTTCTGAAGGATGAAATTAAAGGTCCTCGCGAGATGGTCCTCTGCTGTTGGTGGCATTTGAGGCAAGAGTATGTTTTTCTGAGCTGTTTGAGACCACCAGACATGCTAGTGTCGAGACGATGAAGTTGTCCAGCTACCTCCTCAGCATTCATTTATTTATGTCACAGTCCTCATCTGCATCCAAGAATGCCAGCAGGTATTGCTATACTAATCCGACAAGCTGTGGGTTCATGGGGCTCTTCAGCTGGTGTTAACTTGGTCTCGAAAACACTCGGTACGACCTTTACTTGCTGCCTGGAACGATCAGGTGGATCATCCCTAGGTGGTGGGGTTGCAAATTTCTCTGCTTGGAGTGCTCTCTCAGTGTTGTGCAGCATACTCTCATTACCGCTGACGTCGACAGCTTTAGGGCATGGTGAAGTGCTTCCTCCAGCTGTGTTCTATAGCGCTTCCAATTGGTGTTGTGGGTCAGCAGTCTACGCTACTTTGCGGTCATCCTATCAATGTCGATGCATAGATGACAGGAAGATGGTATGATAAGGCCGTGCACTTAGTCCCCATCATTAAGTGTGGCACGCCTTGAACTAGAGTGATGTTGAGAAGCTCTGGCTGCCTTCATTGATTGGATATATAATTGGCCAATGAAGATAGCGTCTTGCTGTTTCACTGAAAAGATCTCAGTCTGTTATTATTTGTTCGTCGGGAGTGTCATGTGGCATGCTTGGAATCAAAGTCATCCTGGACAATTATGTTGCCAAGAAGCGACAGTAGGGCCTTAGTATCAGTGGGATTGAGGACAACTCTTGGTTTGCAGCCACAAACATAGTGCGCCTCTGGGAAGTCTCAACAGCGGCATTGGTGGCAGCAGCCAGGTGGGATAGTGAGCAGGTGATGCTTGTACATGGATGATCATGCCACCACCGGATGTCGGCCTTTCCATCTTACAGCAGGCAACTGGCGGCACATATCTTGACAATGGATTTTTTGTGCATCTCCCACATATCAACAGATTCATGTCAGAGAAACTGTTGGAATTCACTATCTCGCATGTGGGTCTGTTGGCGTTGCACATAAACAATGTGACGCCCCACTGACTACAGGCCATGACAAGCTGTTGTTGGTCCACTGAAAGTGGACTGAACATTCACTGGGGTTGCAGTTGTTATCATCTGTTATGGTCTCCTAAACCATTTGAAGGAGTTTTTCACAAACCCACACAGTAGACAGTCTCCTGTGATGGTACTGGAGCAGCTCACAGATTCTGAGACAGGGCTTCCACGTTGTCCTCCTGATGGCTACTGATGGCGTGAGAGTGGTGTCCCTCCTCTTGTTCGCTTCAACTGGTACTCTTGCCCTCCAATGTGCCATCGTGTTCCGTTGGCAGTCACAGCCCCCGTAGCATTCGCAAAACTCCACCCAAGTTGAATAAACGCAAGTCTCTTGATGGTGGCGCCAGGACGCTGGCCACCATTCCTTGCCGATGCCCTCTTGAAGCGAGCACAACCCTGATACAAAGCAATGTGCCCCTCACCTCAGCCAATACACTTGGACAGTGTGTCTGTCTTCTGCCCGGTGCAGTCGAGGCTCGCATGTGCCCTGCAAATTTGAGACAGTGCAGAGGCATTGTACAGAACTGTGCGACGCGTCCAATCGAAGCACTGTGGTTCCACACGCTTGGCCTGTAGCTTCTCCATGGTTACGGTAAAAATGGAAATGAGCGTTTGGTGTCATTGATCGGGAGGCCCCTTACGGGGCAGGTCCGGCCGACTTGGTGCAGGTCTTATTACATTCGACGCGACATTGGGCGACCTGCGAGCCGGATGGGGATGGAATGATGATGACGACAACATCCAATCCCTGAGCGGAGAAAATCCCCGACCCAGCTGGGAATCGAACCCGGGCCCCGTCAAGCTGACCATTCAACTATCGGGTGGACCATGGATACTGTAGACGCTGCAATCTTCGTGACCTGACAGAGACCATAATTGTGTGGGATGTCACTCATGATTACTAACTAGTATAGGCGGCGTCTGGTCTTGGGTGAGGGCAGATGGATCACAGAATGCAGGCGACAGCCGTAGCTCATCTTCTTCAATTTTTTCGGGTGTGGTCCAGCCTGTACTTGTGAGAGACACCTCGAAAAACACTTTTTAACGTCTTGTCTGCTGAAGATGGATACGCGTAGTAGGACAACTGTAGCTTCCCGAACAAGGCAGCGGCTTTCCTGTAATCCTCCACCGTCTTCTGAGTCACCTTGTAAAGTACAATTCCGGTAGGTCTGATGACTCTGCGCTGACCAACAAGCTATACTAACAGCTGATAGAGACCATGGTAATTCGTTGTGAACTCTATGACGATTGGTGATGAATTAGGGTTCTCCCTTGCAGTGTTCCTCCCTTGCAGTGTTCCTCCTCCTCCTACTCCTCCCCAAGCTCTTCAGAAGTGTTAGTCATCACAAACGGTGGTGCCAACGAAAGCTGTACGTGGCGAGCAAGGTGTTTAACGAGTTCGAAGCCACGAAATCTACTTCTGCCAACTGTATCGCCTTTTTCCCCCTATGCGAGATCCGCAGCTGTCGACTTCCTCTTACAAGGGGAGGCCGCCAATTGTGAAATTCAGATTCGATTCATACTGCGCATAATAAAAGCTCATGGCCAGAGGTGTAATGTGGCAAAGCACCAAGATGCACTTCTCAGCCGTTGTCGAGAAAATCGACAGTTAAAATAAACCGTTGCGGTGAAATACTCTTTACGATTAATAATTTTCTGCACCGTCGTGCGCAGCGTTAAGCGCTCGGGTTCGTAATCCGAAGGTCACCGGATCGAATCTCCCGCCTTGCAACCTTTTTTTTGTATTAGTTTTTTGTAATTCAAATGTGTGTATACACACAAACACACACACACACACACACACACACACACACACACACACACATATATATATATATATATATATATATATATATATATATATATATATATATATATATATATATATATATAATTCCCGGCAATCAGTTGCAACAATTATGCATATAATAAGTTGTTGAAAGTCGTTTGTCGTGGAAAAACTGGCGACTTCGAACATCATTATGTTTTCCGCAAACAAAGTTGTATTTCACAGATGTTATTAATTGTCTTCATAATGTTAACTACGTATAGTTAACAGAAGACGCAGAAACGATATTCCGAAACGAATACGTATAGCGTAAGTCAAACGTTCGAATTAGATTGGAAACCCCACGAACACAAATTTGCTGTGGCAGGTATGAAACATAAACTCCGTTACTCGCTCGTTACACTTGAAGGACAGATGTTGAATGGGCCGAAACGAGCCGCCGCATAACAGCGTAGTTGCCTGCTAACTTCGAAAGAAGGTAGATGCGGTCCCTAGCGCAAGTTATAACACCGTCGAAAATCAGTGCGGACGTGAGACCTTTGCTACGCCCTGTTAAACAAACGGAAAAATGGAGGCGGTACAACTGGAGAGCGATCCGCCTTCACCAACATGCATAAGCAATTCATTAATAGTTTATATATATATATATATATATATATATATATATATATATATATATATATATATATATTTGAAATACAAAAAACTAATAATAATAAAAAATGTTGCATGGCGCGAGATTCGATCCGGTGACCTTCGGATTACGAACTCGAGCGCTTACCGCTGCGCCACGACGCTGTAGAAAATTATTAATCGTAGAGAGTATTTCACCGCAATGGTTTATTTTAACTGTCGATTTTCTCGACAACGGCTGAGAAGTGCATCTTGGTGCTTTGCCACATTACACCTCTGGCCATGAGCTTTTATTATGCGCAGTATGAATAGAATCTGAATTTCACAATTGGCGGCCTCCCCTTGTTAGTCTCCCTCGATGACTTGGAAGCCTAGTACCTTGCCGCAGATTCGTCGTCCGATTCTGGCGGCGGAAGTTGCGCAGGACCCACGTCGCAGTCCGTAGCCGCGCCCGCATTCTTCGCCTTGTCCGCCATAGCGAGGCGACAGCCGAGGAGCGTGAGCCCCCGGGCTGCAGAGCGACCGTTGCCCGGGCGCGTGGGGCCGCAGCGCCGGCGATAACCTCCTTCCCCAACGGCGTGCCATCTACGAACTGGGCTCGTTGTGAACTGTCCATTATCAGTCGCGGCTCATTGACTTCTCAAACTGCCCGCCGTGCTGCTCCAACAGTGACGCGGCACTTGCGACCGGGGAAGAAGGCACTGCCTGTTCCTTGACGAGCGGACAGCGGTGCGCCGGCAAGAGCGCGACTGTGTGTCTGGCCGGAGCATTGATACCTTGCAGGTGGAGAACTCTCCTGGTCTGCGCCGAGTAAGCAGCGACGACGCAACGGACGACCGGGGCGTTCCGTTTGTCTGCGTGTGGACGGGCATGCGGACTGCAGAGTACGGACTGCAGAGTGCAAGCGAGCGGTTCCTGGTCCGTACAGTGTGTGTGGCCCGTCGCGTACGGTGACTGACACTAGCCGTCGTTCGCACAGTGCTTCTGCTATAACCGATTTTGATTTTTTTTAATATGTTGATTTGTGGTATTCTTTCAAGATCCCTTCTGGCGTCATTTAATTTTATGTTTCTCCAAAATTTGCTAATGTATACTCTTTAGGCTGCCTAAAGGAATGTAGTCGAATTAAGTCGGGTGATGCTGAGGGAATGAGATTAGGAAATGAGACACTTAAAGTAGTGAAGGAGTTCTGCTATTTGGGGAGCAACATAACTGATGATGGTCGAAGTAGAGAAGATATAAAATGTAGACTGGCAGTGGCAAGGAAAGCATTTCTGAAGAAGAGAAATTTGTTAACATCCAGTATAGATTTAAGTGTCAGGAAGTCGTTTCTGAAAGTAGTTGTATGGAGTGTAGCCATGTATGGAAGTGAAACGAGGACGATAAACAGTTTAGACAAGAGGAGAATAGAAGCTTTCGAAGTGTGGTGCTACAGAAGAATGCTGAAGATTAGGTGGGTAGATCACATAACTAATGAGGAGGTATTGAATAGAATTGGGGAGAAGAGGAGTTTGTGGTACAACTTGACAAAAAGAAGGGACCGGTTGGTAGGACATGTTCTGAGGCATCAAGGAATCACAAATTTAGCATTGGAGGGCAGCGTGGAGGGTAAAAATCGTAGAGGGAGACCAAGAGATGAATACACTAAGCAGATTCATAAGGATGTAGGTTGCAGTAAGTACTGGGAGATGAAGAAGCTTGCACAGGATAGGGTAGCATAGAGAGCTGCATCAAACCAGTCTCAGGACTGAAGACCACAACAACATTCCAGGATAGCTGATGTGTGATTTATTAGTTTTTATGAAGTCAGTTCTAGTTCGTATCCGTTTCTAAACAGTTAGAGTTTCGTTTAAATAAAAATTCCACCATTTTTTTGGACTGTATATTATGTTGTACAGTTATGATTTTGGCCCTTGGCCATTTTCAAGTACCACAATTTTAAGTATTGTCAGACGTCGAAATAATCAGACGTAGAAATATATTAAACTTGAATAAAAAAAATGTTTCAAATGGCTCTGAGCACTATGGGACTTAACAGCTATGGTCATCAGTCCCCTAGAACCTAAGGACAGCACACAACACCCAGTCATCACGAGGCACAGAAAATCCCTGACCCCGCCGGGAATCGAACCCGGGAACCCGGGCGTGAAACTTGAATAAAACCGCAAATAGCTGTTAACTGATGATTTATTCACGACAGGTTTTGCTGCATTAAAGCAGTATCTTCAGGTGATTCTGCGTAGAATGCAACGCATCCTTGTAATCTATGCCGTGCGGATTGGCCGCGCGGTTTAAGGCGCCATGTCACGGTCTGCGTGGCCTCTCCCGCCGGAGGTTCGAGTCCTCCCTCCGGCATGGGTGTGTGTCTTGTTCTTAGCATAAGTTAGTTTAAGTAGTGTATAAGTCTAGGGACAGATGACCTCAGAAGTTTGGTAGCTTAGGAATTAACACACATTTGAACATTTTGTAATCTATATACGAAAAATTAATTAAGGACAGTAGCGTCAGTTAGGTTAGCACGTGGAGACACCTCCAACTTTCGTAGTCATAGTATCCAGCCCTATGCAGAGTGCAAGTAGTCAACAAATATCAACTGGCAGAGGATTGGGGAGAATATTGCAGAGGATGAGCCACTGCGGTAAAAAAAATCGTACTTGACGTAAAAAATATGATTAAAATGTAATAAAAGAAGCATAAAATTAGGTACTGTCAATAGAGCGTCTGTATGAGAAACGGAACCCGTTAACCAGTCCAGTCGCTACAAGGATAAAAACCCCAGAAGGAAAAAGTTATGCAAGTTTAAAGTAAAGATTTGTACTAACGGGGTTGGTTAATGGCTTCCGTTTCTCAGACAGACGCTCTGTTGATGGCATCTAATTTTATGCTTCTTTTATTACATTTGACACATGTTTATTGCAATAACTAGGGTTCTTTTTGCCATTGTGCCTCATCGCTGCACTATTCGTCCCAACCCTGCGCCGGTTATTACTTGTCGCCTATTTCCCCTTTGCGCGGGGTTGGACTCTGTGACTACCAAAGCTGGAGGCTTCTCCGTGCGGTAATCTTACACTACTGAATGTGCTTTTTATTTGCATTCATTTTTATTGGCTGAACTTTATTAATTGCTTGAAATACACAGAGTACAATGATGCTTGCCTTTCTATATAGAACCACCACGAGATGCTGCTTTAATCATCGATTAACAGCAATTTGTTGTTTTATTTACTTTACCATGAATTCCAACGGCTCTGGCTGCCCATATTATAAAGTTGTATTCAAGTTTAATATGTTGTGACGATGACTTTGTTTGCAGAAATATATAACCAAGTTTCATATATTGCGACGATGACTTGATTTACAGAACACTTTACATATCAAGCTGAACGTCGTCGTATTTGAAAATACCCGAAGGCCGAAATCTTTATTGTACTATACAATAGACAATCTATAAAGTAGAATGGCGAAATGTTTATTTGAATAGTATTAGATGACTATGGCTCCAGGGTGTGAAAAGATAAGCATCCCTTAGAGTTGCGTTTGCGAGGCAGTCTTGTAAATAATACTCCCAAGTGGTTAGCCAAATGCACTTGACCAGAACCGGTCTTTCATTACCCGTGTAAACGGTTGACCTGTTAAATACGGCAACTATTTTTGGTAAATCTGTATCCAGGTTTCAGTAGTGGTGGGACAAGAGAAGGATTACAAAGGTAAGAGTGATGACTTTCAGCCAGAACTCTGGTCTGATTCATTGGCAGTCATCTTATGGCAGTACGAGGATGCCGTGCCTTCCTTTGTGAATGCCAGTTTAGTACAGAATATTTTCTATCGCCAGTGCCTCTACAACTTCATGTACATGCATATTCTGCGGATCACACTCAAGTGCCTGGCAGAGAGTTCATCGAACCACCTTCACAATAATTCTCTGTTATTCCAATCTTGAACAGCGCGCGGAAAAAAACGAACACCTGTACCTTTATATGCGAGCTCTGATTTCCCTTACTTTATTATGACGATCGTTCCTCCCTAAGCAGGTCAGCCTCAAATAACTATTTTCGTATTCGGTGGAGAAAGTTGGTGATTGAAATTTCGTGAGAAGATACCACCCCAACGAGAAACGCCTTTGTTTTAATGATGTCCACCCCAAATCCTGTATCATGTCCGTGACACTCTCTCCCCTTATTTCTCGACAATACAAAACGTGTTGTTCTTCTTTGGACTTTCTCGACGTACTCCATTAATCCTATCCAATAAGGATCCCACTTCAAAAGAGCACGGACAAGCGTAGTGTGAGTAGTCTCTTTAGCAAATCTGTCGCGTCTTCTAAGTGTTCTGCCAATAAATTGCAATCTTTAGTCCTCCTCCTCCACCACATTTTCTATGCGTTCTTTCGAATTTAAGTTGTTCGTAATTGTAATTTCTAAGTATTTAGTTGAATTTACGGCCTTTAGATTTGACTGATTTATCGTGTAACCAAGTTTAACGGGGTCCTTTTAGCACTCATACGGATGACCTCCCACTTTTTATCTTTTAGGGTCAATTGCCAATTTTCGCACCGTATAGATAGCTTTTCTAAATAGTTTTTCAATTTGTTTTCATCTTCCAATGACTAGATGATAAAAGGCAGCATCATCTGCAAACAAGCTCAGGCGGCTGCTTACATTAGGAACAGCAGAGGGCCTATAACACTACCTTGGGAAACGCCAGAAATTACTTCTGTTATGCCGCGCGGGATAAGCCGAGCGGTCTGAGGCGCTGCAGTCATTGACTATGCGGCTGGTCCCGGAGGAGGTTCGAGTCCTCCCTCGGACATGGATGTGTGTGTCTGTCCTTAGGATAAGTTAGGTTAAGTAGTGTGTAAGCTTAGCAGTTAAGTCCCATAAGATTTCACACACATTTGAACATTTACTTCTGATTTAGTCGATGACTTCCCATCAGTTACTACCATCCGTGACCTCGCTGACAGGAAATAACGAGTACAGATACGTAACTGAGACGATATTCCATAAGCAAGCAATTTGACTACAAGTTGCTTGTGAGGTACGGAGTCAAAAGCCTTCTGGAAATCTAGAAATACGGAATTAATTTGAGCCGGCCGCTGTGGCCGAGTGGCTCTAGGCGCTTCAGTCCGGAACCGCGCTGCTGCTACGGTCGCAGGTTCCAATCCTACCTCGGGCATGGATGTGTGTGATGTCCTTAGATTACTTAGGTTTAAGTAGTTCTACGTTCTAGGAGACTGATGACCTCAGAAGTTAAGTCCCATAGTGCTTAGAGCCATTTGAACCATTTGAATTAATTTGAAATCCTTTGTCAATAGCACTCAACACTTCATGTGAGTACAGAAAAAGCTGTATTTCACAAGAACAGTGTTTTCTAAATCCGTGTTGAGTCTTTGGAAGTAGACCGTTCTCTTCGAGGTAATTTATAATGTTCGAACACTTTAATTTAGTGCATTGCTCCTATTGCCCTTCTTGTATATTGGTGTAACCTGTGCAACTTTCCACTCTTTGGGCACGGATCTGTTGTCGAGCGAGCGGTTGTATATGATTGTTAAGTATGGATCTAATGCATCAGCATACTCTGAAAGGAACTGAATTAGTATACAGTCTGGACCGGAAGGCTTGTTTTTATCAAGTGATTTAAGTTGCATCACTACTCCGGGGATATCTACTCATGCTGGCAGCTGTTCTTGATTCGAATTCTGGAATATTTACTTCTTCTTTTGTGAAAGAATTTAGAAAGGCTGTGTTTAGTAACTGTGCTTTGGCAGCAGTGTCATCGATAGTATCGCACAGTGAGTCATTGATTGTGTCTTGTCGTTAGCATAAGCTTCTAAGACTTTATAGATAATTTCGTACACTAAGGTGCATTATGTTACTACCAGCTGCTCCTCATTACCCACACCACATTTACCTGCCGTCAGCGTGCAGTTAATAATTACGGGTTATCACACACCGCCGGCCCTGGTGGCCGAGCGGTTCTAGGCGCTACAGTCTGGAACCGCGCGACAGCTACGGTCGCAGGTTCAAATCCTGCCTCGGGCATGGATGTGTGTGATGTCCTTAGGTTAGTTACGTTTAAGTAGTTCAAAGTTCTAGGGGACTGATGACCTCAGCAGTTAAGTCCCATAGTGCTCAGAGCCATTTGAACCATTTTTTTTTTTTGTTACACACCAAAATCGACGCAAGACGATGCCCCATTTTTGACATTACAGTTCCCAGAACGAGTTTCAAGACTAGCTCTGTAACACACTGTGAGATACAACTTGTGCGTAAGGATCGTCGGAGAACCATCGAAAACTTTGCTGTCATTGTCGGTGTCTCGTACGAAACAGTGCGGGCAATACTCAAGCGTGGTTTCAACACGCGGTGTGCTGCTGCCAAGTTGTTCCCCAGGCCGCTGATCCGGGAGCGGAGGAAACACCGCGTCGTACTGTGCCAAGAACTCCGCCGGCGTGCCGTAGATAACCCATCCAATTGCGGGTGACGAAAAGTCAAACGTCCTTCTTTTATCACCATTGCGAAGATCCAGCACGAATTGCTGAAGGTGCTTAACACGCTTCGAAAAGAAGACATCCAGGTCATATTTCAGTAGTGGCACAAACACTGGAGGCGCTATATTGCAGTACAAGGTGACTATTTTGAAGGTAAAGTATGTAAATCTAGATGTGTAAAGTACTTTCTTGTATAGACAGATACACTACGGGCCATTAAAACTGCTACGCCACGAAGATGACGTGCTACAGTTGCGAAATTTAGCCGACAGGAAGAAGATGCTGTGATATGCAAATGATTAGCTTTTCAGAGCATTCACACAAGGTTGGCGGCGGTGGCGACACCTACAACGTGCTGACATGAGGAATGTTTCCAACCGATTTCTCATACACAAACAGCAGTTGACCGGGTTTGCCTGGTGGAACGTTGTTGTGATGCCTCGTGTAAGGCTGAGAAATGCGTACCATCACGTTTCCGACTTTGATAAAGGTCGGATTGTAGCCTATCGCGATTGCGGTTTATCGTATCGCGACATTGGTGCTCGCGTTGATCGAGATCCAATGACTGTTAGCAGAATACGGAATCGGTCGGTTCAGGAGGGTAATACGGAACGCCGTGCTGGATCCCAACGGCCTCGTATCACTAACAGTTGAGATGACAGGCATCTTATCCGCATGGCTGTAACGGATCGTGCAGCCACGTCTCGATCCCTGACTCAACAGATGGGGACGTTTGCAAGACAACAACCATCTGCACGAACAGTTCGACGACGTTTGTAGCAGCATGGACTATCAGCTCGTAGACCATGGTGGCGGTTACCCTTGACGCTGTATCACAGTCAGGAGCGCCTGCTATGGTGTACTCAACGACGAACCTGGGTGCACGAATGGTAAAACGTCATTTTTTCGGATTAATCGAGGTTCTGTTTACAGCATCATGATGGTCGCATCCGTGTTTGGAGACATTGCGGTGAACGCACATTGGAAGCGTGTATTCGTCATCGCCATACTGACGTATCACCCGCCGTGATGGTATGGGGTGCCATTGGTTACACGTCTCGGTCACCTCTTGTTCATATTGACGGCACTTTGAACAGTGGACGTTACATTTCAGATGTGTTACGACCCGTGACTCTACCCTTCATTAGATCCCTGCGAAACCCTAAATTTCAGCAGGATAATGCACGACCGCATGTTGCAGGTCCTGTACGGGCCTTTCTGGATACAGAATATGTTCGACTGCTGCCCCGGCCAACATATTCTCCAGATCTCTCACCAACTGAAAACGTCTGATCAATGGTGGCCGAGCAACTGGCTCGTCACAATACGCCAGTCACTACTCTTGATGAACTGTGGTATCGTGTTGAAGCTGCATGGGCAGCTGTACCTGTATACGCCATCCAAGCTCTGTTGGACTCAATGCCCAGGCGTATCAAGGCCGTTATTACGGCCAGAGGTGGTTGTTCTGGGTACTGATTTCTCAGGATCTATGTACTCAAATTGTGTGAACATGTAATCACATGTCAGTTCTAGTATAATATATTTGTCCAATGAATACCCGTTTATCATCTGCATTTCTTCCTGGTGTAGCAATTTTAATGGCCAGTAGTGTATGATTATTTGTAATACATGTAATCCTATCTCAGTGTCAAACTCAGCTACTCCTTCATGAATTACTCACTCTGGTGTTACTGCTTGAAGTCATATGTAGTTTCACTTTCTTTAAAATGTACTCATTCATTTCGATATTACGTTTGTGGTTCTTCTGAAGATTAACCAAAATTTCCCCAGTGGTGGGCTTTTCTTTTTTGAAATAAAAGGAAGCTCTCTTTTATTGCAAATGCGCTTCTCGAGTTTACTACTGGATAATGTGGTGCAAGTTCCACAAAATTTCAGCGAAATTACTGTTCGGCATCTTCCAGTGATTGTAATTGCTAGCGTCACTGCTGCATGGCGCGACGTGGTTAATACGGTGCGATGTCGAAATTTATTGAGTCTGGAGCAGTAATCACGCAAACGCAGAGATGCGCTTACAATTTCATGGAAGTGGCTCTGATAACGCCCCGTACTGGAAGCCGAAGAGACGTCTTCCGCGCGTGCGCAGTGGGCAACGATTAATCTGCCAGACTCTAGAGATCATAAAGGGAGTGTGTACGAGACCAATGTTGCGGGTTGCATTGTTTCAAATTAAGGCGCCGCTGTTACGTCAGTGCTAACTGGCTCCCTCGGCTCCCGCTGTAGCTCCGCGAGTATGACGAGCCTGAGAATTGTGGCAATACGGTCGCTTCATAGTCGTCGACTCGTTCTCTCTTACTCGAGCGTTAGGCTTTTAAAGCTAGTTGTGACTTCCTGTTAGTACAGAAGACGAGTACCCTATCTTGTTGCTGTAAAGTTGTCTGACAAGGTGAAATGACCGACTGTCGGGATCAGGTAGCCTTTAACGAAGCCTGTGCAAGAGGAAAATTAAGTTGTGTAGTTAACACAGTTGCAAATGAGTTCCATTGGAGGAGTAGTGATGTCTGGAATAAGTTTCATGTTAAACGGCACGCTTCAGACGAAAAACATTCAAATTTCGTCCAATGGAAGCAAAATGGATGTATTCTCGTCTATTCCATCTCCACCATGAGAAAACAAAACTGCTGCCTAAGACAAAAACTGGGTACAGGGCAACGTCACTGCTACATAGCTCCTACCAAGAAGTGCGTTATTTCATTTGGTCATTTCATTTGGTCATGGCAATTTGTGTTTATAGGCTGGTAGCGAATTGTATGGCTCATCATCCATTTTTGTAACTTTTTCGAAGACTGCTATATACTTATTTTTATAATTAATCACTATTTAGAGGTTGCTCTTCGTCCTCATGTTATCTTTTCTCGTCCTGTTTTTACAGAGTCGATAACGTCTCTGAAGTATGTGTATCTTAACGTAATCGTTAAAACACTCTCAAAACAGATGCTGAATATTGAAATAAACTTACAGCAGTCTTCGAGAAAGCTATATATATATTAGTGTTACATAATAATAGTTATGCCCAATGGTTGCTCGCGTCATTTAGGCAGGTCGGATACTTTGTGACATTTCAGCTTGCATTTGACAATGGCCATGAGGCCGAAATCATGCTTGTGAGAGACAAATGAATAATAATTTACTGTCTAGTGGAGGAAATTTCTTTCAAAACGGTTGCGTACTTAGCGGGAATGCCGCGAATCTCCGGTTGTAATTTCGAATTTCCGTATTCGTTCTCCTTTAAGAGCGAATCGAGTCCACTTTACCCGACAACGCACTCACATAACAAGTGGGCAGCGGTAGAGACGAGTCTTGTCTGAGAACTCACGGGACGGCGAGTTTGGAGATGACGTCATAGGACACACTGACGAGTTTAAAAGCGAATACATGGGGCTCAATTCTGGTCACTACCGGACTATAAGCTGACTTAACTCTCTGCAGTGCACTGTGTCGGGTCTTATCAAGGTTATAAGAAAAGCCGACGGAGCCCTGGGACACACTGTCTGCCGCACACTGATTCACTCAGTGTTGTGGATTCAGGCCAAAAGCTGTTATCACCCTGCAAACTGTCGCGTATTCAAATTCAGAGATATGTAAACAGTCAGAATACAATGCTGCGGTCGGTAACGCCCATATAAGACAACAAGTGCTACTGCTGCAGCTGTTAGATCGGTTACTGCTGCTACAATGGAAAGTTATCGATATTTAAGTCAGTTTGAACGTGGTGTTATAGTCGGAGCACGAGCGATGGGACACAGCATCTCCGAGATAGCGATGGAGTGAGGATTTTCCCGTACGATTATTTCACAAGGGTACGATCAATATCAGGAATCCGGTGAAACATCAAATCAAAGATCCTGCAAGAATGGAACAAACGACGACTGAAGAGAATCGTGCAACGTGAGAGAAGTGCAACCATTCCGCAAATTGCTGCATATTTCAATGCTGGGCCATCAACAAATGTCAGCGTACGAACCATTCATCGAAACATCATCAACCTGAACTTTCGGAGCCGAAGGCCCACTCGTGCACCTGTGATGACTGCGCGACACAAAGCATTACGCCTCGCCTCAGCCTGTCAACACCAGTATCGGACTGTTGATGACTAGGAACATGTTGCCTGGTCGGACGGGTCTCGTTTCAAATTGTATCGAGCGGATGGGCGTGTACACGTATGGAGACAACCTCATCAATCCATGGACCCTGCATGTCAGCAGGGGACTGTTCAAGATGGTGGAGACTCTGTAATGGTGTGAGGCGTGTGCAGTTGGAGTGATATGGGACACCTGATACGTCTAGATACGACTCTGACAGGAAGCATCCTGTCTGGTCACCTGCATCCATTCATGTCCATTGCGGATTCCGACGGACTTGGGCAATTCCAGCAGGACAATGCGACATCCCACACGTGCAGATTTGCTACAGAGTGGCTCCAGGAACACTCTTCTGAGTTTAAACATTTGCACTGGCCACCAAACTCACCAGACATGAATATTATTGAGCATATCTGGGATGCCTTGCAACGTGCTATTCAGAAGAGATCGCCACACCTTCGTACTCTTACGTATTTATGGACAGCCCTGAAGCATTCATGGCGTCAGTTCTATCCAACACTACTTCAGACATTATTCGAGTCCATACCACGTCGTGTTGCGGCACTTCTATGTGTTCGCGGGTCCCTACACGATATTAGGTGGGTGTTCCAGTTTCTTTGGCTCTTCAGTGTAAATATCCAATGCGTTCCGTGCATAGCGAGTTCAATGTAGAGAGAGGCAACCACTGCAACGGCACTCGCTGTATCTTGGCGGCCTGGCTTCAGGAATAGAAAGAATCCTCAAGAGACACGACAGTAAGAAAATTTTCCGCCCTCCAGAGAAACTGAGGTGATTGTCATGTTGTGTTAGAGATGATCTTGGCCCTAGAAAACGCAGTGTATATGAGATCCCATACTAGTGTGGGAAATCGTCTATTGGGCAGATATGTCGTACCGTGCAAGAACGTTGTGTTGAACAGCATCATCATACCGGCCTGGGCCAACCTGGTAAACCGTATGTAGCGGAGCTCTACGTAAACACGGGGCATCGCATCTTTTGCGATAAGACAGAAGTTTTATCCTCAGCATCATCGTTCTGGGACTATGTTTTTAAGGAGGCTGTACATACCTGCCGGCCGCGGTGGTCTAGCGGTTCTAGGCGCTCAGTCCGGAGCCGCGCGACTGCTACGGTTGCAGGTTCGAATCCTGCCTCGGGCATGGATGTGTGTGATGTCCTTAGGTTAGTTAGGTTTAAGTAGTTCTACATTCTAGGGGACTGATGACCATAGATGTTAAGTCCCATAGTGCTCAGAACCATTTGAACCATTTTTTGTACATACCTGTACGGCAAACAATCTTATCAATATGAATGTGTGATTTTAATTAAGCACTACCTGGAATCCAGCATTGGCTGCCATTAATTTAAAACAAGAGGAACAAGAACTTCCGTTTTATGACGCAGCGCATTCCAGAGAGTTAATTTAGCTTTCATCCACAGGAACGTCCAGCACCACAGTTACTGTCCACTGCGCATGCGCGGAAGGCCTCTAACTGGTTCTCTACAGGTTCACTATGAGTCATCAGACTGTGATCCACCTCTCCATGCATGCGGAACTCCTGCTGTTGATCTGATAAATTTCGACGCCATCGCACGGCTATCACAGGTCGCGACTTGCAAAGTGACAACAGAAACTACGACCACCGAAAGACGTGGAACAGTTGAAACGTCCCATTAGAAAAATTATTGAATTACTGTGCTGGTAAACCCCTTACGTTATTTGATTTTCAAACAGCTGAGCAAAACTGAACGTACTCAGACATTTCTCTCTTTACTTATTCTGATCATCACTAAACTGACACACAATATTTTTAGCGCAACGCAATCTGACTTTCAATAATCCCTACAAAAGAATGGCCCTGACTAACAATAACCTAGACCTTTCATGTATCACTTACCTCACAAAAATCTTCGTTACTCGAACTACTACAATACAGCGAGCGCCACTACTGCCAGCTAAATAAAAGATTCAAACTACTGAAGGGACTAACTACTGATAGGCGTAGTTAGCAAATGAAAGATTTTGATACAGAACAAACAATGTATTTACCTTAATAGTGTTCAAAAGTCATAATATATGTATCAGTTCATGACATCCAGTCTTACAAATTTACTGTCTCTGATGGACACACGTCCAGATCATCCGCTCTCAAAACTCCGCCATCTCTCTCCCCACATCTACCACTGCTGGCGGCTCACCTCCAACTGCCCAACGCTACGCACTGTTAACAGCCAACTGCCCAACACTACAATAGCGAATATTACAACAATGCTAACCAGCCACAGACTGCACACAGCACAGCCAGTGATTTTCATACAGAGCGTTACTTGGCGTTACCAATATAAAAACCTAAACAGCCTACTTACACAGATATTTAGGTGAAATATTGTGCGACTTACACAATCGTATCCAGCAGCAAGCCCGAGAAGCGTATTTGTAACTGATGCACGATGAAAGCCCGAAATGTCACATTTCTCTTTTTTTGTTTTTATTTTATTTTATTTTTTAATTCGGATACCCAGACATGTTTCATCCAAGCGTAATCTAGGTACCAACTGGTGATGGTACTAAGGTGATGAAGACATTTATGAACAACAGTTGTTGGTGTAATAGCCGGATCTGAGGTAACCACTTCTGTCATACGGTAAGAAATACACTAATAGAAAAATATCGCATCACCAAGGAGGAGTTGTGCGACATAAACGAAAGTTTGTTAGGCGTTTTTCTGCATCTGAAAAATGATGTCTACTCAAATTTCGTGTCAGTTGCATAAGACTGGCTATGGTAGCGCCACTACACGAACGCAAATCACGTTTGCTATAAATATGCGCTGTAGTAGTCCTGAGCGTTCGTTCCATTTGAGACCGAACGTGGTGAATTGCGTTAGTCGACAATGGCTTCAAGGTAACAAAGACGTGATTATCAACACCGAGTTTGAACGAGGTCGTGTAATAGAGATACTAGAAGCTGGATGTTCGTTCTGTGATATTGCAGAAAGGCTTGGCTAACCATTCTTAATGACTGCTGTCAGCAGTGGTCACAGGAAGACTTGGCGCCGGACGGCCACGTGTCATTACAGAGAGGGATGACCATCGTGTTCGGCGTATGGGTATGGCCCACAGCTCTGCATCTGTAGCAGCAATATGAGCAAAAGTTGGCACCACAGTGACACAATGTACTACTGTAAATCGATTACTAAAATGACAGCTCTGGGCCAGACGTCCTGTACCGTAGATTCCACTGACCCCAAACCACGCCATTTGCAGCTACATTGGTGTCAAGGTAGAGCTCATTTCAGGGCGGAATGGAGGTCTATTGTGTTTTCTGATCCCAGTTGATTCTGTCTCGTGCCGGTGATGGCCATGTGTTGGTCAGAAGGAGGCCAGCTGAGAGGCTGCAACCAAAGTACCTGCGTGCTTGACACAGTGGACTCCAAACTTAGAGTGAGATTTTGTATGACGGCAGAAGCACTCTCATGGTTATCCCACGTATCCTGACTGAACATCTGTACGCCAACCTGGTGATTCGATCTGTGCTGGTGCGATTCATGAACAGCATCCCAGAGGGTGTTTTCCAAGAGGATAACGCACGCCCATGTACCCAACATGCTCTACAGAGTATCGACAAGTTGCCTTGCCGTGTTCTCTCACCATACCTGTCTCCAATCAAGCACGTATGAGACATCCTCTGACAACAACTCCAGCGTCATCCACAAACAACGTTAACCTTCCCTGTATTGACCTACCAAGTGCAAGGGGCAAGTTTTCGCTATGGCTCATCTCCCGCTTATACTAACATGTAATCTAGTAATGTTAATCACTTAAATATTTTACCTATACAAATGTATTCCCGAATTTTCATTACTCGACATTAATTATTCTTTGGTGCAGTGTATTTTTTTCGTCAGTGTATATTACTCTTTCGTAGCCGCTCGTCTTCAACGTTCAACAAGTAGCAGCGACAGTGCATGTGCGTATAGACCAGAAAGCTCTCTCAACGCTGTTCGGCGTGGTCGGTTTGGAACAGTAGTTCCTGCACGACACCTGTCCACGCGGACTGCGTAAGCCGAGTTAAGTCCACGTCCAGTCGTGTTAAGTCGTGGCCGACTCCGCGTACAGCCTAACGGTCGCACAGCATTGCACTGTCACCTGTGACGTATTAGGAAGATAATGATCTGGCCAATTACGCTGGAAATGCCTATCACGACAGGTCTGTGTGTAGAATAATCGATGTTCTATCTTTTGTTTCTTACGTTTCAGCTTTAGTGTACATTTGCTGAGTATTAGGAAAGCCGTTGTTGAAAAAGGAAGGGAACTGAGTCACATGCCTCATTTATAGAGGAAAATGCGTCTTCAGACAACATGAACAGATCCATTTTCTCCTTAGAAAATGTAATCCATAAACGAAGGAGGTGGCTTACAAAACACTCGTTCGACCTATACTTGAGTATTGCTCATCAGTGTGGGATCCGTACCAGGTCGGGCTGACAGAGGAGACAGAGAAGATCCAAAGAAGAGCGGTGCGTTTCGTCACAGGGTTATTTGGTAAGCGTGATAGCGTTACGGAGATGTTTAGCAAACTCAAGTGGCAGACTCTGCAAGAGAGGCGCTCTGCATCGTGGTGTAGCTTGCTGTCCAGGTTTCGAGAGGGTGCGTTTCTGGATGAGGTATCGAATATGTTGCTTCCCCCTACTTACACCTATCGAGGAGATCACTAATGTAAAATAAGAGAGATTCGAGCGCGCACGGAGGCTTTCCGGCAGTCGTTCTTCCCGCGAACAGGAAGCGGGAAAGGGAGGTAATGACAGTGGCACGTTAAGTGCCCTCCGCCACACACCGTTGGGTGACTTGCGGAGTATAAATGTAGATGTAGATGTAGACATTTTATTCCACTTGTACCCTCCATATGATGAAACAACAGTTCGTTCGGGCGTAAACGAAAAGTTAACAAATCATATTTTCAGAAATAATGGTGACAGGTATATGTTTCGCGTTTCACCAACGGCTTTTAGTAAACACATGTATGACGTAATCAGAACATAGAAATAGATGGGTCATCTGAGAATATGGAAAAAATGTAAATACAATTCCACTTGCTGAAGATCTGTCTGTTATACTGTATGGTGCAGATAAGCTGCATCAAATTTTTTTTATTGTAAGAAAGGTTATAAAAGCATATGATTTCAGAATTTCTGTAGCTGAAACTGGAAAGGCATATAAAAGAAAGTTTCCAGTCCACAGAAAAATAGTTTTTTAACATCAGATTATACATCGAGAATGTTATATTACGTAGGAGAGGGACATGGGTTTGGATGGAAAGCAAAACAAATTTAGAAGTACCTACGGAAACATTCACAGAAATCTGAGAAATAAGATACAAAATCACACATTCATAATTTTTTTCAACACAGACCCTTCTCCCCTTGCATCTTTTAGCGAAGACGTGCTAGTATTAGAGAGAGACAGGGCTAGAATTCATCTAGCAGTAATCAAATTTTTAAGAGGAATAACTGGGTGAATATGCTGGAAATAACAGTAATATTGTTGTTATAAGATGACTTGCAGTTGTACACTTCTGAGTGTTTTTCTTTAAATACATTGCTTTCAAGAGACTCGCATCTTCCCGACATACTGAAGGTGGCACAGCGACCGATTCAGTACTGAAAAATTATATTTTTGTGTCTACAATCGCAGTTTATTTTCCGCATTGGCTACCGATTTCGGTAAACAGTACCATCCTCAGGCCACCTATAATCAAAAAATTCGGTTACATAGAATTGCAGTGAACCTTAAAATGTGTAGATAGCCTCTTACCCCTGGTACGCAGTCGCCACGCAAACGCCCACGAAATGTGGAACCAGTAATAGGCAAGAATGGTCTCTATGTCAGAAACAGAACATGTGAGACGCCATATTGGCATACGCTGTTTTCAGTGTGGCTTTTACGCAGCCAACGGCGCTCATTTTGACGAATTATTCCCTACTTCTACACCTGTCCCCCATAAGCTAGCTACCCAAATGGTTGTTCTGGTAGCATTATCATTTCACTTCCTTTCCATACGACAACTGTGTATGTTTTACATTACAACTTAGGTTCTATGCATGTATGCTGTTTCAAAACACTGGTACATTGACAATCTCTCCAACACGCGTCGTAATTGATACGATTTATTGTAATAAAATAACTGGAAACTTCATACTACTGGTTAAAGAGAATTTTCATATTTACTTTTTTTGTGTTATAATTTGCGTGGTATGAAAGAATACGGTTTTAAGGCAACGGCACATTGAAGATTGATCATACACCCACTGTTCTTTGTAGAATTTGTAATAATTAAATGTCTACTAACAACGTATCGGTCATTAAAGCCTTCAGGAGACAGTAACGTATAACATAAGGTCGTATATTACGGAAGAAGAGTTTAGTGCGGTGGACAGAGGCACTGAGTTACGAAGTAGTGGGTAGCAAGTTTGTGTCTTTCTGAATCCAAAATCTTTAAAATTCACCTTCACGTTTCCTAAACGATTGTGGAAGCTCTTATTAATTTAAAAGAAATATTGTCTGTAATTTTAGATGTTATCTATATGTATAAGAGACCATGTCCTGAGTGACTGACTCAAAATCGCCCAGCCCAAACTGCTAAGGATAAAAACTTGAAATTACGGGAGGGTGTTGATCTTATATTGTAGGCGAAGTTTAAGAAGCGATTTTTCGAAATTCCACTCGCAAAGGGGTGAAATGGAAGACGAAAGGTTCCCTGAAAAATGGCGCTATTAAGACCAACGAAAATGGCACTTGGTTTCTCGGTAAAAAAAAGAAAAGAAGTATGTGTTTGAGCATCTTTGGAAATTCAGCCCGTATGTGAATGCAATAGTGGGTGAAAGGTTATTTTTGAAAATAAATCAGTATTAAAGAACTAATAAAGTATTTTTAAAGCTACATCTATGAAAATTCCCGGTTACAAATAAAACAATACGTATTTCAGCGTTTTTGGAAATTCAGGCCGTAAGTGGGAGAATGAGGGGTTGAAAGTTTTTGTAGAAATATTTCATCATGCAAGCAGTTTTGAAGCTAGATCTATGAAAATGTTTATTTGGCTTCTCTCTTAGAAATAAAAAAAAGTGTTTCACTGCTTTTCGAAATTCGATCCCTAAGGGGATGAAACGGGATGAAAATCTTTAGGAAAATATTTCGTTATATTTTAAAAAAAATAAAAAGCTAAACGTATGAAATTTGGTATTTCACTTCTCGGTTGGATATAAAGAAATATTTGTCGGAAAAAGGCAGTTTCAATGGAAATACCCCCCACAAGAAAATAAAAAGCACGGTTAATAAAAGCCTCGAATTCCAGGTACATTCGGAAAAGACCATGTTTCTGTAGCCTTAATTAGTATGGAGAGTTTAGTTTTTGAAATTTGTGAACAACATAAAAATTCGAGTAAGGAAAAAAAAAAAACAGTCTGTGTCAATCATACCGTCTGCGTGACTGAGGCAGCGGACGCTAAGCTAGTATAGATATAAGCACACTATTAGGAATGTGTTGTTCAATTTTGCGAACATTTACAAACTGATATCTTTACTGACTGAAGATGGGACTTCCCTTTTTGCCTTAAACATCTTCATGGATACTGAAGTTTATATTTATGCATGCTACAGACAGAATAACTTAACTAATGGAGAAGGGAAGAAATGCGCATTTTTAATAGAGTAACGTAGGAATTTTTCGAGTGCCCAGTTTCGTAAACAAACTGTGTTGTTTGCGGACCAAATGCAGCCAACAACTGCCGCTGGGGAGCGCTGCACTCGCAAATCCTTTTAGCCAGCATGTCCCACATGATACGTGCGCTGTGTTTCACGTGGTTGGATTTCGCGTCCGCGTCGACGTCCATGTCCGTTACTGCGTCCCGCGTGAACACAATTTCGAATGTTGCTGATTTAAATAAACAATACAGTATATCGATAAAAGGAAGGTATGTATTAGGTTGGTGCATAAGTTCGTAGTGTTTTTGTTTTGCATGTTGGTATACCTGTTGCTACGAGTTTATTTATCGATTGTTATCGATTGTCAGTTTTTGTTTGTAGTTCACTGTTGCTATTTGAGTGTACATATTATCATTTGAAGATAGTGAGTGCAGCCGTGGACGCTAGAAAATGGATTGCCAACTGGAGAAATTGGAACATCTCCGACGTATTCTTCTGTTTGGATTCAGTAGAGGGATGACAGCAGCGAGGTAGCCAGAAACATTTATGCCATGTTTGGGGATAATGCCATTGGACAAAAGCGTGGCAAGAAAACGGTTTTCTCGTTTTAGGGAGGATCGTTTTGACATTAGTAACTCTCCACGTTCAGGAAGACCTTTCGGATTAACGAAGATCGTGTACCGACAAAGGCATTAATCCACAATGATCCAGAATAGCGATCGAGAGATGGCAAAGGTGATGGATGACCTGTGACCATTCCATCACCATGCGACATCTGCATGGAATGGGGAAGTTCAAAACTAGGGTGTATGGGTACCGCATGCTCTGAGCCAAAATCACAATAATAAGTGGGTGACCATGGTTGTGTATCTCTACTTGCTAGTCGTCAATTGGACCGTGAACAACGCAAATTATTCCGTATCGCTACTTGCGACGAGAAATGATGTTTTTAAGCTGATACAAGGAAAAGAAAGGAATAGCAGAGTGCAAACAACGCAGCAATTCCCTGTACAAACGACTGCGCTCATCCGTGAAAGATAATGTTATGCTTCTGGTGGAACGACGATGGTGTGGTGTGCTACGAATTGCTTCCCGGAGGTGTAACCATCACTGACGACATTTATTGTCAACAAATAAAACAGCTTGCAGACGCGGTCCTAGAACAACGACCAGTAACACCAACTGCGACATAATCGCGTATACAAAGAGTGATCCAATACTGTAAAATACTTTTTTATTCCAGTCACTGATCACAATATGAATTCTTTTTAGACGATGACCGGTTTCAGTCTGTAAGGACCATCCTCAGATCACTTTAGGACATGGTGTAACAAAGATCTGAGGATAGTCATTACAGACTGAAACCGGTCATCGTCTAAAGAATTCATGTTGTGATCAGTGACTGGAATAAAAAAGCATTTAACGACCAGTAAGACTGCATGAAGTGATGCTACTCCACGATAACACCAGTCTGCAATCTTCTTGACTGCCAAAGGGCACTTTACAGGAATTGGGTTGGGAATTCATCCCGCAACTGCCTTATTCACCTGATTTTGCGCCCTGAGATATTCACTTTTTCCGCTCTCTATCGAATAACCTTCAAGGAAGTTCCTTTCCGGATGAAAATGCGCACCTAACGTGAATCGAGGATTACTTCCTGAAAATCACGTGATTTCTACAGTCGCCGAATTTAAAAGTTACCCCAGCGTTGATAGACTGTTGGAAATAGTGAAGGAGAATATGTTATTGATGACTGAAGTCTCCGTTATCTGTTGTGTTTATTGAACTTATGGAAAAACCCCTACGTACTTATGAACCATCCTAATAATAGCAGAGAAATTAGAGCTGTTACGGAAGCTTACTGAGAGTCGTTCCGCCACCATGCAGTTGTCGTATGGAAAGGAGGTGAAACGATAATGTCACCAGAACAACCATTTGGGTCAGCTGGCTTACGGAGGACAGGTATAGAAGTGGGGAATAATTTGTCAAAATGGGCGCCGTTAGCTGCGTAAAAGCCACACTGAGACGAGCGGACGTAACACGCGCGGACCGTTACTTTAAGCACCTGCTGGCTGCCCTCCACGGCAGCCGGCCAAGCAGTTGCGCGTGGCGGAGTGGCCTGCAAGTGCGCAGCGCAGCGCCGGAAGTGAGTGGCGGCTGCCGCGCCGGCGCTGGAACGTGGAAGGCGGCGAGGAATAGAGAGAGGGTGGGAGGGAGGGAGGGAGGGAGGAGTCTGCAAGCCGTGACCGCCGCCGTGGCTGCGGATTCCTGCGCGGGGTCGACGCCCGTCCCGGCCCGCCGCTGCGCTGCGCTGCGCTGCACTGCCCGCAACAGCAGCCACTGTGCAGATCCGCTCGCCTCCAGCTGCACCTGCGGGGCGTGTCCCCACTTGCTGGCTCACCTCCATTATTGCTGACTCGTATGTTCGATGACGACTGTAACGGAAGCGAAGTAAAAGTAGCCCCATCGGGTTACTTAATTGCGTTTACTATCTCACCGAACGTATTCGGACACAACTGTGTATTGCGTAGTTGACTCCTAGATGTCTCGAGAGGCTTTTTCCCCATATGAACTGGGGCTGTGCTGTTAGCGATACGATACTACACTCTTCACCCAAGAGCATTCATAAAGATAGAACAAAGGTCACAGAAAAAAAATATGGGGACTGTTTACATTGACTGTTTACATTATTGACAGGCAGCCAAATAGACCACAAATATGTGCAATTTAAAAAGCGCAGTTGTAATGAGGTGATGTTCTTCTATCAAAAAAGCAATGGGGCACTGCACTTTCACTTAATATCTGAAGGATCTGCACTGGGTAAGAAGTATTGTAGTAGGAGCGAGTGTGTTCCATAGAGATTGAGAGGAGTGGGTAAAGAAATACGGGTCTGATAGGTGGGGAAACTATGAAGATGATAGGTAAGAGGTAAAGCGGGTGGTGGGAATGCAGATGGTGGGAAGGACAGAGAGTGAGAAGGAGTAAAGGTGTGTGGGGAAGGTAGAGGTACAAGAATAAAGGGATAGGGGTGGATATAGAAGGAAAGGAGAGAAGAACTGTGATGGGTAGGGAAGGGTTAAAGTTGGTAAGGGGGAAATAATCATGGCGGAACTCTTCGTCTGGGATAGGAAGTTGGTTGAAGTTGGAGTGTGTCTAGGTGTTGGAATGGAGGGATGTGTTTGTGAAGTCGCAGCAGCAGCAGCAGTTGGTGATGAGAGGAGAGACAATGGGGTTATTGGAATTTAGTTTGCAGGTAGATGTGGGTTACGAGGGATGAGAATTTGATAAGATGGTAGTGGATCCATGTGGTAGCAGGTAAACAGATACAGAAATCAAGATAAAGTGCATGGCCTTTGACAATGTGGAGGGACTTGTAGAACTTTGGTGGGGCAGATATCCATGCAACATTTGCATAGCAGAGGGTAGGTCAGATAGAGGTTTTATAGATGTGGAGACTAGTGGAGGGGTGTAATCCCAAAGTTCAGCCTGTCAGCAGTTGCAGTACTTCTAGTCTACTGTGGGATTTCTATCGGACAATTAGTAGGTGAGGTTTCCACGTTAGTTGTCATTTGAGGGTTACTCTAAGATATTTTACTGTGTTAGTTAACTGGATAGGATGGTTGTAAATGAGAAGATAAAAGCCATAGAGGTGGAAGGTGTGGATGGTTCGTCCTATAATTTTTGCCTACGTTTTGGAGGGGTTCTTGAGGAGGTAAATTGATTGATTTGGATTTGGGGGGATCGTGGGGATTTCTGGAGTGCAGGGAAGAGGGTGAGAAAAGCTGTGTCATGAGCCTACTGGAGATGGACTAGTGGAGGTGGTTTGAAAATATGAGCAATGTAGAGGAGATAAGTAGAGGAGACAGGAGGCCTTGGGGCTCTCCTGCTGTGGGATGGAAGGAATTGCTGTTGTTAATAGTGACAAAGGATGGTCGATTAGATAGGAAGGATGCAATAAGGCGGACGTAGTTATCTGAAAGTACGTATGTCTGGAGTTTGAAAAGGAGATCGGAATGCCATACATGGTTGTAGGCTTCCTCTGGCTCGAGGGACACAAAAATAGCAGATTTATGGGAGTTGAGTTGGTGGTATAGGAGATGGGTGAAGTGCAGCAGTAAGTGATTAAAGAAGAAGCTGTGACAGACGCCACTCTTATTAGATGGTAAATGGTGTTGTAGGTTCAAGTGCTGACTGATGCCTTGGTAGAGGATGGATTCGAAGATCTTGCTGAACACTGAGGTGAGGTAGATGGGGCGACAGAGGCGGCATCATCAGCAGGGGTTTTGCAGTTTGAGGAAAACTAGTATTTTGGAGGTTTTCCAGAGTGTAGGACAGTAACATGTGGAGAGGATATAAAAGGCTGCTAGGGTGACGAGAAAGGAGAGAGGGCATTCTTTACTGTGTCGGAAGGTCACGTGGTCATGATTAGGAAATTTGTTGCGTTTTCTGTGAAGTTCTGTGACTGTTGTGTTTAATTTTATATGTGGTATGTTGCACAAGTACTGGAAGCTGGAAGCCAGGGTCGAGACAGCAGTGTTCGTGGATGATAGAAAGTAATCAAAATGAGGATCATCAAGGAAGGAGAATATGGCGGAGGGATAGGATGCATAGTGGTCGGCTTTGCTCATGTTACCAGGTAAGGAATGGTTAGTGTGGGGGATCGGGTAGTGTGGTACGCGGTTATTGCCTTTGAGTCCATGGAATGCTTTCCATTACTTGGAAGAGTTTATGGGGAGTGTAGTGTTGAGTCTGGTGAATGGCTGGCGGCAGTCTCGGGGTTTTGTCAGGAGAAGCGGACGCGACAGTATAGAAGGGGACGTGGGGTATTGTGTTCAAGACGTTGAGCGACTGGCGTACACAGAAGAAGCGTTTGTGGAGCGTGCCGCTCTCATATTGCCACCTTAAGCCGTCGGCACACGGACCTCGCTTTCTATCGTCAACGTTAAGCGTGCCGAGTTTAACGTGCGGCTCAGAAACGATACGGTAAGTGTTCTCAACCTTGTATAAGCGATCGCAGTGCGCTCCAGCAGCAGTTATCGGCTTTATCCGTCTCGAACATCACACTGTTTACGAAATGGACGTGCGTAAAATTCTGTCGTTAGCTCTATTACAACGCCCATATGCTCCCTTGCCCATATGCTAGTCATCTACATCTACATCTACATCTATACTCCGCGAGCCACCTTACGGTGTGTGGCGGAGGGTACTTATTGTACCACTATCTGATCCCCCCTTCCCTGTTCCATTCACGAATTGTGCGTGGGAAGAACGACTGCTTGTAAGTCTCCGTATTTGCTCTAATTTCTCGGATCTTTTCGTTGTGATCATTACGCGAGATATATGTGGGCGGTAGTAATATGTTGCCCATCTCTTCCCGGAATGTGCTCTCTCGTAATTTCGATAATAAACCTCTCCGTATTGCGTAACGCCTTTCTTGAAGTGTCCGCCACTGGAGGTTGTTCAGCATCTCCGTAACGCTCTCGCGCTGACTAAATGTCCCCATGACGAATCGCGCTGCTTTTCGCTGGATCATGTCTATCTCTTCTATTAATCCAACCTGGTAAGGGTCCCATACTGATGAGCAATACTCAAGAATCGGACGAACAAGCGTTTTGTAAGCTACTTCTTTCGTCGATGAGTCACATTTTCTTAGAATTCTTCCTATGAATCTCAACCTGGCGCCTGCTTTTCCCACTATTTGTTTTATGTGATCATTCCACTTCAGATCGCTCCGGATAGTAACTCCTAAGTATTTTACGGTCGTTACCGCTTCCAATGATTTACCACCTATGGCATAATCGTACTGGAATGGATTTCTGCCCCTATGTATGCGCATTATATTACATTTATCTACGTTTAGGGAAAGCTGCCAGCTGTCGCACCATGCATTAATCCTCTGCAGGTCTTCCTGGAGTACGTACGAGTCTTCTGATGTTGCTACTTTCTTGTAGACAACCGTGTCATCTGCAAATAGCCTCACGGAGCTACCGTTCTGTCTGTGGTATACAGAAATAGAAAAATCAATATCCATAGAGATGTTATAAGGAAAGAGGAAAGTACTATGTTAAGTCAGCTCGCCCAGCTAGCCGCGCGTCTCACGCGCTGCTTCTCGAGCGGGAAGGCGTGCCGGTCCCCGGCACGAATCCATCCTGCAGATTAGTGTCGAGGTCCGGTATGCCGGCCAACCTGGGGACGGTTTTTAGGCGGTTTTCCACCTGCCTCGGCGAATGCGGGCTGCTTCCCCTCATTACGCCTCAGTTACACTACGTCGGCGATTGCTGCGCAAACACTGTCTCCACGTACGCGTACACCATAATTATTCTACCACGCAAATATTGGGGTTACACTCGTCTGGTATGAGACGTTCCCGGGGGGAGTCCACTGGGGGCTGAACCGCACGATAACCCTGGGTTCCGTGTGGGGCGGGTGGTCTGTTGTGGGGTTATGAACCACTGAGGGCTACCGCGGGACGAAGCCTCTCCGTCGTTTCTAGGTCCCCAGTTTCCATACATATATACATGTCAAGTCAATAAGGACCTCTACTTATAAAAATTCCGTTACAAATTTGCAATAGTTCTCCACATAAGATAAAAATTATTTCATCATTCTCACTTTTTAGTAAGATCGTAAGGTCATTCGTACTCGATCACTGTTCCTATTCAGACGCAGAAACTCAACAACATATGAAATTTAGAACTTACAATAAGAAAGTGCAAAATATCTTACTGCAAGTAATGCTAGCAGTCTTGTTGATTCAGCCAATCGAACAGACTCACTCTTACAAAGAGCGCTCTTCTATTTAGATAACATGTCCTTTTATGAAACCAACAACGGAGTATTAGAATATGTCAGAAAAATCGAAGGCTAACATTAAAAAAAAATGTAGTGAGATGCGAACCAGCAACGCATCACCCGATATCTTACAATTTTCCTACTCTATTCATTGCACTATACGGCGTTTGAGTGCTATAAGGCCATACAATGCATCTTACCGTCTCCTGAAAGATTTAATCATAAATAAGATATTCACTGACATTTAATTATAACGGACGGTACCAAGAACATTGCATTTCTTGTCGATCCTCAGTTCATATTAAACAAGATACAATAATTCTTTAACCGGCAATCTGACGCTCGCATCATTTTATTACAACAAACCATACAATAAACGACTGCTTTTCGAGAGATCTCAATTTACTGATGCTTAGAAATGGCATGAATACATATGAGCTTCAACTGAAAGGCAGTACGGCATCCCGTGACTCTGTACTGAAGAGAGATGGGGTGCATGTGACGTGGTTGGCTCTCTTCCATCTCACTAGTCAACGTTAAAACGTACGTTCAAAACGTCTGATATGCTAGATATCGCTCTGCACATTCGGAAAGACTGTCCAGTGTGCTTTTTCCATGGTGTGATGTCATAAATACTGATCGCTCAACGTTCGATTGCACGGTCAGGGTTCTCCTCTGGGAGTTTTGTTGCGTCTTTTGCGCAACTGTCAGGTTTTGTGGTCGTCGTGGAGAAAAGCTGTCGTGTTTGCGCCTGACAGATACGCGTACTGCGATCGTGAGGTTAACACTCGCCGATATGCTGGCTGCTGCCGGGATTTGTGTACATGACACGATGGCTTATTATCCAAAATGTCCCGGTTAGATATTCCAAAACACATAATAAGCATGATTGATTCGTTCTTGCCGGGGAGGCAGTACACCGTTATTTACGACAAACATGTTAGTACGATCATCAGTGCTGTAACCTGGGTTCTGGGCGTCGTACTTTACACGCTATACACCAATGGAATGCCAAAAGTGACGGGGGGTGAAATTTCCCTCTACGCGAACGATACGGTGGCGTATAAAAACAGCAGCAACCTAAACTTCATTGCACAAATGCTGCAGCAACACCTACATACCGTCACCCAATGGTACACCATCTGGAAAATTAAAAGAAAACCAGAAAATCGTTTTACTGTAATTTTCGCAAGCAAGTCAATTCCTCCAAGCAGGAAAATCTGTCTGGCTGGTAGAGAGTTAGAACGCAGTGACTCCGCTGGGTCCACAGGTCGACGTGCGCCTGGCGTTCGTAAAACAAATGAACAGAGCAAGAAGCCAAGGTTGTGGTGCTTTTTAGCAACTGTCCCGCCCCCAAAGGCTGGGGGGGTTATCGGTAGGTAGAAAGCTTGGATTGTACGGCAGTGTTACCGTGCCAAAGACTCTGTACGGCTCAGAACTATGGTCAATAGCAGCAACAGCACATCTGAAGTAGCTACAATAATTGAAATGCAAAAATCTCCGCATCATCACAAACGAAGACGGATAGGCGCCAAACACTCATTAGCAGAGCCATCCGTCTCCACAATACATACAAAGAAGTCGGACAACCGGTGTGTTAAATGCACGTTACCCCAACGCTTCAGATGAGAAACCTGTACCCACCCTCAAGACTGTAACATATTGCAGAAAATAAGCTTACATGCACACAATCATTCAGATGCATAATCACCGCAATTTTTCGTAAATCATTAAATCCGTGCTGGAATTCAGACGGACATAACCACGTGTGCTTCCAGGAGACGAGTACACAGACGTCTCAGCAGAGAAGCAGTAACAGCGAAATGGCTCAGCCAGGAGAGGTCAGTGATTTCTGACGTGGACTGCTTATTGGCTGTCACCAGAGTAACAGATCCATCAGGGACATTTCAGTCCTATAAAGCTGCCAGGGTAGACTTGCTGATTGGATAGTGAAGAGGAAACAACCACGGCTAAATCGAGACGAAGCAGATCTCAAGCACTGACGGACAGGAACCGTGGAGTACTGCGGAAAGTGGTTATAAGGAATCTCATGACATCAGCAGAAAGAGTCACTCGTGAGTTTCAAAGGCTATCACAAGTCCAGCTAGCGCAATGACTGCGTAGGGAGCTAAAGGGAATGGAGTTGGTGATCGAGCAGCCCGTCATAAACCAACATTTCTGTGGTCAGTCCTCAGCCACTCTATAGGTGGTGTAAAGGGTGACGCTATTGGACACCGGATGACTGGAAACGAGAGAGCTGATGTGATGGACCACGCTTAACCCTGTGGCAATCCGTTGCAAAGGTTTGGGTTCCGGGTGTGCCTGGAGAACGCTATCTGCCTCCATGTGCGAATAGTGCCAAAGCTGAAATACAGAGGAGGTCGTGATACAGTATGGGGGTGTTTTTCGTGGTTAGGGAGTGATCCTCTTTTTGCGCGTAAGAAAATGCTAAATGCAGAATGAAATGAACACATTATGCAGCATTGTGTTATACGAGCAGTTCGGAAACGACCATTTTTTAGCATCTGCATGACGTTGCATCCTGTCATAAGCCAGCGTATGTGAGGCAACGGCTTATCAACGTAAGCATTAACGAGGTAGAGTGACCCAATGCAGCACCTTTGTAATTAATTCGAAGGTCTACTTCTGACAAAGCCCGACACCTCGCCGTAATAAGCCACCGTATGTGAAGTAACGGCTTGTCAACGTAGGCATTAACGAGGTAGAGTGGCCCAATGCAGCGCCTGTGAGACGAATTCGATGGTCGATTTCTACCAAAATCAGATACTAGACCGTTAGAGCTTAATATTCCTACGTAATGTAATATTATTGTAATATGCCGGCTGCGAGTACCAGCCATGATGCGCTACCGTAACTGAGACGTCAACGCCCTTTCCTGTGAAAGGCTGTGGCTAAGTCATGTCTCCGTAATATCCTTTCTTGCAGGAGTGCTAGTTCTGCAAGGTTCGCAGGAGAGCTTCTGTAAAGTTTGGAAGGTAGGAGACGAGGTACTGGCAGAAGTAAAGCTGTGAGGACGGGGCGTGAGTCGTGTTTAGGTAGCGCAGATGGTAGAGCACTTGCCCGCGAAAGGCAAAGGTCCCGAGTTCGAGTCTCGGTCCGGCACACGGTTTTAATCTGCCAGAAAGTTTCAGCATCTATGCTTTTTGCAATTGTTGGATATAAGGAATGCCGATTGGACATTGTGATTTTTGTTTAGGTCAGATAAGTCTGCATATAGGCGTAATTTGAAGCGCAGAGGAGATACAACTTGTAAGCGCAATTATCAAGAATAAAAAATTTAATTTGTGAAAAAGAAGGTAAATATCATTTACGAACTTTTATTCGATGTTGGATCGCCGGACCTTCATAACACGATTAGCGTGTTTAGTAATACAGTACATAATGATTACTTCGTGAATTAACAATACTGGGCGAATCTGCTACTATCACGGTCCGAACGACGCACAATATTTCGCTGTCAGCTTGTGTGTTCAAGAAGTTCCCTAAGCGACCAGATTGTTAGCCAGAAGATATCACGCTGCCATAGTTGTTCAACCTTCTCATTCTGAAAGTGTTTCCAGAAAATCTTACGGTGACTGTGAGTACTTTAACTGCCAAGAGAGACGGAGTCTTCATCGCGAGTTGTGGCAGTTTTCTCCAACTTCGCCTGGCGTTCTCTGAGACCCGGAGAAACGGAAACCTCCGACCGCCAACTCACCCTGTACCTAACACGTTCTCTCCTTACAGCAGCCACGAAGAAAACTTGTTCATCTATAGTCAAACTTTATTTCACTGATTTTTATATTAGATAGGTAAAAATAAATTTTAAATTGTAAGGATCTAGGTAAAAAAATCATAAGAGAGTTTAAATGCAGTACATGTCTAATTTGTGTCAAAGTCAACGGTCAAGTTAGTTAATTTTTTCTTTACGACGTAGCAGTTCATTATAAGGCGACGGATGGACACACCCCATATTAATGTTCAGTAACAAGTAACGGCACTAGAGAGGCAATTCCGACGACGCAGTTGATAATGGAAGCAAGACTGAAGAAAAATAAAGATAAGTTCATACGATTTGTCGAACTGGAAAAAGCGTTCGACAATTTCAAATGGTGCCAGATGTTCGATAGTCTCACAGAAGTAGGTGTATGCTAGAGGGAAACACAGGTAATGTACCATATGTACAAGAACCAAGAGGGAATAATGAGATAAAGAATGAAGTGCTCGGATTGAAAAGGGTGTAAGACACGGATGTAGTCTTTCATCTATACTGCTCAATCTACACTTCGAAGGGGCAATGCCGGTAATAAAAAGATGGTTCAAGAGTGGAATTAAAATTCAAGGTGAAAGGATATCAATGATAACATTCGCTGGTGACAGTGCTATCCTCAGTAGACACGTAGAAGTTTTACAGGATCTACTGAATGGAATGAACCGTCTAATTAGTACAGAATATGGATTCAGAGTAAATCGAAGAAACACGAAAGTAATGAGAAGTAGGAGAAATGAGAAGTATTAGAAATGAGAACAGCGAGAAACTTAACATCAGGTTTGGTAAACACGAAGTAGATAGTCAAGGAATTCTGCTATGTAGGCAGCAAGGAGGACACGAAAAGCAGACTAGCACTGGCAGGAAGGGCATTCCTGGCCAAGAGAAGTCTACTGGTCTCAAACAGAGGCCTTAATTTGAGGAAGAAATTTTTGATAATGCGCGTTTGGAGCACAGCATTGTACGATAGTGAAACATGGACTGTGGAGAAACCGGAGCCGGCCGGAGTGGCCGAGCTGTTCTAGGCGCTACAGTCTGGAACCGCGCGAGCGCTACGGTCGCAGGTTCGAATCCTGCCTCGGGCATGGATGTGTGTGGTGTCCTTAGGTTAGTTAGGTTTAAGTAGTTCTAAGTTCTAAGGGACTGACCGAGCGAGGTGGCGCAGTGGTTAGACACTGGACTCGCATTCGGGAGGACGACGGTTCAATCCCGGGTCCGGCCATCCTGATTTAGGTTTTCCGTGATTTCCCTAAGTCACTCCAGGCAAATGCCGGGATGGTTCCTCTGAAAGGGCACGGCCGACTTCCTTCTCCATCCTTCCCTAATCCGATGAGACCGATGACCACGCTGTCTGGTCTCCTTCCCCAAACAACCAACCATCTAAGGGACTGATAACCTCAGAAGTTAAGTCCCATAGTGCTCAGAGCCATTTGAACCATTTGAGAAACCGGAAAAGGGAAGAATGGAATCGTTTGAGATTGTATGTTACAGAAGGATGTTGAAAATTAGGTGGACTGATAAGGTAAGGAATGAGGAGGTTCTCCAGGGAATCGGCGAGGAAAAGAACATACGGGAGACACTAACAAGAAGAAGGGACAATGTGGTACGACATCTGTTAAGAAATCACAGAATAACTTCCATGGTACTCGAAGAAGCCGTGGAAGGTAGAAACTGTAGAGGACAACAGAAAAAAATGTTCAAATGTGTGTGAAATCCTATGGGACTTAACTGCTAAGGTCATCAGTCCCTACGCTTACACACTAATTAACCGCCGGCCGAAGTGGCCGTGCGGTTAAAGGCGCTGCAGTCTGGAACCGCAAGACCGCTACGGTCGCAGGTTCGAATCCTGCCTCGGGCATGGATGTTTGTGATGTCCTTAGGTTAGGTAGGTTTAACTAGTTCTAAGTTCTAGGGGACTAATGACCTCAGCAGTTGAGTCCCATAGTGCTCAGACCCATTTGAACCAACTAATTAACTTAAATTATCCTAAGGACAAACACACACACCCATGCCCGAGGGAGGACTCGAACCTCCACCGGGACCAGCCGCACAGTCCTTGACTGCAGCGCCTCAGACTGCTCGGCTAATCCCGCGCGGCGAAATTCATGCATTCCAGGCGTAATTTTCTATGAAGATAACTTTTCTGTATTACGTTATCTATGGTAGCAGATGACAAAATACGAAAGAATGTTCAGAAATCTACAGCAACAACAGCACTTGTTGCGAAGATATAAAATATTTTCTGTTTTCAATTTGTGAATATTTTACTTAAAAAGTTAAATTCTAAATGTACAGAAAGAAGGAAAGCAATTTTCCCTGATAGCAAATAAAAACCTAATGAGGCTGCTGTAACTTTATCAAAAAATGTGTTTCCTCAGGACGGAACTTAAGTAAAACATAATTCCTTCCTCTTCGAGTTTTTGTTTACGATTCAGATACCTTTAATCAATCATTTTTCGTATGTTAATATCTTCGTATTAATAGAACTATTACAGATAATGTTCCACTGTCATCTTTGATTGAGTCTTCAAGTGTCCAAAAGAATAGACACCACGTATGCATATAGTTGATTCGCCTAGATGGGCAATAGATGCACCTTCTTCAATGCGGATACACAAATACGTCCGACCTCATTCCGCGTAATGTCCCGATGCAGCTGACATCAGTAACTCCTTCCCATTCCTTTGTTTTCTCCCCGTCCACCTTCAATTTGCATATAATTTTCTAGTCGTACTAGCACTACACCTAGAGGTGGTATTAAACCGGTCGTTCCGGCGGAAGCTGCGAGCCATCAGACACCTTGGAATACAATGCCTACTGCTAACTAGGCGGTCTCATCAGCGAAATCGTGTGAAATATTCATTTATTTCATTTGCTACCGGAAATAAGTTGAATGAGATGCGAGTGAGAGCTCTCGAACTTGTAATCGGTTCCATTAGTAATCCACATTTTTCTCCATGGTTATGGAGCAGCCTTGTGCCGCTCTTGTATTTGCATTATACCCTTGTAAATGTAAAAGACGTTTAACTTGTTTCCTGTCTCCCAAGCTTCTTTTACACAATTTTATGTCCTTTTCAAGCACTAATTTATAGTTTATCTATCTTGCAATTTTGTTACATTTGTCGGTATTTTAAGTTCGCTGCAATTCAAATTACGTTCCGATGGAAAGAAAACTTTGGAAGAAAAACAAGTAAGAAACTACTGTTTGTTGGCGTGGTTATCAACATGCGGAAAAGAATACACAGAGGTAAACAAGGAAACTTGTACAGTTCGAAAAAAGTCTTCCTCCATCAGCCATCTGAGATGCACTCCTTTCACCCTTGAGTCGCCAGCTTGCACTCTGAAGCTTGTGTCCAGGTGAATTTAGCTATGCTTCAAGCGTTCAGTGTCGCTACTCCCTGTGTCCAACACCTGTCTGTCACCAAGTTACTGGTCTAGATCGGCAGCTCTCACGCTCCGTTGAGACGGTCAAGGGCCGCACGGTTGCTCTACGCCAAGGATTGTGTGGGGTGCAACACCTAGAACGAGTACTTCGGAGGTTGCTTATCACAGGGTACCAAAATGGCTCTTATTTGGCACTACGTTAAGCTTTTTATTGGACCACCCGCCAATGTGGCTCAATTTCACGTAAAAATGGGTGGTTCAAATGGCTCTGAGCACTATGGGACTTAACTGCTGAGGTCATCAGTCCCCTAGAACTTAGAACTACTTAAACCTAACTAACCTAAGGACATAACACACATCCATGCCCGAGGCAGGATTAGAACCTGCGAACGTAGCGGTCGCGCGGTTCCAGACTGTAGCGCCTAGAACCGCTCGGCCACCCCGGCCGGCCGTAAAAATGAGCTGTGTGAAAATGCGGCTCAGTAGCGTAAGGAGAACGGGTACCCATTGGCCTCCGCGATCGGTAAATCCATAAAAATAAAACCATAAACTTTGCAAAATTATTATTTCGGTACTGTACATTAATTCATAACCCAGTGTAGCCAGATCTGTTATTGCAATCTCCTTAACTGAATTCTTTCGTGTCTCAGACCGCCTTGATTGGTGACGTGACGGATCTGTGACGCCAACACAGGTAGAGGGAGTGCAGGGCAAGGTGATCCGTTTCCTGTTACGAGCCAACCCGGAACACTCCGCTAGTCTGCCACTTACGAGAGAAGGTAACAGTCGTAACAACGACAATGTCTTTCTCGTCAGTTCGCTTAAGGCTTATTTCCTCTGGTATTACTCCTGTGAAGAAACTGGAGGCAAACTACCAAACTGCCATTTCTCAAATTAACGATAGAAGGTTGAATATCACTTAGGCGGTTTTTTGTTGTACTGATTTTTAATTGTATGAACCAGTTTTCGGCTTATTAGGTCATCTTGAGGTAACTACTGGCTACTGTTTACATGGAGCTTGTGTTCTTACGAACCAAACATTTTGGACTAAGATACAATGCACTTATCTACGATCTTTAGTTACGGTATTGTCTTTGGAATTGTAAAAGGGGTCTTTTGACTTTTTGTTCTGTAAAACTGTTCTTTAACATAATAAATCACATTTTATGGTTTGTCAGAACCATGTATGACAACAATTAGATTTAGTTAGAATACACATTTCTACAAAATTACAATTTTTTGGTATTTGTTGTGAACAGTTGCACTGGACACTAATTGTTGGTTGTAAAATAGCGATGTTTTCTTTGGGGTTACATTTTGTTATTAGAAAAATGGTGCATTAATAAACACCAAATATTACATTGTTACAGTTGAGTTACAGTTAGGAATGTAAACACATAAAGGATATTACATATATTGAAGTGTGAATTTGTTTGCTATTGGGACACTTTGTGGTTAGTAGTAGGTTTACTGTACTGTGTAAAGTTTAAGAGTGGTGCCCAGTTGCAATTGGTCATTTAGAACCAGCTGGGGATTTAGGGCTAAGTGTTTGTTGATTTCAATTTCTTCTAGTAGGCTGAAATTTCTGCCTTTGTTGGCTACATGTAGCACTTCTGTGTGTGTTAGATATTTGTGTCCTTCTTTGAGCACATGTTCAGCAAAGATGGTGTCTGATTTATTAAGCCTCCAACTGCATTCATGTTCAGTCAGCCTTGTTGTTATGGCCCGGCCCGTTTGACCGATGTACAGTTTATTGCAGTCAGTGCAGGTTATTTTGTAGACCCCACTGTTGCTTAGTTTATCTGTTTTGTCCTTGCTGTTGAATAGGAGATTAGCTGTAGTGCCTCTTACATAAAATGATGTTTTATGGTTTTGGGATTTCAGTGTTTTGGCTAGTTTGTCTGATAGCTTACCTAGATATGGAATACTATACTAGTGGGTTTTTGGAGTGGTTGTTATTGCAGGGGTGGCATAAAGGTAGGGCAAGATTTTCCTTCTTTGTTTCTTGTGCAGGATTTTGTCAACTAATTCAGGGTTATAGTCATTGTTATATGCAGTTCAACAGCCAGTAGTTATCTCAAGATGGCCTAATAAGCCGAAAACTAATTCATATAAATAAAAATCAGTACAACAAAAAACCGCTTGTTACTCAACCCTCAATGTGGAATTGTTCTATCAAGAAGCGACGGAAGAATCCATAAATAACGTTAGAGGTTTTCTTCTACGATTTGCGGGAGTGTAAATCATATACCCGACAACGAGCCCCACTATATGTGAAGGAATTGATGATTTACTGGGAAAAGGAAAGAATTCCAACACAAAAGCTGAGAAACTGCGTACCGGAATTTGAAGTTCCGTATCTACAATAAAGAAAAATACAAGAACATGCAGGAAGGTCTATCGACATTGATAACCGAAAAGAAACAGATTTCGTTCAAAAGGTCGATACAATTTTGACATAGCACATGCTAATGATTTAAATACCGTTACTATTGAAGAAGATAAAAAGTTTTCGATCAACCAGCCGTTGAAATGACAATCAGGATCATGCAATCGATCACCAGCTACTTGAGGAACAGAGACCAGCTGAGTGACCGGAGCAAAGCAAATGCGAAATTCATCAGTTCGATAAAAGAAAGATCCACAACTCATTCGGTGTTATTAATTTTACTCAAAATTTCAGTCGTTTAATTAGCTATGTTTAGATCTCTCTTATTTTTTCTTTGTTCAACTTGCTGAATTGATGACATGAAGTTCGGCTAGTATTGAACCTGAGCTATCTGATTTCGCGGAAGCTTCAGGCAGATCAACTGATAACGCTGTCTCAACTCGCCACAAGGGGAAAAAAAGTGAAGAGGATATCAGCGTGAATGACTCCCGAGTATCTATCCGTTCCAGGGGCTATGCATTACTCAATAAGGACGGCGAAAGCCGTTTGTTGATTGAAAATATTCGTGCTCCGTGGCGAATTCGAATTATTACATCAAGAATAAAATGCACATAGTAACATTTGTATTCTCCTTATCAGAGCGTACATTGAAGCTATGTTCGCTGCCTCTTCTCCAGCCAAAGCATTGTATACGGATTTCAGTGTTCTTTCGAAGCATCGCGAGTATCAGACTGTCGATTGTATTGCTCTCATGTGGCTATTTTATGATACTTGTATCTGAATATGTTGTCTCTGCATTCCTTAACTCCAATTTCTCCTCTGATTCAAAAGAGAAAGTGGTCAATAGACTGAATCATCAGGCGGAGCCATCAGACGAAAACTTTACATGACTTCAAATAGGATTCTATTAAATTCCAAAAAGAAAGGAAAGACGGAAGATTAGAGTTTAGCGTCGCGTCGACAGCGTGTTCATAAGACACGAATCAAAGTCTCGGATGGTATCGAGGACGGGGAATTAACTCTGCCGTGCCCTTTTCAATGGAACTATCCCGGCATCTGCCTGTAGCGATTTAGGGAAATCACGGAAAACTTTCATATCGATGGTCGGACGGGTATCTGAACCGTCACCCTCCCGAAAGTGTCTCCAGTGTTCCAACCACTGCAACACCTCGCTCAGTGATTAAATTCCAGAACTCATTAATAACAATTACAAAAATAATAATAATGACTTTTTGTGTCATCAGTCTTCCGACTGGTATGACGTGGCCCGCCACGTTTTCCTGTCCTGTGCCACCAGTTTCATCTCAGAGTAGCAATTGCAACCTACGTCCCGAATTATTTGATCGATGTGTTCCTTCCTCTAAAGTTTTTACCCTCTGAAACCCACTCTAGTACCGTTGAAGTTATTTCCTGATGTCTGGACAGATCGTTCTGCTCTTTCTTCTTGTCAGTGTTTTCACTATATTCCTTTCGTCGCCTATTCTGTGGAAAACTTCCTCATTCCTTACCTTATCGGTCCACTTAATTTTCAACATTCTTCTATGGCACCACATCGCAAATGCCTCGATTCTCTTCTGTTCCGATTTTCCAGAGGCCATGTTTCGCCACCATACAATGCTGTGCTCCAAACGTACATTCTCAGAAATTCCTTCCTCAAATTAAGCTCTATGTATTATACTAGTAGACTTTTCTTGGTCTGGAATGCCCTCTTTGCCCGTGCTAGTCTCCTCTTTACGTCCTCATTGCTCCTTCCATCATTAATCATTTTGCTACCCAGGTATCAGAATTCCTTAACTTCGTCTATTTCGTAATTTTCAATTCTGATGTTAAATTTATGGTTGTTCTCCTTCCTGCTACTTGTCATTGCTTTTGCCTTTCTTCGACTTACTTTCAATCCATATTCTGTACTCAGTTCATCGGATCCTATAATTCATCTTCACTTTTACCCAAGACAGTAATGTCATAAGCGAATGTTATACTTTATAGCCTTTCACCCTCAATTTTGGTCCCACTCTTGAACCTTTCTTTTATTTCCGCGGCGGCCGCTGTGGCCGAGCGGTTCTAGGCTCTTCAGTCCGGAACCGCACTGCTGCTACGGTCGCTGGTTCGGATCCTGCCTCGGGAAGACTGTTGCAGATTTCAATGCTGGCCTATTAATAAGTGTCAGCGTTCGAACCATTCAACGAAACATCATCGATATGGACTTTCGGAGCCGATGGTGCTCTCGTGTACCCTTGATGACTGCACGACACAAAGTTTTACGCCTGGGCCCGTCGGTACCAACATTGGAGTGCTGATGACTGGAAACATGTTGCCTGGTCGGACGAGGCTCCTTTCAAACTGCATCGGGTGGACGTGTACGGTTATGGAGACAACTTCATGAATCCATGGACCCTGCATGCCAGCAGGGGGCTGTTCAAGCTGGTGGAGGCTCTGTAATGGTTTGGGATGCGTGCAGTTGGAGTGATATGCGACCCCTGATACGTCTAGATACGACTCTGACAGGTGACAAGTACAGAAGCATCCTTTCTGATCACCTGCATCCATTCATATCCATTGTGCATTCCGGCGGACTTGGGCAATTCCATCACGACAATGCGACACCCCACACGTCCAGAATTGATACAGATTGGCTTCAGGAACATTCTTTCGAGATTAAATACTTGCGCTGGTCACCAAACTCGCCAGACATGAAAATAATTGAGCGTACCTGGAATGCCTTGCAACGTACTCTTACGAATTTATGGACAGCCCTGCAGGATTCATGGCGTCAATTTCCTTCATCGCTATTTCAGACTTTAGTCGAGTCCATGCCACGTCTTGTTGCAGCACTCATTCGTGGTCGGGGAGGCCTTACACGATATTAGGTAGGTGTACCAGTTTCTTTGGCTGTTTAGTGAAAATGCAATAATAATAATAATAAAATGATGTCGTACGTCGTAACGGCCGGCACAAGTCACTCAGTTCGACGCCACTTCTGTAACTTGCGTGTCCCTGATCCAACGGCAGCAGGTGTTCAAATGGTTCAAATGGCTCTGAGCACTATGGGACTTAACTTCTGAGGTCATCAGTCCCCTATAACTTAGAACTATTTAAACCTAACTAACCTAAGGACATCACACACATCCAAGCCCGAGCCAGGATTCGAACCTGCGACCGTAGTGGTCGCGCGGCTCCAGACTGGAAGCAGTTAATACCATTAATTATCTGGGAGTACGCATTAGGAGTGATTTCAGATGGAATGATCATATAAAGTTGATCGTCGGTAAAGCAGATGCCAGACAGATTCATTGGAAGAATCCTAAGGAAATGCAATCCGAAAACAAAGGAAGTAGGTTACAGTACGCTTGTTCGCCCACTGCTTGAATACTGCTCAGCAGTGTGGGATCCGTACCAGATAGGGTTGATAGAAGATATAGAGAAGATCCAACGGGGAGCAGCGCGCTTCGTTACAGGATCATTTAGTAATCGCGAAAGCGTTACGGAAATGATAGATAAACTCCAGTGGAAGACTCTTCGGGAGAGACGCTCAGTAGCTCGGTACGGGTTGGTTCAAATGGCTCTGAGCACTATGGACTCAACATCTTAGGTCATAAGTCCCCTAGAACTTAGAACTACTTAAACCTAACTAACCTAAGGACATCACACACACCCATGCCCGAGGCAGGATTCGAACCTGCGACCGTAGCAGTCCCGCGGTTCCGGACTGCAGCGCCAGAACCGCTAGACCACCGCGGCCGGCTTCGGTACGGGCTTTTGTCAAAGTTTCGAGAACATACCTTCACCGAAGAGTCAAGCAGTATATTGCTCCCTCCTACGTATATCTCGCGAAGAGACCATGAGGATAAAATCAGAGAGATTAGAGCCCACACAGAGGCATACCGACAATCCTTCTTTCCACGAACAATACGAGACTGGAATAGAAGGGAGAACCGATAGAGGTACTCAAGGTACCCTCCGCCACACACCGTCTGGTGGCTTGCGGAGTATGGATGTAGATGTAGATGTAGACTGTAGCGCCTAGAACCGCTCCGCCACTTCGGCCGGCAGCAGGTGTTCCGAGGCGCTCACCCAGCCAAGTACTAACGGAGCCAGACGTTGCGTAACTTCGGTGAGAGGGCGAGAACTGGTGTATCCAACGTGGCAAGGCCGTTGGCGAAACCGTCTGTAATGCGAGAGAATTATTTGCTTTGAAGAAAACATGACAATTCTTTTTTTGTATTGCTTACTAGATTGAACCGAGTATGTGCTAGACGATAAGATGACGACCGTAATCTTGATGCATACATTTTAGAACCTTTGGTCCAACATCTTTTTCCTTTTAATAAAGTATTTCGACTGGTTTGATATTGCCTTCTGTTTGTTCTGTTTTATGCTAATCTTTTGATCTCTACCTTACTTCTTCGCCCGAGATTCTGTAAAGTCTGTTTTGCATGGTCTACTCTTGGTTGTTTCTTCCAATGTGAAAGCTAGTCTGTGTATGTTTCGTATTCTACTTTCAGTTGCCTCTGGTACTTTTTCCCCTTTATTTCTCCTTCCTGCGTGGAGTTAGCTGTTCCTGGATGCAGTATCGGATGTCTCGCTGACTTTTTTCAAAGACATCTACCCTCATCTACTTTTCAATATCATATTTTGTCAATCCACATAATTTTTAACGTTTTTCCACAGTTCGATATTTCAAATGCGTCCAATTTCTTCTTGATTCCCAATGGCCCATGTTTCACTTTCGTACAAATTTGTGCTACAGACGTATGCTTTTAGGAACTTCTTCCTCAGTTTCATATCAAAATCTAACAACAGTAGAGATCTTTTACTGGATACAACTTTTCTCGCCTGTGTCGGTATGCCTCTGATATCTTCCTTGCTTCGGACAACCTGTTTATTTGATTCTTTGCTTTCACTATTGTGTCGTTCCCAATTTCAATGTTAAGCAAACCTTTTTTTATATATATTCACTACTCTTCATCATCACTGAAAATTTGTCCTCTTTATTCTTAATTGATATTGTATCTGAAGTATATTGTCTGTTCCTTTCCACAGGTTTCCAAATCTTCCTTGGATCCGGCTACGAGGGATAGGTTGTCTGTAAATCTTAGCACTGCTATCTGTTCCCCTTAAACTTTTATTCGGTATCACAAATTTTCGTTCCCTTTGTTTATCACTTCTTCGATGTGAAATGTCAATATTGGGTACATGTTAACTTCCTGTCACTTATGGAGAGTGACACTAAACTTTACATCAGTGAGGATATTGAGCCGCATGTAATGCCTCTTCCTGAGGTAACTTTATGTTCTGATCGTTCGTATGTGGCAAGGGATTGGTTAGCCACTTTCGCTGAAGAGCGTGTACCACTTCTTATGTAGTCAACCATTAACTTCCACAGTATATGGGACACTCACTTCAATAGATCCTGATGATAACTTCAATTACCGCGTGACCGCTACGGTCGCAGGTTCGAATCCTGCCTTGGGCATGGATGTGTGTGATGTTCTTAGGTTAGTTAGGTTTAAGTAGTTCTAAGTTCTAGGGGACTGATGACCACAGATGTTAAGTCCCATAGTGCTCAGAGCCATTTGAACCATTTGATAACTTCACTTAATATAGCCTAATTATACCCAACATCGTTGTACCTGATAAAGGCTTAAGGCCGAATTCATGATAATAATATAAAATAAAGAAGCTTGTTCAGTCAAATGACGGAAATATCATTAAAAAAAAACTAATGCAGCCATCGCGTTCGCCTGACATGCCGTCCAGAGAACGTACCTGGTGCGTCTTGTTCCCTCATGAAGTTTCTCGGAAGCATATCCAAGGCCTCTCCTACTCTAAGCCACGACATTTACAGCGCCTGGTTGGAATGCAAAAAAGGGGTAGGGAGTGGTTGGTATTCGCACAATACTGAAATCTCAAGTCAGTTCTGTAATCTTAATCATTATTGTAATATGTGTAATCTGTTGGATAGATGATAGTCACTTTTAGCGTTCTTGATGTTGCAAAAGCTTGTGTGTGTGTGTGTGTTTTATTTTATTTTATTTTTTAAATCTAGCAGTGATCGGCAAGGAATCGATTGGTACGTTGTTCGTCTACTCGCCGTTGCAGTCAGAATGTTGAACGCAACTTCCACTGTACTCATTACATATATTTCTGTTTTAATTACGTCGACACGTTAAAGCTAGAAATCTGATACGACGGCAAGTTACTTCGGATGTGAAATACCTCATGCGTCTAGCCCCTGTGACCTATCAAAGATCGGAGAGCTTTGTCTCTTGTGTCTACGAGAGCAGTACCTCCAATGTCCTAGACTAGGATAATTCGTCAAACCCTCTCTCTTACTGAACTGCGTGTACCGCTTCTTATGTAGTCAACCAGATAACTTCCACAGTAAGCAGCCAGTAAGGGGTCTGGAAATTCCAACTACTTCATCCACACGGAAACCAGCATGTTCTGTTTCTCCTTCAAGTTTACATCGGTGTAAATAACACAATTAAAAAATAGGATATGCTGTTCTAGAAAATAAATACTGAACTCACCGGAGAAGCCAGCGTTTGTGAGCACAGTTGAGACTTCGTACGGTTATTAGTCCCGGATAGCTGAAACAGAAACACAACCGTGTTTTATTATATTTATTTATATTACTTCTCTTTCTTGCGTCCACTAAATTACGCACAGTTTTAAGTCGACTGCTTAGCTGGTCGTTGTTGGAAATTGTAGTGAGTATTTGAGGCAAAGAGAACTCTAAGACCCGGAAGCACACAAACAAAGATTTGAGAAAAGTAGATGTCTGTGAAAATCAAATTTATAGACAAACCACCAATCTGATTAGTATAAACTCTTTTGTAACTATGTCTCAACATCCTACACTCGCTATGAAAAAATAATGTACCCACTTTGTTATGAAATATTAATAAATATTGAAGATAATCTTTATTATTAATGTTAATTCACAAAATTCCCAGATTTAGGCTATTAGAAATAGTATATTTTGACTGTCGTAAATTTTATAATTACAGTGATGTTAGGTCAGAATATTCTCCACGAGAAATGTACTCAAAAATACTAACAAACAACACTTATTAAATGCACCACCGACACAATTATGACCTAGTCCAACACTTCATGGTCCTCGTTATCATAATTTTCATTAAGCGCATTCTGTGGCTTGGGGTTCAGAGAAAACTGCCGATACACCTCCGATTATGAAGTATTACTATTGCACTCATGATGTAGACATTAAACTCCGTTGTCAACTGTAGACAACAACTGAGCAGCGGAGAGAAACAAATTTATACTCTGTGCTTTGCGCCCTTATGGAAATGAATGTGCGAGAAATCAGTGAAATAGGTTTTCATGATTGTTCATATGTAGAGTGTGGGGCTACATACACAGACAAAGCTGGTTCACCATGAGACCAACGGACGTCAAGAGAACGCATACATGCTATAATCACAAAACAGAGGACGGTGTGGTTTAGGCCCTCATGGTTCTCAGCGTCTCAGTTTTTGCAATTTTAGAACTATGGAAAGTTGAGCTTCTGAAATTAAGTCATTTACTTGTGGTCCTTCAGAAAGAACAGAATTTAGAATCTTTCGAAGCAAGTGCATTTGCACTTTTTCAACTTCTGCTGAGCACCACGTCTCTCTGTCTGCATTAGTCATTACTCACTAATGTATGTGTCTATGCACTGAGTTGACAAACGTCATGAGATAGCGATATGCACATATAAAGATGGCGGTAGTATCGCGTACAGAAGGTGTAAAGCGTCGGTGAATTGGCGCAGACGATATTTGTTCTCAGGTGATTCATGTGAAATGGTTTCCTACGTGATTATGGCCATACGACGGGAATTAACAGACTATGGACGCGGAATGGTAATTGGAGCTAGACGCACGGCACATTCCATTTCTGAGGTCAACAGTGTCAAGAGCGTGCCGAGAATACGACATTTAAGAGATAACCTTTCACCATGGACAACGAAGTGGTCGACGGCCTTCACTTAATGACTGAGTCCAGTAGCGTTTGCGTAGAGTTGTCGGTGCTAACAGACAAGTAAAACTGCGTGAAATAACCACAGAAATCAATGTGGGACGCAGAAAGAATGTATCCGTCACGAGAGTGCTACGAAATTTGGCGTTAATAGGGTATGGCAGCAGGCGATCGATGCGAGTGTCTTTGCTAACAGCACGATGTCACCTGCAGCGCCTCTCCTGGGTTCGTGGCCGTATCGGTTCGACCCTAGACGACTGGAAAACTGTGGTGTGATCAAATGAGTCCCAATTTTAGTTGCTAAGGGCTGATAGTAGCGTTTGTGCGCGGCACAGACCCCACGAAGCCATGGTCCCAAGTTGTCAACGACGCACTGAGCAAGCTGGTGGCGGCTCAAAAAAGTGTGGGCTGTGGTTACATGGAACGGAATAGGATGTCTCGTCATGTTCGGCTACTTCGAGACCAGCTGCTGCCATTCACGAACTTCATGTTTCTAAACAACGATGAAATTTTTATTAATGAAAATACGCCACGTCACCGGGTTACAATTGTTCGCGATAGGTTTGAAGAACATTCTGGACAATTCGAGCGAATGATTGGACCGTCCAGATCGCCCATCATGAATCTCATCAAATGTTCATGGCACGTAGTCGTGAGGTCAGATGTATTCCACGACTTTTGTCACCTCAGAGTACTTCGGTATTGTCGCACTGAATCTGGCAGAGATCTGCTGGAATGTGGTCAGTCTATCCGCTCTCAGAATCCGGCATGTACTTTGTTTTACTCAAGGCAGAAACCGGGTGTACGTCAACCACACATTTCTATTCCGCAACAATTCTGAGGAAAATCGACTCAAAGAAGGAATATCAAGTTCTGACTTGACGCCACAACTAGTTGCCGCATGGGATAACATCACAAAATCCAAATTATTAGCAGAATTATGTTTTTGTTGCAATTACTTTTCTTTATTACTTGTACTAACATTACTTATGCGCACAATAAATTTTACTCTGTTGTGATAATAATGTCACCTTGAAATGATTACTTTTTTCCGGCACGGATATGTCCTGTGTAGCGGAATTTGCTGTCAACGAAGATTGTTTTACATATGGCAAATATTTCGGGGCGATATATACACTAAGAGACTGTTCCCGTATATATGGAAGAACTTAACTTTTTTCTCTGCTTAGTATTGCTCCTCTGTTGGATAGCTTGCGTGTAATGCCTCTGCTCAGTGCGCAGCTGACACTGTTTCTGTCATCGGACGTCCTTCCCTTCCCCACAACGTTCCTTGCTGACATCACAATGTCCCGTTCATCGTAGATGGAGGAGTAAATGAGACGTATGCCACCCGTCTGATACTAGTGTAAATTCGGTTTTAAGTTTTTTGCTTTATGTTCGCGAGATTGAGGCGAAAACAAACTTAAATAGGTGTGGCAAAACACCGGGGAAGGTCACTGAGTACGATCTGTATACCAGAGGGAGAACGTAGTGCAGTTTTCGTCTTGCCGTCCAGTCATTACTGTAATTGTAGAGTCAAGTATAAGTGGTCAGCGATCTGGTAGGAAAACATACTACTCATTTGTTGAAACTACACCGGTGTTTACCCTAGAATGTCTGGTATACACTAGCTGTCGAAAAGTTAGATTACGCTGGTCGGGTGGAGACCTGAACAATGTTGCCCCCAAAGAGTAGTCCACTGCCTTAACGACTAGCTGCAATGTAACAAGCCTTCGCCTGCCTGTCTCAGTAGTTAACTCAAGCGTTTCGCAATACGAGCACATCACATAGTCCACTGAGATACAAGAGCGAAAGTACATTGTTTTCTATAAATAAAGAAAACTTCCAAAATTGGTGTTAAATGAAGAGCTGAACTATTGAATGTGATTTAACAAAATAGCGAAGAACACATGGTACACTGCTACGGTCGCAGGTTCGAATCCTGCCTCGGGCATGGATGTGTGTGTTTTCCTTAGTTAGGTTTAAGTAGTTCTGAGTCTAGGGGAATGATGACCTCAGACGTTAAGTCTCAGAGTGCTTAGGGCCATTTTGAATAACACTATAGCGATAACCGACCACCCGAAACAGCACCTCCTCGAACTTAAAAAATGGTTCAAATGGCTCTGAGCACTATGGGACTTAACTTCTGAGGTCATCAGTCCCTTAGAACTTAGAACTACTTAAACCTAACTAACCTAAGGACATCACACACATCCATGCCCGAGGCAGGATTCGAACCTGCAACCGTAGCGGTCGCGCGGTTCCATTCTGTAGCGCCTAGAACCGCTCGGCCACTCCGACCGGCCTCCTCGAACTTCGACTGAGCTACAACCGATCGTGTTCAATTACTCAGAGTGACAACACCCTGATACGTCTCTACTAAATTTACTGCTTTGTTAACTGGAACCAGAAATACCTTACTTTTCTTCAGTGTTGCTGAACATCACATTTACACGTGCTAGTAACTAGCCAAAAACTATAACATTACTTGTGATCACCCATTAACATTGTAAGGTGTCAGGCAAATCCAACACCTTCCATGAAAACCCTGACATGATAAGCAAATCCAGTAGTATGTCACATAGCTCCGAATAAATCGTGACATTAAATTAACCAAAGTAATACGAGTAACGAGTGAGCAAATGGAATACCACAGACTAACACAAGAATGCATGTAATACCTTCCCACCGTGAGACAGACGCAGTTCCGAGGGGAGAAACGAGAACAGAAGCCGAGAGCAGAACCGTGTTAAGCTAGAAGGCCCTACAATAAGGGACGGACAGCCACGTCGCCAGCTAACCGACAGGACCACCCGCCCATGTTAAAAGCTAGAGCCCTCCAGAAGAACAGTATAGATCTTACGATAAGACTAAAAGGGCCACACCAGCCGCAAGTTTTAGCGTGAGACTTTTTCGCGTCTCTGTTACGTTGCAAACTTTAAAAACCTTGCCCCACCACGAAAAGTATAACGTTTCTCATTGGATAGATAGAATTTTTGTAGGCGGAGCTTAAGGTTAACATTGAGATCCTGATTGGTCAGATGAAAACACAGCCAGATAGTTTTTTTTTAAACCGAATTCGGTAAACTGTAGTAACGAGAAGTTAGGAGAGAGTTGCTTCCGAGACGGCGAAGGTGGAGCTGCGCCACCCGCTGCCCCCCTGAAGCTGCCTAACCAACGACAAGGTGTTGAACGCACGCGATGCCGCATAACAGCGCATAAAGCTTCACTCAGAACTGCAGAAGTCTCATGTGTTACACCCCCGTTTTGCGTAATACTAGTGTCGATCGTCAATTAAAGCTCATGGTATTCACATTTGCTACGTAAGTTAAAATCTGAAACGCGATGATTTTTCTGTTATATAATTATTGAGAAGCCACATCAGCCACTGTAATTTACGACAAGTTAGATAAGTAATTAAAGATAATTGAGGGTCACTATAGACCATTTTGATAATTTTCTCTTTTGTGAAACTTAATTGAAACCTAGATTATAGATGTGATATGGCATAGGTCATCCTTCGATCCATTGTAGAACTTGGAAACCCATTCAGGGAATATTCGTTCACATTTTTGTTGAACGCAGTTGGTTTTTATCATCCTGTATTAAAACATTTCCTTTTATCAATAGTGCAATTTATAAACAATGTTTTGTGAGTCGAATAAAACTTCCAATGGTAAATTTAACTGCTTTTTCGACATTATTTTACCAGCTAACTAAAAATAGGAAAGCCTTGAACCCCTTCCACTAAATTTAGTTAGTATTAAGATTCTTCTACAGGGAGTGCAATGGAGTTGACGCTGAAATCATTAAGTATTTGGTTATATCATCGCTTGTCTCACTGAACTCTTCTGAACTCTACATGTCATGTGTGGTCTGGCGTCTCCTTACCAGCAACAGGTCTCAGTTTCAAACTAGTCAATTCCCTAAAAAACACGCTCAGAGCGTCGTTGCGCGAAAGTGGTAGGGAGAGACGACATAGAACAACAGAAACTACGCAGAATGTTAGAACGTATTACCAATGATAAAATATTCTCCCAACTGAAGAACTCGTGAAGTGTTTCTGCCGAATAACGCAATGGTGGATAATGCATTGCGCGCAAAATCCATCGCCAGAGCAGAGCAATTCTCATGAGATCAAATGCGGAACAAATCATGCAAATGTATGTAAACATTTACAGACAACTTAAATAATGATTTACAATTAGAAGCAAATGAACAGAAACCAAAACTGTTTAACTCTTATCTCATTAGTATTAGTAACTATTATTTGCAAAAGTGACTGTGTCGGAAATTAATAGGTTTACAAAGGTATTATGGTTATGCAGAGAAATAATTAAATGGATGCAATCAAGTTTTAACTAGTGTTCTGACTGTCATAGAAAATAAAGCTGAATAATATTACAATATGACAGTTATAATCACGTAAAATGAATGAGCATGAAAAGCTAAAGAGTTTTTACACCACTGGTTAGAGCGATGTAGTTCACGGTGTCTCTTAGCCAATGTTTCTTCATGGCATCCGCGTGTAATCCAATAATTGCTGAGCCCCTTGATCGCTGGCGCCTGTTACGAATCTACCAGGGACGCTTGATGTTTGCAGAATTCATTCCAGTCTGTGTATCTACATGCGACGACGAACATAAAACACGCTTCTTTCATTAACACGTGACGTATCTTGAAGTCATAATGTTTGTTACACAGTCTTGCCTCAATTTTTAGATTTATGCTTTACGATCGCGGTTCAGAGCTTTCCACAGTACATTCCTCCGCACTACGAGAGTAAATCAAGTCAACTGTACTGTAAATCATTAGTTCGCATATTAAACCAAACAATGCTTGCCATGCAGAATTGTCTACGTAGTCACTTCAATCACGTGGCAATCAGCACGCTGTATATTCGTAGTTAAAATTCTTTGTGTCAGTATACGACACGAAATTACGTTACTTTATTTTCTATTTCATTCAACAGTATGCGATACGCACTAAACAGTTTGTGCTGTCTACAACTGAAATGACCAACCCGACACATAAAGTCATTAATTGTTTAATCGCTACACACACCGAGGTTTTATATGTGGCACTGTCCAAACACTGGTATTTTTCACCGGCCACTAGCACAATGTTTAGCAGAACATAGGCGGCACGACAGTTACCTCCTCCCTCCTTCTTCTCACTCCAGACCCTTTGGTGACGCCTTCTCTATCGATCTCTCGTTATGACTTTACATCGCCCATCCACATCGCTTCACATAACACATTAAAAAATTCTGATTAGCCTGATTTACAGTTTTATATAAAATCACAATTTCACATTACTCTCTCCATGGAAAATGGATTCCAATATAAGTCAGCACGGATTTAGAAAGCGTGGATTGTGCGAAACTCAGCTTTCCCTTTCCTCACATGATATGATGTGACTCATTGATAACGGGCAAAGTCAGATTCCATATTCCAAGATTTCCGAAAATCAGGCTACTAACAAGGGCTCGAAGGTGCGGAATTCCTAGATATGTGAGTGACTCTAAGACTTCTTAATTAATAGAACCCAGTACGTTATACTCGACGGCGAGTGTTCATCAGGGACCAGGGTAACGCTAGGAGCGCTCCAGGGGAGTGTGACATGACCACTGTTATTCTCTAAATACATAAACGATCTGATGGGCACTGTGAGCAGCAATCTGTGGCTGTTTGCTGATGACGCTGTGATGCACGCGAAGGTGTCTTCGTTGAGTGACTGCAGGAGGATACAAGATGACTCAGATAAATTTCTAGTTGGTGCGATGAATGCCAACTAGCTGTAAATGTAGAAAAATTTAAATTAATGCCGATGAATAGGCAAAACAATCCCGTAATGTTCGAATACAGTATTAGGAATGTGCCGTTTGAGTTTGACACGACCACTTAGATTAAATATCTAGGCGTAACGTTGCAGTGTTACAGTATATGGAACGGAATGGAATTAGGATGCGAGGACTGTGATAGGGATGGCGAATGGTCGACTTCGAGTTATTGAGAAAAGTTTAGGGAAGTGTGGGTCATCTGTAAAGGAGACTGCGAACAGGAATCTAGTGCGACTCATTCTTGAGTACTGCTAGAGTGTTTGGGATCCGCACCAGGTCGAATTAAAGGAAGACATCGAAGCAATTCAGAGGCGGGCTGCAAGATTTGTTAGTGACTGGTTCAGTCAACACACAGGTCTTACGGAGATGATTTGGGAGCTCAAATGGGAATCTCTGGAGGGAAGGCGTCATTCTTTTCCAGGAACATTGTCGAGAAATTTAGAGAACTGGAATCTAAAACTGACTGCAGAAGGATTCTACTGCGTCCATTTCGCGTAGGGAGCACCAATAATATACGAGAGATTTGGGCTCGTTTGGAGGCATACAGACAATCGTTTTTCCGGCGCTCTGTCTGTGAGTGGAATAGGAAAGGAAATCACTAGTGGTGGTACTAGGTACCAAGCAGCGTACGGTAGCTGCAGAGTATGTATGTAAGAGGATGAGTCAAATGAAAACCTAAAAATTTGTAATAACAAATCGAAATTTCGCGCCAGTATCCTGTAAGTTGGTAAGCGTGCTACAAACAGCGTGCAGAATGGCCTGTAGGTGGCATCATAGTGTAGATGCACACATACCGTCGCAGTATCAGCATAAAGATGGCCGCCCTACTTGTGACTTGCACCAGGGAAGAACAGCGTTCTGTTATTCGGTTTTTGCGTAGTGAAGGTGTGAAACCTATTGAAATTCATCGATGAATGAAGGTTCATTGCGGTGATGCATGTTTGTCACAGCAGCAAGTCTACGAATGGAGTAGGAAGTTCGCAAATGGTGTGACTTCAGTTGAAGGTCCTCCTCGTCCAGGTCAGGCACAACGAGTTGTGACTCCATAGAACATTGCAGAAGTTGAAGCCATAGTGAAGGAAAACCGCCGAGAGACACTGAATGACATTGCAGCATGTTTACAGATTAGCCATGGGTCAGCACACCACATTGTGCATGATGTGCTCCAGTTCCACAAAGTGTCTGCAAGATGGCTGCCACGGCAGCTGACTCCTGAAATGAGAGAACAACGTGTAGATGCTTGTGAAGAACTTCTTCGGCGCTTTGAACGAGAAGGTGATGGCTTCCTTGCAAGAATTGTCACTGGGGACGAAACGTGGGTTCACTTCCACCAACCAGAAACGAAGAGAGCGATCGAGGAATGGCGCCATTCCTCATCACCAAAACCAAAGAATTTTCGAACAGAACCATCAGCAGGGAAGGTTATGCTGACTCTCTTTTGGGACGAAAAAGGCGTCATTTTGGAGCATTACATGCCTAGAGGGACCACTGTCACCAGTGCATCATACACATATCTCCTAAAAAATCATCTGTAGCCTGCAATAAAATCAAAGCGACGTGGATTGCTGTCAGCAAGTGTTCTTTTGCAACATGACAATGCAAGGCCCCACACCGCCCGTACAGCAGTTGCAACAATCACAGACCTGCATTTTGAGTGTCTTCCTCATCCACCATACTCACCAGACCTTGCCCCAAGTGACTTGCATATGTTTGGACCACTCAAAGACGCAATGGGAGGAAAGAAGTTTCTTTCTGATGAAGAGGTACGCCACGCGGAGCATGAGTGGTTGCGCGGACTACCAAAAGAATTTTTTTTCGAAAGGAATCTATGCCCTCTGTAAGCGCTGGAGGACTTGCATTGAGCGTGGGAGAGATTATGTTGAAAAGTGATACAGATTTTTACCACCTCTACACAATAAATAATATTTAAAAAATATTTAAGATTTTGATTTGACTCACCCTCGTAGATACAGAAACGTTTCCAGGTCACTGGATTGGCAGAGGAGGATTCATTTCTTAGACCCCGAGGTCTCTAGAGATAACCCCCCTTAGATTTTCCTCTTTGTGACTTTTTGAAGGATGCTGTCTACCAGACCCCGGTGCTAGATCTGCAAGCCTGGAAGCTCACGTCAGAGAAGCAGATGCACAAGTTGATAAGAACATGCTAGGACCGGCATGGGAGAACTGAAGCATCGCTGAGATACAGATGCTGCTTACTACGAATAGCCCACACATTTATTATGTTAGAAGACTACTAAAACTTTAGGCGTGTGTGAATATTACGTACAGATCAGAACTTTCTGCCTATTCCCATTTCTGAAATACATGCGATCAAAGTGCAAACATCATTTTTGAACATGGAGAGTGGCATGACGTGATGGTTGCAGTAGCTCTAGACTGTAGTTTCAGCGCGGCCGCAGTCCTACCGTTTCGAATGCGGCACAGCAAAGATCAACCATCTGGCCCTCGTGTAGCCTTTGTCTGCTCTTGGCTGAACTTTTCTGTGTGGCGAACCTTTGGTTAGAAATTGTAGCCAGTGCCGCAGAATAAAATACAGATGATCATTTAATCACATGGCTATCTCGAGCGATCTAGTCACCATCCCCCTACATCTGTACGATCACGTTAATTTGAGATTACTGCCATACAGTTAGAAAAGGCACATCAGTATTAATGGACATTACGGAGACACAGTGGTGTACTGCTCGTAGTCGCATATTGAAATGTTATGAAATTAATATCTGTCTTCATCGAAGAGAGTTACAAAGCCCGGTATGTTTCACTGGAAATGTTCTGAATTACATATCGATTGTGGCAGTACCTCAACTGTAAAGGAAGATTGCCAGTCACTCCCGGACTACCAGAGAGATAGTTTAGGTGGTACTGATACGGTAGCTTAGAATGAGTTAGTTTTCCCTATTTCTGCGCCTTACTTTTGTTTGATATATTTTGTTTTTATACTATTTTATTCTAGAGGTTGTAAAGAAGACTTAGTATATAAAGCTTTACATACGAGCCGGCCGGAGTGGCCATGCGGTTCTAGGCGCTACAGTCTGGAACTGAGCGACCGCTACGGTCGCAAGTTCGAATCCTGCCTCGGGCATGGATGTGTGTGATGTCCTTAGGTTAGTTAGGTTTAATTAGTTCTAAGTTCTAGGCGACTGATGACCTCAGAAGTTGAGTCGCATAGTGCTTAGAGCCTTTACATACGAATCTACGTTCAGAACCGTCATCCGACAGAGTGTCAAAGTTATAGGCACGGGACCTATAAAGATATATACAGTACATTCCGTGATGATGTTAAAAACTTTCAAGGATGATGGAGAAGGTTAAATGTATCAATTTGAGGAAAGGATCCCTGTGCCGGAACTAAACGAGGCGAAAGTTATAAGCGAAAACCGTTGTAATATCTCTGACAGTGGAATCATGCAACAGTACTGCTATTGTTAACCATGTAGCGATGATGATGATGATGATGATGATGATGATGTTTGGTTTGTGGGGCGCTCAACTGCGTGGTTATCAGCGCCCGTACAATTTCCCAACCTTTGCTCACTCCAATTTCGCCACTTTCCTGGATGATGATGAAATGATGAGGACAACACAAACACCCAGTCATCTCGAGGCAGGTGAAAATCCCTGACCCCGCCGGGAATCGAACCCGGGACCCCGTGCTCGGGAAGCGAGAACGCTACCACGAGACCACGAGCGGCGGACGAACCATGTAGCGTATGCGGCTTTCAGAGGTGGTAGTATGGACCCACACGAAAAGAATTCTCAGTAAACATGGGCTCTAAAATGTACACATGAGGAGCCATAAGCACTTGTTCATCTTCGCTAGTGAGAAACAAACCTCCTCTATTCAACAAGTCCTCTTTGCTATGAAGGTTGGGTGTCATGTTTACTAGACATTTTTCTTATTATGGTCCACACTAAAACCTCTGAAAAGTGCTTATTGTACAATCTTAACGACAGTTCCAGTATATGATTTCACTGTCAGAGGTATCACAACTGTTTTCGCTTATAACTTTCGACTCGTTCGTTTCCAGTACAGGGCCCCTTATTTCAAATTGACACATTTATCCTTCTGCATCATCCATTAAAATCTGAAACATCATCTCAGAATCACCGTGTATACAGGGTGGACCATTTTAATCCATAATGGGAAACACATCGGGATGGAAATAAGATACAGCAAAATGTTTTAGATACAAGTTGCGTGTGGCAACTACTAATTGCCGTGGCCTTGAACATGATTTTTAAGGTGATTTGGAGGTTAAAGTGATTTTTTTTTAATGGGAACCCTAACATTTGATTTAAGATTTGAAAATAGCTGCACATTATAAGTATAAAATCCTTATTCAAGGCCATGCCAAGGTTGAATCAAGGCCGAATAAGCAAATATGTTTTAATTTTAGTAGGAGTTAACTCAGAATGGAAGAGGGATACAGAAAAATACAAAGTTAGATGTAGATCGGAACGGGCATAAGGGTCACACATCATTACCATTAACCATGAGTTTAAAGGTACTTATCGAAGGTCATCCGAAGATTGTGTTTTGTTTCATTGAAATCACTATTTGTGACGTTGTATTTGGAAAGAGCAAACAGAGGTTTGAACTTTAAGTTTTAATTAACGTGTTTATTGGCAAAACTAAATACATCATAGGGCATAAATGCTATAGTGGCATTTGCAAGGCAGAACAAACATAACTAAAAGGTACATCATTAATTTGCATTTTGACTACATTGTGAGAGCAACCAGTGATCAGTGTTATTACTAATATTTACTATCAAAAACGGTCTTGGTCACAAATTATTTATTCCGGTGACCAGTTTCGACCACAACTGTGGTCATCTTCAGACCTACATGTCAATTACGAAGTTTGATCGGAAGGCAATGAGCAAGACCCTCCTACTGGTGGTAAATCACTATGGACCTCTGATCAAACTTTGTATTAAACTTGTAGGTCAGAAGATGACCACAGTTGTGGTCGAAACCGCTCAGCGGAATAAATAATTTGTGATAAAGACTGTTTTTGATAGTAAACATTAATTTACAATTCCTTAATGAGTCCCACCGCCTCTCATTCCTCGGGATTCCCTTCCAGTTTGCATCTATCATTGTATTTTGCTGTATCCGTCCTCCATTCTAAATTAGTCCCTACCAGAACTGAAAACATACACTACTGGCCATTAAAATTGCTACACCACGAAGATGACGTGCTACAGATGCGAAATTTAACCGACAAGAAGAGGATGCTGTGATATGCAAATGATTAGCTTTTCAGAGCATTCACACAAGGTTGGCGCCAGTGGCGACACGTACAACGTGCTGACATGAGGAAAGTTACCAACCTATTTCTCATACACAAACAGCAGTCGACCGGCGTTGCCTGGTGAAACGTTGTTGTGATGCCTCGTGTAAGGAGGAGAAATGCGTACCATCACGTTTCCGACTTTCATAAAGGTCGGATTGTAGCCTATCGCGATTGCCGTTTATCGTATCGCGACATTGCTGCTCGTGTTGGTCGAGATCCAATGACTGTTAGCAGAATATGGAATCGGTGGGTTCAGGAGGGTAATACGAAACGCCGTGCTGGATACCAACGGCCTCATATCACTAGCAGTCGAGATAGGCATCTCATTCGCATGGCTGTAACGGATCGTGCAACCACGTCTCGATCCCTGAGTCAACAGATGGGGACGTTTGCAAAACAACAACCATCTCCACTTACAGTTCGACGACATTTGCAGCAGCATGGACTATCAGCTCGGAGACCATGACTGCGGTTACCTTTGACGCTGAATCACAGACAGGAGCGTCTGCGATAGTGTACTCAACGACGAACCTGGGTGCACGAATAGCGAAACGTCATTTTTTCGGATGAATCCACGTTCTGTTTACAACATCATGATGGTCGCATCTGTGTTTGGCGACATCGCGGTGAACGCACATTGGAAGCGTGTAATCGTCATCGCCATACTGACGTATCACCCAGCGTTATCGTATGGGGTGCCATTGGTTACATGTCTCGGTCACCTCTTGTTCGCACTGGCGTCACTTTGAACAGTGGACGTTACATTTCAGATGTGTTACGACCCGTGGCTCTACCCTTCATTCGATCCCTCCGAAACCCTTCATTGCAGCAGGATAATGAACGACCGCATGTTGCAGGTCCTGTACGGACCTTTCTGGATACAGAAAACGTTGGACTGCTGCCCCGGCCGGCACGTTCTCCAGATCTCTCACCAATTGAAAACGTCTGGTGGCCGAGCAACTGGCTCGTCACAATACGCCAGTCACTACTCTTGATGAACTGTGGTATCGTGTTGGAGCTGCGTGGGCAGCTGTACCTGTAAACGCCATCCAAGCTCTGTTTGACTCAATCCCCAGGCGTATCGAAGCCGTTATTACGGCCAGAGGTGGTTTTTCTGGGTACTGATTTTTCATGATCTATGCACCCAAATTGCGTGAAAATGTAATCACATGTCAGTTCTAGTATAATATATTTGTCCAATGAATACCCATTTATCATCTGCATTTCTTCTTGGTGTAGCAATTTTAATGGCCAGTAGTGTATTTGCTTATTTGACCTTGACTGAACTAGCCATGACCTTGAATCCTACTTTAACCTCCAAATGATCTTGAAAACTATGTTCAAGGTCACGGTCATTAGTAGTAATGCGTGACCGTCTTTGCCACCTACAACTTTTGGCTAAAACATTGTGCTATACCTCATCTCCACTCAAAGTTATTTTCCTTCATGGCCTTAACTGGTCCAACCTGTATTCAAAGTTTTACAGGCGCCGGTGCTTAAAACTTTGACGCTCTTTTGCGTCTTTGGACGATGTTCCCGGACACGGGTTCCTACGTAAAATTTGCACCCCGTACATTCACAACCTACACAGCTGTCCAGAAGCCCATAAATTGTAAAAATGTTTTTGTATGAATCTGACCAATGGCACGCACCACAGATTATTTGGCCTAGTAAACGATGGTGCGGCATAATTAACCCAAGTGGTCTGTCCCATTTGTCTCCTGTTACTCCCTCACAGCCGACAGACGACATGTTTTCAAATACGCAGTTGCCTGCAATGGATAGATAACGGGAGCGGTTTGCAGCGCATCTGCTTTACAGCTGTGTGCAGCACTACTGCGATAGCAACGCAGGCTACTCAAGTTTTGCGGCAGTCGCTCTGTTTACCTTAGTTCGTGTTGTTTCTACAGTTTTTTTCGTGTTAACGTGGGAACTAGTGAAGTGTCTCCCGTGAGCTTGATGTGTTCTTACACAGTACCCGGTGTAGGAATTTAGCTCCCGCGCGCTTGCAGAGGGGTTCCAGGTGAGGGCACGCGCAGCGCACAGCGAGCGGTGTGTCTGCTGGAACGGGGCCGAGGGCAGAGCAGCGAGGCGCGGCCAGGTCGTTGTCTGGAGCTAGACAGCGGGCGGCTGTGTCTCGCTCGCTGCAGCTCTGCCTCATTCACTAGAGAACAAGCTACTACAACACATAAAGTCTGCTCTCCCTGACGAGATCAACAGAGACGCAGCACAAGGATGGGTAAGCAAATCGGCCGACTCCTTTTTAAAGGAATCATTCCAGCACACACTTTAACCCAGTGGTTCTCAAACTTTCCGATAGCGCGGACCCCCTGTTTTTTCGGAAAGTGACCTGCGGGCATCCCCTTGCAATTCTATCTGAAATTTCACACGTTACTAAAACTGTACTAATTAGGGTCACCACAAACAAGAAATAGATCAAGAAAAATAATACAACAAGTAATTTATTCAAAAGATACGCGACTGTTGCCTAGTGAACGAAATTTAAACTGAAAATAAAGTAACTTACAGCAGTATAGCAACAGTACAATACTACAGTAATACAGAAAAAATGGCTCTGAGCACTATGGGACTTAACTCAGATGTTAAGTCTCATAGTGCTTAGAGCCATCTGAACCATTTTTTGAAAGAATTTTCAATCCAACGGTTACCAGGTTCTGGGACAGGGAAATACTCTCGAAAAGTTGCAATTAGTGTCCTCAAGTGTCCAGTAAAGAGTTTTTTACATGAAGAATCATTTAAGTTCTCGGGCACTGGAAATGATGACCAGTTATTGTTTTGAACTAGTACTGCACACAGCTGCGGTTTCTTAATTGTAGCTTCAACTTTACTCTCAACCTGCAAGATATTGACATTTCTTCCTTGCAGGTCTAAGCTAAGTTCGTTGAGAAAGGAGAAAATATCTACCAAATGGGCCACTTTACACAACCAGTTAAAATCACACAATTTCTCGTTTCAAAAGAATGTTGCTTGTCTAAAAGTAACAAGTGCACTTCATCGCGCAGCTCGAAGAAACAGCATAGAACTTTCCTTCTTGTCAAACGACGCAGCTCAGTACTTAAGAAAAGTTGAGTGTGTTGACTGCCAATTTCTTCACAGAAAACTGTGAAAAGACCGTTATTTTGAGAACCAGATTTACTAAAATTAACAAGTTTTGTAACTTCAATCAGAACACATTTCAAATTCTCAGGCGTCTTTCTCGCTGCCAAAGTTTCTCTGTGTATAAGGCAATGAGCGCTCTTTACTTCTGGTGCCGTGGGTTTCTTTAATAGAAAAAAGAAAAAAAGAACTGGATTTGGTGATAGTGGTGTGAGCTTTTCGCCACTTGAAGATGAAATCCATGAAATTCCGAGGTGCTGGCTGTGTAGTTAATGTACATCTGCTTTTGATAAAAATATCCTAACAAAGCAGGAATTTCACTCACTTGCAGTGGTCCCATACTCGTATAAGGTTCACCAGCTTCATGGCAGAAATTTAGTAGAGGAGGAAAACATTTAAATTTGAAACCACAGTTGTAATTTTTAATTGTTATGTTTTTAGTAATTGAAAATATACTTCTCGCATAACAGCGTTGAGTTCCATATTAGTACAAGACACTTCAGGTTTTAGGCATTGCGGACACCCTGGCTCAATCCCGCAGGCCCCTAGGGGTCGGCGGATCCCACTTTGAAAAACAATACTTTAACCAATTTAGGAAAAGCGTGACATCTAAGATCTATATAGCCAGATAAAGTTTGAACACCATCCCTCCCGAATATTGTTTCAGTGTCTAAACCATTGTGCTTCCACACTCTGTTGGTGCTACGATGATTGAGACGGGGGCTGATCAGGAAAAGCTGCATCTCGAAACCTCGTCGACATTCTGGAAATCCCTGCCACGTACGCTGTTGCAAGATATCGACCAGACGAGATCCATAGATTCTATTCGGTGTTTAAATCTTTGTGCAGAGTTCCTACGATTCCGATCACATGATCCACGCTGACAGCTTTCTAATTATGTATGATTTCAATAGCTTTAATTTCACATCTAGAGCTTAGTTAAGGACTTCACTTCACGTTATTTATCATTAACGGACTGAACTGACCAATAATAAGCACACCAGCAACATGTTCGTGATGCGAGTGGATATTGTGTCTCATTCAGATTGGTTTAAGTTCAAACTAGCCGCGGGAACCATTTGTAAACACACTCTGCGTCTAGTTTACCTAGAGGCGATACGTATCTGAGGAGGATGTTACGTTATCTAGTGCAACAGTGAATTGTTATTTAAAATTGCCTCAGGGACCTTTATTTGCCTTTTATATGTCAACAAACTCGGGCGATGACAGTTGTTACAAATTATTATGATGCTCGATAAGTGATAATTAGATTTCGCTATCTTTGATGCAAACCTTACTGTTAGACTGGCTCTTAGAAAATGTTTCTTACGACATACTGTTTCCTGACTTGGAGATTGAAGTAATAAAAAAATCAGGTGACATCTCTGTATTTTGAAATTTTATTTCTGTGGTGCTTAAATATTCTCAAACGCTACTCCAAAGATTTGCTGTTTAGTGCATCCATGTTAGAGTCTGCCACCGACAAGAACAAATCCAGTGAGGACATCTTGTCTAAAATTGAAGCGTCTTGGGGAACTCAGAGCTGATATGCGAGAAGTACATTTTCATTTACTAAAAAGAAGACACGACGTAAGCATAGCTTAAAAAAAACCAAAAAAGACTTAAACATTAGTGTCATGCTATATATTGTGTAATGTAATATCTTGTACAGTCATCTTTTATTAACCTGACACGTTCCACATCATTACGAAGTGTCGTATTCATGATCTATGGAACAAGTATTAATCTAATCTTATCTCATTCAAATTACGCTAAGAGGCGGTCTGGGCAAAATTTTGCCGTGCTTCCCGCGAAATAGCCAACTTAACCCTCCACAGGCAACTATTCGCAAAGAAGAACTTACGCTGAAGGCATGTCCAACGCAATAATATGTCACAGTTGGAACACTTCATATTTCATCCTAATTAATTAATTAGTTAGAAAGGGGTAGGAACCGCTATAATTTCTTCATTAGAGGAAGACGAAATAAGTCAGGGACTCTGTCAGAAGAAATGTGGGGAACGTCAACATTTGAAAACCCAAAGATGTTGCTAGTGGGGTTGTGTCCTGTGCATAACGAACTGGGGCGTTGTCATGGAGAAAAACATCCACTTGAGGTTATCTTCCCCCGACGCTTCATCTTGCCAGCCTCCTGTAACTCGTCAGTAGATTTCGATAGTACGCTGTTGCAATACTTCGTAGTGATACACTGAGCACTCGCCCATGGTGTTTAGGCGGTTAGAGAAATCTGAAGTGGCCTGACACAGCTGCAACATCACCGCCGCCTTCTCACTCCGGCGGGTTCTCTGAATGGGTGTGAGCAGTCACGTTCAGCATGTCATGCAAGATGGGGAAAATTGACCCAGGACTCGCCTCGACTGCGGCACGCCGGTCTTCGAGCAACAGCAGCTTCTCTTGCGATTCCCCAAGTGTTCGCAGAGATATGGTCTGTCATTTCGGCGCTTATCATTCTGACTTGTATCACCACACCGCAAGCGTCTGCGCCACCTAACCGCTGTCACATAATAATGAATTTTCGTTGTACACCTCCATCAACTCAACACCGATTAATGGCTCTGAGCACTATGGGACGTAACATCTGAGGTCATCAGTCCCCTAGAACTTAGAACTACTTAAACCTAATTAACCTAAGGACATCACACATATCCATGCCCGAGGCGGGATTCGAACCTGCTACCAGTTCCTGACTGAAGCGCCTAAAACCGCTCGGCCACAGCGTTCGACAAACACGGATTATCACAGCGTTTCATCCCTCCAGGTACAGAAAACTAGTTGCCGCACAGTATTTCATTCTATCAACGGGTTATCCTTTTTTTTTTTTTTTTTTTTTTTTTTTTGTCGTACACTGCTCTGCGGCTAGGAGTTTCAGTATGTACCAAGACTAAAGGCATGTTGATGCTTACAAATAAAAAATTAGATACGTAGCTATTTTTTTGAGATGGTTGTTAAAACTTTACGATTACCCTCCGAACATTGTTCGTGTGCTGGCCAATAGGTGCGCAGAGCCATAAGTTAATCTGTATGTCTGCTGAGCACGCCATGTATACTTCTCGTTGTCAGCTGCGTGTTAGACAAAGTTTGCTCGCTAGTGCGCACTGTAACCCAGGCATAACTAAGACGATCCCGCTACTGCAGTCCTGGAGAAATTGTTGGCTGCACTGGTTTGAACTGATATTACTTCATACTATGAACTGCAGGGATTTCAGTATCTACGTGCTACAACTGAATTTACTTGTAGAAACAGCACTTCCCACTTTTTGACACTACACGAGTTATTCATATCTTCGTGAGTATAGAGGCAATATTTACAGTTTTACGCAAAAAGAACACGTCTACCATATATGCCTGGTCTATAGACAGGGTGTAAAATTTTAGTTTAGTGAAGAAGTGGCACATCGCTTGCAGAGGTGCTGTTTCTGTTCTAAATGTGTGCGCAGGATACTAACACAGCGAACGTTCTGTGCAGGCAACTCACAATTAGTGCGGTTAACATTCACAACATAAGGGGCAGTACTACAAACTTGTATATAACATGCGGGGGTGCTAAGAAAAGTCCAGATGAAATTTGTTGTTTTATTTTAGACGACATTAATAATGAGTTACCAAGTTCTACTAAGTACCTACACGTATTTTCTTATGGGTGTCCCGGTCAGACAAAAATAAAACTGCTCTTAGATTTCTTCAAACCCTCATTACTACTGGAAGACAAAATGTACACCATTATTTTCCCGTACTTCATAATTAGAGGTTCAGTACTTCAATGAATAAATATTTTTTCAGTGAAGTCTATGAGAAGTAGAGTGAAAAAGATGAAAAAGCAACATCCATGTAAGTGAATTTAAGGACGTGCAATATGAGAAGGATCGTGTCATAGGAAAGAACTTCTTTCATGGACTGCTTGTTCATAATTTTAAACTATTACTTTCTGCAATCAACCGTCCATTGATGCCATGTATTCCTCATCCGCAGTGCTATGTGGGAGTAAATGAGAAGAAACTAGTAGCCATAAGGGAACTTCAATCATATATAGCAACAAAACATCGTGACTTTTATGATGAACTATTAGCTAGACCCACTACAACAGCTCGTAACAAATTTTGGAAATTTTGTGTTACGGTCTTATGGGACCAAACTGCTGAGGTCATCGGTCCCTAAGCTTACACACTACTTACTCTAACATACGCTATGGACAACGCTCATACCCATTACCGAGGGAGGACTCGGCACCGTAGACCGCGCGGCTACCCCGTGCGGCGGCTCGTAACAATTTATGTTGATAAATAGCTTTACAGTTCCATAGAAATGTCGTAAAATTATTTTCTTTTTATTTTAAAAACCATGTTCTGTGTCGAAATTTGTGAGACATGAACATTGTAGTTTTTTGTTATTAGGAACACTTGGTATGTGGTAGGAAGAATGGGGCCTATAATTTGTTATCAGTTTAAAACTTTTCTGTAGTGAAAAATAAAGTTTCTAAATTCATTATAGACTATTTAAACCCGATTTACTGCTTTGTGTTTTCTAAGTTATCACCGTTTATTTCAGAGAAGCACTTCTCCATCACTTTTAAAAAATTCTTTTGGCTATTGTACTGCTCTCATTTTATTGAACAAAGTGTAAATACACTCCTGGAAATGGAAAAAAGAACACATTGACACCGGTGTGTCAGACCCACCATACTTGCTCCGGACACTGCGAGAGGGCTGTACAAGCAATGATCACACGCACGGCACAGCGGACACACCAGGAACCGCGGTGTTGGCCGTCGAATGGCGCAGCTGCGCAGCATTTGTGCACCGCCGCCGTCAGTGTCAGCCAGTTTGCCGTGGCATACGGAGCTCCATCGCAGTCTTTAACACTGGTAGCATGCCGCGACAGCGTGGACGTGAACCGTATGTGCAGTTGACGGACTTTGAGCGAGGGCGTATAGTGGGCATGCGGGAGGCCGGGTGGACGTACCGCCGAATTGCTCAACACGTGGGGTGTGAGGTCTCCACAGTACATCGATGTTGTCGCCAGTGGTCGGCGGAAGGTGCACGTGCCCGTCGACCTGGGACCGGACCGCAGCGACGCACGGATGCACGCCAAGACCGTAGGATCCTACGCAGTGCCGTAGGGGACCGCACCGCCACTTCCCAGCAAATTAGGGACACTGTTGCTCCTGGGGTATCGGCGAGGACCATTCGCAATCGTCTCCATGAAGCTGGGCTACGGTCCCGCACACCGTTAGGCCGTCTTCCGCTCACGCCCCAACATCGTGCAGCCCGCCTCCAGTGGTGTCGCGACAGGCGTGAATGGAGGGACGAATGGAGACGTGTCGTCTTCAGCGATGAGAGTCGCTTCTGCCTTGGTGCCAATGATGGTCGTATGCGTGTTTGGCGCCGTGCAGGTGAGCGCCACAATCAGGACTGCATACGACCGAGGCACACAGGGCCAACACCCGGCATCATGGTGTGGGGAGCGATCTCCTACACTGGCCGTACACCACTGGTGATCGTCGAGGGGACACTGAATAGTGCACGGTACATCCAAACCGTCATCGAACCCATCGTTCTACCATTCCTAGACCGGCAAGGGAACTTGCTGTTCCAACAGGACAATGCACGTCCGCATGTATCCCGTGCCACCCAACGTGCTCTAGAAGGTGTAAGTCAACTACCCTGGCCAGCAAGATCTGTCCCCCATTGAGCATGTTTGGGACTGGATGAAGCGTCGTCTCACGCGGTCTGCACGTCCAGCACGAACGCTGGTCCAACTGAGGCGCCAGGTGGAAATGGCATGGCAAGCCGTTCTACAGGACTACATCCAGCATCTCTACGATGGTCTCCATGGGAGAATAGCAGCCTGCATTGCTGCGAAAGGTGGATATACACTGTACTAGTGCCGACATTGTGCATGCTCTGTTGCCTGTGTCTATGTGCCTGTGGTTCTGTCAGTGTGATCATGTGATGTATCTGACCCCAGGAATGTGTCAATAAAGTTTCCCCTTCCTGGGACAATGAATTCACGGTGTTCTTATTTCAATTTCCAGGAGTGTATATTTGCACTCAGTGGCAGATGAAAAAAAAGCTCATTGCTCTGCTCGCTAGATTTTCCCTTATATTACGTTTTTCTCATTTCCTGGGAAATTTCACTGAGTGGAGAAGTGTTGTTTAAGAAATAAACGATTCGGCTGATTTCATGACTGGCTCAACAATAATCTTTCGTCTTTCTAAAAATATTTCGGAATATTAAATCAGATCGTTCACACATCCATTTCTTTCACCAATTTTCTTATCCCTGACCACCTATGCAGGCGAGGTAGCCAGCATACGCGAGTCCATCACTAACGCTTGGCTGTCAGGGAGAGGATATGAAGGTGCAATATAATATCGGAACACAGAACTGTGCATCAACGTCTTGACGTAAATCACGTATGTCTCTGGCACTGTTGTTGCTAATGGGCTCTCCGAAGGGTGGGTACTTTTTAAGTTCAGCGATTTCCGTAATGCTATTTCACACTAGTAGCGTATGTGATGGAGTCATATTTCCCTCTCTCTTCCTTTCATTCCATACTCATCCATAACAACACAACACAAACATTGTTTTGCGTGAGCACTTATCACACTCTCCACATTACAGAAACACAAGCTTGACTCTTCATGACCACATCAGATAGGACCTTGAAAAGAATCAGATTTTCTCATCCTCATCAACGCTAATTCACAAACATGGAACTGATCTTTTTACTTTTTGCATGTTTTATAAACTCATAACGTCATGTTAACTGGCACTTCCATCGCTGGTTTGTTCCCTTTATATTTATTACTGTTCTGCTTCTTAACTTTTTAATTTCACATCACTTCACTGCCAAAGATGACATGTACTGGGTGTTCCTGCCTCAGTCTAAACGAGTAACCTCTTTTCCACTCTTCGCAAATATTCTAACTTCTTTGACGGTGATAGGCGAAGTCTGATTGTGGTCTTGTAAGCCGAAAATAGGTTAACTAAATAAATTAATCCTGTACAACACACAAAATATCGTGCTTTTCATTTATAACACAAAATATGGACAGAAGGGTACAACTCAGACTGTCTTCTTTCAACTGTGAAATACGGTCAAGTTTCTCCAACGCTTTGGGCGGTCATGTCGTAGTGTAGCGCCTCCTATGGTTAGACAAAGCAAAGGTTTACGAAAGTCTTTACACTGGGGTTTACATTCTCATTCAAAGACGTACGTTGTCTTCCTACATTACCTGTCGTTTACTAAAGTGATAATAATTCCTCCATGATGATGGATATGTTTGACGCTTGTTCCACAGTCATGAGGCTAAAATAAACTGTCTTTGTTCTCTTAGTTCCACAACTGCTGGATTTGGATACTTTTTATTCATCGTGTTCTTTTCTGGAAAAGCAGTTGAGTATAACCCTTATTTACTATTTCACATAGAATTTGACCGGTTTACAATCCAAGAATGCCTTAAAAATCCATCTCCCTCCACTCAGGATTTATAACTATCGATTCTCGGCGAGATTCAGCATGTTCTGGAAGTAAAAGTGGCTCTGATTTGTATTAGGCGGGTTTCTATTAACACGCATCAAAAAAAGGAGTGGACAAAGAACAGATTCTTGGGGCACGGTTCCACCTTAGACTGCCTCAGTCAAATTTGTGCTTGTTGCCTGCCGACAGTGAAAAAGTGCTTCTGATTTCTGAGTACTAGATACAAATGTATCTCCGTGGGGAGTATAGAACGGTCTACACCATGAAAATATTTTGCTAGAGACCCAACATCCCCAAGATTTAATCAAATACAGCGTAGTATACATTATGTTTTACGCCGTTGATCACTTCCTGAAGTTAAAATGCCAGTCTGTCAGAAATTTATAGGACATGAAATGTCCTATTAATTTTGTACATACCCATTTCCATCGTCTTCAGAACACTGGTTTATGTATTTACCTCTTTTTGAAACCTAATTTCGATAACGGGCATTTAATTGTGTCGGAATAATCACTCTCATGGACCTGCTACACAGATGACTCAGTACACTGACATTTGCAAAATATGTTCCAACAATATTCGTTTTGTAAATAAAAATCGCCATTTCTTACTGCAATGTATTTTATTTTTTCCAAGCGTGGTTCGTCTTTTACTGTAAGGCATCTTCAGTGAAATCTAGAATGATACAGTTTTGTTTTGATATGCGGTATTTGTAGATTATAAAACTGTTTTATAAACTACAAATATCGCACACTAGAACAAAACTGTATCAGATTATGCTTATCCATTACGTTTATTTTAGAATCGTGACTGTATATGAATGTAAATAAATTATACAAAACTGCAACCAGTCACTTTTTTGAATAATTATATTTTATTCCATGAACCGGTTTTCGAACATTTTGAGGTTCATCTTCAGATGGTTTCAGGAAGTTACATCAATATTGCTAGCATTATGCTAGTTTTGTGTAACTTATTTACATTAAAAAACTGTATCATTCTAGATTCCACGTAAATACCTTAAAATAAAAGTCAAAACGTCTATGGAAGAACTAAAATACACCGCAGCAAGAAAAAGTGTTTTTTACGTACAAAACAAATATTTCTATACTTGCTGTGGATGATGGCCACCCAAACAAAGTTGTTACGGAACAGCAGCTTGTACAAAATCGAGTCAATCAAGAGAACTGCACTGCCATTTATCACAAATGTGGAGAATTCTCTGAGTAGTATACATGGTGTGAGTTAGTAATAAAGAATAGTTGTTATCGTCTAATGACGGCAAAAGAAAATACAATGTGAAAAATAAAAACCAAAATCAAAACAATTTTTACCCATTAAGTTATGCTTTATGCCTGTCAGACTAAGCAAAGTTTAAGTTTCTAGGTGATGTTGACGACATTAGAGATGGAGTGGTTAAACAATGAACTAGAAAAACAGGAACAAATGCAATGTTTGTTCTTCGCTAGTTTCCTCTGCATGCAGAGCTCAGAAAAAAAGACACCGCTTCTCGAGTCTCAACAAGCAAACGTTAAAAATGGCATGTTGTAATGAAACGATGGAAAACATGATATCTGTTTACTTCTCCGTGTACAGGATGTGATGATGACTTAAGCCAAATGTACGATTTTGAAAAGGCATCAAATTAAAATTCTCGAGGAACGTCGCGATACGATGGTTTGACACATCATTTATTGTGTCATCCGGAAACGTCAGTTAAGCGTTATGCCGCAGTAGGCAGTGGATCGTAGTGCCGTCTGTGGCACAGTTGCTGGCCGACGAACAAGACGTTAATCAGAAGCCGTCAGCAGACAGGACAAGAAGTTGGAGAGCTGTTGCGTAACGTGTGCTGTGGGAGGGACGCGTGACGCAAGGTGTGCACAGGTGTGTTCTGTGCTGGTGTGCAGCGCCAGCCGCCCGCCCCAGACAAACTATCACGTCAGCACCCGCCACTGAGCACACGTGTGGATCACGTCACCCTCGCCGCGACAAACAGCAACGACTCTGAAAGAGCTGGTCGTGAAGTTTGCAATGAATAAGGGTATAATTAAAGTCTCAGTTTATTTCAAAGATTTGATGGGTCTGTTCAATAAGACTCAGGAAGGAAGGAAGACTGGGTTTAACGTCCCATCGACATCGAGGTCATTAGAGGCGGAGCGCAAGCTCGGATTGTGTCAGGAGTGGGGAACGAAATATTCCGTGCCCTGTCAAAGGAACTAACCCGGCATTTGCCTGATGCGATTTAGGGAAATCACGGAAAACCTAAATCTGGACGTCCGGATGCAGGTTTGAACCATCGTCCTCCCGAATACTGGTACAGTGTGCTAACCACTGCGCCACCTCGCTCGGTAACACTCGTTTAGGTCCTTAAGTGCATAACTTTCTTTTCATGTGAATTTATTTTACATGGCTTTTCAATGCCGCAAATAGTCGAATATGTAATAAAAAGTTCTAGTTCAAGTATAAGTTCCTCCATAACAGTCAGAGTGAAACTGTTATCAAATTCATGTCACACATCTACTACCTGCAGTGAGACCATGTTTCGTAAACCGCTTTGAGACTTAACCTTACCTCCAGGATTGATGCCTAACGTCACTGGTGTGTGTAACTTAGGACAAAAATAACTTTTCTATGATGTGTCACTGTTAAATACACTCATGCTCATAAATTAAGGATAATGCTGATACATGGTGAAACAACGCTCTGGTGGGCGGTTTGCGGGTTTAAATCACCTCGGGGTAAGACCATGCGGTGCATTTGACCTGCGGTCGCGCGCGGTGGCGCTGGCAGCGGTCCACATACGCAGAGGTGTGTTGGTGCATGTCAGAGTATGCTGCAACGAGTAAGTGTGCACACGTTTTCAGACGTGCTAATGGTGACTGTGTGTTGAAAATGGCTCAAAGAACACATATTGATGACGTTATGAGGGGTAGAATACTAAGGCCACTGGAGGCTGGTCAAAAACAGCAGGTCGTAGCACGGGCCCTCCGTGTGCCACAAAGTGTGATCTCAAGATTATGTCAACGATTCCAGCAGACAGGAAACGTGTCCAGGCGCTACAGTACACCACGTCTACAGTGTACAACACCACAAGAAGACCGATATCTCACCATCAGTGCCCGCAGACGGCCACGGAGTACTGCAGGTAGCATTGTTTGGGACCTTACCGTAGCCACTAAAACAGTTTTTCCTGCACACAGTCTACAGACGACTGAACAGACATGGTTTATTCGCCCGGAGACTTGCAAGGTGCATTCCACTGACCGCTGGTCACAGGAGAGCCCGTAAAGCCCGGTGTCAAGAACACAGTACATGGTCGTTGGAACAGTGGTCCCAGGTTATGTTCACGGACGAGTCCAGGTATAGTCTGAACAGTGATTCTCGCCGGGTTTTCATCTGAGGTGAACCAGAAACCAGACACCAACTCTTAATGTCCTTGAAAGGTACCTGTATGGAGGTCGTGGTTTGATGGTGTGGTGTGAGATTATGATTGGTGCACGTGAACCCCTGTATGTCTTTGACAGAGGAACTGTAACAGGTCAGGTGTATCGGGACGTCATTTTGCACCAGTATGCCCGCCTTTCCAGGGATGCAGTGGGTCCCACATTCCTCCTGATGGATGATAACGCACGACCCCACAGAGCTGCCATCGTGGAGGAGTACCTTGAAATACTAGATATCAGGTGAATGGAGTGGCCTCCCTGTTATCCCCATCGAACACGTCTGGGATGTTCTCGGTCGACATATCGCTGCACGTCTTCAGACCCCTAGGACACTACAGGAGCTCCGACAGGCACTGGTGCAAGAATGGGAGGCTATACCCCAGCAGCTGCTCGACCACCTGATCCAGAGTATGCGAACCCGTTGTGCGGCCTGTGTAAGTGTGCATGGTGATCGTATCCCATAATAATGACGGGGCTTATGCGCAGCAAACAGTGGCGTTTTGTAGCACATGTGTTTCGGGAAGGTTTTCTCAACTTATCACCAATACCGTGGACGTACAGATCTGCGTCGTGTGTGTTGCCTACGTGTCTATGCTACTGGCGCCAGTTTTGTGTAGTGCCACGTTGTGTGGTACCAAATTCTGCAATTATCCTTAATTTATGAGCATGAGTGTAAAATTGTACGATGAAACTTGGACCATATATAGAAAGCAGTGCTTCAGTTTAGTACAGAAGGTAAGTGAAAGAAATTCCCAATGCGACGAACAGAAATGACACTATTATTGAAAGACTATAATAACATTGAAGTCATCGCGATTCTTGTTGGTCCACTGGATAATACAAAAATCCAGCATGGGAACACCTTACAGATACGGAACTGCCGTCCGAGGTGGTCACACACCCCATTAAGTGTGGGATTACCACGGACGTCGGTTCAGCCTCTGTTAAGGTGCTTTCACGCTGGCCACAAGGTTGGTAAAGGCTTTTTGTGGTAAGGGGCTCCATTCCTCCACCAGCGGGGTTGACAGATGCTGGGTGGTCGCTGGTGCAAGTGGACTTAAAGCAGTAGTCTCCCCGACGCATGCCACGCGTGCTCTGAGAAATGGGGAGGCCACTCCATTCGCCGAATATCTTCTCGCCTCCAAGAACGCCTTCATCTGCGCTGTGAGCTGGTGTCGGCATTGTCATCCACAAAAATGAAGTCAGGGCCGAATGATTCCTTGAAAAGACGAGCATTGGGAAGGAACACAGTGCCACAATAACGTTGATCCGTGACTGCACCGTGTTCAAAAATCTGGATGTAAGTACGCCCATGGAACATTATACCTCCCCACACCATAACACCTAGATCACCAAAATCTTAATGTTCGACAATGCTGGATGTACCCTCATATAGCGAGAGGTGGGAACACGTAATGCACCCAGGAACATTGTCAAACATACTCGTTTTGGTTGTTCAAGTGTTATGGTGTGTAGAGGCATGTTGTTGGAGGGGAGTACTGGCCTCCAAACCTCTGAACAAGGTACAGTCACGGGTCAACGTTAATGAGACACTGCACTCCTTCCTCATGTGTGTCTTTTCAAGGGTGCGTTAGACTTGACTTGTAAATGTAAATGAGTGTATGGCATTATTTTCCGGGAGGCCCCATTCGGGGAAGTTCTGTCACCAGGTGCAAGTCTCATTGCAGTCGACACCACATTGGACGACTTGGGTGCCGGTTATGAGGATGAAATTATGATGAGGCCAACACAACACCCAGTCCACGAATGGAGAAAATCTCCAACCCGGCCGGAAATCGAACCCTGACCCGCAGCACGGGAGGCAAGCACGTTACCACCCAGCTAAGCAGGCGGACAGGCCTTGACTTCATTTTTATGGATGACCATACACGACTGCATCGACCAGCGCAGGGGTAGGGGCTCTTTTTTCGGCTCATAGCGTATATCTTTCAATTACCTTCTGTACTACACTGCGGCAGCTCTTTTTGTATATGCCCCAAGTTTCATCGAGCTATGTTACTGGCAGTGACACATCATGAGAAATTTACATTCATCTTTAAGTTTTGCACACCAGAGTAGTTTCCGTCCTTTGATGGGAGTTCCTTAACTTTCTTCAGAGATGACACAAAAATGTCTTTCTTTTTGTGTCTCGTTTAAATCTTACAGCTGCGGCGCCCTAGACATCAGTCGCTGACGGCACCTTGCACGACTTATACGTTGTGCGGGTTGCAGCAACCTCAGCCCCTACAGTGCAGTCGACATGGAACTTCGCAACCACGGAACTCCTCGGCCAGAGCAGCAGAGGGCGACAAGAGCACTGCGGCCATGCCACCAGGCGGTGTGCTCGACGCCGTTAGAGGTCGTTGGCAAACGGCTCATCTTCATCGATCACGTGCCAAAAACAGACCCGCAGGTATGCGTCCGTGAGGCATAACGAATCTAGTTAAGCTTCACCATGTGTTTGGGGAGACGCTTATTAATAAATGTTCCATCATGAAATATAACAAATAGTTGTGCAATGAGCAGTAGAATCGATTACGCTAATCCATTTACATTTCCGTATCCATACAGCTCCAGGACCAGAGGTAATGATATTACACGCTGTTTCTCGATGAAGAACAAAAACAACTGAACGTAGCATGGAAATAAAGTTCATAGAGCAAGCAGACCGCTACCGCACAAATAATTTTAAGTTTGGTTAGTAAACAGGTGCACAGCCAGTGTACAGATTTGATTTGAATACGTAAGTGAAACATAATAAAAAGGTATATTACAAGGCAATCATCGAAAACTTGAATTTTTTTCCGAATTTGACGCTGTTATAAAACCTATTTTCATCCAAAGGAATTTAATGATTTCTATGCTTTTGGTTATGCGCTGTTGCTATTTTTCGGGATGTACTCAGCCTCGTGATGCAAACTGAGAAGCTACTCGACCAAACAGTATCGGCTTCGGTCACAGAAAACCATCACAACGACCGGGAGAGCGGTGTGCTGACCCCACGCTCCTCCTATCCGCATCCTCAACTGAGGATGACACGGCGGTCGGATGGTCCCGATGGGCCACTTATGGCCTGAAGACGGTGTGCAGAGGGGGGGGGGGTGCATGCTTTTGATCACTACGGAGGACACTGTGGACAAACTGGCAGCCAAACCACCAGTGAGAAATGAATCATTCAGGTGTATCTTGAACGATATTAATGCAGCAATATCCTGGCAGGCAAACGAGAACGTCACAAAAATTACAGTGCCACAACAGTTCGTTACCTTCCCTGTCAGCAGAAAAAGAGAAGGCAATTGTGACCCACCACTACTGAACGAAACGGTCTGCGGCTTTACAAGACAGGTAGTCTGCGAATGTTTGTTTCATGTACAACTGGAAACGTATATCTACCTGCAGCAATAACTCCTGGATATGCACTGAGGTGACAAAATTTGAGGTAGCATGAACTCAACAAGTCGTTGGAAGTTCCATGCAGAAATATTAAGCCATTCTGTCTCTACAGCCGTCCATAATTGCTAAAGTGTCACTGGTGCAGGATCTTATGCACGAACTGACGTCTCGATTATGTCCCTTAAATGTTCGATGGGTTTCATGTCGGACGATCTGGGTGATCAAATTGTTCGATAAGACTGTACAGAATGTTCTGACATGGCGCAATGTCATCCATAAAAATTCTATCGTTGTTTAGAAACATGAAGCAGATGAATGCTTGCAGATGGTCTCTGAGTATCCGAACATAGCCATTTACAGTTAATGATTGGTTAGTTTTGATCAGAGAACCAGCCCATTCCATTTAAACACAGCCCAAATCATTATGGAGCCACCACCATCTTGCACAGTGCCTCGTTGACAACTTGGATCCATGACTTTGTGTAGTCTGCTCCAAGCTCGAATCATACAATCAGCTCTTCGCAACTGAGATCGGGGCTCATCTTAATAGTCCGCTTTTTTCCGGTTGTCTAGGGTCCATCCGATATGGTCGCGAGCCCACGAAAGGCACAGCAGCCGATTTCATGCTCTTAGCAAAGGCACTCGCGTCAGTCGTCTGCTGCCATAGCTCATTAACGCCAAATTTCGCCGCATTGTCCTAAGCGATACGTCCATTGTACGTCGTACATTGATTTTTGCAGTTATTTCACGCAGTATGGTTTGTCTGTTAGCGCTGACAACTCTACGCAAACTCCGTTTCCTCTGTCGTCAAGTGAAGGCCGTCGGCCACTGCGTTGTCCGTGGTGTGAGGTAATGCCTGATATATGATATCCTCAGCACACTGTTGCCGCTGTGGATCTTGGTATATTGAATTCCCTAACAATTTCCGAAATAGAATGTCCCAAGCGTCCAGTTCGAACTACTATTCCGCTTTCACAGTCTGTTAATTCCCGTCGTGCGTCGATAATCATGTCGGAAACCTTTTCACATGAATCACCTGTGTACAAATGGCAGCTGCGTCAATTTGTTTTCCCTTTATTGTCATTTTAATACCTTCTACAAGGTAGGCCGGCAGCGGCAAAACTACGCCGCTCTTCGGTTACAAAAATGGTTCAAATGGCTCTGAGCACTATGGGACACAACATCTGAGGTCATCAGTCCCCCAGAACTTAGAACTACTTAAACCTAACTAACCTAAGGACGACACACACATCCATGCCCGAGGCAGGATTCGAACCTGCCACCGTAGCGGTCGCGCGGTTCCAGACTGAAGCGCCTATAACCGCTCGACCACTTCGGCCAGCTCTTCGGTTACAGACGTTACATTTAGTACATATGAAGACATAGAAAAGCAAAAACAAAACGATGGACAACAAACAGTAGACACACAAAGTAAAAGACATGGAGTCGTTCACAGGCGTAGCGAAATAAAAAACGTTCAGCACTGATACACGAACATAGATGACAGAAACGACACACGTGAACGAGGAGCACGGACGGTGAAAGCTCCGCCAATAATGCTCTGCCCTTTTATACCTTGTGTATGCGATACTATCGCTATCTGCATATGTGCATATCGCTATCCCAAAACTATGATGATGGATAAATTCCGAGACGTGTCACAAGAGCAATAATGTCATTCCTTGCCTGATGTTTGACGTTTTTCATTGCAACCCAGCTAATCTGTATGCAAGACAGGCGATGGAATTAGTGTAGACGATTGCAGAAATAGCCGGTCGTGGTGGCCGTGCGGTTCTGGCGCTGCAGTCTGGAACCGCGGGACTGCTACGGTCGCAGGTTCGAATCCTGCCTCGGGCATGGATGTGTGTGCTGTCCTTAGGTTAGTTAGGTTTAATTAGTTCTAAGTTCTAGGGGACTGATGACCTAAGATGTTAAGTCCCATAGTACTCAGAGCCATTTGAACCATTTGATTGCAGAAATAGGTCTAAGTGCAGTGAATCGTAGTATCGAGTAGCAGCGGCAACTATAGTGTTGAAGGTGGTACTGGTAGTACATGATGAGGTTTATAATTGTTATAGAGTAGTTTGAACGTATTATTGTTAGTAGTAGTTTGTAGCCAGACATCAATAAGATACCATGTTGTAAGAGATTTCATGGCCTATTTTAGTTCCTAAGCTAAAACGCTACTGTTATGGAAGTATAAGCAAAAACTGCCTGAGCGAGACGGAAATAATTGAAGTATTTTGGTATTTTGGCATTCCTTCCTCGAATATAAAGACACAACTGAGACAGATACGCGCATTCGCAGTGTACCATATGGAGAAAATCTTGTGTCGTTGCTATATCACTACGATGCCTCACGTTATTCGCTGAGTTGACTTTCCAGTCACGTGTTGTCCTTCCGCAGGGTTATAAGGACGCATCGGGTTAGTGGCGGTGTGACGTCTCTGTTTTCCTCCTTCTGAGGAGACACTTCCCGAGTAGCCACGTGCCGACCCGTCCGTCCATTACGAAAGTAGGGACGCCTTAGCCGGCGTGACGTCACCGCATTCTCTCCACACCGCACGGACACTTTCGGCGTCAACAAGTCATTCTGAACGAGCGCCGCGTACAGGCGTCCGCTAATCCGTGGGAACACCGCCGACGTTCCATTCAGCAAGGATCGTAACAATAATTTCTTACCTCATCAAACTCTTCGGGTTGACGTGGTGCTTCTACTAAAAAGATGAAGGCGTCAGAGGTTTTAGGTGGTAAATGTGTACTTTCAATAACGTCAATGACTAGCTGGACTGCTATATTTATGGATGCAGCGAATATTATCGAGAGGTTTGTTGCTGTTTATGTTTATGAGCAGGCAACTTCATTGTATACTAAGTTAAACAGGTACTGCAAAGATGTAACAACTACCAAAGAAAATAAATTGCTCTTAACCTTTCCTGTCCTACCGGACACTGAGTCCAAAGATTAAAAAAAAAATGTGACCTGCTTGTAACAGGAATTTTTTTTGACCAAGACAATCTGACACTTAGCCAACTGCAATTTATTCAAGATGGCGTACTCAGTAATGAAACAAAACAGCAGGCTTTGTCAGAAATATCGGCTCTTAGACAATGTGTCTAATAATGTATTTTAATACGACAGTAAGCCCTCTTGAGCAGTTCATAACACATGTAAGTATGCATTACAAATATGGATTCTTATACGGTTATATCACTTGTTATGTATTTCACTGTTATTGTCTAACCTGCTTTCAGAAAACACTTGATAAAGGCACTTTGAAGCCGAAATCATGATTGTGTAAGTGTAAATATAACACTGTAAATAAACGACTGTCTAATGGTGGTACTGACTTTAAAGAAATTTTCAGGCAATGTTCTTCACGTAAATCACCTCGTAGTCATTTTCAAAGTGTCTAGTGCGCAACATGTTCCCTTACCAGGGGAAATAAAGAAAGCACTGGGCCCCATGTGAGGAGAATACGGGGTGAGACAAAATTTGGTAGTCCAAATAAGCAGAGTATCTGATTGTGTCCTGTGCAGAATGATGTATGTCGTTGTCGCGGGGCAAGAACAACCCCTTGGACAACTTCTTGCGACGCTTCGTCTTCACAGCCTTCCGTAACTTTGCCAGAGTTGGGTAATATGCTCATGTGACTGTTTGCCCCCTGCAAGAGTAATGTGTTACCACCATACCATGGCGGTCCCAAAAAATACTCACAAGGGGACAGTACGAACTTCCCTTCACCGATTTGATTCCTACTGACAGAGTGTGTGGGGCACGACTAGTATTTCAACATATATGAACAAGAAGACGCATCTCAACCATTTTCGAGAAAATCGGGTTCGAAAATTTTAGACGTATTTACTTTGTATGGTCGCTATTAACCAAGAAGTCCGCAGCAGGGAGGTTAAAAGCCTATTTTCATATGCATGAGAGCCCTGGCGCGAATCTCGCTGCTAGTACCACTTTTCTTTTAATCCGCACGTAGTTTTTACAAGATGAAACATTCGCACACTGCCCAACATGCTGTCACCTTATCCAGAGCTGATAGTACCATTACAGTGTGGCACAGACCCCACGAAGCCATGGACCCAGTTCGTCAACAAGACACTGTGCAAGCTGGTGGTGAATCCATAATAGAGTGGGCTGTGTTTACACGGAATGAACTGGATCCTCGCTTATGTTCGGCTACTTTGCAGCCCTTCCTGTTCTGATGTTCCCAAACAACAATGGAACTTTTCTGATGACGATGCGTAATGTCACCGGGCCACAGTTGTTCACGATTGGTTTGAAGAACATGCTGGACAATTCGAGCGAATGATTTCGTCACCCAGATCGCCCGGCATCAATCCCTTCGAACATTCATGGGGCATAAGCGAGAGGTCAGCTCGTGCACAAAATCATGCACCGGTAACACTTTCTCAGCTATGGACGGCTATAAAGGCAGCTTGTTCAGTATTTCTGTAAGGGACTTCCAGGCCCGCCCGGTTAGCCGAGCGGTCTAACGCACGGCTTTCCGGAGTGGGAAGGAGCGCCTGGTCCCCGACACGAATCCGCCCGGCGGACTTGTGTCGATGTCCGGTGAGCCGGCCAGTCTGTGGATGGTTTTTAGGCGGTTTTCCATCTGCCTCGGCGAATGCGGGCTGTTTCCCCTTATTCCGCCTCAGCTACACTATGTCGGTGATTGCTGCGCAAACAAGTTCTCCACGTATGCGTACACCACCATTACTCTACCACGCAAACATAGGGGTTACACTCGTTTGGTGTGAGACGTTGCTTGTAGGGGTCCACCGCGGGCCGAACCGCACAATAACCCTGGGTTCGGTGTGAGGTGCCGGGGGGGTGAAGTGGACTACGGTAGTCGTCGTGGGCTTGCGGACAACTGCGGCTGCAGCGGGGACGGAGCCTCTCCGTCGTTTCTAGGTACCGGGTTACCTTACAATACACTACAATAAAAGCGACTTCCAGCAAATTGTTGAGTCCATGCCACGTAGAGATGCCGCACTACATTGGGCAAAAGGAGGTCCGACACGATATTAGGAGGTGTCTCATGACTTTTGCCACCTCAGTGTAAATCTGTTGTTAGAACTGCGTGTGAATGATAAATAAGCACCAGCAGTGAGATTCGATCCAGACACCTCTAGTTTACGCACTTACTCAGCTGCAGAGTCCTGAAGTACTAGTGACCATGCAAAGTATATACTCGAGACTAAAATTTTGAGACTACATTTTCTCGAAAACGGTTGAGAATTGCGTCTTCCTGTTGACGTATGGTGCAATCCTAGTCCTGTCCTGTACACACTGTCCGTATGAAGCAAATCGGTGCGGGAGAGTTGGTACGGTATTCCTGTCAGCGCCTTCTTACCCGATGATCGGTTTTGACCTTTCTTTTTCGACAGTGACGAATCCAAATGTTTCCACTACTTGCTTTGCTCTTTGGCCTCGGGGTCACGTTGATACAACCGGCACACGTCCACGGCGATATACGTGGCTAACGAAATGGTCTGTATTTGCCTTACACAAGCGACAGCGTCAGCGCTGACACGTCAGTTTGGCGAGCATTTTAACTGAGTGTGAGCAGCTGGGAAACCCAACGGAAGGTGGTCTCTCTCATGTTCAACAAACCGTGCAATATGTTGAATACCGGCCAGTTGTTGACACTCAGTTTTACGTTATTGCCTCGATTGCAATACGCCGGGCCTCCATTTCTCTTGTGATTTACAAAAAATCTTTTTTTTTAATTCTTCACAGAGCGATAGTCTGTCACTTCGTTCTCCTTCATACGGACTTGTTTGACCACAATGGAAACGTTCGCGCCATCTAACTCTTCTGTCGTAGGACCTGATGGTACAGTGGCGCAGTAAATGGTCAAAATCCCGAACTGGTTGCAGGGCACTGGTGAATGCTCCAAACGCTCTAAGTGGGGGAGAGATCCGACGTCCTTGCCGGCCAAGGTAGGATTTGGCAAGCACAAATACAAGCAGTGGAAACTCTCTCCCACCGCTTTCCGAGGCGTCTCAACACGCCTCGTCGCTTGTCATCGGGGCTCATTTCCAAGCAGGAGTCATAAATGAAGACAACTGTAATCCAGTCAATGAGATTCCAGATCGAACACGTACACTATTCAAGTCTTCCACTGTAAACTCGGTGAACATCTTCCACACATGGTTCTCAATCTGTTCTACTGCCACGACAGCGCTTGACATTAGTCACTGTTATCATATACGTAAGATGATTGGTAACAAATCACCAGTTACAGTGATCAACCGTCGTTTTTCCACCTAGCAGTCACGGAGGAGTGCAATACATTACATTTCGTATGTGGACACGCAATCATATCACTAGGCGTAAATTACCGTTCAGGATTGCAAGACCTCGAATTTATAAATAAGGACTTCAATAAAGAACTCAGCATTTTAAGGACTATAAAATAATGTGAAAAATAGCCTTTAGCAAAATGAGAAACCGTTAAAAACGTACATAGCTTTGAAACCTGTTAGTCAAGGAATGTACGATTCGGTTACGATTGTGGACGAGGCCGTAATCAGTTACTATTGGTTCCCTTTTGCAATTACACACATTTATTTTTTAAACGGTAATTCCAGACTCAGCAGTAAATAAGATATCACACGTTATTAATGAAGGAATAAACAACTGTGTAATTAATAGTACTTTCATTGTCTTACAATTTACCACATGAGCAAAAAGTACAGACACAGCAAATTATGTTTTAAAAACAAGCCAATGTGATCCCAATTCGAATTTTGAGGCAAGCGACCACAGTCATGGCTGAAGACCTTTAACACGAAGAACGGCAATTATAAAAAAAAGTTAACAAACGTACTGTAAAACAGCAATGCAATAGCAAAGGTTAATTTAAAAAGACAGGCAACTGACCACCAAATGGGTGAGACAAAATGATGGTAAACTTGGTGTCACAATCATTTAAACCTGCTGTAACGCCAAGAATGGCAATTATGTAAAAAATTTAGAAACATGCAATAAAACAGCAAATACAATAATAAAACACAAGGGCCAGTCACAGACGGTGCACCAGGAATCGACCTCTGAGTAGGTCTGGCAAAATACACTTTTGTGAGTGATGAGATAGGCAGCCAGGACTTGCATTCACATCACAAGATAGTAACTCAGGCTAGTGGCAGTCTAACGAATGACTAATAATAATCTTGCAGAGGCTACTCGACGTGCAATAAACCAAATGCAAAGATGTAAAAATACACCAAAGCCGGACCCAGCGGTCTGGACTCCGCCAGCAGAATACTGTGCTTAGAGCGCCTGGAACGAGAAAGAAATCACTACCACCAAGAATCGCCAACCAACCTACAATCAAGAAAGCTGTCAACATTACGGTATATTAATAATTTTTACTTATGGACTGTCTGACAGCAACTGAATAAAACACAATTTTAGTGCCATACGCGTTTCGCCTTTATTTTCTGCAATGCATCATCAGTGGCCTGGAATATGTACATATGTTAGCTATTTTATTTACATTTTTGTCATTGTGCCTATAGGTTATAAACAGTCCATGCGCGCCTCCAGTGGTTCCGGCGTGTTCTCACATTGCCCGGACCTGGCTCCTCCTGAGTCCCCAACCGAACTGCACGCTGACACGATCCGGAAGAACAACAACGTCGCCCCAGAGATAGGGCCACAGTTACTACAAATCGAAACCGCCACTGCTGCCACTAGGGCACAGCCAACGCTTGTGAAACCAAGCGGCACCAGTCAACACGAGAAGAAGACAAACAACTGCAACCATGTCAACTAAACTGTTTATAACCTATAGGCACAATGACAAAAATGTAAATAAAACAGCTAACATATGTACATATTCCAGGCCACTGATGATGCCTTGCAGAAAATAAAGGCTAAACGCGTATGGCACTAAAATTGTGTTTTATTCAGTTGCTGTCAGACGGTCCATAAGTAAAAATTATTAATATACCGTAATATTGCGCGCAACTGAGGAGGACAGGACTATAAAAGTTAAGCTGTCAACACTACACACCTCACTGGACAGCAGCGGCAAGGCAAGGAAACGTACACTGCCGCTACATACACTAACCCCCAGGGCAGGTAACTGGGGCGTTAGCGGCCACGAGGCAGGAAAAATACCGCTGGTTGAACTTAACAAATAGTAACAAACTGAACGTAAAAAATAGTAATTAGAAGTCCAGAAAAACTAATCAAACCCGCCTTCCCTAAGCACTTTACTCACTGCTCTTGGCCTCGGCTACACTACGAGCAGCAATACTTGAGTATTGCTCATCAATGTGGGATCCGTACCAGATCGGGTTGACGGAGGAGATAGAGAAGATCCAAAGAAGAGCGGCGCGTTTCGTCACAGAGTTATTTGGTAAGCGTGACAGCGTTATGGAGATGTTTAGCTAACTCAAGTGGCAGACTCTGCAAGAGAGGCGCTCTGCATCGCGGTGTAGCTTGCTGCCCAGGTTTCGAGAGGGTGCGTTTCTGGATGAGGTATCGAATATATTGCTTCCCCCTACTTATACCTCCCGAGGAGATCACGAATATAAAATCAGAGAGATTCGAGCGCGTACGGAGGCTTTCCGGCAGTCGTTCTTCCCGCAAACCATACGCGACTGGAACAGGAAAGAGAGGTAATGACAGTGGCACGTAAAGTTCCCTCCGCCACACACCGTTGGGTGGCTTGCGGAGTATAAATGTAGATGTAGAACCCAAGTCACTGGAGAATCACAAGATCTCACAATGCTGGAGGTTTCTCTACTTGAATCCAAATGCACTCAACTTAAATCTTGCAGGATCCAGTTTACGACGAGATCGTGTACCCTCGTGACCACAGGCCTCCGATCCGGTAGTCCATGCGCGCCTCCAGTGGTCCCGGCGTGTTCTCACATTGCCCGGACCTGGCTCCTCCTGAGTCCCCAACCGAACTGCACACTGACACGATCCAAAAGAACAACAACGTCGCCCCAGAGATAGGGGCACAGTTACTACAAATCGAAACCGCCACTGCTGCCTCTAGGGCACAGGCAACGTTTGTGAAACCAAGCGGCACCAGTCAACACGAGAAGAAGACAAACAACTGCAACCATGTCAAATAAACGACACGGTCTGTCGTCCAACACTGGACGGAAACCTACAAACAGCACCAACGAGAGCCACATCACAGCTCAAGCTTGAATTTAAATTGAGAGTTATCAAGCTAGTTCCATAAAGGAACGTATAAATAAAATTTGGATGAGAACGCCCATATGGCGTCAGCTACAACAGTGAAACGTGGTGCGGCAGATATTGCTCCAGCTCTGATCGGGGTTCGACATCTCGCCTCAAATCGCAGCTTCGATATAAGAGAGATTCTGGTGTGGCTCGTCTTAAAAGAACGCGCACCGTGGCGCTGGAGGAAAGACGCAACTAGCCGTACACAGAGCTCCCGTATGTGGTGTGCTGCGTGGTCGGCGGTTGTATGTGATCGGAGTACGTAGTGCTGCAGTTTCTGCGCGCGCCGCTGGTTAGCTTGGCTCAGTTCCACGAAGGGATCGCACTTGCAGCAAAGCAGTTGCTGTTTACTTACCGCTGAGGCACCGTTCCGCAGATAGCTCGAGGAACAAGTTACTGGCGCTAGTGTGTTCAATGAACTCAGCTTCAGATGGGTCGCGTAGTGTGGCTGATGTGCATGAGGATGGTATTCTAGCACTAACGGCGAAGTACGCAGTGAAAGTTTTGCATTTGGTAAGCACTAATCCTGTTCTAAAAATTCGTACTAAATCAAAGCTGTGTGAAGTTCGCCATACTGGTTACCAGACACAGATTTAGTTCCAGAGCCCCATAGTAACACGTCGGAAAGCCCTCCTCAAATTTAAAGAGCGCAGTGCACCAAACAAGTGAGGTGCTGTTTATTCATATTCAAATTTGTAAGTTGAGTTTGTAAGTGAGTTAAGTAATTATTTTGGTAGCTTAAACTCTTTGCTTTAAACTGCACCAAGAAGCTGAGGTGCTGTATTTGTTTTAATTGTCGGTTGGTTTGGCAATTAACTTCTATAGCTCCTTCTTTTGTTAATAACTTTTCTGGGTAAATTAAAACCCTCGTCTTTAAATCAGCTGACTACAGTAAGCTCTGATATTATTAAGGGCCAAGATATCTTATTCACGTTGCTTGCTTATTGTAAGCGCTTGACACTTGTTTTGTTGCAGGAGGTATTGTTATGTGCTGAAATTGTGTTGATGTAACATCAAACTAACAACCATAGAGGTGGCATATGCGAGTGGTCCCAGCCGATCGCCCACCCTAAAGGTAATCCGACATGTAAACGGAGTTGGAAGCGACGCGCTTGTTGTTCACGAACTGAAAAAGAGATTGGCCAACTTGCCATTGAGGTGCATACGTTTCAAGTAATTTAATCAGTTGAGATTGTGAATATTTATTTTCTCAAAATTTAATGTAAAGCTTACATACAGAAATTGTAAAATTCATGAAAGCTTTGAATGTTTTAAGTTAATGTTTTAATCTGTTGTAAAGTTATTTAATTTTTTGAGGTTTGGTTTTACTGCAAGGTCATGCGAAAATATGAATTTAAACTGTCATGGTTTTGCAAGTAAAAGAAATCTTTGCCTGGATTCCAATACATGTTAGTAACTGTCAATTGAAATTGCCAGCCTTTCGCTATTCAGTAAAATAAATACCTTTTTTAAACAGTGCTTAACATTTCTTGTCCCAATGCCCCAGCTGCTCCGCAAGCTTCGAACTACGCGTTGGTCCAAAATTAATTAGTATTTGTCTCAACAAAGCTGTGTGGAATTATCTGAATTATAATATTTCTTGAAGTACCTGACTAACCAGCCGACACAGCACTTGCGTTAATCCTGAGCACGCAATAAATTACACAACCAGTTCAAATAATGTTCATAGGTATTAATACGGCTCAGTGCCAATAGAAACAAATCACTGTGCGATAAGGAATTTTACCCATACAGGTTAGTCCTCCAGCGAACACTTCAAATAATACACAGGTCACTCAAGCCTAAAGCACCTGGTACAAAAGACCTTACGGCACAGCGCATACCCTAAAATAGCAATTCATACAGTCTACACGTTAAGGTGCTCACGTTAAAGTGTACCAGACGCTCAGCAGTCCTATTATAATTACACAGGGTTAGGCATTTAAAACTGTTTTTGGAAATATCTGGAAAACAATACATGCGACTAAAAAACGATTGTAATACAAGTTGTTCGTCCCGAAGGGGGACATATAATGACACCAAACTCGACTCCGTTGGTTCATCCCCCCCTCCCCCCTCCCCCTCCTCCTCCTCCTCGTGGGCAGGGTCAACTTTAGATTTTTAAACAGGACTTCCTATTTTTTATTGCCGATCAAAATTATCCAGGAAAAAATAGATAACTTTTGTATTTCACATTTTTTCGTTGCGTAGTAGATGGTGCGGTAATCGACAAAAATAAAAATAGGTTTATACAGTTGAAAAATAATAACATATCTCAAGAAATACATATCAGATTAGGATCCGAGGAGGTTAGTAAGGCAATTATTCTAAAATATTTAATGAGAAACCGGTTATTATAGTAAAAATCTTGATTCTCCACACCACAATACATTAATTTGTCCGCATTATTCACAAAAGGCAGGACCTTAGGACAATCCATGGCTAGAGTTTAGTCAGATCGTTGCAGTTATCTGTCTCAAGTCCAGGAGTGCTAGAGTCATTTATTTCGCAGTCTGTGAGGCCAACAGTCAGTGCTTTCGTTGCGTTAGAGGCTCGCAGATAATTTTTAGGACGGCAGTCGCGTCTAAAGCGCACGTTGAGAAGACTTTCAAGTAACTCTGAAAACCAGCATGTTCACTTGTTGTAATCCAGATTCATCATATTAACCGAGTTTTCTGGAGAGTCAGAGCATTTCATGTTGTGTTTTATTTCAATAAATTAATCTATTCGTTTAAAAGTTGTTTCTGTTAACACTTTTAATTAATCTCATTTTTAATGTTATGCCATTTTCCACTTCAGGATCCATAACTAGAGACATAAATTCTTCGCATTAGTTATACTGTTTGTGCACAGTAACTCAGCTTGGGTCTTAAATGAGTTTTAGGCTCTTAACTTTTATGTCAGAGTAGCCATTTGAAACACATGCGGCGGTTTGCATAAATTGGTAGATCCTGACTTGATCATCCCACAATAGGAGATTCTATGAAGTAGTCACGTATCAACTTCTTGTTTATTGTTAATGACTTGGGAAGGGTAAATACATGCGACAGTTTATCGTACTTTGCTGGCGTGTATAAGTAACGTATGTAATTTTGTTTTCAGCTTCATGTTTATGGTTTCTTGGATTTTGTTCTACGCAGATAATAAACATTCCATAACAGACATTAAAACTAACCTTCAAATCCTACACACTGTAGACAAGGGATTCAAGATGGATCTTCTCGAACAATTAGAGATTTTCACCCACAAATATAATTCCCCACATACCATTTTAAATGAGCAGACAGAATTGGCGAATAACTCCTTCTTTCAGAATTTTAAGGATTCTTTGAACTTAAAAAACTAAACAGTCATTCAGAAACAAAATGCCCCCCCCTCTCCTTTTTCCTATACACCCCCCCCCCCACCGCCAACTCCTTTTCCACACCCTTTCAAGTACCAGCATTACTTATTATTTCAAGTTAACCATCAATCTCTAATCCCTGACATCATATGCAAAGATCAGCCAATGGAAGGAGCAAGAAATTAGCTTTCATAATACTCTCAATACCAATAATCTTAAATGTAACTGAAATATTATGTAAAAAATTTAGTTTAATATACCTGTTAAAATTGCACAGTTAATTTATAAATAAATATTTTAATAGTTTAAGCTAATTTACATTTATTTTCTATGTAATAAAGACAAATCTCTTGTCAGTGTGTGCGATGACTAATAATGCCTCTGGTCAACTTGAAATCTTTGATACTATAGTTATATTGCAATCTTTGGCTTGTTTATAATGTGTAAATCCTGTATTCGTATCTGTGGCTAAGTGTGTTCAGCGATGTTTACGAAAAACAAGATATATGTATCCAACAGTGCCTCATAAAAGTAATATACATCTAGTGAAAGTTTTAACTTGTGTAATTGTGAAAAACAAGACACAATGGTTTCAAAAATACGTCCTAAAAGAGATATATATACCTGCAGAAAGATTTATCTGTAAGTAACACCTCAAAACGTAAATTAAACTGTAAATATTTCATGTAACTGTACCACATGTAGTGATTATTTGCTCTTATACGTTAAACATAAATTATTCTGTAAATATTTCGTGTTACTGTACCACATGTAGCGATTATTTGTTCTCGTTTCTGTTTAGCCACAGATACTCAACCACCCACACAATGGGTACAAAAAAGCACTAAATGTATATACCATCTGATGATGAGTTGCTAGGCAGCTCGAAACCGGTCATGGCTAAATAAAATACATCTACATAAAAGGCGACTGGTTGCAGTAATTTCTGAAAACCTTTTCACACCACAGTCGCAGTGTTCCACATCCACAATGGATAAAAGTCTTATTTTGCTACCTAGCCAGGTAAAAGGAACAATGAACAAATACAGGAAGTGCAAAGTGAAACTAATGAAAACTATTCTTGCCATCAAATTTAATAAGCAATGTATCTTAGAGAATGTAACTCCTAATTACATAAGAGTTGTAGTTAAAGACCAGAGTGAATCTGCACAAGCAACCAAGAGAAAATGTGAAATTGTATGGATCAAAAATGAAATTAGATCACATTACAAACGAAAAGACTTGTTAAACAGGGACATCTACATGCTGCACTTAGAGTTAAGCAACTATCTCACTCTAAGTCAAATCATGAATTTCTTAGATCTAACCCAACTAAATGTGAATAAAGAGATGCTGAAAATTGCACATAAACAAAAAGAAAAGCTATCACTCCTGATTGCCAAAAAATCCCCCATTCCACCTAATGAATACCCTCCCGTGCAACATAAATTCTTTGAGAGAGTAGTTAACACAACAAGCATTAATTTCAATAGCACAGAATTAAATTTGTTAAATAAGGGACTTAAACATAATATTGCCACAAAACTTGATTACAACAGTGTTAAAGACCTAATAACTAACACCAAAATAGCATGTATAGCATCAAAACTAGATCAGAATGATCAAAATGCTCTAGCCCATGATGCAAACAAAATAATAAAGAAAACCATAGATGTACAAAGGCTCCATAGTAATAAACATGATGAATCTGCAACACTGAAACAAATTAACAAAAAGCTAACAAATAGTAGTGCCCTTGTTGTTAAATCTGACAAAGGCAGCACAGCCGTGATAATGTACGAGTCTGATTACATTAAGAAAACCCTAGAATTTTTCAAGAATAACAACATAACTGAGTTGAAATCTGACCCCACTCCCAAATACCAAGCTAAAATAAAAGACATGTTAAAAAATTGTAACTTTCTGCTGACATCCATTGAAGCCAAACAATGTGTTATAATGAACCCTACAGCACCAAAGCTTAGATCACAACCTAAAATTCATAAAGATGGACACCCGATACGCCCGATTGTGAATTCCATAAATAGCCCAGGGTACAAAGTGACTAAAAAACTGCATGAAATACTCAAGAAATATTATACATTCCCAACCAATTATTCCATAAAAAACACCTATGATTTGATTGACAGTATCAGAGAAATTTCCATTCCCAATGCAGCTAACTTTGCATCCCTTGATATTGTCAACCTGTACACAAACATACCTATAATAGACACACTTCGAATAATAAAAAATAACTTATTACAACATAAAAAGTTAAGTGACATGGAAATCTGTGAGCTGATGGATTTACTTGAATTAGTGCTGTCCCACAATTACTTCACCTTCAACAACAAAATATATATTCAACATGATGGTCTAGCAATGGGCAGTAGTCTAGCTGGCCTTCTTGCTGATATCTACATTAATGATCTCGAAATTAAATTCTTTAAAGCAAACCCAATAGAAACAGACAAAATCATTTATTATAAACGATATGTTGATGACACCCTGTTGTTATATGATGGGACAGCCACTGAAATTGAGGCCTTAGCTGGTAAACTTAATAATGTTCACCCCAAAATACAGTTCACAGTAGAACACCAAACCCAAAAAGGTATCTATTTTCTTGACCTAAACATAGCACATCACAACAACAAACATAAATTTCAGATATATAGGAAACCCACCACTTCAGATGTCATAATGAACAATACATCATGCCACCCAAATCAGCATAAACTAGCTTTTTTCAAATCAGCACTTAACCGTATCAACAAGATTCAAGCTGATCCTACTGCAAAAATTAATGAAATCAATATATTAAAAACAATAGCATCAAACAATGCTTATGACCCAAGCATAATTGAAAAATTAGATAAAAACATTATATCTAACAAAGCAAAACCAGCAAGCCAGACCTCAGTAGCAGAAGAAACCAAATTCGTTTGTATGCCGTTTCTCGGCAATATCTCATACAAACTTGCTAAGCTATTCAAACCACATAATGTCAAAATAAGTTTTCACACTAACAACAAAATACAGAACAAAATAGTCCACAACACCAAAATAGCCAGCACACCCTACCAAAAATCTGGTATATATAAATTAAGATGTGACAGCTGCTCCTGCTACTACATAGGGCAAACAGGTAGAAATTTTGAGATCCGATACAAAGAGCACACTGATGCACTTCGCCTAAACAACTTAAATAGATCCACTTTTGCTACCCATCTAGCAGATAATAAACATTCCATAACAGACATTAAAACTAACCTTCAAATCCTACACACTGTAGACAAGGGATTCAAGATGGATCTTCTCGAACAATTAGAGATTTTCACCCACAAATATAATTCCCCACATACCATTTTAAATGAGCAGACAGAATTGGCGAATAACTCCTTCTTTCAGAATTTTAAGGATTCTTTGAACTTAAAAAACTAAACAGTCATTCAGAAACAAAATGCCCCCCCCCCTCTCCTTTTTCCTATACACCCCCCCCCCACCGCCAACTCCTTTTCCACACCCTTTCAAGTACCAGCATTACTTATTATTTCAAGTTAACCATCAATCTCTAATCCCTGACATCATATGCAAAGATCAGCCAATGGAAGGAGCAAGAAATTAGCTTTCATAATACTCTCAATACCAATAATCTTAAATGTAACTGAAATATTATGTAAAAAATTTAGTTTAATATACCTGTTAAAATTGCACAGTTAATTTATAAATAAATATTTTAATAGTTTAAGCTAATTTACATTTATTTTCTATGTAATAAAGACAAATCTCTTGTCAGTGTGTGCGATGACTAATAATGCCTCTGGTCAACTTGAAATCTTTGATACTATAGTTATATTGCAATCTTTGGCTTGTTTATAATGTGTAAATCCTGTATTCGTATCTGTGGCTAAGTGTGTTCAGCGATGTTTACGAAAAACAAGATATATGTATCCAACAGTGCCTCATAAAAGTAATATACATCTAGTGAAAGTTTTAACTTGTGTAATTGTGAAAAACAAGACACAATGGTTTCAAAAATACGTCCTAAAAGAGATATATATACCTGCAGAAAGATTTATCTGTAAGTAACACCTCAAAACGTAAATTAAACTGTAAATATTTCATGTAACTGTACCACATGTAGTGATTATTTGCTCTTATACGTTAAACATAAATTATTCTGTAAATATTTCGTGTTACTGTACCACATGTAGCGATTATTTGTTCTCGTTTCTGTTTAGCCACAGATACTCAACCACCCACACCATGGGTACAAAAAAGCACTAAATGTATATACCATCTGATGATGAGTTGCTAGGCAGCTCGAAACCGGTCATGGTTAAATAAAATACATCTACATAAAAGGCGACTGGTTGCAGTAATTTCTGTAAACCTTTTCACACCACAGTCGCAGTGTTCCACATCCACAATGGATAAAAGTCTGATTGTTTATCGGCGTCGTAGTTCTGTGTTGTAAAATTTTGAATGGGTTATATATTATATTAATGGGATTTGTGGTATGGAAATAAAACGTTGCATGAATTAGATCAGTGTAAAAGTAGACCAAGCAGCTTTATGGAATAGGTTGAAACCACAGGTGATTGTGATTCGGAAGAGATAATTTATCCCAGAGAATGGCCAACTCCGATCGGTAGCGATAACGAAGGTAGTGTGACGGATAGCACACGGGCAGGAAATGAGGACAACATAGCGAACTGTAGTACTAACGAAGGGGAAGACGAGCTGCGCCACAAGATATAGAAGCAGTAGTAACGATTCGACATTGTGAAGAAGAGCGCTAGAGGCCGAACACACCAGTGAGATCTGGTACTCCAATGGGTTCGTGCGCATCTCTACCATATCAATGTAGTGAGGCTAGAGGTGACAGTTTCAGCATACTAAAATTTTTTTATAAAAGAGGAATGTAGCCAAGAAAGAAAGAAAAGATATAGGAGAAAAGAGACGAAACGAAATTAAGAAATTAAAGGGAGAGGCGAAGGAAATTCGGAAACTGGCAGAAGATTCCAAGTTGCTCAGGAGGTGAAGAACGAAGCAACAGAAGCCAAGAAAGTAGGGAAGGAAACGAAAGAGGACCGTAAGAAAACAGCTAAGGAAAGTCGTGAGGTGAAAATGAAAATCTGCAATAGAGTCAAAAAATGAGGCACGGACAGGTGCTACTTTCAGGTGTGTGGCAGGATCAGTCGAATTTAGAGAAGCGACAAGAAGAGATAGAAAAACGGGATCGTACGATGGAGGAGCGTATTGATAAGAGAATAGAAGAAGTAACAAATCAGTTAGCAGATCAGAATCGTGAGAAAATAGAAACTGACGTTCGCCAGTCTGGTTAAGGATATGATACAGTGACGCCTATAGCCATTGCAGAAACTGAAGAGCTACAGATACTATAATATAAACAGCTACAAATACAAGGCTGTCCCAATTCCTTGTTAGCTGCGGAAATAAATTAACAAGTGCTGTTTTTCAGGTGAGGCCAAACAGCAACAGAATTATAATTTTTTCTAAGAACGTTTCGAAGTTCAGACATTTACTGCCGCAGGAAACGGGGAATTACCGCCCGAGAGTGTCCCAGGCACGCCCTGTGGTATTCAGATCGGGAGTTCAGGTTGTCAACTGCATCCGCTGAGCTGTTCACTCTCGGATATACACTCCTGGAAATTGAAATAAGAACACCGTGAATTCATTGTCCCAGGAGGGGGAAACTTTATTGACACATTCCTGGGGTCAGATACATCACATGATCACACTGACAGAACCACAGGCACATAGACACAGGCAGCAGAGCATGCACAATGTCGGCACTAGTACAGTGTATATCCACCTTTCGCAGCAATGCAGGCTGCTATTCTCCCATGGAGACGATCGTAGAGATGCTGGATGTAGTCCTGTGGAACGGCTTGCCATGCCATTTCCACCTGGCGCCTCAGTTGGACCAGCGTTCGTGCTGGACGTGCAGACCGCGTGAGACGACGCTTCATCCAGTCCCAAACATGCTCAATGGGGGACAGATCCGGAGATCTTGCTGGCCAGGGTAGTTGACTTACACCTTCTAGAGCACGTTGGGTGGCACGGGATACATGCGGACGTGCATTGTCCTGTTGGAACAGCAAGTTCCCTTGCCGGTCTAGGAATGGTAGAACGATGGGTTCGATGACGGTTTGGATGTACTGTGCACTATTCAGTGTCCCCTCGATGATCACCAGTGGCGTACGGCCAGTGTAGGAGATCGCTCCCCACACCATGATGCCGGGTGTTGGCCCTGTGTGCCTCGGTCGTATGCAGTCTTGATTGTGGCGCTCACCTGCACGGCGCCAAACACGCATACGAACATCATTGGCACCAAGGCAGAAGCGACTCTCATCGCTGAAGACGACACGTCTCCATTCGTCCCTCCATTCACGCCTGTCGCGACACCACTGGAGGCGGGCTGCACGATGTTGGGGCGTGAGCGGAAGACGGCCTAACGGTGTGCGGGACCGTAGCCCAGCTTCATGGAGACGGTTGCGAATGGTCCTCGCCGATACCCCAGGAGCAACAGTGTCCCTAATTTGCTGGGAAGTGGCGGTGTGGTCCCCTACGGCACTGCGTAGGATCCTACGGTCTTGGCGTTCATCCGTGCGTCGCTGCGGTCCGGTCCCAGGTCGACGGGCACGTGCACCTTCCGCTGACCACTGGCGACAACATCGATGTACTGTGGAGACCTCACGCCCCACGTGTTGAGCAATTCGGCGGTACGTCCACCAGGCCTCCCGCATGCCCACTATATGCCCTCGCTCAAAGTCCGTCAACTGCACATACGGTTCACATCCACGCTGTCGCGGCATGCTACCAGTGTTAAAGACTGCGATGGAGCTCCGTATGCCACGGCAAACTGGCTGACACTGACGGCGGCGGTGCACAAATGCCGCGCAGCTAGCGCCATTCGACGGCCAACACCGCGGTTCCTGGTGTGTTCGCTGTGCCGTGCGTGTGATCATTGCTTGTACAGCCCTCTCGCAGTGTCCGGAGCAAGTATGGTGGGTCTGACACACCGGTGTCAATGTGTTCTTTTTTCCATTTCCAGGAGTGTATTCATTTCACCAAACTTGTCCTGACAAGCGGAAGGTTGTCATCTTGTAGGTTGAAATGATCGTCTACTGTACTAGCATACGGACGTAGTCAGGAACCAATGACGTCATGTCGGCAAGCATTCGTGAAGTCCACCTGGAAACACATACAGGTCTGTATGTTCACCAGACGACGTATCACATCACAGCACTGTTTCGTCTGAAAGTAACTGTTAAGGATATGTAACTGTTTCACTATTGGGAATTAGTTCCAACTGCTCACCAACGAAAACATGTTTGCTGAAGATTAAAATGGGTTTCAATACCACTTCATTTATTCGCTTTGGTACATATGCAGCAGGTTTCCTTTGTTAAATATCATCTTCTGCGCAGGTTAGTTGATGGTATTATGCTACCGGCGGTAATAGTAAGGCTAGACGATAGTCAAAATGAGTTAGCTGTCATACCCCTCCGAGCCCTTCAATACAAGAATCGGTAATCGGCGCACCCACAACCCTCGATCGTCCTTGTCTGTGTCTTCCGGATGAAAAACCTATGCTTAGAAATATACTCATGCTCATAAATTAAGGATAATGCTGATACATGGTGAAACAACGCTCTGGTGGGCGGTTTGCGGGTTTAAATCACCTCGGGGTATGACCATGCGGTGCATTTGACCTGCGGTCGTCGCACGGTGGCGCTGGCAGCAGTCCATATACGCAAAGGTGTGTTGGTGCATGACTGAGTACGGTGCAACGAGTAAGTGTGCAGACGTTTTCAGACGTGCTAATGGTGATTGTGTGTTGGCGACCATGTAAGGGAGTCCGTTGAGTTACTTGAGATGGAGGGTATTAACGTACGAAACCAGGGGTGGAGTAGGGCATCCCCCTGATTACTAAAGAAGACCAGATTACTTTTAGAATTGACTGCTTACAGGGAGAACTGCACCCCAGACTATATTTTTAAAATTAAACTTATCGAGATTTTACATAGACGCAAATTGCGATTTAAGTGTTCTATGGAAACCAGGAATAGGTTTTGGTTCCCTCTTATATACGTGTACGAGTGGATGCTTTTTCCTCTTCAAACTACAGGGCTTGAAGATGACTCTGTTGAGCAGTCGGAGCTGGCAGCCTGAATAAAAAGCTATAAAAACAACGGCTGTTGGAATACTATTTTTACAAATCATCGACCAGCCGCTGTCCCACACTCCATAATCGCAAGATGGAGTTATGTTGGCTGAAGAAGTAGCCTTACGCGGCTTAAGTGTGGAACTTTGCTCATTGGTACATGAGTTTCTCTTACGTCACTAAGAGCCCCCAGTAAGGCACAGATGTGGAACACACAAAGATTATTGCAATTTTTATTGTATTTTGCAGACAAGATTAACACTTATTCTTGGTTTTCAAACGGTGTACTGAAATGTTCAATGAAACTAAACTCGTCTTGTGTGTGTTTTGTCGCGTGGTAATATGTTGGTAAAGATCTGTGGCGGGTTATTCATTGGATGCTCTTGAGTCCGTTGAAAGTCGCCGCGTTTATTTGCAGGTTCGTTCGCCAATCTCCTGGCGCCTCTCCAGTTCCTCGTCACGTAGTCTAGCTGAAACTTTCTATAATAATCAGAAAGACTAGAAAGAGTAGTATTTACGTTCGAGTCTCACCTAATTATTTTTCAGAGATGAACACTCATTTATTTCTTCCATGAAAACAACTTTCACACGTAGTATCGAGTGGTAATACGTAAAATTTACAATAGTAAGTTCCTTTCGTTTTTATCAGAACAAGGACAAAATCGAACTCATTAACATTACATTCAACAGCAGAGATAATAAAAATCAGAGATAATTCAATGATAATGTTCTTACACAAGGAGTAACATTTTCGGTTCCTACACACAGCAGAGTATCTGACATAGTTATTTCCGCAATAGAGTGTTACTTTGTAACAACTACCAATAATGACAGTGGCACGTAAAGTGCCCTCCGCCACACACCGTTGGGTGGCTTGTGGAGTATAAATGTAGATGTAGATGTAGTAGAACACACATGACGACCAGAGAGGTGGTCTGGATCTCCAGTAGGACCTACCTTCTGTTTCGACTGATAGTGAGGCGAGTGTGGTTCGTGTTTTAAGATTTTGTATTATGTCCAGAATTCTTCCCAAAATACCGGTTGTGAAATTTTAATGCGGCACAGAGTGGGTCGGTCACCCATTATTTCTAAGCAGTCATCCAGCCACAGCCATCTGTCCCCCTCTTTAGCCGGCCTTTACTGGTATTTCATTCCCTATTTTATCTCGTTATTCTGCTCTGTTTCGCCGGAATTTTACTAAGGGCTCTTCTGATGCTCGCCGTATTAGGGTTGCCTTTCAGTTGTACTGGGAGAATGCAAATTGGTTTTCCGGTCTACTTACGTATTTTTTATTAGATTTTCACTAGGCTCATCCGTACATTATCCAGGCAAGAGCACTGATGACCTTGTTGTTTAGCGCCCTCACCCGTAAATCATCACCCTCATTCACGTAAGACAATTCAACCGCTGGAGACTTTGATTTTTTCGCACACTCGTCAGCGGCGCAGCGTTCTAAACAGTTCGCTAGCGTCGGGGGACACCTTACTGCTTGTTCGGATATCTGTTCATGTGTGCAAGACTGTAATGTCGACGACTCGCTCGACATCTGCAGTACGGCAGGTGAACGAGGCGGCAACAAGTGGCATTGTTCGCGGAGAGCACGGAATCCGTCGAGAGAGCCCGCGCGGCCCGTGGGCAGTGCGGGCGGCGAGCCGAACCTCGCCGGGCCCCGCCGGGCCGCACCGTTAGTCCGTTACGGGCGCATTCCGCTCGCGAGCCCGGGATGAATGGAACGCGCGTCACCGCATACTCGAGTGACGTCACGGCCTCGCTGCGCCTGCGTGGTGCGGCCGCACGGCCAGCCGGCCAGCTCCGCGTATGGCTCTCCCTAGCGCAACCGAGCGGCATGCGAGCGACACGGAATGATGTCACGCTCTCCACTCTAGTCAACAGACTTTGTATTCAACAGGTCTTCTGCATCTCCAAAAGCACGCACTCTGGCAGTCCAAAATTCGTGGAAATAGAATGGTTAACGTGGAGTGACAATGTGAGTGTATTTTGTTGTTGTCAACTTCAGTCTCAAGACTGGTTTTATACGGATCTAACCCAATCTGTGCAAATATTCATACCTGTTGTTTTGCTACTGCAACGTCCATGCACTAGAATGTAGTCAAGCTTTGGTCTAGCAATACAATTTTTACTCCACACATACATCTTTCCTCGAGTACCGTATTACCTATGGTAGAGTTAGGAGAAGTGTTGCCAGGTTGAGAGGTGTGCAGTAACTCTTAATCGTCATCTTTAGTAACCAGATGAAAAGAGACAATCCAAAATCCTGAGGCGAGCTCTCACTAAACGTTTACAATACAGTACACAAATTATAGTGACCCCATATCACGGCCATTTGGCAACGGCCTTGCCGCAGTGGATACACCGGTTCCCGTCAGATCACCGAAGATAAGCGCTGTCGGGCGTGGCCGGCACTTGGATGGGTGACCATCAGGGCCGCCATGCGCTGTTGCCATTTTTCGGGGTGCACTCAACCTCGTCGGTCCAACTGAGGTGCTACTCCACCGAATAGTAGCGGCTCCGGTCAAAGAAAGCCATTATAACGACCGGGAGAGCGGTGTGCTGACCACAGGACCCTCCTCCACATCCTCAGCCGAGGATGACACGGCGGTCGGATGGTCCCGACGGCCACTTGTGGCCTGAAGACGGAGCGCATATCACGGCCATTACAGGAAATACAGAACAGCATGACTTCAAATTTAATTCTCACGCTAGCCCTTTGGCAATGTCACAACACCCTATAAATGGCAGCATTTAAAGTAATTACAAAACACTCATTATCATTTCAAAAGCGAGCGAGGTGGAGCAGTGGTTAGCGCCCTGGACTCGGGAGGACGACGGTTGAAACCGGCGTCCGGCCATCCTGATTTAGGTTTCCCGTGGTTTCCCTAAATCGCTTCAGGCAAATGCCGGGATGGTTCCTTTGAAAGGGCACGGCCGACTACCTTCCCATCCTTCCCTGATCCGATGGGACCGATGACCTCGCTGTTTGGTCGCCTCCCCTAAACGAAGCAACCTATCATTTCAAATCTAGAGTGGTTCCTCCCAAACACCATCCAAACAGTAAGCACCAGAAGTATAAAAAAAAAAACACTATGGTGTTAATGTACCACCTCAAAATAAGAGGTAAGCAAACCATGGTAAACCACGGGGAAAACAGGAAGCACTGGCATTCAATCAGCAACGTTAGCCAACATGGAGCCTACGGCTATTAGTCAGTACTGAACAGAAAACATGTGTACGGATTAAGGAAAACACAATTACACTCAACTCAGTCAATAGCAACCGTGCGGACAGACATCGCATTCTAGCTGACTATACAATTCGCTTCAACTACATTTTAACCAAGTTTACAAAATGTCCGTAACCAAATTCCACTGCCACATAACGGATTAGGTTCCTATAGCCTGCAATAGAACGTTCCATACAATGAATCTCACCTTCATACAAGACTAACGTCTGATATCAACCCGCCAGACCGAGGCATGTGGCGCGCTAAAAAAATGGTTCAGATGGCTCTGAGCACTATGGGTCTCAACATCTGAGGTCATCAGTCGCCTAGAACTTAGAACTACTTAAACCTAACTAACCTAAGGACATCACACACATCCATGCACGAGGCAGGATTCGAACCTGCGACCGTAGCGGTGGCGCGCTAAACCCACGCGCCGCCGGTATGATGGCAGATCGCGTCTCCTCGTAAATGGTTCGATAGAGAAGGCCGGCCACGGTGAAACCAGGTCCGCAGGCCCACAGCAGTTGGCGGCGAAAGTGTTACGTTTCTACAGCGGCGCTCGGAGGGTGAGCCACAGCTGTACTGCGTGTGTTCAAAAATGCGCTGCCACGTGACGCAATTGAACCATCACAATAACTACTGATCTTTGCCTTAAGATGTGTCCTAACACCCTATCACCTCTCTTACCAATGTTGAGTCATCAATTTCTTTTCTCGCCAATTAGATTGAGTGTCATACCCCTCCACTACGCTACGGTCGCAGTTCGAATCCTGCCTCGGGCATGGATGTGTGCGATGCCCTTAGGTTAGTTAGGTTTAGGTACTTCGAAGTTCTAGGGGACTGATTACCTCAGAAGTTAAGTCTCATAGTGCTCAGAACCATTTGAATCATTTTGAACCCCTCCATTAGTTGCGATTTATTGGTGGAGTGCTACGTAAATGCAGTCAGCCTACAAAGGACACTGCATAGAAAACGCTCGTGCGACCCATCCCAGAAAATTGCTCTAGTGTATGAAACATGTACCAGATAGGACTACAATGGGATATTCCATCCACTTAGAAAGTATTTAGAACCAACTTCAAGTGATGATCATATGACTGTCCTCTATGCAAAGTTGCCATACGGATCACGAAGACAAGATTAGACTAATTACAACGTGAACGGAGACGTCTAACCAATCACTCCTCCCGCGATCCATATGTGTATGGAATGGGAAAAAGCCTGATGACTAGAACAATGTGAAGTACCCTCTGCCGTGCACTTCACGGTGATTTGCAGAATATTGGTGTATATGGTGTCCTATTTACCCATCTAATCTTTAGTATTCTTCTGTAACACCATATTTCAAAAGCTTCTTTTCTCTCCTTGTTTGAGCTGTTTTTCACAGACGTTTCACTCCCTCGCTCCGGACAACTAATTCCAGAAAAGGCTTACTAACGCTTAAATTTACACTACTGGCCATTAAAACTGCTACACCAAGAAGAAATGCAGATGATAAACGGGTATTCATTGGACAAATATATTATACTAGAACTGACATGTGATTACTTTTTCACGCATTTTGGGTGCATAGATCCTGAGAAATCAGTTCCCAGAACAACCACCTCTGGCCGTAATAACGGCCTTCATACGTCTGGGCATTGAGTCAGACAGAGCTTGGATGTCGTGTACAGATACAGATGCCCATGGAGCTTCAACACAATACCACCGTTCATCAAGAGTAGTGACTGACGTATTGTGACGAGCCAGTTGCTCGGCAACCATTGACCAGACGTTTTCAATTGGTGAGAGATCTGGAGAATGTGCTGGTCAGGGCAGCAGTCGAACATTTTCTGTATCCAGAAAGGCCAGTACAGGACCTGCAACATGCGGTCGTGCATTATCCTGCTGAAATGTAGGGTTTCGCAGGGATCGAACGAAGGGTAGAGCCACAGGTCATAACACATCTGAAATGTAACGTCCACTGTTCAAAGTGCCATCAATGCGAACAAGAGATGACCGAGAAGTGTAACCAATTGCACTCCATACCATCACGCCTGGTGATACGCCAGTATGACGATGACGAATACAAACTTCCAATGTGCGTTCACCGCGATGTCGCCAAACACGGATGTCACCATCATGATGGTGTAAACAGTTTTCATCCGAAAAAATGACCTTTTTGCCATTCGTGCACCCAGGTTCGTCGTTGAGAAGGCCTACACCACAGCAGGCGCTCTTGTCTGTGATGCAGCGTCAAGGGTAACCGCAGCCATTGTTTCCGAGCTGATAGTCCATGCTGCTGCAAACGTCGTCGAACTGTTCTTGCAGATGGTTGTTGTGTTGCAAACGTCCCCATCTGTTGACTCAAGGATCGAGACGTGGCTGCACGATCCGTTACAGCCATGCGGATAAGATGCCTGTCACCTCGACTGCTAGTGATACGAGGCCGTTGGGATCCAGCACGGCGTTCCGTATTACCCTCCTGAACCCACCGATTCAATATTCTGCTAACAGTCATTGGATCTCGACCAACGGGAGCAGCATTACCGCGATACGATAAATCGCAATCGCGATAGGCTACAATCCGACCTCTATCAAAGTCGGAAACGCGATGGTACGCATTTCTCCTCCTTACACGAAGCAGCACAACAACGTTTCACCAAGCAACGCAGGTCAACTGCTGTTTGTGTATGAGAAATCGGTTGGAAACTTTCCTCATGTCAGCACGTTGTAGGTGTCGCCACCGGCGTCAACCTTGTGTGAATGCTCTGAAAAGCTAATCATTTGCATATCACAGCATCTTCTTCGTGTCGGTTAAATTTCGCGTCTTCAGCACGTCATCTTCGTGGTGTAGCAATTTTAATGGCCAGTAGTGTATATTGGGTGCTAACATATGTCTCTATGTCACAAACGTTTTTCTTGCAATTGATAGTGTGAATGTCATATGCTTATCCATGCACATGTTGTAAGCGAATTGTCATATCGCTGGGTTAGTTGCGGAGTGTCTTTGCGGGCAGCGCTTTTGTAGAGTCGAGCTCGGGACATGGAGCTGTTATGTTGTGCTGTGGGTAGCTCTACATGTGAAAGACATTGTTATGGATGTTCGTGTGTTGCTACAAGTGCTATTACAATGAAGTAATGAGATATGGAGGTGAATTCAGTGAAAAGAGTCGCAAAGTAGCAATGAAATATGGGCAGGCCGCCGATAAAGTGTTTGAGTATCCGCTAGTTGCGTGTCGTACCGTACAGCATCAATCATCCGCGCCGTTTTCGGTCTCCCAGAATGAGCTAATGTGGATCAGTAAAAGTTAGTTACCACAGAGGAGTGTCTTGTAGCTAGTGTCTTGTAGCGAGGGTCTTGTAGCGAGGGTGAGAACATGCATTCGGTCATCGCGTTTCCGCATCATCAATAATCAGCAGCGCCGCGACTGTTACGCGCACGCTCGTGCAAGTGAGAACCGAGAACTGAAAGATTAACTCTATGAACAGTGTTATATCATTACTAATGTGAAGGAGGGCTGGTACAAAATATCTGTGTATGCGTGACGAGCGTAAGAACTTTCGTTCATTCGGCTTCCGGATCATCAACAATCACCCGCGTCCCGTTGGTTACCTCGTCCAAGTATTACTGTGGACAGAAATCATCAAGAATGTTAATTGAGATAAGCAGTTATGACTTAGAATGTAAACAGTGCAACCTGTGATTTCTTGTCGTCTCAGAATATAGATGTTCATACCAGACGTAGGACAGTGTTGTGCTTAACGTTGAGTGGCCCCCCCTAAACCCGCTTGCATATTTAGATAAATAATTTCAGGCAAGCCAGCAGCAGTGCGGAGCAGAACAATACGACCGCCGCGCGATTATCAGGTACGTGGTGTGGACAGGGCGCACGGTCACGAAACGAGAAGCAGCAAGGAGCGACAACCAGTTAAAGCGACCCCCACCATTAGTACCCCCGGGCGTTTTACAATGTATGACACGTATGACGCACCTTTAAGCCGTTCACAATTCTACATCTACATCCACAACAATACTCCACAAGCCACCTGACCGTGCGTGGCGGAAGGCACTTCAGCTATCACTAACTGATCTCCCTTGTCTGTTCCACTCGCGAACGGCGCGTGAAAAGGATGATTCTCGACAAGCACCTGTATTGGCTTTAATTTCTCGAATTTTTTCATCGTGATCATTTCAAAGATGTGCGCGGGAGGGAGTAATATATTGTCCGACTCTTCCCGGAAAGTACTCCTTGGAAATTTCAATAATAAACCTCTCTTGTAGTGTTTGCGACTGGAGTTTGTTGGCATCACTGCAATGCCCTCGCGTCGGCTAAACGAAACGTGCCGCTCTTCGTCGGATCTCTTCTAAGAGTCCTACCTGCTTAGGATTCCCGACTGAAGAACAATTCTCAAGAACCGGCCAAACAAACCGACTTGTAAGCCACTTCTTTCATGTAGGAGGTACATTTCCTTAAGATTTTTCATATGATTCTCAATCCGGCGTCTGCTTTCCCTGCCACTTGTTTTGTGTGGCCATTCCACTTAACGACGCTCTGGATAATTAGTTCTAGATGTTTTACGGTACATGCTGTTTCCATTTTCTCAAACATTCAACAACAGCTTATCTACCTAAAGAAAGCAGTAGTGCGACTTAAATCCCGTCAACGTAGAGGTCATTAGGAAATTGACACAGTTTCCGTTGACCAAGGCCGTTGAACGAATTTGGCAGTGCTTCTGTTAATGTACCATGACTGGTATTGACCTCGCACTCTTCTCGTATACAACTTCAGCGCTCCGCTTCCCTTGCTTCTATTTAGGCAGACAAACGTGATTACGAGAAGATGAAATAAACTTAATGAGTCTGAACTGCATACAGTCATCATTTTCTTGGGCCTTAACGACCCTGTTACTACGTATTTGGCAATATTAGTGTCAGAGGTTGGCCGGATGTCGGTCCTGTCGCCACCCCATACCCCCCGGGAGCTGGCCGAGCGGTTCTAGGTGCTTCAGTCTGCAACCGCGCGACCACTACGGTCGCAGGTTTGAATCCTGCCTCGGGCATGGATGTGTGTCATGTCCTTAGGTTAGTTAGGTTTAAGTAGTCCTACGTTCTAGGGGACTGATGACCTCAGAAGTTAAGTCCCATAGTGCTCAGAGCCATTTGAACCATTTTGAACCCTCCGGGACGGAAGTAGTGAACCCCAGCTGTCTGTGTCTAGTGTAAGCCATGAAATGTTGCGAAAGTTTTCAGATGTCTGCGAGTCGTGTAACTGAGGCAGGACGTGGGGACCAGCCCAGTATACGCCTAGTGGGATGTGGAAACCGTCTAAAAGACACATTTAGGCTGGCCGGCACACCGGCCCTCGTCGGTAATCCGCCGGGCGGATTCGATCCGGGGCCGGGGCGCCTACCCGAGTCAAGGAAGCAGCGCATTAGCGCTCTCGGCTAACCTGGCGGGTTGAACTGCATAGAATAATCGTAGTAATTTGATCTGTAGCGTATATCAGAAGAAAGTGCGTGGCATGTGAAGATTAAATCATTAATGACAAAAAGATAACACAGCAACAAACACTTTTACGTGAATGACAACTTGGTGTGTCAATTGTTCCACATCGTCGGCAGTAGTATCGTGAAAGGCATTTACTTATCTGGGGAATGAAATGAAATGATTTTATGGCATTAATGGCCGAGAGTCCCCAACTGGGGAAGTTCAGCCGCCGAGTTGGTAGTCTTCAGTACCAACTTGGAACGCATGTACTTGTCGAGGGAAGATTCGAGTATCTTTCAACGTATTTAGCTGCGTGAAACGTTCGTTTTATCTTTGTGATTCGTCCTTGGAGAGTAGCAGCACGACCAATAGACATCTTCAGACACTGACTAACACCACTACAAGCTTGGAAACAATGCAAAAGCAGTACTCCAAAGACAAAGCCAACTCTCTGCATAAAACTGAAAACATCAAGTGCGACGGTTACAATTCTGTCGTCTTCTCCACGATAAAGACTGGCCTGATATTTTAGATAAGACAAACACTTGAATCAGAAATAATTTAAATTAGAACGATCACGTAGATAATGGTTTGGATGAAGCAAGGAGTGCGATTTATTGGCAGAACACTTAGAAAATGCAACAGGTCTACTAAAGAGACGGCATACTCTACCCTTGTCCGCCCTTTTCTAAAAGGGTCATTGTGCGGCGTGGGATGAACACCAGATAGCATTGACGGAGGACATCGAAAAAGTTCAAAGAAGGACAGCGCGTTTTGTATTAAATGAAATAGGGGAGAGAGTGCCGCGGATATGATAAGCGCATTGGCGTGGCACTCATTAAAGCAAAGGCGATTTTCGTTGTTGTAGGATCTCCTCAAGAACTTTAAAAAAAAATGGTTCAAATGGTTCTGAGCACTATGGGACTTAACATCTGAGGTCATTAGTCCCCTAGAACTTAGAACTACTTAAACCTAACTAACCTAAGGACATCACACACATCCATGCCCGAGGCAGGATTCGAACCTGCGACCGTAGCGATCGCGCGGTTCCAGACTGAAGCGCCTAGAACCGCTCGGCCACACCGGCCGGCTAAGAACTTTCAACCACCATCTTTGTCCTCAGAGTGCGAAAATATTTTGTTGGCGCTCACCTATACAGGGGGGTACGATCATCATCATAAAATCAGAGAAATCGCAGCTCTCATGGAAAGATTTAAGTGTTCGTTTTTCACGCGCGCTGTTCGACAGTGGAACGGTAGACAAATAGTCTGAAGGTGGTTCGATGAACCCTCAACGATGGACTTAATTGTGCATTGCACAGTAATCATGTAGATGCAGAAGCCGTGAGACAGTTTATTATCCGGTATAGTTATTGTTACGGAAGATACTGGAAAAGTCAGATTAGTACAAGAGCCACACTTTGGTCCGCTAATATTCTTACTAAAGTAGAAGATGCATACGTAATTCCTAAAGATGGACAAAAAGAATTCTTGATAAACTTAGTGATCTAATCCCCGTGCACCACGGTACCACAACTTGTTTCATATGTCCTGTTCACGTGGCGCTATAAGTACATTTTAATTATCCTGCCCAAGTCACTGCGACTTTGGCATCTGTCGTTGGGAGAAGGAGTAATTGTACGATGTGGCCCAGGCAATAAAATGATAGAAGGGTAGAAAGGACAAGAAATAGCATCCTGCCCACAGCGAGGTCATTAAAGACGAAGCGCACGCTCTGAATGGGCAAGGATAGGTAAGGAAAGCGTCCGTGTCCTCATTCGGTGCACCATTCCGTCATTCGCCTTAAGTGATTTGGTGAATCAACAGAAGACTTTGATCTACACAGGCAGACGGAGGACTTAAAGTGTCTGCCTTATGAACGTGCGTCAAGTGCTTTAATCACTGAGTCATCTCGCGCGATTTAGTGGATTGGATGACACAATTCGCCTTCTCTTTACTGAATTACCACCAGAGCAGTTCAACCAATCATTTACAAACACAGGAGAAAACCAGCGGTTATTACCTATTGCCTGGAGTTGTATGATTTCAAGAAAGGACATTCTTGCAACTCTTTTCCAATCTAAGTCAAGCAAATATTTACTAGCTAGTACGGAACGAACTAAGAAATGTTGCGTTCGTAGTTGTTTGGTGCAGATCGTCGTATGCGAAGCAAAACATAGTTACTACGTGTAACAGTCACAGCAGCATACACAACCGGATGAGAAGCGTGCGTTCGCAGCGACCTCGATTCTGGTGAAGGCAAACAGCCGAGGCGAGGATAGCGTTGCAGGGGGAGGGAGGGAGGGAGGGAGGGAGGGAGTGATTGATACCGGCGCTCATAGATTCGCGGCAGGTAGAGGAATATTTGTTGAGCTGTTGACAAACATCCGGTACGCGAGCGCGCCGTTTGGAGCGGCGGCCCTGGAATTTCCAGCGCCAGGCTCGCCTGCAGAGTGCGTAACGCAACACGCGTGGCGCAACCACCACTGGCCTCGTGCCGCTGGTGCCTAATTTTACTAGACAGCTCTCGTTCTTGGGTTTCCTGCTGCCTACGAAAGCCTTCTCGTGTAGTCTTCCGGAAAAATACTACGTATCCGTGACAGTGTGTGACCCCGATTCCTCCTTCTTTTCATTCGGCCCATCTCTCCAGACTGTGGTTTCGTTTTGCAGTTTCTCATTCTGCCTCCCCATCATGTCTCAACATCTCTTTCTATTGATGCATAGCTACCGAAACAGACAGTATTCGTATTAAGAGACGGGTCTAGAATATGGAAGAAATTATGGCTAGCATGTCCATCCAAATATCCTAATTTAAAGGAGTATAAGCTTGCTTCATCCCTCTCAACCCGAGATACCTCTCCGTTTCTAAAACCCTCGATATCTATGAGAGCTTCAGTGTTTTTTCTTCTTCCCATCAGTTTGTACCGTGCAGAGAAAAGAATGATTGAAACTGAGTTGTTTAGCTGAGGAGAGTAATACTTCAAATTAAAATTATATAGTTACGAACGGTCAAGAATAATTGAGAAACTCACCTAAATAGTACATGCAATTACTTAGTAAGGTAAAGCTGGAATGTCAAAATGATTGTAAATATGTGGTTCCCAACCTGGGGGCCGCGCGGGGTAGCCGCGCGGTCCAGGCGCCTTGCTACGGTTCACGCGGCTCCCCCTGTCGTAGGTTCGAGCTCTCCCTCGGGCAGGGGCGTGTATGTGTTGTCCTTAGCGTAATTTAGTTTAAAGTTCGATTACGTAGTGTGTAAGCCTAGGGTTTCCTCAGCAGTTTGGTTCCATAATAACTTTCCACAAATTTTCAAAATTTCCCGACCTGAGCCCACTAAGGGCTAAACTGAAATATTCTACAGGGTTCAAAACTAAACGATTCGCTTCTATTTCAGTCACGAAACTGAATTATTTTCAGAAGATCATTACTATTAGCGCTTGAACCGGACGACGACACTTAACCTACTACTCTCGAAAGCAGCCAAGAGAACGCTTAAGTTATCCTCACACGGGACGTATTTCTCTCGTGAAGCACCCCAGACGTGGATTACAGAGTGGCTGGTGCACGCTTAGAAACGAGATAGTGCACCACACGGAACGTGGCCTTCCTCGTGGCGACTGCAGCGCTCTCCAGTGGCGTCTGTCAGCTGTATCTGGCTCGCAAACCAAACAGTTTGCTTACGAATATGAATGGGCGTAAAATTCCAACACTATATTATAACGCGCGTTTCCTTCCTTATCCGTATGCATGTCATGTTGTTCTGTCTACAGAATGAATAAACAAAAAGTTCAATATCCGTGAATATTTACTGCAGTACTACTGTTACATTTTCTGAACTTCATGCTGTACTAAACTGCAGTCGAATCAGACAGAGATGTATAAAGAAATCTTGTAATTCGTTGGTCCATTTGGACTTAGCATGTTCACATAATCGCACAAACTCCTTCCTGAGAGAGAGAGAGAGAGAGAGAGAGCGCACTAATATTTACATAACTTCAAATATTACAGATCACGCTTCTGTTAACTCAATAAGAAAGTCCCAAGACTTTTTAGAAAACACGAAGGGAAATAAGAATTTTTTTAGATATAGCGAGATGCAAACCAGATACACATTTCTTGTAATTCCGCAACTCTGTCGACTACGTGATTTGGGACTAGTGTAACGTACGACGATGACTTTTATGTACGATCTTCTGAAGTCTTTAATAGCCAGTATGTTATTGTATGACGTTTAATTACAAGAGATGCTTTTTTTGATAAATCTTCGATGTGCCGTTGCCTTGAAAACATGGATGTTATAGTATGAAAACAACGAAATATGGAAATTCGTTAACGACCAACACAACGTTCCCCATCATTTTATTACAACAAATAATAGCTTCGCTACGGGTTTTCGAGAGATCCTCAGTTTTTTGGTGCTTTGGAACAGCCTGTATTCATAGAGTGTAAGTTATAATATGAAATCCACAAAATACGGTATTCAATTGAAAACGACGAAATCCAATATAGTGTCTCCCAAGTTTTAATTGTGACATACAACGCTATCTTGCATCGCTTTGGCGATGTTCCTCTACACGAAGAAAAGAATTTAAGTTGTCTTATTCAGACTTTTACGCTAGGAAATCTGTGGAACGTGAAATTTCACGCTGCGTCATCATAAAAGTCGACCAGCTTCTCGACCACGAACGCTTTCTCGTCTCGTGTGAGGACTGCTTTATCAAAACGTCCCATCCGACGGACGTGATCCCCGCATATGTGCCACATAATACCGATAGTTAATGAGACACTGCAGAGATGTCTGGAAATTAACCCGGGACACTGGAAGAGTCTGTCAGAAACTGCATGGCACCATCTGCCATTTGGCAGATAAGCATTTTCTTATCACCACCATCATCAACCTTCTAACACGTTTTACACGAAACTGGCACCACCGTTCTGGCCGTCGTATAAATCTTGGCTACCGTGGAAGGTCTTTTACAGGAGCAAGACAGGAACTACAATAAGTGACGAAATAACCACAAAATTAATGCCTCTGTTTTTTTTCCTCGTTACAGTGAATGAACACATACTGCAAGTTGACTCTTTCCTATACTACTGGAAGTGTTCGAGATTTCCGAAAAGCTGGTGCCCTAATAGTAATGAGAACTACGGTCTATCTACATCTACATCCAATGTCTACAAACGTCTCTGAGGTGCATGGCAGGCGGTACTTCCACCTTACACAACATATTAGGGTTTATTCTCGTTCCATTCGCTAATGAAGCGCGAGAAAAATGACATCTTATATCTTTCCTTGTCGATTCCCACGGAAGTAATATATTCAGAGCTGTAGTTTATGTCTAGATTCCTCACTTAATATTGATTCTTGAAATTTTGAATGTAGGCTTTCGTCCTACAGCTGTTGGCACCTTTCCTCAAACGTCTGTCAGTTCATAGCCGACCGCTATGGCCGAGCGGTTCTAGGTGCTTCAGTCCGGAACCGCGCTGCTGCTGCGGTCGCAGGTTCGAATCCTGTCTCGGGGATAGATGTGTGTGATGTCCTTAGGTTAGTTAGGTTTAAGTAGTTCTAAGTCTAGGGGACTGATGACCTCAGATGTTAAGTGCCATAGTGTTTAGAGCCATTTTTTTGTCAGTTCATATTTTTCTGCATAGCCATTATTGCTAGTCTCCTGTGAATAACTTCAACATCTTACATGTTATAGCTCTCCTGCACTGGAAACAAGTTGTAAGATGGATCGCAGAATGCATGGCGAGCAACCTCCTCTGTAGACGCTTTGCTTTTTCCTGCCAATGAGCTGGCTTCGGGCGCCTACTTTATCTATGGTTGATCTACCTCAGCATTCCATTTCGTATCCGTACAAATTGTCACACTCAAGTATAAGTTAACTGATTACGGTTGTGACTTATTGATACTGTAGTCATAGGACAGTATATTCTTCCGTTTTATCAAGAGACCATGTAAAGCACGTTGTCACCACTTGTAAATCTTATCGAGATCTGACTGAATATTTATGCAGCATTTCAAGTAGTATTTGTTTACAGATAAGTAGATCATTTCCAAAGACTGTGAAGCTTACATACAACAAGAACAGTTAGTGTCCAAACACACTTCGCCGGGGCACGCTTAGACTTATACAGGGTTATTACAAATGACTGAAGCGATTTCACAGCTCTACAATAACTTTATTATTTGAGATATTTTCACAATGCTTTGCACACACATACAAAAACTCAAAAAGCTTTTTTAGGCATTCACAAATGTTCGATATGTGCCACTTTAGTGATTCGGCAGACATCAAGCCGATAATCAAGTTCCTCCCACACTCGGCGCAGCATGTCCCCATCAATGAGTTCGAAAGCATCGTTGATGCGAGCTCGCAGTTCTGGCACGTTTCTTGGTAGAGGAGGTTTAAACACTGAATCTTTCACATAACCCCACAGAAAGAAATCGCATGGGGTTAAGTCGGGAGAGCGTGGAGGCCATGACATGAATTACTGATTATGATCTCCACCACGACCGATCCATCGGTTTTCCAATCTCCTGCCGAACATCATGATGGAAGTGCGATGGAGCACCATCCTGTTGAAAGATGAAGTCGGCGCTGTCGGTCTCCAGTTGTGGCATGAGCCAATTTTCCGCGGGCTACGCGTGAAACTTGCCCGCACGCGTTCAACCGTTTCTTCGCTCACTGCAGGCCGACCCATTGATTTCCCCTTACAGAGGCATCCAGAAGCTTTAAACTGCGCATACAATCGCCGAATGGAGTTAGTAGTTGGTGGATCTTTGTTGAACTTCGTCCTGAAGTGTCGTTGCACTGTTATGACTGACTGATGTGAGTGCATTTCAAGCACGAAATACGCTTTCTCGGCTCCTGTCGCCATTTTGTCTCACTGCGCTCTCGAGCGCTCTGACGGCAGAAACCTGAAGTGCGGCTTCAGCCGAACAAAACTTTATGAGTTTTTCTACGTATCTGTAGTGTGTCGTGACCATATGTCAATGAATGGAGCTACAGTGAATTTATGAAATCGCTTCAATCATTTGTAATAACCCTGTATATACATCTGTCGATGATTGTCAACCTCTTCTGCAAGTCTAGGCGGATGTAACGTGCGCTTCCTTACAACCACCCGTCTTTTGTTTAAAAGATGTATAGTATACAGCGTGAACCCGAACTCCACCGACGAAATTTCTGAAATTGTTCAGTGATGTTTTCTATTTTGGTATACGGGACCCTTGGTCGTAGGTGACTCGTGACAGGGTAAATGCATTTTTTTCCCCTCCATTTATCTTTATATTTGTATTTCGTGGAAAATATCTACGTAGCAGTGAAAGAGTCGACGGTATGCATTGTCTGCCTTATTCGACCAGAAACTTGTCTCTTACATTCACGCTACTTTCTATTAGGATCGCAGTCACAGAGGATTTGTCGTGCAGGTCCTTTTCCACGACCAAGTCAATCACTAGACATGAGTGCGATGCAGTTTTTCCTCTGATTACACGTGAAGAGCCTAGTTTCTGGTCGATACTCGCACGGATCCGGTTTCTAGGATTGTTGCAGCCATGGAGGTAGTACGTCAGAATCCTGGGAGCATGTAGGACGGTCGATGGTGGGTTGCAGTACACAGTGACTCGACCATGGCGGTCAGCATTTTGGACAATACCGATAAGGGAATAGCTGTACGTTTGTTATGTACTGTTCTACACACTGACAGAACAGATTGCCCACTGTGATAAAAGTCTACGTGTATAGTCTGAGTACTGTTGCAATACTGTGTGTCTTGTGATTAAATATTACAAAGTTTTCTGCACTGTGATCGAGGTGTTTCCACAGAAACAGAGGTAATTAGGGCAAAAAAGCAAACACAGATACCACTCGTTGAGTTCGAATTCATTCGTATTTATGTCTCAGAGACGGGCTTAGAAGGCTGCAAATTCTATATATAACCCGAAAGGTATTTGATCGTGCTCTGGAGCCATGAAAGTATAATAAGAGGGTGTGGCACTACACCCTGAAGCTGTACGTTCCCTTGAAGCCGGAACCGCCATGTTAGATGTAACAAAACATCCGCAGACTACGGTTTACAACTGTTCCTTGCCCTTAATTTCTGCCGTGTGCACGCAACAGTTGTTTTAAATAGTAAATGACGTAGTGCTTTCGTGAATAACACAGTATGAGGCAGACATTTTCAGACGTTTTTCGCGTCTTACATGCACATTTGATCCAGTTACACGACGTATTTGGCATTGTTCTTCTAACTTCACTTTTTTTATAAGTTTCGAATAGGACATGTAAGTAAAAAAGGCAGCTTTCCGTAATCAATAATTTTCCTTAATACGGACTACGAAACTGATATTCAGTCTAAAGGATCTAGGCAAAAATATGGTAACACTGCAAGAAATGAGTGTTGGAACATAAATGCAGATGCTAGTCAAGCCTTTAGGTTGAGCTGTTGTATTTAACCAAGAACGGCACGTGCACAATGTCCTCAGTATGTTGCAAGTATCAGTCGTGGTTAAAACAGTGTTTTGTGTAGTTAAGAATGCTTTGTACCGAAGTTAAGTGAATTCGAACGTGGGAAAATAGTTGGTGCTTGTATGGCAGTTGCTTCCGTAACCAAGGTTGCCGAAGTTTTTGGTGTTTCGAGAGGCATCGTATCGAATATGTATAGCGCACACAGGGAAAGCAGTAAAACATCATCCGCTAAGTCACAACGCGAACGAAAGTGTGTGTTGAGTGATCCTGACAGACGGTCAGTGAAGAGGACTGTGACGAGAAATAGGAGGACGAGAGCTGCAAAAGTCACTGCAGAGCTGATTATCGCACTCGCGAGCCCTGTCAGCACCAAAACAACGCGAAGGGAGCTCCATAAGCAGGGAATACCGGGGCGAGCCGGACATCAGTCAATGATGCCCGTAACAGGCAAATGCGCTTCCGAAGCCATGCAACCAAGTCTATGGAGCAATGAAAGGAAGTCCTGTGGTTGGATAAATCTTGTTTCACACTTTTTCCAGATTCTGGATGAGTTTACGGTCCAAGTTGTGTTTTGGTGTTTCCATATTTTTCTCCACCCCCTGGATGTCATCTTCCTGAAAATGCTGAGAACATACACTGTCCTGCCATATTAATGTGATCACCTGTCAGAAGCCTGAATAGCCACCTACTGAAGCTCAGAGCGCTGCGAGACGTGCAGAAAGAGTGTCAGTGAGGTTCTGAAAGGTACCGACAGGGATGTGGGGCCATGCTGACTCCAGTGCTGCGGCCAGCTTCACCAGATTTCTCGATTCAGGAACCATGCCGCGATCGATGTGGTCCCACAGATTCCCGACTAGGTTTAAATTTGGAGTGTTTGGTGGCCAGGGGGTGCGGAAAACTCATCCCGATGCTCTTCGAACCACGGGCGGACACTGCGAGCTGTGTGACACGTCGTTGGTAGGTACCATCACGCCAAGAAAAAACAAAGTGCATCTGAGGGTGGACATGGTTCCCAAAGACAGAAGCATACTAGTATTGATTCATTATGCCTCCCTTATTGACAAGATCACCCAGAGAATGCCCTTCTGCCTGAACCCTCCCGATGACTGTTGCAGGGTGTTTCCTTTCGGACAATATCCATCTGTGTGATGGAACATAAAACGTGATTCCTGAAAAGAGCACCTGTCGCCACGCAGTGGACGCCGAGTGGCGGTACTGGGGTGCAAATACCAGCCTTCGTCGCCGATGAACAACAGTCAGCATGAGCGTCTGAGACAGACACCAGCTGCGCAGGCCGATATGTAGCAACATTCGCTGAACAATCGTCGAGGAGACATTGTTGGCAGCTCCTTGGTGGATCTGGGCTATCAGCTGCTCAACAGCTTCACGGCTGTTCGCTCGTACACGTGTCCGCAGCCGTCGTTCACCCCTGTCACCCGTGGCCCGTGCTGCATCACAGCTGACTCGGAGCCGGTTTGAAATCCAAGGTATACTATAACTACGGCAGCACATGAACAGTTTGCAAACTCGGCCGTTTCGGAAATGCTTCCACCCTTGGCCAGAAACCCAATAATCATACCCGTTTGGACGTCATATAAATCGCTTCGTTTCCGCATTACCACAACGACTGTATTGTTTTCCGCGTGCCCCCGACACACTTGACGTACCCTCTTTTGGAACTGCTGCTATCTGCCGTATGCGAGAGGCTATTGCACGCTGACGTCGCAAATAGGCGGTGGTCAGATTAATGTAACTGGACAGCGTATTTTGCTATGTTTAGTCGGTTTCCAGTCCTTGTCACAGATTGAGCGAGGTGGCGCAGTGATAGCATACTGGACTCGCTTTCGGGAGGACGACGGTTCAAACCCGCATCCGGATATCCTGATTCACGCTTTCCGTGATTTCTCTAAATCGCTTCAGGCAAGTGCCGAGATGGTGACTTTGAAAGGGCACCCTTCCCTAATCCGAAGGGACCGATGAGCTCGCTGTTGGGTCCCCTCCCTCCAAACCAACCAACCAACCTTCTCACAGCGTTCAATCAAAGGAAATCTATATCTTACGAATGAAGAGCGGTTACTTCACATTTAAGACACCCATAACTGAGGCATGCTTGCATTTTTGTCAAAACAGTTCCTACAGAAGCTAATGCTAGGGGCAAATGACATTGCGGATGCTGGTTTCAAGATTGTTACGTCGTGATACCTCGAGAGCTATGCCGGCGGTAGCATAGCTACTGGCAGGGTCTCCCAAGCCGGACTGGTCTCGACAGAGGAGCCACACAAAGTGTGTCCCACAACATAGGGCAGGGAGGGCTCTAGAGGCGTAGTGAAGCCAGCTTCCCTAGAGGAGTAAACCTCATACAAATCCTGGTCCTCCAGGTTGGGGGTTGGGCATGGGGCTAATAACCCCATACTGTAAAAAAAAAAGAATATTACGGAAATTCAACAGAAGCCTCGGAAACTGGATGGAAAGCATGTATCACGACCCCGGCAAAGGAAACGGATAAAGGATCTAACAGTAGCATCGTGGAATGTGAGGACAATGCTTCAGCCTGGAAAGATGAAAGAAATAGCCAATGAAATTTTAAAATTCAAATATGATATTGTAGGGCTACAGGAAATAAGATGGCAGGGGAATGGGCAGATAGATAAACCTGAGTACTCATTGGTATATAGTGGACCAGAATAAAGAACAGGCCAACTTGGAACCGGGTTTATAATAACTAGGGAAATTAGGAAAAGCCTTCTAGAATTTGAACCTATAAATGAAAGGATGTGCAGACTCAGACTAAAAGGTAAATTTAGGAATATATCAATAGTTAATGCACATGCACCAACAGAGGAAAAAGAGGATATAATTAAAGAACAATTCTACGAAGACTTGGAAAAAGTATGCTGTGCAGTACCTAAATATGACCTGATGCTAGTAATAGGAGATTTTAATGCAAAAATAGGGAGGAATGAACATCCGTATGGAGTTTCTGGAAAATATTCACTACATGAAGAAAACAATGAGAATGGAGACTTACTATGCCAATTCGCAGCAAGGAATAATATGATTATTAAAAGTACCTGCTTTCCACATAAAAGGATCCATCTGGGTACTTGGAAGTCTGCAGCCAATGGAATAGTCAATCATATTGACCATATTTTAGTGATTGCACGCCACTCCACGTCAGTTACGGATGTACGGAGCTGCAGAGGACCAAACTGTGATTCAGACCACTTTTTGATAAAATCAGTCTTGAGAGAGAAACTGTCACTAACAAAGGGCAACAGAATGGGAAAGATGATGAAATGGAATACAGACAAACTGAACATCCCTGATGAAGTAAAAAAACACCAAGTAACACTAAGCAGAAAGCTGAGCAATGAAGAGACCACAGTAGGAGTAGATGAAAGGTGGAACAGGTTTGAAAAAGCCATTAAGGATGCTGCAGAGGAAATAATAGGCATAAGAAGGAACAGAAGAACCCAGGAGTGGTTTGATGAAGACTGCAGGTCAGCAATAGAGGAAAAGAACAGTGCAAGAACAAAAGTGCTACAGAGAGAAACCAGAAATAATGTGGAACAACATAGAGAATTAAGGAGAAGAGCTAACAGACTGTGCAAGAGAAAGAAAAGAGAGTGGAATAAGAAGAAATTTCAATAACTAGAAGAACTAAAGGAACAGAGTGAAATAAGAAAGTTCTATCATGCCATAGGCAAAATGAAGAATAGATTCCAACCAAAAATAACGGCCTGTTCCAGTAAAGATGGGAAAATGATAAGGGAGGAAGAACAGATAGTGGGAAGATGGGCAGAGTATTTCAAAGATACACTAAGCACCAGCCTAGAAGATGAAGAGACAGCTGCACAGGAGGGAAGAGTGGAGCTGGAAGTAGACAATGAAACCAATGAGGCAAGAAAGCCAACACTACAAGAGGTCTCCCAGGCTGTGCACAAGTCAAAATACAATCGAGCCCCTGGGGAAGACAGCATAATTGCTGAATTAATAAAAACTGGTGGTGAGGCTGTAATAAAGGAACTGCACACATTAATATCAGATATATGGGAAACAGAAATTATGCCAGATAATTGGAAAATTGGAATAATAGTCCCCATTTATAAGAAAGGGGACAGGACAGCATGTGAAAACTATAGAGGTGTAACACTCCTAAGTACAGCTTATAAGATCTTCACAAGTATATTAAACGAAAGGATACAGAAGTGTGCAGAAGGCATACTAGGGGAATATCAGTGTGGCTTTCGACCAGGCAGAGGAACAACTGATCAAATATTTGTGATAAGGCAAATGATGGAAAAGTTCTATGAATACGATATCGATCTGCATTTCTTATTCATCGATTTCAAACAAGCCTTCGACAGCATAAATCGGCAAGAACTATATAGAGTACTGAAAGAAGTTGGTATTGTGCTAAATTAATAAGACTAATCAGAATGACAATGACAGAGACAAGAGCAAAAGTAAAGGTCCTTAGCAGAACAAGTGATAGCTTTGACTTTAATAAAGGTGTGAAGCAAGGGGATAGTCTCTCCACTGTCCTATTCAACATAGCCCTGCATAGTGCAGTAAATAAAATCAACAAAAGAGGCACCATATTTATGAAAACTAGCCAGATATGTGCATACGCTGATGACATTGCTATAGTAGGAAGAAATACCAATACACTCCTAGAAACATACCGGGCAATGGAAACAGAAGCCTTAAAAATTGGCCTCATAGTAAATGAAAACAAAACAAAATATATGGTAATGTCACAATCTGAGGCCAGAAGAACCCCTAAAAACCTAAACATCAATGGGAAATGCTTCAATGAAGTGTCCTCTTTTAACTACTTGGGAGCCCTAATAACAAATGATAACAGTATTGGAAAGGCTATAAGGGAAAGAATACAAGCAGGAAACAGAGCTTACTTTGCAAATATGCAGCTCTTCAAAAATAGCCTTGTTACAAGAAAAACTAAACTGCTAATATATAATTCCCTAGTCCGCCCAGTTATCACATACGGCTCAGAGGTATGGACGTTGACAGAACACGATAAAAATGCTCTAAGAAGCATTGAGCGGAAAATACTACGCAAAATCTATGGGCCAATAAGGGAGGAAGAAGGCTGGAGAATACGCTACAATGCCGAATTACAAGAGTTAATACAAGGCAGGGACATAGTAAAATTTGTGAAATCACAGCGAATACGATGGCTAGGACACTTGGAGAGAATGGCAGAGGATAGAATTCCAAAGAAAATGATGAAAGGTATGATCCATTCAGTTAGGCGAAAAGGAAGACCTAGAAGAAGATGGATCGATGAGGTAATAATGGATATCAGCAATATGGGAGTCCGGGGGTGGAAAAAAGCAGCAAATAACCGAGAAGTGTGGAGGAAGATCGTTGAAGAAGCCAAGGCTCACCAAGGGCTGTAGAGCTACTGAAAGAGATAACTGAGGCATGCTTGCATTTTTGTCAAAACAGTTCCTACAGAAGCTAATGCTAGGGGCAAATGACATTGCGGATGCTGGTTTCAAGATTGTTACGTCGTGATACCTCCATGCCTCGAGCCTTGTACAATTTTAGCGATTTAAGCTGTTTCTTAAGATTGTTGTTGTTGTTGTTGTTATGGGGTTTTCAGTCCAGAGACTGGTTTGGTGCAGCTCTCCATGCTAGTCTATCCTGTGCAAGCTTCGTCATCTCCCAGTACCTACTGCAACCTACATCCTTCTGTATCTGCTTAGTGTATTCATCTCTTGGTCTCCCTCTACGATTTTTACCCTCCACGCTGCCCTCCAATGCTAAATTTGTGATTCTTTGATGCCTCAGAACATGTCCTGCCAACCGGTTCCTTCTTCTTGTCAAGTTGCGCCACAAAATCCTCTTCTCCCCAATTCTATTCAATACCTCCTTATTAGTTATGTGATCTATCTTTCTAATCTTCAGCATTCTTCTGTAGCACCACATGTCAAAAGCTTCTATTCTCTTCTTGTCCAACCTATTTATCGTCCATGTTTAACTTCCATACATGGCTACACTCCATACAAATACTTTAAGAAACGAGTTTCTGACGCTTAAATCTATACTCGATGTCAACAAATTTCTCTTCTTCAGAAACGCTTTCCTTGCCATTGCCAGTCTACATTTAATATCCTCTCTACTTCGACCATCATCAGTTATTTTGCTCCCCAAATAGCAAAACTCCTTGACTACTTTGTCTCATTTCCTAATCTAATTCCCTCAGCATCACCCCACTTAATTCGACTACATTCCATTATCCTCGTTTTGCTTTTGTTGATGTTCATCTTATATCCTCGTTTCAAGACACCTTCCATTCCGTTCAACAGCTCTTCCAAGTCCTTTTCTGTCTTTGACAGATTTACAATGTCTACGTCGAACCTCAAATTTTTTATTTCTTCTCCATGGATTTTAATACCTACTCCGAATTTTTCTTTTGTTTCCTTTACTGCTTGCTCAATATACAGATTGAATAACATCGAGGAGAGGCTACAACCCTGTCTCATTCCCTTCCCAACCACTGCTTCCATTTCATGTCCCTCGACTCTTATAACTGCCATCTGGTTTCTCTACAAATTGTGAATAGCTTTTCGCTCCCTGTATTTTACCCCTGCCACCTTCAGAATTTGAGAGTATTCCAGTCAACATTGTCAAAAGCTTTCTCTAAGTCTACAAATGCTAGAAACGTAGGTTTGCCTTTCCTTAATCTTTCTTCTAAGATGAGTCGTAGGGTCAGTATTGCCTCACGTGTTCCAACATTTCTGCGGAATCCAAACTGATATTCCCCGAGGTCGGCTTCTACCAGTTTTTCCATTCATCTGTAAAGAATTCGTGTTAGTATTTTGCAGCCGTGTCTTATTAAACTGATAGTTCGGTAATTTTCACATCTGTCAACACCTGCTTTCTGTGGGATCGGAATTATTATATTTTTCTTGAAGTCTGAGGGTATTTCGTCTGTCTCATACATCTTGCTCACCAGATGGTAGAGTTTTCTCAGGACTGGCTCTCCGAAGGCCGTAAGTAGTTCTAATGGAATGTTGTCTACTCCCGGGGCCTTAAGGTTACTGTCACTAGTATCTACGTGACACTCTCCGCAGTGGTGCGGAAGTTAAATTACCAAAGCAATACTGGATCCCGTTTTGCAAAGTAGCATTTCAGAGCAGGATAACACAGCGCCCAAAGTTAAATGACAGCGAAGTGCTCTCTCGGAAAGCGCGAGGAAAAGAGAGCGCGGCGCCGGCAGCCAGGCGGTGAGCGCTATCCAGGCAACAACAGCTGTGCCGCAGCGGCAAGGTGGCCGGGGTGAACGGCCGGCCCATTGCCCGCAGCGAGCCGTCTGCCTGCTCAGGCCGAGTGCCGGACACGTGTCGTCTCAACGCGAAACGCCTTCCGCAGCTCTGATATGCGGCCAGGACGATATCGTGGTCATTCAAGCAGAAATTACAATTTAATTAATACAACGAAATGAATACCCTTAGCTGCATACAGGCGTCGAAAAATGGCTCTGAGCACTATGGGACTCAACATCTTAGGCCATAAGTCCCCTAGAACTTAGAACTACTTAAACCTAACTAACCTAAGGACATCACACACACCCATGCCCGAGGCAGGATTCGAACCTGCGACCGTAGCAGTCCCGCGGTTCCGGACTGCAGCGCCAGAACCGCTAGACCACCGCGGCCGGCGCAGGCGTCGATATATGTCAACGGGGACAGTTGAAAATGTGTGCCCTGACCGGGACTCGATTCCGGAATCTCCTGCTTACATCGTAGACGCTCTAACCTTCTTAGCCACTGAGGACACAAAAGATAGTGCGAGTGCAGGGCCTTATCTCTGGCATTCCTCCCGTGAGACCCACATTCCCAACTTATTGTGCCACACCATATTCGTAGTGCCCCTGCCCATTACACTCATTACTCGCGGCTTCACCTATTCCCGGCCGGCCGAAGTGGCCGTGCGGTTCTAGGCGCTGCAGTCTGGAACCGCGAAACCGCTACGGTCGCAGGTTCGAATCCTGCCTCGGGCATGGATGTGTGTAATGTCCTTAGGTTAGTTAGGTTTAACTAGTTCTAAGTTCTAGGGGACTAATGACCTCAGAAGCTGAGTCCCATAATGCTCAGAGCCATTTGAACCATTTTTGAACCGATTCCCGTAAGAGTTCGGGCAATGTTTGTGCATCCGCACAGAAGATGGTTCAAATGGCTCTGAGCACTATGGGACTTAACTGCTGAGGTCATCAGTCCCCTAGAACTTCGAACTACTTAAACCTAACTAACCTAACGACATCACACACATCCATGCCCGAGGCAGGATTCGAACCTGCGACCGTAGCAGCCGCGTGGTTCCGGACTGAGGGGCCTAGAACCGCTCGGCCACAGTGGCCAGCAACAAAACTGAAAAAATTAAAGTATTCACGGAGCGATAACCATAAAATGAGGGAAGGGTGTATGAGAAGATAAACAACACATTCTAAACGAGCAGTCTGCCATCTGCAATGGGAAGCTGTGCATCGATAAATTACGAACTGTATGGTTTGTGCATAATTACGTAGCGTTTTTCCGTACAGATCCCGTCGTAGACACTAAGCGGAAGGCTATGGTGGTGTGTTGAGACAACACTCAGTTGCCCCTCTCTGATTCGTCGCGTCGTTTTCCTCACCGCGTGACGTCAGCGAAAGCTCGGCCCGCTTACAGGTTCCGAAAATGCCGGCCAGATTAGCTTACTTACGCAGTGTCCTCGTTGAGTAACTGCAGTAGAGGGAAGTGCCTGAACACTGCCGATAGCTAAAAGCTGTAATCTACTGTCAACGACACAAAGGCGTTCCTTGCTTCACTCGCAGTCTGAAGTTAGTGATACAGTCGTTTTCAACGTTCTACATTTTCCGACGTATTACATGTACAAGTATGATTGATGCACGAATAGAATCGTAGACTCACCGAGTTGGCATTGTGCCCACCAGTTAGTGTTACGAGTGCAGCACCGCGATAAAACTTCGATTAAGCAAGAAAAGAGTTTTTTGTGTTACAGTACGCGAGATGTCCCTTTTACGGCAGTGGAGCATGCATTCAGAAGGAATTATCTAAAGAATCGCCACGTAAACAGAGCACTGTGCGTTGATAGTTACAGTTTAGGGAAACTCCTTTTGTCTGTAAAGAGAAAAAGAATACCTGATGTAACCATAGAGTCGCTGAGGGCATGTTTCTTACGCAGTCCAAAAAATCAACGGTCCACCCAAGCTGCGAACTTGGAAGCTATGTGGAAAATTTTTCGACGGAAGCTACATTTCAAACCGTACTGCCTGCAGCTCGAGCAACAGATAAATCTGAAAGATTATGGATGGTGCCTTCAATTTTGCACCACAATGCAGGAAGCACATAAGGACGAACATTTAGTCTCCAAGCTGATATTCAGCGACGAAGAAACCTTCTATTTATCTGGAATGGTGGAATGCAGGATACCGAAAATTCTCATGAAATTGTGACGCGTGAACGACATTCGCCTGAGGTTAATTTTTTCTGTGCAGTGTCACAGACGAAGCTGTGTGGACCGTTTTTCTACTGTGGGAAGACTGCGACGAGTACCTTTCATCTTGATATGTTGCAGTTGTGGTTGCCTCTATAAAAGACTGCTGACTACGAGAATTTCATCATCCAAGAAGACCGGACACCCCTCGTCGGAGCTTTGATGTTCGTCGCTACCTAAACAACGATCTTCCGCATCGCTGGATTGGGCGTTGTGGTGAACTTGATGTGTCTCTGTTCCCTTTGGCTCACCAGATCGCCTTGTGTCTTTTTCTTTGGGAGTGCATTAAGGACCTTGTTTACGTATTCCTGCTGCCAAGAACTCTAGAACCGCTCAGAGAATACATCAGTGCTACCGTGATGACCAATGACAGGATGTTGCTACGTAATGTACGGAACGAACTTGAATACCAGTTTGACGTGTATCATGTGACCAGAGGTGCACTCAAAAAACATTTTTGTAGAGTGCCAGATGCAACCTTGGTGAGTTTACGGTTTATTCATGCATCAAACATATTTGTATATGTATACTTTGGAAAATATAAAGCTCTGAGAACGAATGAATCATTTTTATTGACACCGTTAAATCAGGAACTAAGTGTTTCGTTAGCATACATTGTTTAGTTAAAAACTGATTGCTTCGTTAGCTTACATTATTTAATGACCAGTAAGCGATTTCGAACTGACATAGTAGATCTGTCGAATTCAGTTTTATAGATCACTGCATTACGGAAAGCGTCCCTAATAGATTTTAGCAGTAGTTCGGTGCAAGTATCCTGAGAGCCGGACTTCCGTGATGAGCACGTGACTTTCTCGAGTTCAGTTATGCTACGTGCGTAATGCATGAGAACATGTGAAACCAAATTCTAACGTTAATGGAATACCGTCGTAGCCTTGTCAGCAATACCCTCGTGTTGGACATGTGTTACATGGCTGCTAACTGAAAATTTCCTCTCATCATATAGCCAGTTTTTTCTTAATTATATAACTCACTATACAAGATGAAGGAAAAATGCTGCACTTGGCAGACGGTATGCGATCCAATTCAAGACAAAAGGGTATCGAACAATAACTAGTCCCACGAATAGTTATAAAAGAAATATGATTTAGAAAACGAGGCTCTGGCAACGCTGTAACAGCGTGCAGTGTGGCCAGGAACGGGTACAATGAACTCTGCACAGTGCCGGAGCTGTCCCATTAGCTCAGTGAGACGAGGAAGTACAGTGGGGAACGGTATACAGACTCTCCCATGTTCAGGTCACGTTCACGTCAATTTTGTTATTTAGTTAACGTATCACATAGCATCCAAATGACTCCTCTACAGTGCGGTATTTGCGTACTTCTTTCTGTTACTGTTATTTTATTTAAACATTAAGATATAACATGAACTTCTTACAGATGTAAACGACCACTCTGTTTGGTCCGTGATACAAATACAGCCAACAGAAAATAATAGTGGATATAGTAACAACGTCTCTATTCGATGAGGTACAAAAACCACAACATGTGGGCTACACTGGATCGCACATTATGCTATGCACAATAATGCCTTTCTGCACATCCGCTATTGCCGAAGCGGCTTGTACGCGAGCTATAAGGTCGTGTACATCCATAGGTGAAGTACTACACATTGAGTTGACGGAAGTCATCGGATAGGGGTGTGCACATGTACAGTTAGCGCTAGTGTCGCGTGCACTAGGTATAAAAGGGCAGTGCGTCAGCGGAGATGTTGTTTGTACTGAGGTGATTCACGTGAAAGAGTTTCCGACGTGATTATGGCTGCACGACGGTAAATAAAAGACTTTAAATGCCGAACGGTAATTAGAGTGAGAAGCATGGGACATTAAATTTCAGAAACTATGGACTTCAATATTTCGATATCCATATTGTCAAGAGTGTGCCGAGAATACAAGATATCAGTTGTAACCTCTAACCACGGACAACGCAGTGGCCACGGCCTTTACCTAACGACCGAGAGTAGCGGTGTTTGCGTAGAGTTGTCAGTGCTAAACGACAAGCAAGACTGCGTGAAATAACCACAGAAATCAAGGTGTGACGTACGACTAACGTATCCGCTAGGACAGTGCGGCGAAATCTGGCAGCAGACGAAAGACGCGAGTAACTTTGCCATCAGCACGACATTGCCTGCAGCGCCTCTCCTGGGTTCGTGGACAAATCGGCTGGTCCCTAGACGACTGGAAAACCGTGGCAAGGTCAGATGAGGTCCGATTTTAGTTGGTAGGAGATGATTGGATGGTTCGAGTAAACCCCACGGAGCCATGGACCCAAGTTGTCAACAAGGCACTGTGCAAGCTGGTGGTGGCTCCAAAATTATGTGGACTGTGTCCTCTAGTCGAACTGAACTTACCATTGACTGGAAATGTGTATGTTCGGCTACTTGGAGACCATCTGCTTTCATTCATGGACTTCATGTTCCCAAACAACGACCGAATTTTTATGGATAACAATGAACCATGTCACCGGGCCACAGTTGTTCGCGGTTGGCTTGAAGACCATTCTGGGCAGTTCGAGACAATAATTTGGCCACCAGATCGCCCGACATGAATCCCATCGAAAATTTGTAGGACATAATAGAGAGGTCTATTCGTGCACGATAGCCTGCACTGGCAACACTTCCGCAATTATTGCTGGCTACAGGAGCAGCGGGGCTCAGTCTTTCAGAAGGGGACTTCCATCGACTTGTTGAGTTCGTACCACGTCAAGGTGCTGCAATACGCCTGGCAAAAGGAAATCCGACACGATATTAGGAAGTATCCCTTGATTTCTGTCATCTCAGTGTAAACTTGTTTCTTTAAGCGTCCCCACAAATTAAAATCTAGTGGATTAAGCTACGTGGAACCTGGAGATTAGAACTTTGGACCTCCACGACTGATCTATTTCTTTGGAAATGCTTCGTTTAAATAGTTAAGCACATTCATTCCAAAATGTGGCGGTGCGTCATCATGCCGAACACAGAGTGGAATGTTTTCTAATGCATCAGGCAAAGTATTGTAAAGAAACGTACGATACAGGGGCGCATTCAACCTTTCTGGCAATAGGTATGGACCCAAAAGTACTCCTTCCAAGATTCCAGCCCACAGGTTTATGCCAAAGCGTGTCTGAAAGCCATGTTCACATGTTATATGTGTGTGTGTCTGACCAATAATGGCCTTCATGATTGAAGCTAACGTTGTTGGTCCATATCACGTTATTTATGAAACGTTCGTTATCTTCCACTTACGCAAAAGCCATTCACGAATCTGTACTCGTCGAATGCAATCATCTGGCCGCTGGTATTGAATTAACTTGCAAGGATATGGATGCAGTTCTTAATCGCGCAGCACTTCAGCAACCAGTCGTGGCCACCCCTTGTTAGTGGAGTATGGCAGGCAGCCGAAGTCATTTTCCCTTAATTTTTTGAGTATTTTTAATTACTAACTACCGTGAGTATGGCTTTTGTCTAAGCTAATCTATTGTAGTAAAAAATGTCTAAGAACCGTAACCATTTAATAAAGCAAAAGCACTAATACCCATGGTGCGTTTATTGAAACATTTCTTAAAACACTAGCCTCTGACAAGTATGACGCATCGACACGGGCCACACACAGCGCATGCTAGTTTCGTATAACGAACACTTCTTGCCTAATGTTTCTGATGATAACACGTTTCCAGAGAATGGTGTAACCGCTTTCTAATTACCTTGCCTCTTAGACCGTTCAGACAAAGGTAATCGCTTGGGCATTAAGAGGACTGTGAGGTCTACGGAGCGGAAATTTTTAATTATTCCCCCGCTTGTGCGGTCGCTACAAGTTCCGGGCGGGTCACTTCCGCTGCAGGCGTGCTGCAGAGGCTGGCGGCGAATCTCTGAGAAGATTTCTTCACGACTTTTCATCACCTAACGGTACACGGGCTGCAGACATCTAAGTCATAGTCTTCACATCAGCAGTTCCTAACTGTCCGTTCCAAATAACCAAAAACGAAGCAGCTGTTTCCTAAACGCACGGTTTCGGGAACTCTCATTACATCAGTTACTGTGTTTCGTGTCCACCTATTATGCAAATTGTTGTTCTTTCGGATATGTCCGAAAGAACAACAGATACCAACGGTTACCATGCAGCTCGTCAGAATTAAATTACAATGAAATGAATACCCCTAGCTGCTTACAGGCGTTGATGTAAGTCAACAGGGACAGTTGAAAATGTGTGCCCCGACCGCGACTCGAACGCGGGATCTCCTGCTTACATGGCAGATGCGCTATCCATCTGAGCCACCGAGGATACAGAGGAATAGTGCGACTGAAGGGACTTACGTTTGCCACGCCTCCTGTGAGACCCACATTCGCAACTTACAGTGCCGCACTATATTCATAGTGCCCCTGCCCATTATACTCATTACTTGCGGCTTTACTGCCGATTCCCGTAAGAGTTCGGACACTGTTTGTGCATCCGCACTAAAGAAGATGGTCAAATGGCCGGTGAGCCTTAACTACATATATGTGTGCCCGAACTCTTACGGGAATCGGCAGTAAAGCCGCGAGTAATGAGTATAATGTGCAGGGGCACTATGAATACAGTGCGGGACAATAAGTTGCGAATGTGGGTCTCACGGGAGGCGTGACCGAGATAAGTCCCTGCAGTCGCACTATTCGTCTGTGTCCTCGTGGTTCAGATGGATAGTTGTATCCCAGCTGAGTGGTGAACTGTTTGCCGTTCAAGCAGATGCGTGCGATAGTTTGCCGGCACGGTAGCTCAGCGTGTTCGGTCAGAGAGCTGGTTGGCCTCTGTAATAAAAAACTGAGTGGAAGGATCAACATACGAACTTGAAGGGATGTCATGTGACGTCCGCAACGACCAAACACAACGATCAGCAACGAACAAAATAAAAAAAAAGATGGATAGAGCGTCTGCCATGTAAGCAGGAGATCCCGGGTTCGAGTCCCGGTCAGGGCACACATTTTCAACTGTCCTTATATCAACGCCTGTAAGCAGCTAGGGGTATTAATTTCATTGTAATTTCATACTTAAAATGAGTTTACATTTTATAGAAATGAACAAAAGTACCCACTGTAACAATAATAATGTCATGTGGCTCACTGGCCTGGTGCAAGTCTTTCAGTTGGTCGCCACATCGACGACTTGCGTGTCTCTAATCTACAGTAGTTATCCAATGGGTCAAACGAGACCTACAACTTATTGTCGAATCCGAACCACGTGTCGTATCTGGCTACTCCTTACGTAGTTGAGAGGTGAAGACACTAGGTTAACGTGCAGACTGAAAAATCTAAGGTCTGATCGGGGTAGGATCCCGCCAACTTTTAGCTTCCAGTCAAGCACTTTACCGGTAGACCACCAGGCCCGACAAAGTACCCACTGATTGGCTCTTATAAACGATGGTTGTTTTCATAATAGGTTCAAATGGTTCAAATGGCTCTGAGCACTATGGGACTTAACATCTATGGTCATCAGTCCCCTAGAACTTAGAACTACTTAAACCTAACTAACCTACGGACATCACAAACATCCATGCCCGAGGCAGGATTCGAACCTGCGACCGTAGCGGTCTTGCGGTTCCAGACTGCAGCGCCTTTAACCGCACGGCCACTTCGGCCGGCCCTGAAAGTTTCGTCTGAAAATATGGCCATTGCAAGAGCTCCATAAATCAAGTGATTGATGTCATTACATCATACTACTTTAATGAATGCAGGTAGATTGCTGGAGGAAATTTATACTTGGTGTTGAAGTAGCGAGTCTGTTAGCCCTGTTTGCTGGGCCCAAGCGAGTCTGGCGAATCTTACAAACGTAGCACTGCCGATGGTAGATCCGTATCTGCCGATAAATGTTTCCTTTTCTAATCAACGATGCAAATATCTCGCTTAGTTTAGCTCACGAATAGCACATTGCCGGAAGCACGTAGATTTTTGCCGCGTGTGGCTTCGCACGATGTCACGGCACCACGGGGGAGGAGGGAAGGGACGTTTCATGCACAGTTGACAGTTTGAAAGAACCAGTACACCGAATTGGTACGTAGTGGGATAGTGATATGCACACATACAGATTACGGTGGTATGGCGTACACAAGGTATAAAAGGGAAGTGCATTGGCGGTGCAGTCATTTGTATTGAGGTGATTCATGTGAAAAGGTTTCCGACAACATTATGGGCGCACGACGGAAATTAACGGACTTTGAACGCGGTCTAGTAGCTGGAGCTAGACGCATGGGACATTCCATTTCGGAATTCAGTATTTCGGAATCCATAGTGTCAAGAGTGTACCGTGAATACCAAATCTGAGGCATTAGCTCTGATCACGGCCAACGCAGTGGCCGACGGCCTTCACTTAACGATCGAGAGCAGCCGCGTTTGCATGCTGCTAACAAACTGAATGAAATAATTGCAGAAATCAATGTGGGACGTGCGAAGAACGTATCCGTTAGGGCAGTGCGGCGACATTTGGCGTCAATGGGCTATTACAGAAGACGGCCGACGCAAGCGCCTTTGATAACAGCACAACATCGAATGCAGTGCCTCTTCTCGGCTCGTGACAATATCGGTTGGACCCTAGAAGACTGGAAAACCGTGCTCTAGTCATGTGCGTCCCGATTTCAGGTGGTAAAAGGTAATGGTAGCATTCGAGAGTGGCGTAGACCCCACGAAGCATGAATCCGAGTTGTCCATAATAGTGTCGGCTGTGTTTACATGGAATAGACTCGGTTCTCTGGTCCAACTGAACCGATCATTGACTGGAAATGGATATGTTCGGCTACTTGGAGACGATCTGCTTTCAATTTTGGACTTCACATTCCCTAACAACGACCGAATTTTTATGAATGACAATACGTCACGTCATATTTGTTCGCGGCTGGTTTGAAGAACACTCTGGACAATTAGAGCGAATGACTTGGCCACCGATACAGGCTGACATGAATCCCATCGAATATTTGTGGGACATAATCGACGGGTCATTTCGTGCAGAAAAACCTGCACCAGTAACACTGTCGCAATTATGGACGGCTGAGGCAACATGGCACAATATTTCTGAGGGGGGCTTGCAACGACTTGTTGGACCCATACCACGTCGAGTTGCTGCACTATCCTGGCAAAAGGAGGTCCGACACGATAGCGGGAAGTATCACATAACGTTTGTCACCTTAGTATATACACTACCGGCCATTAAAATTGCTACACCAAGAAGAAATGCAGATGATGAACGGGAATTCATTGGACAAATATATTATACTAGAACTGACATGTGATTACATTTTCACCCAATAGATCCTGAGAAATCAGTACCCAGAACAACCACGTCTGGCCGTAATAACGGCCTTGATACGCCTGGGCATTGAGTCAAACAGAGCTTGGGTGGCGTGTACAGGTACAGCTTCCTATGCAGCTTCAACGTGATACCACAGTTCATCAAGAGTAGCGACTGGCGTATTGTGAAGAGCCAGTTGCTCGGCCACCATTGACCAGACGTTTTCAATTGGTGAGAGATCTGGAGAATGTGCTGGCCAGGGCAGCAGTCGAACATTTTCCAGAAAGGCCTGTACAAGACCTGCAACATGCGGTCGTGCATTATCCTGCTGAAATGTAGGGTTTCGCAGGGATCGAATGAAGGGTACAGCAACGGGCCGTAACACATCTGAAATGTAACGTCCACTGTTCAAAGTGCCGTCAATGCGAACAAAAGGTGACCGAGACATGTACCAATGGCACCCCATACCATCACACCGGGTGATACTCCAGTATGGCGTTGACGAATACACGCTTCCAATGTGCGTTCACCGCGATGTCGCCAAACACGGATGCGACCATCATGATGCTGCAAACAGAACCTGGATTCATCCGAAAATATGTTTTGCCATTCGTGCACCCAGATTCGTCTTTGAGTACACCATCGCAGGCGCTCCTGTGTGTGTGATGCAGCGTCAAGGGTAACCGCAGCCATGGTGTCCGAGCTGATAGTCCATTCTGCTGCAAATGTCGTGGAACTGTTCGTGCAGATGGTTGTTGTCTTGCAAACGTCCCCATCTGTTGACTCAGGGATCGAGACGTGGCTGCACGAACCGTTACAGCCATGCAGATAAGATGCCTGTCATCTCGAGTGCTATGATAAGAGGCCGTTGGGATCCAGCACGGCGTTCCGTATTACCCTCCTGAACCCACCGATTCCATATTCTGCTAACAGTCACTGGATCTCGACCAACGCGAGCAGCAATGTCGCGATACGATAAACCGCAATCGCGATAGGCTACAATCCGACATTTACCAAAGTCGGAAACGTGATGGTACGCATTTCTGCTCCTTACACGAGGCATTACAACAACGTTTCACCAGGCAACGCCGGTCAACTGCTGTTTGTGCATGAGAAATCGATTGGAAACTTTCCTCATGTCAGCACGTTGTAGGTGTCGCCACCGGCGCCAACCTTGTGTGAATGTTCTGAAAAGCTAATCCTTTGCCTATCACAGCATCTCTTCCTGTCGGTTAAATTTCGCGTCTGTACCACATCATCTTCGTGGTGTAGCAATTTTAATAGCCAGTAGTGTAGTTCGTATTTATGTAGTCAAATAAAGAGATATAAAACATATGTACAACTGGAATGATCTTTCAGTTTGCAGAGAAGTGCCCTCTGTTTTAAATCTTCGGATAAATGTCCTCCTGCAAACCATGTGAAAGATTGGAAAATAGGGGTAGGGGATAGGCACTAGCAAAAGTGAAACCCTGAGGAAGAGCCGCAACTCGTTCCTCGATAGCTCAGCCGGTAAGAGCATTGCGTGCAGACTGCAAGATTCCCAATCCAGCATACAGTTTTTGTCCGCCAGTTAGTTTCTATGCACAATTGTTCGACTCATCGATGTACAGATTTCCCCTAAACGTTATTATCAAGACAGAACACAGAAAGCTGACACGCAAAAGCAAATATTGACATCGTTTCTTCTCGAAATGTCAAACTGTTCTTATTTCCTGAGAATCGGAACAAATCGCTTTTCGGCGACTCTACTGCTTGACCTGGTGAGTTAACACTCTGGCAACCCGGATGAGAGGTGCCCGATGCCATTGTCTTCCGCGAGTATTCGGGCAGAGGCCGTTCGCGAGGCGGCCAGCTGTGACGCAAGGCTGGCGCCTGGAATGTACCGCCGCTGACGCCAGCCAGGCAGCCAGCCCGCGCGGCACGTGCTCTGCCCGGCGGTCGCTCCCGCGGCACGCACCTCGTCTGCAACAACACTCCGGCAAGGGAAGCGCCGTACATTATGCACGCACTCCATTACACTGTAATGAACGACTGCGGGTACAGCCGAGAGGCATAGGAAATCGTTCGGCATCAATATGCAAGTGCGACGCTCGTTTGAAGAGCCCGAGCCACTCAATGCTAGAATTATCTTCTTTTTATCCATAAACTATCTGCAGTCACCCCGCTTGCGAAATACGACCTACCAGCCCTTTGGCTTACGCTTCAATCATTACACAAGCATTTTGGCTCTGAGCACTATGGGACTTAACTGCTGAGGTCATCAGTCCCCTAGAACTTAGAACTATTTAAACCTAACTAACCTAAGGACATCACACACATCCGAGACAGGATTCGAACCTGCGACTCAGTCTGTGTCGCCTGGCCACCAAGAGCTGTTTCAGGACGATTGATTCACGGATCTAGTTATACGGCTCCTTTCGTGTAGAGAGATTTTACGACTATGACGAGTGTGGCCTGAAGATGGCATCAATGTAATGCCGAAACTGGTAGCACATAGAAGGTCATAAAATAAAATAAACTTCTACAAATCATACGGCTGTTGGTAAATTATTGCATCAAGAAGTTCATGCCAGCCGTCGTCCCACGATCCATAATGGATCAACGAAGAATCTAAATTCGGTCAGTTGATAAACTGCTGGTCACCATAATTACGACGACAGTACACGTCTAATTGGTACGAAGTGTAGTGCATGCTTCGTTACGCAAATTATTAACCATTTCATCACGACAGTCATCTAGGTTCTGCATACAGGCTGATTCAGCTGCCCCTACCTATGGGTCTTACGCAGCCCACAACACCTTCAAACAGTAGGTGCGAGATTTTCACATTCTCTCACCCGCTCTGCACAAACTATTAACCCTCCAGAAAAAAATGGACGAAACCTTTTGGCAAAAAATTTAATGTAGTTAAGTTTTGTAGTGGGATACGTTTTTGCTAGAAGCAACAGTTTTCGAGTTACTCAAGAAAACGCGTTTCAATGTCACTTTGTAAGCGTATTGTCATATCACTGGCTTGGTTGTGGAGTATCTTTGCGGGCAGCCGCCTCTGTAGAGTCGAGCGCGGGACACGAAACTGATATGTTGTGTAGTGTGTAGCTCTGCATGTGAGAGGCATTGTTAGTATGGAAGTTGAAGTGTTGCTACAAGTGCTATTACAGTAAAGTTATGATATATGGAAATCGTTCAGAGGAAAGTGCGTCAAGAAGTAATTGAAAATGAGCAGTGCCGTCAATAACGTATTTATGTATCCTCTCGTTGCGTGTCGGACAGCATCGATCATCCGCGCCGTGTTCGGTCTCCCGGTATGAACTAATGTGAATCAGTCTTGCAGCGAGTGTGAGGACGTGCGTTCGATCATAGAGTTCCGCATTTATCAACAATCAGCCGCGCCGCGACGCTTACGCGCACGCTCGTACAAGTGAGAACTAAGAAAGTGAAAAATTAATTTTACGAACAGTGTTATATCATTACTAGTGTCAAGGAGGACTATTACCAGATATCTGTATGTGTGGCGAGCGTAAGAACTTCCGTCGGGTTCCCGGGTTCGATTCCCGGCGGGGTCAGGGATTTTCTCTTCCTCGTGATGACTGGGGGTTGTGTGATGTCCTTAGCTTACTTAGGTTCAAGTAGTTCTAAGTTGTAGGGGACTGATGACGATAGATGTTAAGTCCCATAGTGCTCAGAGCCATTTGAACCATTTTGAAGAACTTTCGTTCGATCATTCGGCTTCCGCATCATCAACAATCACCCGCGTCGTGTCGGTTACGCGTACGCTCGTGTTGAGTGATATTGTGGACAGAGAATCTTCGAGATTGTTAATTGGGATAAACATTTATGAATTAGAATCTGAACAGTGCAACCTGCGATTTCCTTTAATCGTCTCACAATACAGTTGTTCATACCAGACGTAGAACAGTGTTGTGTTCTGACGATGAGTGGCTCCCCTGACTCGCTTGCATATTTCGACAGATAATTTCAGGCAAGCCAGCAGCAGTGTGGAGCAGAACAGTACGACCGCCGCGGGATTATCTGGTACGTGGTGGGGATAGGGCGCACGGTCTATAAAAGCAGAAACGACAACCAGTTTAAATGGTACCCCACCCATTTGTATCCCGGGCGCGTTACAACTTTTGTACGTTTTTCTTGAATAACTTTAAAACCATGGCTTCCATTGAAGACGTATGCCAGAACAAAGTTTAACTACATAAAATTTTCTACCATAAGGTACTGCCCATATTTTTTCTATAGGACTAGTAGTTTTAGCGTAGCGAGCAAGAGAATATGAAAATCTCGAGCCTGGTTTTTGCAGACATTGCGGGTTACATACAACCCATAGGTAGGAACAACAGAGTCACCCTATGTAAAGGAAGGTTATGATGTGCGTTTGTCATCCAGAAATCCTATTTCAATGTTGGTTCTTTCTTAGAACACCGTGTTACGTCCCATGTAAGCAAGAGAAATGTGTACTAGCAGGTGTCCAGTAGCAATATCAGGACCTATCGAGGCTGTGGTTTGTAGTTCTTAAGTATTCTACATCAACATCGAGTAAGGTTACGAGGCGCGTTTCTCGTTCAGAAATCAAGTTTCAGTGCTGGTTCTTCCTGAAAAGACCGTGTTACGCTCTATGAAAGCAGGAGAAGCGTCTACTACAACCTGTCCAACGGCAGCGTCATAACCAGTTAATAATGTGGCTTACACTTCCTGTATATTCTACGTCAAAACCTCCATCTGTTTACTCCGCAAGCCATCTTTACGGTCTGTAATTTCTTTTCGCATGTCATTCCCCCCTTTCCTGTTCTATTCGTGAATGGTTCAGGAACGACGGATTTTTGGTAACCCTTCGTGTGGGCTCAGATCCCTCCAACTTAACCTCCACGGTCTCTTCGAGAGATATGCTTACGAGGAAGCACAATATCGGTTAACTCTTCTAGGAACATAAACTATCGGAATTTTATTAATAAATCACACAACGATGCTGAGCGGCTCCCCATGACGCATTTCATTAACGGAACGCGCTGCTCTTCTTTGGAAATTCTATGTTTACTCTGTCAGTCCTGTCTAGTGAGAATCCCGGAATGACGAGCACTATTCAAGTATTGATCGCACGGAGGTTTGTAAGCTACGTGTTTTGTGGGTGCACTACCGTTACTGATGATTCTTCCAATAAATCTCAGTCTAGCATCCGCCTTACCCACCATTAGTTTTAAGCTGTTGTTGTATCTTAAATCATTCCGTACGTATTCTCCTAGATATTTTACGGATGTGGCCGCTACCGCTCATTGTCATCCAAACTCGTAATCACACAATAGTGGGTCTTTCTGCCTGTTTATGAGAAATACGTGATACTGTTCGTGTTAAGGTTCAGTTTCCACTCTATGCATCAAGATTGGGGGTATTTTCGTTCTGCCATTGCAACTACAAAAATTTGTGTTTTTTTTTTTTCATTAGACGCGTTTCGTTTTATTGAAGTAAAGTATCGTCAGTGTTCTGTAATTAAGGTATTTACATTTTGATTTGCTTTAAGAACGAAAAACAGTTCGTTAACAATATGTTGGTTTTTACTTACAGTGATTTCCGCTTGATTTCTCGCCTACATCGGGATATCCCGTCTGCTAGCACATCGTTGATGTTTATCTTCTTTAGACACTGATAGTTGTGGTCTAATGTTTAGTTGCTCTGCAGCATTATGCATTTCTTACGATTTTCACAGCACACACTTTTTCGCACACCACTGTTTTCTGTTTCTTTTTATACTTCTGTGTATTGTGATTTGTGTTTTGTAGTGTAGCCAACATAACCTTGCCACTAATTTGTCTTTGACCTATACTTCTTTTTTCTTTTTTTAATTTATTGTATGTGTGTAATTCTATTAAATTATGTTTTATGTTGCTGTGTATTTATATACTGTGTATGACCAGGAAAGGAATAGTAATGGAGTTTTTTTGGGTGGATGAGGACGAAGCCATGGTGAGTGGACGTAAGTGTATAGTGTGATGGAGTGTGAGTTGGAGGAGAAGGTGAGAAGAAAGAAGCGAAATGAAATTGGGAGGGGTGGTGTTGAGCCCGCATCTCGTGGTCGTTCTTGCTTCCCACGCCCGGGTTCCCGGGTTCGATTCCCGGCGGGGTCAGGGATTTTCTCTGCCTCGTGATGGCTGGGTGTTGTGTGCTGTCCTTAAGTTAGTTAGGTTTAAGTAGTTCTAAGTTCTAGGGGACTGATGACCATAGATGTTAAGTCTCATAGTGCTCAGAGCCATTTGAACCATTTTTTGGTGGTGTTGAGTGGGAGAGGATGAAGGATGGAAAAGGCTCTTTTATTTTTCATGTAATTTCATCATTTATTTTATATAGAATCCTGTTTCCAATATTTATTTAGTCATTGAGTAACTTATGTCCACAAAAGAAAACCTTCCATCAGTATTCCTTCCTTCCTTCCTTCCTTCCTTCCTTCCTTCCTTCCTTCGAAGCGGAATTTTGTGACTTGTGAAATAAATGAGGAAGGGCAAAAGAAAAGGGAAAGAGTAAGGCGAATCAGGGAGGGGAAGAAGGAATAGCGAAGAAAGAAAGATGAAGGGGAAAGAGTAGAAGAAAACAAAATGGAAACGTGGCGGAGACGTACTGAAAGAAATCATGAAGTTGGGCTGTTTTGAGCGACAGTTCCTAATGAGAACAATCTCTATCTTGTGTAAACACGTTTACGTCTTGTTTTTTCCGCTGCTAGATGGAGCCACTCTCGTTATGCCAAGTGAACCACTCCACTGAGAATTTCAAGACCGTGCTTTGCAATTCTTTCTTTTTCCGTTTGTTTGTTACGGTTTTGTATTGAAGGCACCGAAACAATGTAGAAGATATGGTGTTACTGTTGCAAGGGATACGACTCTGGATTGAGTATTTTCCATGTTTTGAAAAAGAATTTTAAGTGTAAGTACCTTTAACTTCACTCTAAAGTACTGATCTCAATAAATGAACCGGCCGATGTGACCGAGTGGTTCTAGGCGCTTCAGTCCGGAACCGCGTTGCTGCTACGGTCGCAGGCTCGAATCCTGCCTCGTGCATGGATGTGTGTGGTGTCCTTAGGTTGATTAGGTTTAAATAGTTCTAAGTCTAGGGGACTGATGACCTCAGATGTTAAGTCCCATAGTGCTTAGAGCCATTTGAACCATTAATAAAGAAATAAACAGCCCAGTCAGCAATGTACATTAAATACAATGTGGGGAGATGTTGACAGGAGTGAGGGATAAAGAAATTTCGGTGACGGTGGCGGGGGCGACCGGATGGAGGGGGGGGGGGGGGGCAAAGTTAAAGCTTTCCCTGACACAGCTTCCTGAAACAGCGCAACAGTGAGGCGTTGCCACAGAAACTTAAACAATATGATGTTACCTGACTGGTAGCAGTGAGTATGCGACACAGGTATGCAAAACTGTCACCGTAAGAGCTGTGTGGGTGTTCTGTAACACAGGAGTCGGCTACCTTTAGTGGCCTGCGCGCCTGACTCACATTTTTACTTAAACACGGGGGCCATCTGGTCACGCAAAAGCAATACTATAGAGTCCGTGAGCTTCATGCTATGGGTAACGGACCGATATGAATGGCACCGCTTTCCCGACACGCCACGTCACACAGTCATGCCAGAATATACGCATTTTTGAGTGTTCATTAATTTTGTGTTCAGCCGGAATTAATACCGCGCGCCGGATTGAAAGCGATCACAGGCCGGATGCGGCCTGTGGGTCGTCAGTTACCCTTCCGTGCTCTAATAGAATCGACACCAGCGGGATTTAAGCTCTCTTAGTCTCATATCTCTTGTCTCTGGAGTACCACTGAGGCACAAAATGACACTGTTTTATCAATGTGATTGGGCTCTTTTTTTTAACTTTCTTTTCTAATAACCAAATTTGATGGATATGGCAATGTATGCATGTGGGCCCTTGAAAAAGGCAATAAAATCAGCACCCAAGCTCAATGTATTTCACCAACGATACTCGACGCGAATTTTCAAGATCTTTTATCGTGACCACGTTTCTTCCAATAATGAAGCGCAGAGAAGAAGAGACTACGCAGCGTGAAGAAAGTCGCTGCCAAAAGATGACTTACAGGCTTTCGGGCATGATCTGCAAGTGAAAGATGGAAGGATGCTCAAATCAGAACTACTGTGGAGACCAACGGATGGGAACAGATGTAGATGAAGATCTCGTAACATCTGGGAACGAACTTCTGAAAAAGATCTTCAGAGCGTGGACATGATCTGGGAGGAAGCCGAAAAGCTGTCAGCTGATATACACCGAATAACAAAGAAACTGGAATAGGCAAACAGGCATCCGTATTCAAATACAGAGATATGTAAACAGGAAGAATACGGCGCTGCGGTCGGCAACGGCTATAAAAGACAACAAGTGTCTGACGCAGTTGTCACATCGGTTACTGCTGCTACAATGGCAGGTTATCAAGATTTAAGTCAGTTTCAACGTGGTATTATAGACGGCACAAGAACGATGGGACACAGTGTCTCCGAGGTAGCGATGAAGTGGGGATTTTCCCGTACGACCATTTCACACCAGTGTACAGCGAATATCAGTATTCGGTAAAACATCAAATCATCGACATCGCTATGGCTGGAGAAAGATCCTGCAAGAACGGAACCAACGACGACTGAAGAGAATCGTTCAACGGACAGAAGTGCAACCCTTCCACAAACTGCTGCAGATTTAAATGCTCGACAATTAACAAGAGTCAGCCTGTGAACCATTCAACGAAACATCATCGATATGGAGCCGAAGGATCACTCGTGCACCCTTGATGACTGCACGCCTCGCCTGGGTCCGTCAACACCGACGTTGGGCTGTTGATGACTGGAAACATGTTGGCTGGTCGGACGAGTCTCGTTTCAAACTGTATTGAGCGGATGGACGTGTATGGGTATGGAGACAACCTCACGAATTCATGGTCCCTGTATGTCAGCAGGGAACTGTTCAAGCTGGCGGAGGCTCTGTAATAGTGTGGGATATGTACAGTTGGAGTGACATGGGACCCCTGATCCGTCTAGATACGACTGAGTGGTGACACGTCCGTAAGCATCCTGTCTGATCACCTGCATCCATTCATGTCCAGTGTCCATTCCGACGGACTTTGGCAATTCCAGCAGAACCATGCGACACCACTTTCGTCCAAAATTGTTACAGAGTGGCACCAGAAACACTCCTCTGGGTTTAAACACTTCCGCTGGCCACCAAACTCCCCAGACATCCAGACATGAACATTATTGAACATATTTGGGATGCCTTGCAACGTGCTGTTCAGAAAATACCTCCACCCCTTCGTACTCTTACGAGTTCATGGACAGCCCTGCAGGATTCATGGCGTCAGTTCCCTCCAGAACTACGTCAGACGGTAGTCGTGTCTATGCCACGTCGTGTTGCGACACTTCTGCGTGCTTGCGGAGGCGCTACACTATATTAGGTATGTGTACCAATTTCTGTCGCTCTTCAGTGTAAAAAAAAGAACGTTAGGATGTAACGTACCATCAACGGCGCTTACGTCAGTGACATTAATGACGGAACACCTGCTAAGTTGGACAGTAAAAAAAAATATTCCGCGCCCGTTTTCTAGATCTACATCTACATTTATACTCCGCAAGCCACCCAACGGTGTGTGGCGGAGGGAACTTTACGTGCCACTGTCATTACCTCCCTTTCCTGTTCCAGTCGCGTATGGTTCACGGGAAGAACGACTGCCGGAAAGCCTCCGTGCGCGCTCGAATCTCTCTAATTTTACATTCGTGATCTCCTCGTGAGGTATAAGTAGGGGAAAGCAATGTATTCGATACCTCATCCAGAAACGCACCCTCTCGAAACCTGGACAGCAAGCAACAGCGTGATGCAGAGCGTCTCTCTTGCAGAGTCTGCCACTTGAGTTTGCTAAACATCTCCGTAACGCTATCACGGTTACCAAATAACCCTGTGACGAAACGCGCAGCTCTTCTTTGGATCTTCTCTATCTCCTCTGTCAACCCGACCTGGTACGGATTCCACACTGATGAGCAATACTCAAGTAAAGGTCGAACGAGTGTTATTTAAGCCACCACCTTTGTTGATGGACTACATTTTTTAAGGACTCTCCCAATGAATCTTAACCTGGCACCCGCCTTACCAACAATTAATTTTATATGATCATTCCACTTCAAATCGTTCCGTACGCATACTCCCAGATATTTTACAGAAGTAACTGCTACCATTGTTTGTTCCGCTATCATATAATCATACAATAAAGGATCCTTCTTTCTATGTATTCGCAATACATTACATTTGTCTATGTTAAGGTTCAGTTGCCACTTCCTGCACCAAGCGCCTATCCGCTGCAGATCATCCTGCATTTGGCTGCAATTTTCTAATGCTGCAACTTCTCTGTATACTACAGCATCATCCGCGAAAAGCCGCATGGAACTTCCGACACTATCTACTAGGTCATTTATACTTATTGTGAAAAGCAATGGTCCCATAAGACTCCCCTGTGGCACGCTAGAGGTTACTTTAACGTCTATAGACGTCTCTCCTTTGAGAACAACATGCTGTGTTCTGTTTTCTAAAAACTCTTCAATCCAGCCACACAGCTGGTCTGATATTCCGTAGGCTCTTACTTTGTTTATCAGGCGACAGTGCGGATCCGTATCGAAAGACTTCCGGAAGTCAAGGAAAATGGCATCCACCTGGGAGCCTGTATCTAATATTTTCTGGGTCTCATGAACAAATCAAGTGAGTTGGGTCTCACATGATCGCTGTTTCCGGAATCCATGTTGATTCCTACAGAGTAGATTCCGGGTTTCCAGAAATGACATGATACGCGAGCAAAAAATATGTTCTAAAATTCTACAACAGATCGATGTCAGAGATATAGGCCTGTAGTTTTGCGCATCTGATCGACGACCCTTCTTGAAAACTGTGCTCTTTTCCAATCATTTGGAACCTTCCGTTCCTCTAGAGACTTGCGGTACACGGCTGTTAGAAGGGAGGAAGCATTCCGGAATTCGACCAAACAGATAAGGGGGAATATACGGAAGCCTAAATCTTGGCGATAGGATGGAGTTTTGAAATCCACTGGCCCATGTGCAACTCCAGAGCGTCAAGTGCTGCACCGCCTCGCTTGGTAAATACGAATGTGTAATGGTTCCACGTGAATCCCTGGTTGGAGGGGCGGAGTGCTGGGCCGTTAGGCCGACCTCTAAGTATAGCATAGGAGACGGCGCGACCAGCCAGAACGCACTTTGCCTTTCGGACGTTCGCCCGCGCCCCGGTGTCGTATTCCGGACGCGGCACTGGCCGGCCGCGGCGACCTTGTATGGCTGGGGCGCACAGTGGCCACACGGCGGCCGCTGGCTCTCCGGCGACGCAGTGGGCTGGCTGTTGCCTAATGACGCAGCTCCTTTATCCGCACCCAAACGGTAGGCAAGCTCGCATGTCGGACTCGGTCCCGAGTGACAACCTCAGGCAGCGGACCGTGGTCCACATTACAGTGGGAGGCGGCTTCGTTTCGTGTCTGGAGGCGCAATTTCTGCGTTCTCGGCATAGCTTCTTCAGAAACAGCAGCTGAGGAGCCACTCAGTCTGAGCACCACAATTAACGACGCGTCACACATACTTCGATAAATGCTTAATAGACTTCAGTGACGGGATACGTCAAAAATGAAACCAAACTTATCATTTAAAAACTAATGTTGATACATTTCTGAAATGGGTAGTTTTCCGACTTCGACTGTAATTAATACGGGAAATTCCGAGAAGCGTTGCATATCGAAGTCGCAGCATGCCTCCGACCGATATACACTGAGGTGGCAAAACTCATGAAATAATGATATGTACACATACAGAAGCGTTGGTATCGCGTACACAATATACGAACGCGAAATGCATTGGCTGTGCTGTCATTTGTACTCAGGTGATTCATGTGAAAAAGTTTCTGTCGTGGTTATGGCCGTACGACGGGCATTAACGGACTTTGAACGCGGAATCGTAGTTAGATCAAGACTCATGGGGTATTTCACTTTGGAAAGCAGAGAATTCAGTACTCCGAGATACACAGTGTCAAGAGTGTGCCGAGAATACTCAATTTTAGGCACTACATCTCACCACGGCCAACGCACTGGTCGACGGCCTTCACTTAACGACCGAGAGCAGCGGCGTTGCGTAGAGTTGTCAGTGCTAACTGACAAGCATCTTTGGGTGAGATAATCACAGGAATCAATGTCAGACGTAGGACTAACGTATCCGTTAGGACACTGCGACGAAATCTGGCGTTAATTGGCTATGGTAGCAGACAACCAACGCGTGTTTCTTTGCTGATAGCACGACAGTGCCCGCAGCGGCTCTCCTGCGCTCGTGAACATATCAGCTGAACCCGAGACAACTGAGTGGAAAACCGTGGCCTGGTCTAATGAGTCCCGATTTCAGTTGGTAAGAGCTGATGGTAGGGTTCCAGTGAGACACAGCGCCCACGAAGCCATGGGCCGAAGTTGTCAACAAGGCACTGTGGAAGCTCGTGGCGGCTCCATACTGGTGAGCGCAGTGTTTGTATGGATGACTGACTGGAAATGGTTATGTTCGACTACTTGGAGACCATTTGCAGCCATTCAGGAACTTCACGTTCCCAAACGATGACGGAATTTTTGTAGATGACAATGCGCCATTTCACCAGGCGACAACTGCTCCCAATTGGTATGGAGAACATTGTGGACAGCTGGAGTGAATGATTTGGCCAGCCAGATCGCCTGACATGAATCCGAACGAACATTTTCGGTACATAGTAGAGAGGTCAGTTCGTACACACAAACGTGCACCGGCCAACACTTTAGCAATTATGGACGGCTATAGGGGCAGGAGACTCCCAACGACTTGTTGAGTCATGGCCACGTGAATTTGCTGCAATACGCCAGGGGCAAGAAGGTCTGACACGATATTAGGAGGTATTATCCCACGACTTTTGTCATCTCATTGCATATCGAACGCGTGGCTCTCGAGGCGCCAAATATGGATATTGTTATATGCGTTGACAACAGAATGTCGTGTAACGTCGTTTATAACAACGACTGTATCCGGTTTAGTATAGAGTTCGTTAGTCTCACCAAGCAGAAGGTAATTCTGCAATTATTAATGTAGACCGTTGTTTACACTTTTGTTGGGAGTATGAGTTGTTGCTAAACCACGAGCTGAGAAACTGCATCGACTGTCTTGGAGAGACATCTCTGTAAGAAAGCCACCTACGCAGAATGCCCTCTTCTGTTGTTCTGGACAAAACGCAAGAAAAGGAAAAATATATTGCTTGATACCTCTAAATTGGCCATCGAGAAGAGTATCATTGTAGTGTCGTTCTGGGTAAAAGAACACACATTAGAAGCCACTGCGTCGGAGACTGGAGTGTCACTGCATATTGGTTGCGACTACCACGGTTTTTGTCGTGAGGTGTGCTACTTTACTTTCATGAATGAAGTGCCCCTCTCGGTGGTGACAATAAGGTTGCAGAAGTTGATGTGTCACATACCGGCACTCGGAAGTACAATAGAGGCGTCTCCTGCAAACGGAATGGAACATGTTCAAGTATGGATTTTGTGAGTCTTGGAAGTGCTTTATACTTCAAATAAACTCTAGTTGTAAGAAATCTTTAGTGCCCCTTACAAAGCACTTCATAGGCCAGGAACCAAAGCTATAAATGACGGCTAGAAGTCTTACAAGGCTTTGAGAAAAAGAAGGCACAGATCTCAAATTTGTGTCTTCCGACACACCTGCAATTTTGAGCGCTTGTGAAAATTGTGAAATCCTCAATTAAGAGAGAAGGTCTACCGGGAGATCGAGATGAGCGAGACATTTTCGAATATCTGTTCTTCGAGAATTTATGATTGTCTGGCAAAACTGTTCCTTTTGAGACACTGCCGATATTTCTGAGAGACGTATCAAGAGCGAAATCTGACTATGGAAAAAAAGATTGCTCCCGGCCGCCTGCACCACACGCGGAATTGTCCACGCTGAAGATGTGGCTGACGAGTAAATCAAGTGAGGTTCCTAGTTTCCTTTGTAAATAACTTTAAGTTACAAAGCTTTCGTCATTTGTAACGCTGTAAACAGTATCCATATTTTCCGCCTGGAGACTCGTGCGTTCGAAACATATCGACCGGACGCAGGCCGCAACTTCGTTTGCAACGCTTCTTTGAAATTACGGTTATTACCTGTTCTCCACAATTCCCCAATTTCGGCCGTTATACCATTTGCTAGAGCTACTTGCCAATATCCAGACGAAATTCCAAACTACCATATATATATTTGTATATAAGGCACTTGCACGTCTCATTGACAAACAGATTTTCACGTAAATAATGATATATTTTTCATTAACTGTATACAGGGCGCTTGCCTTTTATATGCACAAACGAAACTTAACGAATTGAGGACAATGAAGCAAACAACTAATCCTAACAAACATAGGTCCGGAAACCAATGGCTATCCCGATATCATGTATTTTGACGGAGTACAAGAAGACATTATAATACAAACTAATGGCCTTGCCGCAGTGGTAACACCGGTTCCCGTCAGATCACCGAAGTTAAGCGCTGTCGGTCTTAGATGGGTGACCATCAGGTCTGCCGAGCGCTGTTGGCAAGTGGGGTGCACTCAGCCCTTGTGAGGCAGACTGAGGAGCTACTTGACTGAGAAATAGTGGTTCCCGTCTCGTGAACCGACATACGGGCCGGGAGAGCGGTGTGCTAATCACATGCCCCTCCATATCCGCATCCAGTGACGCCTTTTGGCTGAGGATGACACGGCGGCCGGTCGGTACCGTTGGGACCTCCAAGGTCTGTTAAGACGGAGTTTACTTTTAGTGGATCCAGACTGCAATATTTGTTTGAAGAGAAAACATTACAACAAGTGTTACGCACGGCCACCGTTCATGTAAACGCAGACTTCAACACGTCTCTTCATTCACGCCTATTCACGTTCAAAAACCTCAGAGGTTATCTGAACGCGTAAATAACCATCCACAATACGTTACCGGAATTCATCGGCACTATTAATTGCACCAGGCTTTTAAATATCCCCTAATGCGCCCCGCCCCCTCTTCACACAGAAAAAAATGCAGCAGGTTCAAGTTCAGTGACGTTGGAAGCCATCGTTCTGGCGTTGCTATGACCGATCACTTGTTGCCGAAACGTTATGCACCGCTAGTTAGGCACTCGGAATGATGATAAAATCAAAGGAGGTAAGATTATCACTTTGTAATTTACGCCTTCTTGCGATCTTTCGAAATAAACGTGGCCTTTGCCTCTAACACTGGCATGACTAAACTTGTGCTTACGTCGTATCGGTGAAACCAGTGGTTTCCGGCCCTATGTTTATTAGTATTATTTGCTTTTAAGTGTCCCCCACTTGTCCCTTTCATTTGTACCTATAGTATTCAAGCACCCTGTATGTTGACGTTCGGGAAACACGAAGTGAGCGTACGTCGATATCAGGAATACAAGCAATTGCCTATTGTCATAGAATGGACATGCTCTATACAGAATCATCGTAAGCAGTCTGAGAAGATCTTAAGGGTATTGCAGAGTAGGTTGTGCTGAGAAATCTTAAGAAAAAATTCGATACGTCGGGCCGTTTCCGAGTTACTTAGCTTTGAATTTAGCCAATCAGACCATTGCGCCCACAAACTCAAGCTGTCCGCCAGATACAATGAGTGTCATAAACGATAGTGCACTAGAAATCTCAGTCTTTGGTCCGGGTTGGATCTTTACTACCGTCCCATGTTCAGTTTTTACATCTCGAAGTACAAATTTGGTAACACTGTCTTTGGTGGTCCGCTGGAATTTGTTCACATAATGGATTGATTGGCTAACTTCAGTGCTGATTAACCCGCGGAACGGTGTAATGTGTCAATTTTTTTTTAACAATTATTTCCCAGCACAACCTCCCCAGCAATACCGTTACTGTTTATGAATATCCTGTATATCCCTCTTGTGATGGTTTTTTAACTGTAATAATGGCTGTCATTGGCCGGTTGTGGCAAATAGACATATTACAGTTAAAGGGCCGGCCGCGGTCGCCGTGCGGCTCTAGGCACTTCAGTCCGGAACCACGCGGCTGCTGCGGTCGCAGGTTCGAATCCTGCCTCGGGCATGGATGTGTGTGATGTCCTTAGGTTAGTTAGGTTTAAGTAGTTGTAAGTTTAGAGGACTGATGTCCTCAGCTGTTAAGTCCCGTAGTGCTTAGAGCCATTTTTTTACAGTTGAAGGCAGGAAATTATGCCAGTCAGAAATTTTGTACAACTGTGGTAGCTTCCAGGATAAAAGTAGTCCTGACACAGTTCAGGTCGCTTTTTCTGCTTACAGTATTCCTAGCGTCTGGTAACGGTTAAGTCGTCTTCAAAACATATGTTGTGACAGTAATGGCTTCTTTGAAGAACAAAGACCAGTCAGCTGAGAAAAGAAATACCCTTTTGACTTAGATGTATTGAAATTTGTTCTGGATCGGGACTGGAACTCATCTGTAAAAAATGTTCTCACAGAATGGGCTATGCGATCAACCCCCACAGCCCCCCCACCCCCTAAGGTCCAGTGTGGCAGCGCCTCTGACCCACAGGCAAACGCAGGATTCGGGCTCGTGCCCTTTCCGGCACCGGTTTCCCTCTGTCATCAAGTGTAACCACACTTAGTTGCGAAGTATAAGACTTATTTCGTATAGAAACTCAATTTTCCTGCCACGCGGTGTCTGCTATTTTGGAAGTGGTTAAAAGTAGCTGTGTTTCATGATTTGGTGACGATCTTTTCAAGATATGAAAGTGATTCCTCTGGAACAGCAACGTCATTGTATGCCTGACTGGGAAATGTTGGCAGAAACTAACAATGAGCGACATAAAGCTTACGAAAAGAAACGCACGAAGCGAATCTAGTTCGGGAGTGGAACGAAAGTCTCATGGGGCAGAGTATAAATTGATGGCTGTAGAAACCAGATTGGCTATCACCAGCATTTAGAGAACGTCGATGTCATCATATGCCTTAAACATCACATCACATAAACAGTTTTACTTGGGAGTAGCATAACGTCTATGTGAGGCAGTTCGGAGGAGAAGACCTCATCTTGTGAATGCTCCACTACAGAAAAGCTCTAGCGCTTTTGACTCAGAAGTTCTTCGTTATAGAGAATAAACGTTATTCCGCTACTATTGTTTTTCCTTCACTCAACGGTGTTTACTATTTTTTAATTATTGCTATCGATTTCGAAGCAATTCCGTGTTCATCTTCAGGCAGCTTAGCACTGTGATGGGTATGATATACGACAGCAAACATATCCTGTTAACGTACCCCGAATCGTATAGTGTGATTACCGTATTAGAGCATACTGGAGTACATTCAACGGATATGCTCGCAGAGGTGTATCACATCCATTAAGCTTGCACTGGTGTGGTAATTATAACAAAAGACACGTAAGTACGTTATCAGATACACAAGCTCCAGTCACATTAATATGACTACCGCCAATGTTCGACGTCAAAGGGCCGTAACCACTCACAGACGACAGGTGGCAGCACTAGCGGTGGAGGGTATATACGTAAAGCGTCTTGAGGGACGCGGACAACAGTGTAGTCGTTGTCGTGATGCGGAAACGGACCGGTTTATCTGAAGTCCAAGACGGCATGATCATTGGCCTTCGGGGCAAAGGTGGAATCATTTCAGAAACACCTGTGTTTGTAAATGGTTCGAATGACGTCGTAATTAAAGAATACCGAGCAGGGAGAAACGGCACTACCCAAACCTGTTACCTGAGGCAACTATGGTGCACCACGGCCCTAGATAATGGGGGTGAACGACGGCTGTAGATACGTGTATGGGCCAATAGACATGCACCTGTTGAGCAACCGACTGCCCAGATGAACCAAGGGGCTACCAACTGTGTCTCCTCAACACCATTCAATGACCGTTGCTACATATGGGCCTCCGCAGCGGGCGCTTGGTTCGTGCACTCAATTTGAATACTGTTCATCGAAGACAAAGACTGGAATTTGTACACCTGTACCGCAACTGGACTACTGAGAGGCGAGAGGTGCCGCTTTCACACAAAACAAGTTATATGCTCCATCGGGCAGATGGTCGATGGTTTGAACGGCGTAAAACGTCCTGTGGAAGTTTTCGTGGTATTTCCTGGGTGCTCTCGTCATTCTGGAAGGCACAATGTATGAACACAATTTATAAGTATGTATTATGTCAACCCCTACATGCATTTTGTTATCAATCGGAACGATGGCATCTACCAGCAGGACAATGCAACATGCCACACAGCTCGCAATGTACGTGCTTGGTTCGAAGAGCGCCAGGATGAATTACGTACTCTCCTGGCCACTAAACTGAACGGATTTGAACCCAATCGAGAATCTGTGAGACCACCTCGATTGGGCTGTTTGGCGCATGGATGCTCAACCGAGAAACCTTGCGCAGCTGGCCACGACACTGTAGTAGTGGGCATGGCTCCACTTCGCTGTCGGTACTGGCACTCTTCTTGTACATCTCGCAGTGGTAAATCAGGCCTTTGACATGTGGTCACAGTAATGCGAATGGACAGTGCACTCGTAGCGGCATATCACATGGACCACCGTGCTAACGTGCTTGAAGAGAAAGCTGTAGTTGCTTCGAAGTCGATAGCAAATAAGTAAACAACGATAAATACAGCTGAGTAGAAAACAGTAAGAGAGCAGCCATTGTTCTTCATGCCAAAATACGAGGGTTGGAACTTTAATAATGGCAACTATTTATTTATAGCTCGTACAAAATAGGTACGTGTTTCAAAGTTTTACTGACCTTCAACGTAGTCACCAGCATTGTGTATAACCCGTTGCCAGCGATGTGTAAGTCGTAGGATACTCTTAGCAGTGCCAGTTGTGTTGACAGTTCGAGCGGCGCAGTCTATTGCTCGACGAATTTGTAGCAGTTTTGAAGCGAATGCCGCGAAGTGTTTCCTTCAGTTTAGAAATCGAGTTGAACTTACGAGGGCTTAAGTCAGAGGAGTACAGGAGGTGGTACAGAGCAGTCCCATCAGTCAAACAAATTTTAGTAACAGCTTTCATTGTACGTGCTTGAGAATTGTCCTGCAAAATTATGATCAGGTCCTGCAGAAAGTGTCATCACTTCTGTCTCTATGCTCTTCATTTTTGAAACACAACCTACGACAGCGGTACGTGCACACTGCAAAAAATGAAGCTCGCCATCAAGTCCATACGCCCAAGAATGTTGAAAGACGGCATCATCCTGTTGCAGGATGGTGCCCGCCCCCATGCAGTCAAGGTTGTTTCGTCTGCGCTCGGAAGCCTTTACACATTATCCTCCATACAGTCCCGTTTGGGTTAAACTCTATTTTATTTTAAGAGCTTACTGGTTTCAACTCGGCTAACTTACAAACATTGTTTATGCCACTGTGATTCCTGTCTATGAAGTTTGAGCTCTGTTGGTAATTTATATGAATATTATTTGTGCTGCTTTTGTGTAATTTATTTGGTATTCAGAATTAATATGAGTTCAGTTTTACTACGTTCTGTTTGAGTGGAAGCTATGTGGGCGCTCTTTAAATTTTATTTATTCACTCTTTTATACTTCTAGCCTGAGTTGTTGCAACATACAGTACGTTAGTACGTTCTCTCTCTTGGCTGAAATTTGCATTCTACCTAGTTCATGTTTGGCTATTTAATGAGATAACCTCTACCTATGTATGAGTCCGCAAATAATATTTTTCTGGTTTACATGAAGGTTATACTTCATACTCTCTTATTGTCTTCCTGTCATTATCTCTTTCGATCTGCTGTGATTACAGAATAGCTGTGTCAATTAAATTTTTAGTGATACTTGGTGTTTTTTTTTGGATGGGGGATGGGGTGGGGGGAGAGGGAACTGCCTTACTGTCTGTCTGTTCTAGTAGTACCTCAATTTGTACTATGAATTCAAATGAAAACGAGGGAGATGGAAAAAAGTAAGCACACCGTTTATTATTTAAAAACTGTTAATACATTTACCTCACAGTGAGACAAGACGGTCATTACCTTCACGGAAAAATGTTTGCGTTTGCATACGGAACCATGATTGTACTCAGGCCTGTACCTCGTCGTTCGAAGCAAATTCACGGCCACGAATGCCTTTCTTCTGGGCTCCAAAATATGGAAATCGCATGGGGAGATTGGTGCAAATGGCTCTGAGCACTATGGGACTTAACTTCTGTGGTCATCAGTCCCCTAGAACTTAGAACTACTTAAACCTAACTAACCTAAGGACATCACACACATCCATGCCCGAGGCAGGATTCGATCCTGCGACCGTAGCAGTCCGGCGGTTCCGGACTGCGCGCCTAGAACCACTAGACCACCGCGGCCGGCTCGCATGGGGAGAGATCGAGGCTTTATGAAGGGCTCCCCGGTAAAACTTTTGCAACGTAGTCGACACAACAGGCTCGCTAGCTTAGGGAAACTGATGATGACCTTTTTCTTTGACTGCAAGGGTCCACATTAACTTTATGAAACGCAGTACCACAACGAACGCACAGCGGTACGTGGACACTGCAAAACATGAAGCTCGCCATCGAGTCCAAACGCCCAGGAATGTCGACAGATGGCATCATTCTGCTGCAGGATGGTGCCCGCCCCCCTGCAGCAAAGGTTGCTTCGTCTACACTCGGAAGCCCTTACACCTCCTCCATCCAGTCCCGAAGTCTCTCCATGCGCTTTGCGTATTTTTAGGGTCCTGGAGAAAGAAATCCATGGCCTCCAATTGCTTCGGATAGAGAGCTGCACGCCTGGGTAGAATCAGGGTTCCGTGGGCAACCGCAAACATTTTTCATGAAGGCATTGATGACCTTCTCTCACAGTGAGATTAATGTGTTAACAGCTATGGCGATTACTTTTGAAATAGTAAGCAATTTGAAGTTCTGCAAGGTTCGCAGGAGAACTTCTGTAAAGTTTGGAAGGTAGGAGACGAGATACTGGCAGCAGTAAAGCTGTGAGTACCGGGCGTGAGTCGTGCTTCGGTAGCTCAGATGGTAGAGCACTTGCCCGCGAAAGGCAAAGGTCCCAAGTTCGAGTCTCGGTCCGGCACACAGTTTTAATCTGCCAGGAAGTTTCATATCAGCGCATACTCCGCTGCAGAGTGAAAATCTCATTCTGGAAACATCCCCCAGGCTGTGGCTAAGCCATGTCTCCGCAATATCCTTTCTTTCAGGAGTGCTAGTTCTGCAAGGTTCGCAGGAGAACTTCTGTAAAGTTTGGAAGGTAGGAGACGAGATACTAGCAGAAGTAAAGCAGTGAGTACCGGGCGTGAGTCCTGCTTCGGTAGCTCAGATGGTAGAGCACTTGCCCGCGAAAGGCAAAGGTCCCGAGTTCGAGTCTCGGTCGGGCACACAGTTTTAATCTGCCAGGAAGTTTCATGTCAGCGCACACTCCGCTGCAGAGTGAAAATCTCATTCTGGAAACATCCCCCAGGCTGTGGCTAAGCCATGTCTCCGCAATATCCTTTCTTTCAGGAGTGCTAGTTCTGTAAGGTTCGCAGGAGAACTTCTGTAAAGTTTGGAAGGTAGGAGACGAGATACTGGCAGAAGTAAAGCTGTGAGTACTGGGCGTGAGTCGTGCTTCGGTAGCTCAGATGGTAGAGCACTTGCCCGCGAAAGGCAAAGGTCCCGAGTTCGAGTCTCGGTCGGGCACACAGTTTTAATCTGCCAGGAAGTTTCATGTCAGCACACACTCCGCTGCAGAGTGAAAATCTCATTCTGTTCTCAGGTATTGTTGAAAGGAAAGTGCGAGTATTAGTTGAAGACCAATTGGATGAAAATCAGTGTGGGTTTAGGTCTCTTAGAGGTTCTCAGGACCAGATCATTAGCTTACGGCAAATAATGGAGAAGTGTTATGAGTGGAACAGAGAATTGTATCTATGCTTTATAGATCTAGAAAAGGCATATGACCGGGTTCCTAGGAGGAAGTTATTGTCTGTTCTACGAGATTATGGAATAGGAGGCAAACTTTTGCAAGCAATTAAAGGCCTTTACATGGATAGTTAGGCAGCAGTTAGAGTTGACGGTAAATTGAGTTCATGGTTCAGAGTAGTTTCAGGGGTAAGCAAGGCTGCAACCTGTCTCCACTGTTGTTCATATTATTTATGGATCATATGTTGAAATCAATAGACTGGCTGGGTGAGATTAAGATAGGCGAACAGAAAATAAGCAGTCTTGCATATGCGGATGACTTAGTTGTGATGGCAGATTCGATTGAAAGTATGCAAAGCAATATTTCAGAGCTAGATCAGAAATGTAAGGACTATGGTATGAAGATTAGCATCTCCAAAACGAAAGTAATGTCAGTGGGAAAGAAATATAAACGGATTGAGTGCCAAATAGGAGGAACAAAGTTGGAACAGGTGGACGGTTTCGAGTACTTAGGATGCATATTCTCACAGGATGGCAACATAGTGAAAGAACTGGAAGCGAGGTGTAGCAAAGCTAATGCAGTGAGCGCTCAGCTACGATCTACTCTCTTCTGCAAGAAGGAAGTCAGTACCAAGACTAAGTTATCTGTGCACCGTTCAATCTTTCGACCAACTTTGTTGTATGGGAGCGAAAGCTGGGTGGATTCAGGTTACCTTATCAACAAGGTTGAGGTTGCGGATATGAAAGTAGCTAGGATGATTGCAGGTACTAGTAGATGGGAACAATGACAGGAGGGTGTCCACAATGAGGAAATCAAAGAAAAACTGGGAATGAACTCTATAGTGTAGCAGTCAGGGCGAACAGGCTTAGATGGTGGGGCCATGTTACACGCATGGGAGAAGCAAGGTTACCCAAGAGACTCATGGGTTCAGCAGTAGAGGGTAGGAGGAGTCGGGGCAGACCAAGGAGAAGGTACCTGGATTCGGTTAAGAATGATTTTGAAGTAATAGGTTTAACATCAGAAGAGGCACCAATGTTAGCACTGAATAGGGGATCATGGAGGAATTTCATAAGGGGGCTATGCTCCAGACTGAACGCTGAAAGGCATAATCAGTCTTAAATGATGATGATGATGATGATGATAAGGGAAGCAGCTATGTTGGAAATGGGAGTTCTGCTATCAATGCATTTGCAACGTCCGCCGGACGTGCAGGCGTGTACTGTAGTCGTACACACGGGAAAGGCGTGTCGCAGCGGTGGCGGGCGCCCACGCCGGCCTACCGCCTGCCGCCTGCGCCCTTATCGCGTCGCGACACCGCGTCGCGTCCCACATCGGCGGCCGTGTGGCGGGTGTTGCGCAAGCGTGGAGTAGCGATGGGGGGGGGGGGGGGAGGAGGGGCAGTGGGGCGAGGAGGGCGCTGCTATCGCACGTCCGCGCGCCGAGTTCCGCCCACCGCCGAACGTCCACCGGCGCGGGCGGAAATGTGCGCCAAGTCGCTCTTACGTCAGAAGGCGCTCCGAGCAACCGTTTCCTCGAGAGAGACACTGGCAGGTTAACCGAGGGTCAGCCAGCCCCGTCTAGACAGGCAACTGACACCTCAACACCGTCAGTAGACTATACTGGATTTAGACAAGGAACGGTCGTAAGATCTGGTAATGTTTATGATATACACTAAGATGACAAAAATCATTGAGATAGCCATATGCACATATACAGATTTCCGTAGTATCGCATACGAAAGATATGACACGACAGTGCATTCGTGGATCTGTCTTTCGTATCAAGTGAGTCTTGTTGTGATTATGGCCATACAACGGGAATGGAGTTTAACACTTGGCACATTTCATTTCGGAAATCGTCAGAGAATTCAATATTTCGAGATCCAAAGTGTCAAGAATGTCCCGAGAATAGCAAGCTTCAGGCATTACCTCTCACCACAGACAACGCGGTAGCCGAAGGCCATTACTTAACGACCGACAGCAGCGTCGTTCTGTATAGTTGTCAGTGCTAACAGATAAGCAATACTACCCGAAACAACCTCAGAAATCAATGTGGAACGTACGACGAACATATCCGTTGGAACAGTGCAGCGAAATTTGGAGTAGGGCAGCAGGCGACCGGCGCGAGTCCCTTTGGTGATAACACGACATCCATCACCTGCAGCGCCTCTGCTGGGTTCGTGGACGTATCGGTTCGACCCTATACGACTGGAAAATCGTGGTGTGGTCAGACGACATCCCATTTTAAGGTGGTAACAATTGATGGCAGGGTTCGAATGTGGCGCAGACTCCGTGAAACGATGGACCGAAGTTGTTAACAAGGCAATGTGCAAGCTGGTGTAGCTCCATAATGGTGTGGGCGCCGTTGCATGCAATAGACTAGGTCCTCCGGTCCAAATGAAGCGATCATTGACTGTGGAAACTGTTATGTTCCACTACTTCGAGAGCACTTGCAGACATTCAAGGACTTCACGTTCCCAATGACAATGCGCCATGTCACCTGGCCACAATTGTTCGCGATACGTTTGAAGAACATTCTGGACAATCCGAGCGAATAATTTGGCACCCAAATCGCTCGACACGAATCCCATCGAACATTTGCGGGATGTAATCGAGAGGTCAGGTGGTGCATAAAATCCTGCACCGGCAACGGTTCACAACTATGGACGGCCATAGAGACAGCATGGCTCGATATTCCTCCAGGGGACTACCAGTGACTTGTTGAGTCCATGGAGCCCGCATCTCGTGGTCGTACGGTAGCGTTCTCGCTTCCCACGCCCGGGTTCCCGGGTTCGGTTCCCGGCGGGGTCAGGGATTTTCTCTGCCTCGTGATGGCTGGTTGTTGTGTGCTGTCCTTAGGTTAGTTAGGTTTAAGTAGTTCTAAGTTCGAGGGGACTGATGACCATAGATGTTAAGTCCCATAGTGCTCAGAACCATTTGAACCATTTTTTGAGTCCATGGAGTTGCTCAACTACGCCGGAAAAAGGAGGTAGACACTATATTAGGGGTTCTCTCATGACTTTTGTCACCATAGTCAAGTCTGTGATGACGTGAAGCTATATCTACTTGATGCTGTAGCGAGCAACACAACCAATGTGAAGCCGGGTAAGGATCGGAATACAAGAGTTCCCGAGTAAGAAAGTACGTAACAATGAAGAAACTTCATTTAGAAATACGGACCGACACGTTTTATCTACCGCTGCAGATGTAGAAACAGCAGCACGAGTTCTGATAGTATCAAGATTATGACGTGGCCGTTACAACGACGAATTGAAGTTAGTGGCCAAGACTTCAATGTGGGTCACCATTATGCTCCGCAAACCACTGCAGTAAGATTCTGACAGTCTGTCACGGAGAGATATTCTGCTGGAAGATGCATCGCCGTCGGGGCAGACATGAAGCATGAAGGTCTGCCGATGCTGCTCAGATGTCATGATGCTTCCCATTAGGCTACTACCAGAGGTCCCGCGAAAGCTCAGCTGAATACCCTAACACTGCCTTTAGCTGCCTGTGTCCATGGGCGTTCACCTGTATTGACGATTTATCCGGACACGGCCATCGATCTGGCGTAACAAGAAACGTAACTCATCCGATTAGGCGACATATTTCCATTGATCCACGGTCCTGTCTTACTAATCTCGTGTCCACTGCAGTCATTGTAGATTACATTGGTTAAAAATGGCAACACTTAGAGGTCGTATGTTGTGGAGGTCAATGTGCGCTGTGCGGTGTGCTACATAACACTTGTCCCTGCACCAACATTGCACTCTGTCGTCATTTCCGTCACATATCACCGCCTATCCTGCCTTACAGAGCGGGCAAGCCTCCGATCTAGATGTTCAGTGATAACGTGTGGGTGTCCAACACCTTATTGCCTATTCGTGGATTCCACAGTTACTCACGAACGTAGCAGGCGAACAGCCGACCAACTAAACCGCTTCCGTGATGCTCCTTCCTTAGTGCCGAATCATAACAGTACGTCAGCCGCTGGTAGCCGGCACGGTAGCACAGTGTGTTGAGTCAGAGGGTTTAGCTACCATCTGTAACAAGAAAAACTGAGTGAACGGATCAACTAACAACCTGAACGACTGTCATCGGACGTCCGCCACGAACAAAGTCAACGAACAACGCAGAACAAAATGAGATTTAAAAAAAAAAAGTGGTTAGCGTGATGGAATGTCATACCTGACGGCCCAAGTTCGATTCCCGGCTGGGTCGGAGATTTTTTTCCGCTCAGGGACTGGGTGTTGTGTTGTCCTTATCATCATCATTTCATCCCTATCGACACGCAAGTCTCCGAAGTGGCACCACGCGAACGGTCTAGCCGAAGGGAGGCCCTAGCCACACGGCATTTCCATTTCCATAACAATACGCCCTTGGTCAAAGTCGTTTATGTCAGTGGATTTCCCCATTTGTGGCTCGTAGCGTCGCTAGAATGATTCCCCATTCCCCTATGCTCCACATATACATCTTTCTTATGCGTCATTTGCCCGCATTGCCACTATGGACATTCAGTATTACGGTGGGCAGTGATCATGTTTTGGCTCATTAGCAGATATACAAATTGTGTAATTCTTTTACAACTGCATTGTTTTAATAATTACCGGAATTACCATTTTTATTAAACAAACCGCAATGAGTAACAACACTGCAGATTTAGTTTGTTGCAGCAATAAATAAATAATAACCAGGTAAGTAGCGTATGAGACAGGCGAAATTCTCTCAGACTTCAAGAAGAATATAATAATTCCAATCCCAAAGAAAGCAGGTGTTGACAGATGTGAAAATTACCGAACATCAGTTTAATAGGTCACAGCTGCAAAATACTAACGCGAATTCTTTACAGACGAATGGAAAAACTGGTAGAAGCCGACCTCGGCGAAGATCAGTTTGGATTCCGCAGAAATGTTGGAACACATGAGGCAATACTGACCCTACGACTTATCTTAGAAAATAGATTAAGGAAAGGCAAACCTACGTTTCTACCATTTGTAGACTCAGAGAAAGCTTTTGACAATGTTGACTGGAATACTCTCTTTCAAATTCTAAAGGTGGCAGGGGTAAAATAAAGGGAGCGAAAGGCTGTTTACAATTTGTACAGAAACCAGATGGCAGTTATAAGAGTCGAGGGGCATGAAAGGGAAGCAGCGGTTGGGAAGGGACTGAGACAGGGTTGTAGCCTATCCCCGATGTTATTCAATCTGTATTTTGAGCAAGCAGTAAAGGAAACAAAAGAAAAATTTGGAGTAGGTATTAAAGTCCATGGAGAAGAAATAAAAACTTTGAGGTTTGCCGATGACATTGTAATTCTGTCAGAGGCAGCAAAGGACTTGGAAGAGCGGTTGAACGGAATGGACAGTGTCTTGAAAGGAGTGTATAAGATGAACATCAACAAAATCAAAACGAGGATAAAGGAATGTAGTCGAATTAAATTGGGTGATGCTGAGGGAATTAGATTAGGAAATGAGACAAAGTAGTAAAGGAGTTTTGCTATTTGGGGCGCAAAATAACTGATGATGGTCGAAGTAGGGAAGGTATAAAATGTAGACTGGCAATGGCAAGGAAAGCGTTTCTGAAAAAGAGAAATTTGTTAACATCGGGTATAGATTCAAGTGTCAGGAAGTCGTTTGTGAAAGTATTTGTGTGGAGTGTAGCCATGTATGGAAGTGAAACATGGACGATAAATTGTTTGGACAAGAAGTGAATAGAAGCTTTCGAATGTGATGCTACAGAAGAATGCTGAAGATTAGATGGGTAAATCATATAACTAATGAGGAGGTATTGAATAGAATTGGGGAGAAGAGGAGTTTCTGGCACAACTTGACAAGAAGAAGGGACTGGTTGGTAGGACGTGTTCTGAGGCATCAAGGGATCACAAATTTAGCATTGGAGGGCAGCGTGGAGGGTAAAAATCGTAGAGGGAGACCAAGAGATGAATACACTAAGCAGATTCAGAAGGATGTAGATTGCAGTAAGTACTGAAGAAGCTCGCACAGGATAGAGTAGCATGGAGAGCTGCATCAAACCAGTTTCAGGACTGAAGACAACAGAAACACAACAAAGTAGCGTCTACAATACTTTATTAATACATGCGTTATTTTTGAAATATGAAAATTAGTTGCGTTTAATTCGTAGAAAATTATACATTTGCTGTACTAACGCCCCACCCCTTACGAATTAAAACCGCGAACACAACACGTATAGACTGTTCAGTCATATTAATATGATAGCCGCGCGGGATTAGTCGTGCTGTCTAAGGCGTTGCAGTCATGGAATGTGCGGCTGGTCCCGGAGAAGGTTCGAGTTCTCCCTCGGGCATGGATGTGTGTGTTTGTCCTTAGGATGATTTAGGTTAAGTAGTGTGTAAGCTTAGGGACTGATGACCTTAGCAGTTAAGTCCCATAAGATTTCACACACAGTTGAACACATTTAATATGATAACAACCATCTTTTGCACCAAGGACCGCCGTGAGGTGTGCAGAAAGACAGTCAGTGAGGTTCTGGAACGTATCGACAGTTGTGTCGAGCCATGCCGACTCCAGTACCGTGGGCATCTGCGGTCGATTTCTCGGTTAAGGATCCATGTCGTGAACAACCCGATCGAAGTGGTCCCACATATCCTCGATCGGGTTTAAATCCGGAGAGTTTGGTGGCAAGGAAGTACGGTACACCCATTCTGGAGCTCTTCGAACCACGCACGTACATTGCGAGCTATGTGATACGCTGCATTGTCCTCTTGAGAAATCCCATTGTGCCAAGGAAAAACAAGCCGCACGTGGGGATGAACATAGTCTCCAGGGAGAAAGACATACTTGTGATGGTCCGTTGTACCTTCCAGAATGACGCGATCACCCAGGGAATGCCACGAAAACATTCTCGAGACCTTAAGGTTCCCTCCTCCTGCCTGGATGTTTTCGGCGATTCTTGCAAAGTATTTGCTTTCAAATATTTCCCGCCGTACACGCCCACAGTCGTCTATCCGATGGAGCATAAAACGGGATTCGTGTCAAAAGGCCGCCTATCGCCACTCTGTGGACGTCCGGGTTGCAATACTGGCGTAGAAATACCAGTAGCAGTCAGTCAGCTTAGGTGCATGAACCAGGCACCTGCTACGGAAGACAGTACGCTACAATGTTCGTTGCACGATCGTTAAGGAGACACTGTTGGTAGCCGCTTGCTTCATCTGGTCGGTCATTTTCTAACAGTTGCGCATCTTTTCGACCGTGAACATCACATCGGTCGTTCACCCGTGTTATCTATGGCCCGTGGTGCACCACTGTTGCCTCAGCGCCGGTTTTGATTAGCGGCATTTTGCCATGGCACGGTGTACTTTAACCACAGCGGCACGCGCACAGTTTACAGACTTAGCCGTTTCGGAAGTGCTTTCACCCTTGACCCGAAAGCCAATACTCATGCCGTTTTGGACGTCAGATAAATCGCTTCGTTTCCGCATTGCGACAACAACTGCACTGTTTTCCGCGTCCTCCCGACACGCTTCATATATCCTCAACTGCTAGCGCCGCCACCTCCCCTTTAACGTGCAGGCCGACCGGGTTGGCCGAGCGGTTCTAGGCGCTACAGTCTGGCGCTACGGTCGCAGGTTCGAATCCTGCCTCGGGCATGGATGTGTGTCATGTCCTTAGGTTGGTTAGTTTTAAGTAGTTCTAGGGGACTGATGAACTCAGAAGTTAAGTCCCATAGTGCTCAGGGCCATTTTGAATGTTAACGTGCAACATATGCGGCGACCACCTTAAAGTGAGTGTACCATATATAAGTGGTGGGGTTTCACAAAATAGCCTGGTGCAACTTTTACACCATCTACAGCACTCAAAATCTACCATTATACTGTTTTAAGGGGATGATTAATATTTTCTGTTGTTAGTTTATCAGTTTCGTTTAAGGGTTGTTAAAGTCTGTTTGACGATGCGAATGATCTTGAATATGTAACAAAGTTGTAATGTAATTGACGGAAAACTCTTCACAGTATTGATGGGCTTGAATCTGCTGTTGACATACGTTAACATTTCATTTTCCCTTGCGTAAATGTGCAGCGACCGTCTAGAAACTTTCTGATATTTAACAAATGTTCTGATGCCTGATAAACACAGATCGAGACTACCCTCATCGCTTAAGTACTTGCCTTGGCATATTAGCGTCCAGCTGTTTTGTGCCGTGTTTAATCAATAGTTATTTAGTCAGTGACAGCGGACAAGCAATTTATTGCATTTTTGTTCTCGTAATTCAACCGAAAACAGTGTGTGCGCGATCTAGCACAAAAGCAACACAAAAGCGAAAGTAGACTTCTGTGTTCCTCCGTTCCTTTCATTGCTACAAACGTGTCACCATGTGCTTCCCCCAGAGGCAGGGCTACGCTGTTCGTATCTTCTCTCTTCTCGTGAAGGGCAAGAACTTTTTGCACTAGACTCTTTGACCACTGCCGGCGAATCGATCGATGGCAAGGAAACTTTACACAGTTCTGCATCAAAACTGATACGCCACACAGTAGCGAGAGTAATCGTTCCTAAGCATACAGGGGGTCTCAATTTTACAAAACAGTGAGTGAAATGAATATTTACATGCATAACCGTAAAAACGTCATCCTCCCTGAAGAGATAAACATGGTTTATTTAATTACTTTCCAGAGGACTACTGCAACGATTTATAATTTTTTAGATGGGACGTTATCTTCTAGCTTACGTATTTAATTTAACAGTGTAAAAATCAATTTAAATCAAATTTCTATCAATTTAAATTATGAAGCTAAAAACTTCAAAGTTTTAGGTATGGATGCATCGTGCTGTACATAACTGGCTACCTTCAGGTGAATATTATTGTGACGAAATGATCGTTTAAGCAAGGTGTACAGCTGAGTCCCCATTTACCTGAATACACTTTTCAATGCACCTCCCCAACGACCTGCGGATGAGAAGTAAAGATGGTGTCACAGAGCGACAAGTTTCCTCGATACGCTGTTTGAAGGCATCTGTGGTTGTGTGTTCAATGACAAATTCGATTCTTTAGAAATCCCCAAATAAAGAAATTGCTGGTTTTAAATAGGACGACTGTTTGGATCTATCTAGCCGTACTTTAAACAGCGCATCGAGGTAGCGTAAACTCACTGTATGTGTGTTTAGGGGGTGACACTGACACAATAAAAGCTACTGATATGAATCTGCAAAATTTCGGTTCATGAAACTGTGCACATTTCCACTGGTGCGATGACTAAGTAGGACCAACAATGGGCTGTCTGTATTCCCTCCAGCAACCAGGACTGTATATGCTATTTTTATGTATCGGGTGGTTACAATTAGAGTGACTGTGGTCCGAGTGGTGCAGTGCGGGCTGTATACATCGCAGGACGCTGAAACGTCGTAGTGTACCGAAAAAGTATTTCCACCTTCTGCCACCGAGTGAAAAAATGGCGCTGTAAGCAGTCAGAATGAGACATGTGTCCTGTTTTGGCATCAGTATGCTGTTTACCGCGCTTGGTGACGCGTGTTGATTTCTTTTGTGAAGTGATTGTTGATGTAAAGGATTAAGAAGGTTGGAGAGTTTCGTATGAATCGCAATGGTTATTGAGAAGAAAGACCGAGCACTGCTGGTGAAGCTGCTTTGTCAGAACGGCAGCAATAGCAGCGCTGCAGTGCAGAAGGGAGGAGCAGGAGGAGGACATTAGTTTTGAACGTCCCGTCGACAACGAGGTCGTCAGAGGCGGAGCACAAACTCGGAGTAGGGATGGACGGAGAAGGAAATCGGCCGTGACCTTTCAAAAGAACCATCCTGGCATTTGCCTTAAGCGATTTAGGAAAATCACGGAAAACCTAAATTTGGACGGCCGGATGCGGGTTTGAACAGTCGTCCTCCCAAATGTGAGCTACATTGTAGGAATATGCCTTATGTCAGTGTAGTTTCACGGGAATTATCTATCTGTTGGTCAACAGTTTAAAACATCTTCCGACACATTTTACACTGGTATTCCTACAAGAATAAGCAATAAATGAAGCCCCAAGATGTTGTTGTTGTTATGGTCTTCAGTCCTGAGACTGGCTTGATGCAGCTCTCCATGCTACTCTATCCTGTGCAAGCTTCTTCATCTCCCAGTACTTACTGTAACCTACATACTTCTGAATCTGCTTAGTGCATTCATCTCTTGGTCTCCCTCTATGATTTTTACCTTCCACGCTGCCCTCCAGTACTAACTTGGTAATCCCTTGATGCCTCAGAATATACCCTACCAACTGGTCCCTTCTTCTAGTCAAGTTGTGCCACAAACTCCTCGCCAATTCTATTCAATACCTGCTCATTAGTCATGTGATCTACCCATTTAATCATCAGTGTTCTTCTGTAGCACCACATTTCTAAAGCTTCTATTCTCTTCTTGTCCAAACAGTTTATCGTCCATGTTTCACTTCCATACATAGCTACACTCCATACAAATACTTTCAGAAACGACTTCCTGACACTGAAATCCAGCCGCGTGGGATTAGCTGAGCGGTCTAAGGCGCTGCAGTCATGAACTGTGCGGCTGGTCCCGGCGGAGGTTCGAGTCCTCCTTCGGGCATGGGTGTGTGTGTTTGTCCTTAGGATAATTTCGGTTAAGTAGTGTGTAAGCGTAGGGACTGATGACTTTAGCAGTTAAGTCCCATAACATTTCACACTCATTTGAACATTTTTGAACTTAAATCTATACTCGATGTTAACAAATCTCTCTTATTCAGAAACGCTTTCCTTGCCATTGCCAATCTACATTTTATATCCTTCGACCTCATCAGTTATTTTGCTCCCCAAATAGCAAAACTCCTTTACTACTTTAAGTGTCTCATTTCCTAATCTAATTCCCTCAGCATCACCCGACTTAATTCGACTACATTCCATTATCCTCGTTTTGCTTTTGTTGATGTTCATCTTATATCCACCTTCCCCAAAATAAGATACTGAAAGACTATCGTTTATAAAGTCAGTTATCCTGAAATGGGACACCAAACGAAAAGCTTCTACCTATGTTTCTAGTCTAGACTGTAATAATAAAATGGGAAGGAACTGTTAATCAGAACTCAGGGAGAAGTTCTGATCCAAATGACACTAGATTTATTCATTCTTAACATTACAAGACGACAAAAATGACGAAAGAAACATTACACAAACATTTTTTATTTAACAAATGCTTTGACTAACGTTGGGTCTATTGTGTACAAAGTGACCACCTGGGGATCGACACACGACACTAACCGAACCCTAATCGCTTTATCTGACTTCATACACGTGAATCCGTGTTATGGTACAAAACTACGCCACTACCAAGCATCTATATTCTACTATTCAAAAAAGAAAAATATGGTTCGGAAGAACAGGGTGCTGAGAAACATATACTAGAACCCTACGCCGCAGCAGCGAGTACCTTACCCTTCTGTTGGTTAAGGCGCCACACCACGATGCGTTGGGCGACTGAAGTCATGTACGGCGGCAATCTGTTACTAATGGCGCGTTCCCGAAAAATGTAAGTACGCGGTCTCGAGTTCGGTTAATTCGTAACGCAGGTACTTTCCTATGAGCCTCTGAAACACCGGTGGATTCCAGTGTGTGTTTCTTTCGTCATTTTTGTTGTCTTGTAATGTTAAGAATGAATAAATCTAGTGTCATTTAGATCACAACTTCTCCCTGAGTTCTGATTAACAGTTCCTTCCCATTTTATTATTACATCTAGATTAGAAACATCAGTAGAAGCTTTTCATTTAGCGTCCCCTGCCAGGATCTCTTACTTTATTAACGATAGTCTTTCAGTACAACGCCACGACTTTGTGTTTCACTTTTTAGCAACCGTGAAAATGGATGACATGTGCCCGGAAACATTCTTAGCACTGAGGACGCATATTTTACTCTACGCGGTGCCGTGAATGCAGAGAACTGTGGCATACAGGGTTCTACTCCGCCACATATTATCCGGGAACATCCCCTACACTCATCTTATGTTACTGTGTTGTGCGGTTTCACAAGCTCCTTCATTCCAGGTCCAGTTTTCTTCATAGTCCTAATAGGAGGACGGTGACGTCTACACTTCAAAAAGAGCTACTTGCGCAACGCGTGATTCCAGCTTTGTAAGAACCAACTGTGTCCACACCACTATTTTCGTGCAAGATAGGGTCACACCACATTTTGCTTACCAGGTGAAAGAGTTGTTCCGAGAAACTTTCTGTGACGTCCGCATCATCTCTAAGTAATTTCAAGATCCTTCCACATCCCCCGATCCAAGTCAATGCGACCTGTGGTTGTGGGGATATCTGAACGGCCGCGTCTATCAGGGATGTATCCAGACTCTTCCTGATCTGAAGAACAGCATACGACGACATATTGTTCTGATTACACCAGATATGCTTCGAGCAAGTGGTGACAAAGCCATACTGGGACGGACGACCATTTTGAACACATGTCGTAACTTGTGACTATATCCGAATAAACGTTCCAGAACCACTGTTATCGTCCGTTTAATCGTTCCTCCTCTTTTCCCTCAGCTGCTGCACGTTCTTACCGTTTACAGCGCCATATTTTCACCTGATGGAAGAAAGTGGAACTACTATTTCTTGGCATGCTTCACGAGCGCACCGATTAATGGAATACCTACAATGTTATAGCTTCCTGAGATGTATACAGCCTGCACAGCAGCACTCGTAACACCGGCAGTTTATTTGCAAGCGCCCGGTATCAGAGAACTTACACATTTTACAGAAATACGCGTCATTTTAAGTGGCAGTCAACATCATTAACAATACTGAGAATCCAAAACAGTACGTGATGCAACGCGCAGGCGCACACAGGTATCTTTCAGCTGGGCGAGTCAAAGTCACCTTGGCGCTCACGAAACGGGAATCTGTATGCGTCTGCGAGTAGTAGAGTGTTCTGACGACAACCAACCTGGCACTGCTTACCTAACTTCGTGCGGCATCTCTCAGGTACTAACATGAGATCCGCTTCACTTTAGCTTGCTGTCATTACAGTTTCTTGCAGAGACAAAGGGCCTGTAAGTCAAAATAGTGGACACGACTGAATTGTGCAATGAGTCTTTACATCGGCTGCACCATAATTTAAGCTCTTTCACACCTTCTCCTCTGAAACCTCAGTGACGTCCCATATTAAAGAGAAGAGAGAATTTCATTCAGTTTTGTGACAGATATGGGAAATTACGTGTACTCTGTGGAACGTCGCATTAAATTTCACGTTGGTTTTACATTCTCGGAAAACCTCTTGCTAATGTTAGTTTCGTATTGGTCTATACTGTATGGTACGATTTAACAATTCCTTCAAAAACAGGCGTACTCTGGTGATTACCAGAAAAAAACAAAAATTATGTGCTTTAATATGTGTGTGGGCTAGAGAGCTTCAGTTTGTTAAGGGGCGAAACATAAATGAAATGATCCATAGTACTCGATTGGGTATTTATAAGTACAGCGGAAATTTGAACATGGGTCTGTCTGATTTAGCGACGCCAAAATCAAATTGGTTCACGCTCTATATTTATGACGGTATTTGCTATTGAGGACAAAATTACTTATCATGTGCTGGTGTAGGCCCATTCTTCCGGGAAACTGCTGTTGCAGGAACTAGAGGCGCATATCGTCATTTGGTGTCGAGGTGAAGCACTGAAAAATATGTTCGCTGAAAAGATCACTATGAATGTCCGTCCTAAAAGATTGAGTTAATGTCCTGTACAGTAGATCAGCAAAGGCGAAGCAGATCACATCGTAAAATATCACTTGTAGACAGAGTTCAAGCAGTTCAGCTGTCACTTGGTTAAACACCACGTAACGTGATACACAGAACGTCTCTCAAATGGTTCATATGGCTCTAAGCACTATGGGACTTAACATCTGACGTCATCAGTCCCCAAGACTTACAACTACTTAAACCTAACTAACCTGCCCGAGGCAGGATTCGAACCTGTGACCGCAGCAGCGTGAATCCGGACTGAAGCAAACGTCTCTCCTCTGCTCCGTAGTCTAGTAACATCGTTTCACACACAGCGCGACACGACGTCGCGAGATGGTGCACAGAGACCGCTTCTCAACCGTGGAAACTAGTCTCTCTCTTCGCGCCGTGTATCCATCGCAATATAAAGAACATCCACTACCAGGATACTCTGCAAATCACATTTAAGTGCCTGGCAGAGGCTTCATCGAGCCACCTTCACAATTCTCTATTACCCCAATCTCGTATAGCGCGCGCAAAGAACGAACACCTATAAGCCCTTAAACACAATGAATTCTAGAGGTCGCGTGAACAATGTGCTTCCGCAGTTGACATTCGCCGGATGCAAAAAATTGAGACTGGCCACATCGCTTTGTTCGTTGTGTTCGACATTCGCTTTAAAATGAACACAAAATTGTGGCATTTGTGTGTTACTAAGACCTTAAATTTCTCTTATTGCCGTGTTGCAGCTACTACATCCAGACCTACGACTACACTGAGGATCCTGAGCTGCTTACGTAGGCCTGTCCTCCCACTCCGTTCAGAAACGTGAGATCGACGGGGTAGGTGACGCCAGTTAGTCTTCAGAGCTGTTACACTTCACATCATACGAAGGGACTTCAAAAAGCAAGTTACACATTGTTTCCAGAATGAGATATTCACTCTGCAGCGGAGTATGCGCTGGTATGAAACTTCCTGACAGATTAAAACTGTGTGCTGGACCGTGACTCGAACTCGGTCCCGACGATAGAAATCTGCTAGATAACGGAGCCATTGGAGAATCACTGAACGTCCTAACTGTTGAAAAATTTTAGTTCACAAAGATGTGTGTGACCTTGCTCGAATTTTCGGCACCACTGCACTAGGCCAGTACGCGATATTGCATTTGGTCCATATACCACCACAATTTAATCTATGCGCAATTTAGACGTATTGTCCACGAGAACCTTACCGTTCTGCGTACTTCAACTTTGACGTGCGTTCCCAGTTGCCGCGCCACTTCTCTCACTCAATGTGATGCGCCTGTTATCCGTACCGCAGCAGAACTGTGTATACAGGAAACTTGGAACATGTACTCTCTTCTGACAATGCGCGACTGTTGTTGAGCAATCGTCTTTGCGTGAGATGACGTGTGTAACTTACTTTCTGATCTGCCTACGTTATAAATAAAGGAATCGTCACAAGCTCCTTTACTCCATTGGGCAACAGAAGTTTTTCTGTACTTAACAACATTTTAAAACTGCATCTGAATTGTATCTAGCGAGACTGCCTAGACTTCTTTGGAAAACTGCCAAAAACCACTCCTTGGTTGTCAGATGCATCAAACCAGCAGTTGGTACACGATTCGAGGCAGTGTAGCTCACTCCTCTATTTGAACAATTAAGACTCAGAGCTACTGCGGACATTATCGATACTCTTCACAGATTTTTATGAGAAGATCGCTACTTCTAGATTTGACCCATTCAGTTAAATTGCGACAATGGAGGATTCCTGACCAGAAACTGAGGAAAAAAGGTCCTATGAACATGTGTCCAGAAATGGACGGCGTGCCTGCAACGACGACAAATCGTCCCGGAACACAGTACAGAGCTGCATCGCATCCACGTCGCAGCAGATGCTCAAAAGGCCCTCATGTCAGTGCAGGTGATAAGGATAGTAGCGGTTGTCAAGCAGGATACACATAACCGTACTTTGGCTTAAACCACGTGGGAAGGCCACTTGCTTGGACCTCGTACTAGAGTTCGTCTCCATATCCTGTAGAAACCCGGTCTTTCAAATCTGTTGTACGCGCTAAGCAGTGCGTATTCATTGTTCGCAAACATTACAGTGAATGCGTCAAGTCGCATGCAGTGCTCGCGAGGAAAATAATCAATGAAGATTCATAGACGTCGTTGCCTTCCCAGTAGCAATCCAACTCAGTGAAACGCCTAAAACGTTGCAAAAAATGTTCAAATGTGTGCGAAATCTTATGGGACTTAAGTGCTAAGGTCATCAGTCCCTAAGCTTACACACTACTCAACCTGAATTATCCTAAGGACAAACACACACACCCATGCCCGCGGGAGGACTCGAACCTCCGCCGGGACCAGCCGCACAGTCCACGACTGCAGCGCCTTAGACCGCTCGGCTAATCCTGCGCGGCTAAAACGTAGCCTAATGGTGCAGTATTCCCTGCGAAGCGCGTCGCAAATTTAATAAAATATAGGACCTGGTTACGATGTTTTTATTTATATTTACTATCATATAGGAACTAACAATGGGTGGTAATGTATTTCTCGTTTTCAGAAATGCTTTCTTGCCATTGCCAGTCTGCATTTCTTACGCTCTTCTCTCGCCGCCAGTTATTTATCTGATCACGTAGCAAATTATTCTTCTTGAATATTTTCTTCGAGGACATAAAAACCAATCTATAGCCCACGAGATAACAATATACGTAAACCAAATCGAAAGTGGCAGTGACTCCATGTGTTGGATTAAAGCGCACAACAGCGTACGTAGCTGACTCTGTTCGTAAGGACGTTGTGACGTCAGATATAGAAACCTACACACACTTTCCAACGTAGAACCTATTCCCGATTTCCAGGAAGAGGATTGGGAATGAGTGAGACAAAGAATGGCAAACTTCTCAGACAACTAAAAGAAAGTAAAACGTGCAGCCGGCCGAGGTGGCCGAGCGGATCTAGGCGCTTCAGTCTGGAACCGCGCGACCGCTACGGTCGCAAGTTCGAATCCTGCCTCGGGAATGAATGTGTGTGATGTCCTTACGTTAGTTAGGTTTAAGTAGTTCTAAGTTCTAGGGGACTGATGACCAAAGAAGTTAAGTCCCATAGCACTCGGAGCCATTTGAACCATTTTGAACCTTAGAAGTTAAGTCCCAAAGTGCTCAGAGCCATTTGAACCATTTCAAAACGTGCAAATAACACCAGTATCACGAACCAGCCCTTGGTTCCATGAACTCAAGTCTACAAAGAAATTTGCTGTTTAAAAAATGGTTCAAATGGGGAACTTAACTTCTGAGGTCACCAGTCCCATCGAACTTAGAACTACTTAAACCTAACGAACCTAAGGACATCACACACATCGATGCCCGAGGCAGGATTCGAACCTGCAACCGTAGTGGTCACGCGGTTCCAGACTGTAGCGCCTAAAACCTCTCGGCCATCTCGGTTTAAGTTAAATAACTTCCGCTGTGCACTGCACCGACACCGCACAAGCATAGCATCAAGTCTACTTTATGACTATGGCGAAGTGGAGGACAAAACACATGTATTTTGGATGCGTCATCCGGTGAGATATTGCTTCAAAGCTGGTAAGGAATATTGAGAGTCAGAAATACAAGTACCATTTACCAATTTAGATGCCAATACTAACAGCAACCACAGACGTTGTAATGTATGAAGAACTTTACTTCTTTCTAAATGAAGCGAAAAGAGGGATCGGAGGTAACTCACGTGAACGAAATAACTTAGTATAATCTCTTTATGTTGTCTCCGGCTGAGATGCCTTTGTTTTTTTTTACATCATAATTAGTGTGAGGTCATGAGTGCTAAAAGGAATCCGTTAAACATCGGTTACACGATAAATCAATTTAATATACAGGTGGACTTTCAGGCTGGAAATTATGGTCAGTATGTTCTCCATCGATTTGTGGTTGACCGCAAAAATAGTTTTCAGGGTCTTGTAGACGGCGAAAGTAAGTGTAAAGCAAGCACGGACAATTTAAGTGTCTCTATGTAACGAGATAACTACACGCCGCCTGACAGCCTGACGTTTCTTAGACACCCGATGTATGGAGTAGGGCAAATAGCCCCAGAGTCCAAGAAGTGTGTGCAGCAATCCCAGTACCAAAGAAAGGAAATACTGACAGACGAATTTCCGAGCCATCTGTTTAACAAATAAATTTTAAGCCTTTATCAGTAACGCCGATATGCAGCAGGATTTTGGAGCGTATATTCTGTTCGAACATCATGAATTACCTGTAAGAGAACGGTCTATTGATACTCAGTCAACACGGATTTCGAAAACATCATACTTGTGAAACACAACAAGCTCTTTACACACGGAGTGCTGAGTGCTACCGACAGGGGATTTCAAATTGATGCCGTATTTCTACACCTTGAGAAGGCTTTTGACACTGTACCACACAAGTGACTTGTAGTGAAATTGCGTGCTTGTGGAATATCATCTCTGGTATCTCACTGGATTCCTGATTTCCTGTCAGAGAGACCACAAGTCGTAGTAATTGACGGAAAGTGATCGAGTAAAACAGAAGTGATTTTTGGCGTTCTCCAAGGTAGTGTTATAGGTCCTCTGCTGCTCCTTACCCATATAAATGATTTAGGAGACAATCTGAGCAGCCGTCTTGGATTGTTTCCACATGATGCTGTAGTTTACCGTCTAGTACAGTCATCAGAAGACCAAAAAATATTGCAAAACGATTTACACAAGATATCTGTGTGGTGCGAAAATTGGCAATTGACTCAAAATAGTGATAAGTGTGAGGTCATGAGTGCTAAAAGAAATCCGTAAAACTTCGGTTATAGAATATTTAGTCAAATCTAAAGGCTGTACATTCAACTAAATACATAGGAATTACAATTACGAACAACTTAAATTGGAAAGAACACATAGAAAATGTTGTGGGGAAGGCGAACCAAAGACTGCTTCCATTGGCAGAAAAGAGACTGCCTACACTACGCTTGTCCGTCCTCTTTTAAAATACTGTTGGGCGGTGTGGGATCCATACCAGATAGGATTAACGGAGTACATCGAGTGAAAGTTCAAAGAAGGGTAGCACGTTTCGTATGACCGCGAAATATGGGTTCAAATGGCTCTGAGCACTATGGGACTTAACTTCTTAGGTCAACAGTCCCCTAGAACTTATAACTTTTTAAACCTAACTAACCTAAGGACACCGCATACATCCATGCCCGAGGCAGGATTCGAACCTGCGACCGTAGCCGTCGCGCGGTTTCAGACTGTAGCACCTAGAACCACTCGGCCACCCCGGCGGGCGCGAAATATGGGGAGAGTGTGTCATTGACATGATACAGGGTTTGGGGTGGACATCATTAAAGCAAAGGCGTTTAACGTGGCGGAGGGGTATTATCATGAAATTTCAATCACCAACTTTCTCCTGCGAATGCGAAAATATTTTATTGATGCCGACCTACTAAGGGAGAAACGATCTTCTGAAGGGAAATCAGAGCTCGCACGGAAAGATATAGATGCTCGTTTTTTCCACGCGTTGTTCGAGATTGGTAATAGAAAATTTTTGCAAAGGTGATTCGATGAACCCTCTGCCAGGCACTTGAGTGTGATTTGCAGCGTATCCATTTAGATACAGTAAGAAAAGTAACACGCGCTGTCTACAGAAGAACGGTACGATTGGTAGGTGCCGACCAGGGGGGATATCAGTTTGGTACTACCGACTGTGCAGTATTCGGAAGGCAACGCTTTTTGAAAGCGAGCGTTTCTGCATTGGACGTATCGTGGAGGCCGCCAGCCGTGCGAAAAGTGAGACAAGTTGAGCTCGCAGAAGGGCCGGTCGGTGGCTGGGAAAGCGCCGCTGGCTGCCCCGCGGACACGGCGGGCCACGCCCGCATTCCGACAGCGGAGTCGTGCACCGGCACAGCACACCACTGCACTGCCCTGCACTGCACTGGCAGGCCAACTCACCTGTGCGGCGGGGCGGGCCGCTGCCCAGCCTCACACACACACACGGAGTCAGCAGACTGGAGTCGCAAGAGGCGAGGCCCGCGAACTCAACCACTATCTACGAGCACCAGGGGGTACTACACAGGTCATAAAAACAGATAAAAGCTTCGCTCTCCCGGTTAGACAACTCCTGCAGCTGGTTTTAAAGAAGAGGCTCCGATGTGTTCCGGGATTGACGCAGCTGTTTTCAGTCGAGTCATCCACACTCGGCGCATTTCTGCCTGATAATGTTTCAGACAGTTCGCCGAAGACGAGATATCTCACCGTTCACCAGAAGTAAATGCGGGTGGCAGTGACGCGGTCAGTTAAGGACGCTAACGAGGAGGACACCGTAAGTGCCATCACCCGATTTCCCAGAAACTTTGCACAGTGGAAGACGAGTCAAAATAAGCGAACACGCGTCTCGCCTTATCTGTAAGTACTCGACCGTTTCTGTGGAAACGACAGTCAAAGTTTTCAAGGTATTTTCGAGGCAATTTATGAGGCTTTTATCGCGGGAGAATGTTGGACGAAATGATAGCTCAGTGGTTAGTGTTGCGGCTTCTTAATTCTACGCCCGTGTTCGAAACCCGATTATTGCTTTGATTTATTTGTACTATTCTTTTTATTTATCTACGCATGTCCGTAGAAGGTTAGTACACAAATGCATCTTATCAAATTAGGGTATGCAAGGGAATTACATTAACTATAAAAGTACAACTTAATTTCACAATGTCACACATTTATTACATAATATGTGTTTGGTACGTTGAGGGGTTATAATCTTTTTAAATTGTCATACTCTGGTATTTCATTCTTATATCAGTTCTTACATTAATTTTTAAATTTTGTTCATATATTTATTCTTCACCAAGATTTGGTGCATTCCTTTGGATGGTGCCGATCGTAGAAACATTCGAAACGCAGATATTCCGAACACCACAAGCATCGTGTGAAGGCAGATTTGTCATAATGACATTTCTTCCTATGAATTTCACTCGAGAAAGAAACGTCGTCAACGCTGGTGAAGATTTTCGCGGCAAATCATGCGTAACGGATCACTTTTCCGAAAACTAGGGCTTACAATTGGTTATGAATCAAGATACACTACAGCAATTTCGTCGAAAACAATTTTAAATAACTTTCTCATTTTTTAAATTCATTCATCTGACGTGCAATTAGTAAACAAATAAGGACAACTTTATATCAATATACATTGGAAAACGTACGTGTAGTGATCTTTTACAGACATATGTATATAAATGGAAGACAAAAATAAAAGTAATGATCGGGGTCCGAACACGTGGCTCAAAAAAAAAAAAAAAAAAAAATGGCGCGCGACCCTAACCACTGAGCCACGATTTCGTTTGAGGCTATCGCGCGACCTAGGTACATAAAGCACCTCGGCAACTTTGACCATCGTTTTTTCAGAAACGGTGTAGCATCTATAGATAAGGCGAAACACGTGTTCCCTTATTTTGTCCCCTCTTCCACTGAGCGAAGTTTCTGGTATACCGGGTTATGGCATTTCCCGAGTTCTCCTCGTGAGCAGTATGTTTGCAGCCTAATTGGTTCAAAATGGTTCAAATGGCTCTGAGCACTATGGGAGTTAACATCTGACGTCATCAGTCCCCTAGAACTTAGAACTACTTAAACCTAACTAACCTAAGGACATCACACACATCCATGCCCGAGGCAGGATTCGAACCTGTGACCGTAGCGATCGCGCGGTTCCAGACTGAAGCGCCTAGAACCGCTCGACCACACCGGCCGGCTGCAGCCTAATTTCCCTGAAAAGTATGCGACGAAATGATGTCATATTTTTCAGTCGTCTCACAAGTGACGATGACATATGATCAACAAAATTCCCTTTAAAGACACCTGTTCTCGACCAATAAACTTCTGATTGGCTAGTCTTGTTACTTAGCGCGGAACCACACCTACGCTTTACACTCACTAACGTCACAAAACTGCTCGAAAGTTCCATAAATGGTAACGAAGAGGGGAATATGAAATCCTTAACCAAGGAAGAACCGTGACGGAGGGGTAAGGGGGGGGGGGACTTTGTGTACCGATGGAGATTTGTCACTACTTTCAAGTATAGAGCTTACACAAACAAATTTTCATACTTCGGCGCATTTTACAAAAAATAAAAATTCTCGTAACTAAATACACATATAGCCAAAAGGAATGGATTACAGTGTTGTGTGAGGAGAAGGTTTGTAGTTCGCAATACATGTTCTCAGATAAGCAGCTGACTGTCACCGTCAGAGAGTCTAAATACTGAAGCCGCTCGGGATTAGCCGAGCGGTCTCAGGCGCTGCAGTCATAGACTGTGAGGCTGGTCCCGGCGGCGGTTCGAGTCCTCCCTTGGGCATGGGCTTGTGTGTTTGTCCTTAGGATAATTTAGGTTACGTAATGTGTAAGCTTAGGGACTTATGACCTTAGCAGTTAAGTCCCATAAGATTTCGCACACAAAGAACAACAACTAAATACTGAAACTTTGGTATGTGGAAGGAAATTATATGTTAGAATTTACTACTGTGGCATAAAGACAGAGTTTCTTCCCCAGGTGCATCACTATTGATCTTATCGCAACATGTTTTGTAGAGATTGGCTTTATTTCGTGTGGAATTTTCTGGAATGTTTTACATATTATACAACGAAGGCTTTCACGACCGAATGTCATAGTTGCTGATGCGCAGCTGTGGACGAAATGTAAGGAAACGGAAAGTTTCTTTGACGACTGCCATACATCTCTTAAGTCTCATGAGCAACTATATTTACAGATTATTTTCGTTTTCTATTCCGGGTCCATTTGAGACCAGTCACATAACTGAGAATGACTAAGTAAGCGAGTAACAGTGCTTGGAACGTGATTTGGGTGGGGAATGTATACAAGTGAGTGTTAATTTCTTCAGTGTGTAATCGTTGTAACATAGCGCCACGGAAAAGTGCTAAAGTGTAGAAAGTTCATTAATGACAAGAATTTTGAACATAATAGCACAAATCGTGTAGAATCTTGACAGTTATAATCCAGGCGAGAGACGACGTCATTTCACGTAACAGACTCTGTAAACAGTAATATTAGTCATAAAGAGGGAAAATTTGGCTATTCATTGTCGGGATCGCACACCGTCACCGTCTGTCACCTCACTCACGGCTTAAACGAAGTTTTCTGCCGGCGACGTTGTACGTCACAGCTGCCATATCTGCGGGCGATGTACTCACCGGCAGTTCTCGGCAGCGGCTGCGCCACACACATCGCTACGCAGGCAGCGGCGGCAGCAGCAGCAGCAGCAGCAGCTGTGTCGCCACACTCGGCTCGCCACGCCGCGACGCGTCCGCCCGCGAGCGCTGCCGCAGCGCGACTGACGCGTCCGGCGCCGCGGCCGGCCAATCGGCGCGTCAGGCCGCCGCTGCGGGCCAATGGGATGGCGCCGCAGGGCGCTCCGGCGCCGCGCCGCGCTGCGCCGTCTCGCCTCGCCGGCGAGCTTCGAACCCGCGACCGCCTTTCGCACGATCTAGAAGTAAATGTAGCACATCCGGACCTTGCTCGGTATTTGTATTACGGTCGATAAACTAAGAGGGCCGTTCGGAGCGAAACACGCGAAATCGCCGTGTCGCTACGTGTGAACAAAGAAGCAGAATCAAAGTCTCGGAGATAACACAGTGGTGTGTACGTAACTTAACAAAAGCGTAGTTACCTAGAAGAAGGTGTCCTCTGTGTGGTAATGGTAATATTGACACGATGTGCTACTCTTCGAATTGATTTACAAGATTTGCTGATGTTGACTGTTTGACAGATGTCCATTGTATACACAGTCGGAAAAATGTGCAAATATCTAAAACTGACAAAGCAATGGAACTGACGACAAACTAATAATTTCAAATGTCTTTGCATATATTGCATGGGGGCTTAATTAAATTTTTTTTATTATGCTAATAATTTTAATCTGTCTGTCCGGTTACGCAGCCTCGTAACCGGTTGGCCCTGACTAGTATTTGTACGCAATCTGACTGCATAGAATAACAACAAAGAATGGAAGAAAACTTCCGTTAACACAATTAATTAATTAAGTTCCCAGCAACTATAAAACCTACGAAACAACAAAACACAAGTGTAGCTGTTCTGTGTGTGGAAGTGTGATTCAACGTACACATCTGGCACAGTACTTCCTCAATAAGACAAGATATTTTAGATACCATTTAGGCTGAATTAATTAAATAAAACTGAAATACTATAATTGCACATAGAAACCAGAAATACAGTCTAATACAAGAACACGAGCCGGATGCTTTGTTGATTGAACCTGTGACCAAGAGGCATTATTGTTTAAGACATTGAAATAATAAAAAAAAGGAATTTTTTACCTTCATATATATTGACGAAAAGTACACTCTAGTCCATCAAAGCAATATGACAACATCTGAACAAGCACTCTCCATGGGATATTCTCAACAACGACACGCTACTGCAACATCTCCACAAGCACTCTCTACCACCGCTTCTCGACAAGAACTCTCCACTACGACATCTCGACAAGAACTGCCAGTGGAGGCGGCTAAATAATACTCTTTGGCGCAATCTCTGGCGCTGTGACTCAGTGTAGCCACCTTTCATATGCCCCTCCTCCACGGGCTAGAATTTGATGGTATTTTTGCCAGCATTGGTGGTGAAAATACCACCAAATTCGTCCAAAAAATACAGACAAAAATTAAAAAGTAATATTAATAAGTAAACATCACATAACTAAATAAATTTTGGCTTTGCATTGACCTTTCAATAACCTAATATACAAAATACAGTAAGGAATACAAATGCTTGCATACATATGATTTTACATAATAGTTTACATAAGTATTATTCAATCAATGGCACCAGAAATGACGAACAGGTGCAGGTAAGAATCTCATAACATTTCATAAACAGTAAACACACAAAAAAGTCAGTTTATACAAATATTCACATAAAATCTTGTCAATAAACAAGTAGAACTCCTCAGAGTAGTTGACAGTTCCAACAGTAGCACCCAGGATTGTTGAACAGATGCAGACACCAAAAAGTGACATCATTTCATTAGAAGCAGTCCATCAGTGGCACCCAGTAATGTAGAGCAGGTGCAGACACCAACAAGTGACATCATTTCAGCAGAAGCAGTCCATCAGTGCCACCCAGTAATGTTGAGCAGGTGCAGACACCAACAAGTGACATTATTTCAGTAGAAGCAGTCCATCAGTGGCACCCATTAATGTTGAACAGGTGCAGACACCAACAAGTGACATCATTTCAGTAGAAGCAGTCCATCAGTGGCACCCAGTAATGTTGAACAGGTGCAGACAGCAACAAGCGACATTATTTCAGTAGAAGCAGTCCATTAATGGCACCCAGTAATGTTGAACAGGTGCAGACACCAACAAGTGACATTATTTCAGTAGAAGCAGTTCCGTCAGTGGCACCCAGCAATGTTGAACAGGTGCATACACCAAGTGACATTTCAGTAGAAGCAGTTCCATCAGTGGCACCCAGCAATGTTGAGCAGGTGCAGACACCAACAAGTAACATCATTTCAGTAGAAGCAGTCCATCAGTGGCACCCAGCAATGTTGAACAGGTGCAAGCACGAACAACAGTTTGAAGGCACACACAATTGCTTTTACAAAATTATTATCAATGCTCTTACACTAAACATACAAATTATAATAAACACACAAATGATATCAGATAATTGTCATATTAAATATTACAAATACACAAATATCAGTAAACCTATAATATTTATGGGTGTCAGTGCAGGCCACAACAAACAAGTAAAATAATATTTAGGAGATAGGTCGGTACCAATTATGTGGGATTAGGAAAGGAAAACACACAAAACACAATCACTCATCTTTCATCCACATTTAAGTACTACTGTGTAACTGAATATTGTTAACTGTGTAAATGCAGTTCTGTCAAAATTTGATGTTCAGCATGTGCATCAAGTAGTAGTGGCAGCAATGTATAACAGTCAATAATAGTTAGTCAACGTCGTAGTCATCATGTCTAGACCAATGTTTGCCAAGCCAAATCAAATGTACGGTTGCTGAACAACTGTCAGTGTGCCAAGATATGCAATTACTTCCTGTCTCCAAAAAAAAAAAAAAAAAAAAAAATATATATATATATATATATATATATATACTGCTTATTGATTTAACAAAGTGTGTGTGTAGACAATCTTCTTTCCACTTGAGTGTTCTCGTCTGCCATCTTCATCCTCCTTGTTCCATATAAACCAACAAAAAAAATTCTCCTCGATTACTTCACCTCTTATCCACCAAAACTCCAATAATCATCATCATCACATAATCTTAATACTTCAATAATACCTCTACATACGTCGATACATATAAACCTTATCACCAATATCATTTACTTTACCTCTTATCCACCAAAACTCCAATAATCATCAACTTCACACAATCTCAATACCTCAATAATACCTCTTAAATACGTCGTTACATATAAACCTTATTACCAATATCATTTCACTTCCATAACAACTCTTTCCTCTAGTCAGTCTCCTCGAACAAGTACAGACAAAATCCTAGTGCAAACTTCAATTCATCATCCCATACAATCCGAAGACACAATGTCCACACACAGCCTCTGTGTAATCAACCTGAGCCAAATCTTCTATTCATTATGAATTGTAAAATACATTTTGGTTACCTTGTCCATCATAAAATAAAAGAAATGCATACATGACCTCTAACAGCCTTTAGTTTGGATAACTTTCAGTAAGTAGTTGCGGTTACGTAGTATGAAAGATCACGTAAGACTTTGAATGAATAAATCATAATATTTCACAGTGTGCACACCACTTCAAGAATCATGGCAAAACAGAAGCAAACATGTGGAGTATTTCTTGTGTCAAGTGTCACTTACTATTTCAATTGCTCACGAAGAACGCAGTGTAATAACTGTCAATAGTCTAAACATAGTGTTGGTATGTCATGTCGTTAGCTTCCTTCCTATTAGCATAAATTTATATAGCTTCCATAAAACCTCCAGCTCATATGACTTCAATGAAGTTTCTTGTACCAATGTCGTACGTAGAATTATAGCAATTCATTTCTTATCTTAAAATATACGGCACTGAGCGTAAGCAAAAAATGCAATAGCGAGTAAATATACCAGTAGAGAACACAATGTCAACAAGTGGATGCAGCACAATCCCTACAACGAGGCTCTGCCAAGCGAACAATAATTAATACCATAGTGTGACCTAAACTCCATGTTCGTACACCGCATATCAGCATTTCTATATACCAAATTAAAGAGTAGTTATGACAACAAGCAGAAATGTGTAAATATGCAATCCATACGCATTGCAGCAAGTATGTATCTTACATAATAAACAGGTCATTAGCATCGTATCAGCGTAAGCAAATAAATGTTCATATGTAATCTTAATAAGTAAACATGAAGGCGCAAGCAGATAAATCACAAAGTATGACTTACATACATAACCATATGAGCACGACTAATCAGGTGACAATTATAATTTAAATAAATAAGCACAGCAGGCACATAATAAAAAAAATGTGACATCAGTGGAAAAAGCAGTGAGCCAAGCGATGCATAATTTACATAAGTAACAACCCTGTTCATTAATCAATCATCGTCAAAATCAGATAACACAAAGTATAAATCACGTAATCGCGAGCAGCAAATTACGTCTAAAGTACATACCTAAGTGGAAATATGTTACCTGAAAAACAAACTCAATTAATAGTTACCTTTTCAGTTTATTACTTTCTTCTTCGAAATTACATTCTTCCTGAAATTTTCTCAATAGCAAGTCCTCTTAACGTCGGACACACACAGAATTTACCTGAAGTTCTTAAATATTTTATGCAACTGTATCCTGAAAAATACTGAACGTTAATAACATAATTTATCAAGTCACTACAGCTTTATACTGAATTTATTCGGAGAAATTACACTGTGTATTTGTTTACGGCTGTCAGTGCATTCGCACTGAGCGCTCGATCAGCTGTAGGTACACGTGACGTAGGAAGTAATTGTTTACGGTCAACGACTGCCTTGTGCGGCGCGCAGACTTGACTGTTGCTTTGAGTATGTGCCGCCGCCAAAACACAGCGCGGTATCCTTGTATTCTCTGCATGTTTACGTATTAACTGTTGGTTTCTCGAAAGTATGTCATTCCACAAAAATTTTAACGTTCGATATGTGATGTATTCCCTTAGAGCGTCGAGATTTAAGGGTTTCTACTTCGACAGTGTTATCATGAATAATTTTGCGGATCCTATATGGACCATTATAAAGCAGAAAAAATTTGCGACACAAGCCTTTTCCTTTGTGGGACAAACGGTGAGACTTAATTAACACCTTTTGACCAACTGACAAGGTTTTTAAACGACCAGGACGATTAGCTGATTTCTTTCTAGCAGCCACAGATGCAATATTTTGCAGAACCAGGTTGACAACTTCAGAATGCCGCAGTTTCCGTGTAGGCGGAAAAGGAACGATTTCAGAAATGCGATATGTCGGTGGTTTATTTTTAAATATCAATATAGACGGTAAAGAAGTTGAATCATTAGGGAGTTCATTCAGAATGTTTTGAAAAATATGAAGATACTGATCCCACGTTCTGTGATTCTGATGACAATAAAGTCGACACAATTTATTGATTTCCTTCATCCATCTCTCTGAAGCATTAGATTGAGGGTGAAAAAGTGAAATGAAGATTGGTTTAATCTTACGACGCCGTAGAGTACGAAGCCAAATTTTAGAACGAAATTGTGATCCATTATCTGATATAACTTTATCAACATGACCCACTTCTTTAAGAAAATGTTTGATGAAAGCATTAGATACTGAACGAGCTGTTGCTTTACGTAAAGGTGTAAAACACACATATTTTGGTGTCAATTCCACTGCTACAAAAATGTACGCAAAGCCATTAGTAGAACGAACCACTGGACCGAACAAATCGACTGCAGCCATGTCCTTTAATTTCGCTGGAATGATAGAAAACAACGGTGCTCTGTGAGAAATAGTTGGCGGCTTAGCCTTTTGACATAATTTGCATTTGGAAAGAACAGATCGAATACGTTTTTCCATATTACTGAAGTAGCAATTTTCTCGTAATTTATGAAAGCATTTTCTGGGACCAAAGTGTGCATAACTGAAATGTGTGTACCAAATCAATTTATTAACCCACTCCTCAGGAATACAAACTAACCAAACAGAGTTGTCGACCGATTTTCGTTTAAAAAGAATATCATTGCGAACTAAATAATACTGTCTGATCGCTACGCTTTCCTTTCTCCTCCACTTCTCCTTAATGTCCTTCCAGACTGGATCCTTATTTTGCTCCTTAGCGATGTCCTGGAGCGAAGACGAAATAAAATTCTCAAACGCAACACCTTGAATTTACATTAAACAATAATTGTTTTCTTTACAATCCTCTTCAGCACTTTGTTTCTAACCCATAGGTGCACGTGATAAAGCATCAGCAATAATATTTGAAGAACGCTGTATGTAAACAATACTAAAATCAAATTCCTGTAGATACAGCGCCCATCGTGACAATCTTCCATGAGTTAATTTTGTTGACATAAGAAATTGCAGAGTTCGATGATCGGTGTAAACCTTAGTATGTCTGCCATACAAAAAGATGCGAAATTTTGTGAAAGCCCAAACAACAGCCAAAGCTTCAAGTTCCGTAATCGAATTATTCTTTTCTGATTTAGAGAGAACACGACTTCCAAATGCAATAGTTTTCTGTACTACAACGCCGTTTTCTTCTATCTCTTGAAATAAGTGTGCACCTAGGCCTTTGTATGATGAGTCCGTCGCCAAATAAAAATCTTCAGATAAATCCGGGTGTGAAAGAAGTGGATCAGCAACTAAAGCATCACGAAGTTGTTCAAATTCTGATTGAGCTTCCTCATCCCAACACCAATTAGAATTCTTTCCAGACAGTTCACATAAACGAGGTGTGGCCAAATTGTCCAATCTAACAAAGCGTCTAAGAAAATTACAGACACCAAGGAAACTACGAACATCACGTTTTGTAGTAGGAACAGCATAATTACGAATAGCGTCTAGTTTTTCTGGATCAGGAAGAATCCCTTCTGTAGAAATAATATGACCAAGAAATTTCGCCTGAGAACGACCAAATTCAGATTTTTCCAGGTTCACTGTAATGCCAACTCATTCAAAAATACGTAATAATGAATCCAAAATTTTGTTATGCTCACTCCAAGAACGTTTAGCAATAAGAATATCGTCAACATATGAAGTAATATTGTCACGAAGATAAACAGGTAAAATTTCGTTTAAACTACGAATGAATGCTGCAGAAGATATAGTAAGTCCAAACGGTAATTTCCGAAATCACTTTTGGGTAAAATAGTCATATCCGGTTATTTTTACCGACTCTCTCGATAGATTGATAGTCGAAGAGTTGTTTTGATAGATACAAAGAATAGTACAAGAGTAGGCAGCAGTGCAGAAAACTAAAAGGGAAATAGCACTACTACAGCTCGGGGCCCTGTGCACGCTACGGCACATATTCACTTAGTGTAGCGAATCCCCTGAGGACTTTAATAGCCGCACATAAATTCCAGTTTGTGACTTAGTGGCCAATTTGGTGGAAGTGCGTACGTAAATTGATCTAACCATGAACATGGATGTATGTCATTCTTAGAATTGCGAAAGATCTTAAATTTCCGAACAGTTAAGAAGTGTTTATAGTCGAAGTTTTCTCCTCGTGGCGACAAAGGCCTACCGCGTCTGTCCCTGTCCCAATGTCGATTATAGTCAAGTTCGCGCGCCTGGCGCTCTCTTGTTGCATCTCGTAAATGAAATAAATTATTTTCTTCAAATCCCTCTGCTATCTGTGATTCTAAATTTCTTCTACTGTCTTTTCCTACGATTTCGCCTTCAATTTGTTTTATTGCTTTCGTAATGCCTCAAATTCCCTTTTGACGCGTTCATTAAATTTTCCCTGATTTTCAATATGCTTATTTATGCTCTGGTACTCTTCGGTTTCTGAAAATGGCAATGGAGCTGTATCATCCGAATCTCTGTCCCCATTTAAACTAAGACTTGTCAATTTATCTGCAATCTCCTCAACTCTTTCCGATAAGTCACCTATTTGTTCTTTCTGTTTATTTACGTCTTCCGTAAGTGTCGCGACTCGGGTTTCGGTATTGTCACATTTAGTAGTTAACTGTTCACACTGTTGCGTTAAGTTATTTATTCTGTCATTTGGTACGGATTCCTCGATTCTTTCAATTATTTCTTCCTTATCGTGTGCACGTTGTAAATTTAATTCTGAAAATTTTTGTACTATCGCGCGATCTCTTTCTTCTTGTTCTCTATCCTGTTCCTTTTGTCTAATCTCTACTGCAAATAATCTATTATTGTGAGAATTCAAAATTGGTTGTACTTCTTCTCTAATTTCTTTCTTTGATTCATCATTCAAGTTTTTGAAACATGTCCCTGTTCGTGAGCGTAACTGTGTTTCCATTGTTTCCATCTCGGTTTTACTTGTTCCTATTTGTGAGTCTAACCGTCTTATCATTGCTCTCAATTCAGATCCCAAATTTAATATTTCACTCATCAACTGCTCCATATCTTCTGTCGTTAATCTTGTATTCTGAAAATTTTTTGATTGTGAAAAATTTTGAACTGTTTCCGGACTATTTTCCCGACTTATTAAATTATTTTCCACTTCATTATTCGTCATCCTGTTCTCCTGTGTCGGCGAGTTCGCCATGTTAGCAATTTCGTCATTCTCACTATCCATCATTTTTGCCTTTTTCATCGACCGCGTAATCATTTACAAAACATACAAAACTCGTCTCTATACGAAAATTACACACAATGAGACTTTATCTCCAACAATACCATTCACACGAAATGCTTCCCGACAAACACGCCTAACGAACAATTAATCTTCACAATTGTACAAAATTGTCAAACCCGTATACAAGACATCAAAAATTAAATTCTGCAAAATTACCATTAGAAGAATGACAAGACAACTACAAATGTTCAATTACCAAATCTACACATGAAATGTAGACTACAATTACTAAACTACAAATTACTACAACAATACTACTGTCTGCTATTTTTACCATCAGAAGATTTCCAAGGGACGATCCGAAGCAGCGGTCGCCACGTGCATGGGGGCTTAATTAAATTTTTTTTTATTATGCAAATAATTTTAATCTGTCTGTCCGGTTACGCAGCCTCATAACCGGTTGGCCCTGACTAGTATTTGTACGCAATCTGACTGCATAGAATAACAACAAAGAATGAAAGAAGACTTCCGTTAACACAATTAATTAATTAAGTTCCCAGCAACTATAAAACCTACGAAACAACAAAACACAAGTGTAGCTGTTCTGTGTGTGGAAGTGTGATTCAACGTACACGTCTGGCACGGTACTTCCTCAATAAGACAAGATATTTTAGATATCATTTAGACTGAATTAATTAAATAAAACTGAAATACTATAATTGCACATTGAAACCAGAAATACAGTCTAATACAAGAACACGAGCCGGATGCTTTGTTGACTGAACCTGTGACCAAGAGGCATTATTGTTTAAGACATTGAAATAATAAAAAATAGGAATTTTTTACCTTCATATATATTGACGAAAAGTACGCTCTAGTCCATCAAAGCAATATGACAACATCTGAACAAGCACTCTCCATGGGATATTCTCAACAACGATACGCTACTGCAACATCTCCACAAGCACTCTCTACCACCGCTTCTCGACAAGAACTCTCCACTACGACATCTCGACAAGAACTGCCAGTGGAGGCGGCTAAATAATACTCTTTGGCGCAATCTCTGGCGCTGTGACTCAGTGTAGCCACCTTTCAATATGCATGTAAGCACTGAAAGACGTAAGTCAAAACAAGGCCCCGGGAATAGACAACATTTCATTAAAACTACTTCTAGCCATGGGAGAGCCAGGCCTAATAAAACTCTACCATCTCTTGAGCAAGATGTATGAGACAGGCGAAATACCCTCAGACTTCAAGAGGAATATAATAATCCCAATCTCAAAGAAAGCAGGTGTTAACAGATGTGAAAATTACCGAACTATCAGTTTAATAACCCACGGCTGCAAAATACTAACACGAATTCTTTACAGACGAATGGAAAACCTCGTAGAAGCCGACCTCGGGGATGATCAGTTTGTATTCAGTAGAAATGTTGGAATACGTGAGGCAGTACTGACCCTACGACTTACCTTAGCCGGCCGGAGTGGCCAAGCGGTTCTAGGCGCTACAGTCTGGAACCGCGCGACCGCTACGTCGCAGGTTCGAATCCTACCTCGGGCATGGATGTGCATGATGTCCTTAGGTTAGTTAGGTTTAAGTAGTTCTAAGATCTAGGGGACTGATGACCACAGCAATTGAGTCCCATAGTGCTCAGAGCCATTTGAACCATTTGAACTTATCTTAGAAAATAGATTAAGGAAATGCAAACCTACGTATCTAGCATTTGTAGACTTAGAGAAAGCTTTTGACAATGTTGACTGGAATACTCTCTTTCAAATTCTGAAGGTGGCAGGCGTAAAATACAGGGAGCGAAAGGCTATTTACAATTCGTACAGAAACCTGATGGCAGTTATAAGAGTCGAGGGGCATGAAAGGGAACCAGTGTTTGGCAAGGGAGTGAGACGGAGTTGTAGTCTATCCCCGATATTATTCAATCTGTATATTGAGCAAGCATTAAAGGAAACAAAAGAAAAATTAGCCGTAGAAATTAAAATCCATGGAGAAGTAGTAAAAACTTTGAGGTTCGCCGATGACATTGTAATTCTGTCAGAGGCAGCAAAGGACCTGGAAGAGTAGCTCAACGGAATGGACAGTGTCTTGAAAGGAGGATATAAGATGAACATCAACACAAGCAAAACGAGGATAATGGAATGCAGTCGAATTAAATCGGGTGATGCTGCGGGAAATAGATTAGGAAATGAGACGCTTTAAATACTAAATGAGTTTTGCTATTTGGGGAGCAAAACAACTCATGATGGTAGAAGTAGAGAGGATATAAAATGTAGACTGGCAATGGCAAGGAAAGCGTTTCTGAAGAAGAGAAATTTGTTAACATCGAGTATAGATTTAAGTGTCGGGAAGTCGTTTCCGAAAGTATTTGTATAGAAAGTATTTGTATAGAGTGTATGGAAGTGAAACGTGGACGATAAATAGTTTAGACAAGAAGAGAATAGAAGCTTTCGAAGTGTGGTGCTACGGAAGAATGCTGAAGATTAAATGGGTAGATCACATAACTAACAAGGAGGTATTGAAGAGAATTGGAGAGAAGAGGAGTTCGTGGCACAACTTGACTAGAAGAAGGGACAGGGTGGTGGGGCATATTCTGACGCATCAAGGGATCACCAATTTAGTATTGGAGGGCAGCGTGGAGGGTAAAAATCGTAGAGGGAGACCAAGAGATGAATACACTAAACAGATTCAGAAGGATGTAGGTTGCAGTAGCTACTGGGAGATGAAGAAGCTTGCACAGGATAGAGTAGCATGGAGAGCTGCATCAAACCAGTCTCTGGACTGAAGACCACAACAACAACAATGCATGTATAGTGAACCATATATCTATAGAAAAGCTAATAAAAATAATAAGAAATAAAAATCTATTATTAAAATATGGTGTAGCGAAACGGAAAAATCCAAAAACATACAAATTCACTTAATACCAGATTATTAAAAAACAAAGAACATATTTCAGTTGTTGATTACAGACAAACTACGAAAGGCAGAGCACACTGCGCATGTCACTGGGTAGAGCATGAGACTCTTAATCTCAGGGTCGTGGGTTCGAGCCCCAGGTTGGGCGACAGTGTGGCGTTTGCTGTGTTATTCAGTGGTTTGGTATTTAACTGATTTGTAAATGGAAATGATAATCTTATTTTATTACATTGAATAATTACTAAATAATTTTTCTTCCGGCTAAAGATTTGATCAAGTTGCTAAAGAAGTCCAAGTTAATGTCGTGTTAAAGTGTTGTCTGTAAGTTGTGTAAGTTTGGGTAGAGCATGAGACTCTTAATCTCAGGGTCGTGGGTTCGAGCCCCAGGTTGGGCGCCAGTGTGGCGTTTGCTGTGTTATTCAGTGGTTTGGTATTTAACTAATTTGTAAATGGAAATGATAATCTTATTTTATTACATTGAGTAATTACAAAATAATTTTTCTCCCGGCTAAAGATTTGATCAAGTTGCTAAAGAACTCCAAGTTAACGTCGTGTTAAAGTGTTGTCTGTAAGTTGTGTAAGTGTCACTAAATCACAGTTCATACAACAGATTCCTTACAACTATTGATTAAAATGGAAGCAGTTATCTTCAGCAAAATGATCATTAAAACCACCGAATATCAGCCGCGCACAACACTGACGTATGTTACCTGAAACAATATTCTTCCCAACTCGTGCGTAATTAATTTCGGCTCCATACATCAGCTAGAAAAGTTTCTTATAAGGATCGTGCTATGAGCACTGTTTTTAAAGAACCAATCTGATTCGAATCATTTTCATTAAAATGAGTTCGGGACCACCGATGCACATGTATTTTTACACATTTGTATTACCTTCGGCATTTATTCAGCAGAGTTGCGTAATTTAAATTTGAATTTGCCGCTGAGATAATTGTTAAGATGGCGGCAGACAATTGATGGGGACTTTCTAGTGTTAGAGCAAATAAGTAAATATTTAAAATGCTTATTAAACGCTATAAAATCTACTTTCGTATTGTGCACTATTTAGACTTCATCAAGCAAACATTTGATTTGTTTCTAAGGAAAACACAGACAAAAACGCGATACAAATCGCTATCATCAATGGCTGCGCTCGTTGCAGCGGAAAGAAATAATTAACACAGATAATGCTTACTGAGAGAGGAATTAAAGTTACAAATAATTATTCACTCATGTTTATAATAATAATGAACTCTATTTTCAAGTAATAATTAACAAATAATTACAATTTCTTAACAGACCTCTGTCTGATATGTGTCCGCAACCTACAAAAGCCAACCAACAAAAGGTAAAAACAAAGGAAGACAAACGCAGATCATGAAAGGAATTTACAATTATCATTGTCTTTGTATGATACACATCGATATGTCCAATTACATCATAGAATATTATATAAATAATTAATATTTATCATAGTTTTCACTATTTTTTTCATATGTCGAATAGATAATGTTTATATCTGTTACAGGGGTAATTTCCTCTCGTCGCACTGTAGCTAAAATTTATCTCATCGATGTTACAGGTGGTAGGGCATACTCTGAGGCAAAAAAATGGCTCTGAGCACTATGGGACTTAACTTCTAAGGTCATCAGTCCCCTAGAACTTAGAACTAATTAAACCTAACTAACCTAAGGACATCACACACATCCATGCCCGAGGCAGGATTCGAACCTGCGACCGTAGCGGCCGCGCGGTTCCAGACTGTAGCGCCTTTAACCGCTTGGCCACCACGGCCGGCTGAGGCATCAAGGGATCACCAATTTAGTATTGGAGGGCAGCGTGGAGGGTAAAAATCGTAGAGGGAGACCAAGAGATGAATACACTAAACAGATTCAGAAGGATGAAGGTTGCAGTAGCTACTGGGAGATGAAGAAGCTTGCACAGGATAGAATAGCATGGAGAGCTGCATCAAACCAGTCTCTGGACTGAAGACCACAACAACAACAATGCATGTATAGTGAACCATATATCTATAGAAAAGCTAATAAAAATAATAAGAAATAAAAATCTATTATTAAAATATGGTGTAGCAAAACGGAAAAATCCAAAAACATACAAATTCACTTAATACCAGATTATTAAAAAACAAAGAACATATTTCAGTTGTTGATTACAGACAAACTACGAAAGGCAGAACACACTGCGCATGTCACTGGATAGAGGATGATTCCAAGTTATGGCACACTTGCGCTGTTGTTTGTTTGACGCAACATGGTAACGACCCGCAACACTCTACTGGAAGAGGTGGTCACCTAGATCTTGTTCATTGCTATTGGCTCCGAGGTCACCATACTTTACGCCTTACGACTTTTTTCTGTGTGGGTTCATAAAAGACTGTCATTGTCCCACCTTTGGAAGATACTTCCAAGAGCTGAGAAATGGACTATTGTTTCCATATTTGTCGAGCAACGCATGGTTCTCATGTTGAGTGTTGATGTAGTGTATATGTGAACACAGAACTTTGAACCTTCCTCTATCCAGTGATATGGGCAATGTATTTCTGACTTTCACAATTTGTCTGTAATGTACAACTGAAATCTGTTCCTTCTTTCTGAGTCACCCTTTACCGTATATACATGATAGTCTTTTTATCACTGTGTGAATTAGAAGTGGGAATGCTACTTTGGTTTTTATTAGATGTAAACATAATGTGCTAAAAATAGCGAGATACCTTCTGTTTTGTTGTTCAATTTGTTCGTTGACGAATATTACAGATAAGCTTGAAATTTTTAGTCGTTTTGAAAATCAACCAAGAACATTCACCAACGAACAAACTGAAATATAAAACAGAAGGTGTCTCGCTGATTCCAGTGACATTCTGCTTACGGCTAATCGAAAGCAAAGCAGCAATTCCAATCACAGTGTCCAAGTAGGATTATTTTTATCGTCTATGGACAAAGTGTAATATTTAAATTTACTTATTTTATCATTTGTTGCACCATATAATTTTAGTAATTTTTTTGGAGTGATTTAATGATTTATCTTTAGGGATACGAATATAGAATCGTATATGTCCATAATTGCCTGAAATTATTAGTCCACCTTCAGTATTACTCTTTGGTCAGCGTTATATCTTTGCACGTTTTCCCGCTTTATAGGCACTGTCTATTTGACAAATCATCAACAACAGTACAATTTGTTAATTGAAACGAACGAACATCTTGTGAATGTGCTGCAGATTTCGTACGGGTGGTACCTTTTTCTAGTTAATGCTTATTCCATTACGTCACATTCGCACCACTCTGTTCTAGTTCCGTCCTTTTTATACACTTATACACTCGATCATGGGTTAAAGAGGTAAAATTAGGAGCGGAAGGAATAAGTAGTCTACACAAATATATCGTAGGTGGTAAAATGCTGGAAAGTTAACCTCACTGGAGTGAGGAGTGTACCACAAACAAAAAACCAAGTTTTAGCTGGAATAAGAAATGAGCCCCTTCCCCCTCCCCCCTGAATCATGGACCTTGCCGTTGGTGGGGAGGGTTACGTGCCTCAGCGATACAGATAGCCGTGCCGTAGGTGTAACCACGATGGAGGAGTATCTGTTGAGAGGCCTCTGACCACAATCTATTGGTTATGAACTGTAGATTAAAACGGAAGCAATTGCAAAAAGGTGGGAATTGGAGATGGGACGTGGATAAACTGAAAGAACCAGATGTTGTAGAGAGTTTCAGAGAGAGCATTAGGGAACGACTGACAAGACGGGGAAAGAAATACAGTAGAAGAAGAATGGGTAGCTTTGACAGATGAAATAGTGAAGGCAGCAGAGGATCAAGTAGGTAAAAAGACGAGGGCTAGTAGAAATCCTTGGGATACTGCAGAAATATTGAATTTAATTGATGAAAGGAGAAAATATAAAAATGCAGTAAATGAAGCAGGCAAAAAGGAATACAAACGTATCAAAAATGATATCGACGGGAAGTAAAAAATGGCTAAGCAGGGATGGTTAGAGGACAAATGTAAGGATGTAGAGGCATATATCGGTAGGGGTAAGATAGATACTACCTACAGGAAAATTAAAGAGACTTTTGGTGAAAAGGGAACCACTTGCATGAATATGCTCAGATGGAAACCCAGTTCTAAGCAAAGAAGGGAAAGCAGAAAGGTGGAAGGAGTATATGGCGGCTCTAAACAAGGACAATGTACTTGAGGACAATATTATGGAAATGGAAGAGATGAAGATGAGATGGGAGATATGATACTGCGTGAAGAGTTTGACAGAGCACTGAATGATCTAAGTCAGAACAAGGTCCAGGGGGTAGACAACATTCCATTAGAACTACTGATAGCCTTGGGAGAGACAGCGCTGACAGAACTCTACTATCTGGTGAGCAAGATGTATGAGACAGGCGAAATAACCTCAGACTTCAAGGAGAATATAATAATTCCAATCCCAAAGAAAGCAGGTGCTGAGAGGTGTGAAAATTACAGAACTATCAGTTTAATAAGTCATGGCTGCAAAATACTAACACGAATTCTTTACAGACGACTGGAAAAACTGGTAAAAGCAGACCTCGGGGAAGATCAGTTTGGATTCAGTAGAAATGTCGGAACACGTGAGGCAATACTGAGCATACGGCTTGTCTTAGAAGATAGACTAAGGAAATGCAAACCTACGTTTCTAGCATTTGTAGACTTAGAGAAAGCTTTTGACAATGTTTACTGGAATACTCTCTTTCAAATTCTGAAGGTGGCAGGGAGCGAAAGGCTATTTACAATTTGTACAGAAACCAGATGGCAGTTATAAGAGTCGAGGGGTATGAAAGGGAAGCAGTGGTTGGGAAGGGAGTTAAAAAATGGTTCACATAGCTCTAAGCACTATGGGACTTTACATCTGAGGTCATCTAAGGACATCACACACATCGATGCCCGAGGCAGGATTCAAACCTGCGACCGTAGCAGCAGCGCAGTTCCGGACTGAAGCGCCTACAACCGTTCGGCCACATCGACCGGCGGGAAGGGAGTGAGACAGGGTTGTAGCCTATCCCCGATATGATCCAATCTGTATATTGAGCAAGCAGTGTAGGAAACAAAAGAAAAATTCGGAGTAGGAATTAAAATCCATGGAGAAGAAATAAAAACTTTGAGGTTTGCCAATGACATTGTAATTCTGTCAGATACAGCAACGGATCTGGAAGAGCAGCTGAACGGAATGGACAGTGTCTTTAAAGGAGGATATAAGATGAACATTAACAAAAGCAAAACGAGGATAATGGAATGTAGTCGAATTAAATAGGGTGATGCTGAGGGAATTTGATTAGGATACGAGACACTTAAAGTAGTAAAGGAGTTTTGCTATTTGGGGAGCAAAATAACTAATGATGCCCGAAGTGGAGAGGATATAAAATTTAGACTGGCAATAACAAGGATAGCATTTCTGAAGAAGAGAAATTTGTTGACATCGAGTATAGTTTTAAGTGTCAGATATTCGTTTCTGAAAGTATTTGTATGGAGTGTAGCCATGTATGGAAGTGAAACATGGACGATACCTGCCTCGGGCATGGATGTGTGGATGTCATTAGGTTAGTTAGGTTTAAGTGGTTCTAAGTTCTAGGGGACTGATGACCTCAGCAGTTAAGTCCCATAGTGCTCAGAGCCATTTGTACGATTTTTTAACCATGGGCGATAAATAGTTTGTACAAGAAGAGAATAGAAGCTTTTGAAATATGGTGCTACAGAAGAATGCTGCAGATTAGGTCACATAGCTGCAGGTAGATCACGTAACTAATGAGGAGGTACTGAATAGAAATGAGGAGAAGAGAAATTTGTGGCACAACTTGACTAGAAGAATGGATCGGTTGGTAGGACATGTTCTGAGGCATCAAGGGATCACCAATTTAGTATTGGAGGGCAGTGTCGGGGGTAAAAATCGTAGAGGAAGACAAACAGATGAATACACTAAGCTAATTCAGAAGGATGTAGGTTGTAGTAGGTACTGGGAGATGAAGTTTGCACAGGATAGAGTAGTATGGAGAGCTGCATCAAACTAGTCTCTGGACTGAAGACCATAACAGCAACACAATAAATGAGATTCTCGTGGAAACCTCATTGACACTTTGCGATTTGAGGTGATTCGAAACTGACAAAGGTTTATAGAATAACGAGAAGTTTTTTTTTTATTAAGTGTGGTGCTCGCAGTACCTAGAATGGCATGCTTTATAAGACAGACCAGAGTGCTTGCGAAAAAACTTCTGTTAACATTATAACACCTTTGAGTACTGGATTTATGGATGAAACTCACTTCTTGCTCGTGTGTGCTTTCAAACTGAGCTGGGTCGGTTCCGATTTGTTTTACAAATTGCCCTCATGGTCAGCATAAGATATCGGACGCAGTATAGAGTGCGCTGTTCATTTAGGGGGCGTGATGGTGGTGTCACTGTTCGACAAGCGACGTGTTGCCGCGGGGGATATGAGCTGGTACCGGTGGGGCTTGGGCTGTGACTTCTTCCTCTCTCGATGTCAAGGGGATCACGTGAGTCGAATCTGTGGCGAGGCAGACTGACTTTTGGCTCTGGGAAGTTTGTGTGTGTACAAATACTTTCGAAGTTCAGGCCCTTTCTTAGTGTAGAGCTCGCCCAAGTCTTCCTTAATTGATTAATTTGCAGTGTAGTAAACTAGTTGTGCATGGTAGCTGACTCGTGGCCGCGGAAGTAAGCCCCCTTGTTGCTTGTTCACGTAGCGCAGAGAAACCCACTTCTCGTCTGAAAGCCTAGATGAAACTTTTGCAAGTGAGCGTGATTATTCCGGCTGTACCAGAGTCTCACTGGCCTCTCTTGTTCCTGGTACCTTTGTAAATAGGAAAAGAGCTGAGCTGAGCTGCAAATTTCAAGCTTTTTAGATTTCTTAGTTCATGATCAGCAGTACCTCTGGAATTATTTTTCTATTTGACCACCTTGTTTTGGTATACCCACAGTGCGTGTGTACTGTAACTTAGTTTTAACCATCTCGCTGAGCGGCGTAACTGCGGCAATGTAGAGCGTGCAGTGGTGGCCCTGATTTAGACGCACCTTTAGTCTGATCCAGCGTCATGGACAGTGTGGTCTGCCATCTTATGGGACTCTTAGGCCGTAGTGCCTTTGCAGATGTGCTTCTACACGCCATACCGGCCAGCACCAATTTCGCCAAGGAGGTTGCCGCTCGCTAAATTATGTAATTGTAATCCATTAACCGCTTCATGTAACTACTGTTTACCTCATTTGAAAATCCTAAGCGGTCGGTGGAGGTCGCCGCTCGCTGACTTACGTAATTGTAATCTAGTAACTCTTTCATGTAACTGCTGTTTTCCTCATTCTAAGGGTCTAAGCGGCCAGTTTTTGTATGCTGGTCTCATACCCGTTGCTTTAACAGTATAATATGTTTTTAAACGGAGCCAATTTTTTGTTTTAATTAGTATGGGAAACTACTCCTGTTGTAAATTTCTCTTTCTTTTGATTTAATAGTTTATTTAATGTAGCAGTCCACTCTTCCCCCCCCCCCCCCCTGCCCCCTTTATTTTAATGTCGGAGGTTGTAACGGCACTTTTGGGCACCTCGCGCTTGATTTAGCCACTGTTGACTGTATTTCGTAGGCGCGGTGCCTTGATGCAAACAGATTGTTTTTAGTTGTTCCTTATTTTTGTTAGGTCATCGTCCTGTTGGGTTCTGTGTGTTGTGTTTGTTGTTACCAGTCAAATCTTGTAAGAGGAAAAGCATATAAACTGCATTTCGTTGCTTATGCTTAATCTCTGCCGAACATTCTGGCTGCGCGTTGTTAACTGTGAGAATTGTGCGATCTTTAATACTGACATTAAAAAAAAGTAAACAAAAGAGGGAAAGAAAAGGGGGAATCTAGGGTTAGCTACGGCGCCGGAATATGTTTCTCTGACATTTCATATATATTTTTATTTTCGATTATTCCCTTTTAGGGGGGCTATTGAACTTGAGTAGTCATGATTTCTTCTTTCTTCGTTCTTCTCAAATTCTCTTCATACGTTCACTGTGTTCTCTCTTGAGTTCTTCCAACAATCTTTTTCCGTTCTGTTCTCTGTGTGTTCTTGTTTAAGTGTGTGTTCCTTTATGATGTTTCTAAACTGTTCTCTATTGTTTATGTTGTATTGTGTGATTCCCAGTTCTTTTATGTCTTCTTCTGTTCCACTGATCTACTTTGTCTTGTGTTTGCTCTTGTTTACATCTCAAAGATTTGCCTTGTGAGCCTGGTTTTATTCATCCTGCTGGTATGTCCATAAAATTTTATCCTTCTCTTTCTAATAGTGTCTGTTATTGTTTCTATGTCTTTGTAAATCTCCCTAGTTGGCTTCTTCATCCAAATTTCTTCCCGAAACAATGGTCCATATATTTTCCTCAGAATTTTTCTTTCCTGCTTTTCAATCTCTCTGATCTTCGTATGACCATGAATCACTGTAGTTTCTGCAGCATAAAGTACTTCTGGTAGGACTACTGTGTTGTAATGCCTTAGTTTCGTATTGACAGAAATAGATTTCTTGTTATAGTGATTCCAAGTGAGCTTATATGCTTTTTGTAATCTGGGGATGCTATCTTTATTGGCTATTGAGTTCAGTCCAGATGGTTGGATTATGTCTCCCAGATATCTGAAGTGGGCAACTTGTACCACTTTCCCGTATTGAGTAGTAATGGGGAGATTATCTACAGGTTTGTTTTCCATGTACTCGGTTTTCTCGTAGGAGATTTGTAGCCCAGTTTTCTGTGAGATTTCGTGTAATTTTTCCAATGCAAGTTTGGCTTCCTCTCTATTGTTCGTTAGAATGGCAAGATCGTCCGCGAAAGCCAGGCACTTCACCCTGATTCTCTGCTCTTTTTTAATCCCAAGCTGAATTCCTTTTATTTCCTCTTCCCATGTCCTCACAATTTTTTCCAGGACCATGTTAAATAGAAGAGGCGTCATTCTATTTCCTTGGCGAACACCAATATGGATATAAAATGCTTCTGATGTTTCTCCCATGAATTTAACTTTGGAGGTTGTATCTGTTAATGCCTGTTGAATAATTGACCTTGTTTTCCTGTCAATCCCGAACTCATATAAAGTGTGGAATAATGTTTATCTACTGACTCGTAAGCCATTTTAAAATCGACAAAAGTTACCAGAGTATTTCTACATCTTCTCATTTGCAAAATTGTTTTTAAGTTCCATATCTGTTCGATGCAAGATCGACCTTTGCGAAACCCTGCTTGCTACTCCCCTGTTAACTGGTCTCCTTGTTCTTCTAGTCTGTTTAATAGGGCCTTTGAAAGAATTTTGCGTATTACAGGGAGCAGTGAAATTCCCCTCTAATTATTTGGATTGGTTTTTGCACCTTTTTTGTGGAGAAGGTGAATTAATGCACATTTCCATTCTGCAAGTACTTGTTCAGTTTCCCAAAAGTTTTATAAAATTCTGTAGGTTGCTTGTGTGAGATTATTGTCATTTAATTTCCATACTTCTCCTATGATTCCGCCTTCCCATGGAGACTTCTTGTTCTTCAAAGAATTGATTATTTCCTTTACCTTTTTGAGTGATGGTGGATTTGAATCGGGATTGGATGTGGGTTTTTCAAAATCTAGTTTTTCTCTCGGAGGCTCGCAGTTGAGAAGTGAGTGAAAATATTTAGCTAAAATTTGAGAGTTCTTTTTAGGGAATTTTAAGGAATTATGTGGACATGATTTTAAGATTTAAGATCAAAATTTTCGTAGATGTTTATCAGACTCTCGCCCTTTTTATTTTTTCTCTTATGAGCTGTATGAATTCCCGTTATATTCCTGAATTTTTTCTCTTTACCGAGTTGTCCATTGAAATCTAACATAATTTTCACGTGATGAGTAGGGATTTTATTTGAAGTTTCTCCTAGTTCCCAGAAGGCATCTATTACCTGTGGATCTTTTCAGTTCCAATAATTTGTGCGGCTTGTGCATTTATCAGAGTGTATGCCTTGTTTCCAGATTTTACTGAGATAGTGAAGATTCTTTCTAAAGTTGAATGGAAGTTTATTATTGAAGCTGTAATTGATTTGTGCACAACAAAAGCTGTGCCAAATTGTTTGAATCCCTTGTTCAGCTGGACTGCAGGATTTCCTTTGTAGATTCTGAAGCTTCATGAATAAAAATGATTTTCCTCAGTAAATCGTGTTTCTTGAATCGCAAGGATTTTTATGTTGAATTTTTCCATAGTAGTGAGTTATTTGAGTTTACCTGCTTTGGAGAGTGTGTTAGCATTGAGAGTTCCTATGAAGTTTTTCTGTTTTGGTCTTAGAGACTTTGAGAAGCTCCGACTCTTCTGCGCATTACGTTCCTGGTCCCCCAGAATCCGATGACCAGGAAAATTCAGTTTATAGACTGGTGCCTGGGGTAGTGGATTTCTTTCCTTTTGGTCCATCATGCTTATTCGAGTTGAAACTTGTTTTGTGGTGATCTTCTGTGAAGGTTACATGTTTACGACTTGATTGTTGAGATCAAGAAGAGCATCGAGCAGCCGCACCAACTACGTGAACAGACGCTGACCACTACGCACTGGATTCCAGAACGGACGCTAGTGGATTTGGGCTGCCTCTTCCGCCAGTTCCGCCGTACCGATGACCATCTCCGCCATAACTGCCGTTGAGGTCATCACCGCATCCCTGGCAAGGGGCCCTCACAGGGCACTACCAAACAGGCCAGGTGAACCAAGGTTTTTTAACGAGGTGTTACTTCTCCCACCTCCTTTTACAGCTGGGCTTGGGACCGGATTTTACGGAGTATGTTGTTTAAATGTTCTTAAGGTTTCCAGAATGACTCCGCTGCAGAGTGAAAATCTCATTCTGGAACCATCCCCCAGGCTGTGGCTGAGCCATGTCTCCGCAATATCCTTTCTTTCAGGAGTGCTAGTTCTGCAAGGTTCGCAGGAGAGCTTCTGTAAAGTTTGGAAGGTAGGAGACGAGGTACTGGCAGAAGTGAAGCTGTGGGTACGGGGCGTGAGTCGTGCTTGGGTAGCTCAGTTGGTAGAGCACTTGCCCTCGAAAGGCAAAGGTCCCGAGTTCGAGTCTCGGTCCGGTACACAGTTTTAATCTGCCAGGAAGTTTCATATTCTTAAGGTTATGGAAAATTGTATTTGACTTGTTTGCGTCCATTACTGTTCTTGCAGGTTGTGCACTTTGTTAAAATATGTACAACCTATGATTTAAATGATAACATTTGGTCGCACTTTGACAGAGGTTTCCAGTTTTGTGGGCTTGTCAAAGAGTTATAATTTGATGATGGACTTGTCTCATTTTCAGCTGTTGTTGGTATCAAGAGCGACTATACGCTATTTACTTGCTATTTAACGTATTTGTTGCTGACCTCAGAATTTTTTTCTCTTAGAATATGTAATCTTTCTTAAATGGTAATGAAGTTTTGCGAATGGTGGATTATGTGTACCTAAAACCCTCGTCGAGCCCTTTTGTTTAAGCCACACTCCGAAACGTCAGACTCCACAAACATGGACTTTTGTAAATATGGTACTGCCTTGTGCGAACTCAAATTCTTCTTGTCTGACACCAAAACATGTTTCGATGAAGTTTCACCATCCTCAGTGAGATATCATTTGCGCTCTTAGTATAACGTACTAATGTTTACGTGGTTGTCTATCATTTGCTGTGCAGCTGATATTTTGCTATAGTTTGTTCTTTTTTATTTCTTCCTTTTTTCATCCCTCGATCTAAACTATTCATTCCGATACGCACTGTATCAGTCTTTATACATTGTTTGACATCTGTCTTCTTCGTGAATGCTGCTCTTTATTTGCGCATGCAGTTTTATGCTTTTAACAAGGGTAGTTTCCTATTTTTTAAATTCCTGAGATAGTCTCAGTATATGAGAGTAGCAGATTCCTGTTTATAACTATCTATGTTATGCTGCAAATGTTGTCTCTTAACTTCGTTGTGCTCCTAGTTGTTCGCTGTATCTTGGTACAGCCCATGACAAGACGTTAAATGCTAAGTTTCCTTCCATGTTATTGTTTACTTCCTTATGATACCACTAACTTAGCTATTAACTTGTGACTGCCAGTTCCACATTTGCTCTGCTTAGTCTTACATAGTCCGCTTTCAATTTAGCGTTTTCACCCTCACTGAAATAATCAGTGATTTTGTTACTATAGGAAGTTGAGTCCAAATTTGTGTAAACCTATGTGGGTTTCAGTCAGTGTGATTTACCTATGTTCACCAACCTCTCTTCACCATTATTTACACGTAATTAGTTGGAAACCGGTCAAAAACACTTACTGGTCGGGAATGAAAAATGATAACTTAAGGATGTGTTATAGAAGCAGCGTATTTTCATAGGAAACCGATGAAAGATTGTGAGGCAGTGAGAAAAAGTGCCGTGCTGTGGGCAGAGAGAACGTTTTGACATTGAAGCCACTCACCCATTACGACTGTACCTGACACCTGAGACAAGCCGTCGCTTTGAGTCGAGTATTGGACTGGGTAAGTAAACTCTGTGGATAAGGCATGGTAGCATCTGCAAGCATCACTCGTGCATTAAGGATACAGGGTACTTTTCCGGCTCAATATTATGTAAAAATCAACACCTGTTTCTTTCAGGCACTGTTTATAATGTGTTTTACAGATTTTTTGTAGATATCAGATAATGCAGCACACTTTCTAAACAAATTAGAAGTATTTTGAATATTTATGAACCTGCTTAGGACTATTAAAGAAATACAAAGAAATTGATGCAATTTTTTTCCAAAATGCTTCCTCAAATTGAGATACCGTTTAATCCAGTGTTATATATTTGAAGGAGACCAAATTTTTAACATATGCATGACATGATAACTGAGGTAATAGACCTATTTAATTCCACCTACTATGTATATTACAGGGATAAAAAATATCACATCTTAAATTTTACTTTTTATAATTCTTTTCCTAATAAAATGTTATTTTTTCTATAATTTAGTTGATTCTGCAATAAAGCTTAGGTCTACTACGTAAGTATGCACTATTGCAAGTAAGGGAAAAAAATTAGAGCAATGCTTTATAAACGTTAGGAAATATTTGTAGCTGAATTCTCAAAAATACAACTTGCAGGAAATTCTGTACGAAGATATGAGTCTAATTAAAGTGTGCCTCAGAACATTCCTGAAGCATAGTCTTCATCTTGCAGCATTTCTTGATTTTCAAACTTCCTCTTGGCATTCCTTTTAGCACTTCTTACTTCTTTGGTAACTTCAAGAGCAAATCTGTCAGCTTCGTGCACCTTTTATCCGTCACACGCAAGCAATTTATCTTCCATATAAGAGCCACATTTTATGCCTAAGTTTCTCAGGACTTCCAACCTCCCTATCACTCCATCATTGAAACATATCACTGCATCTAGTACACCAACTTTTAATGTATTTATTCCTACAAAAACATTCTTGGGTAATCTTTCCCATATGCAATGGTTGTAACTTTGAGTTGTATCCTGAGTGCCCCCTTGAAGACATTTACTAAGCAAAACAGAGTCACTCAGGTCTCTAAAAATTGGATTTATTTCATTCATAACAGGCTCAGGAAGAGAATGCTTATGATGGCATATTTAACCACTTTGTTCTGCTTTTTGTAACCACACTAAGAATCTGCTCATTTAGGGCAAAGTCCGTGAACAGGGTGAGCATCTGTGGACAACTTATGAAAGTATGTGGCGTGATCATTCAGAGATGCAGTTCGTGTAATGGCCAGTCCATAATAACTCTGAGGATGGTCTATTTCAGTTTCTGTCAATCTGCCTCGGCGGGACAGAGGTTTTCCACCAGACAGCAACTTTCCTTTCATTTCTCTTCGTAGTTTCCTCAATCCAGCACCCATCCTCTTTTGCACTCGTCCACAACACTCCAGTTTTGTTACCAAGGTATCACCATAAATACTGAACTCATTAATTTTATTGAAAGCTTTAGAGTCCCTATCGCCTAGGTACTTCGCATATCTAACGTTATAAACGAGCACCAACCTCTGGAATATTTTTAGAACTCCATCACACTCCATACCTCCACTGCAGCCATCATAATTCTTAGAACACTGATGTTCAATATGCCCTTCAGTGATACCATGGCAGGTGTGGCAGTACTTAGATAAGCACTCAACATCAACAACTTTTCCATTCTCGTGAGAAGTAGCCCTTACAACACCATTCAAGGAACGATGTCCTCGACGTTGCCATGTCCCATAAAGTGCAACAGCAATGTCCCTGGTTCCACTAACATTTACAGTTTCTTCTATTGCAAGTTTCATAGATGCTTGAGACACAACTGTCAAGGCACCTTCAAGCATTACGTACTTGCTGAACCTACTGAAAGGAGGAGGAAGGCCCATCAAACCACAAAACGTTTGAGCAGGCTTTTTTCCTTTTCCTATTGCACGTATTGCATACACTAACTTCAAATTCACATCATAAGAATTATGCACAATGTTCGAAGTCACTTTTGAGATAGATTTATTGCAGGATCTACACAGAACAACTAATTTTGACGCTAAACCCTTCCTGCTACTTTGTTATTCAGTTATTTCCAGACAGCCTACACCATCACATTGTTTACATTTCGCCACTTTCTTTATAAAAGAAGATAAGATGCCCATATATACAATAAAACATCCTCTACAAACAGCGTCACTGTTAACACAAAAATTTCAATCGCCAGGAGCCGTGCCATGTGGGAGTTTCTTCCCTGAAGAACTGATACACAGGTTATTTTCAACAGTGTGGCTTGCTTTGTTTGTGAACTGGTTACCACGCAATTTCCTTTTATTGAATTTCTTGATGCGTAGCACAATTCGTATTTATTGCACACTAAAGGATATGTACTACCACAAATACATGTAGGACTTGGGCAACAAACATTCAGTAACACGTGAACAAACAGATTCAGCGAAACAAAAGTAAATACTAGCAAAGAATCATTTACAGTACTAGAAACCTGTACTGTTACCAACATATAGAATGTATCATACGAATAATCGCTGGAACCAGAAAGTTCAGTTCTTGTCGAAATAATACTGCTGTCTGTAACAGAAATAAAGGGGACGTGGCGGCTTATATGACTATAACTTTAAAATTTTATATATATAGGTCATTTTTCATTTGAAACCCTATAATGTATATATCAATGTGATCAGGATATACTATAGAATTTAATAAAGTCATAAAAATTAAATTTCTCCACCATTTATAAGTACCCTGTATTAAGATCGTATTGTAGGCTCTGGGAAGAGGGGATGATGCTGCATTCAAATCAAAGTTTGTTATTAGTTGGCGCTTCATGTCTTGGAACTTGGTTCCTAGAATCACAACTCCCATCGTGATATGTGTTGTGGTTGCAAATGCACAATGACAAAGGATTAGTTCTCTTGCCAAGGAATAGTAAGGAGAAGAATTAGAAAATTTTTATTAAAGCTCATTTACATTGACACAGGCAAACTCAAGTCATACCAGAGACAGAAACGGAAGCAGGAAGTGACCGAGTACGTCGCAAGTGGGTCAGGTCGTCGACACATTACGACCCATCTGTCGAGTAAGGATACACGTTTAGCAGAAAGGAGACTGTGACAAAACCAAAGGAAGCGAGACAATCATGTTTGTTAGCTCGTAAGACATGATGCAAGAAACTAACTCTCTTTCACAGGAGCACATAGGAACTGAGAGCAGTTAACAGCTTTTTAAGCAAATATAGCAGACTAAGTAGCACATGTGTAGTCATTACAAAGTGAGCCTTGCATCGTAGACTCACGCCAGCTTCCTTCAAATACTCCAGCTCCCGTCATGAGTTGATCATTGGGATTGGAGGCATTCACAGTGATGGTACGTGATGGAAGATTGCGATACTGTAGTGTATCTGTGTCCTAGATGCTCCAGCACAGTCTATGAACTATCCGAAGATGTACTCAGGATGATGGCCTCCACCTAATTTCATCCTGTACACCGCCTATGATCTACTGATGGAGAAACTGGCTCTCTTCCGACAACACCACATCTCAGGATGCTGCCAGCATGGAACTTTAGCGTGGACGGCAGCAATAGGGCCTCTTGGGGTCCACGTTCGTTTTCAACATCCAGGCGTTTCTGAGTGTTGAAACACACCACAACTACCAACACCAGGTACATTGCGGACGAGTCACTGCAGAAGGCTGAACAGTGAAGGAGGAGGCGTGTTTATAGCGATAAGAAGTGCAATAGTATCGAAGGAAATTGACGGAGATCCGAAATGTGAAATGATTTGGGTGAAGGTCGCGGTTAAAGCAGGCTCAGACATGGTAATTGGATGTCTCTATAGGCCCCCTGGCTCAGCAGCTGTTGTGGCTGAGCACGTGAAGGATAATTTGGAAAATATTTCGAGTAGATTTCCCCACCATGTTATAGTTCTGGGTGGAGATTTTAATTTGCCGGATATAGACTGGGAGACACAAACGTTCATAACGGTTGGCAGGGACAAAGAATCCAGTGAAATTTTTTTAAGTGCTTTATCTGAAAACTACCTTGAGCAGTTAAACAGAGAACCGACTCGTGGCGATAACATATTAGACCTTCTGGTGACAAACAGACCCGAACTATTTGAAAAAGTTAACGCAGAACAGGGAATCAGCGATCATAAAGCGGTTACGGCATCGATGATTTCAGCCGTAAATAGGAATATTAAAAAGGATAGGAAGATTTTTCTGTTTAGAAAAAGTGACAAAAAGCAGATTTCAGAGTACCTGTTGGCTCAACACAAAAGTTTTGTCTCAAGTACAGATAGTGTTGAGGATCAGTGGACAAAGTTCAGAACCATCGTACATAATGCGTTAGATGAGTATGTGCCAAGCAAGATCGTAAGAGATGGAAAAGAGCCACCGTGGTACAACAACCGAGTTAGAAAACTGCTGCGGAAGCAAAGGGAACTTCACAGCAAACATAAACATAGCCAAAGCCTTGCAGACAAACAAAAATTACGCGAAGCGAAATGTAGTGTGAGGAGGGCTATGCGAGAGGCGTTCAATGAATTCGAAAGTAAAGTTCTATGTACTGACTTGGCAGAAAATCCTAAGAAATTTTGGTCTTATGTCAAAGCGGTAGGTGGAGCAAAACAAAATGTCCAGACACTCTGTGGCCAAAATGGTACTGAAACAGAGGATGACAGACTAAAGGCCGAAATACTAAATGTCTTTTTCCAAAGTTGTTTCACAGAGGAAGATTGCACTGTAGTTCCTTCTCTAGATTGTCGCACAAATGACAAAATGGTAGATATCGAAATAGACGACAGAGGGATAGAGAAACAATTAAAATCGCTCAAAAGAGGAAAGGCCTCTGGACCTGATGGGATACCAGTTCAATTTTACACAGAGTACGAGAAGGAACTTGCCCCCCTTCTTGCAGCGGTGTACCGTAGGTCTCTAGAAGAGCGTAGCGTTCCAAAGGATTGGAAAAGGGCACAGGTCATCCCCGTTTTCAAGAAGGGACGTCGAACAGATGTGCAGAACTATAGACCTATATCTCTAACGTCGATCAGTTGTAGAATTTTGGAACACGTATTGTGTTCGAGTATAATGACTTTTCTGGAGACGAGAAATCTACTCTGTAGGAATCAGCATGGGTTTCGAAAAAGACGGTCATGTGAAACCCAGCTCGCGCTATTCGTCCACGAGACTCAGAGGGCCATAGACACGGGTTCACAGGTAGATGCCGTGTTTCTTGACTTCCGCAAGGCGTTCGATACAGTTCCCCACAGTCGTTTAATGAACAAAGTAAGAGCATATGGACTATCAGACCAATTGTGTGATTGGATTGAAGAGTTCCTAGATAACAGGACGCAGCATGTTATTCTCAATGAAGAGAAGTCTTCCGAAGTAAGAGTGATTTCAGGTGTGCCGCAGGGGAGTGTCATAGGACCGTTGCTATTCACAATATACATAAATGACCTGGTGGATGACATCGGAAGTTCACTGAGGCTTTTTGCAGATGATGCTGTGGTGTATCGAGAGGTTGTAACAATGGAAAATTGTACTGAAATGCAGGAGGATCTGCAGCGAATTGACGCATGGTGCAGGGAATGGCAATTGAATCTCAATGTAGACAAGTGTAATGTGCTGAGAATACACAGAAAGATAGATCCTTTATCATTTAGCTACAAAATAGCAGGTCAGCAACTGGAAGCAGTTAATACCATAAATTATCTGGGAGTACGCATTAGGAGTGATTTAAAATGGAATGATCATATAATGTTGATCGTCGGTAAAGCAGATGCCAGACTGAGATTCATTGGAAGAATCCTAAGGAAATGCAATCCGAAAACAAAGAAAGTAGGTTACAGTACGCTTGTTCGCCCACTGCTTGAATACTGCTCAGCAGTGTGGGATCCGTACCAGATAGGGTTGATAGAAGATATAGAGAAGATCCAACGGAGAGCAGCGCGCTTCGTTACAGGATTATTTAGTAATCGCGAAAGCGTTACGGAGATGATAGATAAACTCCAGTGGAAGACTCTGCAGGAGAGACGCTCAGTAGCTCGGTACGGGCTTTTGTCAAAGTTTCGAGAACATACCTTCACCGAAGAGTCAAGCAGTATATTACTCCCTCCTACGTATATCTCGCGAAGAGACCATGAGTATAAAATCAGAGAGATTAGAGCCCACACAGAGGCATACCGACAATCCTTCTTTCCACGAACAATACGAGACTGGAATAGAAGGGAGAACCGATAGAGGTACTGAAGGTACCCTCCGCCACACACCGTCAGGTGGCTTGCGGAGTATGGATGTAGATGTAGATGTATAATTTGGAGTGGGACTGAGGAGACACTAGTGGTCAAACCGAGAATCACTTTGTGTTGGGCATTGGACATGTCTCCCATCTGGCAACCCGCATCGGCGCGAGGGACATTGACATCTTTTCCTTGGCATGCAGAGCAGACTCTACGGACGTCAGGTGGAATCCATTCCATAGCTGAATGAACAACAATCGTGGATGGTGCGGAAGAACGACGACTTGTATACATTGTGAATAAATGACTGAGCTCTAATAAAGTTTTACTAGCATCGAAAATGCTTGACGCTTTCCCAACAAACATCCCGACTTCAAACAGAGGTGCCTCTCCTCAGTCTCCATTTTAGTCTCCAATTTAGGAATGTTGTTATTCACAAACCATGCCTCACAGATGGTGCTTTATGATAGGGTGCATTGATAAGCTGACACAACTATCTTCTCTGAGTTGTTCCTCTACTGCACGATGTACACAATGCTGTAAAATGTGTTCATACTCTTCTGCACCCGTGGTCTAGGGGTAGCGTCTTTGAATGTAGTTTAGTTAGTTACGTGTTCCATTGATCAAAAGCACGGAAAAACCGTTATGATGTGGAATGTTTGATTCATAATCAAAACGTCTTCGGTCCCGGGTTCGAATACCGCCGCTGCTTAAATTTTGATTAATAATCAGCATTGGCGGCCGAAGACTTCCGGCATAAGAAGTCACCTTCATTCTGCCAACAGCCTTGTCAAGAGGGCGGAGGAGCGGAAAGAGGTTCAGAGCACTCTCTTGTCACCGGTCGGAGTGGCCGAGCGGTTCTAGGCGCTACAGTCTGGAACCGCACGACCGCTACGGTCGCAGGTTCGAATTCTGCATCGGGCATGGATGTGTGTGATGTCATTAGGTTAGTTAGGTTTAAGTAGTTCTAAGTTCTAGGGGACTGATGACCTGAGCAGTTTAGTCCCATAGTGCTCAGAGCCATTTGAACCATTTTTGAACTCTCTTGTCCTAGGGGTGGCAAAGTGCCCCTAAAGAAGGAAGAATCAGCAATGATCAACGGCATGAGGATGCAAATGGCAATGGAAAGCACTGCATTAAAGACACGTAACGTGTATCCACAGGACATGTGGCCTGTAATTGAAGAAGTGTCATGATGATCTCTTCATTGGCAAAAGATTCCGGAATAGTCCTCCATTCAGATCTCCGGAAGGGGACTGCCAAGGGGGAGGTTACCATGAGAAAAAGATGAAACAATCAATGTAACATTCTACGAGTCAGGGCGTGGAGTGTCAGAAGCTTGAACCTGGTAGGCAGAGTAGAAAATCTGAAAAAGGGAAATGCAAAGGCTCAATCTAGATATAGTATGGGTCATGATGTGAAGCGGAAAGAAGACAACAATTTCTGGTCATATGAGTATAGGGCAATATCAACAGCAGCGGAAAATAGTATAACTGGAGTAGGATTCGCCATGAATAGGAAGGTAGGGCAGAGAATGTGTTACTGTGAACAGTTCAGTGACAGGGTTGTTATCAGAATTGACAGCAAACCAACACCGAAAACGCTAGTTCAGGTGTACATGCCGACGTCGCAAGCTGAAGATGAAGAGATAGAGAAAGTGTACGAGGATATTGAAAGAGTAATACAATATGTAAAGGGGGATGAAAATCTAATAGTCATGGGGGAATGGAATGCAGTTGCGGGGGAAGGAGTAGAAGAAAAGGTTACAGGAGAATATGGGCTTGTGACAAGGAATGAGAGAGGAGAAAGACTAATTGAGTTCTGTAACGAGTTTCAACTAGTAATAGAGAGTACCCTGTTCAAGAATCACAAGAGGAGGAGGTATTCTTGGAGAAGGCCGGGTGATACGGGAAGATTTCGGTTAGATTATTACATCATGGTCAGACAAAGATTCCGAAATCAGATACTGGATTTTAAGGCGTACCCAGGAGAAGGTATATACACAGATCACAATATAGTAGCGATGAATAGTAGGCTGACGTTTAAGGAAGAATCAGTACGCAAAGAAGTGACATACGGAAGTACTAAGGAATGACGAGATACGGTTGAAGTTCTCTAAGGCTATAGATACAGCAATAAGGAATAACTTAGTAGGTAGTACAGTTGAAGAGGAATGGACATCTCTAAAAAGAGCCTTCACAGAAGTTGGGAAGGGAAACATAGGTACGAAAAAGGTAGCTGCGAAGAAACCATGGGTAACAGAAGAAATTCTTCAATTGATCGATGAAAGGAGGAAGTATAAAAATTTTCCGGGAGACTCAGCAATACAGAAATACAACTCGCTGAGGAATGAAATAAATAGGAAGTGCAGGGAAGGTAAGACGAAGTGGCTGCAGAAAAAATGTGAAAACATTGAAAAAGAAATGATTGTCGGAAGGACAGACTCAGCATAGAGGAAAGTCAAAACAACCTTCCGTAACATTAAAAAAGCAATGGTGAAACCATTAAGAGTGCAACGGGAATTCCACTGTTAAATGCAGAGGAGAGAGCGGATAGGTGGAAAGAACATATTGAAACCTTCTATGACGGCGAAGATTTGTCTGATGGAGTAGAAGAAAAAACAGAAGTCGATTTGGAAGAGATAGGGGATCCAGTATTAGAATCAGAACTTAAAAGAGCTTTGGAGGACTTAATATCAAATAAGGCAGATGAGATAGATAACATTCCATCAGAATTTCTAAAATCGTTGGGGAAAGTAGCAACAAAACGACTATCCACGTTGGTGTTCTGCGCAGAATCGGAGAGGAAAGGAATATGTGGAAAACACTGACAGGGAGAAGGGGCATGACGATAGGACATCTGTTAAGACATCAGGGAATGACTTCCATGGTACTAGAGGCAACTGTAGAGGGCAAAACTGTACAGGAAGACAGAGATTGGAATACATCCAGCAAATAATTGAAGACGTAGGTTGCAAGTGCTACTCTGAGATGAAGAGGAATTCGTGGCGGGTCGCAGTCTTCTGACTGGTTTAGTCAGAAGACTGATGACCAAAAAAAAAAAAAACTCTTCCGTATTTAGCATTTTCTTAAGTTCAAAAAGCGATCCACAGGCTAACCACGAAAAACACCCCCATACAGTAACACCACTTCCTCCATACCTCGCTGTGGACATTACACATAATGACAGATAAACTTCCCCAGGCACTCGCCAAACAAATCCTTTCCACAATGTATAGCGCGATGCATCACATAAAGTCATTCGCTTTTCAGTCTTCCGGTGTCCTGTGGCGGCATTCTTTATCCGACCTCAAGTGACGCTTAACATTGAGCAAAGAAACGTGTAGCTTATGAGGACCTGCCCGACCATTGCACTCCATTCTTTTTGACTTACTACGCATAATCACTGTGCTAGCTGTTCTGCTGGTAGCACGTTGAAACACACGAGCGCTTCATGTGAGCAATAAAGTCATTCCTTGCCTGATGTTCGACCTTTACCGTTGCGATCCACTCAGCCTGAATGCAGAACTACTAATTATTATAATAATGGGCGCCTGCGTGAATGTCACATTCGTATTAATGAAGTTAAAACATTCTCTAAAATCGAGGAACCGCTTCGATAACAGGCAGAAATGCTCGAGATTCTCGATTCCCGGAATGTATGAACTGTCTGTATACGTAAGTTTGTACGGAACTCTCAGTGCTCGAGTCCTACTCGTACCTGGCAACTGTCTTTTTTTTAAATTTCAACTTATGTTCAGAAAGTAAGATATTACTGACACCTCATTTGCGTTCCTAGAGTCTTCGGTTCTCAAAATTTCCCGAATTTAGTTCCTGGTTGGACGCAAACAATTTTTACAGTTAAATATCACCCCATTGAAAGTTTCCATGCGTAAAACAGCTAGGCCTTAAAAGATAAACTTCTTGACACCTCATTTATCTTCCTAGTGTTTGCTGTTCTCGAAATAACCCAAATTTAATATTTAATTCGAGGAAATTCTTTCGTACATTTAAATATCAGACCAATGAAACTTTATATGAGCAAAATTGCTAGATGTTGAAGAGATAAACTGACAATACGTAGCTAGCAGCTGCTGTTCCTAAAGTATTTCAATTTTTCCACAAGTCACTACTCATTCGGATTACTTTCAAAAAGTCAAATATGTACTGCAAAACTAGATCCCACGCTCGTCAATTTGACACCCCATTTGTCCGTTTCCTACTCTTCGTTTGGCCATGAAAAGTCGGACAAAAATCCGTTGTGTAATTTTTAGTGAGTCTTGCACTTTTTTCGCTCAAAAATTTGACCAGTAAGAACAACTGTCCCATATATGCATCTCATTAACGCAATAATGCTTCCTTTATTCCGCTGGTAGCCATTCGCGTCAACTGAAAGGGACTGTGAATTTAAGAACAAAAGCAAATGGCTTACCAGTCCATCTGCGCCACGCTGACTGACCACCATAGATACCATTCAAAGAATGTCACTCGGGATACAGCACCGCAGTTGTTGCTCAAAAACTGCGAATCTCTGGAGTCGTCTCGCGATGACACGGCCACTGACACAGTAAATCGCACGTCTTGTGACGCGGGAAAGAGTCCAGTCAATTGGTGTTCAAAACAGCCGTTTTCTTAACAACATTGTGGAAGTTTTTTTCTCAGTAGTTCTACGTATCTTTGGGCTGCTCAATCCGAAATTCATACTTTGACGCCTTGTAGGAGGTCGCAAAAAACGTCGAAATTTTCGCAGTTTTTCCAGTTCTCCTCTTACATCTCAAATGTGGGCGATTTTAGAAGATGACCACTCTGTACAAAATTAAAGCAGATTAAATATCATATAAAATTTAAACGTCAGGTTTGTTTTCTGAAAAGCGATAATAACGCTAGGGCGTGCTGAAAAGCAGCGATTTTTGGGCCTTCTGCGAAAACGTCAAAAAGGCCCACTACCACACCACGCATCTCCAAAAATATACATGTCACCAACAAAAGCCCTGCCCCATGTAAAAACACATTACATTTTCTACCAGAGACGTCCGCGTCATTCAGTTTTCTTATAGGGGGCAGGGAGCAAAGCGAAAATAACGAAAACTGCCTCCTGCGCCAACAGTCCAACGATATCTCCCATATCTCTCTCATCGGCGCTCCATTTCCAGTGTATTACACTTAAAAGACGTTGTTTCGAATTAATTGATGGGAAAGCATGTTTGATGAAAAAATTACCAAATTATATTTACAACATATTAGCTACATGCCACTGAACAGACAGATCAATATGAAATCTATATTTACATGTCATGAAATGAGTGGATATCGAGCCCAGGATTGGGCTCCTGCATCGTGCAGGTTCTCCGTCTAGAAAAGAAAGACGACATTTAGTGACAGAATGTGGATACAAATGACAGATAAATTGTATAGTGAACTATCGATGTATGGTGTACTGATCATATTAGGCAGTCGCGCGGGATAGCCGTGCGGTCTGGGGGGCGCCATGCCACGATTCGCGCGGCTGCCCCGTCGGAGGTTCGAGTTCTACCTCGGGCATCGATCGGTGTGTGTGTTGTCCTTAGAGTAAGTTAGTTTAAGTTAGACTGAGTAGTGTGTAAGCCTAGGAACCGATGACCACAGCAGTTTTGTCCCATAGGAACTTACCACAAATTTTCAAATTTTCCATGCTGGGCGCTGGAACGTCCAGATGAGAGGTCTTGGGTGAGGCAAAGCGTCAGAAGTTGTGGAAGATCCAGGCTGAACAGTGAGTTGTTGCTCTTCTGCAACTGAAAAAAACTGTAATTCAATAATTAACGTTATGACGGGAAAGACGATGAGTAAAGTGGTATAATACTGAAAATATTACATGAATTAATATCTTCTGTCACCTAGCTGCTTTACACAGTGGCACTGAATGTGGGTCGTCTAGATCGTCTATGTGATCCATACCGAAACTGTCGTCGATATTTGAGCACAAGCCTTCATATTGCTGGCACAGTTTCGTGCATAACAGTTCTGTTCGCCTGCAGCCACACCTACCTTGCAATCTGTCTTGCATTTCTAAGCTGAAGAAGCCTTTTTGGAGCCGGCGGTTTCATTGTGTTAACGGGACCCAACACATTTTTTGTCAACATCAAACATAAATTTCGGATTCAGCGCCCCAGAAATATACAGAACTGTTGAGAGAAAACTTCAACAATTTTGTTACCGGATTACCATCATTTGACAGCTGTGCAGCGCACCTGTGACTGTGCAAAGAATGACGCTATCGAATGGAGGGATTGAAGTACACACCAGAAAGCTCTATGCAAGCTCGTAGTAGATATTAACGACGAACATAAGATCAAAGGGGCTCACCAACTGGAAGACTGTCTCACATTTGGAGGATACTGTATCCGATATGAAGACGTTAACAAAATACGTGTGAATTCCAATTGTTCCGCCCTGCCACGCCTAGAATCATACTAACTCACTGGTATAACCTGCCTCTCTGTCGTTCATGTCTTGGATTCACTAGCATCGTGCCACCTACTTTCAATGTGACAACAAATAGCAACGTTTGACCACCTCTGCTTCACACTGAACTAAAAGGTCATTTGTCTAAAAATACCAACTCTACGAAACAAATATCTTCTACGCTACATGCTGATCTTTTTTAACAAAATATTAAGTCAAGGGAATTAAACAATGCTTTTAATTTTATATGGCGAACAGAAGACAGTGAAAATTTATGAATATACTGGAAGTCTCCTTAGATTCGTCAGATGCATTTTCTCTAGTGTTTCAGCAGATATTTGCAATTGAAATTCGCTTTGTGTAGCTGAAGTCATCCCAGACTGTTCATCAAGCCTTTCATGCGACGCCCAGTGTCAACGGAAACATCAATTAGCTCCGCATTAGAAACAAAAGATTTTTAAAGCGGAATTTTACGTGCCTTTTCGATAGAGCTGTCCCAGATTTGTCTAGTTCGATATTCGTTTTTTCGATATACATTAAAAGGGATAGAAAAACATTAAGAATCACCAGTACTCCAGTAACGACAGCACAACGCTGGGCTTCGCTGATTGTTACTATCAACCAATCGCTGCTACATTTCGTTTTTTCTTCGTGTTTTGCTGCCTGTGTTAATGCATATCGATAAAACGAACATTGAGATAGACTAATTTTGGACCACTCTATCGAATGGGCACGCAATGTTCCGATTTAAAAATAATTTTGTTTGTAATGGGAGACAAACCGATGGTCGCATGAGAGACGTGACGAGCAGTAATTGTTCGGGCTGAATCCAGCTACATAATGCAAAAACTAAATAACAAATATCTGCCGAAACAACAGATAGAGAGCACCTGACAACTCTTAGGAAAAGACACCCAGTATATACAGGGTGTTTCAAAAGTATACCGTCAAACTTCCAGGGGATTAGGTGTCTTGAGGAACAAAATGAGAATATGAACCCGTGTCCCGAAACGTCATCCAATGACGTTACAGAGCGTCCGAGTTATAGGTGCCAGCGTCTGTATATGTGTGTGTATACAGAGTGATGTCCGCCTCCGTAGCGTAGCGTAGCGGTAGCGTTACCGCCTACCACGCAGGAGGCATGGGTTCGATTCCCGGCAGGGGACTGGATGTTTGTGTCCATCACCATCATTGACTCGCAAGTCGCCGACGTGGCGTCACCTAAAAAGGACTTGCAACACGGCGGCCGAACTCCCCCGAATGGGGCTTCCCGGCCATACGATCATTTCATTTCATACAGAGTGATTCCGTGATGATGATATCAATTTTCATGGATGATAGAGAAGGATAAATTTATCAGTTGGAGGTGGGGGATCCTGTGCCGGAAACGAGCGAATCGAAAGTTATAAGCGAAAAGCGTTCTGATATCTCTGACCTGCCAGAGGAATACATGTACTGAAACGTCCCCTTAGAACAATTTATACAAGACTGTGCTTAAACTGACACACAATATGTTTTTAGCGCAACGCAATCTGACTATCAAAGATCCCTGCAAAGGAATGGCCCTGAGTAACATTAAACTATACCTTTCACAAATAACTTACCTCACAAAAATCTTCATTACTGGAACTACTGCAATACAGCGAGCGCCACTACTGCCAGCTAAATAAAAGATTCAAACTACTGAAGGCACTAACTACTAATAGGGATAGTTAGCAAATGAAAGATTTTAATAGAGAACAAACACTGTATTTACCTTAATATCATCAAAAGTCATAATATATGTAATTTCAAAACTCCGCCATCTCTCTCCTCACATCCACCACTGCTAGCGGCTCACCTCTAACTGCGCAACGCTACGCGCTGTTCACATCCAGCTGCCGCTGCCCAACACTACAATGGCAGACAACAATGCAAACTAGCCACAGACTGCACACAGCACAGCCAGTGATTTTCATATAGAGCGCTACGTAACGTTGCCAATAAGAAAACATAAACAGCCTACTTACATAAAGAAAACATAAACAGCCTACTTACAGTACTGATACCGTTGTTGCTAAGACTGTAGGATAGCTAACTTCCAGAGGTGGTGATATGGAGCAAAATAAGCCACCTCTGGAAGTTGCCTAACCTTCAGCCTTAGCAACAACAGTACCAATATACGTAATCCAATGTAAGAGATATCAGAACGATTTTCGTTTGTAACTTTACACTTGTTCCTTTCCTGACCATAGTCCCTTACCTCAAATAGATACATTTATCCTTCTGTAACGTCATCACGGAATCACGCAGTTAATGGATACGTACACACATCAAAAAAGTTTTGCATCACCCGGGTTCCCAGAACTCCTGAAGATAGACGTTGACTGTCGATACAGTATCACAGACACAGTCCCTTTGACTGCTGAGACATGTCACTAAACCCACCCAAAGATGTAAACAACCATGCATGAGCAGCGCCTATTAGACGGAGGGTGTCCGACAGCCGATCAGTTCCAGTCATTCCACCAAGAAGAAGCAACACAGCTCGTGTTGTCTGTAGTTCAACCATGCCTAGACGGCCAATACCGCGGTTCTATCGCGTCCGCATTGTTACTTCGTGCCAGGAAGGGCTCTCAACAAGGGAAGTGTCCAGGCGTCTCGGAGTGAACCAAAGCGATGTTGTGTGGACATGGAGGAGATAAAAAGAGACAGGAACTGTCGATGACATGCCTCGTTCAGGTCGCTCAAGGGCTACTACTGCAGTGCATGACCGCTACCTGCGTCAGCCGCAAGACGTTGCGTTACTAATCAAACTGTGCTCAATAGGCTGGATAGGCTCCCGACATCCAAGGCGAGGTCCATCTTTGTAACCACGACACCATGCAGCGCGGTACAGATGGGCCCAACAACATGCCGAATGGACTGCTCAGGATTGGCATCACGTTCTATTCACCGATGAGTGTCGCATATGCCTTCAACCAGACAATCGTCGGAGACGTGTTTGGAGGAAACGCGGTGAGGCTGAACACCTTAGACAAACTGTCCAGCTAGGTGGAGGTTCCCTGCTGTTTTGCGGTGGCATTATGTGGGGCTGACGTACGCCGCTGGTGATCATGGAAGGCACTGTACAGGCTGCACGATACATGAATACCATCCTCCGATCGATAGTGCAACCATATCGGCAGCATATTGGCGAGGCAATCGACTTCATGGACGACAATTCGTGCCCCCATCGTGCACATGTTGCGAATGACTTCCTTCAGATAACGACATCGTCGACATCGCTCGACTAACATGTTCTCCAGACATGAACCCTATCGAACATGCCTGGGATAGATTGAAAAGGGCTGTTTATGGACGACGTGACCCACCGACTACTCTGAGGGATCTACGCCGCATCGCCGTTGAGGAGTGGGACAACCTGGACGAACAGTGTTTTGATGAACTTGTGCATAGTATGCCACGATGAATACAGGCATGCATCAGTGCAAGAGTACGTGCTACTGGGTATTAACGGTACCGGTGTAAACAGCAGTCTGGACCACCACCTCTGAAGGTCTCGCAGTGTAATGGTACAACATGCAATGTGTGGTTTTCATGAGCAATATAAAGGGCGGAAATGATGATTATGTTGATCTCTGTTCCAATTTTCTGCACAGGTTCCGGAACTATCGGAACCGAGGTGATTCAAAACTGTTTTTGGTGTGTGTATATAGACGCCGGCGTACTATTGTATCGGTGGATGACGTTTCTGGACACAGGTTCCCACCCTCACTTGGTTTCTCAGGAGACCTTCTACATCCTCTCGAAGTTCGCCGGTTGTCGGTTTTATATATAAAACAGCAATCTCGAATCAGCAGGGTGTAATATAGGTTGAGAATACGGAGGTGCGGGAGGCCGTGCTAGGGAGTCCGGGCAGCTGCACAGACCATTGTGTCCGGATGTCGTAGTGGTCAACGCATCTGCCTAGCACGTGGGATACCCGGGTTCGAATCCCAGTCCGGCACAACCTTTCAATTTACCCAACTGCCTTAAATCAATGACGACTGGCAGTTAAAGTACTAGTATGCCACAGCCTGCCTTGCTGGCAACGAGTCGGGGGGGGAGGGGGGGCACAGCTTGTGCCCAGCATGCTTGCTTATACGTTTCTTAATAGGAAAGTGCAGCCACTCGTAGCTGTTAAGAAACTACGATATCTTAAATATAAAAAATAAAATGCTTTGCCAAAAAGTACTGCATGTATTAGGAAAAGTATTACAATATTTATAGAAGCGGCAAGGAATTCCAATTTCCATTATTGCGTTAAGAATATCTATCTTTCGACCTGAGTGTAGGTCGTAAATATCTATCTGTGCCGATTACTAGGAGTCTGTTCACACTGAAATCCAATCAATATGGGTACCTCACTCATCTGCTGTGGATCCTCCCTCTATCTTACTTTTGCCCTCTTACACAATGTATTATTTGTAAACATCCACAACTCTAGCTTTTTCTTGTTTTGCTCTATTTAGCCCTTTAGTATTTCTGTGTCTACGTTCCCAAAAATGTTTGTGTTATTACTTTGAAATTATATGCAAATAGGTTTTCCTCATTTTTTATAGTCCAACTGTTGTCTCGAAGGCTTTCCAAATACAACATGTCAGTGTATATAGTTTTCTCTCTGTATGCTGGCTAATTATATACACTGTCTTTCGCCTCATCATATTTTTTTCATTTTTGAAATATTCTATCGCTTTCTTTAATCTGACAGTTATTTGCAGAATATTTAATTCTTTCCGAGTTCATCACTTTTGTAAATGGGCTTAACACGCCTTTTTATACATAACTTGATGACATCATCTTTTTTAGTAAGGAAACCTCTACTGGTCGATTTCCTCCAAATCCGCTTATTCATTATTATTCTGAGGCGTCAAGGGATCACCAATTTAGTATTGGAGGGCAGCGTGGAGGGTAAAAATCGTAGAGGGAGACCAAGAGATGAATACACTAAGCAGTTTCAGAAGTATGTAGGTTGCAGTAGGTACTGGGAGATGAAGAAACTTGCACAGGATAAAGTAGCATGGAGAGCTGCATCAAACCATTCTCAGGACTGAAGACCACAACAACAACAACATTGTTATTAAGTCGAGGAATGAAAATGACAATATCGCTGGCGCTCAGTGATAAATTCCAGTTTAGAGTAAGTCTTCTTAAGCTTTGAGCTACATTATTTATTTATTCTTTGTTTCCACTATATCGGATTGCTTCTGCCAAGCATCCCTAAGCCGCACCATTAGTGCATCCTCAGCACTCACGAAGATCATAGCCTGCTTACAGTTCAGAAGGAAATGTTACCAGCACCAAGTTATTTAGAATGTTAATTAGAAAATAAAAAACGGTTTGATCAACCATTGTAATGCAAATAAATCTTTGTAACTAATCTTTCATATCCGCATCTACGTAATCTACTACTAATCTCATTATCCAATTGAATAATTATGAAAGGTTTATAATTGTGAAAAGAGACAGGCCAAATGTCTTCGTGCATTTCATTACATCCCACTACCATCAAAATTTATGTAAGAGATGTCCCACAAAGCGGTGATAATGGGACATCTACAAGCAAAGTTTCTTAAATTGCTAATCGTTGTTATCATGACAAGTCCAACCATGCATCACTGAACATACAGAGCTGCAAACAGAATAGTTCTTGGAGGGTATTTGCCAGCAACATATAAGACTATAGTTCTCATACAACACACAGTCATATTCATGGAGTCCATCACACATCTACATTATTTAAAGGTGGATATATGGCTGAACGCTACTTGATGCTGCTACTACATATTGTAGTAGTAACAGGTTAATAACAATGCTAAGTCAGATGTCCTGCTTATCAGACTGTCAGTTGAAATTGGTTATAAAACTGTTAATTGTACTCTGCATTTACTGAAAAGTGTTACTCTTAGACAATACTTGACGTAAGAAAAGGACAAAATTGACTTAAGGTCCATAAACACCAGGTGATTTACAACAACAAACATAGATGTCAAATGAGTATTCACGCAAACATATACAGGAAACATCAGTCTGTCCTCAAAAACTATTATCAAATATACACGCCTGGAAATGGAAAAAAGAACACATTGACACCGGTGTGTCAGACCCACCATACTTGCTCCGGACACTGCGAGAGGGCTGTACAAGCAATGATCACACGCACGGCACAGCGGACACACCAGGAACCGCGGTGTTGGCCGTCGAATGGCGCTAGCTGCGCAGCATTTGTGCACCGCCGCCGTCAGTGTCAGCCAGTTTGCCGTGGCATACGGAGCTCCATCGCAGTCTTTAACACTGGTAGCATGCCGCGACAGCGTGGACGTGAACCGTATGTGCAGTTGACGGACTTTGAGCGAGGGCGTATAGTGGGCATGTCGGAGGCCGGGTGGACGTACCGCCGAATTGCTCAACACGTGGGGCGTGAGGTCTCCACAGTACATCGATGTTGTCGCCAGTGGTCGGCGGAAGGTGCACGTGCCCGTCGACCTGGGACCGGACCGCAGCGACGCACGGATGTACGCCAAGACCGTAGGATCCTACGCAGTGCCGTAGGGGACCGCACCGCCACTTCCCAGCAAATTAGGGACACTGTTGCTCCTGGGGTATCGGCGAGGACCATTCGCAACCGTCTCCATGAAGCTGGGCTACGGTCCCGCACACCGTTAGGCCGTCTTCCGCTCACGCCCCAACATCGTGCAGCCCGCCTCCAGTGGTGTCGCGACAGGCGTGAATGGAGGGACGAATGGAGACGTGTCGTCTTCAGCGATGAGAGTCGCTTCTGCCTTGGTGCCAATGATGGTCGTATGCGTGTTTGGCGCCGTGCAGGTGAGCGCCACAATCAGAACTGCATACGACCGAGGCACACAGGGCCAACACCCGGCATCATGGTGTGGGGAGCGATCTCCTACACTGGCCGTACACCACTGGTGATCGTCGAGGGGACACTGAATAGTGCACGGTACATCCAAACCGTCATCGAACCCATCGTTCTACCATTCCTAGACCGGCAAGGGAACTTGCTGTTCCAACAGGACAATGCACGTCCGCATGTATGCCGTGCCACCCAACGTGCTCTAGTAGGTGTAAGTCAACTACCCTGGCCAGCAAGATCTCCGGATCTGTCCCCCATTGAGCATGTTTGGGACTGGATGAAGCGTCGTCTCACGCGGTCTGCACGTCCAGCACGAACGCTGGTCCAACTGAGGCGCCAGGTGGAAATGGCATGGCAAGCCGTTCCACAGGACTACATCCAGCATCTCTACGATCGTCTCCACGGGAGAATAGCAGCCTGCATTGCTGCGAAAGGTGGATATACACTGTACTAGTGCCGACATTGTGCATGCTCTGTTGCCTGTGTCTATGTGCCTGTGGTTCTGTCAGTGTGATCATGTGATGTATCTGACCCCAGGAATGTGTCAATAAAGTTTCCCCTTCCTGGGACAATGAATTCACGGTGTTCTTATTTCAATTTCCAGGAGTGTAAAATAATCATCATAATTGAAAAACATAAGTGAAAAGTTAACCAATGAAAAATTAGCATCAATTTGGCAAGTAAACACACGCACATACACACACACGGATATATATATATATATATATACATACATATATATATATACATATATATATATATAATGAACACAAAAATTTAGATGAACAAGGTAATAAGCAAATGTAAATAGTGTCTCAGTCCATTTCTATTGTGACTTGTTAATGGCATACAACACAAAATAAATCAATGACTGCCAAGCCTATCAAATGAAACTAATTTGAACTGAGCAAGCCAATAACAATAGTGTAGGAGATTAAATATACACTGACATGTTAATGATATCCAACACAAACGATAAAATATTCATTTATAAATATTGCATGTGTGATAAAGCAGTGATCTCCGAAGACTAAACTGATAGTCCCTAGAAGCATGGCTTACGCCACAAAAACAAGACAGCAAAAATAATTAAGAGTAGTAATGAGTATGCTCAGCAGTGGAGCTCCATATTCATGAATATATGCCTACTTGTCAATATGTCTAAATTTCCAAAATAATAGATCATTTGTACCACAAGAAAAAATGTAACCATTATTAATAATTAAATGTCTGGTGATGAAAACAAAGAGAATCACAGAAGTGACCTATTTTATCAACAGTGAAGAAAATTGCCACATGAGAAGTAGGTGTTTCACTGCCATACAAGATTGGGGCCTGGTGGACAGACAACTGTTTCAGCAAGGAAGTGAGGTGTAGGAAGAGAAAGGGAAGAGAAAGGGACACAAAAATGCCTATGTTTCCTATTTTTTCTAACCCCTCTATATAACTAGGTCTGTCATGTAATATTCATTTCCTACTTGTAATATTAGTAATTTTCGCTTCACAAACATTAATATTCGCTCAATAGTAAACGCATGATGGCTTAAAGTTATCGAACAGTTGTAAATTAAAAGAAATAAACCATCGCATAGCAACAACAGAATCTATTATTCTTTATCTTTACCGTTCTTGCGCGGTGCCTGTAAATTTCTATGTACGTGTATCGATTAATGATATAAAAAAGAATTCTATTGTTTCAAGACAAATGAGGCATTGGGCGTCTCACCTTCTGCTGTTTGTATTCCATGAAAGGCGGACGCGGACTTGCTGCGTTCCGCATCGGTATTTTATATTTTATGTGAAAATATTCAGTAAATATGCTAATTGTTATTTTTTCAATCAGAAAACATGTAGTTTCTTCTAATTGATTACGAACAGACAGCATCAAGAGGACATTTTGACTGTTATGTATAAAGTATTTAACCAAAATGGTCATCTTCTGTAATTTAATATGAAAAGGTACGTAGCATTAAAAAACGTGTGTTAAAGATAAGTATGCTTATTTTAGTAAATTAACCTTGATGATTTCCATCTCCTCATTTACTTGAATGTTAATTATTTTGTGTTATCACCAGAAATTACTATCATGCTGATGGGCCGAACGCAACATGAGGTAGAAGGAACATTATCGTTTTCCTATTATTTATGAATCAGCACTTTTTTTAATTGTGTAGTGTAGCATTTCTTTTAAAGTCTATAAATCTTCTGGTCCCTTAGTGTTGTTCTGGGTATGACTACGTCGTGACTATAGAAATGCACAGAAATGATAATGTTTCTTCCGAACGATGTCAAATAAATCAATCTGCTGCTCTTGTTCAAAATAATCCAACCAGGTATTTAATGCTCAACGTATGTTATTATAATAGTGTAATCAATCCCTGATTCTGTTGCCAAGTGGCTCACCGAAATATACACTTTTTCGACATTTTTCAAAAGATATGAAAATAACAATTCTTTTTCTTTTCGCCCCCCAAGAGCAACGCTACATACTGTACATTTAACCATGCAAGCAAATTGTTGTCACTACGTTCACAGTGTAAACAGAGCGATTCATGTTTTGGTGTGAGCCACGCTAGAGCTCTCTGGTGCACCGGCCTCGCCATTCTCCCAGGAACAAGCTAGGACCAGGTACCTGACTGCCGTCATAATCTGCTTGTTGCTCACCAGCTGCTAGCACCAATCAGCTGGTCGCTTCGTATCACACCCCCTGCGCGAGTGCCGCCGTGTAGTTATCAGCTGAGCCTTGTCGACCAGTGCCTGCTTTGTTTCTCACCTGCCGTCACTGTGCTCTCTGGGGTTGTTGATTTGCACAGAACTCAACATATTCGTTACAGTACAGCAGACTAATCCTAAAACAAAATTATAGACATCATTTCCTTCTGTGTGGGTCCCATAGACTCAATAATTAACCTTTGCATAAGGCTAATATACATCCTTATTTCATAATTTTTGCTGCAAAGAAATTTGTCCATAATTATAATAAGTGACATCATAGATTCACACATTTCATTAAAATGTATTTGTTGTTGGTTAATTTGTTAGTTGGATTGGGTTAATTCGTTACCTAGCTAATAAATGCTATTCATAACATCATAGTATGACTGATTATTTGCATGCATATCATACTGTCACCAAATTATTCCCTGTTAGCAGTTCTTTAAAGGTTGCATGCATCATGTCATGCTTCTTGTTGTCCATCTTTCTAACTCTAATTTTATTTTCTGGTTCTTTTAGTGTTCTGTGTCTGTCCATTCTCCACTTTACTGCACATGTGACTCCATAGTGCTCTTACCGATTTTTGTTTGGCCGTCTTCATTCCTTTTTGTAGCATAGATCTCGTCGTACACTGCACCTGTGAACATTACTTTTCCAAACACAAAATAATTTATCATATATTATCCACGAAATTAAATGGTCTATGTGTTACCTTAGGCACAGGGTTTGTGCAGTTCTTTCTAAAATATGTCTTCTTGTCAAATCTACTCATCGCCTTTCTTTCTTAGTTCGTTTATCTTCTACATATGTAAAGTTGTCAGTGCTCCTGATATCTGTTCATCCTTTGGTCCACAGCACGTGAGTCTTTCTCCCTCTTCATACTGCTGAATTCTATGAACGTATAGAATTATAAAGTACAGTTTTCACATCCTTAATTTAAGTTATTATCCCATTGTTCGCTTTCAGCGTAAACGCATACTTCTGCGAAGTTACAACATCATCTGCATTCCTCACAAGACGAAATTTCCTTATCCCAGAGAGACCCGGCTCCTTTCCTTCCCCCAAATAAAACAAAAAAAAAGTTCCCAGCACTAAATCAATTTGTCGTTATGCTTTCTGGCGTCAAACGCAGCAACATTCGCCCTACTTTCATGAGGACCATAACTCAAGTGCTCTATAACTTTTCGCCCCAGTAATGCTCTACCAGCGTGAACAAACTACTACCGACCATCTTAGAAGACAGTATCAACGTATGAAATACATAACTACATCATGGCGTCATCTGGGAATTCTTTCACAATAGTCAACCCAATAAGAGGTACATCTCACTGCTTCTTTGATCAGGAGAAAACCTTTGTGTCACTCACGTGTTTGTGACACACTTACTGCATGAACACTACATCTGACGTCGGTGTGTTATACAAATGTCATTAACTCTCAGTCATTACTCTGAAGTGTTCCCTTATTTTATCACAGAAAACAAAAATTTACCCACGTAACTGGTACTATGCAGTCAGATTTACATCACTCAGCTCATGATGCTTCCTTTTACATACAGAGATGGACAGTAACTGATTCAGAACAATAATTAATTAATTCTTCTGGATCGCAGAAAATCCAAAGCGAAATCATGATCTTCCTTCTATAAAATGAAATCCGCTTTCTCAATAGATAAAAATGTCTGTTGGCCACTTGGTTTGAAGTGTTTTCATCGAGGTGGTAATACAATGCTGGAAGGCAACCTTACGCAAGTAGAACAGACTAAAATTGTTCTTCCAGGTCTGCACATAAATCTTCAGGTCCCACAGGTGATCTTGGGAGTGCATCTGCTATGATGATTGTCTGTCCTGGTACATCGCTGAAAGAACAGCACCCACCTACTAGCCCTCTCGTAGTTTGACTTAGCTGCTAATAATAACTCTTGAGCTTTTTGATTTGTATAGACTCACGTATTCCAACTCCACAGAAAGTACTTAAATTTTTAAACGGCAGACTACCGCCAGTGCTTCAACCGAGCGAGGTGGCGCAGTCGCTAGCACACTGGACTCGCATTCGGGAGGACGACGGTTCAATGCCGCATCCGGTCATCCTGATTTAGGTTTTCCTTTATTTCCCTAAATCGCTCCAGGCAAATGCCGGGATGGTTCCTTCGCCAGGGCACGTCCGACTTCCTTCCCCATCCTTCCCTAATCCGATGAGACCGATGACCTCACTGTCTGGTCTCCAACCCCAAAACAGGCCAGGCTTCAAGTTCCATGACTGAGTAATTCTTTTCACATTTTGCGAACAAGCGACTTAATTTGTGTACATGTCTCCCGTCTTCTTGAAACGTTCGAGGAGCATAACACTCAACCCATCTATGCACTGTTCATTGCTATACACAGGTTCTCTGTGAGGCTAGGGTGCAACAGTACTTGTGCCCTGATAAGTACTGCCTTTAGCATCTGCAATTCTCGCTGTCACTTCTCCTTACAACTATGGAGTTTTCTTGCCGGTTATATCACAGTGCCGTGGAGTTGCCACCGTCTGTAAATAATAAAAATTTATGACATCAATAGACCCTATAAGGCGTTTTCTGGTCCTTTGTGATGGGAATTCTACTACAACACAGTGCTATGCCGCTTCGTGTTACGATGTGGCCTAGAAGTTCAGCTTTGTAAGTTCAGAATTGTGACTTTTCTATTTTAGCTGTTATACTATGGTCCTTTAAATATTGATCAGTGCATTCAAAAGTCTATGCTCTTCCTATGTTTTTTCTGCTACCAATATATCGTCCATGTCTCTCCCTAAGTGCTTTGTCGAAGATGCCATCTAGTCCATGAATAAGGCAGAGGACGAGATATTTAGGCTCAATGGTAGACAACGGAACTGGTAACAGCGGCTGAATGTGAGGAAGGCTATGTACTGCCTGCAAGACGCATGTAATTCGATTTCTCAGAGGCTCGAGTGCAGCTCTACCGATGAGAAAACTCTGACACTGTGGCACCAATGTAACAACTCAAGTTTCTCAGCCCTGTCTGTTTCTGGTGTAATGATAGTATTTATTAAGCGTGAATCAAGCAGGAGTAGTTATGAGATGTTGTAGGTTGATGCTGCTTGTTCGATCACACCATCCTTCAGCAGATTGTGGACCTCTTGTCTGTTTTTACACTTTGTGTCTATTTGTAAGTGGAATAGAGTACCGAGGAAAAGTGAACTTGGTATGCCCCTTTACTTTGAAAGCATAATTAGAGTTCTTTATGGTTAGCGGCGTCAGTGAAAAGACTTCACTTTTGGTACGTGAAACAGTTCTAAATTGTTCCCTATCCTGTGCTGTTATGCCACCCAGCTGATTCACTCGTTCATCGGTCCTGCGTCTGACTTCATGCTTGGTCTCCTCCTTCTCTACCTGATGTTGTCATCAATGAAGATAACACTACAGACTCATAGAGATTTTTTCTTTTTTTCCATATATTCTTTTACTTATTTTCTGATTTATTTGCATCATACATTGAAAAGGTATTTCCAGATTAAATTCTGTAAATTTAATTCTTGATGCAATTAGGCTTCTGTTTACATAATTTAGCTGCTATGAATGTGATTGTCTTATTCATTTATTCTGATGATGTATGCTTTCTTTTTTGTTAACATGTTATTTGAATTCATTTCCTAGGAACGGAATGATATGAAGATGTAGTTTGTATGAAACTGTAAATTGATCTAATTAGATTCTTTAAAAGTGATATATGAAGAGAGGAGTGATCTGCCATGTATTTAATGTTATTGCGCTGTGTTAATGACTGATGGAAAAGTGTGTTTGAACAGTCCTACATTTTATGATTTTGATGTGTACCGCTACTGAAGCTCTCCTGACTTTACGTGGGGCTTTGCTCATTAGCCAGAAGCGTAAATCATTGATGTCCAAACTGGTAAACTGTTTGCACGCCATAAAGATACTGCGTATTTTCAACTGTAGGCAGCATAGACTTTTTAGTGTGTACCATGGACTGTGAAATCAAATAGAAATAATAACGCATGTTCTTGTCGTTTATTGGTAGAAAAAACTAACTAGTTCCAACCAGTGAAGTGAAAACGCGTTATGTAGAAACAACACTAACATTCCTTAATCTTTCCTTTTACATAATTGTAAACTGTTGTGTTGTAATGTTATTCTGACTTCTTTTCTATAACAGTCAGAGCCATAGTTAAAACTTGGTTTCGTTCACTGAATTCTTTCTCTCCGTAATCATACTAACTTTGCAAATCCATTAACTTAAGACTCAGTTCTCATTATTACGAACATTTGCTATCAATACTCATCAGATAAAAGTTAAAGTTTTATTACTTTTCTTTGACTTTTAATTGCCTATGTTTCCTTTTTTGTGTAGTTTGTTAGTGTTCATCAGCATCTGCATTTAATCTTGCACGAATTATTGTGCTGCGCTATGTGTTACTCGTCATTACATTAGCAGTCAGTAGCACACCACGAGTTGAACAGTTTGTTTACGAGAATATCTTACCAGTGGTAATCTGTTTCATTTGGACTAATGTTGATCACTCGTAATTTCACAGTTTTTGTGTAATTACTTGCATGAGTGAGTGTGATGTTCAGTTAAATTGAGGAAAAATCCGAGTATTAGTGGGTTCAGTTGTCTTAAAATTTCCAGGTGCGAGAAATTAGGGGAGACGGACTGAGGTATTGTCAGTCCAAGTAACTGAACACAGTCGATTCTAGCTCAGTCGATTTTCAAGAAAATGCTGTTTCGGATAATACGGTTACACTTTGTGATACCCTGTGATACGTTATCTTCACACATCCTAGATAAAAGTAATGTCCTTCTTCCATTCTTGCTGGACATTCGTCTTCGAAACATAGTTTCAAACAATTCGCCGGTATCTGGGCACGAATATCTTACTCAGTGAAATGCGTCATAATCTTCTTGTACTCTGCAAGATAACTTCCCCTCTGCTCATATCTAATATGACTTGTTTTTCCTTTAGAAAGTCCATCCGCACTATCAGGTGGATTGCTAATTTAAGAACCACTAAGAAATTCTCGTGGTTCATGGTGTGGGTTCCTGTAGTCATGTCCTAGTTCATGAACCACGGGCAACGTATGAGTGGCCAAGTAAGTGGTCCCGACAGTCGGGATACCAGTTACTTTGGAATAAAGCTGGGCATCTCGGACATATTCTGAGTCGTGGTCACCTTTGTGCTCATACGGCAAAGACTACCAAATCCACCGGTTAATCCCTCAGCCGTTAGGGGTAAAACCCAATGGGACTCGGGGCAAGTAAGGCTAGCAACCTGCTTCCCTGGTACTCTAAATATGATGCTGGCAATAATCAGAGCAAAATGCCTCGGACCTTTGGAGGTGACGGAGTCCCACATCTAACTGACAAACCAGGGACTCCTAAGATACGACTTGGCAAACAAATGGTAATGAGTGGGGAGCTATTAATATCAATGGGGGCTACTCTGGGAAGAAGGTAGAGCTGGAAGAGGCTGCAAGTAAGATGGGGCTGGACGTTTTAGCTGTTAGTGACATTCGGGTAAGGGGTGAGAAAGAAGAGGAGGTGGGAGAATACAAGGTCTACCTGTCAGGAGTCAAAGCAGGAATAGCACAATGGAATGTAGGGCTTTACATCAGGAAAGAAATGGAACCCAGCGTAGTTGCAATAAGGTATGTAAACGAACGACTGATGTGGATAGATTTGACAGTATCTAGCAAGAAAATTAGGACTGTGTCAGTATATTCGCATTGTGAAGGGACAGATCAAGATAAGATGGATAGTTTTTATGAGGCACTCAGTGATGTAGTTGTTAGAGTAAAGGACAAGGACAGTGTTCTGCTCATGGGTGATTTTAACGCCAGGATTGGAAATCGAACAGAAGGGTATGAAAAGGTTATGGGTAAATTTGGAGAGGATATGGAGGCCAACAGGAATGGGAAACAACTCTTAGATTTCTGTGCCAGTATGGGCTTAGTAATCACAAACTCCTTTTTTAAACATAAGAACATTCACCGGTATACTTGGGAGGGCAGGGGAACCAGATCTGTCATTGACTATATAATAACAGATCAGGAATTCAGGAGGCTGTGAGGGACACACATGTATTCAGGGGATTCTTTGATGACACTGATCATTATTTAATCTGCAGTGAAATTGGGATTGTGAGGCCGAAAGTGCAGGAGGTCAGGTCCATATGTAGGAGGATAAGAGTGGAGAAACTTCAGGATAAGGAAATCAGGCACAAGTACATAACAGCGATCTCAGAAAGGTGCCAGTTAGTTGAATATAGTCAATTACAGTCATTGGAAAAGGAATGGACAAGGTACAGGGACACAGTACTAGAAGTGGCTAAAGAATCTATTGGAACAGTAGTGTGTAAAAGTAGGATGAAGCAAACAGCTTGGTGGAATGATACAGTCAAGGCAGCCTGTAAAAGGAAAAAGAAGGCGTATCAAAAATGGCTACATACCAGAACCCAGGTAGACAGAGAAAGTTATGTTGAAGAAAGAAACAAAGCCAAACAGATAATTGCAGCATCCAAGAAGAAATCGTGGGAAGACTTTGGAAACAGGTTGGAGACTATGGGTCAAGCTGCTGGAAAACCATTCTGGAGTGTAATTAGCAGTCTTCGAAAGGGAGGTAAGAAGGAAATGACAAGTATTTTGGACAGGTCAGGAAAACTGCTGGTGAATCCTGTGGATGCCTTGGGCAGATGGAGGGAATATTTTGAAGAGTTGCTCAATGTAGGTGAAAATGCGACCAGTAATGTTTCAGATTTCGAGGTAGAATGGGATAGGAATGATGATGGAAATAGGATCACATTTGAGGAAGTGGAAAATATGGTCAATAGATTGCAGTGCAATAAAGCGGCTGGGGTGGATGAAATTAAGTCGGAACTCATCAAATACAGTGGAATGTCAGGTCTTAAATGGCTACATAGGATAATTGAAATGGCCTGGGAGTCGGGACAGGTTCCATCAGACTGGACAAAAGCAGTAATCACACCTATCTTTAAACATGGAAACAGAAAAGATTGTAACAACTACAGAGGTATCTCTTTAATCAGCGTTGTGGGTAAAATCTTCGTATGTATTGTTGAAAGGAAAGTGCGAGTATTAGTTGAGGACCAATTGGATGAAAATCAGTGTGGGCTTAGGCCTCTTAGAGGTTGTCAGGACCAGATCTTTAGCTTAAGGCAAATAATGGAGAAGTGTTATGAGTGGAACAGGGAATTGTATCTATGCTTTATAGATCTAGAAAAGGCATATGACCGGGTTCCTAGGAGGAAGTTATTGTCTGTTCTGCAAGATTATGGAATAGGAGGCAAACTTTTGCAAGCAATTAAAGGTCTTTACATGGATAGTCAGGCAGCAGTTAGAGTTGACGGTAAATTGAGTTCATGGTTCAGAGTAGTTTCAGGGGTAAGACAAGGCTGCAACCTGTCTCCACTGTTGTTCATATTATTTATGGATCATATGTTGAAAACAATAGACTGGCTGGGTGAGATTAAGATATGTGAACACAAAATAAGCAGTCTTGCATATGCGGATGACTTAGTTGTGATGGCAGATTCGATTGAAAGTTTGCAAAGTAAAATTTCAGAGCTAGATCAGAAATGTAAGGACTATGGTATGAAGATTAGCATCTCCAAAACGAAAGTAATGTCAGTGGGAAAGAAATATAAACGGATTGAGTGCCAAATAGGAGGAACAAAGTTAGAACAGGTGGACGGTTTCAAGTACTTAGGATGCATATTCTCACAGGATGGCAACATAGTGAAAGAACTGGAAGCGAGGTGTAGCAAAGCTAATGCAGTGAGCGCTCAGCTACGATCTTCTCTCTTCTGCAAGAAGGAAGTCAGTACCAACACTAAGTTATCTGTGCACCGTTCAATCTTTCGACTAACTTTGTTGTATGGGAGCGAAAGCTGGGTGGATTCAGGTTACCTTATCAACAAGGTTGAGGTTACGGATATGAAAGTAGCTAGGATGATTGCAGGTACTAGTAGATGGGAACAATGGCAGGAGGGTGTCCACAATGAGGAAATCAAAGAAAAACTGGGAATGAACTCTATAGATGTAGCAGTCAGGGCGAACAGGCTTAGATGGTGGGGTCATGTTACACGCATGGGAGAAGCAAGGTTACCCAAGAGACTCGTGGATTCAGCAGTAGAGGGTAGGAGGAGTCTGGGCAGACCGAGGAGAAGGTACCTGGATTCGGTTAAGAATGATTTTGAAGTAATAGGTTTAACATCAGAAGAGGCACCTATGTTAGCACTGAATAGGGGATCATGGAGGAACTGTATAAGGGGGGCTATGCTCCAGACTGAGCGCTGAAAGGCATAATCAGTCTTAAATGATGATGATGATGATGATGATAAGAAATTCTCAGACAAGGTGTGTCCCTGACACACAAATTCGAGTCTCGTTGCATGCTTCACTTCTATCACCTTTCCCACGATGGTGTCTTTGATCCTCATCTTTTTTTCTGATAGCACAGGCCAACAAAAGTCCTGAACACATATCCTGAATGCAGTACCACCCATGTCCACTGTCCAATATTTCTCTGTGTTGTACACTTCCTATTGTCACACTGATCACTGGGTGCAGGTCCTGTATTGTGTCTGTATCTTTTTCTTCTAACAATAACTCTGACGTATCTTCATATTTTAACACGTTAATTTAGCTTGTTCCGAGTCGTTAATAACAGTAGCCTCCCCCAAAGATACGTCAAGACATTCACATCACTGACACTGTTTCATGGATTAGGTGACTGTAACTATGATTTTAGCTTGTGGCCTGCTCTGGTCCAGAATGAAACCGTTCTGCATGTATCAGTCTGTTATTGTTCAGCCTGTCCATAAAATACAAATTCTGATACATGGAGGATACCCTTAGAGGTTTCCGTGTCTTCTCCACGACTTCCTATTAACACTTGTTGGTTGTTCAATGGCACTTTCTTGTAACAGAAACGTATTATCTCTCCCAGGCTGCATGGAGCATATAGAAATCGTTTCTTATTTATCCAGCTTCTGTGAATTTGACTACTCATGAAACCAGACGCTACCTAGTCTTTAGATAACTTAATCTCCTGCTTGATCCTCACCTGTGTTTCCCATGAACTACAGCTCACTATAAATCCATCTCTGAATTCTCTGTACGACGTGCACGTTGTTGCAATGCCCCACTTTTCTCGAGATGCACACAGACAAATTCTAATTTATATACAAGAAGCCATGATGATGGTATGAGAATGTTAAATTGGGCAGTCCATGTCTTGGAGTGAAGCAAATTACCACTATCCCTGCAGTTATGGAATTTCTGGAACGAAATAAAATGCTTAATGTCAAACATCGTCTCTTCTCTCGCGCAAAATCTGACTTCTGATTGTTAACATCGTGACAGGTCTTCAATTCTTATCCCAGTTGGCATGTCATTTTGCTCACTGTATATCGGACACGGCATTGTTCTTAGGTGATTGTCAGATTTATGTAGAAGTACATAATTCTCTTTTCCACCCATGTGTGCATCTCCTGCCAACATTGTCCTGTTCTTGTCTGCAGTCTCTTGAGATCTCGGTGAGCCTCATGGCATATTTTCAGCTATTTTTGTGTTAAGTTTCCATATATCCCCTTCACCTCCAACACTGATCGAACTGCTGGCATCTCACCAAATGCAGTTGCAATGATGACGTCCAAACCCATGCCTGCTTTGTGTAACTCTTCTTTTACGAGCTTACGGTTTGCTTTGATAAGTGCTCTGTCACATCTCCGACCTCACAGAATTCCATCTTATCTTGTTGTTGGCCTTCAACCTGTTCTTTTTGTTGCTCAACCTAATTGTTTAGTTCCCCTACTTCTTTATGGCATTCCTCTGTCATTCTTTTCATTTCATTAGTCATTGTTTTTGCTGTATTGATGGCATATTCGGCACTACTTTTATGTCAATCTGTTTGTTGCTGTCTTGTTTCCATCTCCTTCTTTATTTCTGATGTGCGACGCACTGTTTATTTTGTCTTAGAGTGCACGTTTCACAACTGTTTCACTGACACGTGCCCTGTATTTTTTTTTTCTTTATTGTAATTTCAGCAGCACAATCCGCCGCTCATCAGCCGAGTGACGTGACAACTAAAACAAGAATAAAATAATACATACATAGGGAGATAAAAAGGGAAACATAAAACAGAGTAAGGGGAGAAAATGGAGGTAAAAATACACTGACACGTAGACGTTCATTGGGGACAGTTAAAAAAGTCACCAGAAAGTTAAAAAACACACTTGGCGATTCTTAAAACACAGAGAACACACTGGATGCGCATGCACAGGTTAAAAGTTGGCCACAGTGTTAAAAACACTCCGAAACAACACACTTAAAACCCACTTCGAGCACACACGACGAAGAATAAAACTACCAGGTGGGACCTGCCGAGGGAAAGGTCAGAGAGGATGGAAAAGGAGGGGAGAGCATGTGGTAGCTGGGGAAGCGGTGGGATGAAGAGAGGAGGGGCAACCGTGGGTTCACGAAGAGGCAGGAGACACATGGGGCGGGAGAGGAAAAGGGAAGACAGGGCAGGAGGGAGCGCAGAGACACTGAAAGAAGGCACAAGAGATGGAGGGGGAGTAGGAGGGGAAATCTGCTCAGAAGGAGGGAGGGGGGGAGAGGGAGCCCTGAGGAGGAGGCAGGAAGAGGGGGTTAGAGTTGGTAGGAAGGGTAGATGTCAGGGCGAAGCTCATCATCCGGGAGGGGTAGACAGTGGAAGTTGTGTTGGGAAAGGAGATGGAGGGTGTGGTGATGGAGAGAGGGAGGGACACAACGGTAAAGACGCGGCAACTGGTTGGGAGTGGAGAGGAAGGGAGACTCCAGGGGGTGAGGGGGATCAAGGCGGCAGACAATATATAGAGTGCGGATGTGTTCAAAAAAAAGGAGAAGGTGGGGGAAGGGGATGAGGTCATAGAGGATTCGCGTGGGGGACGGAAGGCAGATGCGGGAGGCGAGGCGGAGTGCATGGCGTTCGAGGAGTGCCCTGTACCTAGCTCCAGTCTTAAAGACGTAATGGTGCCAAAAGGTCGTGCGAGTGTGATAAGTGAAAATAAGACATCATGCATCAATAACACTGTGAGGGAGGTTGATTATGTCTGAAAGAGCAAACCGGTGGATGACAAGGAGGTGGGGGGGGGCGGGGGAGGGGGGGAGGTGTTTGAAAATTCCGAACGGGGCGGCGAGATTCCTGAAACCGGAACTGGTGTTCATCGATAGAAATCTATCAATGAATGAATTCGAGAAATCATTGTAGCAATATGGTGAGTGCAACCTATATTTGCAATAGTGGCGCTTCATTTAGAATTGAGTGCAATGTAGTCTAGGAATAAATAGGAAAGAAACTGTGACCCTAGTTAACAATTTTCAGTTCCTTCAGAAAATTTTTAAATTACTTATAGAGATGAGATGTAACAAATGACTATAGTGAACATTATTCAGATGGCTGATGCAGAGCAAAACAGTAGCTATATTGTTATTGAAGGACAGTAAACATTTCAGGCAATACAGAACAGATGTTTAAGTTTGCTAATTCCGAAAATTGTGAAATAGAAGACAGTGGCATGTGAAATTTAGATTCAAAAACACAGAGTTCATTAGTGACAGCTAGTCAGAAAGCGGTAATGAACATTATGAACAGTGAATTAATCTTCCAGTTATTGCAAGAAATTAAAAACTCTCGTCAGAAAATGAGCCAAGAATGTCAAGAAATTAAAAAAATCTTGCCAGCAAATCAATCTAGAAATAAGACAGTTGGTAAGAATTAAAAGGAAATGTGGGATGGTTACAACAAATTATGGGATGTTCAAAATGGTTCCAATGGCTCTGAGCACTATGGGACTTTACTTCTGAGGTCATCAGTCCCCTAGAACTTAGAACTACCTAACTAACCTAAGGACATCAAACACATCCATGCCCGAGGCAGGATTCGAACCTGCGACTGTAGCGGTCGCGCGGTTCTAGACTGTAGCGCCTAGAACCGCTCGGCCACCTCGGCCGGCTTATGGGATGTAATTGGTATACATTTCATAGAAATTACTTTCGTCAGTCTTCGGTTTATTCTCAGTCCATACTGTGCATTCATTTGCCTGTTCTTTCAATTCAACGCGGCTTATAATTCTTCTTCATTTTCACTGAGAATAGCAGTCATCAGCGAACCTTATCACTAAATCTTTCACTATGAATTTTAATCCCACCCTTGATACATTCTTTTATTTCCGTCATTTCTTCTTCGATGTACGACGGTCGTTCAATAAGTAATGTTCCACATTTTTTTCTCAGAACATATTTATTGTTAAGCGTCAGCATTTGGTGACAATATACATCAACATGTCTTGTCCATGCCCTATTTTTCTAAGTACTCTCCATCACAGTGTCCGTAGCTCGTGGTCTCGCGGTCGCGTCCTCGCTTCCCGAGCACGGGGTCCCGTGTTCGATTCCCGGGAGGATCAGGGATTTTCACCTACCTCGACATGAGTGGGTGTTTGTACTGTCATCATCATTCCTGAAAGTGGTGAGATTGGACTGAGCAAAGTTTGGGAATTATTACAGGCGCTGATAACCGCGCAGTTGGGCGCTACACAAACCAAACATCATCATCGACTCTTTTTAACCCGAGCACTCCGATCTTCGTCTTCGAGTCTGATTGTTCCCTCTTGGTTCTTGTAAGTATTGTATATTACCCATCTTTCGCTACAGCTTACTTGTATTTTTCTCAATATTTCGAGCATCTTGCACCATTTTACATCGTCGAACATTTTTACCGGGTCGACAAATCCTATGAACATGTCTTAATTTTCTTAAGCCTTGCTTCTATTACCAATCGCAACGTCAGAACTGCTTCTTTGGTGCCCTTACCTTTCCGAAAGACAAACTGGTCATCATATAACAGATTCTCGAATTTTTTCCATTCTTCTGTACATTATTCTTGTCAGCAATTTAGAGGCATGAGCCATTAAGCTGATTGTGCGATAAATCTCGTACTTACCTGTCCTTGCTGCCCATAAAATTTCGGGAGATTTGCAGGATGTCTGCAGTTTGCTGTGGCAACAAGTTGGATACAACCTGCGGTTCTCCTGAAATTTTATGGAGCAATCTATATGATGGGAAAGTTTTAAGTCATACATGTGTTCATTACATTTTCCCAAAGTCTGGGGGTACTGATTCAACACACCGACATGAATAGTCGCTTCCCCTAATAATTTCATAAATTCCGAAGGAATGTCGTCAATCACTTTCACCTTATTTGGTCGCAAGTCTTCCAGAGCTCTGTTTGACTCTAGCACTGTATCCCCTACGTCTTCCATATCGAATCCCATTCCTCCCTCAGTCACTTAATCAGACAAGTGCTCTCCCTCTAAAGGCCTTCATTTTGCTCTTTGCACCTATCCACTCTCTCCTCTGCGCTTACTGTGAAGTTCCCATTGTTGTCTTATTGTTGATGCCCTTGTTTTTTAATTTCAGCAAAGGCTGTTTTCACTTGTCTATATGCGGATAAGCCCTTCCCAGGACTCTTTGTTTTGCGATTTCTTTACATTTTTCCTGCAGCTATTTCGCCATGGTTTCCATGTAATGCCTCTTATTTCGTTCCTAAGTGACTTATGTTTCTGTATTCCTGAATTTCCCTGAACATTTTTCTGATTTCCTTCTTTCGTCGATCAGCTGAAGTATTTGTTCTGTTAATCAACGTTTCTTTGTAGTTACCTGTGACTGTCTATTCAACTTCTACAATCGCCATTTCTACGTATGTCTACCCATCTGCAACTGAACTGCGTACTGTGCTGTTCATTACCGCAGTATTACGGCCTTAGAGACCGAGTGGTTCTAGCCGCTTCAGTCTGGAAACGCGCGACCGCTACGGTCGCAGGTTCGAATCCTGCCTCGGGCATGGATGTGTGTGATGTCCTTAGGTTAGTTAGGTTTACGTAGTTATAAGTCTATGGGACTGATGACCTCAGATGTTAAGTCCCATAGTGCTGAGAGTCATTTGAATTTGAGGATATTCAACCCAGCTGTCACTCGTGTGATTATTGCCAGAATACGTTTCGAGACAACATTATTCCATTTACAAGCGCTTAAAACAAGGAAACTAAATAAAACAACCCGACAGACATATGAGGATTACAGGCGTCGTGAGTTATAAACACCGCAACGCCGCGCGGGGTAGCCGCGTGGTCTTGGGCGCAATGGCACGGTTCGCGCGGCTCCCCCCGTCGGAGGGTAGAGTCCTCCTTCGGGCATGGGCATGTGTGTGTGTGTGTGTGTGTGTGTGTGTGTGTGTGTGTGTGCGTGTGTGTTGTCTGTTGTCCTTAGCGTAAGTTACTTCATATTAGATTAAATAGTGTGTAAGCTTAGGGACCGATGACCTCAGCCTTTTGGTCCTGTAGACCTTACCACAAATTTCCAATTTGAGTTATAAACTACCTTAAAAATTTTTTAAGACATTAAACCTCGTCACAACTTAAGAACAAGCCGCACACTCGCATTGTCAATTCAAACGATAAAACACCACAAGCCGATGCACCCACCGTTCCCGAGATACAGTTCCAAACTGAAAGCACTACTATCACCTACCAACTATGATGTTTACTTCAAGCCTAAAGCTCAGCACCAACGATACTTCTGTCTGTTATAAAACCTTTGAGAAATGTCTGTCTGGTCCTAGACCACTCTAACTTAAACATAACGCTGCAATCTGAACGGAAATAGCATGCGTAAATCGTTTATCACCAGGTAAATTATATTGGTGGCTGCTTCTTAAGGAGGATATCGCTAAAATTTGCCGAGAAATGCCCTTTAGACGCTTCCGTCCTCTCATTTAAAATGTCGACGCACTCTTCTTTCAAAGCAGAATAAAACTCTACTTCTTCTAAACTTGATAGCAACTATCTTCTTCTTCAACGTGAAATACCCGCATGCTATCCGTTAATCCCCCAACGAAAGCTGCTTATTTTGAGACGCTTTGCTACAGCTGACGAACCGTTCTCCCTATTATTATGCTCTTTAGGTCTAACTTCAATATTCTGTCCCGTCTGCTCCACATATCTTGCCTGACAATCATGACATTTTACTTCGTACATTCCCGATTTTCTCATCTAGGTCTCATCTGTGTTGACGTTATGCCACAGCCTTTGTCCGAATTTGTTGTCCGTCTTGAAGGCAGTTCTAACCCCTTCCTTGTTAAACAACCGCGCTAATTTTTGTGAGATGGTCCCTCATTACGGCATTATTCTATATTTGTATTTTTATCAGTTTGCTACATCCAACCGATCTATCAAACCTGGGCCACAACCATTTTCTACCGCTATTTGTCTAACGATTTTCATTGCCACATTCTTATATTCCGGATTTAGAGATACGCACCGCATTTTTGAAAAATGCTAATTTATGATGATGGGGTGGTATGAGGATTTATCAGTAACCGTCCCCGAGAACGTAGTTTCCTAAAAATTCCTATCTCGAGCTCGTTATTCTTATTCTCGATCCTTACGTGCAGATAATTTAAGACTCCATGCTCTACTGTAAAAACTATGTCCCTATGCATCTTACTGAAATCATTCACCAACTCATTTATTTCTCCCTCGCACACCTGATATACTATGAAAATATCATCAACAAATCTTCTGTAGATCTATATTTTGTCACTGCACTTAACATTTGCCTTTAAAAAGGTGTTCCGTACTCATTGAAGAAGATTCTGCCATCTGCCCTGCTAATGCACGTCCGATTGCTAAACCTTTATCCTGCATATAAAATTTACCATTAAACTTAATACAGTTGAACGATAAAACAAACTTTAAAAACCTTATAATTTCATTAGTTTCCACAGCAGATATTTCTACTTTGCTCACGTAAGTTGTTTTCTATAATGTCTATCGTTTTCTTCACTGGCACAGACGTATACAACTTAGCAACATCTAATGAGGCCAACTTCGCACCGTCATGTAAGTTGCTTTCTTGTATCAATTGTGCTATCTCCTTACTATTTTTAACCGAAAAGGTTTCATTATAAGTATACCATTTCCGAAGCAACTCAGTTAATCGTTTCATTAATCTTGCTCCTGATCCTCTTCTCCCATTCACCGTGGGCCGTACCGATCCCAATCTTTAATCCTACCGTCCAAATATGGAGCCTCAGTATTTATTACTATAAAGATGTGTATTTCTTTTTTGGTACACAAGAACTGTGTTTCTTTTAAAAGTCTCTTAAGCCCTGCTTGAAATCTACTAATAAAGTCATATTTAGATTGTACTACTCATTTTCTACGAAGAAACTATTTACTTTACCCACATAATCATCATTTTTCGTAATAGTGGCTGTATTCAACTTGTCCCCTTTCATCACCAACGAACCATTTTCTTCCAAGTTCCGAGTTACCTGTTTTAATTCCTTCGATACTCTCCTCTCCCTCCCAACTGATAATTCCTTTTGAATTACATTATTTGCCTTATATGCCAAACTACAACGTTTCTCCCTCGACATTTTTGCACTGTCGACAATAGTTTTGGTTTCCGCCACTAGTTTATGGATGTTTTTAGTCGTTGCTGTTGACGGAACACTGTCACATGTTGTGACAATAATCACACGACTGACAAGTAGGCTGAATATCCTCAACATTGCTCGAATAACAGTCAGACAACCTTGGAGAATTTCAAATACATCTCTTCATTCCTCAGCACCTCACTATCCGACTATTTTGCACTGTACAATCCAGTTCAGGCGTGGCGCCTTATATCGCTCCTGTCTAGAGCCTGTGTATCGGGAGAATGACTCATGCGTGCACAGTGATAGATGGTCTGAAGCGGGTTCAGTCGAGTACGTAGTTCTAATTTTCATCTGCTAGAGGACAGTAGTGCACAGAGACATTTAAGAAACAGATCAAGTGGATGTTTTGAGAATTGTTCTGTTTATTTCTTGATGGTTTTTTATTTATTTATGTTTGTACAGTTTTGTGTATGCTTTTAGTAGCGTGAATGATGCTGAATGAGGTCTAAAGTAAATATGTAGACCATTGTTCTACTGATTGACGTTGTACGACGGGGAATTTTGTATCATACTATGTTAAGTAAGTGTATGGTAAAAGGAAAGTTAATTCGAGTGCAGATGAAAATAGTTAATAACGTAAAGTATAAACAAAATATCAAAATGTTAAATATTTATTTCGGGAAAAAGTACAGTTCGAAAGCGTGTTCCTTGTTGATTGGTTAGTCATGAAAAGCGCTGACTAACGCAGGAGAATAATGTTTTTCTATTGGCCTTAAAGAAAACTGAACAATCAGAACGAAGTATTCTTCACGCGTCTTTTCTCTTAGAGACAGAGATAGCTTACAGCAGTCTAAGAAGTCGGAGCCCAGCCTTTCAATGGTACGGTTGCGTGTAGTATGAGCTCCGAAGCAAGTTATAATTGCTTCATGCTTCATGCTTCAAAAGTGAAGACATATTTATTCCGGTGTGTTTTTTAGAAAGTATGGATTTTTTAAGTAATTTTGTGTACGAGAAAAGACAGTAATTCCGCGTGGCATATTGAGCAGATCGATGACTTAAAACCTGAATGCTTTAGACAACGATAAGCTTAATAGTATGGCGAGCATTTTCATTTGAGAACAACCGTGCTTAGTAGCTGTTCAGATTGCGGGAAATACGTTACCATAAACTTGGTGACGTAGATGAAAGGTTTTGTGCAAGACTGTGTTAAGATTAGCATGGGGATGGCAATGAACGTGTACATTATCAAATTCCGGAATACCGTATATCGAAATTTTGCCGGTATTTCCACCTTATATTCAAAATTAAGTCCTTTTCCCTATTCTTGAAATAGTTAACGATGTATGCAGCATGGTGCGAGTTGCAGTACGGCAGGATTCTGCTCCGCTTTCCTACCGGCGATCAGCTACAACGAGTTCATAGGTAGGTGCAAGTAATGGACGGAAGGAAACCGCGCCGCCGCACAGTATGCGATTTCGGAATTTCTCACTGGCTATAGTGTAATCCACCTGGAATCTTTCCTTTCTCCTGGCCTTTTCCAAGTGTACCATCTTCTTTTGTTATTTTTGAGTAGTGTATTCGCTATTACTAGCTGAAATTTATTCAATTAGTCTTCTGCTCTCTCATTCCTACTATCAAACACTCATTCACTTGCAGCTCACCTTCCCTATTACCGTTTTTTAATCCCTCATGATTATTAGATTTTCACCTCTCTTTACATACTGAATCACCTGTTTAATAACCTCAAGTACTTCCTGTGTCTCTTCATCTTCTGCTTGCGACGTCTGCATGTGTATCTTAACTACTGTGCCGGCCGGTGTGGCCGTGCGGTTAAAGGCGCTTCAGTCTGGAACCGCGTGACCGCTACGGTCGCAGGTTCGATTCCTGCCTCGGGCATGGATGTGTGTGATGTCCTTAGGTTAGTTAGGTTTAATTAGTTCTAAGTTCTAGTCGACTGATGACCTCAGAAGTTAAGTCGCATAGTGCTCAGAGCCAGCCATTTAACTACTGTGTTTGCCGTTGATTTGCTGTGGATTCCGATGAGCACTGAACTAAATTGTTCGTAGCAACTCGCTCTCTACTCTACTTTCCTGTTCATAACGAATCCTACTCCCCGTTACACCGTTTTCTGCTGCTGTTGATATTATTCTATATTCGTCTGACCAGAAATCATTTCTTCTTTGTGTTTCACCTCACTGACCCTCACTGCATCTAGACTGAGCCTTTGTATTTCACTTTTCAGATTTTCTGGCTTCCCAAGCACATTCAAACTTCTGGCATTCTACGGTCCGAATCGCGGTATGTGAAATTTTTGCACTCACGTAGCATTTGAATATGGGACAGATGTGTTTAGTGATCGATCGAATTGAAATCGTAGTAGCTGAACGAGAACAGCGGGAAAGAAATCACATCAATCATCAAAATCGTAATACTGCGCGGCGTAGACAATTTTAATATTATGGACGACCAAGTGGATTCGAAAGACGAGATGAGGTACGCAAAGAAGGGACCAATACAGCACACTTAACGGAATTAATACAAACCATCAATTAAATCCATCACCACGTGCAGTAGATAGAGAACAGAATCGACCGCCGTAACGTGCAGGGAGTAGCGAGGGTAATCGACGAGACTCTGTGTCAGTAAACTAAATAAATCCGAAACTAATGTTATGCGAAACGGGTACGAAATCGCGATGAATGTCAGTAAATGTGAACCTGAATGAAAGAAATACACAGAAAAGAAGAAGAGGCTAATAAAGACATTTTAATGCCCACTGCAAAAGTGGGATGAACGGATGCCTAAGTTGGTTTAGTGAGTGCTAGCGCGGAAAACCTATTTTCGCAACAGAGTAATGCGACGTGCGTTGCGACTTTAGTGGTGTGTGCTACTACTTGCATCACCAAATCATTATCTAGGTTAGAAAAAGTTACTGCGACATGCAAGTTTGAAGAAACACTTTTCACACACACACACACACACACACACACACAGAGGGAGGGAGAGTGAGAGCTGGGAAACACACGGCTCTATTTCAAATATTAGCTCTATATCGTCGTTGGGTCGAGTCGTTCACTATTTGCTTTCATGCTCAGCAACTAAACTCATTGCAAAATTGATTTAACTCGAACCTTGCATTCTAAAGTATCTAAGTTTTGGAATGAAAAATTTAAAAAAAATAAAGTTGAAATAAATGCAATATTAATAAAACTGCAAAAAATATTGTATTCTTTCGAATAACTGCTTGTATGCAACACCAAAGGATTTACTCTGAATGAACCGATAATTTATTAATCAGTAAAATAAAACACATAAAAGTTAAATGCTGGCTCTGCACAGATTCTTTTAAACTTGAAATAAAGTAAGAGTATTAATCAGTTGCAGTAAAGATTACGTGCATACGTATTTAGGTGGTAGTAGATTACCCAAATACTACTTAAACGTCTCTAGTTCATGAAAAGCAGACTCGCATTCCGTTAAACTATTCGCAAAATAATCGACAACTCACAAATAAATAACTTTCAATATGTTGTTGTTGTGGTCTTCAGTCCTGAGACTGGTTTGATGCAGCTCTCCATGCTACTCTATCCTGTGCAAGCTTCTTCATCTCCCAGTACCTACTGCAACCTACATCCTTTTGAATCTGCTTAGTGTATTCATCTCTTGGTCTCCCCCTACGATTTTTACCCTCCACGCTGCCCTCCAATACTAAATTGGTGATCCCTTGATGCCTCAGAACATGTCCTACAAACCAATCCCTTCTTCTGGTCAAGTTGTGCCACAAACTTCTCTTCTCCCCAATCCTATTCAATACTTCCTCATTAGTTATGTGATCTACCCATCTAATCTTCAGCATTCTTCTGTAGCACCACATTTCAAAAGCTTCTATTCTCTTCTTGTCCAAACTATTTACCGTCCATGTTTCACTTCCATACATGGCTACACTCCATACAAATACTTTCAGAAATGACTTCCTGACACTTAAATCTATACTCGATGTTAACAAATTTCTCTTCTTCAGAAACGCTTTCCTTTCCATTGCCAGTCTACATTTTATATCCTCTCTACTTCGACCATCATCAGTTATTTTGCTCCCCAAATAGCAAACCTCCTTTACTACTTTAAGTGCATATCACTTTCAATATAGTAATTATCAAAACGAAACTAGTGTAATCAGGGTAGATGCCAACAGGTTTAGCAGTAATAATTTGAAAATGCAGCTTACTAAATCAGAGGTGAAAGCTGTGTATCGGTGACACACAACGTAAGAGTTTCAACCAGCTCACATATTCCAAGTCCAAATAAGTCTTCTTCTTTCTAAGTACGAACGAATTAAAGAATTCGTGCAGATACTTTCCATTGAAAATCTGTCACTTGAAAACTTCTGTACACACTTAAACATCTCTCCAACAGACTGGCTGCCTTAGTAAGTGTCCCGTGCAGAACGACCAAGACTGGCCATTCGTGCACTCTTATAAGCCTTTAGGTAGCCCACCACATCGTACAACAAAGACGAAACACATAAAATGGATCATACGCAGTATGTTAAAAGAAACGTCTTTCTCTCCTGTTCCCCCCCACACAGTATTCAGTGTTCTGTCTAATAATTTACACACATTTAATGAAAACACTGAATTTGTTCACCCACACACACACCCACACACCCACCGACACACCCACCTACCCACCCACCTACACACCTACCCACCCACCCACCCACTCACACACACACACACACACACACATACACACATACACACACACACAAACACCCATGCACACCAACCCACACACACACACAATATAACACTGACAGAAATTATTGTCTATACACGGTAAATAGCAAAGATGACTTGCTCAGTAGAAATGTCTGTCTGTGCTCTATGATGGTACAAAGTTCAATCTGTCCAGTTACACAGTCAATTGGGTGAGTGCGTTCACTAATTTGTAAGTGCTTTTCTACAAAATGTTTCGCTTCTTCATCTCTGGAAATTTGAACTCTCATAATTGACCAAAGAAATGATTTGTCTGCTCCTAACATATTCTCGAAGAAGATGAGAAATCCTGCAGTCTGACGGATATCTGTGAGTCTACGTGAAGAGTACGAATCTGACGAGTCCTGAAGTCTACAGTGTACAATTTATTAGCGGAAGCCTATCCCTCAAAAGCTTTTAAGAACTGGGTTGGTAATATTCACGGAAAAGCCGTCTGCAGCTATATTACCTATGTACAGGTAACTGTGCTCGGCTTGTACGACATCCCTGAGAATACAGTTGTCTAGTATATGGGACTCTTCGTCGACCCAAAGTTAATGTGGAAGGCAAAGGTAAGTTACAGAAAAACGGCCATAAGTTTTCTTAACGAAATCTGTTTTAAGTAATTTTTCTACAATATTTATCACGCCTGCTGTTACCGCTATTACAACAATTTGGCTTCAGTTGCACATAAAACGACAAGAATTATTACAAATACTAGTACATCTTGTTAGTACAACCACTACATTGATTTACTGCAGAAAATTCTATTACGTTGGTGCATAATTTGTAGCGTTTCTGTTCTGCATGTTGGCATTTCGGTTGCTATGGGCTTATTTATCGATTAGTTCACTATTGCTATTTAAGTTTACATATTGTCATTTTGTCATTTGGAGATAATGAGTGAAGCTGTAAACACTAGTAAATGGTGTGCCAAGTGGGGAAATCGGAACATCACCCACATAGTTTTCTTTTTGACTTCAATAGAGGGGTGACAGCAGCGGAGGCAGCCAAAATTATTTGCACCGTTTTTTGTGGATAATGCCACTGGACAGAACACGTGATGAAAATGGTTTTCTCGTTTTAAGGAGGATCGTTTTGAGATCAGTGACTCTCCGCGTTTAGGAAGTTCTTCGGGGTTTGATGAAGATCGTTTAAAGGCATTAATCCACAATGATCAGTGTACTGGACAACTGTCAAATATGATGAACTGTGATCATTTCAGCATCGTGTGACATTTGCTACAATGGGGAAGGGTCAAATATTAGATGTATGGGTACCCTATCCTTTAAGCCAAAATTACAAAAATCAGCGTGTGGCCATTTTGTGCATTTTTGCTTGCCCGACATCAACTGGCTCGTGAACAACTCCGACCATTACTATCCTGTGTCGTTACTGGTGGCGAGAAATGGTGTCTTTACGGTGACATAAGGAAAAGAAAGGAACGGTTGAGTCCAAATAAAGCAGCAATTCCCCATACAAGGACTGCATGCATCCACAAAAGATAATGTTATGCATCCGGTGGAACAGTAACGGTGTGGTGTATTACGAATTGCTTCCTCGAAGTGTAATCGTCTATGTTGATATTTATTCTCAACATCTGAGGCGTCTTGCGGACACAATCCAAAAACAACTAGCAGGAATACTGCGACTTAACGACAACGCAAGCATGGATTCTGCAAGACTGACAAACTCTGTACAGGAGTAGAGATGGAAAGCCATTCCACACTCACCCGATCTTGGCCCCCAGGTTTCCACCTTTTCGGCTGTCTATCGCACAAGCTTCAAGGAACTTCTTTTCCGGATGAAAAAAAACTCTGAACTTTACGCGACGAGTTCTTCGCCTCAAAACCACGTGATTTCTACAGTCGCGGAATCGAAAAGTTAACCCAGCGTTGGCATACTGTCGTAAGCAGTGAAAGAGAATATATCATTAATGACTGAAGTCTCTGTTATGTGTATGTGTTGCGTTTATTACACTTATGGGAAAACGTGTAGCGTAACGACGTAAGTTTTGTATGAATGATTTTCTTTTGACATATGATCATTGCAGACTTCGTCACCTACGTCAGTTACAACACACTTCAAAATTATATAAATCCTTTTTTAAATTTGTCTTTGAATGGTTCTTGAACGAAACTGTAATTAAAACATCATCATTTTAGTCGTATGCGCAGCATTTCGTCACTCAGGCCAATTGGTTTGCGCAAACTTTTTTCAATTTAGATGTCGTTTGTTTCTCCTCAGAAATTATATTAATGCAAGTGATCTGCTTTAATAAATATTAGAACCACACTGAATAAACTTTCGAGATTCAAACTCGCGATGGACGTTGTCAAAAATTAATAATCTTGTCAAATAAATTACGTAACATAATTCTTCATAAATAAATTCTCGGAACACGTATTTCAACTTTAGTAGCATCCACTAGTTTATTATCTTTCTACATATAGACGTGAACCTGAGCCTTGACAAGACAGAACTGAACATTTACAACAAGATTAAACTTTCTATGACGTCATTGTCGCACAAAACATTACAAATTCCTATTTTTTTGATTTTGGGAAGCACGACGCAACAACTCGGTTTCAGGATCTTCTGTTGTTCTTTGGCTGTCGACCCGCGACGTATAGTGGCCAGCAATTTTCTCTCTGATCCCGGCAGCGAAGATGCTGTCTCCGTTCGTTGCGCCGCCCTCTCCGTACATGAAACATAAAAAGTAAATACAAACTTTAGTCAATTCACAACCATTACAAATATTACAAAAATACATCAACAAAAAACTAAATTAAACTTATATTCACCTGCAAACTGGGCTGACACTGGTGGATGGGTGACGCTTCAATTTCGCGTCCCACTACAAACGCTACAAACATACGCACCAATCCACCTGCTGTTACAGCTACTAGGTCTTCAGTTTCACATAAAACAACAAAAAGAATTACAATTATTATAAATATTAGTACGCTCTATTAGTTCTACCAAATCTTATACTGACGAGCCAAAGGATTATGATCATCAGCTTAGCAGCGTGTGAGCCCACCTTCGGAAGGCAATGCAAGAGCAATTCTATGTGAAGTGGATTTGGCAAGTCGTAGGTAAGTGATCTAAAAAAGCACCCTGAAGACAAAGGATCACCCAAATTGGACAAAAAAGCAGGAATTTTTGGGATTCCGCGTAATTGTTGGGTGGTGTACGTGGGTACTGCACGAAGAACGGTCAAAAATCGACTAGAAGAGCACAATTCAATTGTAGGAAGGGGGGGGGGGGGGGGGAGTGACAGATTACCTGGCGTGGAACGTGCTTTGCACCTAGGAGACCACCGCATTCATTTTGATAGGGCTGAAGTCATTGGCAGCCCCAAGCGGCTACCATGAAAGGCTATACAGGGGCCATACAGATTGTGGAACACCCCAGCTGTTTCAGTAGCTAGGATCAGGGCGTGAAATTGAATGACATCTTGATTCCGGTGCAAAGATGTTTACCACTCTTCCACCATAGTGTGACAGCATGGCGGCAATCGACAGCGGTAAAACTGTGTTCGCGTATTCAAAACTTGTGACGTCACGCACTGCGCGGGAGCACGCGTAAACGGAATTCTACTGCAGTCAGTAGCGAGACAGGGTGTGAATCGGATACTCGAAGCAACGCTCTCTTTTAAAATGCCCTCCGCAGATGGAGACGAAACGTTGGACTTCAATACAAAACTCAGTCGACCACTGCGTAATAGCACGGAATATTTTATCAATTGTGACATTTCCGGCCGTGAAAGTTTACATTTTACAGCTTCTGCTCTTTGTTTCCGTATATTTCATGGTACATGAAAATAAAAAGGAAAATATAATAAACTGAATTACGCTTCTTTTAAGGATGGAATAGTGAAAATGTTGGTTTAAAGAACAGTGAAATAATATATTTTCTTCTGGTCTTCCTTCTCATTAGACCTGTTTTCTGTGGAATCGCTTACACTTGTGGATTAGGTAAAATAAGTAGTCCTTGAAAAAGAAATGAAATATGCGTATGGCATATTTGGCCAGTTCGGCCGCCTGGTGCAGGTCTTTTTATCTGTAGCCACTTCGGCGATTTACGCGTCGATGCTGATGAAACAATGACGACACAGACACACACAAACACACACACACACACGCACACACAGTGCCGAGTGGAAAAAATAACCACCCTGGCTGCGAATCGAAACCAAGGCCCTTGGATCGTAGGATAGCAACGCTAACCACAAGATGCTGAGGTAGTTCTGACAGGTGTGTTCATATTTTTGCTGGGGTCGATTCATGATGTGCGAATTTTGTAGCGAGTGGTGTATCAAATCTTGTCTCGCAGCGTTGTGCAAAAAACATACAAAGTGTCCAGCCAACCATAAGCAACGCTTGACCTTTGCGAAATGTCACCAGCTCGGCTTTAAAATGTGCCTGAGGTCAATCACATGCGTGGTCTAAAAGCTCCAGGTTCTTCCTCTTCCAGTTCCGTATGATTATGTCTCGTTTGCACAGAAACCTATGTGTTATCGACTCATTAACTTGGCAGTGGTCGCGAGATTGATCTTGACTTATTGTCCTTTTGTGAGGGCGCCCATACGATACTTTGTATGGGGGAGGGTGGGGGGAGGCGGGTAGAGGTGTGGATATAGAGAACCTAATATTTTGGACGACGAGTGGTTCTTGTATGTAGCCATAAAAATTTGCACTTCCCACCCTTTTAAAAACCTGCGTAACACAGACTTTTAAATCGCTTTCTTGAAAGAAAACCACATGACGACATTTTCCCTAAGTGCTAGGGAGGGGAGGGCGAGGGGGAGGTGGGGCGTTACTCCTTTGTCCCCCGGTATGAGCGCCCTTGCCTTTATGGAGATAGTTTCCGGTAACTGCGTCACACGGGACTGGAGGCACAAAACCTGCCAACGTCTTCTTATGCACGTTGTCCCAACTCATTCACCTCTCCTCAGACAGACGTTGTAGACTACTGGGTAGGTCGAAAGTGGCAGTAGAGCATTGTACAGATGTGTTTTCGATTTCTTACATCTACGTATAACCTCGGAAATCCACCTTATGATGCCTGTCGGAGGTCCTGAAGAGACGACTAACTTTTCCCCGCTTTCCTGTTCCCTGTGCGACTGGTGTCGGTAAATCTCCGCGTTAGCTTAAATTTCTAGGATTTCCTCACCGTGGCCATCACCGCCTTGGATCTTCTCTGTCTTATTAATCCAGTTTGGTAAGGGCCTCAAGAAGGAGAGAATTACTGAAGCATCGGTCGACTAACTGTTTCATAAGCCTCTCTTTTCGTGAATGATGACATTTCCTTAAGATTCTTTCAATGAATTTCAGCCTGGGATCTGTTTTTCCTACCATTTATTCGGTCATATCCTTTGAGTGGTTACTCCGAGGTATTTTACAGCAGTTTCTATTTCCTGTGATTTACCACCAATAATATAATCGAACTATAGCTGATTTCTTCGCTTGTTTATGAGCAGTACGGTACATTTATTTCTGTTGATAGGCATTCATTAAAAATCATGTTTCAAGTCGTTCGGTTTTAGTCGCGCTGAGCATGGGTACACTATTCCACAGACTTCTGTACCCGAGTTATCGACTGCTAATCGAACTATAGTCTTCGGGTGGTAAAGTGAGGGTATAACTGTAGTCGATTCTTACTCAGCACAATTTGGTCGAAGAATGCCTTGTTGATCGCTGAACAAAGACGGTCTGCGTTCTGATTTCGGCTTTCTGTTTCATGTGTTCGGGGTTTCCTATTGGCTATCGCGCTGGACCTTCAAGCACACCGGGGTTCGCTTGTGGCTGCTCTCTATTGACTTGAATTTACGTTCTGAATGTCATTCCCATGCTGTTAACTACAACGATTATAGTGGGGCAATGCCAGTGCTAGCGTAGCTTGGCCAGATATTTTGTTTATAACGCTTTTGAGGACTACGCATCTTCCTCTAGTCTTGTCCAGATCTGACTTCCGTTGTTCAGATAGATAGACAGATAGATAGATAGACAGAGAGAGAGAGGGGGGGGGGGGGAGGGAGAGAGAGGGCTCGCAGAACATTATAATATTTGAATTGTCCATCCGGGAGATTAGAGTCAGCTTCACAATGTTTTATTATTGTTCTCTTCTAGGGTCTATGGAGTATTTGTTTTATTCTGATTCTTATGTATCGTGGAATCGCACACCACGTGTTCCATCACAGGGCGTAACGTTGATGTTGCCACTGCTTACTGAGTTATTAAATAAGTACAAATTTCAGTAAAGCATTTTCGATATCTTTTCATACCGCAGTCGTTTATAAAGTTACCGCGATTTTTGAGTGGTTCAGATGTACTCTCATATTTTTACTTGAAGCACTATTTGATTTAATAACATGTTATCACGTGTATTGTGCGTCCAGTGTAATCATTAGTCAAAAAGGAACTTCCAACAGCAGAAATATTTTGAATTCATTGCATGCCTTTACAGGCAGCAAATTAAGTCAGATTTGGCGAGACCTGGAGACTTCGTACTGTTCCAGACTATGTTAGACATCGCTATTATATTCCATATTCTTTTTGTGGATAGGCGTAAGACTTCAAAGAGAGACTGCACATTCTCATTGTACGTGATCCCCTGTAAGAGTGGTTACACTTACACTTACGAACCATGTAAGGAGTTATCGTGTGTAACCAGGACGTTGGATTCATTCAGAACTTTGTTGAAGCTCCTCCTTTCCTTTTCCGTTGCGTAATAAAAGCACTTTCTACTTCTGACTATTTCAATAAATAGTTTTGGAAAAAAAAATTTGTGTAAAAGCGGAATAGATCCTGGGCATTTTACTGAAGTCGCTTATATTTCGATGTTCAGCGGCAATTGCCTGTTCTTGCATCAACGATTGATGCTTTGCACGTCTTTCTGCATTTCGCTACCTTCTGGTCTTGACAAAAACATCATCTACCACCATCGTCATGGAGTTTCCAACGTTATCGACTAAATTATTGTCATGTATTGTAAACAGTGACGATACTATCGCACTTCCGTGGGGGACATTTGTTAATTTTGTTCCGTCAAGAGCAACATGTTGAATTCGGTCTGGAAGGTAGTCCAGAATAAGATGACAAATCTGATTCGATATTCGGTCATCTTCCTGGTTTCATTACGTCCTCCCTCCTTTTGCCATATCAGGGAACGTCCAGTATTGTCGAACATCATCGTTCTGGTGGATCAGGTGTTGTGTGGGCAGGTATAATGTTGCATCGGTGTACCGACCTCCAAATCTTCAAATACGTTACACTCACCGTTCAACGTTATTGTAACCCAGTACTCCTTCTCCATTTGCGTATTTTCAGGCTTAAGGGCATGATTTCATTTTTATTCATGACCATGCGCGGCTGTACCGAAAATCGGAGGTGGAGGAGCTCTTAGAACCGAAAGATGTTCGGCGAATGGAGTGGCCTGCCCGTTCCCTCGGATTAAGTCCCATCGAGCACGTTTGGGATGTGCTGGGAAGACGTACTGCAACACGTGCACTTGCAGCAACAACCGCCCAGCAGCTACAACTGTACAAGAATTCCTTACCTAGCTGGTGGCCGGTATGGGAGCACGTTCGATAGCATGCATTGCAGCCCGTGATAATCAGTTTTTTTATTGTTATTTCATCACCCCTCCCGCCTCATGGGCGGGAGGTGGGCTGGCAGCGTTACAAACACTCAAATAATCCACTCTTCAGCCAGCAGAACTTAGCACTAACTTCGATGCTAAAACAAAAATCAGGAAGACGTACGGACTATGAATTTAAAATAATTTGAACAGGGGAGAAATATAAATAATATAATGCTGTCTGCATGAAGTGTTTAAAAACAGTGATAAAAATGTGGACATAAAGCACAGTTATAAACACTTGCGAAACTCTGAAGAACACTAAATGCTTGAGGAAAAAACACTTGAAAAACACAGAAGATACACTGACCATTAAAAACAGAGCACCGTGCACTTTAACTGAAGCTGGAAAAGGACCTGTTCAAAATGTTCAAATGTTGTGAAATCCTATGGGACCAAACTGCTGAGGTCATCGGTCCCTAGACTTACACCCTGCTTAAACTAATTTATGCTAAGAACAACACACACACACACACACACACGCCCGAAGAAGAGCTCAAATCTCCGGCGGGAGCGGCCGCGGAATCAGTAAATGGCGCCTCAAACCTCGCGGCCACTACGCGCAAATGACCTGTCCTGGGCCACTAGACTGTACATGAAAAGATTCTGGGCATGTAGGAAGAGAGAGTGGTGTTGATGAAGACTGAGGACTGGTTCAAAATGGTTCAAATGGCTCTGATCTCTATGCGACTTAACTTCTGAGGTCATCAGTCGCCTAGAACTTAGAACTAATTAAACCTAACTAACCTAAGGACATCACACACATCCATGCCCGAGGCAGGATTCGAACCTGCGACCGTAGCGGTCGCCCGGCTCCAGACTGTAGCGCCTAGAAGCGCACGGCCACTCCGATCGGCGAGGACTGGTTCTAATGGTTCATATGGCTCTGAGCACTATGGGACTTAACATCTTGCTCATCAGTCCCCTAGAACTTAGAACTACTTAAACCTAACTAACCTAAGAACATCACACACATCGATGCCCGAGGAAGGATTCGATCCTGCGACCGTAGCAGTCGCTCGGTTCCAGACTGAAGCGCCTAGAACCGCTCGGTCACCGCGGCCGACCTGAGGGCTGGTAAGAGGTGGGGACGGGGGAGGGGTGGCCTTGACGGTCAAGGAGAAAGGTGTAACCGGTATTGGGATCTGTAGATTGGAGAGGGAAGAGGGATGGAGGGGGGCGGACGTCGGGAAAGGGGTGATGAGGGAGGCGTGGAATGGGCAGGAGAGGAGGGTGATAATCAGACATCGTAGTGAGAACCATGTCCCGGCTACTGTAATGCCCAAAGAAAGATTGTGAATCGCCGTGACTTCAGTGTAATTATTGTCTTTGAATAAATGTGTCAATTCTGATCATTCATAGCGTACAAGAGACGTTCAGTAAGCAATGCAACACTTTTTTTTTGTTGGCCAGTTTCGCCTGAAAAACTGCGGAATTTGCTATGGGATATAGTGGAATATTCCCACTTCAGGCGCCATAGGCTCATGAAGTTTCAATATGTGGCAGCGTTATACGTAGCCTCCGAAATAGCTTCTGTGGTGGAGGATCGTTGCAAGTAGAAACCAGTCATTGAGTTTCTTTTGGCAGAAAAACAGAGCGTCACAGATATTCACAGGCGCTTGCTGAATGCGTATGGAGATGTTGCAGTGAACAAAAGCACGGTGAACCGTTGGACGATGCGTCTGTGATCTCACATGTCGCGGCCGGCCGAGCGTAGCTATGACTCCCGCAGGATTGGAACGTGCCAACAAGGCGATCGACAGACAACAAACATCTCACTGCTAAACTGCACGTCTCTGTTGGCAGTACTGACACACTCTCCCATGAGTTGGAGTAGTCAAAGGTATGTGCCCGCTGGATTCCTTGCCGCCTGACAGAAGACAGCAAAGAGCAAAGAAAGAACATGTGTGCGGAGTTACTTGCGCATTACAAGGCTGATCTTGACAATTTTTTGTCGTAGATCAAATGGTTCAAATGGCTCTGAGCACTATGGGACTTAACATCTGAAGTCATCAGTCCCCTAGAACTTAGAACTACTTAAACCTAACTAACCTAAGGACATGACACACATCCATGCCCGAGGCAGGATTCGGACCTGCGACCGTAGCGGTCGCGCGGTTCCAGACTGAAGCGACTAGAACCGCTCGGCCACACCGGCCGACTGTCGAAGATCGTCACAGGCGATGAAACATAAGTAAATCACTTAGAAGGGGAACAAAAACGGCAATCCGTGGAATGGCGCCACACCACCATTCGGTAAAGTCATGCCGACGGTCATCTGGGACTCTGAAGAGGTACTCTGTTTGACCCCCTCAATCATGGTGGACAGATAAAGTCGGAAGTGTGTATTGTGAGACCCTCAGGAAATTGAAGAAACTTCAGCCTGTTCTCAAACGAGCATCTCCTTGACAACGCTAGGTCTCGAGCAAGTCTGCGCACCGGAGGGGAACTCATAAAACTTGAATGGACTGTTCTTCGTCATCCACGCTACAGTCCGGATCTCACATATTCCGTCTTCCACGTGTTCGGCCCAATGAAGGATGCACTCTAAGGGAAGATGGTTCAAATAGCTCTGAGCACTATAGGACTTTACATCTGCGGTCATCAGTCCCCTAGAACTTAGAACTACTTAAACCTAACTAACCTAAGGACATCAGACACATCCATGCCAGAGGCAGAATTCGAATCTGCGACTGTAGCGGTAGCGCGGTTCCGGACTAAAGCGCCTAGAACCGCTCGGCCACCGCTGCCGGCCATAAGGGAAGAAGTATGTGGATGATAGAGAGGTTATTGATGCAGCAAGGCGTTGACTCCGACGTCGACAAGTAGAACTGTACCGTGCTAGCATATACGCCCTCCCAGTAAGGGGGCGTAAAGCCGCAGCATTGAACGGAGATAGCGATTCGTAGCCAAAAGATTCGGGAATAATGTGATGCACCAGAATCCCGAATAAAACCAACTTGCTTTGAGGAAAATAGGTGTTGCTTTACTGGAAATGGTCATGTTCGGCTACTTGAAGACAAATCTCATCCATTTATGCACTTCATTTTCCGAAACAACGATGGAATTTTTATGAGTGACAATGCGAAATGTCACAGTCCCGCAGTTGTTCACGATTGGTTTGAAGAACATACCAGACCATTCGATAGTTTGGACACACAGATCGCCCGACATGAGTCCCATGGAACATCTATGGGAGATAATGTAGGAGTCACTTCGTGCAGAAAATTCTGCAGCGGCAATACTGTCAGAATTATAGACATCTATAGAGGCAGCACGGCTCAATATTTCTGGAGGGGAGTCCACACCGCGTCGACTTGCTGCACTACGCCGGGCTTAAGAACGTCGACGCGATATCAGGAGTTATCCCATGACATTTGTCACATCTACATCTACATCTATATCTACATGGATAGTCTGCAAACCACAGTTAAGTGCCTGGTGGAGGGTTCATCGAACCTTCTTCACAATTCTCTATTATTTCAATCTCGTAAAGCGTGCGGGAAGAATGAACACCTATATCTTTCCATACAAGCCCTGATTTCCCTTATTTTATCTTTGTGGTCGTTCCTCCCTACGTAAGTCGGTGTCAAAAAAATATTTTCGCATTCGGAGGAGAAAGTTGGTGATTGGAATTTCGCGAGAAGATTCCATCGCAACGAAAAACACCTTTCTTTCAATGATGTCCAGCCCAAATCCTGTATCATTTCTATGACACTCTTTCCCATATTTCGCGATAATACAAAACGTGCTGCCTTTCTTTGAACTTTTTCGATGTACTAAGTCAGTCCTATCGGGTAAGGATCCCACACCGTGCAGCAGTATTGTAAAAGAGGACGGACAAGCGTAGTGTAGGCAGTCCCCTTAGTAGGTCTGTTACGTTTTCTAAGTGTCCTGCCAAAGAAACGTAGTCATTGGTTAACCTTCCTAACAACATTTTCTGTGTGTTTCTTCCAATTTAAATTGTTCGTAATTGTAATTCCTAGGTTGTTTGTTGTTGTGGTCTTCAGTCCTGAGACTGGTTTGATACAGCTCTCCATTCCACTCTATCCTGTGCAAGCTTCTTCATCTCCCAGTACTTACTGCAGCCTACATCCATCTGAATCTGCATAGTATATTCATCTCTTGGTCTCCCTCTATGATTTTTACCCTCCACGCTGCCCTCCAATAGGAAACTGGTGATCGCTCGATGTCTCAGAACATGTCCTACCAACCGATCCCTTCTTCTAGTCACGTTGTGCCACAAGCTCTTCTTCTCCCCAATTCTATTCAATACTTCCTCATTAGTTATGTGATCTACCCACCTAACCTTCAGCATTCTTCTGTAGCACCATATTTCGAAAGCTTCTATTCTCTTCTTGTCTAAACTACATACATGGCTACACTCCATACAAATACTTTCAGAAACGACTTCCTGACGCTTAAATCTATACTCGATCTTAACAAATTTTTCTTCTTCAGAAACGATTTCCTTGCCAGTGCCAGTCTATATTTTATATCCTCTCTACTTCGACCATCATCAGTTATTTTGCTCCCCAAATAGCAAAACTCCTTTACTACTTTAAGTGTCTCATTTCCTAATCTAATTCCCTCAGCATAAAAAAAAATGGTTCAAATGGCTCTGAGCACTATGGGACTTAAGGGGAGTTGGAATGCCGGAAAATGGAAAAAATTCACATTTTCAGTTTTTAACCTTATAACTTAATTTGAAATTTTCTGCTTAAAATGGTGCAAAATTTGTTAAGAAATTCCAATTGGAAGTATTTTTATTTAATTTTTCAAAATTACATGTGCGCCCAGCAAAGTTACCCATCTTGTGATTTGTACACATTTAAATCTTCGCATTTCCGAAAACATTACATATAGAAGGCTGTGGATTTCACTCTTCAGTTGTAGAATCTTTGATCCTTCCATAGGTACCATTGTTTTTACGACTAGCTGTGTTTATTGTTCAGTTTTTGATCTGTGAGTGTTTGTTTTGAGCCTCGAGTTTAGTTTGTCGCTCATTTGGAGTTTGTTATCTGTCTTGTTTTGACTTTCAGTGGTGAGTGCGTAGTTTCTACGATGCCTAGGAGTGCATCATTATTTAAAAAGCGAAAGTTTCGCGGTAATAGATTTACAAATAACGTTTGTTCAAGTGATTCTGCTTCAGCACCTGTTGATGCTGGTGAAAGTTCTGACGCTTGTACAGCTGAGATGTGTGAAGGAGACACGCCCACCAGTGCATCAAAAAAGAAGTTATCAAACTGTGCAAGTGAAATTACAGATGAAGCTTCTAATGAACAATATGTTTTAGTCGACTTTCCTGTTTTTACTGAGTTTATGAAGAAATGTTTGTGTTGTAATCTTTGTGGAGGTTCTTTTGATATGAACATAACAAAATCTATAGGACTTTCCTGCAAAATTGCTATAGTTTGTGCCAGTTGTGAAAATGAGACCTGTTTTTGGAGCTCTAAAACATGCAGTAGCAATTTGTTTGAGAGTAATATCAGGCTAATGTATGCAATGAGAGCAATTGGTAAAGGACATACTGCTGCTCAAACATTTTGTGCCATAATGAATCTTCCACCTCCACCTGCTAAAATTGACAATTACACTGAAGTGATAGGAGATGCTGTTCAGTCTGTAGCAGATTTATCAATGAAAGCTGCTGCCAGTGAAGCAAAATATATAAATGACGGAAACCCAGATATCCCTGTTGCTTTTGATGGAACCTGGCAGAAAAGGGGTCACACATCCAAAAATGCTGTTGCTACTGTTACTAGTGTGGACAGCGGTAAAGTTTTGGACTATGAAGTGCTCACTAAACATTGTTACCATTGTGCATCTGGTAAGATAGAAGCAGCTCACATATGTAGCAAGAATTATGAAGGTACGAGTGGAGGCATGGAGGCTGCCGCTGCTGTGAAAATGTTTAGCAGATCAGAAAAAGAACGGGGAGTATTTTACACAAAATTCCTTGGAGATGGGGACTCCAAGGCATACAAAAGTGTTACAGAATCCATGCCATATGTCAATAAGACAATAACTAAACTAGAATGTGTCGGTCATGTTCAGAAACGAATGGGCACTCGTCTAAGGAAACTGAAACAGAATCTGAAGGACAAAATTTTGTCAGATGGTAAAACCATTAGAGGTCGCCTGTCAGATAAAATTATAAATGAATTACAACAATACTATGGTATGGCAATAAGAAATAATGCAAATAATTTGCAGGAAATGAGACAAGCTGTATGGGCCACATATTTACATCGATCATCAACTGATGATAATCCTCAACATTTTGCTTGTCCAGATGGTCCTCAGTCATGGTGCAATTATAGAAAATCTCAAGCTACTGGGGATCCTTATCACCATAAAAATTATATTCCATTGGCTGTTATGGAAGTAATTAAACCAATATATAGAGACTTGGGGCATCCTGATCTTCTGCGAAAATGTCTTCATGGTTGTACCCAGAATCAAAACGAGTCGTTCAACAACCTCATTTGGACTCGTGTACCTAAGAATGTATTTGTTGGGATAAAAACATTGAAATGGGGAGTCAGTGATGCTGTTATTTCATTCAATGATGGTCATATGGGTAGGCTAAAGGTCATGGCAAGGCTCGGCATTGCTCCTGGTATCAACACCATCAGAGGTCTTCAGCTTCTGGACAGCGTGCGAGTAAGGAAGGCTCAGTATGCAGCTGAATTTAATACAAAAAAAGCAAGGGCAGCAAGGAGAAGAAAGCTTCTAGGTGAAGAAGAAGAACTAGAAGATGACCCTGATTACTCTGCTGGACACTTTTGATAATAGAATAAAAGGTATTTGTGAATTTTCATAATAAATTACTTTAATCGCATTTTCTGGCATTTGACATTTTTAGTGTTACATGTACCTTTATCTCATAAACCACTCAACCAACAACATTCAAATTTTCAGAAATGCTGCAAAACAGTTCAAAGAGGCCACTGAACTAGAATCATGACAAGAACTGGCTTATTCTCTGAACTAGGGAAGTTTATGTTATACTTTTTCCAATAAAAAATGGCTTAATGGTAAAAAATTCATAAATACTATACCAACAAAAAGAAAACATTGGTTCTAGTTCAGTGGGCTCACAATATATGCTGAAAACCTCTGCCAGAATTTCAAAGTTCTGAAGATAATAGTTCCAAAGAAAAAGGTACACAAAGTTAGCAAATTTAACATTGGCGAGATAGGGCATTCCAACTCCCCTTAACATCTATGGTCATCACTCCCATAGAACTTAGAACTACTTAAACCTAACTAACCTAAGGACATCACACAACATCCAGTCATCACGAGGCAGAGAAAATCCCAGACCCCGCCGGGAATCGAACCCGGGAACCCGGGCGCGGGAAGCGAGAACACTACCGCACGACCACGAGCTGCGGACCTCTCAGCCTCACCCCACTTAATTCGACTACATTCCATTATCCTCGTTTTGCTTTTATTGATGTTCATCTTATACCCTCCGCTCAGCTGCTCTTCCAAGTCCTTTGCTGTCTCTGACAGAATAACACTGTCATCGGCGAACCTCAAAGTTTTTATTTCTTCTCCATGGATTTCAATACCTACCCCGAATTTTTCTTTTGTTTCCTTTACTGCTTGCTCAATATACAGATTGAATAACATCGGGGAGAGGCTACAACCCTGTCTTACTCCCTTCCCAACCACTGCTTCCCTTTCATGTCCCTCGACTCTTATAACTGCCATCTGGTTTCTGTACAAATTGTAAATAGCCTTTCGCTCCCTGTATTTTACCCCTGCCACCCTCAGAATTTGAAAGAGAGTATTCCAGTCAACATTGTCAAAAGCTTTCTCTTAGTCTACAAATGCGAGAAACGTAGGTTTACCTTTTCTTGATTTAGATTCTAAGATAAGTCGTAGGGTCAGTATTGCCTCACGTGTTCCAACATTTCTACAGAATCCAAACTGATCTTCCCCGAGGTCGGCTCCTAGGTATGTAGTTGAATTTACGGCTTTTAGATTAGACTGATGTATCGTGTAACCGAAGTTTAACGAGTTCCTTTTAGCACTCATGTGGATGACCTGACACTTTTCGTTAGTTAAGGTCAACTGCCACTTTTCGCACCATTTCGATATTTTTTCTAAATCGTTTTGCAGTTTGTTTTGATCTTCTGATGACTTTATTAGTTGATAAACGACACCACCATGTATAGCAGAGACAGCCGGCCTCGGTGTCATGGCACGGCGGTGGCATGGCCACACCACACGGCGCTGTGCGGTGCGCCTCCTGGCCCCGCTGCGAGCCGCTCGCACGCGCCGCGGCGCCCCCCGTCGTCCCGGATGCGGCAGCCGTGAAATCGCCGCCGCGCCGCCGTGCCCTTCCTTTCCCTTCTGCCGGGCGGAATGTCCCGTCCCGTCGGGGCGCATCGCCTCTCTGCTCTGCTCTGCGAGGAAAGCGACAGTGAGAAAGCTCCCGGCCGGGGCGCCGAAAAAGCGCGTCCAGCATTCCAAAGGCAGCTCTAGGGACGCACGTGGGAGACAGATAGGCGCCTCTGTAACTATTGCAACGCCTGCTGGAAACCGCAGGCCAATCCTCAGCTATTCCGTGGTATTTTTCTCTAGTCTACAACCCACACAGACACTTGGTAGATAGTCCAGGTGAAACGTCCCCTTGGAAAAATTATGAATGACTGTGCTGGTAAACTTCTACGTTATTTGATACAAAGATAGCTGAGTACAACTCAACGTACTCAGACATTTCTCTTTTCACTTATTCCCATCATCACTAAACTGACACACAATATTTTTAGCGCAACGCAATCTGACTTTCAATAATCCCTACAAAAGAATGCCCCTGACTAACAATAACCTATACCTTTCATGAATCACTTTGTAACCTGCCTCTCACTTATCGACAGTAAAAATTAAACCGCGTGTACCTAATGGAAATTTGGGAAAAGCAATCGTCACCGAAGTTAATCTGTTGGTAAAGAGGGAGGAAAAGGTTACATCTAAATGAAAGGAAAATTGCAAATGAAACTGATGCAAATTAATTTTGAAAAAGGGTAAAGTTAATAAAGAAAGTAAATGTGCGGTCATTCGTTAACAATTAACTGGCGTTAATTAGATATTTGAGATTTGGGGAAAATTACGGTCGCCAGTCCTATGGACAACCACTACAATAACTGAAAAAGAAAGGTTATTGCACATATAATTAGCACTAGAAGCGTGGCAACTGAGGGTTGACACGTGTAGTGTGAAAACTGAAAGTTTGTCAGAAGTAATAAATTTCGCTACACTCTGACTTACTTTAGCAAAAGACTTAAAAAACCGGAAAATTGAAAGTTAATTTAGTGACTGAAATTAATGGTGAACTTTGTTTCTCAAGCACTACGAAATTCAGTAAAATAAAGTTAGTCTTGGGCTACCTCAACAATCATTTGAAAAGCTACTTGAATCTACGCAGTTTAGAAATAAGAGATTTAACTTTGAACTTGAATTAAATGATTCTGAACAGTTAACAATAGTAACATCTAGTACGTACCAAGCTGAGCTGCAGTAACAGGGAAGCTAAAATATGGTAACAAAACTCGCACTCTTAATTTGCGCTTGTGTAATCTAAATATTGTAGTCCGCTATCAATACTTTAACTGAACTTTGAAATTAAAGCAGTGAAATGGAATGATATTACTTTAATGTTGACGTTTGAATTTCAACGACACTCAGGTTCATTCCGGAAAAGGAAGGGACCCTGCTTGGTAATGCAATTGGGACAATGAGCAACAAAGGTTCATGCTAAGTTGCTGTATTTTTTGACGCAACAGTTTGAAAAGCTGAGGTCTGCCATACAGTTCTAAAACTGTAACTGGTTTTAGTCTTCCTTGTTGGTTGACTGAAGCTTTGAAGTCGTCGATCGAGGAGGTGGCGACAGTCACTCATTGTCGGCCGTCGCTGTTGCAGAAGCTGGATGTTGGCGCGCCTTCTTCTCGACACGGTCACGAGACGAAACGGGCTCTTGATGTGCGCCAGCTAATGCTTCCCATCCGCGACACCGTGTCAGAAACTATCATCGCAAGTCGAGCGCAATTACATGCTGCCAAACCCCGAAAGCGCAGCAACTCGCGGGAGCGTCACACAATACACCTGCTCCACTCGCTACTCCAGCCAGACTCTGCTCTGCCCGCGCTCCACGTGGCAGAGATAACACTACCAAAGATCCTAAACACTTTGGTTCTCCACAAGACTATCGATGTAATTGTTCGATACCATAGTTTTCCCTAGGGCAGACCCAGCGTAAAAATACCAATAATATTTACAAAACAAACCAATTATACATCGTCATAAATGCATAAATATACAAATAGTAAAGCAACTACAATATACAAAGACACAGAAATGTCATATCTTCAGGTAACAAAATAAGGAAAAAATTTATAGTACAATAGATGGAAATAGAAGGATATGCATTTCTGGCGTTACAACTTACCTCACAAAAATCTTCGTTACTGGAACTACTGCAATACAGCGAGCGCCAATACTGCCAGCTAAATAAAAGATTCTAACTACAGAAGGCACTAACTACTGATAGGCATAGTTAGCAAATGAAAAATTTTCATACCTAACAACCTTAATAATGTTCAAAACTCATCATATATATATATATATATATATATATATATATATATATATATATATATATATATATACTGCCCAACGGTACGTGCTGTTCACATCCAACTGCCCAGCACTACACAAGTGAATATTCCAACAATGAGTCCAACCAACCACAGGCTGCGCACAGCGCAGTCAGCGATTTTCATACAGAGCACTACGTGGCGTTACCAACATAAAAACCTAAACAGCCTACTTACACAGTGCGACAAAAAGCGTTCCTAATATCTTCCAAAAACCGTGCATAAAAGCAGAATTTTCCGGTGCTCATACCTCGACTTCTGTTGTTGATAACAAGATATGATCAAGTGTTTTGAATGGCCCTTGGGGGTAGGGACTATTTGTACACAAAACAGAAGGATCGTCTTAGTGTCACTCGGTTCAAGGTATGCATATTACACGTTTCCTCCTCCTCAGGCAAGTATAGCAGATCGGTCGGTTCTATTTTATTTTATGTGCTCTGCGGTGGGATTGATGGGAGCCACCATTAGTTCATAGGCTGTTCCTCGGAAAATTGCAAAAAGATTCTTTTTGTAACTATATTAACTCCGTCAGCAGCATACCAAAATCCAGCCGATGATTGCAAGACGGCCATGCACAGTACATGGCTGTACGTTTTACGACATATTCATAAGATCGCGATCTCGAACAGAATTGAAAATTTTCCTGATATCCTAATCTGTTTCCAAGATATGTAAATTCAAAGCTACCCCACTTCTATACATAAAATCCGGTATGAGGCGAAATGTAAATAATAAATAACCGCAGGAAATTGCTCAGATTTTAACGGTATATTACATAGGAATTTATCTAGAAGAGCCATCTCCCTGTTTCCAAAAAACTTTGTCCATTATCGAAAAGCACTCTAAAAACTCATTTTTTCGGTACCAAAATCCAGTCGCAGATTCCGAGACAGCTATGCGCAGCTTATGGCTCTAATTTTTTACGATGTATTCCTAAAGTCTCGACCTCGAACAATCTAGAAAATTTTCTTCATATGTTATCCGTTTCCAAGATTTAGAAGCTGAAACTTATCCTAATTGTACACGTAAAATACGCACGTAAAATCCTGTGTGAGCCGAGGAAGTAGTTTATGAAGTGACGTAGCGAGGAGAACTCTGCAATGGAGCGCCACCATTATCATCTGAAAATTGTTTTGCACGTAAAATCCGGCCTGCGGTATAAAATTAGTTTTGCGTTATTTCGATTACATATATGTAAACTATCTAAATTTTACTGACCAATACATTTATTTTCATATGAGTTACATGCACTGCTGCAACAGGGAAAAGAAGGGAACCGGCGGAAAAATTTTGCTATCGGAGCACAAAAAATGAGAATATGTTCCTGTTTATTTAAAAGACTCCAACTGAAAAGTGGAGTACCAGCTGCTTCATTCTCTCTTCCCTAGCATCTTCAAAAATTTTCTGAAAAATTTTGGCATTGGAACATATTCGCGCTTTTTTATGCTGAAAGAGAAGAAGAAGGTGGCAGTGACAGAGACGGAAAATAATAAATTTAGACTACATTGACTATGGAGTGCACCGATCTGGTGCAATATTTAGGTTAAAATCAACAGACGAGATCGCAATAATATTTGTTTATTTAGCGGCTCTAGGCACTATGGGACTTAACATTTGAGGTCATCAGTCCTCTACACTTAGAACTACTTAAACCTACTAACCTAAGGACATCACACACATCCATGCTCGAGGCAGGATTCGAACCTGCGACCGTAGCAGCAGCGCGGTTCCAGACTGAAGCACCTAGAACCGCACGGCCATAGATGCCGGCTATTTAGTGGTTTCGGCTTATTTTAAAGTCATCTTCAGAATTTTTGGCCCCCTATGGCTGGTGCTGACGACTCCTCTGTTTTTTTTTTGTTTTTTTTTGTGATGCCACTATCGTACACTGTCACGATCGTAGTATCACGAAAAAACAGAGCAGCCGTCAGCACCAGCCATAGGGGGCCAAAAATTCTGAAGATGGCTTTAAAATAAGCCGAAACCGGTGAATAAACAAATATTATTGCGATCTCGATTATCGATTTTTAACCTAAAGGAAAAGTAATAAATAGTGGAAACTAGTAGACAGTGGTTGTATTAGAGAAAGAGCGAACGAACCAGTGTCAGTGTGAGAGAAAGAGTGCGACACAATAGCAGTGGTAAAGAGTGAAGGAGAAAGTGCCTAGGGGTAGGAATAAAGAGAAAGGGAAAGTGGAAGTGGGTGAGAGCCGGTGACAATGAAAGACAGAATATGTGACAATGGGGAAGAGAGAGGTATTGACAGTGAGAAGAGACAACAGCAGCAGGAAGGAAGAAATGAGATATTAGCAGCAAGAGAGAGCAAGAAGGAGACAATGACAGTGAGAGGAGGCAGTAGTAATAAGACAGAGCGTAGGGGACTGTGGCTGTGACGCAGGAGACAGTGACAGAGGGACACAAAGGGATAATGACAAGGAGTTGCACCGAATGAGTGAGCGAGAAAGGGCAGCTGGAGCTTTACAGGTATGAGCAACTTAAAGCTATGGACTGCTGAGTGTGAGTGAATTACAGTTAGCTTCTGAGAGTTGGAGATGAGTTGCATGTTAAAAAAAAAAGCGCGAGTATGTTCGCATGCCAAAATTTTTAAAGGTGCTGAGGGAGACAGAATGAGGCAGCTGGTAGCCTACATTTCAGTCAGTTTTTTAAATAAACAGGAGCTTATTGGCATTTTTTGTACTCCGACAGGAGCATTTTTTGTCTAGTTGGAGTATGATCCAAATACAAAAGACATAGTGTTAAATTCGACTTTCAGTTCAATCTACGGCGGAGAACTGGATGGACAGATAAAGAAACTTTACAACTCGCTCGTAAATACTGTGTAATATGACTGCTGTCCGTCCTGATCTTTTGAGCAAGTAAATGTGGAATGCTAGTATTGGATCATTAGCAAATGCACCCGGCTATCTACTAGTGGACATTAATATGGGACGTGTCTGAAAACGATCTCCGCATATGGCTTGAGGAGTTCTTAGCATCAAAATCACATGATTTCTGCAGTCACAGGATCGAAAAGCTACCTCAGCGTTGTCAGACTGTTGTAAGTAGGGAAGGAGAATATATTATTGACAACGGAAATCTCTGTTACGTGTATTTGTTGTGTTTATTACACTTACGGAAATGAAAACGCGAAGGAACAAGCACAGCTGAACCAAGACCAGGCAGATCCCATGTACTGAGTAACAGGGACGGTCGAGCTTTGCTTAGTGAGGTTGTAAAAGATCCCATGAAATCAGCAATAGGAATCACGAACGAGTTCCAAAGTGCTTCCTGCAGTCCAACTAGCACAATGACTGATCGTATGGAGTTGAAAAGAAACGACTACAGCGGTCTAACAGCTCGTCATGTCACACATTTGTGTAGTCAGTGCTTAATGATGTTATTAACTTCAAGTTACGACTCTCGCTGTACCCTGTGAGAATTCGTTGTTTGGAGAATGTCTGGAGAGTGTTGACTCCTATGCCATTCTTCCTCAGACTTTCAGACACCTCACTGAAAGTGTCCCCAGGAGAGTGCAAGCCATCAGAAAGGCGAAGGGTAGCCTGGTCTTGGTTCAGCTGTGCTTGTTCCTTCGCGTTTCCATTTACAGTCATATCATCAACAATCGACCTGGGTTGCTTTAGAAGTGGTGAAGGGTCCCTGATCGATTAAATACTAAAGCAACATACTTGAGAGAGATGCATAAGTTCGAAGTGTTTTTCCGTAAGCGTAATAAACACAACAGACACACGTAACAGAGATTTTAGTTGTCAATAATATATTCTCCTTCACTATTTACAACAGTCTGACAACGCTGGGGTAGCTTTTCGATCCTGTGACTGCAGAAATCACGTGATTTTGAGGCGAATAACTTGTCGAGTCATATGCGGAGATCATATTCATGTGCCGGCCGGAGTGGCCGAGCGGTTAAAGGCGCTACAGTCTGGAACCGCACGACCGCTACGGTCGCAGGTTCGAATCCTGCCTCGGGCATGGATGTGTGTGATGTCCTTAGGTTAGTTAGGTTTAAGTAGTTCTAAATTCTAGGGGACTTATGACCACAGCAGTTGAGTCCCATAGTGCTCAGAGCCATTTGAACCATTTTCATATTCATGTGGAACGAAACTTCCTTGAAGATTGTTCGATAGACCGCGGGAAGAGTGAAAATCTGAGGGCGAAAGATCAGGTGAATAAGGTGAGTTCGGAATGACTTCCCAACTCAGCTCCAGTATAGAATTTTACGTCACTCTAGCAGAATACGAACGGCCGTTATCGTGGAGTAGCATCACGCAAGCTTCCTGGTCGTTATTCTTGGATGGTGTCTGTGTAACGTCTGAGTTGTTGACAATAAATGTCCGTAGTAATGGTTACGTCTCGAGGAAGCAATTTGTAGTACACCGCACCGTCGCTGTTACACCAGATGCGTAACATCATCTTTCGTGTATGCGCGCAGGTCTTTGACGGGGAGCCCCTTCTTTGACGCCAACCACTCCTTACGCTAGCAATACACCATTTCTCATCACCAGTAACGATACAGGGTAGGAATGGTCGGTGTTCTTCACCAGCCACTTGAAAAGAAGGCAGAGATGCACAAACGGCCACCAGTTGATTCATGTGATTTTGGCTTAGATCTTGCGGTACCCATATAGGCGATTTTTGAACCTTCTCTGTTGCATGCAAATGTCGTACGATGGTGCACAGTTCATCTCATCTGTCGGGTCTCGAGCACATAGCGGCCGGCTCCACGAGTCAATCTCATAATAATTATGGAACTTAAAAATTTTTTATTCGCCTTACTTATGTAGAACCAAGGTTTCGAGAGAATGTTTGGCTGTATTTATTCATAATATTTCCCTTCAACCCGTAACGATCACTGATATTAATCTTTCCATTGGCGCGCTGTTCTTCCGTATAGTGTGGACTTCAGGTGTTCAAAAACGGTTCAAAAACTCTGAGCACTATGGGACTTCTGTGGTCATCAGTCCCCCAGAACTTAGAACTACTTAAACCTAAGTAACCTAAGGACATCGCACACATCCATGCCCGAGGCAGGATTCGAACCTGCGACCGTAGCAGTCACGCGGTTCCAGACTGAAGCGCCTAGAACCGCACGGCCACACCGACCGGCGGACTTCAAGTGTGATGACGGTAAGAAGAGGGTAGTACATTAACACGTCCGGCCTATACGAGTGAACGAAACTGCTTGTTTGTCTGTTATAGCCAGCTAGGAAATCGGTAGATTGGTAAAGTACTTTTATTCCTTTGATTCATTACAATCCAGTGTTTTTCCCGTGTAAATGAGTGTAAAAACTCACCGTACTCCGTCACTGTAGTTGCAGACTATAGCACTATAGTCAGATATGCCTCAGCCGTTTTTGAATTCCAAATAAAATACTCTACATGGGGATCTACCTCAAAATTTGTTTTCAGATCTAGCATTGCTATATCGGCAGCACTCGTCCGCCACTCTCGTATCGATCTGAACTGCGTATTACTTGCAACATCCTTTCCCCCGCCCCTCCCATCCCCTTCGTAAGACAGATGTTTATGTCAAGTAGCTCAGTGTTTCAACATCTGTAATATGGATTAATGTACATCGTAGCAGCAGCTACTGAAGACATTTTTTCCTGTTTGAAGAATTACTAATGATATATTTCTTTCAGTCACAGAATTAAACATTTACTTGCAGTAGCACCCCTTTACTTTGATACGCAATTTCGCAAGATGGTCGGCCGATTTCTTAAACACGTTCATCTATCTTCCACCCTCTTCTTCTTCCTGTTCTTCTATTCCGTACGTCTCTTCTTTTACTTGTTCTTCTTACTTTCTTGTCGTAAATTGAGGTTTTGTATTGCAGTCATTATAAATTAAACTTCGTATTTCAGTATTTCGTATTTCCCGGTATCGGTATGTCACAAAGTGTCATACTACCAATCCAAAGATCCAGCGTGCGGTACACGTACAGTCGTGTTTTCTTTTTCTGTCGCGTATATGGATCTATATACATATAACGGAGGAAAGCAATAACAAATTAGCAACACCGGAGACTTGACAAGTCAAGAATGTCAAATGTCTCGTACAGTATCAAGTCATTCAGCTGAATATATTTCGGTTTTCTGTTACTGTATCGGGCACAGTGATTCTACGGTCATTCCTGCATAATTTTAACTAAACTAACATGGTGGAGAACAAAATACAAACGTGAAGATGAACACACATGAAATTCATCCAGTACCCTGAAGATTTATGTCGTTTTCCGAGACACTTTGTCTCGAGTAAAAACATGAACAATAGTGACTCGTTCTTGTAGTTTTCTTCATTTACGCAACACTGTAACAAGTTACTCTGTAATACTGTAAATCTATTTACAGAATATTAGTTCTGTAATAATCAAAGTTATTTAAATTCTTATATACAGGATGTCCCTCGAAAGAGTCGTCAGGCGCATTTTCTCATTTGTTTTGTCCGATATTTGGAATTTTGTTTTTGCATTATGTAGCTGGAGCCTGCCCAAAGAAATACAACTAATCACTTCTTTCATGCGACGCCCAGGTTTGACGGAATCATCATCATCATCATCATCATCATTGTTCTGCCAAAAGGCAGGTTTTCATATGGTAGTTCTCCAGGCTGTCCGGTCTTCTGCCATCCTCTTCAGGTCTGCATAATTTCCTCTTCCCTTTATTTCGTCTACGAGGGTAATCGCAAAAGTAAGGTCTCCTATTTTTTTATAAGTACAGAACTCTGTTTGTTGCTGCAGCTGGTCAAACTGTTATGAAAAGTGCTTCACGCACTGTGTTGTAAACATGCTCATGCCGCGCTGAGGCGCTCAGTCTTGGCTTGTTAGCCGTTGAGAATGGAGCTCCAGTTGGATGTTACCGCCAAGTGCGAATTGCGCGCAGTTAGCCGGTTTTTGAACGCAAAGTGCACTGCGCAGATTGAAATCCATCGCCAATTGACGGAAGTGTATGGTGAGTCGTGCATGGATGTCAAAAATGTTCGTAAGTAGTGTAGAGAGTTTGCAGCTGGTCGGACCGAAATTCACGACGAACAAAGGAGCGCAGACCGTCAGTTTCTGAGGAGACAGTATTGAAGGTTGAGCAAAGCATGCGTGAAGATCGGCTGATCACCCTGGATGATCTTTGGACGTCGGTTCCTGAGGCTTCCCGAAGCACAGATCACAGAATTTTAACCCAAACATTGAACTACCGGAAGGTGTGTGCACGATGGGTGCCACGTATGCTGACTGAGGACCACGTGAGGCAACGAGTTGATGCTTTCCGCGCATTTCTTCGCCGCCTTGCAGCCGAACAGGACAACTTTCTGGACTCAATTGTCACGAAACCTGGGAATACCACTTTACACAACAATCATGTCAGTGGCGGCATCCTTCTTCGCAGTATGGCGGCGAGCTGGTATGACATGAGCATACATAAACTGCCACAGCGTCTACAAAAATGCATCGACAGAAATTGTGATTATGTCGAAAAATAGCTAAATGTTCAAGCTGTATACTAATGTAAACCACTGTAGAAATAAACAGGTCTATGTACTTATAAAAAAGTAGGAGACTTTACTTTTGGGATTACCCTCGTATCATCTTGTATCTCCTTCTTCCTCTCTGTCTTCTGTAGTCTTAGACGGGAAGCATCGGTTTGTTTATTGTTACGAGAAAATGATTTTTAAATCTAAATTTTACGTATTCAACCAATAGAGCGGTCGGACATTATTCGTTTTATAGATACACATTTATAGGGACACTAAAACACGAAGAGTAGCTAGTGCTCGAGCAGCGATAGCACCGCCGTGGCCCGCGCTGAATGCTACCGCCTTGAAGTGCTGCTCGTTCGCTGCTGGAGTACTGGTTACTGTTCGTGTTTTACTGTCCCTGTTAATGCACATCAATAAAACGAACGTCGCACTAGACTAATTCTAGTCCGTTCTGTTGACTGGGAATGTAAAATTCCGCCGACACGGGGTTTCGCGTGAAAGAGTTTATGAGCACGCGCTTCAGTCCGGAACCGTGCTGCTACTACGGTCGCAAGTTCGAATCCTGCCTCGGGCATCGATGTGTGTGATGTCCTTAGGTTAGTTACGTTTAAGTAGTTGTAGGTTCCAGGGGACTGATGACGTCAGATGTTAAGTCCCATAGTGCTCTGAACCATTTGAACCATTTCATGAGCAGTGAGCCTATTTGTTTGGGCTGACTCCAGCTACACATTGTAACAACGAAATTGAAAATATCTAATGAAGCACCAGAGAAAATGCGTCTGACGTCTCTTAGGACAGTCATTATTAAAGATCGATGTGCCACCTTCGAAAATCCATGTGCTGACCAAAGGAAGTCTCTTCTGCAACGCAAAATCTTTGAACATTACCTTAAGTGACATTCTTTGATACATACCACGAGAGAAGTGTGTGTACCACTGCGTAATAAACATAATCGAGGAATACAAACAAATGTTTTCAAATGGTTCAAATGGCTCTGAGCACTGTGGGTCTTAACATCTGAAGTCATCAGTCCCCTAGAACTTAGAACTACTGAAACCTAACTAACCTAAGGACATCACACACATCCATGCCCGAGGCAGGATTCGAACTTGCGACCGTAGCTGTCGCGTGGTTCCAGACTGAAGCACCTAGAACCACTCAACCACACCAGCCGGCTCAAATGTCTTCCTAAGTGATCTGGGCACCAGGAGTGCACCATGGAAGCAAATAAGGGGAAGGAATATCATGAGGTCGACCTTATGTTTTTATTACGCAAGTAACTCTAGATGTCTCGCCTATTTATGTCTTTCCACAGCTAAACAACAGCCCCCGCTATACACCGAAGTGAGGAAAGTTATGGAACAACGATATTCAGAGATGGCGGTAGTATTACGTGCACAAGATATAAAAGGGCAGTGCATTGGCGGAGCTGCCATTTGTACTCCGGTGATTCATGTGAAAAGACTTCCGACGTAATTATCGCTGCACGACGTGAATTAACAACTTTGAACACCGAATGATAGTTGGAGCGAGACGCATGGGGCATTCCGTCTCGGAATTCGATAGGGAATTCAATTTTCCGAGACTCACAGTGTCAAGAGTGTGCCGAGAACACAAAATTCCAGGCGCTTCCCCTTAGCACTGACAACGCTGTGCCCGACGGCGTTCACTTAACGACCGAGAGGAGTGACGTCAGTGGTAACAGCCAAGCAACACTGCGTGAAGTAACTGCAGAACTCAATGTGGGACGTCGACGAACGTGTCCGTTAGGACAGTGCGGGGAAATCTGGTGTTAACAGGATTTGGGAGCAGAAGACCGACGCGATTGCCTTTGTTAACAGCACGACATTGCCTGTAGCTCCTCTCCTGGGTCCGTGAACATATTGGCTGGACCCCAGACGACTGGATAATTTTGACGTGATCAGTTAAGTCCCGGTTTCAGTTTGTAAGAGGTGATGGCACGGCGCCCACGAAGCCTGGCTCCAAGTTATCAACAAGACACAGTGGAAGATGATGTTGGTTTTGTAATGGTGTGGACTGTGTTTACATGGATCACTGACTGAAGATGGTTATATTCGGTACTTGGAGACCATTTGCAACCTTTCATGGACTTTATGTTCCCAAACAAAAACGTAATTGTTATGGATGATAATGCACCATGTCACTAGGCAACAGTTGTTCGAAACTGGTTTGGAGAATATTTTATACAGTACGAGCGAATGATTTGGCCACTCAGATCGCCCGGCATGATTCACATCGAATATTTATGGGACATAATAGAGGTGAGCTTGTGCACAAAATCCTGTACCGTCAACACTACCGCAATTAGCGACGGCTGTAATGGCAGCATGACTCAATATTTTTGTAGGGGACTTCCAACGACTTGTTGAGTCGTGCCCATGTGGAGCTGCCGCACTATGCCGGAAAAAAAAGGTCCGACACGATATTAGGAGTTACCCCATGACTTTTGTCACTTTAGTGTAGAACGGCATCCACTGTGTTATGAACGATCACTAAGTTCTACATTATCTGAAGATGAGTACCTAGCTAATTAGAAATCGGTAACGAGAAAATAAACATTCTAGCACCACGAAAGATGACATTGCATTCATTTCTGAAAATATTTATCGTAATCGCACTGTTCCACATCCATTATGTGATGGAATCCTGTTGACCTCGCCGTTCTTTTCACAAATCCGATCTCTCTTGCAACCGCTTCCTCAAATAGAATGTTTCAGATATAAATTACTTTCTTCGTTATAACCAAAACTGTACGCAATAAAAGTTGCTTCTGATGTAACACAACTCACATTTGGCCACTACATAAACTGCTTGAGAGTATCCATCCATTTCCATATCGATATTTCCACTTGTATGTACTTTATCAGCTTTCATCTTGAGTAAGAATCTTCCGTATTCGGTTTGTCTTTTAGAAATTAATCCTAGCTTTACTAACATGTACTAGAAGTCAAAAACCACTTTTTATTCACAGTGACGCAATAGGTTTTGTGGGAGGTAGCTTCCACGAATTCATCATGCTAAGAACACTTTCGGTCTTGATGTTGAGGCTTCTTTTTTTTAAAAAAAAAAAAGCCCTTTGAAACAACTGATGATTGAGTCAAAGCTCAAGGTCGAAATAGCTCGATTCTGACAACTAGTTTTAGTTAAAAAGTCACGTAGAGGAGGCGTTGACTCGCGACGGGCAGTACGAAAAACACCGCTTCACATTTACGCTTTAGAAGAAAAAGGTTCTCCCTAAATAGAAAACATGCACGTATTCACACAAGCTCAGCTCATAATTACTATTAATTAATTAAAATATCTATAGAGATACATCGATAACTGTCGTAATACCTTGTCTAGACAAAAAAAGACGAATTGCAGTTTCGTAATCCTCTGATCAAGCGGAATCATTTAATGTGCATCACGTTAATATTCTGCTTGATTTTTATTTTGGCATTTTCTATTGGTTTTTGTTTTTGTACGTTTTTAGCCCTTCCACCCCGTTTCAGCCAGGTTAAATTCATGTATTATGAACACACCTGCATGCGAAAAGAACGGGAAACTTGTGAGCGACTCCCAATACTATTTGGATGCATGAATTATCTGTATACGAAGGCGTGCTGAAAAGTAATGCCTCAGAGTTTTTTTCTGAAATCTCTTAATGCTTTCTAAATAAAACAAACGTTATTAACATTCTACATTTTTTTCGTATCTACGTACTAGGGCTATTCGGAAGTAAGGAACGATCGGTCGCGAAATGGTAATCACAATGAAAATCAAAACTGTTTTATTTGCAACATTTAGCTACTAGACCTTTCAACTACTTCTCTACACAGCCGCCGCTCGGACTTAGACATCCGTCGTAGCATTGTACAAACTTTCCAATAATCTCGTCATAGAAGACAGCCTCCCGTGCTTTCTGATAATTTTCCATGTTGGGCTGCAGCTCGTTCTCTGTGCCAAAATGTTGTGTTCATAGCCAGCGATTCACTTGACTAGAGATGAAACTCAGTGGGAGCCAAGTCTGGGCTGTATGATGGGTGATCAAACACTTTTCATCGAAACCGCTGCAGGAGTGTCATTGCATCTGCAGCGCGCGGCCTACAGCTGTCATGATCAAGGAACTGCTTGACAGTTGTGTTATGTAGGGCTGCATGATATCAGGCGAAAGCTCTCGGCACACACCCATTCTTGGCGGGAGACGCTATTTTCTTGGGATCTTTGCGCGCTCACTGTGCGCTCAGAACTGAAAAGAGGGACGTGACACTATCTACGGGCACACTACGACACTGCTCACTTCTCGACACATCGGTGCAAAGCTTCATCGGATTTTCACTTTGTTTTGTATTCCGTGACCAATAGTTCCTTACTTTCCGAACAGGACTCGTATTTATTTCTCAATATAGTCACCCAGGTGGCGAGCAGATTTCTCTCAACTCTGAATCAGTTTGTTTATACTGTCACTGTAAAATGCTAGCCTTTGTTGACGGAACTAGAACCTCACCTTTGCTTGCGCTATCAAAGTGAAGTCTTCGAAGGTATTCTTTAAGTTTTGGAAACAGATGAAAGCGGATGGGGTCAAGTCGGAACTCTGTGGAGAATGATCGATGAGAGTGAATCAAAGGCGTCGGATTGCTGCAGATGTTGCAGCGCTCGTGTGTAGCCTGGCACTGTCGTGCTCAAAGAGAGGGTGCTCCATATGTGGAAGAACTCTGCAAACTCGAAACTCGATTACAGAACGCTGCTTCTCATTCACCGACATAGTTACGCTACGCAGCACCATGTTACACGCTACAATTCAGAGCCTTTAAGCGGCAGAGGGCTGCATTATATAGAGATGAAGAACAAATATGTAGAATGTTAATGACATTTGTTTTATTCAAAAGCTGTAAAAAGTTTCATATAAAAACTTCGGAGGTATTACTTTTCAGCATGCCCTCGTACTTAGCCATTAAACTAACAAAAATTTACACGAAACTTAATTAGCTTCATAAGAAGCGTCGTAATCCTGAAATAGGGCTTGTTGACACCATTAGAGTGACGTCACAAGCCACTAGGATAGAGGAAGCAGCCTCAGCTGACGGTGTGCAGCAGTGGAGTCTCTAAAGATGTCGACGGATGTAGCAAGCGGGCTCTCTGACGGATACATATGCGTGTGTATTTTCTAGCTGGCGCTGTACCGCTTTTGCCTAGCATGAAGTTGGCAACACTGATCCTGCAAGATAATTCAATTCATGTCACCATAGTGTTACTAAACATAACTAGACTGTTGACTGGCGCTAGTGTAGCATTCCCATATTGTAGCCGGCATTTGCAGGGCAACGTCGTGTTTGCAATTCAAATATCTGATAGAACGTTGCCTACACAATGATTCAACACATGTAAATAACGTTCTTGAAGACTCTGTATGCCTATTAGAAGCAAGTGTGACAATGAAACGGCAGTACTCGAGACGGTCTAAGAAGATCCCTGACAGGTCATAGGACTGTTTCCAGCTTTAAAATGCGAGTCTCTAACGACAGCAGGTGAAACATTAGCCGTCTACAGATGACAGTGAGACGTTGCCATAAATACGTTCACAAAATAACGTAACAAGGTTGAGGTAGGCCCGCGAGGCTGTCGCGCCCAGGCCATTGGAATTTTCGGGGATTAACTTACTTTAAGAAGTGTTAAGCTTGTAGCTTGTATGTGTAGTCGCTTCCGCAAGAAGTCTTATTTGGGCAGATTACTGTTGCCTTCTGATGTGTCCTATTTGGCTAGCTGACGAAACGTTCCTGTTTGCTGAGCCCGGAACAGAGACGTGTTTTTCTTCTGCTGCGGCGACACTTCCGTCCCCGCATGACGTCTAAGTTGGCCTACAATATGGTGCCTCCACTAGCCACATTGTGTTGGCTCAAGTTAAGTAAAGTTCAACGTATTGATATGTGCGACGGCGGAGTGTCGCCAATAAATCAGGAATTCTTAATTTATCCAATCTGTGAATCAAGTAAGCTCATAAACTTTGAAGCGTGTTCTGCAAGTCCAAAGTTCCTTCACACTATACCTACTCTTTAACTACTCGTTTAAACCTTGCACCATTGTTACTACTTCTGAAGCATGTTAAGTTTTAATGCCTTTTACTTATGGATATGAACTGTTGGTCTTTTCCACAATAATTAGCTAACTCTGCGCATTTTAAAACTTGCCTGCTTGTTGTCTGTTGGCAGTGGTAGCCGCCTGCTGTATTTGACAACTTATCTTGTATTTTGTGGGACTGTATATTTATTTAAGAATCATTTTCAATGTTTCTGCTGGTGTGTACCAGTTGGGAATCACATTTAAATTGAATGTCTCCCCGGATTATCTTGTATTTTGAGGGGCTGTATATTTATGTAAGGCTCATTCTCAATGTTTCTGCTGGTTTGTACCAGCTGGGACATACATTTAAATTATATACCTCCCCAGCTTTGCTTGTATTTTGGGGGACTGTGCATTTTATTGCTAAAGGCGTTTTATCCAGGCTTATACATTGTATATGGCTAGCCAACAGCCACTGTCAGTGGCGTGACTTGTTATTCTTCCTGTATTTTGGATGGGCGTAATCCATTTGTTTAACAGTTACCCATGCTTGGGAAATGTTAGTACATTTAATGGCAGTCATTAGTAATTTATTTTACTGATAAAACTCAGTTTGTTGAACCCACTTGCAGTCACACCTAGTTAGTGTGACTTCATTCTTGTATTTGGGGACTGTATATTCCTGGTTTCATGCCCTGTTCTTAGTAGTATAAACTATTAATGTTTGTTATTAATGAATTGGTCCTGTTCAGGTTCTTTAAATTATTGTGAGTGTCCTTATTTTTTCAACAAGGTTTTTAAACTGTAATCATAATATTTGTTGTTAAGCAACAAAATGTATTCCATTAAAGAACAAATGACGGATTTGTAGGTCCACGTTCCATGTGTTTTTCCTCAAAATTATCCCAACCTTTGTTGTGAGGTATGAGTGTTCACATATACCACTGCATGTACCTGTAAAATTATATGGTTGTACGACACTAGTTCAGAATATATGAGGTCATAAGATGCATCAGAAACTGTCGCATCAAGCATGACGTTTAAATTTATTGTTACTGACCCACTGATCCGATTTAGATGGAATTTGAGAGGGAGATAGCTTGAAACCTGAGGAAGAATACGGGCTTGTTTATTAAGTGGGTAGCATAAGATACTTATAGATCTGAAGAATATTACGCAGAATACAGAAAATATTTCCTTTTTGAAAAAGCTATTTACTGTTTGACTTTTGAACTTTAACATATTTCTGACAATGCTTTTCTTGGCTATGTGCTACGTGATGAAATTGAAAGTAGTGAATACATTGCTTAGCCAATCTTCAGTGTGTTTCATTCATACTTCCACACTAATGTTGTGCAGTTTGCATAATATACACAAAGCTACTGTGCGCATTATACAGTATTGGAGAACGAGAGCACTTCGCGATTTGCGTCAAAGTTTAAACATAATTTCAGATGTTTACGAAAATTCTTCTCGTTTACAACCTAGCTGTTCATGCAGTAAAATTATTGCATTAGGCATGATGTGAAGACGTTTACATTTATTGCTTCTTTACTACTAACTCTATCCCCAACACATTTAGCAGGCAGTATCCACAATTGCTGCTGAACGTGCCTACAAAATTAAATCTTTGTACCACACATAGTTTAGGAGATATGAAGGAAGGAGGAGATGGACAGAGAGGGGGAGGGGGGGCAGAAGAAGATGGGCAGAGAAAGGTGAGAGGAAAAGATGGATATGGAGAGTAGGAATAGGAGATAGAACGAAAAGAAGAGGAAATGGATAGAGAGAGAGGGGGAGGAGGAGGTGGGCAGAGAGACAGGGGAGTAGCAGATGGACAGTGAGAGGAGCAGGAACGGATAACCAGAGAATTGGAGGGGGGGGGGCAGGGTGGAGGTGGTAGACAGAGACGTTATGACGCAGAATAGTGAGGAATAGGGAAATAGAAATTGTTGTTAGAACTCATTAATATTGCCACATTGAAAATAGTCATGCCAGAGACAGAAGCAGGAAGTAAGCCAGTATGTTGGAAGTGAGTCAGGCCCTCGACACATTATGACATTATCTGCCAAGTGAGAATATGCATTCAGCAGAACGAAAACGAAAGGAAATGAGAGAAGCATATTGGTTGACTCGTAAGACGTAGTGAAAGAAACCCTATCTCTTACACAAGAGCACACAGTAGCAGTTAACAGCGTGTTAAGTGAATACAGCAGAATAAAGAGGACACATGCAGTCATTACAAACTGAGCCACATGTCAAAGCGTTGTGATAGCTCCCTTTAAATACTCCAGCATTCCATCTCTCTTTATGAGTTGATCATTGGGATCGATGGCATTCACAGTAATAGATAGCACTTGACTCCATGATTACAATACTTTAGTGAATCTATGTCGTAGATGCTCCAGCACAGTCTATAAGGCAGCTGGAGATGTACTTGAGATGATATTCTTCACCTGATCAACTTCCTGATGTTCGCTGCAAACCATCTGCTGATGGTAAAACGGACTGTTTTTCAACAACATCACATCCCACAGTGCTGCCAGCACTGAACTTCTACACAAAAGCAAGAAAGAGGGCCTATTGGTGTCCACATTGCCGTTCAACATCCAGATGTACTCAGGTGTTGAAGTCTACAAGGCTGATATGGAGGAGGTCAACCAACCACCCTACCACTGACATCAGGTACAATGCGGATGGATCATCAGGGACCATTTTAGAATTCGGAGGGCAACGGAGAACAGTTCAGCACCCAGCAAGAGACCACTGTGTGCTGGGCAATGGCCGCGCCTTTGCGCCGGCAACCTGCCACAGCGCTGGGCTCGCCAACACCTCACCTAGACATGCAGATGTTGAACTGCCCAGACAGACATGCAGCTAAATGAAGCATCAGCCAAGACGTGTCAGCCAAGACTGGTGCAGAAGAACAACAGTTTGTGAATAAGTGATTGATTTACGAACGAGGGCGTACGAACGATTTGGTCTCTCCAACAATATTCCAAAGACAAAGGTGATGGCGCAGCCGACTCCTGGCTCCTCCGTTTCTGATTTCAGCATATCCATTTATGATACACCCTTGGAACAAGTGGACCATTTCCTCTACCTAGGAAGCATACTGTCATCTAACTGCTGATCTGGAAAAGATGTGGAGAATAGATTACCTGCTGCCCATGTAGCATTTGGACGTCTTACAAAGCGTGTCTTCCTGAATAAGGACCTAACACTGTACACCAAACTGATGGTGTACAAAGCTGTAGTCATTTCCACCCCGCTATATGGTTGCGAAACCTGGACGTTATATTGCTGTGATCTGAAGAAACTAGAACGCTTCAACCAACAGAAGCTAAGATATATCATGAACCTGAAATGGGATGACTTCATATCCAACACGGCTGTTCTTGAGAAAGCAAAAATTTATAGCATGGAAGCTGTTATCATTGGGCATCAACTCAGATGGGTCGGACGTGTCCAGCGGATGAGAAATGACAGATTTCCACGCCAAATGCTGTACAGCGAAGTGAGCACAGGTAAAAGGCCACGAGGTGCCCCTCTCAAACGTTATAAGGATCAGTACAAGAAAAATCTGAAAAACTTGAACATCGATCCGAGTAACTGGTCCAAAATATCAGAAGATCGAAGTCGCTGGCGCTCAGTTACCTCAAATGCTCTTCAAAACTTTGAGCTAGAACGTCGAAGAATGGAGAATGACAAACGCCGGAGACGTAAACTCCTCCAGGCTCAGCCACGTCCTCCACCTTCCATCAGCTGTAATGTCTGTGGCCGCCTGTTTCACGCTAGGATTGGATTGCTAAGCCATCAACGACACTTCCACGACTGAACCGTGACAAAGGAAATCTGAGGAGAGAAATGAAAACTCGAGTATCAGACGACGACGACGACGACGATTGATTTACCAGCACTGAAGATATTTCACAGTTTCCCAACAGCTGTCCTGACTTCACACGGATGTATCTCCACACGGTCCCTCTGTAGAGAGGAGAAGAAGGAGGAGATGGACAGAAACAGGGGCAGAGGAGATGTACGGACAGAGGGGGAAGGAGGAAATTGACTAATAGAATGAAAATAAATACATAACAGGGCAATGTCTGTTACTTAGTAGCACAAGACCCGAGTACGAGTTAAGTATACTCATGGGAGCTGTTGATCTAAGGGTCAGCCTTATTAGTGGGGTCTGTGTTAATTACGTATAAAATGGATATACCTTAGTGTATAAAAGTTTGTCGCCTATTTGGTTGTCTGTGACTCCGGAGTGCCTTCTGAGCCGGAGAAGTAGCGTTCCTCGGTGTCGCTCGGCACTGTGTGACGTGCGCGAACCCCGTGCCGGCGTGGCGCGGCCACTGCACCCGGACGGCGACCTCCGGAGGCCGCTCTATTTTTAGCGGGGCCAGGCCTCTGCGCGGCGGGTTGCGTCACAGCGCGCAGTCAGGCGGCGGGCTGGACTGGCAGAGGAGTGGCGGAGACAGGGGCAGAGAGGCAGAGAGAGAGAGTGGCCGACTTGCGGCCGGCCGGCCTTCTCAGGGTCGCCGCGCACCGCTCAGCTCTCGCTCCACTCCGCTTACCCCCTCCCTCCCCCTCCCCCCCCCCCAACGTCTCAACCACTTCTTCTTAACTTTTTTTTCGGCGAAACCTTCTTGTTCTCCTCTGCGGAATACCTGCGGTGTAACGAGTTCACGCTGAGTACAATGAGATCGGATCGCAGCGTAGCCACTAACTCGATTTGGATCCCACACAGGCCGCAGAAGCAGAATTATTTTCGGTCTGCCGTGTCGGATCAGTTCAGGGAAATCTCATTCACAACACTTGCAACACAGGCCGCTCGCGTTACGACGGAACTTGGTACCAGGAGAGATCGAAAAGCTTGCAGTTGCATCTACCAGAGGAATATAGAATTTCTTGTTCCTAGTAACTAAGTACGATAATATCAACATGTTTTGAAAGCTATCAACGTTACATTAACACTGTTATAATTATTTATTTTTAAAATTCGCGACTGCAGTTTCGGCTTATCGAGTGGATTACACCGAAATTACATTTCGTGCTTTAGTGCACGTTGCATTGCATTTTACGTAAAAATAACTTCATCAGTCAAAAGGCGACAATCACGCCCTTCAATAAGTTATGTATTTCTGTGAACATCACTCGGGAAAAATTAATCAGTTGGGGAAGTGTTGCACCTTGATACTCTTATCGGACTTAGGACTTAAATATATTTTCATGTCCATTTTTAAATGATGACATTCACTTTTTATGTGGAGAACTCTTTTTCTGAAATTACAAAAAGTACTCAGGAAAATTAAAGTTTTTCGAACGTGAATACATGTTCCAAGTTACAGCATGTTAATGCATCTAGGAACAAAATCGAATTGAAATTTAAAAGTGTTGAAGTCGACAAAATCGTGTCAGAACGGCATTTAATAACCTAGTCGTTACACTATTTCTCTACTGTAGCGCCTCTGATTAGTGGTAGAAGTATTACAGTGATACACCCTTAGCAAAGAATGTTTATCACAAGTAGTGTATTGATACCTTAGATTTATCGGTGGCAAGTAAAGATTCCGTGAAGTAGTACATAAAGGAAAGACGCCACGTTGTAAAATTTTCTTGCTTTGGAACGGAAATTTTTTCCTCGGATTACCATTTACGTAAATGTGGCCAATGGGTAATACGGGTGGAAGCTTGAGTGGTATTTTAATTTAATTCCAAAACTAGCTTAGAATTAGGTTTCTTTCATTTCTGGTGCTCTACATGCTGAACGACCTGGGTTTTAAATTATTTACGAAACCCGATATGCAATTAAAACAGCAGAGTTACCTTTGACTGTTGAAAATGTAACTTTACTTAAAACAACACAAGCAGAAACCTGCATTAACTTTGACTTGAGCGAAACGAAGTAACAATACAGAATTAAAAGAATTTACAATTTATTGCGAGTCAGAAAGAGAAATATTTAATATCCACATCACAAATGATTTTTAGTAGCAGTAAAATATATCTATGATCTCAGAACAGCGGCCACTGTGGCCGAGCGATTCTAGGCGCTTCGGTCTGGAACCACGCGACCGCTACGGTCGCAAGTCCGAATCCTGCCTCGGTCTTGGATGTGTGTGATGTACTTAGGTTAGTTAGGTTTAAGTAGTTCTAAGTTCTAGGGGACTGATGACCTCAGATGTTAAGCCCCATAGTGCTCAGTGCCATTGGAATTTGATCTCAGAATAATAATTCCTAATACCACGATGTTTTCACTTAAAGTAAAGAATATATTTGAAAGACAATTTTCATTATTAAATGTAGGAAGAGAAGTTCATAATAATAATAAAAGGTAACTATTCTTGTTTGCACAATAACTGTATAGAGATTTTTTTTTCAATTTCACGTAATAAAATCACTCAAGCCATAAGAAAGGACAGGTAGGGTCTAGTTTAAATTGCTGAAGGCATTTGTGAAGTCACTTTGCTTTCATGCTTCCACTACTGCACACAAATAATCAGCAAGTGAAATCAAATTACGAGGAAAGGAAGTGTAAAGGCATGCTGGAAAGCAATGCGCACCAATATTTCATTCAGCTCTCACTATCGGATGAAGTATTACATACCATGCATATTACTCGCTCGACCTTCTCGCTTCGCTGACGCAAGTTACAACCCTCTACCGTTGGATGGCTCCGAAATGCTGCTTGTAGCATGGCGGTGTGTAGCGTAAATATGTCGGTGAGTGAGAAATATCGTATATATAGTTAAGGCTCACCGACCATTTGACCATCTTCTTCTGTGCGAATGCGTAAACAGTCCCCTAACTCATACTCGAATCGGCAGTAACGCCGCGAGTAATGGGTATAATGGCAGGGGCACTATGAGTATAGTGTGGTACAATAAGCTGCGAATGTGGGTCTCAATGGGAGGCGTGCTAGAGATAAGTCCCTGCAGTCGCCCTATCCTCTTGTGTCCTCGGTGACTCAGATGGGCCGGCCGCGGTGGTCTAGCGGTTCTGGCGCTGCAGTCCAGAACCGCTGGACTGCTACGGTCGCAGGTTCGAATCCTGCCTCGGGCATGGGTGTGTGTGATGTCCTTAGGTTAGTTAGGTTTAAGTAGTTCTAAGTTCTAGGGGACTTATGACCTACGATGTTGAGTCCCATAGTGCTCAGAGCCATTTGAACCATTTTTTTTTTTTACTCAGATGGATAGAGTGTCTGCCATGTAAGAAGGAGATCCCGGGTTCGACGACCCGGTCGGGGCACACATTTTCAACTGTCCCCGTTGACGTACATCAACGCCTGTATGCCGCTAGGGGTATTCATTTCAGTGAGAAACACCGTGCTTGAATAGAATTTCTAACTGCTAAATAGTTCGTCCACACATGGAGCATCCTCTCCTTCAGAACGGCAATGCCGCACCATACACGAGAGCTGCGACACGTGCAACAATCCGACGCCTCGGGTTCACTGGCATCGATCATCTTCCATACAGTCCCAGCTTTGTCAACCCGATTTCCGTCTGTTTTAAGGACCGCCTTCGAATGCTTCAATTCATAGTAATGAAACGGTGCAAGCAGACGTTTGGTTGTGAATCTGCCAACAAAATTAAACACTGTACAGTAACGTTATCAATAAAGTGGTCTCTGATTGGGAGAAATGTGTTCGTCGTCAGGGTGACTATCGTGAGAAACAAATATGTAGGCACGGAGGATAAGGATGTAGAATGTTAATAAAGTTGATTTTATTTAAAAAGCTTTAAAAATTTTCATATAAAACATCGGGGGCATGGAGGCATCACTTTCCAGCACGAGTTCGTATTCTCAAAAATGGTTCAAATGGCTCTGAGCACTATGGGACTCAACTGCTGTGGTCATCAGTCCCCTAGAACTTAGAACTACTTAAACCTAACTAACTTAAGGATATCACACACATCCATACCCGAGGCAGGATTCGAACCTGCGACCGTAGCAGTCGCGCGGTTCCGGACTGCGCGCCTAGAACCGCGAGACCACCGCGGCCGGCTTCGTATTCTCAAAAACTGGTTACAAGTTAGATACACTCTGAAATAGAAGCTATAGGAAACTAATACAAATTTCCATTTTCGAGCAGATAGAATCGTTAAGATACTAAAGAAACTTACTTCATTTGCATGTATCACATTTTCATGAAAAAAGACATTCTGTTTCAAGATACGAGATGGTACACAATCCAGAAAGTGTGGTTTAACTTACACATGTTATATAAATAGTTCTAAAATATATAGCATTTACTTACCATAAAATTCTATATCTGAAGAATTCGGAAAATGTTCCAAATAACTTCGATAAACACCGAAGAGCCAAAGAAACAGGTACACTTGCCTAATATCGTTTAGGCCACTACGAGCAGGCAGAAGTGCTGCAACACGACGTGGCATGATCTAATGTCTGAAGTAGTGCTGGAGACAACTGATACCATGAATCCTACAGGGCTGTCCATAAATCCGTAAGAGTACGAGGGGGTGGATATCTCTTCTGCACAGCACGTTGTAAGGTATTTCAGATATGCTCAATAATGTTCATGTCTGCGGTGTCTGGTGGCCAGCGGACGTGTTTAAACTTAGAAAGGAGTCCCTGGAGCCACTCTGTTGCAACTCTGGATGTATAGGGTGTCGCATTGTCCTTCTGGGATTGCTCAAGTCCGTCGGCATGCACAACGCACATGAATGGATGCAGGTGATCAGACAGGATGCTTACGTACGTATCAGCTGCTAGTCGTATCTAAACGTATCAGGGGTCCCATATCACTCCAACTGCACGCGCCACACACAATTGCAGTCTCCTCTAGCCTGAGCAGTCCCCTGCAGACATGAAGTGACCATGGATTCATGAGTTTGTCTCCATACCCGCACAAGTCCATCCGTTCGATATTACTTGAAACGAGACTCGTCCGACCAGGCAACATGTTTCCAGTCATCAACAGTGTTCACGGGCTCAGGCAAGGCGTAAAGCTTCGTGTTGTGCAGTCATCAAGTGTACACAAGTGGCCCTTCGGCTCCAAAAGTCCATATCGATGATGTTTCGTAGAATGGTTCGAACTTGTTGATGGCCCAGCATTGAAATCTGCAGCAATCTGCTGCAATTCTGTCACGTTGAACGATTCTCTTCGGTCATCGTTGGTCCCGTTCTTGCTGGATCTTTTCCCGGCCGCCGCAGAGATTCGATGTTATACCGGATTCTTGATATGCACGATACATTCGCGAAATGGTCCTACGACAAAATCCCCACTTCATCCCTACCTAGGAGATGCTGTGTCCCATCGCTCGTGTGCCGACTACAACAGTACGTTCAAACTCACTTAAATCTTGATAACTTGCCATTGTAGCAGCAGTAACCGATCTAACAACTGCGCCAGATACTTTTTGTCTTATATCGGCGTTGCCGACTGCAGCGCCGTATTTTATTTATTTATTTTTTGTTTACACGTCAAGTTCCGTAGGACCAAATTGAGGTGCAAATCTACAAAGTCATGGAACGTGTTAGTACATGAAATTACAACATAAAAGTAACAACAGATAAAAATAAAATGTTTATTCTGCCTGCTTACATGTCTCTGCATCTGAATACGCATGCCTATACCAGTTTCTTTGGCGAACGAAAACTACCCTACCCAATGCTACCGACCGGCCGCCGTGTCATTCTCAATTCTTAGGTCTCACCGGATTGGATACAGAGGGGCATGTAGTCAGCACATCGCTCACCTGGACGTTACCAGTTTTCGTGACCGACGCCACTACTTCTCAATCAAGTAGCTCATCAACGGCTTCACAAGTGCTGAGTGCACTCCATTTGCCAACAGCACACGGCAGACCCAGACGGTGACCCATACAAGTGATAGCCAAGCCCGACAGTGCTTAACTTCGGTGATCTGACGGGAACTGCTGTTACCACTGCGGCAAGACTGTTGTTTTGGTATTTATAATAGGCAGCACTTAAATGTGTGGATCACGAACTGTTTACAAATATTGCACAAAACCAACCTCATTTCTAACAACAACAAAGTTATAGAAAACGGATAAAAACTGCTTATGACGGTCTCTAGCGCCCATTCCTTCATATGATTCTAAAATCAGTTAAAAGTCTGAAGTACAGACCAAAAAACCTAGGTACATTATCCTCTAGCTGCAACTTTCTCCCCTACTTGCATTTGTATTACGTCCTGTCGACAGGCCAGCTTGAGACGTTATGTCACATCCTACAGTCTATTCACTTAGTTATCACACAAACATGCAGCTTTCCACTCAATAATGCATCCTCTCTTATCAGTTCAGTTGTCCGAAGAAGATTTCAAAGCAGAGTTAAAAAAAAGAGCAGCCCGCCTTCAGGCCGCAAGTGACCCATCGGGACCATCCGACCGCCGTGTCATCCTCAGCTGAGGATGCGGATAGGAGGGGCGTGTGGTCAGCACACCGCTCTCCCATTCGTTATGATGGTTTTCCGTGACCGGAGCCGCTACTATTCGGTCGAGTAGCTCCTCAATTGGCATCACTAGGCTGAGTGCACCCCGAAAAACGGCAGCAGTGCATGGCGGTCCAGATGGTCACCCATCCAAGTGCCGGCCACGCCCGACAGCGCTTAACTTCGGTGATCTGACGGGAACCGGTGTATCCACTGCGGTAAGGCCGTTGCCCAAAGCAGAGTTAGAGACCACAAAATTTATTGCCTCGATTAATTTGTATTTCCCAGATCTGGTTTACCCCATATTATATACAAAAATGTCAAAGCTACTCTTCTATGCGCGCTCTGCTGTTTCTTCCAGCGGTCTCATAAAGTGGTTTACTATCCCATACTAATGGCAGGAGCCACGGAGTGTAGGCAAGGCACTGAAATTAAGCAGCTATAAGATTTGTTACAATTTGAGCAGCCTTACAGCCCATCTATTTTCAATATTAAAGGAAAAACTCAATTACTAGCCAACAGTGATGTTTATAAAGTTACTTATTCTTGCTACCTCAGTCAGCCAAAGTAATAGTATAGAGAGTAGCTGAACATGGAAACTGTTGGAGGTTGTAGAATTAAGCCTCCACTTTCACTGAGCGTGTAATAGGACAAGGCCACAGATAACAGCCGCGGTTCAATGTCCTCCTTTTAGCAAACAAAAGCCAGAAACTTAATCTTTTGGAAGCTATGGAAGTCGGTTAACATCTGTCACAATGTTCTCATTTAATATTAAAATCATCAATCACAGCTGCACTTTACGTAAGCCCCTCATTTCTCCAATTCTCCCGACACCATCTATCTGTATTCCTCCAACTTTTGTTGACTTTTTTAGTTTTATTGTGCTTGTCTATGTTCTTAATACGTTTTGCTCTTTTATTATAAGTACATCTTCTCTATAGTAAGAGATAATTCTACATTCTACTGATCTAGCTTATGTATTTCCTGTTACAATTCTCAATTCTGTCTGTTTTAGTGCTTCTGCTGCGCCTTATATGTGCAATACCTGTTCAATGTATTCTCCAGTACTCTTGTATTAATTTTATATTATTGTGGGCGTTAATTCAATTAAAATTGTTACATAGGCTATTAAGTTATTTTACCACATACACAAATTCTCTTCTGTTGAGTGTAATTCTTTGCTAATTTCTTCTTCCTCCTTTTCTACCTCACCTTGAGCATACACACACACACACACACACACACACACACACGCGCGCGCGCGCACACACACACACACACACAGATTCTTTTTTTCAATGAAATAAAATGAACGTATGGCATTGGTGGCTATGAGACGCCACCTGAGAAAGTTCAGATGCCTAGTTGAAAGTCTTTCATTTGGCATCATATTGGGCGACTTGCGTGTCGATGATAATGAAGTGATAGTGAGGACAGCACAACACCCAGTCCCCGAGCAGAGATCTCCGACCAGGCCGGGAATCGTTGACACATTGTGGACGGTGTACTATTTGGGCAGGGGCAGTTAGGCAGATCTTGCTCGTGCTGCGCTTAAAAATGCGTAGATAACGTTGCGCCTCCTGCCCTCTGTTACTAATTACATAGGCTGCGCAAGGGAGGGTCTCTGCATTGTCCCAATACAGAGTTTCCGAATTCTGAACTATTTGTACTCCACAAAACCTCACTGGATGTTTCTGCTCTGTGTTGAGGGCCAAACTGTATTCGTCTGCTACTGTATCCTCGTGGGCCCGTTGCTTGCGCTCTGAATAGTTTTGGTACTGATTATTTCGATGAATAGGATGTCTTCAATGGCGATTCTGTTTTGGAAGAGCAAGCTGATGATTGTGATATTGATCCAGATTTCTGTGTGGCTGACTGCCGAGGTAAGTAATAAAAAAAATATTATAACCATGAACCATGAACCATGGACCTTGCCGTTGGTGGGGAGGCTTGCGTGCCTCAGCGATACAGATGGCCGTACCGTAGGTGCAACCACAACGGAGGGGTATCTGTTGAGAGGCCAGACAAACATGTGGTTCCTGAAGAGGGGCAGCAGCCTTTTCAGTAGTTGCAGGGGCAACAGTCTGGATGACTGACTGATCTGGCCTTGTAACATTAACCAAAACGGCCTTGCTGTGCTGGTACTGCGAACGGCCGAAAGCAAGGGGAAACTACGGCCGTAATTTTTCCCGAGGACATGCAGCTCTACTGTATGATTAAATGATGATGGCGTCCTCTTGGGTAAAATATTCCGGAGGTAAAATAGTCCCCCATTCGGATCTCCGGGCGGGGACTACTCAGGAGGACGTCGTTATCAGGAGAAAGAAAACTGGCGTTCTACGGATCGGAGCGTGGAATGTCAGATCCCTTAATCGGGCAGGTAGGTTAGAAAATTTAAAAAGGGAAATGGATAGGTTAAAGTTAGATATAGTGGGAATTAGTGAAGTTCGGTGGCAGGAGGAACAAGACTTTTGGTCAGGTGAATACAGGGCTATAAATACAAAATCAAATAGGGGTAATGCAGGAGTAGGTTTAATAATGAATAAAAAATAGGGGTGCGGGTTAGCTACTACAAACAGCATAGTGAACGCATTATTGTGGCCAAGATAGACACAAAGCCCATGCCTACTACAGTAGTACAAGTTTATATGCCAACTACCTCTGCAGATGATGAAGAAATAGATGAAATGTATGACGAGATAAAAGAAATTATTCAGGTAGTGAAGGGAGACGAAAATCTAATAGTCATGGGTGACTGGAATTCGTCAGTAGGAAAAGGGAGAGAAGGAAACATAGTAGGTGAATATGGATTGGGGGGAAGGAATGAAAGAGGAAGCCGCCTTGTAGAATTTTGCACAGAGCATAACTTAATCATAGCCAACACTTGGTTCAAGAATCATAAAACAAGGTTGTATACCTGGAAGAATCCTGGAGATACTAAAAGGTATCAGATAGATTATATAATGGTAAGACAGAGATTTAGGAACCAGGTTGTAAATTGTAAGACATTTCCTGGGGCAGATGTGGATTCTGACCACAATCTATTGGTTATGAACTGCAGATTGAAACTGAAGAAACTGCAAAAAGGTGGGAATTTAAGGAGATGGGACCTGGATAAACTGAAAGAACCAGAGGTCGTAGAGAGTTTCAGGGAGAGCATAAGGGAACAATTGACAGGAATGGGGGAAAGAAATACAGTAGAAGAAGAATGGGTAGCTCTGAGGGATGAAGTAGTGAAGGCAGCAGAGGATCAAGTAGGTAAAAAGACGAGGGCTAATAGAAATCCTTGGGTAACAGAAGAAATATTGAATTTAATTGATGAAAGGAGGAAATATAAAAAAGGAGTAAATGAAGCAGGCAAAAAGAAATACAAACGTCTCAAAAATGATATCGACAGGAAGTGCAAAATGGCTAAGCAGGGATGGCTAAAGGACAAATGTAAGGATGTAGAGGCTTGTCTCACTAGGGGTAAGATAGATACTGCCTACAGGAAAATTAAAGAGACCTTTGGAGAGAAGAGAACCACTTGTATGAATATCAAGAGCTCAGATGGCAACCCAGTTCTAAGCAAAGAAGGGAAGTCAGAAAGGTGGAAGGAGTATATAGAGGGTTTATACAAGGGCGATGTACTTGAGGACAATATTATGGAAATGGAAGAGGATGTAGATGAAGACGAAATGGGAGATAAGATACTGCGGGAAGAGTTTGACAGAGCACTGAAAGACCTGAGTTGAAACAAGGCCCCGGGAGTAGACAACATTCCATTTGAACTACTGATGGCCTCGGGAGAGCCAGTCATGAAAAAACTCTACCATCTGGTGAGCACGATGTATGAGACAGGCGAAATACCCTCAGACTTCAAGAAGAATATAATAATTCCAATCCCAAAGAAAGCAGGTGTTGACAGATGTGAAAATTACCGAACTATCAGTTTAATAAGTCACAGCTGCAAAATACTAACGCGAATTCTTTACAGACGAATGGAAAAACTGGTAGAAGCCGACCTCGGGGAAGATCAGTTTGGATTCCGTAGAAATGTTGGAACACGGGAGGCAATACTGACTTTACGACTTATCTTAGAAGAAAGATTAAGAAAAGGCAAACCTACGTTTCTAGCATTTGTAGACTTAGAGAAAGCTTTTGACAATGCTAACTGGAATACTCTCTTTCAAATTCTGAAGGTGGCAGGGGTAAAATACAGGGAGCGAAAGGCTATTTACAGTTTGTACAGAAACCAGATGGCAGTTATAAGAGTCGAGGGGCATGAAAGGGAAGCAGTGGTTGGGAAAGGAGTAAGACAGGGCTGTAGCCTCTCCCCGATGTTATTCAATCTGTATATTGAGCAAGCAGTAAAGGAAACAAAAGAAAAATTCGGAGTAGGTATTAAAATTCATGGAGAAGAAGTAAAAACTTTGAGGTTCGCCGATGACATTGTAATCCTGTCAGAGACAGCAAAGGACTTGGAAGAGCAGTTGAACGGAATGGACAGTGTCTTGAAAGGAGGATATAAGATGAACATCAACAAAAGCAAAACGAGGATAATGGAATGTAGTCAAATTAAGTCGGGTGATGCTGAGGGAATGAGATTAGGAAATGAGACACTTAAAGTAGTAAAGGAGTTTTGCTATTTAGGGAGTAAAATAACCGATGATGGTCGAAGTAGAGAGGATATAAAATGTAGACTGGCAATGGCAAGGAAAGCGTTTCTCAAGAAGAGGAATTTGTTAACATCGAGTATAGATTTAAGTGTCAGAAAGGCGTTTCTGAAAGTATTTGTATGGAGTGTAGCCATGTATGGAAGTGAAACATGGACGATAACTAGTTTGGACAAGAAGAGAATAGAAGCTTTCGAAATGTGGTGCTACAGAAGAATGCTGAAGATAAGGTGGGTAGATCACGTAACTAATGAGGAGGTATTGAATAGGATTGGGGAGAAGAGAAGTTTGTGGCACAACTTGACTAGAAGAAGGGATCGGCTGGTAGGACATGTTTTGAGGCATCAAGGGATCACAAATTTAGCATTGGAGGGCAGTGTGGAGTTCTAGAAAACTCCTGAATTTTTGTAACGTTTTGGAATGTTTTCGATGTTCTACAAAGAAGTGATGGGCAGAGTACTTTATTTCAAATTCTTCAGTGGTTTTAAGAGTACTGGAGAGTGTTCTTGGGCATACGAGAGTACTTTCTAGCGTAATATACTAACACTTTTCGAATTTTTTAATGTTACTTTTACTATGTCAAGTGAACTAGACTGGCAGGAGATAACTAATGAAAATGAAAACCAATTCAAGCGGGTCATTTTTAGCTGGTTAGGAATAAAATAACAAGGGATATAATGAAGAGCTGAGAAGACAGCCCTATCCAGACACTGTGTTTTTGTTATATTTACAGTTTGCATTTCCTTACTTTTAGCTACGCAGTCTTATTGACGAAAAATCACTTAAGTCAAATTTTTCAACTGTGTAGTGTTGTACCGAAAAGGTAACTAAATTTGTCAGTCTATTTTCAATCACACTCCACCTTAAGTAGCGTTTTATTACCTTTAATATGCTGAAACCATGTTCACAAGATCCTTCAGACACTGGCATTACTGTTTGTATCGTCAGATCTATCTCGATGTGCGCATAAACATCTCTTAACTTAGTAATTTTCAAGAACTTTTCTCTTGAAGATAATCAATGTTCTAGCTAAAATACTTTAAAATGGATTAAAAACAGTAGTGACCGCAATAGGCTATATTTATTTTTAGCGGTAACCGGCTTTGGCCAGACTGTGACCATCGTCAAACCATTTATACTGAAGTATAAATACAGAATGAAAAAATGGTTCAAATGGCTCTGAGCACTATGGAACTTAACTTCTGAGGCCATCAGTCCCCTAGAACTTAGAACTACTTAAACCTAACTAACCTAAGAGCATCACACACATCCATGCCCGAGGCAGGATTCGAACCTGCGACAGTAGCAGATGCGCGGTTCCGGACTGAAGCGCCTAGAACCGCTCACCACTGCGGCCGGCTACAGAATGCATTTAGAGGGAATTGTGACAGAAGTAGTAACAGACATGATATACAATCAAAATTAAAAGAAGAAATTATACTCACGATGGCAGGCGTTGGCGGCGAACGGAGTAGATGTCGTGGCTCTACGAACGTCAGCTACTGAGGGGATCAAGGAAGTTGTTTAAATATACAATACTCCGCTCACCCCTACATTACGTCGAAAAAAAGTGTCGAATACTTTGAGATGTGATAGTACCTCTCGAAACAAGAAAAATAAGTCCAATAAACATAGGTCCGGAAACGCATACTTTTCGAGATAGACACGTGTTCGTAGGAAGGGCTGCGCAATGTTTTGTTGCGGATAGTAGCCCAGTCGTTGCATTGGCGCTGCATCAAATGCGTCGGCAGGATCTTATGTCTTACTCACAGTAGTTTACCTGGTCTGCAGTCAGTTGTGTGGTTCGAGTCGTGTTGTAGGTTACGTTAGTTTCTGTCGTGTTTGTGTGCCTTATTGTACAGTACTGTCAGTCCTGGGTACGTAACATGGTGTTTTACCTTCTTCCGAACGCGGATTCACTTCCGTGTTTACTGTTATTGCGCTATTTGCACTTACAGAAGGTGTAGTACATTACCATTTTCTCTCTTCCACCACTTGTAGCAATAGAATCCTGCTACTCGAAAAGTGAAATGGCGTATATGATATTCTGTTATGGTTTAGCAAATGGACGTAGCCTGCGGGCCCGTGCCCTCTACGCTGAAAAATATACTCGTCGCAGAATGTCCTGTGATAAGCTGTTCGGCAGACTCTTGCAGCGTCTGAGGGACACGCCTCTGAAGACTGACAGTGGAAGGCCCCGCGCAGTGTATTACGCACGGTGGAAGAAACCCCTGAGACTAGTGTGCGGTGCTCAGCAGCAGCAGAAGGCCTATCGCACTCTCTTATGTGGAGGGTATACTTCATGAACAATTGCTGTACCCATATCATCTACAGCTCGTTCAGGCCCTAGCGCCACAGGATCATCAAGGCAGACGGCGGTTCTGTCAATGACTGTGGCAGAAGTGTGCCGCAGATCGGAGCCACTGTTCACATCCAAGATATTTCATTTACCGATGCCGCGCGGGATATCCGCACGGTCTCGGGCGCTTTGTTACGGTTCGCGCGTATCCTCCAGTTGGAGTTTCGAGTCCTCCCTCGGACATGCGTGTTGTGTTGTCCTTAGCATAAGTTAGTTGAAAAAAAAAATGGTTCAAATGGCTCTGAGCACTATGGGACTCAACTTCTGAGGTCATTAGTCCCCTAGAACTTAGAACTAGTTAAACCTAACTAACTTAAGGACACCACACACATCCTTGCCCGAGGCAGGATTCGAACCTGCGACCGTAGCGGTCTCGCGGTTCCAGACTGCAGCGCCTAGAACCGCACGGCCACTTCGGCCGGGCTAAGTTAGTTGAAGTTGGGTTAAGTAGTGTGTAAGCCTAGGGATCGATGACCTCAGCAGTTTGGTCCCATAGGAACTTACCACAAATTTCCAAAACTTTACCGATGAGGCAGGAATCATAAGAGATGGTGCTGTTAATTTCCATAACCAGTATTTATGGACAGATGTAAATCCCCAAGCAATTAAGGAAATAGGGCATTAACAGCGATTCTCAATCAACGTATGGGCAGACATACTTGGCGATAGATTATTAGGGTCATATGTGATATCACAAAGGTAAACTAGGGCACTTTATCTGGACTTTCTCATTAATGCATTGCCTACCTTGCTGGAGGCTGTGCAGCAACGAATACAAATGGGCCGGCCGTGGTGGCCAAGCGGTTATAGGCGCTAGTCTGGAACCGCGCGACCGCTACGGTCGCAGGTTAGAATCCTGCCTCGGGCATGGATGTGTGTGATGTCCTTAGGTTAGTTAGGTTTAAGTAGTTCTAAGTTCTAGGGGACTGATGACCTTAGAAGTTAGGTCCCATAGTGCTCATAGCCATTTGAACCATTTTTGAATACAAATGTGGTTCATGCATGACAGCGGCCCAGCTCACTTTCGTCACGATGTGTGCGAACGTCTGATGCAGACGTTTCAGGACCGTTGGATTGGTCGAGGGGCACCCCACAATTTGATCTGGTCGTTCCCCAGGCCTTAATCCCCTAGACTTTTGATTACGGGGACATTTGCAGGAGTAGAACTAAGCCACTCATTCAACGATGTGCGGGCGCTACAGGGTCGCGTCTTCAATGCGTGCCAGCAGGTACGATAACAAACGGGCATACTTCAAAGGGCGCGTCACTCCTTACACCGGACGACAGAGGGATGCATTGTCATTAATGGACACCACGTTGAACACCTCATATAAACACGTTTTTATAGCAGAAAGTATACATTTCCGGATCCATGTTTATTGGACTTATTTTTCCTGTTTCTATAAGTACTACTACCTCTCAAATTATTCGACACTTTTTTTTAACCCCCTGTATAAAGTAACTGCTTAACAGCATTTCGTCAGTATATGATAAAAATATGTACAGGACGAGATAACCAATATTAATGGGTTGTGAGAACATCGATAGCCATCTATGGGGATTTGCAGAAAACTCGTAGATCGTATCCCAGCAAAGATAGTGCTTATGTACCGCCAATGTTTCCCATGAAGACGGCTTTGGTGTATCGAAATGTGTCATCCATTGGAAGAAGATTTCAGAACGGCGACGGTGACTGGATGATAAAAACACACTGGCGTGCAGGAAAGCACACAGAAATGCATGCCACATATTGTAGATTGCCCCTAGATCGTAGTGCCAGTGAAACTACGGCTTGAGTGACACCGTTGTTTACTATGGAGGCGGCCAGGAAATGTCGATATACACATTTCAACAGAAGACGATTTCAGAACTGCCATAGCGACTAACTGCTACAGAATACTGGTATGAAAGTAAGACAACAGCAGCGTTGTATGTCAGATCTCGCAGGTGACTGTGATCAAGTGACCATCAAGATAACAAGTAAAATGGGCATACAGAATGTCTGAAGTATGAAAACAGGTATCATGGACCCACCAAAATAGTGAAAATATGAAACAAAAAGGCGCTACAGTCATGGACTGCGCGGCTGGTCCCGGCGGAGGTTCGAGCCCTCCCTCGGGCATGGGTGTGTGTATTTGTCCTTAGGATAATTTAGGTTAAGTAGTGTGTAAGCTTAGGGACTGATGACCTTAGCAGTTAAGTCCCATAAGGTTTCACACACATTTTTTTGAAACAAAAAGCATAAGCAGTCAAAATTTCCAAGATACTGTGAACATAGCTGTTAATAATCATGAATGTTTCATAAAAATTCATAAAACAGGTGTACATAATGTTAGATGGTCGTCAATATAGGTTACATCAATGGAATATTACGATATCAAACTTCGTGGGCCCGTCAAGGAACTCATAAATGTCAAAAAAAGCTTAAAAGACGTTTACCATATCAATTTGAAATAGCTAGATATAAAAAGTTAATGCTAATCTCTGTTAATAGTTAGTGGCGTTGCAGAACAGTGAGAGCGGCTGGAGGTCGAATAGGTGTAGAGTCTTAACTAAATGCGGTTCAATTTTATGAAGCAGAGTAAAAAATCTGATAAATCAGAGCGCGTGCATAAAGATACCCGGTACAAAAAAAATACTCTATAAAACTCCTGGGCCACAGGAATTATCAGCTTCACAGGAGTAGCGCAAGCAGATATACAGAATCAGAAGGCCTTAATCAAATACACAGCAACAAATATCAATATTTCGCCACACTGAGATCAAAAGTTTACAATAGAGGGGCCACCAGTTAACACAAAAAATAACAATACCCCTGTCAACAGCAGACTACGACGACGCAAGACCAAGGATATTGTTCCAGAACATAGTCACGAAATGCACTCAATTGAGGCCGACACCTTAAGTAAACACCAGACAGCCAACAAAAACAGACAGACCCAATCTGCAGTAACACATTAACCAAAGATACATGCTATATCAAGGACACAAAGAGAAGCAATAGGCAAACTTATCCCTAAAATACAATTCTGCATCTACGTGATTATTCTGCTATTCACAATGAAGTGCCTGGCAGAGGGTTCAATGAAACACCTTCATGCTGTCTCTCTACCGTTCCACTCTCAACGGCACACGGGGTAAATGAGCACTTAAATTTTTCTGTGCGAGCCCTGATTTCTCTTATTTTATCGTGATGATCATTTCTCCCTATGTAGGTACCAACAGAATGTTTTCGCAATCGGAGGAGAAAACTGGTGATTGAAATTCCATGAGAAGATCCCGTCGCAACGAAAAACGCCTTTGTTTTGATGATTGCCACTCCAATTCACGTATCATGTCTGTGACACTATCTCCCCCATTTCGCGATAACACAAAACGAGCTGCCCTTCTTTGTATTTTTTCGATGTCATCCGTCAGTCCCACCTGATGCGGATACCACACCGCACAGAAATACTCCAGAATAGGTCGGACAAGCGTGGTGTAAGCAGTCTATTTAGTCGACCTTTTGCACCTTCTAAGTGTTTTACCAATGAATCGCAGTCTTTGATGCGCTCTACCCACAATATTATATATATGATCGTTCCATTTTAGGATATTTGCAATTGTAATCCCTAAGTATTTAGTTGAATTTACAGCCCTCAGATTTGTGTGACTTACAGCGTAATCGAAATTTCGCTTATTTCTCTTAGTACTCATGTGAATAACTTCACACTTTTCTTTATTCAGCGTCGTTTTGATCATCTGGTGACTTTACAAGACGGTAAATGACAACATCATCTGCAAACAATCTAAGACGGCTACTCAGATTGTCTCCTATGTCGTTAATATAGATCAGGAACAACAGAGGGCCTATAACACTTCCTTGGGGAACTCCGGATATTACTTCTGTTTTACTCGATGACTTTCCGTCTGTTACTATGAACTGTGACCTTTCTGACAGGAAATCACGAATCCAGTCGCACAACTGAGGCGATACTCCGTAGGCACACAGTTTGGTTAGAAGACGCTTGTGAGAAACGGTGTTGAAAGCCTTCTGGAAATATAAAAATATGGAATCAATTTTACATCCCCTGTCGATAGCACTTATTACTTCACGAGTATAAAGGTAAAAGTAAGATAAAACAGTGCTCTAAAATTCTTGGCCTAACAGTGGCCTTGCCGTGTTTCACAAAAGTAAATCTGTAGCATCTTCAATAAGCCAGCACGGGCTCAACAGTTTTCAAGACGAGATAGTACAAGTCACCATTACACACTGCCTTCCACTTGTCGTAAGTGAAACCACAGTTCAGCTTCCACAGCTGTGCTGTGTCCCCTGGAGGACGTACGAAGGCAAACACTGGCCGCTTCTCCAGCCGGAACGATGCCTCATGTTGACAGCAAGCTACACTCACCCTTGGCTGCCTGACAGCCCCAACTGCCTTCCTGCTCTGTCACGCTTCCAGCTCCATGTCGCTGCTCTCGAACTCCAACGTTCTGGCTGTTTCTGCTTTCACTGGCTGATACCAACTCCACTGTAACGGCCTGTTCCCAAGGGAAACATCGGCCGTCCGTCGTTCGTCTACAGAGTGGTCCATTGATCGTGACCGGGCCAAATATCTTACGAAATAAGCGTCAAACGGAAAAAAATTACAAAGATCGAACCTTGTCTAGCATGAAGGGGGGAAACCAGATGGCGCTATGGTTGGCCCGCTAGATGGCACTGCCATAGGTCAAATGGATATCAACAACGTTTTTTTTTAATGGGAACCACGATTTTTATTACATATTCGTGTAGTACATAAAGAAATATGAATGTTTTAGTTGTACCACTTTTTTCGCTTTGTGATAGATGGCGCTGTAATAGTCACAAACATATGGCTCACAATTTTAGACGAACAGTTGGTAACAGGTAGGCTTTTTTTTTTAATTAAAATACAGAAAGTAGGTACGTTTGAACCTTTTATTTCGGTTGTTCCAATGTGATACATGTACCTTTGTGAACTTATCATTTCTGAGAACGCATGCTGTTACAACGTGATTACCTGTAGCTGGCCGCCGGCCGGAGTGGCCGAGCGGTTAAAGGCGTTACAGTCTGGAACCGCACGACCGCTACGATCGCAGGTTCGAATCCTGCCTCGGGCATGGATGTGTGTGATGTCCTTAGGTTAGTTAGGTTTAAGTAGTTCTAAGTTCTAGGGGACTTACGACCATAGCAGTTGCGTCCCATAGTGCTCAGAGCCATTTGAACCATTTTTTTTGTAGCTGTCCGGTGTGGCCGAGCGGTTCTAGGCGCTTTATTCTGGAACCGCGCGACCGCTACGGTCGCAGGTTCGAATCCTGCCTCGGGCATGGATGTGCGTGATGTCCTTAGGTTAGCTAGATTTAAGTAGTTCTAAGTTCTAGGGGACTGATGACCTCAGCTGTTAAGTCCCATAGTGCTCCGAGCCATTTGAACCATTATTTGATTATCTGTAAATATCACATTAATGCAATAAATGCTAAAAAAGATGTCCGTCAACTTCAATGCATTTGGCAATACGTGTAACGATATTCCTCTCAACAGCGAGTAGTTCGCCTTCCGTAATGTTCGCACATGCATTAACAATGCGCTGACGCATGTTGTCAGGCGTTGTCGGTGGATCACGATAGCAAATATCCTTCATCTTTCCACACAGAAAGAAATCCGGGGACGTCAGATCCGGCGAACGAGCGGGCCATGGTATGGTCCTTCGACGACCAATCAACCTGTCATGAAATACGCTATTCAATACCGCTTCAACCGCACACGAGCTATGTGCCGGACATCCATCATGTTGGAAGTACATCGCCATTCTGTCATGCAGTGAAACATCTTGTAGTAACATCGGTAGAACATTACGTAGGAAATCAGCATACATTGCACCATTTAGATTGCCATTGATAAAATGGGGGCCAATTATCCTTCCTCCCATAATGCAGCACCATTAACCCGCCAACGTCGCTGATGTGTCACATGTCGCAGCCATCGTGGATTTTCCGTTGCCCAATAGTGCATATTATGCCGGCTTACGTTACCGCTGTTGGTGAATGACGCTTCGTCACTAAATCGAACGCGTGCCAAAAATCTGTCATGGTCCCGTAATTTCTCTTGTGCCCAGTGGCAGAACACGACGTTCAGAGTCGTCGCCATGCAATTCCTGGTGCATAGCAATATGGTACGGGTGCAATCGATGTTGATGTAGCATTATCAACACCGACGTTTCTGAGATTCCCGATTCTCGCGCAATTTGTCTGCTTGTGATGTGCGGATTAGCCGCGACAGCAGCTACTTAGGCATCATCATTTATTGCAGGTCGTGTTTGACGTTTTACATGTGGCTGAACACTTCCTGTTTCCTTAAATAACGTAACTATCCGGCGAACGGTCCGGACACTTGGATGATGTCGTCCAGGTTACCGAGTAGCATAGCACCCGTTGGACATTTTGACCACAATAGACATATATCAACTCGAAATCGACCTTTTCCGCAATTGGTAAACGGTCTATTTTAACACGGGTAATGTATCACGAAGCAAATACCATAAACACTGGCGGAATGTTACGTGATACCACCATGTTTGTGACTATTACAGCGCCATCTATCACAAAGCGAAAAAAGTGGTCCAACTAAAACATCCATAATGAGATTTTCACTCTGCAGCGGAGTGTGCGCTGATATGAAACTTCCTGGCAGATTAAAACTGTGTGCCCGACCGAGACTCGAACTCGGGACCTTTGCCTTTCGCGGGCAAGTGCTCTACCATCGGTTTTTTTTTTTAATCTCATTTTGTTCACTTTTGTTCGTTACATCTGCTCGGGGCGGACGTCGTAAGACATCCGTTTATGTTCGTTGTTGATCGATTAACTCAGTTTTTTTTGTTACAGAGGGCACGTAACCCTCTGACCGAACACGAGGAGCTAACGTGCCGGCATCTGAGCTACCGAAGCACGACTCACGCCCGGTACTCACAGCTTTACTTCTGCCAGTATCTCGTCTCCTACCTTCCAAACTTTACAGAAGCTCTCCCGCGTAGGTTCGCAGGAGAGCTTCTGTAAAGTTTGGAAGGTAGGAGACAAGATACTGGCAGAAGTAAAGCTGTGAGTACCGGGCGTGAGTCGTGCTTCGGTAGCTCAGATATGCCGGCACCGTAGCTCAGCGTGTTCGGTCAGAGGGTTAGCAGCCCTCTGTAATAAAAAAAACTGAGCTAATCGACCAACAACGAACTTAAACGGGTGTCTTACGACGACCGCCACGAGCAGATGCAACGAACAAAAGCGAACAAAATGAGATTTTTTTAAAAAAAAAAAAAAAGATGGTAGAGCACTTGCCCGCGAAAGGCAAAGGTCCCGAGTTCGAGTCTCGGTCGGGCACACAGTTTTAATCTGCCAGGAAGTTTTAAAACATCCATATTTCTTTACGTACTACACGAATATGTAATAAAAATGGGGGTTCCTATTTTTAAAAAAACGCAGTTGATATCCGTTTGACCTACGGCAGCGTCACCTACCGGGCCAACCATAGCGCCATGTGGTTTCTCCCTTCAAGCTAGACGAGTTTAGTTCTTTGTAGTTTTTTCGTTTGATGCTTATTTCGTGAGATATTTGGCCCGGTCACTATCAGTGGACCACCCTGTACATGGAACCACGCTGACGCTGGTACCTCCTCGGTAGCTCCGCCAATACTCAAACAAGCTCGGCCTTCGTACCATGCAACGACCCTCACAGCATATCAGTCTTGTCAGTCACTGTCTGTGGAGGCCAATTGTTTGTACCAAGTGTAGGTTATCTCTTCAGTTCTGTATATCATAATCCACCCTCCACTGGCCCTCGCTCTGATGACAATTCAACTTCACAGGGCCATTTTGCCAGCGGCCAACCCTTGGACCAGCACTACCGGAAACATCAACAACTCGCCTGGGGAAGACTCGCCCACTGCTGCAAAGAGGCGCGACGCTGGCACCAAGCAGATGTAGCCAGTTATGTTCCGGTTTTCATACTGCAGTTTGCTCTGACAGCATCCCACTTCTCAACTCACCGCGTCGTTGCGCTCGGTGGCTCGCAGATATGTTTTGGTGAGTCGAGAAAGCATGAACACCTCTGGAACAACTGCTAGATGGGGTGGGAATTCAAGTTTGCCCTGAAATTGCAAATTCACGACACAGCATTCAGAATGTCCATATGGGAAGTCGTGTCAATGCCCTTTACCAGGTCTTCCACCTGGAACTAAAAAGCAGATATCTTGTTAATTATCTACACTGTATAAATACCTGTGCTATATTTACACCAAAATCATCCTTACTTTTTTCATGATAAAATACAGAGCTTCCTTTAAAGGCGTTTCCAAATTTGAGATTAAAGTCAGATGGTGTGATATACCTGAGAACTGTTTTCCATTTTACTTGTTACTCCGCCAAACACTTAAATGGACAGTCCGTTGCCATAATGATTAACAACTTCCGCAAAATTATAAACAATTCACAGAAGGCTTATTCTTACATTTTTTATTTGCACTGTAGATCCTATCAACCGAAGCTTGAGAGCAGCGAAAGTACTTGCTGCAGGGGCAAGTACATTACAGATCCCCTCCACCTTTTTCGCTTGCTTCCTCTACCGTCACGTCTCGTTTCAGTCCTCGGTTGACAGAATTCAACAAAAAACGGAGCACTCTGTCAAACAGCATACTTGTTACAGCCCCTATTCTTCCTACAACACCGTAGCGAAGTAACAGCAAGAACTCCATTGCAGAACATGAGAGAGCTGTGTAGGCGGCTCCTGTGTGAACCAGGCGCACTGTTTCCAGTTAAACCATGCTGGAGATAGACATATTTTCTGCAGTAGTCGTTTATTTATGATACTACTTGAACGAAATGACACTGCGATGTTGACACTAAGCTAATTCTGAAGGATGTAGGTTGCAGTAAGTACAGGGAGATGAAGAAGCTTGCACAGGATAGAGTAGCATGGAGAGCTGCATCAAACCAGTCTCTGGACTGAAGACCTCAACAACAACAACAACAACAACAACATATTTACTCATTCGAGGGTTGTGAACTGAAGTGGCCTAAAAAGTCCACTACGTATTGTTTGCAAGCTATGCATGTCGCTCTTCGTTGGATCTCGTCTGTTTCCTCTATTAATCGGTTTTTTGAGATTGTTGCCCAAAAAAATCACACAAACGCTTTTCAAGGAAATCTTTGATTACTACAGGTATTAAAGTGTCTTCTGAAAGAAAAAGAAAACTGTATGAGGCAGCAAGAATTAGTAAATGCCCAGAAGTAATTATACGGTATAAAAATTATTGTAACGTACTGAAAAAAGCTGTCAGAAAATCAGGAAATATGTATGTTAGAGATGAAATTAACAACTCGGGCAATAAAATCAATATGGAATGTTGTTAGAAGGGAGAAGGGAAAAGTAACCACAGAGGTAGGTAGTATTACTGTTAAATAGAATGACACCACCTTGACCAACAGTACACAAGTAGCTAATGTATTTACCGACCATTTCTTAAATGTAGCTGAAAAACTTGGTGAGAACAGTTCAAAAGGAAAGGTCAAGCATCACATGGAAGAGTCAGCTTTGGGAAATCTTTGATTAATTTTCGCCTAACAACCTCTGGTGAAATAAGGAAAATCATTAAATCTTTGAAAAATAAATTTTCGGTTGCGGTAGATAACATTTCTAACAAGATATTGAAAGAATGTGGAGCAGTTGCAGCTGATGTTCTGAGTCATATATGTGATGCGTCACTAACGTAACGTGTTTTCCCAAACAGATTAAAATATGTCATTGTCAAGCCTCGCTACAGAAAAGGGGACACTACAGATGTCAATAATTACCGGCCAGTACCTTGCTTACAGTATTTTTCAAAATCGTCAAGAAAGTATTGTACTCAAGAGCGGTTAACCATCTCAACTGAGAAAGCCAATACAATTTCACTGCACACATAATAGAGTCTTTAAATAGTAAAATGTCACCAATAGGAATTTTCTGTGACTTATCCAAAGCATTTCATTGTGTGAAACATGACATTATGTTTCAGAAATTACAATCCTATGGTATAAAAGGAACAGCGTATGAGTGGTTTAAGTCATAGGTACCAAAAACGAAGCAAAAAGTTTCTTTACATGGTTTAAGTGATTGAAGGGAGTTTGCCACTTCATCTAACTGGGATGGAATCACATTAGGTGTTCCACACAGTTCGATCGTGGGTCCCAATCTGCTCCTGATGTATGTGAATGACCTTCCTTCTTATCTGGTACAAGTACATAAACTTACACTGTTTGATGATGATTCAAGCATAATTATTAAACCAGTAAAATGATACAAATAATGTCTTTGGAAAAGTTATTAACTGATTTTCTGGGAATGGGTTTCCTGTCAACTTTGAAAAAACACAGTACATCCAATTTTCTGCTGAAAGGAGTACAGTTCCTTCAATAAATATAACTCATCAACAGAAGTCAGTAGCCAGGGTAGAGAATACTAAGTTTTTGGGTGTAAATGTAGGAGAGAATCTTAATTTGAAAATTCATATTTTGGATCTTCTAAAGCGAATAGACTCAACAACTTTTGTAATCAGTATAATTGCCACTTTCGAGTAAACAGAAATTAGTAAGTTAACATTCTTTGCATACTTTCACTCTCTGATGTCATACGGAATAATATTTTGGGTAACTCAAACTTAGGTAAAAAGTAGTCACTGTTCAAAAGAAATTGTTTAGAATAATGTGTTGGGCTCATAGTCGCATATCTTGTAGGCATCTGTTTAAAAGGTTAGAAATTCTTACAACAGCCTCACGGTATGTTTACTCAGTAATTGAATTTGTTCTGAACAACTTGGACCATTTTAAAAATAACAATGACATTCATAATTATAATACCAGAAGAAAGAAAGACTTACACTATCCTGTACTTAACCTGTCTTTGGCACAGAAGAGGGTAAAATATGCCATTGAGGAAACTTTTCGGTAAATTACCAGATGAAATAAAATGTATGACAGACAGCAGTAATGGTAAATGGAAACGCCTTGTGGCTAGGGCTCCCGTCGGGTAGACCGTTCGCTTGGTGCAAGTCCTTCGAGTTGACGCCACTGCGGCGACTTGCGTGTCGATGGGGATGAAATGATGATGATAGGGACGACACAACATCCAGTCCCCGAACGGAGAAAATCTCCGACCCAGCCGGGAATCGAATCCAGTCCGTTAAGTATGACATTCTGTCGCGCTTACCACTCAGCTACCAGGAGCGGACAGCAGTGATGGTTTCAAAAATAAATTGAAATGATATCTCCTTGACAAGTCCTTCTATACCATAGATAAATTCTTGAACAGGAGTAAATAAATCTGTAGATATAATATATTTATTTTGTGCCATTCAAGGGAATGGGGTAGAAAATAACAATTTTATGCTTAAAAAAACCTTGATTCATGTGTGCATTTCTTATGCACTTGACACGTTCCACATCGTAACAGTTACCGTAATATTGATCAGTGGAACACGTAATTAACTAACTACTGACGAGCAAATACTCATAAAAAAGACTGGTCTAAAAGGTGTTTCGTAACCCACTTCTTTCGTCGGTGGGGTACATTCCCTTAAGATTCCTGCAAACGAATCTGAATGTTTCTAGAATGAAATTTTCGCTCTACAACGGAGTGTGCGCTGATATGAAACTTCCTGGTAGATTAAAACTGTGTGCCGGACCGCGACTCGAACTCGGGACGTTTGTCTTTCGCGGGCAAGTGCTCTACCAACTGAGCTACCCAAGCACGACTCACGCCCCGTCCTCACAGCTTAACTTCTTCCAGTACCTCGTCTCCTACCTTCCAAACTTTACAGAAGCTCTCCTGCGAACCTTGCACAACTAGCACTCCTGAAAGAAAGGATATTGCGGAGACATGGCTTAGCCACAGCCTGCCAGTAAGTTTCATATTAGCGCACACTCCGCTGCAGAGTGAAAATCTCATTCTAGAAATGACACTTTTATTGAAAGACAATAGTAACACTTAAGTTACTGCTGGTCATGTTGGTCCACTGGACATTATAAACGGCGGGACATGGTTCTTAAAAGTGCGTGTGATCATCGCGGACGGCATGCGTAATTTGCAATGTGCTCCCATGCTGGCCACAACGTTGGTAAGAAGGTCTTGTGAAAGGGCTTTCATGCCTCCACCAGCGCAGTTGGTCGTTGGAGCATGTGGGAGTGCTGCAATACGTCTCCCCAACGCGTCCTACACGTCCTCGATGGGGCTTAGGTGATGGGAAAGCGCAGGCCAATCAGTTCGCCGAATATCCTGTCGTTCCAAGAGCTCATCCACCGGCACTGTTTGAGGCGATACCATATTGTCACACATAAAAATGAAGTCAGAATCGAATGTATCCTAGAAAACGTGCATGTGGTTAAGGAACTCAGCCTCACAATAAAGCTTTTGGATTTCACTATGCCCATGAAACATTATGCCTGCTCACACCATAACACCTGGACTATCAAAACGATCGTGTTTGACAATGCTGGATAGACCCTGATATGACAAGAAGAGGGCACCTGTTCAAACAAATTTCGGGCTTGCAGCCGGTTGTCGTTCAATACTTCGCACGATATTTCAACTGGGCACCTGCCAGTCATCTTCAGGTGAGCCGTCGCAGACTGGCGAGGACGTTTTCGCCAGTCTGTGACGGCTCACCTGAAGATGACTGGCAGGTGCCCAGTTGAAATATCGTGCGAAGTATTGAACGACGACTGGCTGCAAGAGCGAAATTTGTTTGAACAGTCAATTCGCCGGGAAAATTTTAAAATTCGCAAGAGGGAACCTGTATTGCGTCCAGGAACATTGTCGAACATGATCGGTTTGGTGGTTTAGGTGTCACTGTTGTAAGCATACCACAATCGATATATCGCTAGTGAGTGTCTTAGCACCATATGGCGAAACTTAGTTTCTAGAACTTTCCTTAGCAGCCCATCTTTTCCGGCGGACGGCGCACTGTCATGTGGCGCCAACAAAGGTGTGGTGAGGCATAGTTTTGCAAGGGCGTACTGACCTTCGAATCTTTGAGCACGATACACACATTAGTCAACGTTATTGTGACTCTATACTTTCTTCGAACGTGTGTTTTTCCAGGGTGACGTTTGGCCCTGACTTCCTTTTTATGGATGACAACGCGCGATGGCATCGAACTGAGCAGATGGAGGAGTTCTTTGAACGAGAAGATATTCGGCGAATGGACTGATCTGCCCATTCCCCTGACTTAAATCTCATCAAACGCTTGTGGGATACGTTAAGAGAACGCGTTGCAACATATCCACATGCAACAATGACCCCAAATGTCACCAATATTAACGCCTTACTAAACTTTAGAATGAAAAGGAATTTTGTTTAAACATTCTTTAAAATGACGATAGATAAATGATTATTCAGCTTTTGTTGGTGTCTTATTAAACCACAAACGAATGAGTCATTGAAATAACTCGTACAGCTAATTCAAACAATCTTTTCTTATGGAATGATCAAACAATTCTCAATGCATCGCGAGTGTTCTATAACTTCCACTCAGAAAGGAAAGTTAAGTATCTACAATGAGTCCAGAATGAGATTTTCTCTCTGCAGCGGAGTGTGCGCTGATATGAAACTTCCTGGCAGATTAAAACTGTGTGCCCGACCGAGACTCGAACTCGGGACCTTTGCCTTTCGCGGGCAAGTGCTCTACCATCTGAGCTACCGAAGCACGACTCACGCCCGGTCTCACAGCTTTACTTCTGCCAGTATCTCGTCTCCTACCTTCCAAACTTTACAGAAGCTCTCCTGCGAACCTTGCAGAACTAGCACTCCTGAAAGAAAGGATACTGCGGAGACATGGCTTAGCCACAGCCTGGGGGATGTTTCCAGAATGAGATTTTCACTCTGCAGCGGAGTGTGCGCTGATATGAAACTTCCTGGAAGATTAAAACTGTGTGCCCGACCGAGACTCGAACTCGGGACCTTTGCCTTTCGCGGGCAAGTGCTCTACCATCTCAGCTACCGAAGCACGACTCATGCCCGGTCTCACAGCTTTACTTCTGCCAGTATCTCGTCTCCTACCTTCCAAACTTTATGGAAGCTCTCCTGCGAAGAAGTAAAGCTGTGAGACCGGGCATGAGTCGTGCTTCGGTAGCTGAGATGGTAGAGCACTTGCCCGCGAAAGGCAAAGGTCCCGAGTTCGAGTCTCGGTCGGGCACACAGTTTTAATCTGCCAGGAAGTTTCATATCAGCGCACACTCCGCTGCAGAGTGAAAATCTCATTCTGGAAACATCCCCCAGGCTGTGGCTAAGCCATGTCCCCGCAGTATCCTTTCTTTCAGGAGTGCTAGTTCTGCAAGGTTCGCAGGAGAGCTTCTGTAAAGTTTGGAAGGTAGGAGACGAGATACTGGCAGAAGTAAAGCTGTGAGACCGGGCGTGAGTCGAGCTTCGGTAGCTCAAATGGTAGAGCACTTGCCCGCGAAAGGCAAAGGTCCCGAGTTTGAGTCTCGGTCGGGCACACAGTTTTAATCTGCCAGGAAGTTTCATATCTACAATGAGATTGAACACTTGCTAAACATACTTCCTCACCCCCATTCCTCTCTCTGGCGACACTTTTTCTGCCACATCCTGCACTCCCATTTAAGAGCAATCAAGTTAAAATGTGTGCTGCACGCTAGTCGTTTGTGCATCACTTGATTACAGGACTCCTTACTTCTGAAGTGGCAGATATTGGAAGACTTTAGGCTACCAATCCTTTGTGTGTGACCACTGCCATACAATGATAATAACAATAAAATTTTGGCACTACAACAGTGTAATAAGCAGTGTGTGGTTACTATTGTGCTTTCAATTAGTGCGTTGCGAAGCGAATAATGAAACAGTCTGTCATTCATTGCGAGAAATAGCTACATCTCGAAGACGATATCTCCATGAGATATGTAAGCCACATTTTAATGTATGTGCTGAATTTTATTGTCATAGATGCATGGTACAAAGTAGAAATATGCGTGTAGACGGTGAACTAAATGAGGAAGATCTAGTTCATACATTGGGTTCACAAGCTGTAATCTCCACCACATTGTGTCATCCTTTAATGCTACTATTGGAAAAAATATACAATTTTTTGTAACTTGGCTAATCAGTATTACAGTCCTTCGAAATAGAGATAACAATATTTGTCTTTAAAAAATAATTGTTTCGTGATCAAAATACGATCGAACTCTTTTGTTTTTACCACTCAGAAAAATACATTTTACTCCTCAGGGATGACGAAACTATGGCCAGAATGGGACTACGTTGCAAAGCACGCACTACCGTACGTGGGAATCACAATTCGTATTAAGGACCATGTCTCGCTATTTGTAAGGTTCATGGAACCATGATAGATTGCCATGATTTCATTATAATTGTCTTTGAATAAAAACAACATTTCTATTACTCTCACTGAGTATTTCTTTCAGTTAAATTCTGTACCATTCTGTAGCATTTCTTTCTATGTAAGGTCGAAGTTACATGGAACCATGTTACTTGACGGTGGCACATCATGTGAATGTCACTTTCGTCTCTATGTTTTGAGCGCCGGTATACATCGACTGTTACACCTGGGTTGGTTCAGAATGATTTTCAAAGGAAGTGTTGAAAAGCAGGTTGAGCAGCAAGATTGATTCATAAAAGCTACCCCTCACAACAACTATTGTTGCGAATAAGACTTCCAATGAATGATATTAATGCTGATAAAATACCTGAAAGATAAAGTCAAATATGAAAACCTGAATTAGACAAAGGAAGCCATTAAGCATAAATATAACTAAAGCGATGTGAATGGAAAGAGACGGATAATTTCAAGGAATTTTATGTGGTAGCCGAAAGTGACTGTAATGTTACATCAGAATCAACTTTTATTACGCGAAAATTTAGGAATATAGCGAATTCCACAGGTCACCATAAGGTGAGTGGTGGAGGGTACCTCTGTACTACTGTTATTTCCCTTCTCTCTTCCATCTGCGAATGTTGCTTGGGAACAACGACTGTCGACCGTTTCCGTATGACCTCTAATTCCTCCAGTTTTTTTCGTGATTGCTTCGCAAGACATATGTAGGAGGTAATGACTTCGATTGCGCTTGGATTGCGACCTCTTACTTCTAAAGTACAGATGTTTCACATGAAAAGAGTTCTCTTCTGTCTTACCCCTTGCGATCTGCACATACTGTTGATGCTTCGACTCACTTGTATCGTTGTGTCTGTAGGTCGAGGTCAATAAAGCTGGACTCCTAAGTGTCAAACTTATTCGATTTCACTACAATCTACGTAGATCCTACAGCAATATCGTGTACCTCACAGCATACTATAATCCGTTCAGCATAAAAATAAACCTGATGTAAACAGACACAAACGCGATGATTGGTCAGAAGCCGTAGCACACGTACACTGGAGTTGTTACACTCTTGGAAGTAGGTCCTACTTATGTATCAGATATCTTATTAGTAAGTTACGTTAAGTGAAACTTGCTGATATTCAAATGTATTAACAGCCGTCAACGTTTTTCTTAATCAAACTTTAAGTACATGGCTTTTATTTCAAACATTGTGTACAGTCACAGCCTCTGCAGCGTTGTGCTCTGATTGTTGGGCTGTTAATGCGCACTATGAAAATGGCTGAGGCTGCTTTCTGTTTCGTACTGAAACACGCGACTGGAAAACAGTTAAAAAGAGCAGAGAAATAGGACGTTGTTAACGTTTTCCATAAATTGTACGAAGATAATCGACTTTGAAGTTTTCTCAAGTGGTGTTTATAATGTAGGTGAATAGCAAACCCACATTGAAAATGTAGCACAGTAGGCAGCGTAATGGCATATGAACCAAATGCGGTTGTTCGCGCTGTGATTCAAACTTCTACACTATCATTTTTTCTCGTTCAATTTCAAATACCTACATCTCGTAATTATAAAAGTCATCATCATTTTTTATGAATAATGCACGACTTCTTGTTTCTAATTACATATTGGACGCGAAATTCCTGTTTCTGTTTCCAATACAAATTCTTAATTATCGATGTTTTATGAAAGATTATTCATAAACGTTGTCGAAATTAAGAAAACGTAACAGTTTCATTTTTTAATGCAAAAATGAAGAAACCAAATCCTGTGTATTTCGACTGTGCCCATAGGTTTATACTACGTAGCGTAGAAACATGAAAAACAATAATTTTCACAGCATCGAATACATCGTACAAACGCTACATTTTTACATTTGCTACTTCACCATTACAACATGAACCCAACAGAACTGAACTGGAGCCAAGTTGCGGGATTTTTCCCGAGAAGTAACAAGACAGTTAAGCTGCCACACGTCACTGCCGATCGCTGGCGGGACATAGAACAGCTTATCATAGAACAAGAAGAGAAAATGCTGCGCCTGGTTGGCCTCGTAGATTCTGTTGTTGATAGGCTCGTTAACAACGTAGCAAGTGACACTTCCAAACTGAAATGTATTTCTTTGTTTCGGATAAGGAAGGAGTTAAGAGATCACCAGACGACTGACTGTAAGCAATACCTTCAATGGCTTCAGTATATAACTATACGGTGAAATCTCTTACGTTACCTACAGCTTATGCAGAAAAATTAACCTGTGGTTACGTCAGGAAGCCGACCGTTGTGGCCGAGCGGTTCTAGGCGCTTCAGTCTGGAACCGCGCGACCGCTGCGGTCGCAAGTTCGAATACTGCCTCGGGCATGGATGTGTGTGATGTCCTTAGGTTAGTTAGGTTTAAGTAGTTCTAAGTTCAGGGGACGGATGACCTCAGATGTTAAGTCCCATAGTGGTGGTGGTGGTGGTTAGTGTTTAACGTCCCGTCGACAACGAGGTCATTAGAGACGGAGCTCAAGCTCAGGTTAGGGAAGGATTGGGAAGGAAATCGGCCGTGCCCTTTCAAAGGAACCATCCCGGCATTTGCCTGAAACGATTTAGGGAAATCACGGAAAACCTAAATCAGGATGGCCGGAGACGGGATTGAACCGTCGTCCTCCCGAATGCGAGTCCAGTGTAAAGTCCCATAGTGCTCAGAGCCATTTGAATCATTTAAGTCAGGAATTTTCATCATTCTTGTTTTAATTACAACTAGTCGTTTAAGGTGCGTATTGTGGGCGATTTACAGTGTATTATTTCATTGTGCTTAAAAATTAAAGAACATTCGAAGCTGTATTGCTCCTCTGCCACTCTCTTTTTACGTGTGAACTGCGGCTAGTCACGTCACTGCAGGCTAGCTGTACCAGCTGAACGGCCAGTGCTATTCAAGTGAAATATGCCAGTAAAGCTGTTGTCCCGTATTATTGCTAAATCAATGTGCGAGTAAAGCAGAGCACAAAACGTACCTTTATTATCGTACTTGACGGTACTCGAGACAGATTGGCTGCAGTCCCACGTGAAATGGAAATCCAGTGAGGTTCCAGCAAACGCACAAGAATACATAATGCAATGTTTACATCAGGTTTATTCTTATAGTTAATGCATTATAGCTCTGATATATTTTGATCCGACCTTTACACGGAACAAAATTTTCACCGTTATTACTTTCTGCCAGATCGTATGAACAGGCTGCAGTAATATTTGGTGTCCCATGGGAAAGACACATTCATCGTGATTAGCAATTCTGTAATTCATTCCGAGACTACCAATACTAACACATATAAAAGCGCAAAGAACGAACAACAGCATATTGTGAAGATGCCCATAATTAAGTTATTGAACAGCATAACGTCTTTCAAGACCACCGAAGGCTTTCCCGAGATTCCCCAGTCATATACCTGAGTGTTGACTTGTGTAAACAGCTGCACGGAAGCTGAGTGACTCACCACCCATGCCGACTAAGTGATGCAAGCGATAAATTTGAACTTGTTGTCTGGTTTTCACTCAGACTGTGAGACAGAGTTAGCTAATTTAGGCTGCTTCAGAGTGATTTTTTTCACTTATAACTGAAACAGACGAATAACGACAGAGAAGTATAGTAGCTTTAAATATTGTCACATCAGGAGTGAGCAGCTCTGTCTGTAAAAACCAGCACGACAACAGTAGAACAAGCATCTTCCGCCTTCCACAACGAATCTTGTGCAGTTTTGAAGTCTTTCTTCTTGAAATACTAGTCAAGCATGGTGTACAGGATAGCTTATGTGATATTTGTAGGCTAGGAGACAGATACGGTGTGGAAGAAAAGCTCGGGGGGGGGGGGGGGGGGGGGAAGAAGTCGTGAATTTATTGACATATCAAATTTCATCTGGAAGTAACATACGGAACGTCAGCGGACAATTATTTGCGTGTGATTCTCGAGGCAGGTTAAGAACTGTAAATGATGAAGAGTTCGGATTCAAGGTACTGAGAATACGATGAAGAATTTGAATTCAAATTAGCAAGACAAATACTTGATGGAACACATTATTTGGGACAATCCTGTAAAGTTACAAAGAAAATAGATTAAAATGCAGTCTGTTTTGAGGCTACGTATTAGGTTACAAACGATACCTATTTTCGTGAGAGTGAAGAACATTATGTGCATCATATTTTATGTTTATTTTACTATGGGTGAAGTATCATAAACAAAAACAGATTAGAATAATTAATTCATACCATTAATATAAATATCACACGTCCAATTTCTTGTAATACACGTGAAATTCTTATTTTAGGAAATATAAAAGGTGCCTGTAAAAGTTTATCCTGATAACAAAACTGTGTAGCTCAATATTGGACACAGTCAATGAAACATGGGTTATACCACATCTACCTTTCAAGACACTGAGCTGAAAAAAGTCATGGGATGCCTCCTAATATCGTGTCGGACGAGGCAGAGAATCACCATGACGTTGGAAGTCCCCCACAGAAAAATTGAACCATGCTGTCTCTGCAGCCGTCCATACTTGCGAAAGTATTGACGTTGCAGGATTTTGTGAACCAGATGACCCTCTATTAAGCCCCATAAATGTTCGACTGGATTTCTGTCGGGCGATTTGGAGAGCCATATCGTTCGCTCTAATTGTTCAGGATATTCTTCAAACGAACTACGAAAAATTCGGACCGGTGAAATGGCACATTCTCATCCATAAAAATTCCAACTTTGTTTGGGAACATGAAGACTATAAATCGCTGAAAATGGCTTTCAAATAACCGAACGTCATCAGTTGCAGTTAATGATCGATTCAGTTGAACCAGAGGACCCAGTCCATTACATCTACATCTAAGTATATACTCCGCTAGCCACGAAGCGGAGTGTGGCGGAGGACACAATTCGCGCCTAAGTCACATTTCCCCCTCTGTTCCACTCGCGGATCGCGCGAAGGAAAAACGACTGTCTGAACCTCTCAGTACGAGCTCTAATTTCCCTTATCTTTGAATGGTGATCATTGCGCGATTTGAAAGTTGGTGGTAATAATATATGCTCTACATCCTCTGTGAAGATCGGATTTCGGAATTTAGTGAGCAGCCCCTTCCGTTTAGCGCGCCGTCTACCTGCAAGTGTGTCCCACTTCAAACTTTCTATGAGATTTGTAACGCTCTCGCAATGGCTAAATGTACCAGTCACGAATCTTGCCGCTCTTTTTTGGACCTTCTCAATCTCTTGAATCAGACCTAACTGGTATGGGTCCCATACAGACGAACAATACTCCAAGACTGGACGAACTAACGTAATAAAAACCGCAATATAGAGTTTGCCCTACCCGTTACTTGTGTAATCTGATCATTCCATTTGAGATCATTTCGAAAAGTCACACCCAGACACTTGACGGATGTTACCACTTCCAAAGACTGGACATTTATTTTCTACTCGTACATTAATGGGGATTTTCGCCTTGTTATACGCAGTAGGTTACACTTACTAATATTGAGAGATAACTGCCAGTCATTACACCACGCATTAATTATATGTAAATACAACAAACACAATTATGCAGCCACTACTAGCTTGCACAGTGCCCTGTTGACAACCTGACCCCGTGACTTCGTGGGGCCTGCGCCTCACTCCAACCCCACCTCTGGTTTTACTAACTGAAATCGCACGCTATGTCATGCTGTTAGCTAGGACACTCGCGTCGCTCGTCTGCTGCCATTGTACATTAACGCCAAATTTCGCCGCACTGTCCTAGCGGATACGATCGTAGCAAGTCCCACTTTGACTTCTGCGGTTATTTCACGAGTGTTGCTTGCCTGTTAGCACTGACAACTCTCTACAAACGCCGCTGCTCTCTGTCGTTAAGTGTGGTCAGACGTAACGCCTGAAATTTGGTATTCTCGGCATCCTCTTGACAGTGTGGATCTCGGAATATTGAGTTCCCTAACGTTTTCCGGAATAGAGTGTTCCTTGCGTCTAACCCCAACTACCATTTCGCGATGAAAGTCTCATAATTCCCGTCTTGCGGCCAAAATCGCCCTTCACGACGTACCTGCGCATACCTGTGAACATTGTCTCAGCATATCATCAGTAGGAAAGCCGAGCGAAACCTACGGTAGTTCGACGTGAACCAGGCTGCAATTAAAGTCACTAACCTAGGTTCGGGAGAAAGTTTTCACACGAAATAAAAGGTTGGAAAGTTTGTCCTTAATTAATATATTCTGAAACTTAGGTGAACAAGTATCACTGCCAAGCCCGTGCTAGTCTTAACACAGTCACTCGCAATACCTTTCACTCACGTTAGCAAGTTTATGGTGTTGTATTTCCCGAAAACGTAATAGCTATAAAATACGGATTGTTTTTGATTGAGAATGCTCGCTAAATATTAAGTTTGTCGGTACCTAATGCAGTCACAGTTTTTAGCCACCGACCTGCTCAATACGCCATGCGGAATTTATGTCTTTTCTCGTCACAAAATTCGCTTAAAAATTCTGAAATTTCTACACACCCATCGGAGTAATTATGCCGTCACTTTACAACACTTTTGATGTATGAAACACTACTAGATCCGGCAACTTATCATTTCCATCGGAACTACTACTACACACGTCCGAACTGTTTCATGGCTAGGCTTCGACTCTTTTCTACAACACCCTAATACTTCTCTACCAGCAGAGAAAGGTGCGCGAGGAATATTGTTTTACCATTGGTCAGTTTACTCAACAGCCAATAGCAAAACAACATTCTCCCGCGTCAATCGGAGCTTTTCATCAATAACCAATCGCAAAATAGTAAACCTAACGACTGCACTTTTTCCCTACGTAATTATCTAATATGCTGAAGTTTTGTTTATGCATAAAGTTAATTACTGTTGTTATTTATACGTGAATTCACTTCCCTTTACCATAAACTTACTTTACAAATCTATTCTACAAAAATCCCCTTTGTCCACATCCATACTTCTTCGAAATGTTCCCACACTAAATCCCACAACATAACTCGTTAAACAATTTTCTTCATATTAACCTAAAAACACACTCACGCATCACTCATACTGCTGAAACACATTTATAACATTTTACCTACACAAAAAGACATAATAACACTTTATGAAAATACTAGAACAGTTTATGAAAAACATTCTATTACTTTAGTGCACTCTAGTGAGCACAATCGAAACTAAATCATTCCCCTATTCAATATTGTCTTCTATCGGATGATACACAAACTACGTGCGCTTCCAGTCTCGCGTCACCATCTGTCACTATCCAGCTCTGACACACATCTCCCACTTAGCCGCCTCCAAGGCAGGATCGGTATACGGTACTACGCCTCAATACCTTTTCACATGAATCGTTTGAGTACAAATAACAGCTCCGCCAACGCACCGCCCATTTATACCTCGCGTACGCGATACTGCCGCTATCTGTGTCTGTGCATATCTATCCCACGACTTTTGTCACTTCAGTGTGTAGCTGCTGAGTTCAAGTTACAGTGCCATAGAGTGGGAATACAGTGTTCACTTGGAAGTAGTCAAGTAGAACTTATTGCGTGAAGTGTTAATACATGAGTGTGCTGAACCCTGTGAGGTTTCCTAGGCCACTGGAAATTTCGTTCTCGGCTGTGCTCAGTTTCTAGGAAATGCACATGTCAACAAAGTTTAACGCAGTTCCGCGAATAGCCAGGGTTATCGGCCGCTGAACTCAGACTCCCGGAATGCTAAATAACGGCGCGACTTTCCACAGCTGCGACTCTGTGACTCACTGGGGCAACGCTGCTGACCTTCGGACCCGCGTTGCATCTGCGGCTGCGTGCACAATAACCACAGCTGCCGAAACTAGTCTTCAGCTTGTGCCTCCAGCCAAAATACGAAATGGCTCTACCACAATCAATAAATACAATATTTGATCGCGAGAATAGTAGTTTGTCAGCTAACATAAAAAAGACAAGGTCTGTGTTAGGCTCTTTTATTTCGACCTAACGAACGCTATCTCACCCGTTCCATTTAAGTAAATATTTCACAATTATCTTTGGATTTACGTACCTGTATTCTGTTATTTACAGACAAATATATTATACTAGAACTGACATGTGATTACATTTTTACGCAATTTGCGTGCAGAGATCCTTAGAAATCAGTACCCGGAACAACCACCTCTGGCCGTAATAACGGCCTTGATACGCCTGGGCATTGAGTCAAACAGAGCTTGGATGGCGTGTATAGGTACAGCTGCCCATGCAACTTCAACACGATGCCACAGTTCATCAAGAGTAGTGACTGGCGTATTGTGACGAGCCAGTTCCTCGGCAACCATTGACCAGACGTTTTCAATTGGTGAGAGATCTGGAGAATGTGCTGGCCAGGGCAGCAGTTGAACATTTTCTGTATCCAGAAAGGCCCGTACAGGACCAGCAACATGCGGTCGTGCATTACCCTGCTGAAATCTAGGGTTTCGCAGGGATCGAATGAAGGGTAGAGCCACGGGTCGTAACACATCTGAAATGTAACGTCCACTGTTCAGAGTGCCGTCAATGCGAACAAGAGGTGACAGAAAAGTGTAACCAATGTCACCCCAGACCATCAAGCCGGGTGATACGCCAGTGTGGAGATGATGAATACACGCTTCCAATGTGCGTTCACCGCGATGTCGCCAAACACGGATGCGGCCATCAAGGTGCTGTAAACAGAACCTGGATTCATCCGAAAAAAAAAGGACGTTTTGCGATTCGTGCCCCAGGTTCGTCGTTGAGTACACCATCGCAGGCGCTCGTGTCTGTGACGCAGCGTCAAGGATAACCGCAGCCATGGTCTCCGAGCTGATAGTCTGTGGTGCTGCAAACGTCGTCGAACTGTTCGTGAAGATGGTTGATGTCTTGCAAACAAAAAAAAAATGGCTCCGAGCACTATGGGACTTAACTTCTAAGGTCATCAGTCCCCTAGAACTCAGAACTACTTAAACCTAACTAACCTAAGGACATCACACACATCCATGCCCGAGGCAGGATTCGAACCTGCGACCGTAGCGGTCGCATGGTTCCAGACTGTAGCGCCTAGACCCGCTCGGCCACTCTGGCCGGCTCTTGCAAACTCAGGGATCGAGACGTGGCTGCACGATCCGTTACACCCATGCGGATAAGATGCCTGTCGTCTCGACTGCTAGTGATACGAGGCCGTTGGGATCAAGCACGGCGTTCCATATTACCCTCATGAACCACCGATTCCATATTCTGCTAACAGTCATTGGATGTCGACGAACGCGAGCAGCAATGTCGCGATACGATAAACCGCAATCGCGATAGACTAGAATCCGACCTTTATCAAAGTCGGAAACGTGATGGTACGCATTTCTCCTCCTTACACGAGGCATCACAACAACGTTTCACCAGGCACAGCGGGTCAACTGCTGTGTGTGTATGAGAAATCGATTGGAAATTTTCCTCATGTCAGCACGTTGTAGGTGTCGCCGCCGGCGCCAACCTTGTGTGAATGCTCTGAAAAGCTATTCGTTTCCATATCATAGTATCTTCTTCCTGTCGGTTAAATTTCGCGTCCGTAGCACGTCATCTTCGTGGTGTAGCAATTTTAATGACCAGTAGTGTAAAATGAATGTGGCAAGAGATGTAGTATTAAAAAATCGAGGAATGCGTGAGAGGTACCTGTGTCCTAAGTCATAAGGAAAAACGTCTGTGATTAGTCCGTATGTACAGTCTTAAATTATATTGTCTTGTTAAAGCAAACCGACCATGGTCCTATCGAAGACAGCATTGCTTTGCATTCCTCCGATCCGTAAGCCGGCTTACGCAGTTAATTTAACGTGGAACTCAGCGCGGAGGAACATGGCATTTCTCCCGTATACGAGGGGCGTTCAATATGTAATGCAAAACTTTTTTTTCTCGGCCAATTTCGGTTGAAGTAATGTGGAATTTGTTGTGGGACATCGTGGAATATTTTTACTTCAGGCCATATAGTTTCATGAAGTTCCAATGGGTGGTGGCACGATACACAGCCTTCAAAATGGCGTCTTAACGGATGTCTTAACAGCTGTCATTAAGTTCCTTTTGAAGGGAAAACCAGAGAGACCATCGCGGGTATTCAAAGGCGCTTGCAGATTTCCACGAAGATCTATCAGTGAATACATGCACGGTGAGTCGCCTTTCATCATGGCAACAATATCGCGCACAACTGTCCAATGTCCTGTGTGGCGGCCGCTCACGGCTGTGACTCCTGCAATGTTGGGACGTGCGGACTCTCACTTCAGGTAACAGAGAGATGCAAACGAACTCCGTCTTCTCCACGACAACGCAAGGACTCACACAAGCCTGCATATCTAAGAGGAGCTCAAAGAACTGTTCTTGCCTATCCACACTACAGCCCGGATCCAGGACGAAACAAAATGAAACTACGAACTCTAAAGGGATGTAGAGAACGCCTTGAAGAACAAATTGAGGACAGCAACCCACGTCCTGAAACGTCAGCCAGTGACGCTCCAGAGCGTCGGAATAGTGAGGGCTAACTCCTGCCACTGGGCCACCCGTTTCCTTCTAACGTATGTGTGTTTGGTGACTGTCCACAGATATTTGGGGGACCGGAAAGTAATGTCGTTTTTATGAAGTTCCAACATAATGTTGGAGCGAGGTCCAGCAACTTGGATTACCAAATTTTATTGTTCCAGTTTTTGTCAACATATATTAAAATTTTTTAAAAAGTATTTTGAACGCAATTGTGCCAGAAACTGTAAAGAAAACTGACGTAATTTTTATCTTTTTAATTAAAGCTGTAAATATCTTCCTCATCAACAATTTTTTGCAATGTAGTGTCCAAATTTCCGAAGCCGAATCGATAAAAATCAGTCGGTTCTGGAGCAATTTATCTGGAGACGGCATTTCGCACATCATCCACATTTTCACATTTTTTTTGCCACTACGATAATGTTCTAGCACTGGGAACTAACGGAAATCCGATGGTGCAATACATGACGAGTATGGTGAGTGAGGCAATATCTCTTACTTCAATCCGTTAAGTTTTTCCACGGCTGATCTTTCGCATTGCGATCTTGCATCATCCTGTTGCGGAATAACGGTTTTTCTGCTGACAATCGCTGACCACTTTTCAATTAAAGATTGTTTTACTCGTTCCATTTGTTCACAGTAGAGGTCTGCACTCTCAGTTTGTCCAGGTTTCAATAATTCAAAATGAAAAACCCCGCGAATAGTGCGACAAACACACAAAAGCGACTTTTTGGCATGTGGACCTGGCTTAGCTGTACTTCGTGGCCATTCATTCTGATAGACCCACTACCTGTCGCGTTTTGGACCACTTGTTCATCTCCGGTGATCAAGCCATCAAAAAACGCTTCTATATTGTGCTGTTAAAGATAGTAAGTTGCTTATGGTGGATCGGTTAGCTTTCTTTGGTGTTTACGAAGATCTAATTCATTTGGATGAACATAGCCAATGTTTTTGATAGCAGCTATTGCGTTACGACCCCTGTGAAACTCAATACCGTACAATGCGTGTTTAGCTGTCTTGTAAGTGCGGTACTCTACAGCTTCCAGTACACACTTGGCTCTCAAAGCACATCGCCACTGACTGTAATACATCATCCAAATTTAGATACTTGTCTTGTACACTAAGATGACAAATATCATGGGATAGCTGTAGGTACATACCGATATGAGTGTAGCATCGTGCACACAATATATAAAAGGGAAGTGCATTGACGGAGCTGTCATTTGTATCAGCTGAGTCATGTGAAAAACTTTCCGACATTGTTCTGGCCGGCCGGCCGCTGTGGCTGAGCGGTTCTAGGCGCTACAGTCTGGAACCACGCGACCGCTACGGTTGCAGGTTCGAATCCTGCCTCGTGCACGGATGTGTGTGATGTCCTTAGGTTAGTTAGGTTAAAGTAGTTCTAAGTTCTAGGGTACTGATGACCTCAGAAGTTAAGTCCCATAGTGCTCAGAGCCATTTGAACTATATTATGGCCGTACGACGGGAATTGACACAAACGCGGAATAGTAGCTGGAGCTACACGCATTGGATATTCCGTTTCAGAAATCGTTATTGAATACAGTATTCCGAGATCCACGATGTCAAAAATGTGCCGAGAATACCAAATGTCAGGCATTACTTCTCACCCCGCGCCTCATCTCTTATTACTGCCGTCTATTTTCTGTACAAGTTGTAAATAGACTTTCGCTCCCTATGTTTTACTCTTGCCACCTTCAGAATTTCAAAGAGAGTATTCCAGTCAACATTGTCAAAAGCTTTAACTACTTCTGCAAATGCTATAAATGTAGTTTCGCCTTTCCTTAACCTATCTTTTAAGATAAGTCTTAGGGTCTGTAATGCCTCACTTGTTCTTACATTTTTCTGGACTCCAAACCGATCTTCCCCGACGTGGCTTCTACCAGTTTTTCCATTCTTTTATAAAGAAGTTTTGTTAGTATCTTGCAACCATGATTTATTAAACTGAAAGTTCGGTAAGTTCTACACTTGTCAGAAACTGCTTTCTTTGGAATTGCAGTTACCACATTCTTCGTGATGTCTGAGAGTATTTAGCCTGCCTCATAAATCTTGCCCACCAGATGGAAGAGTTTTGTCATGGCTGGCTCTCCCAAAGCTATCAGTAGTTCCAACGGAATACCGACTACTCCTGGGATCTTGTTTCAACTTAGGTCTTTCAGAGCTTTGTCAAATTCTTCTCGCAGTATCATATCTCCCATCTCATCTTCATCTCTGTCCTCTTCCAGTTCTATAATACTGCCTTCAGTTTCATCTCCCTTATAGAGACCTTCTATATACGCCTTCCGCCTTTCAGCTTTTCTTTCTTTGCTTAGGACTGGTTTTCCATCTGAGCTCTTGGTATTCATACAGCTGCTCCTCTTTTCCCCTAACTGTAGGCGATATCTTTCCTCTAATGAAATATGCTTCAAAATCCTTACATTTGTCCTCTAGCCATTCCTGCTTAGCCATTTTGCCCCACCTGTCGATCTCATTTTTTAGACGTTCGTATTCCCTTTCGCCAGCTTCATTTATTGCATTTTTATATCTTCTCTTTTTGATTCACCCGTTGCCTAATTCTCCCTCTGACACTCTCAGAAACCTCTCGTTCTTTCAACTTATCCAGGTACCACCTCCTTAATTTCCTACCTTTTTCCTGTTTCTTCAGTTTTAATGTACAGTCCATGACCAATAAATTGTGGTCAGAGTCCATATCGGTCCCTGGAAATGTCTTACAATTTAAAACCTGGTTTCTAAATCTTTGTGTTAAAATCATATAGTCAATGTGAAACCTTCCGATGTCTCCAAGTGTCTTCCAGACACACGACATTCTTTCATGATGTTAGCAATGATGAAATTATGCACTGTGCAAAACTCTATTAGACAGCTTCCTCTTTAATTCCTTTCCCCCAGACCATATTCACCTACTAATTTTCCTTATATTCCTTTGCCTATTATTGAATTTCAGTATCCCTTCACTATTATATTTTCGTCTCCCTTAACTATCTGAATAATTTCCTTAATCTTGTCACATATTTCTCGATCTCTTCATCATCTGCGGAGCTTGATGGTCTTGCCGATAATCTTGTAAATCGTGACAACGACTTCCAACTGGATAAAAACTGGAATTCTATAATTAAAGTTATCCAGTCACAGTGGAATCGATGGGGTCATTCGATACTCAATGATTAGATCATCTCTTACTTCCATTACTGAAGGCAGCACACACAACTCAGCAGTCCAGCGTATGTCATCACCTGATGCATGTGCCAAAAGACACCAGCACTATGCATGCGCAGAATTTGGGATAAATTCCGTGAATGCACCTGGGACCTTATTCTGTACCTTCCCGCCATTTTGACGGTCGGTTCGGTTCTCTACCGCACCGAACGGTCCTTTTTTCGAAGGAGAGCCCCAACATTATTCTGTAAGCATTTCAGAAGTGATGCTGAACGGTCCTAGCGAACCAAAACGCCGTTGTCAGTTCTCCTCGGGCCAACCAATCAAAAGCAATCTGCCTCAGACACACGCATGCGCACTGCAGCACCACAGCAGCATGACCCCAAAGTGGCTAGCAGCTGAGACAGGCATGCTATTCTTCACAGTGCCGAAAAGTGTGGTTAGTGTACGTAATACTGTTCAAATTTCGCTGACCATGTGTTTCCATAAATGCATGATAACAATACAATATTGACTGTGTTCTGGAAACTGTTATGAATGTCACATTATGTCATTTTATTCTCATTCACGTCAACATCTTGTTTTGGATTTTACGTTTCGGAATTTGGATTAGGAATCCTCTGTTATGCCAGCGTTGCCTGATCTTTTTAAGGCCCTCCAGTCTAGAATGCCACGCAGTCCACCTTGCCTTCCGTATCCACCTTCTTTCCCCCACACGACTCCTGTATGACCTCATCTGCTTTACTCACCTCCTCCTTTTCCTCCAGCATATTCGCACCCTTTACACTGTCCACAGGCTTGATCGCCCCCACCCACTGGTGTCCTCCTTCCTTTCCACCTGCCGCCCTATTGCCACACCTCTATCTCTGTATCCCTCCCTTTCTCCACCTCCACCTCTACACCCTCCATCTCCGTCATCAGGGCAATTTCCAGCATTCCCCCTCCCAGTGCTGAACTTTGCCGTGACATCTATCCTTCCTACCAACTGTAGCCTGGCCTTGTTCCCCTCACACTACCCAGGGCCCCCCTTTTCCTCTCCCCTCCTTCTCCCAGAGTGGGTTTTCCTCCTTCAACCCCTGAGTCTCTGCACCCCATCCTTGGCTGTTTCCCTCCCCAATCCTTCCCTCCTTAGCCCCCTTCGGCGCAACCCCTGCCCATCTCCCCCTCTCTGTCCCCTTTTCTTCCCTTCTCCCTCGTCTCTGTACCCCTGGCAGATACACTCAGTTTGTTCATTTATCATCAGTGTGCTACTTCAGTGTTGTGTTTGGTGCTGTTCTCCCATGATGTCAAGATCTGTGATTTTAATCGTGTGCTGGACTTATCCATAGTGTTTCTGTCAGTGATTGTTCTGTGCTATACTGCTCATCGCAACTTGTATGCACCGGCCGTACTTCGCCTTGTGTTTCTTTTAATCACCACAGTGTGTGCCTTTTGTGTACAGTTTTTAGATTTTTATCACCCCATTTTTACGGTACCCTCTTTTTACGCTATCTTCCATTATGTTTCCCATTTTATATGTCTGTTTTGCCGTATTTCCTCCGTTATGTTGTTTTAACTGTCTCCCTGTTATGTACTGGTTTTTGGCTGAATATCAGTGTCTATGCTGCTGCTAGCCCGCCCCATATGTGGCATTGAAATACAATAAGAAAAAGAATTTTCCTCTGTTTTCCGTCGTTCCTTAGCTGCTTCAAAAGTCATGGAGGTACTTTCCGTCTATGCGACTAATTAAAGGCAGTTTGTTTATTGCCATATCCGAAACTCATATCGCAACAAACGAACTGCCTTCAATTAGTTTCATAGACGTGACACTACCCTGTGAAGCCGAAAAATTGTTTAAGAGAGTGTCAAAGAATAAGAACATGAATAGAATGTGGTTGTAACTCGCTCCTAGCGATCTAAATCATGAAGCAGCCTATTTCCCTATATGATACGTCAATGATTTGGTTCATAAAAACAAAATTTAAAAAAACTCCTTTTCGAGATCGTGTAGCGAGTGCAGCTATAGATGAACGTTGTAGTTTATAACATGCATCTGATGAACCAAAATGTTTCATATATGGAGGTATAGCCTAAAAATATTGTGGTGCGAGTCTTTCATCTCTGTCTATTGTTGTTCAGGGCGGGGGGGGGGGGGGGGGAGCTCTACATGTGGGGCTACGGGGTGGCGACAGGAAGGGCATCTGGCTACCATCTGACACTAACACTGCCAGATCCATAGTAACAAGGCTGACCCCACATTGAAGTGGGACAAAGGCCCAAAGCAAATGATGCCCAGCAATTTAATTTTTCGTTTCTCAAACATACGGAAGTCACGAAATCGAAGATACTCATTACTGAGAAAGCGCGCTCTTACGTGTAAATAACAACGAATATCAGAAAAATGCTTAACTTTAACGTTTAACGAAGTCTCAGAATATTTTACAAATACGAAGAGGGGAAAAAAATATTTTGATACACGGCAGTGTGCAAACCTGTGGCCTCTGACACGATAGTTCGTTGCCTTAGCCACTGTGCTACTACAAGTCGTTGGGTTCTTGCTCTTTATTCCATGTAATTCCAGTCGAGAGAGATGCAGGCTGTCTTCGTTGCCGAATGATGCGGACGTAAGCCGTAAATGCATGCACAAAATTCCTTTGAATTGTTACTTAAAAGTTTTAAACACGTTTCGATAGTTAAAAAGTAAGCCATTTGCAGAAAAAATGTACGCGAAGACACTAGCGATTTCAGCTCACATTCATGTGATATACATAAGCACAGCCGACCTTTTGAAATTTACTGATTTTTTAAACTCTTAATTACTTAAAAATAACAGGTATTTTGCGAGAATTTAATCATTCACAGTAACAACAATACAAACATATTTCTAACACGGAAAGTGGTCTATTATGCCTCAGATGTTAAGTCCCATAGTGCTCAGAACCATTTGAACCGTTTTTTGGTCTATTATGAACTAGCTTTTCACTCAGGCGCGTCCTGGTGATTCTTCAGCAACACAATCACTAAATTCGAAGCTAAAACCGCTCAATATGTTTAAAATAACAAATTCTAGGTGTAAATAAACCACACCCAACCGAACGAGAGGGCCATACCGAAATCCAAAACCTCTCGGTACAGTAGTGGAAAAGTCGGCAGGAGGACCGATCGGTAAGAGGTTTCAGAAGCTTACAGAATAGTAAATTCGGATAAAAAACCGAAAATGACGTTACTACCTATGCTAACGTAATGCACTGATTGGTATGAACAATACAGAATAGGGCCCTGGGCTCTTCAGTAGTTGCCACTAATCTGAAGAGGGCCAGACGCCTCAGGGACGAAATATCGTGGCAGAATGTCAATGGGATCTGGCTGCACACCCAAAGTTATTAAAAGAAGAGATATGCTGGGAAAATTTCAGAAGTTACAATGAATATAATGCTTATACAATCTTCGGTGTGTTTAATCCGTACTTCCGCCTCATTTGTTGCATAACGTACACGATGTTTAATGTATAGCCACTTCAGTAGCACGATGCGTAGGTGCTTGATCCACCCCACGGACCCCTGTAGGCACTGCTCGGCAGCGGCGCTGCGCATGCTGACGCATCATGCGTTGGGCCAGTTTGGAAGGGGAGAGAAAAGAGCACACATCACCAGCTATGCTTACCCGAACGGGCAGACACATAAGGCAACAGATGTTATTGCACATATAGTAGCTTACTTACTCACCATCACTCATCATAAGAAAACTACTGATATGCTAGCACAGCTGAGGGTAATAATTAATAAAAAAAATGATGAATAGTGATTGTGGAGGTAGACCATCGTAACCAAGTAAAAAGGATGTAAGATGCAGTGGTTATCCGAAGATGAAGAGTTTTTCACAGGATAGACTGCATCCAACCAGTCTTTGGAATAAAGTTCATGACGACGACAACAACAACAACAACAACAACAACGTCCTTAATCCCTTCAGTAGGTACATTTCTGTGGGAATGGAGCGCATCGCAACTTCAGCAGTGGATACTAAGACCCATTTCTCATGGGCTATGTGGAGCGTGTTTTTTGCACTAAAATGCCACACTGTATTTTACGCCCGATGTTAGAGTTTTCTGATACCTATCCTCTACAAGATTATACTACCAGCTTATTTTTTTTTAAATTTCTTTATTCAGTTATTGTATTTATACATGCTAACCCACTACCTAAATGCATTAGTGGGTCCTAATTTCATACTTTACATTTTTGCAGCTGTTATTTCTACACTACAGCTAAGTACTTAATTACTCTACCACTACAGGGATCTCTAGTCTTCTAGTTTTTAGTTTCTACTTATGTTTGAATTTTGGTTATTATTATATATCTTTCTCTAAATTCTGTTAGTATTAAGATACATCTACTTTATCCTACTAGCCTATGCTACCTGCAGCGTTACAGGTGTGCCAGTGATCTATAAACCTAATTGTTGTTGTCCTTGCCCAACGAGCTAATCCCAGTGCCCATGCCCCTGGCACTGGGCTGGCCGATAACTTTGTAATGCTGCAGTCTGTTATCCCATTTTTCTACATACTAACCTATTTCTTATATCTAGTGTCTCGGTTGGTGCGTGCCTTATTCGGTGGTGATGCACACCCTCCCCCTAATCCAAAGCAAGGCGGATCCCAGCCATGAAGCAGCTGGCCAAGTCCAGGGGCCCTATTCTGTATCTTTCTGCCATTGTGCCGATCGTTTCGGTACTCAAGAGTACCGAACGGTCTAGTACTCGAATTAGAGTCCCATCTTTATTCAGTATGCATTTCGGTAGCGATACCGTTCGGGTCTAGAGAACTGAAGCGCTATTGTCGGTTCGCGTCCCGCAAGCCAATCAAAAGCAAGCGGCCGCACATCCTCGCACGCGCACAGCGCCACGAGCACAAAGGGGCTAGTAGACGACACAGGCGCGCCATTCTTCGCAGTACCGAACTTGCGTTTTCGCAGTACGAAGTGTTGCTAAAATACCAGCGGAAATGTCGGACGAAAATGAGGTTAGTAGGTTCACAGTTCAGTGACACTGAAAGAGTGTTTAGGATTGCTATTGTGATTGTCGTTTATGGGTATTTTATTTGAAACACGAACAGCAACCCTGGGTATGGAGAGGCACTTATTATTGAACAGTTTTGGCCAGTATTTATAGCCTGTGCTAAAAGAATAAGAAGATAAACTGAATGAATAACTCACTGTTAGAGATCCAAATGATTAAGTAGCCCATTTCCCTATATGATACGTCAACGATTTCCGTCTTAAGAATAAAATTGAAAAAACGCGTTTTCGAGAGCTCCTGCAGTTCGTCGCAGTTTGTAACATGCATCTGATGAATGAAAATGTTTCGTATATGGTGCTATAGTCTAAAAATATTACGGTGGAGGTCTTTCATCTCTATCTACTTTTGTTGAGGATTCGATTGCAGATAAAGACTTGTGACAAACACGATTATGAAGATGACTGCTGCTAGTTACATTCCCAGTAATTTAAGTTGTACTCTTAGATTCCTGTCTAACCGCATGCTCGGAAATCACTACATATTCGGAAAAAATGGTGAATTATTTCTGACAAGAAAAAATATAAAGGTCACTGTCGGTTGTTTCACTCACAGCAATTTCATCTCCAACAATTTCACATTTCGTATTTTAAACACACAGAAATCACGAAATCATTACTGAGGAAGTGCGCTCTTACATGTAAATAATATTGCAGAAAAATCTTAACTTACATGAATAACAATGTCTCAGAACGTGTTGCATATATGAAGAGGAAAAAAAAAACTTTTGCGCCCATCTGTGCCCGAACCTATGTCCTTACATGTAGCAATCCCGCGCACTAACCACTTGGCTACGCTAAACAACTACACGTGGCTGACTTCTTGTACTAGTGCGTAGGAACGTAGGCTGACCTCATTGCCAAACGATGCTGCGTAAGTCAGAAATGCGTAATAGTTTGGTAGAGTTCTAGTATCAGGCTTCACATAATTGCTTTCCATTGTTACTTGAAAGTTCTAGAAACGTTTCGATAATTACTAACTAAACCATTTGTGGGAAAAAGTACACAAAGTCACTAGTAACATCAGTTCACACTCATGTAATATACGTAAGTAGAGCCGATGCCTTGCTATTTAATGATCTTTAAACTCTTATTTTCATTAAAATAACACGTATTTTGAGAGAATATTGACCGAAAACGTTTTCTGTTTGGATGTAATCATTCACAGTAACAACCTAACCATAGTGCTCAGAGCCATTTGAAGAACCTAACCTAACCATATTTCTAACAAAGGAAAATAGTCTATTGTGAACTTACTTTCCAACTGGATGCATCCTCTGGTGATTCTTTAGTAACGCAATCACTAAACCCAAAGCTAAAACCGCTAAATATGTTTAAAATAACAAATTATAGGTGTACATAAACCAGAGCTCACCGATCGACAGGGCCAGACCGAAATACAAAACCTCTCGGTACAATTGTCGTAAAATCGGTGGGACGACCGTTCGTTAACAAGTCCCAGAAGCTTACTGAATAGGATATTTCGATAAAGAACCGAAAATGACGTTACTACCGAGCCTAACCTACTACACCGATTGGTATGAACGATACGGAATAGGGCCCCAGGCCCGGCGGAACAGGATAGGTGCACAGAGTCTAAGTCGGTATGATTGTTACTGGTCGTTCCTCAGAAATTCCCTAAGGACCTTTTTTGAGATCTCATCTGAAATCTTCTATTCAACAATAAACAACAGAGCCGCTCGCCGGCCGGTGTGGCCGAGCGGTTCTAGGCGCTTCAGTCTGGAACCGCGTGACCGCTACGTTCGCAGGTTCGAATCCTGCCTCGGGCATGGATGTGTGTGATGTCCGTAGGTTAGTTAGGTTTAAGTAGTTCTAAGTTCTAGGGGACTGATGACCTCAGTTGTTAAGTCCCATAGTGCTCAGAGCCATTTGAACAGAGCCGCTCAGGGTTTTACTTCACATCAAGACTCAGCCGCTGCGAGCGTGGCCAGCTTGTAGAGGTGTGTCCGCGGCCAAAATGCGGCAGCGGCGACCCACTTGGCAGCCTCTGCTAGCATGCCACGCCACGCCACGCCATCCCATGCCGCGTGCTCGCGCTGCGGCGTCTGCCGCCAGCGGGGAGCGCCCAGGGCTGACTCACGGCGAGGGCACGACCCGCGCTCTGCAACGAGACAGGCGTAGAGCCGGTCGCCGGCAAGGCGGCTCCGCGCCAGTGTTGGGCAGGCCGAGGTGTTCACTACTCGACAGTCGTCGACTCTCTCGTAAGTTCTCGGTTCACGAATATCCAGTATCTCCTAGTGTAATCAACGGTTCCTCAGGAAAATTCTTCCATATGAAAGTAGGGGTGGTTTTCGACTACACTGGATTGCTTTTCTCGCCAGTTTAAGGGGCTCCGGAAAGGCTCAAAATCATGAAAAGTTCAATTTTTACTTTTTTGTGTTTTCTGAATCTGCACACTATTATCTTTTAATAGATATATAATTTTTTTCAATTCCGAAGACTACAACTATTTTTAATCTTTTTTTTGAAATGTGTTCTACATGGGCGTGACCCACTGTGGCGCTGTTAAACTGCTGTCAAATGGTGTTATTATTAACGTCCGTGTTCATCAGGTACATTTTAGTGATGTGAGATAAAGTATGTGTTGTGGCTAACCTGTGGTGGTTCAATATATATCGCTGGTGTGATTGTCGATTGTTTCATGTTTATTTACTCTGTCGTTATCTCGAAAATATTCGTAATTAATTCTGTTTCTTGAGTCTCTGTTTTGTTGAAGTATAATAATGAGTAAAAGTAAAGTTATTAGAAATCCTTTCAATGATGGCAACATTGTAAGGTGCAAGGTATTTAGAAATATGGGAATGAAGATAGTTCTAACATAGTACGAGCGAAGCTTGCTTTAGACAAGGAACGCCTTCGGGCTGCAGACAGGGCTGTAAAGAGTCTAGAAATACAAGCAAGAGTAAACAGAAGGAGGAACAAGAGGAAGCTGGAGGAGGAGTTTGCAGATTATGAAGATAATCCATCCTATGGACCTGGAATGCACTAAAAAGTTAATCCAATCTTTGTCGCTCGATTCCCAAAACTTTTATTTTCTCAAACTAATTACATGTTTTCTAAGGATCTTCCAAACATATTTGTTTCAAAATTTCAGTAAATGTTACACAGTACCTTCTGCATAATTTAACACAGCCTTTTTCCAAAAAACTGTATATTTTTGAATATATAAATAAAAAATTGCAAAAAATGTTGTGAATTTTTATTACAATTGAAAAAAAATCATCTTTAATAACTGAACTAAAATTTTGTAAAATCCCTGTGTTAAGTTGTGGCCCATATTCCAATAAATAATCTGTAAAACGTTCAACTTCCTACCTCAAATACTTTGTGAGGAAAGATGTAATTTATAAGCGTTATTTTAACATTGCAAGTATAGGGCGTTCCGGAGCCCCTTAACCCGATTGTTAAAACCACTCAAAATAACCAGTTTATGAAATAAATGATTTTCGTTTTTTTAAATCTATTATTTCCTGTAATAAACGTAGAAATCGAAAAAAGACTGTAAAATCTTGACTCTCTCAGTTTTAAGATACAGCGAATCGCAACATTTAATAAAATAGGTACATAAAAGATGACTGGTTTCCTGACAAAACATCGCCTGCAACGCCTCTCCTGGGCTAGTGACCATATCGGTTGGAACCTAGACGACTGGAAAATCGCGGCCAGGTCAGTACCGATATCAGCTGGTGAGAGCTGATCGTAGGGTTCGAGTGCGGCGCGAAACCATGGACCAAAATTGCCAACAAGGCACTGTGCAAGCTGATGGTGGCCCGGCAATGGTATGGACTGTGTTTACATAGTATGGACTGTGCCGCCTGGTCCAACCCAACTGATCATTGACTGGAAATGGTTATGTTTGGCTACTTGGAGACCATTTGAAGCGATTCACGGACTTCTAACAACGATGCAATTTTTATGGATGACAATGCGCCATGTCACCGGGCTGCAACTTTTCGCGATTAGTTTGAAAACTTTCTGGACAATTTGAGTAAATGATATGGCCAACCAGATCGCCGACATGAACGCCATCTAAAGTTTATTGGGCATAATCGAGAGGTCAGTCGGTGCACAAAATCCTGCATCGGAGTAACTATCGCAGTTATGGGCGGCTTTAGGGGTAGCATGACTCAATATTTCTGCAAGGGACTTTCATCGATTTGTTGAGTCCATGCAACGTCGAAATGCTGCACTTGGTCGGGCAAAAGATGGTGTGACACGACATTAGGAGATATCCCATGTCTCCTCAGTGTATACCACTCGGTATTCTCATCTAACGAAAATTTAACTGACTCCCACATACAGATAATGAAATATGCTCCGATACGTATCATCTTCGTGTGCTCGATGTGACATTAGGAATTTTGATAGTCTAAGAATGTGAAGAGCAAATAACTGTTCAAATGCCACACCATCCACACATTGTCTCTGCATAGTGCAACATCATGGATCCATTCTCCACCGAGCTAGAATAATTGTCTTCCAGCATTAGGGAAGTGACCATCCACACTTGTGCATTAAGTGTGAAACGTCCCCTTAGAACAACTTATACAAAACTGTGCTTAACCTGACACACAATGTTTTTAGCGCAACGCAATCTGACTTTCAATAATCCCTACAAAACAATGGCCCTGACTAACTTTAACCTATACCTTTCACAAATCACTTACCTCACAAAAAACTTCGTTACTGGAACTACTGCAATACAGCGAGCGCCACTACTGCCAGCTAAATAGAAGATTCAAACTACTGAAGGCACTAACTACTGATAGGGATAGTTAGCAAATGAAAGATATTAATAGAGAACAAACAATGTATTTACCTTAATATTCATAATTGACATCCAGTCTTACAGATTATCAAAACTCCGCCATCTCTCTCCCCACATCCACCACTGCTGGCGGCTCACCTCCAACTGTGCAACGCTACGCGCTGTTCCCCGCTGCCTAACACTACAATGGCAGACAACAATGCAAACTAGGCACAGGCTGCACATAGCACAGCCAGTGATTTTCATACAGAGCGCTACATGGCATTACCAATATAAAAATCTAAACAGCCTACTTACATAGCCCCCATGCTCCCCGCAAAAAATTTTACAAATTCTTTTGGCCAGTGGCCAATAATGATTTGATAAAATTTTTCATAATTACAATAACAAAGATATCAAATGCACACACTTATTTATACAATGTTGGTCAAAAGCTAAAATTTTCTCACAGTCCATAAAGACAGTCCTGATCATTCATCACAGTAAAACTGCCGTTTCTTTTATCAAAGTCTGAGCAGTAAAAGACAATGCACACGGAAGTAGTGGATGTCCATGCAGTCGTGAAGTAGTGTTGTCCTTCTAACAGAAAGACAGTGCTGACTCTTGACATGCTGACAGGTAATGGGCCACAACAGAGCAAACCCACAGCAGAGTCAGTCGACGTTTTGAAGAAGATTGGTAGGTAGGTCATCACAGAGTAGACCCACTGTAGTCCTGGTAGAGATTACAGTATTGATGGGCCATCAGAGGTGCAGACCCACTGCAGTCCTTGTAGAAATTGTGGACAGGCCCACTGTAGTCCTGGTAGAAATAATGGTATTGGTGAGTCAGCAAAGGTGTAGACCCACTGTAGTCCTTGTAGAGATGGCCAGCAGCCATCTGTTGTGACTGTGCAGGTGCACAATCACCATTGAAGAGTCTTGCAGTTAATATAGCAAGTCCATGAACCACCACTTGTGCACTCACAAAGTTTTAGGAATTGTCCTTAGAACCAGCAATGCTGTTATCCAGTCCCTTGCTGAATTATTAACACACGTGCAAACACTACTTCTCACAAATTGTCCATATACTATGACCAACAGAAACGTGTGCAGTGAAATGTAACTTACAAGCTACTAATATGATGAACTGGTGTCAATTACCATTTTATAACATGAGAATACAATTACAAAGGTACAAAATACATCATTAAAGAACATAACAATACAGATAACATTTGTAGTACAGGCTTTACAACAGAATAGAAATAACATATACATCAGTGTTACAGGAATTATAACATGAGTACATACATAAAAGAACTTTTGAAACATCAACTTTACACATGAGCATTAAAACAAAACAGAATAAATAATGTCTAAGCATATTTACAAGGTAAATAACATGTTATTAATGCCAATTATATTTGAGGATAACAGTATTCCTCATCATAGTGAATGTAGCTTAATATTAAAAGAAGAAAAAAATTCTATGAAACTACACAGAGACAGGAAGAAAACAAATACACAAGGGTACACAAACACATAGTGGGATAACACAAAAGGAAAGGACAGGGTTTGTTTTACTGCAGTATTTTGCATACAAAACGTTCTTTGCTTCTTGGAGATCTCCCTTCATTCATCATTATTCCCAAAAAGTCCTATCTATACCTCTTTCCTGTATTCTATTCATATCTCTTTCAAAATAAGTATTTCTGATTGTACAATACTCATTTTGGCCCACATCTTTTTCATATGACTTCTCAATGCATTCTTTCCCTACTGTCCATAGTCAGTTTCTTATAGTCTACCCTTCTTAAGCTAACTTAAATCTACTGAGCTCAGATGCTAAACTAAGGGACGAGGCAATGCAGCATCACATAACAAATTAACACAAACAGCAATGCAAAAAAATGGAAAATCGCAAAGCAAGCTACAGTAAATCTAAATTACCAAGCAATGCAACATTACAACTAATATGAGCCAATGTGCAGCAACAATAAATATAAGTCAGTAGTAAAACTAGCTTAGAAAAGTAACACAAAGTCAAATTCAGTAACACTATGCCTGGCAAACAGCAGCAGCAAATATAAAAAATATAAAAAATATAAAACTTATATCTATACATGACAAAGCTCAAGCAGAAAAAATATTACACTAAAATGGCCATGTCTAATACCTATGTCACATCTTAACATTAGAGTGATGCATCACAAAAACTTATGCCAGTAGATAAGTTACCAAATTGTAAAAAAAATTATTTATGCAATTCCTGTGAAGGGAAATGTCTTTTTGTGCTCCCTCATTTTTTTTGGATAGATCATAAAATTATTTACTGGATCTGTAGGCATAAAATATTTATATTAGTACATATATTAAATTTTATTTTAACCAATGCTGCAGTGCAGCTAGAAACTTGATATTAAACAAAATGTGTAAATAAATACATAAAGCAAGCCATATGGCATTTTTCTTAACTAGCAAGACAATAGCTGTGAAATGTTTCTCATCGTTTCATTAGGCATTTCAGTAAATATCATAAATTACGAGCTCCACAGTATGCTTTCAACAAGGAGATGTCAGTAGCACGGACAATGGCCTTCCCTTTCTTTTTTTTCTACCTGTGCTTCTGACGAGGCACTCACACTAATGGCTTGTTCTCCAGGCGTCTGACACACCTGGGTGCCCACGACGCATTATGTGCAGGTGGTCACTTAACTTTCTTATGGAAATATTTACGACATTTTTCCGCTATAGAGACAGTCTCATATACAAAATTTCACGGGTCGAGAATTTGCGTTGCAAATGTGTAGAAACAAAATCCTGTGAATACAACAGTGTCCAAAAGAAATTTACTCTGGCATTGTGATACATTCACGCATTTACACGCACATTTCATAACTCTTAAAGTATGATTCTTGGTTTCCAACATCCTTTTTCACAAGTTCGCGTCCCTAACCACTATTCATTACTCCTTACCTTATTCGTCGACACTTCTTCAATATTGCATCATAACAGATAAGTAGCATAATCAAATAACTCATATAGCATCAGCCTATTAATCATAAACGTACCTCAGCAGCATAATACACATCGTCGTCGTAATAATAACATCATAACACCTCAGTCAAATCTCAAAATCGTCGTAGCTTCCTCCAATAATTTCAAAACCTAACAAAATTCTCTGCTCATTTCAGTAGTGTCATCTACCTCAAACGTACTTTAAAAATCATGATCTCATACCAAATACATCATTCAAAGCTCTCATTGTATCACAATGGTTCCGAAAAAATATGAAGAGTTCACACAGTACAGACAAAATACAATTTCTTAAGTGTGAAGTAATCCAACTCTGTAATTGCGTAAACATGTGTCACTGACGTAGTAAAAAGGATGTTTGTTGCTCTGTTAAATGATCAGATAGCTGTGTAATTTATGTGTTAGAGAAATATGGTACCGATGTGTAAAGTTGTATAAGCAAATACCATATTAGCTAGGGCTCCTTGTGCTTGCCAAACACATGATACACAAAGTAGGCGTGTACCCCCCTGAGGTTTATTGTAATTATACCCTCAGGTGTTACAGATTACAAGAATGGAATGAAATGTATTACGGAAAACCTTTGTATCATTGTATTTCAAATATATTTGAAAATAAATGTTTTTAGTACAAAATTAATCACTCAAATACGTGTCCTGTAGCGCTAAATGTGCGTCTTGCTGTAAGATAATCTCTGGGAAGTGTCGTAGTTATTGTCCTCCGAAAGCTAAGTTCTGCAGAAGTCAATGTATTTACCTCATGATACACAAAAGTGAAATGCTTTGCGTATAGATAACTTAGTTATTACGCTTATTGCCGTGATGAAGAAAGTACTGTGCTGTAACGTATTGTTGTGCTACAGAAAAGGCTGTCTCATTGTAGCTATACCACAAAAGTTACTACTAAAACATGTTTTACTTTCCAGAATAATACAGAAAAACTGTGCAGATATGAAACAGAAACACCGCAAAAGCAACATTGTAAATTGTCGCTCATTAGTAGCGTCGTGACAAAATAGTGTAGCTGTCACATAAACTAACCATTGCCTCATCTGGTATCTCACAGAAAGTACCTTAAATCAAGAATCCACTCTCAAGCAAACCAAAATGTTGCATGAAAATTTCATTAGCAGTGCCGGTATATGTTCCAAGTATGTGAGTCTTATAGTCGTTACATAATCGTGCAACTAACAAGCAAGAATGCACACACACAATAACACTGTGTCGCCTGTTCACAATAACAATGCATTCGTAATTTCTGTTTAAATAAGTTCTCTTGGTTCTTGACTGGATATTTAACTTCAAACAATGTTGCATGTTAACAGTTTCTCAGTGTGACAAATTGTACAAGTAGCGTGAAAAAGTGCTCGGATACATAGCATGAAACAGATATTTACGCTCGTGATAGATCGTTCGCTATTGGATATTCTTGTATATAGGGATGATAACTCCCTCTGTCAAGGTCTCCATTAATAGTATGCAACTTATGAGTTCCTTAAAATTTTCAAGAATTATAGTCTCAGTTTGCACAACCGCTTATAACAACTTGTGATAGCGTGTGCTAAAAAGGACTTAATGGCTGGAGCCTGCTGTTGGGATTCACGTTAGTTCTTCTGCGGCAAAGGATTGAGAACATCTGCCGATTACGTCCCATCTTGAAGACATGGTGATACACTCCCGCACTTCATGTCGGTATATGTTTAGTAGGAGTAACCGCGATGCAGTAAAGCTTTTGTTAATGCTGGGCTCTGTGTTATGTAATTGCCTTTTGTATGTCATGAACTTAGCCCTCCGACTCCTCCAAGCGTATGAGTTTAACTGATATATGACTGTGGCTTCATTAAATTCTAACGCTGTATCTCGCTATCTAATTCTGTAATTATTAATCGCTATACTAGTAAAACAGAGAATCTTAGCGTCATTTTATCCGTTTATTGACAGGTTCTGTCATAGATGATCTGAATTTTCGCGTAATTGGTGGAGTGCTGTAAAACTATACAGTTGAGTGAATTGTCTCTATTGTGTCTTCATTCCACACATAAAGCCTTAAAAATGAGTGATTTTTCGAATTGGTGCAGTTGCGCCGCCAGTCAGTTCTGCTAGAAGGAGGAGACGCATTTGTCCCGAAGTGAAACCAGCGCGTACTGCAGCTGCCGTCTGTGAAGCACATCATGTTTAGACGTCTCATACTTCCCGATCTGCAAGTGGATTCACGCGTATGACACCACAGAAAATGGTAGGCAGAGTAATCTAAGAAACTAAGCGGTAGTATTTTACGAATAACTATATCCGGCATGCCATTGCGTGTGAACATATACCCGATAGGACGGCTGGCAACCGTATTCGTGACGGAGGTGATCTCTGTCTATAATGGGTTCCCTTTGCGACACACAACTGCCAGCTGTATCTTGCTCCCCATTCGATGCATTTCGGCCCAATAATTAAAATTGGGTTTTAGGCTTGTTGCTCGATCCCGTAATTAAAGTCGCCCACTACTATGGTATGCGTCCCGAAATTTGAAAAACTGGGTGAGTTGTGCTGAAAGGAGTTCTTTTATGTCACTTTAAGATAATTTTTTTAGGATGGTTGTGGTAAATGTCACTGTTTATTCGTTGCGAATGAGTTTCGGTAACGAATTTCAGTCTCGCTTATTACGATTAGAGCGTTCCTCATTCCTGTGAACTGCAAAGTGTGGAGGCTGTGTTTTGTATACTTTCTGTTGACCTTAATTTTTCGAGATCTACACTAGATACATAATAAACAGGTAAACTGAATTCGTGGACCGTGTTCTTGTTACAGCTACGAGGATTGTCCAGAAAGTAAGTTCCGATCGGTCGCGAAATGGAAACCACAGTGAAAACCAGAAACGTTTTATATGCAACAGTTAGGTACACCTTCCACCTACTTCTCTACCTAGTCGCCGCTCGAACTTCGAGTTTTATCGTAGTGTTGTATCAACTTTCCAATATCCTCGTCATAGAAAGCAGCCGCCTGTGCTTTCGGCCAGTTATCTGCACTGGTCTGAAGCTGGCTGTCTGCGGAAAAATTTTGTCTTCATAGCCAGCGGTTCTTGTGGGCAGAGATGAGACTGAGGGGGAGCCAATTGCGGACTGTATTGCGGGTGATCAAACACTTCTCATCGCTGCAGGAGCGTCTTCACTGCCCCTGCAATGTGCGGCCGAGAATTTGAACAAAGAAGGAACTGTTCGACAGTTGTGTTATGTGGGCTGCATGACACAGCCGAAGTCTCTAACCAGGTCCTCATACTTGGCGGGTGACGCTATTTCCTACGCATCTTCACGTGCTCACTGTTCACTCGAAACTGAAAGAGCGACGCGACACGATCGACGTGCGTACTAGAGACACTGCCCAACACATCTGTTCAAAGCTTTATCGGATTTTCCCAGTGATTTCCATTTCGTGACCGATCGGAACTTACTTTCTCGACAGCCCTAGTATTAACCGCGAATGTGTGTCAAATACACGATAACAAAACGACGGAAGACGACATACACTCCTGGAAATGGAAAAAAGAACACATTGACACCGGTGTGTCAGACCCACCATACTTGCTCCGGACACTGCGAGAGGGCTGTACAAGCAATGATCACACGCACGGCACAGCGGACACACCAGGAACCGCGGTGTTGGCCGTCGAATGGCTCTAGCTGCGCAGCATTTGTGCACCGCCGCCGTCAGTGTCAGCCAGTTTGCCGTGGCATACGGAGCTCCATCGCAGTCTTTAACACTGGTAGCATGCCGCGACAGCGTGGACGTGAACCGTATGTGCAGTTGACGGACTTTGAGCGAGGGCGTATAGTGGGCATGCGGGAGGCCGGGTGGACGTACCGCCGAATTGCTCAACACGTGGGGCGTGAGGTCTCCACAGTACATCGATGTTGTCGCCAGTGGTCGGCGGAAGGTGCACGTGCCCGTCGACCTGGGACCGGACCGCAGCGACGCACGGATGCACGCCAAGACCGTAGGATCCTACGCAGTGCCGTAGGGGACCGCACCGCCACTTCCCAGCAAATTAGGGACACTGTTGCTCCTGGGGTATCGGCGAGGACCATTCGCAACCGTCTCCATGAAGCTGGGCTACGGTCCCGCACACCGTTAGGCCGTCTTCCGCTCACGCCCCAACATCGTGCAGCCCGCCTCCAGTGGTGTCGCGACAGGCGTGAATGGAGGGACGAATGGAGACGTGTCGTCTTCAGCGATGAGAGTCGCTTCTGCCTTGGTGCCAATGATGGTCGCATGCGTGTTTGGCGCCGTGCAGGTGAGCGCCACAATCAGGACTACATACGACCGAGGCACACAGGGCCAACACCCGGCATCATGGTGTGGGGAGCGATCTCCTACACTGGCCGTACACCACTGGTGATCGTCGAGGGGACACTGAATAGTGCACGGTACATCCAAACCGTCATCGAACCCATCGTTCTACCATTCCTAGACCGGCAAGGAAACTTGCTGTTCCAACGGGACAATGCACGTCCGCATGTATCCCGTGCCACCCAACGTGCTCTAGAAGATGTAAGTCAACTACCCTGGCCAGCAAGATCTCCGGATCTGTCCCCCATTGAGCATGTTTGGGACTGGATGAAGCGTCGTCTCACGCGGTCTGCACGTCCAGCACGAACGCTGGTCCAACTGAGGCGCCAGGTGGAAATGGCATGGCAAGCCGTTCCACAGGACTACATCCAGCATCTCTACGATCGTCTCCATGGGAGAATAGCAGCCTGCATTGATGCGAAAGGTGGATATACACTGTACTAGTGCCGACATTGTGCATGCTCTGTTGCCTGTGTCTATGTGCCTGTGGTTCTGTCAGTGTGATCATGTGATGTATCTGACCCCAGGAATGTGTCAATAAAGTTTCCCCTTCCTGGGACAATGAATTCACGGTGTTCTTATTTCAATTTCCAGGAGTGTATAATATCCATATAAGAGAGTGAACTGCGTTTGATCTGATGAATCTCATGCAGTTAAGTTTGAGTTACATTATGCTCCTTCACTGTGCTAAATGAACAAAATATTCGTTAACATTTTATAATGTAGCTTTATTTCCTAACCTGAAGACCATTTGTTGAAGACAAAACAAAATAATTTCAAATCAAACAGCGATAACAAATTTAATATTATAAAATGACAGTCTTAATATATTCTAATGACGTATGTGTACCTCTAAGGGATGATAGTAATCCACCTACGAGAAACTGAGAGTGAATAACTAATGAACATTTGTGATAAATTGTTGTGTACGACTTTGTAAACAACGGTAAGAAGAGATGGGCTCCAGAGTGGTGCAGCAACTGTCGTCATAAAACTGGACAGGAGCAGAAACGATTAGCGAATAAGTTAACGCAGTAAACAGAGGATTTACTTAACTTGTATTTCTCCAAGCTTACGAAAACTCATTACAAATACTGCAGCAAGTAACGGAGTCCAGCTGATATAATAGCAACGAGGATGAGGCTCTCTGAACTAAGCACGAACGATGATATCGGAGTCTCGACTAGGCGACGTCTGCGTAGCGCAACGTAGCGCAGATGCTCCGAGTGCATTTGGCTATCTGGCAGCCGCTGGGCGACCTATATTGGGGCAGCTGACACTCGTGATACAGAGCCACTGGAAGCGTGGCTCACCGGGTGTGCACCATTGGGTCTGCCGGATCCAACACGATCATTCTCGGTGTCTGACGGTAACTTGCAATTCTGTTGCCAACTTTGACGCCTGCGAGGTGATATGGATATGTGACACCATTTGCAAAATTTAGCTATTGTGGCATAACGTACCTTCAAACTCGCCTTCACAGTTATATCAATTTTAGTATGCTGCCCCAGTCTCGCAGTGTATACATCACTTACGACGAGTACACAGATGAGTCGCGTGCTGTGAGCTTCCCTCCTTCATCGCGATGGCGACAGTTGCGGAGCTGCTCCATGTGGACCTCTTGCAGTGTAATGCCTGAGTGGTGGGTAGCTGCCTGGCCACAGACTGCGCCTCCTGTAGCTGGCAAACATCTTATCTCTGGCGACTCTGGGGCTTCATCACTGGAAATAGTGATATGCATAAGTGGAATAGTGTGTCGATGCACCAAGGGCTGAATGAAAAAATAAACCTTGTGACACAATTGTGAAACCAAAAAGCGAGCATCATCTACACTGCTGCTAATTCCGTGGAACTGTGTCTTCCATATGCGTCAACAATTAAATATTTACACAGCAGGTATATGACCTAACAATAGTTATGAGGTTACGAGAAACTGACATTATCTGCCTGTTGTGGAAACAGGCAATACAATAAGTTATACAAGTTAACTTAAGGCTGTAAGTGTATACTGACAAAGATATTGGCACTAGATTCTGCACATCAGATAGATATTAGATACAGTATGATAGTCATATTGAGCAAAAATGTCGAGTCGAAATGAGTGGCTAACATGTCAATGATTAATTCTAGAATTTAGAGAGGAGCCAAGAAAGACGACAGTTTCATGAAGGTTGTTCAGTTAACAACAAATATTTTTATTTTTCAATATCAATAAACTTCACCAACATCCGTATACTTTCAGATATTTAATTTTATTCTGAAAGCTGGCAGTTTTGGCAATTCATTTTGCCATCTTCAAGCCCCATATGCTTTTATCCAAATAAACGAGCCATCGCGTAGCGCCAGAAAACACTGGATATTGTGAATTCCAATCGTTATACAAATGCTTGATGCGAATACGTGACAACATTTTTATTGTCTGGTACACTACTGGTCGATGTTTGCCTCATTGTCTAGTACACGTATAATACCATGTAGAATGAAGAAATCTGTCTCGTTATGGCGAGTTATTGTTTTGTATTTGTGGCTACTATTTATTTCTGTTAATTTGAACACCGTTGACATTTCATGAAATCTGAATATTCTTATGACATATTGCTCCAGTAGTATTCTCTGACACATGGAATGGACCGCAACAAGAAGCCACTGCGCATCAGTACCAATCATTATTCGGTACATTTTACATGAGTGCGTTTCGTATTGGGATGAGAGGGCGGAAGCAAATGTAGTCGGATATCTGCTCTCTATTTTAGCTGGTAATGGGACGAGTGTGATAAAGTTTATAAATGTTGCGTAATATATGGACTCCAGCCTAAGCTTTAAATGAGTTTCAGAGTGGCTGGTAATCCTTTTTGTTTCAATGATGAGCCAGCCACAGGTATCTGATATCCTATTTTAATTCTTTCCATTGCTTTTTCCTATTTTATTATAAGTTTCAGATCCGCCAAAATATATACTTCTCGTATTTCTGTGTGTGGGGTAGGCAGTTTTTCAGGATGATTTCACACACTTTTTACCGTAATTGAATTATTTAACTGTTGTGCAAAAACATCTAAAAAGTTTTAAAACAAAAAAAGTTCATAATAGTTTTTAAAAACTAAATTTATTTTCACCTGTGAGTCAATTAAGATGTAACACCCCTTTTACTTCGTGAACGGTCACACATAACGAAACGCGGCTTTCGGCAAATGTTAGAACGTCGAGGGATACGTATTTTTTTGTTCGGTTAATTTTTTTTAACACTGGTATCGTCAGATATTGAAGCAACTACGTTTCTTTAAATGGAATTGTGTACTTTTTTAAGAACCCTTGAGAAGACGATTACAGTGATGTAGTGTTCGTTAATGTTGACGTTGAAACATGTCGCAAAAAAATTCGAGAAATGTCCTAGAATATGAGAGCACGGTGGCTGGAATCGACATTAGCGGTGCGAACACCGTCAAGCAGAGCTCTCGTGCTACACTTTTGTCAGAATGTCAACACATTTTCCTGTTCACTAGTCAGCACTGCAGGTCGCTTATTTCTGCTTCAACATTAGTTGCGTGCAGATATTTACACCAATGAGAAGCTGGATATACCACTTTTATATGGTGAACGTAAAAGAAATGCCTTAAAAATAGCACAGTGGTATGTCTGACGCGCAACGCAATTGCACGAATTATTACGATGCCAGTCCGGACAGGCTGCTTGAACAGCAAAAAGATGTCAAGAAAGAAGACTGCAAAATGACAGAGAACACGATGAAGCTATTCTGGCTACGACGCTAATGAATCCGCACAGTGTACGAGACACACCGCCAGGGAATGCGGAATCAGCTAGACGAGTGTCATTCGTATCCTGCAATGACAGAGTTCCCATCCGTCAATACATCAGACACTCGGCGACCGTGATTTCGAACGTCGTACAGAATTTTGTCGGTTTGCTCTTCAGCAACTGAGAGAGGACGTTACGTTTTTCCAGCGCTTGCTCTTTACCGATGAAGCATCGTTTAGTAACCACGCTTATGTAAATTTACTTAAGATGCACTACTGGGCAGCGGAAAATCCACACTGGCTCATCATGTGCAACATCAACGGCCGCGGAGCGTAAACATCTGATGCAGCATCATAGGAAGTTACACTGTGTCACCTTATTTCATCTCAGGCGCTCTAAATGGACATTCGTATTCACACTTTCTGACGAACATTCTGCCGGTTCTTCTAGAAGAGCTATCACTGGATATTCGGTAGTGTATGTGATTGAAACACTACGGTAGTCGAGCTCACTCGTCCGATGTTGCAACGCAAATACTGAATGAGAACTTACCTGGACGTTAGATATGACGAAATTCTTTTCTCAAATGGCCTGCGAAGTGTCACGATTTGACTCCTCTCGATTTATTTCTTTGGGAGGAGGAGGAGATTAGTGTTTAACGTCCCGTCGACAACGAGGTCATTAGAGACGGAGCGCAAGCTCGGGTTAAAGAAGGATGGGGAAGGAAATCGGCCGTGCCCTTTCAAAGGATCCATCCCGGCATTTGCCTGAAGCGATTTAGGGAAATCACGGAAAACCTAAATCAGGACGGCCGGAGACGGGATTGAACCGTCGTCCAGTGTGCTAACCACTGCGCCACCTCGCTCGGTATTTCTTTGGGCAGCACTCAAGGATGCAGTCTAAGACGAAGACCCGACTAAGCCCGCTCTAGCATATCATGCGCAGTAATTACATCTGTTCATCGTTCTTTCGAACGGCGATTATAAATGTCCCTCACGTTCAGCATGAAACGACGTTTCGTTAAGAAGAACATTTATTTCGCGGTGTACTGGTGGTCACCACAGCATTTTGAATAAAATGTGTAGTTCAACGAATGTATCCCACATGATATATTTTAGAGCAGTGTAGGTAGAGACAGCTGTCCGACGACATGTGCTTTACCTCTTAGGAGCACACAGCCACGTGCAGGAAAAGAGAGGTCAAATCTTTCTTCTACAATTTAGATATTTAATACAATAATTGCTTTTTCCAGCGTATAAGACCTCGTTATTTTTGAAGACTGAGCAGTTGATTTCTTTGTTTCAGATCACGCAAATCTGGAAGGCTACACAAATGTGTACTAGTTTTCATAAGCCCTTTGTGATACACTAGATTCTAGCCTGTCATATTTCCATACACAACATTCGTAGGTGAACCTGCATCTAGGTCGTAAGTTGGTTCAAGGGGAAATGAAGCTTTATTCTCGTAGCGAAGGCCTGCCCTACGGTTTACAACTACGCAGCCTGGTCCGAGACGCGTCCTTGTTCAAGTTAGCACCGCAAATGAGGCCCTCACATTCTAGGACATTTCTCAAATTTTGTACGACAGGTTTCAATGTCAACGTTCAGAAACGCTATATCACTGCAATTGTCTTCTCAAGAGCTATCGAATGCAGTTATACAAAGTATATGATTCTATTTAAAAAAATGTACTTGCTTCAGTAACAGCGCTAAAAACATTAACCAAACAAAAACATACGTTCCGCTCGACGCTCTTACATTTGCCGAAAACCGCATTTCGAAATTTGTAAACGTTCAGGAAATAAAAGAGTGTGACTCACACTGTAAATGTAAAACTTTCTCAGAATGTTAAAACTTTGACTATACAGCGGTTTTATGTGCTGCGAACCCGCCGCCCGCCGCCCTCCTCCCTCAACCCTGTGAGGAATTAAAATAATACACGGTCCACTCACATTATTGTAACCACCGCCTATGTTTGACGACACCGTGCAAGACCCATTCACAGACGGCAGAGGGTAGCGTGTCCGGGGTTCGTGGAAGGCAGTATAGTCGTTGTCGTAATGCGGAGACTGTGCGGCTTATCTGACGTCCAAAGGGGCAGGATCATTGCCTTTGGGGTCAACGGTGCAAGCATTTCCTAAGCCGCTAGGTTTGTAAATTGTTGGTGTACCGCCAAGGTTAAAGTATACCGTGCATGGCAAAATAGCGATGTCCAAAACTGGCACAGAGGCAACTGTGGTGCACCACGGGACATAGACGACGGTTGCGGAGATGTGTACAAGCGAATAAAGGTGCAAATGTTGAGCACGTGACCGTCCACATGGACGAAGGGACTACAAACAATGACTCCTCAACGACCGTTCAGCGAACGTTGTGTAAGTAGGCTGTTTAGGTTTTTATGTTGGTAACGTCACGTAGCGCTCTGTATGAAAATCACTGACTGTGCTGTGTCCAGTCTGTGGCTGGTTGGACTCATTGTTGGAATATTCGCTTGTGTAGTGTTGGGCAGATGGATGTGAACATCACGTAGCGTTGGGCAGTTGGAGGTGAGCCGCCAGCATTGTTGGATGTGGAGAGAGAGACGCCAGAGTTTTAAAGAGGTTGCTATAAGCGGACGAACTGGACGTGTGTCTGCCAGAAAAAGGAAATTTGTAAAGATGGAGGTCGTAAATAGATTGTTTGTTCTCTATCAAAATCTTTCATTTGCGAACTATACCTATCAGTAGTTAGTGCCTTCAGTAGTTGGAATCTTTTATTTAGCTGGCATTGGAGTAGTTCGAGTAACGAAGATTTTTGTGAGGTAAGTGATTCATGAAAGGTATAGGTTATTGTCAGTCAGGGCCATTCTTTTGTAGGGATTATTGAAAGTCAGATTGCGTTGCACTAAAAATATTGTCAGTTTAGTGATCATCAGAATAAGTAAAGAGAGAACTGTCTGAGTACGTTCAGTTTTACTCAGCTGTCTTTCTATCAAATAACGTAGAAGTTTATCAACGAAGTAACTACACTCCTGGAAATTGAAATAAGAACACCGTGAATTCATTGTCCCAGGAAGGGGAAACTTTATTGACACATTCCTGGGGTCAGATACATCACATGATCACACTGGCAGAACCACAGGCACATAGACACAGGCAACAGAGCATGCACAATGTCGGCACTAGTACAATGTATATCCACCTTTCGAAGCAATGCAGGCTGCTATTCTCCCATGGAGACGATCGTATAGATGCTGGATGTAGTCCTGTGGAACGGCTTGCCATGCCATTTCCACCTGGCGCCTCAGTTGGACCAGCGTTCGTGCTGGACGTGCAGACCGCGTGAGACGACGCTTCATCCAGTCCCAAATATGCTCAATGGGGGACAGATCCGGAGATCTTGCTGGCCAGGGTAGTTGACTTACACCTTCTAGAGCACGTTGGGTGGCACGGGATACATGCGGACGTGCATTGTCCTGTTGGAACAGCAAGTTCCCTTGCCGGTCTAGGAATGGTAGAACGATGGGTTCGATGACGGTTTGGATGTACCGTGCACTATTCAGTGTCCCCTCGACGATCACCAGTGGTGTACGGCCAGTGTAGGAGATCGCTCCCCACACCATGATGCCGGGTGTTGGCCCTGTGTGCCTCGGTCGTATGCAGTCCTGATTGTGGCGCTCACCTGCACGGCGCCAAACACGCATACGACCATCATTGGCACCAAGGCAGAAGCGACTCTCATCGCTGAAGACGACACGTCTCCATTCGTCCCTCCATTCACGCCTGTCGCGACACCACTGGAGGCGGGCTGCACGATGTTGGGGCGTGAGCGGAAGACGGCCTAACGGTGTGCGGGACCGTAGCCCAGCTTCATGGAGACGGTTGCGAATGGTCCTCGCCGATACCCCAGGAGCAACAGTGTCCCTAATTTGCTGGGAAGTGGCGGTGCGGTCCCCTACGGCACTGCGTAGGATCCTACGGTCTTGGCGTGCATCCGTGCGTCGCTGCGGTCCGGTCCCAGGTCGACGGGCACGTGCACCTTCCGCCGACCACTGGCGACAACATCGATGTACTGTGGAGACCTCACGCCCCACGTGTTGAGTAATTCGGCGGTACGTCCACCCGGCCTCCCGCATGCCCACTATACGCCCTCGCTCAAAGTCCGTCAACTGCACATACGGTTCACGTCCACGCTGTCGTGGCATGCTACCAGTGTTAAAGACTGCGATGGAGCTCCGTATGCCACGGCAAACTGGCTGACATTGTCGGCGGCGGTGCACAAATGCTGCGCAGCTAGCGCCATTCGACGGCCAACACCGCGGTTCCTGGTGTGTCCGCTGTGCCGTGCGTGTGATCATTGCTTGTACAGCCCTCTCGCAGTGTCCGGAGCAAGTATGGTGGGTCTGACACACCGGTGTCAATGTGTTCTTTTTTCCATTTCCAGGAGTGTAGTATCTTGCTATCAACATTTACAATGTTGATCTTTTGTAACCACTGCAGATAGCCACAAAGCCAAACACACAGAATGTCACTGCCGCTGCACAGTAAGCGTTTTCTCAGCTGGAGGACTACAATGGTGCATCTTAAGGAGCCGCTTCCGTAGGCGGCCGGCAGGCGCTGTGATTGAGGCCACGGTGCGCCAGCAAGCAGACGCAATTCCTGACCGGCTAACGCTGGTGAGTTGGAGCAGAACCCATTTGATTGTGATCCATGCAGGAACTACAGACACTAACTTGTGGAACTTTCGTTTTCTACACGAGTAGAATCTGTGCTGGAGAGCGTATCCTTCGTTCTTTCCGAGAGCCGTTGATCATCCTTAACTCACGTCCTTTGAACAAGCAAAAAATACTACGTAAATGTAATTATTTAAAAAAATGGCTCTCCCAAGTTTGAGATGGAAGCTAGAGCTTGAAATATTCAGTTTAACTACGACATTACAAGAATAACGACTTCAAAGGAAAAGTCGATGCCTTTCTTGAAGGGAGATTAAAAATAAGAGAGTTTCAATCGAAAAATTATTACGATTATTTCTTTACCCTTTTTCATTCCTTATTCAGTGTGTGAAAATATGAAAACCTGGTTTGGAACAAGATTTCTTTATACCACGTTTTATTTGAGTATCTGTTTGTGGGGAATCAATGATTGCACACATCACAAGTGTCTTAAAAGTACAGTTGTAATCAGAGACACGAATATGTAAGTGATATTATTAAAAAATCTAGAATTAATTTAGATGGTAAAATGGTGAAAAATGAAATATACACTACTGGCCATTAAAATTGCTACACCAAGAAGAAATGCAGATGATAAACGGGTATTCATTGGACAAATATATTATACTAGAACTGACATGTGATTACATTTTCACGAAATTTGTGTGCATAGATGCTGAGAAATCAGTACGCAGAACAACCACTGGATCCCTATCTCTTCTAAATCGACAGCACAGTGTGGTCTACTGTCGAAGCTCCAAGGGTGTAACTGCCAAGGAGGGTCAACCAAAAAATAGCTTCCTTTTACATTCACCTGTAGAATAAAAACTATGAAGGTAAAATTTCGGAGTTTCGATGTCATACGGAGAGATACCAGCAGCCGTTCTTCCTGCACAAGCGGTAGCAGTACACGAAGTACATGGATATGTCACTAGGCAATAGGTCTTCACCAATCGACCAGTCATCGACAGTATTTGCTGGAGGACAGTTCGAACTATTTGTCGCGAATGCCCTGCTCGCTTTGTTCGACAGTGGATACATAGAGCGACGTATAGACAAGGAAATTATATACAACCGCTCGCTCATAGAAAGATCCGTACCTAAAAACTGGAAAATTGCTCAAGTCACATCAATACCCAAAAAGGGAAATAGGAGTAATCCGCTGAACTACAGGCCCACAACACTAACGTCGATTTGCAGTAGGAACATATACTGTGTTCGAACATTTTGAATTACCTCGAAGAAAACGATTCATTACCACATAGTCAGCACGGATTCAGTAAATGTCGTCCTTGTGAAGCACAACTAGCTCTTTATACACATGAAGTACTGAGTGCTATCGACAGGGGCTGTCAAATTGATTCCATATTTTTAGATTTCCAGAAGGCTTACGACACCGTTCCCCACAAGCGTCTTCTAACCAAACTGCTTGCCTGTGGAATATCGCCTCAGTTGTGTGAATTCGTGAGCCGCCCGTTTTGGCCGAGCGGTTCTAGGCGCTTCGGTCCGGAACCGGACGACTGCTACGGTCGCAGGTTCGAATCCTGCCTCGGGCATGGATGTGTGTGATGTCCTTAGGTTAGTTAGGTTTAAGTAGTTCTAAGTTCTAGGGGACTGATGAGCTCAGATGGTAAGTCCCATAGAGCTCAGAGCCATTTGAAACATTTGATTCGTGATTTCCTGTCAGAAAGGCCACAATTCGTAGTAATAGACGGAAAGTCAACGAGTAAAACAGAAGTAATATCCGGCGTGTTATAGGCCCTCTATTGTTCCTGATCTATATTAACGACATAGGACACAATCTGAGTAGCCCTCTTAGATTGTTTGCAGATGATGTTGTCATTTACAGTCTTGAAATATCATCAGGTGTCCAAAACGAATTGTAAAATGATTTAAATAAGATATCTATATTGTGCGAAAAGTGGCAGTTGGCCCTGAATAAAGAAAAGTGTGGTTATTCACATGAGTAATAAAAGAAATCCGCTAAATTTCGATTACACGACAAGTCACACAAATCCGAAGATTGTAAATTCAACTGAATACATAGGGATTACAATTACAAATAAGCTAAATTGGAATGTTCACATACACTCCTGGAAATTGAAATAAGAACACCGTGAATTCATTGTCCCAGGAAGGGGAAACTTTATTGACACATTCCTGGGGTCAGATACATCACATGATCACACTGACAGAACCACAGGCACATAGACACAGGCAACAGAGCATGCACAATGTCGGCACTAGTACAGTGTATATCCACCTTTCGCAGCAATGCAGACTGCTATTCTCCCATGGAGACGATCGTAGAGATGCTGGATGTAGTCCTGTGGAACGGCTTGCCATGCCATTTCCACCTGGCGCCTCAGTTGGACCAGCGTTCGTGCTGGACGTGCAGACCGCGTGAGACGACGCTTCATCCAGTCCCAAACATGCTCAATGGGGGACAGATCCGGGGATCTTGCTGGCCAGGGTAGTTGACTTACACCTTCTAGAGCACGTTGGGTGACACGGGATACATGCGGACGTGCATTGTCCTGTTGGAACAGCAAGTTCCCTTGCCGGTCTAGGAATGGTAGAACGATGGGTTCGATGATGGTTTGGATGTACCGTGCACTATTCAGTGTCCCCTCGACGATCACCAGTGGTGTACGGCCAGTGTAGGAGATCGCTCCCCACACCATGATGCCGGGTGTTGGCCCTGTGTGCCTCGGTCGTATGCAGTCCTGATTGTGGCGCTCACCTGCACGGCGCCAAACACGCATACGACCATCATTGGCACCAAAAGGTGTGCGGGACCGTAGCCCAGCTTCATGGAGACGGTTGCGAATGGTCCTCGCCGATACCCCAGGAGCAACAGTGTCCCTAATTTGCTGGGAAGTGGCGGTGCGGTCCCCTACGGCACTGCGTAGGATCCTACGGTCTTGGCGTGCATCCGTGCGTCGCTGCGGTCCGGTCCCAGGTCGACGGGCACGTGCACCTTACGCCGACCACTGGCGACAACATCGATGTACTGTGGAGACCTCACGCCCCACGTGTTGAGCAATTCGGCGGTACGTCCACCCGGCCTCCCGCATGCCCACTATACGCCCTCGCTCAAAGTCCGTCAACTGCACATACGGTTCACGTCCACGCTGTCGCGGCATGCTACCAGTGTTAAAGACTGCGATGGAGCTCCGTATGCCACGGCAAACTGGCTGACACTGACGGCGGCGGTGCACAAATGCTGCGCAGCTAGCGCCATTCGACGGCCAACACCGCGGTTCCTGGTGTGTCCGCTGTGCCGTGCGTGTGATCATTGCTTGTACAGCCCTCTCGCAGTGTCCGGAGCAAGTATGGTGGGTCTGACACACCGGTGTCAATGTGTTCTTTTTTCCATTTCCAGGAGTGTAGATAATGTTGTGGGTAGAGCAAACTAAAAACTGCGATTCATTGACAGAACACTTAGAAGATGCAACAGCTCTCCTAAAAACACTGCTTACACCATGCTAGTCCTCCCTATTCTGGAGTACTGCTGTGCGATGTGGGATCTGCATCATGTGGGACTGACGGATGACATCGAAAAAGTACAAAGAAGGGCAGCTCGTTTTGTATTATAGCTAAGTAGGGGAGATAGTGCCACAGACATGATACATGAATTGGAGTGGCAATCATGAAAACAAAGGCGTTTTTCGTTGCGACGGGATCTTCTCATGAAATTCCAGTTTTCTTCTCCGATTGCGAAAACATTCTGCTGGCACCCACCTAAATAGGGAGAAATGATCATCACGATAAAATAAGAGGAACCAGGGCTCGCACAGAAAAATTTAAGTGTTCGTTTTTCCCGCGCGCCGTTCGTGGTTGGAACGGTAGAGAGACAGCTTGAAGGTGGTTCACTCAACCCTCTGCCCGGCACTTTATTGTGAATAGCAGAGCTATCACGCAGATGTAGATGTACACGAGTGTGCCGTTGGCTCCGAAAGTCCATATCGATGATGTTCCGTTGAATGGTTCGCAAGCTGACACTCAGCATTGAAATCTGCAGCAATTTGCGGAAGGGTTGTACTTCTGTCAAGTTGAATGGTTCTCTTTAGTCGTTGTATGACCCGTTCATGCAGGATATTTTTCCCGGCCGCAGCGATGTCGGCTAGTTGATGTTTCGCCGGATTCCTGTTACGATGTCGAAGATGTGAATGGGTATATAATATGTGCGTGAAACCTATATCACAGCGTCACACGACGCGGAACCCGCAGTACATCAACTCCACGTAGACAGAGCATCCAGTTAGTTCCACTTTGACGACGGTGATGAGGAGCAGAGCGTCGGAGGGCAGTACAATACGGTAAACAGTCCAGATGTTTTCCGAGACTGTTTTCAAACACAAAAATAATATATGTAATTGTTACGGCAGAGCAAGAACGGTAACGTGCCATTCCAGAGCTTACACATATTCATATACAAATGCACTCATATCTTCACACAGTGTGGTACTATTCATTCAAAGATGAATTTGGCCACACCAAATACAAAAACATCTGTGTAGTGTTTACAAACATGTATATGAAAACGTGCCTCTTAAATGAAGTGACATGTGCGAAAACGACGGAGAAAAGGATGTTTGCTGGTGCTAAAACGATAAAACGGCGTGGCAGCACTAGCAGTGGAGAGTAGATATATCGTCTTGGCTTTACAGTGAACTTTCGTTTCACACAACAGAGTGCTTGAAATTAATTTTTAAAATCAGCAAGTTACTCATTTTTCGACCTTAAATGTAACCGAACTTTTGTGCTTTGAATACCAGGATTATTTTCCTCCTACTGTAATTCACGTATTCTAGGTTTAATTACTACTCAATATTTCAGAGCTTAATCACCGGATTTCATTCCAAAGAATGAATGTACCGGCTCTTCATCGAAGAAATATCTATTGAGGAACCCACAACAACTCGCTAAGAGACCTAAGACACGCCGCCATGACCTATTGCCTGTGGTGTCACCGCCAGACACCACACTTGGTAGGTGGTAGCCTTTAAATCGGCCGCGGTCCGTTAGTATACGTCGGACCCGCGAGTCGCCACTATCAGTGATTGCAGACCGAGCGCCGCCACACGGCAGGTCTAGAGAGACTTCCTAGCACTCGCCCCAGTTGTACAACCGACTTTGCTAGCGATGGTTCACTGACAAAATACGCTCTCATTTGCCGAGACGATAGTTAGCATTGCGTTCAGCTACGTCATTTGCTACGACCTAGCAAGGCGCCATTACCAGTTACTATTGATACTGAGTCATTTACAGTCAAGAGCGATGTTCATCATTTATGGATTAAAGTTAAGTATTCCACCAGCTACGTCCGTTTTTCTAAATTCTAATTTCCTTGACCTGTTCCAGACCTCACGCCAGCCTGCGTGAGCTAAAACGCGTGCCTTTCGGCTTTGTCTAATACCCCCGGTGTTGGCTCTCCTGCCAACCTACAACTTTGCCATTGCGGAAAAGAACCCTTGAAACCGTCTCCAAGCCTTTGTGACTTGTTGTAATTAATGTCTTGAGCGATTAAATGAAGAATAACCAGTTATTTATTCAGTCATGGAACGCAGGGGACGCCGTTGGATCACATACACACGCGCACACACAGACAATTTTTGCCGGCAAACATTTTGCCGTTGTATATACACACATCAAAAAAAATTTGCACCACCCCGGTTCCAAGAACTCCCGAAGATCGTTGACCGTGGATATTGTATCACAGGCACAGTCCCTTTGACTGTTCAGAGATGTCACTAAACCCGCCCAAACAACCATGCCTGAGCAACAGAGGATCCGACAGCGTATCAGTTCCAGTCATTCCACCAGGAAGGAGGTGCACGGCTCGTGTTGTCTGTAGTTCAACCATGCCTAGACGATCAGTACCGCGGTTCGATAGCGTCGGCATTATTTTGTGCTAGGAAGCGCTCTCAACAAGGGAAGTGTCCAGGCGTCTCGGAGTGAACCAAAGCGATGTTGTTCGGACATGGAGGAGATGCAAAGAGACAGGAACTGTCGATTACATGCCTCGCTCAGGCCGCCCAAGGGCTACTACTGCAGTGGATAATCGCTACCTACGGATTATGGCTCGGAGGAACCTTGAAAGCAACGCCACCATGTTGAATAATGCTTTATGTGCAGCCACAGGACGTCGTATTACGACCCAAACATTGCACAATAGGTTGCATGATGTGCAACTTCGCTTCCGACGTCCATGGCGAGGTCCATCTTTCCAACAACGACACAATGCAGCGCGGTACAGATGGGCCCAACAATATGCCGAATGGACCGCTCAGGATTGGCATCACATTCTCTTCACCGATGAGTGTCGCGTATGCCTTCAACAATCAGACAATCGTCGGAGACGTGTTTGGACGCAACCCGGTAAGGCTGAACGCCTTAGACACACTGTCCAGCGAATGCAGCAAGGTGGAGGTTCCCTGCTGTTTTGGAGTGAGATTATATGGGGTCGACGTACGCCGCTGGTAGTCATGGAAGGCGCTGTAACGACTATACGACACATGAATGCCATCCTCCGATAGATAGTGCAACCATACCGGCATCATATTGGCGAGGCATTCGTCTTCATGGACGACAATTCGCGCCCTGATCCTGCATATCTTGTGAATGACTTCACGACATCGCTCGACTAGAGTGTCCAGCATGTTCTCCAGACATGAATCCTATCAAACATGCCAGGGATAGATTGAAAAGGGCTGTTTATGGACGACGTGACCCACCAACCACTCTGAGGGATGTACGCCGAATCGCCCTTGAGGAGTGGGACAATCTGGACCAACAGTGCCTTGATGAACCTGTGGATAGTGTGCGACGATGAATACGTCCTCTTGCATTGATATGCAAGAGGACGTGCTACTGGATATTAGAGGTACCGTTGTGTACAGCAATCTGGACCACCACCTCTGAAGGTCTCGCTGTATGATGGATTAACATGCGATGTGTGGTTTTCATGAGCAATAAAAAGGACGGAAATGATGTTTATGTTGATCTCTATTCCAATTTTCAGTACAGGTTGCGGAACTCTCGGAACCGAGGTGATGCAAAACTATTTTTGATGTGTGGATATATATTGCCGGAAAAAATAGTTCACCCTTTTAGAGATTACCAATTCACTCAAGATTTCTTGTTGCAACAGTACATATGGAGTACATAAATGGCTACATTTACAGATCAATAGCAGAAGCGGTTCTAAGATACGGGATACCGACCCACGCTGAAACAACCATTTTAGTACGGAGAATAGCCTCCAGGGGCGGCGTTGCGGGCGCTGACTGTGGCACCCAGTCGATCGTACAGATGGCGATACTGTCCTGGGATACGTTGTTCCACGCCTACTCAACCTGTTCATGTAGCTCTGAAGAAGTTTTTGGTTTACGAGTCGCAAGAGTCGCTGCTCGTCCCGTCACATAACGGACACGATCGACTATAGACAAGTCCGGAGAACATGCTGGCCAGACAAGCTGCTGCACGCCTTGCAGTGTACGTTGAGTTTCAAGCGAGCATTATACTGTTGGAACAACACTTAATCTTCTTGTTCCAAGAACGGCAAAAGAAAGGATCTAACAACTTTCTGCACGTACCGAGGGCTGATTAGCGTCCCCTGGAGAAACGCCAAAGGTGAACTAGAATTGTAGCTTATCGCACCACAGGCCATAAGGCCTGGGGTGTGGCAGCGCGTCTTGGAGAAACGCAGTCTACGAGACAGGGCTCACGTGATCGACGTTGTATGCGCAAACGACAATCTCTCGCGTGCAGATACAATTTTCTTTCATCTCTGAAGACCACGGCGCGCCATTCCATCTTCCAAGTGATCCTCTGACGATACCAATCGAGCCGTGCACGTCGGTGCTGTGGCGTGAGTGGAAGACGAGCTAGAGGTGTGGGTGCCTGCAGTCCCATTGCTAATAACCGGTTCGCAACAGTTCGTGTGGACATGGCTGGGCTCACGAGCTTTCTTATCTATGCTGCGGTAGCTGAACGACCTGCCACTGGTGCGCTTACAATACGACGATCCTGACGGGCGTCTTTCTATGTGGACATCCAGAAAGTTTGTAGTTTTACAGCTCAATATCATGTTCCATAATTGGTTCATTCTTCGTAGTGGAAGATAATTTGTCAATAGCATTCGGCCTGAAGGGCAACGAGACGGTTGCTACAGCAGACCATGTCTCCAATGTCAGGGGACAAATTACCAACTCCTGTACAGTGTTTCGGAGGCTGAGTGCATGTGATACTGTTGATGATGAAACGTCCGGTAGACAAAAAACGTGGGACATATCGACCAGTGTTGCTACTCAGTAGAATTGAGCAATATACTCGAACCGGGTTTCACGTTCTCGATTCAACTCTGATCATTCTCAGGACTGCGAACACAACACTAAACTGTTACGATTAACAGACAAATACAGGCTCCGAGAAGGAAATACGTCTATGTGCGTTAGTAAATATATCTTTTTGATTATGTAATTTATGATCCTACATCACTCGTTTTCCTGGCGACCATGCTAAGCAAGTCTTCTCTTTCGTGTAGCTAACACGTGAGAGCTTCATTTAGACAACGCTAGTGACAAGATATTTGTTTCTGCAGTAAAATCTCTTCCACACAAGATTCGCAAAACAACTTTTCGTATCAGCGGATAAATATACTGATGAACAAAAACATAGTGACCACCTGCTTAATAGAGTGTTGGGCCACATTTAGAATGGAATACAAAAGTGACTATGCGTGGCATTCGTCCGAAAAGTCTTTGATGACTTTCCGAGGTATGTGGCACCAGATGTACACACACAGGTCAAGCATTTCCTGTAAATTACGGGCTCGTGGTTTGTGGTCGCGGAGCTGCCGCTCGACAGCGTCCCAGACGTGTTCCATCGGGCACAGATTAGGCACATTTGGGGCCAAGACATCACATGATTTCACTATCATGCTCCTCAAACCACTGTAGCGAGATTCTGGTCTAGTGACATGGACAGTGATACAGCCGGAAGATGACAGCGCCATCTAGGAAGATATCAGGCACAAAGGGGTGCAAATGGTCAGCAGTACTGAACATGTAGCCCACAGCAGACATGGTGCATTCGGTTGCCACCACAGCTCCCAAGGAAGTCAGCTGAATATCCACCGCAGTATAATACCGCCCCCACCACTTCGCGTCCACGGTGCGGTGCCTGGATATCGGCGTATCCGGACGCAACCGTTGACCTGATATAACAAGGAACGTGATTAACGGACCAGACGACACGTTTTCATTGATGCACAAACCAATCATAATGATCCCGTACCAACTGCAATCGTAATAGATGATGAGGTGGGGTCAACATGGGAACACGTACAGCTCGTCTGCTGCCGAGTCCTACGTTCAACAAAGTATACCGAATAGTGAGCTCGCAAACACTCGTGTCTGCACCAGCGCATTACTCTGTTGTCAGATCTACCACAGGTCGCCTCCTGTCCCACTTTACAGATCGACAAAGTCGCCGATCTTCGCGTTCTCTGCTGAGGTGTGGGTGTCCAACATCTCATCGCCTACTCGTGGTTTCACTATTCTTCGACGACTTTCCATAGATTTTAGATGATCCATCATTGAAGTAGACGCAGGACTGCGGCTTCTCATAAACTTATAGATATTAACAATACCAACAGCCGTACTTCTTTGTAAAATATATTAATTATGCGACCAGTTTCAAGACTACTCTATTGTCATATTCTGGCTCCTATGCAAACTGAATGGTGATAGCCATCTCTCGGTGCCTTAGGACAGGTACCATGTATGTTCACCGGTCTCGCGGATTTCTGAAGAACACACTAATGTAGCGTCGAAACCGGTCACGTATTTAATATATTTTACAAAAACTACGGCTGTTTGTATTCCTTATTTCTACAACTTTTCACTGATGCTCACGACCGTAGCACTCAAACAACTGGCCAGTTTCCCTGTCAGGCAAGTTTCCCTGTGTCGATATACTGTTTCGCAGGCGCTGGTTCATAACAATCCGCCCATTGTCAGCGTCGCTTATGTCAGTGGATATCCCCGCCCGGGGCCCTTATTGTCGAGTAGGCGATGTCCCTATACATGTCTCCTGAGCTTGTGTACTTTCGTTACCATGTCACGCGACCACATCGCCACCAGGAGGCGCACAGTCTCGCTATGTGTGTGTGTGTGTGTGTGTGTGTGAGAGAGAGAGAGAGAGAGAGAGAGAAAGAGAAAGAGACCTAAGTAGGAGCGAGTGGGGAGAGGGAGGGGTGAGAGGAGAGTTGCTGGAGAGAGTGGGCGGTGAGGGTGTAGGCAGAGTAAGTAGAGAGGAACGTGGGTGGAAGAGTGAAGGATGAGGAGATGAGTAAAGAAGCGAGCTTGATCTAGAAAAAGAGTGAAAGAAAGTGTGGAGATATTTACTCATGAGTCTATGCGCCATCCATCTGTAAGTTGCCTTACATCATTTTTGTTTGAACCAGTTGTCCTCGCATTCTTTACATTGTTTCTACTTCGCTATCCCCTGTTTAACTCTTTTGTGGCAAAATAAACGCAACGTTGCAAAATTGTTGCTTTAGTTTTGGACACCAGCGTACATCTGAGCTCCCCAAGGCAGGTACTGTGTGTTTCGTAGAAGGCGGGCAAGTGTTCCAGTATGATGCTTACCACTACTGCCCCTGCCGCGAATAGTGTGCAACTGTCCGTATGCTTCCGTATAATGTCATATTCCTGCAATTTTACTATCGTGGCCATTACGATGGAGGTAAGTGGAAGAACTAAATACTGAGATAAATAATAAAACGCCTGCCACAAGTCACATGGTTCTGAAAAGCGCCATGCTACAATTTCTGTTACAGGCTTCTACTCAACTTCAGGTACAGTTTATACTGAATTTTTAGCATGAAGATAAAACAAAACTAGTGAAAAATTCTACACTTTAAGTGCGGCACTGTAATTGGAAAGCTGTATATTCTACATAGAACCTATAAAGAAGTAGCTGTTGTACGACATGCATGAAAATTGTGAAAGTAAATTATGTTTCAGTGTACGATCAAGATTCCTGGAAACACAACTGGACATCGACGTATGTTAAAAACAACTTATTCCCACACAACTTTCTTCAGGTTTCTTACGATTTCTTGTGGTCTTCTCTTCATATATGTGTCACTATGAGTTATGTCTTGTTGTAATAACGCTTTGTGATCTATACTACTAACACCGAAAAAGTAATGGCAATTTTTCACCTGTTCTTATTCCTTATGATTCACCATCATATTAATATTGCTATCTTTGTAGTAAGCAATCGAATTCGATCACAAATGGTAATGCTTAGTGACAATATCGCATTCCATTCTTTATTTGTCGTGTTTCTTGTTTTTCTTGCTGTTTTTGATATTCCAACTGCTGCTTGCACACGTTCAGAAACTCAGGGTCCGTCCGAAACCTTGAGTAGGTACACAGTGAGAGGCGTCTTCGTCACCATTTCTCTGTACTACTGGAACGTAGGTAGGAACAAAGTTTGTGAGCGCTCGCACGGACGATGACGCACAGGCCGGTGGAACAAACAGGCATTCTGTGTGGTCAGTAACGACAGGGTTCACTTAGCGAAGTGACCAGAAGCGAAGTTCAGTCTACAGCGAAGGTTGCTGTAGAGCGTTATAAATGTGTCCAGAATGTTATCCAAAACGAGAAACGTAAACGGGCAAGGCTGAGCTCGAATGATGCTGTGGCACGTAGACTAAACGACAGTAACTGACAAGCAGTGTTTATCGCTTCAGTGGCCACACCCCCTTCATATGACAGCACCAACGCCCTCTATAATTTATGCAAGCGGGCGACAACTCGATGCCTAATCAGCCCGAGGATCTCAGAGCACGATCTGTATTGTTTGTTACTCAGGCTGGGCATGAAATGTGAATCGCTCTTTAAAATTAGAATTCAATTAACATAAAAATAACATGATGTTAGTCATTCTTGAGTGCTGAAATCAAAGGTTTTCCCTCTTTAAAACTGAATTACTACAACTATTTACATCTCATTTTGCTAGAAACCAAATCACTCCTTGTGTTATGCGAAGATGCTTGAGTACTAAACTAAACGCTAACGAAATCGCATAAGGTATGTAATAAGAGTCGTATATGCTTACAAGAGATATTACTGCTCAAAACTGAGAAAAAGTCAATCCTTTAAATACTGGAAACACCTTCGGTGTACTGGTCATTCTACGCTATGGTAGCTGTTTGTCTACTGACACAACTCATCCACAAACATCTTTCAACACTCCTTCTCAAAGAATCACAATCTCATATGATTCCATCCGGCTGCCCCTTGATTTCGTCACAACCATAGAACACATGAAGTCGTAAGCCATGCACGCTGTCCACAAAGGCTTACTGCACCAGTGCCTTTAAACGTTCTCACACACAAAGAAACATGAGAGACTGTGGTCAGGTGAACGTGGAGGCAGTGCTACTGCAGAACTGCCAACTCAAGGCAGAGGTTTATGCCTTCGGCAGCTCCAAATTTTTGCACACTTCTTTCACGATCCTCTTCTACTCATCGCAACACTTGCCCTTCCATATCCACCCTGTGAGCTGTGCCTGTACTACCACTGTCTATTTCTCTTGTATCTAATGATACAGCATCCGCAAGTCGCTGAAAATTGTCTCATATGGAATGCAGAGGTGAAGATAACGTTCAGCGTACTTGACATGTACCTGCCGGTTAACGCCGTTGGCTGAAACACAGGGGAACACCACGTCTGCTATTTCCCACGTGGAGTGACAGCACATCACTTCACTGTGTATATTCTGCACACGACACAGAATCACTAACATACACTGATGGAAAATAAAATCGCAACACCAAGACACAATTAATGTAGAGTAATGAAAATTCGGGAATATATTCGTCTAGGTAACATATTAAGCGATTAACATTGCAAGATCACAGGTTAATGTAAGCACGACGTAAGCCATTGCCAATGTGAGATCCTGGAACATTAATAACCGGTGTAACCGTCAGAATGTTAAATGCAAGCTTGCAAACGTGCATGCGTTGTGTTGCCGCGCGGGATTAGCCGAGCGGTCTAAGGGCGCTGCAGTCATGGACTGTGCGGCTGATCCCGGCGGAGGTTCGAGTCCTCCCTCGGGCATGGGTGTGTGTGTTTGTCCTTAGGATAATTTAGGTTAAGTAGTGTGTTGTGTTGTACAGGTACCGGATGTCAATTTGTGGGATAGAGTTCCATGCCAGTTGCACTTGGCCGTTCAGTACTGGGACGCTTAATGTTGTATGTAGATAACGCTCGATTTGTCGTCCGATGATATCCCACATGTGCTCGACTGGAGACAAATCTGGTGATAAAGCAGACAATCCAATATGTCGACACTCTGTACAGTATGTTGGGTTACAAGAGCGGTATGTCAGCGAGCATTATCGTGTTGGAAAACACCCCCTGGAATACTGTTCCTGAATGGCAGCACAACAGGTCGGATCACCAGACTGACGTACAAATTTGCTGTGACGGTGCGTGGAATAACCACGAGAGTGCATCTTCTGTCATACGAAAGCACATCCCAGACTGTAACTCCGGGTATAGATCCAATGTGTCTATCACGCAACTGGTTGGTTACAGTCCCTCAACTGGCCTACTTCTAATCAACACGAAGCCGTCACTGGCACCGGCACAGAACAAGCTTTCGTCAGAAACCGCAACAGACCCCCATCCTGCCCTCCACTGAGCTCTCGCAAGAAACCACTGAAGTCCCAAATGGCTGTGGTTTGGTGTCAGTGGAGTGCACGCTACAGGGCGTCTAGCTCGGAGATGTCCCTGATGTAACTGATTTGCAACAGTTTGTTGTGTCACTGTGATGCCAACTGCTGTTCAAATTGTTGCTGCAGATTCAGTTCGATGCGCCAGAGCCATACGCCAAACACGGTGGTCTTCCCTCTCAGTAGTGGGAACTTCCCGTCCGGAGCACGGTCTTCTTGCGAACGTACCTTTTCGAGACCACCGTTGCGAGCACTCATGTACGATGGCTACAGTCAAGCCAAGTCTTTCTGTCATATTTCAGAAGAAAAATCCAGCTTCCCGAAGCCCTATTACACGACCTCGTTCAAACTCAGCGAGGTACTGATAATGGTGTTTTTGTCGCCTTAAAGGCATACTTGACTAACATTAACTCACCATTTCCAGTCTCAAAGGTAACTAACGCTCAAGACCGTTACAGCGTGTATTAAAAACAAACCTGATTTGCATCCTCATAATGGCGCTACGAGCGCCTCTCGTATGTAACTGGTGCGAAATTTGAATAGATATCATCTTTCATATGTAGAAACACTTTTGCCAACTTTCGTTTATGTTGCGCAACTCCTACTTGGTGTTGCAGTTCTTTTTAGTTTTTTTTTTTTAATTTGTCAGAGTAAGTCCCATGCCAGCACAACCTCGAAGCGATACGCACGAAAAGAATCACACAGGAGAATGTTGTGAGTGCTATGTTTGAGAACAGCATCACAATCAGCAGATTAAACTCTCAAAATGTCATTACGAATATTGTCCTTCAAGTCTTCTAACGTCAATGAGTTATTTGCGTAGTCACTCATAAAAGTCACAGGCGGTTAGCTCCGGCAAATGCGGTTACATAGTCCTTTGCTGCAGTTCTTTCTACCGAGGATCTTTCATGAATTCTTGAAATTGACTCTCGAGAATTGTGACAGGTCGCCCCATCCTCTTAAAAGACAGCATAGGTACGATCATGAGCCGTCAACTATGCGCAAGATTAGCATATACAAAAAGATGTACTGTTTTTTTTTCCAAAAGATATGGAACCCGCAATCCGACTTGCTGACACAGCACACCACGCTTCGATTCTTTCAATGTGAATAGGTTTCATATTAATCGTATAGATTTCTCATTAATTCGAAATGGGATTGTTTGTTGCCCAGTATCTGGTGTTCATGGAGTTAGCATGACCAGTCAGATTGAACCAGGCTTCATCACTCGTAAAATACAGCGGCGGATCCAACATTCACTTTCAGTTGTTTCACATAGACACGTACAGTAATTCACACGTTTTGCATTATCTTGATCCTTCAGTTCTTGGACGCGTGTCAGTTTGTTGTTCTTCCCTGTTGTCGTTGATGTTATGCTCTTCAGTCCAAAGACTGGTTTGATGCAGCCCTCCATGCTACTCTATCCTCTGCAGACATTTCATTTCCGAGTCACTAATGCAACCTATATCCTTCTGAATATGCTTAGTGTATCCATCATTTGATCACACTTTATGATTTTTACTCTCCACGCATCCCTCCAGTACTAAATTGGCGATCCCTCGATACCTCTGAACGTGTCCTACCAACCGATCCCTTCTTCTAGTCAAGTTGTGCCACAAATTCCTCTTCTCCCCAATTCTATTCAGTACCTCCTAATTAGTTACGTGATCTATCCGTCTAATCTTGAGCATTCTTCTGTAGCACCACATTTCGAAAACTTCTATTCTCTTCTTGCCTAAACTAGTTATCATCCATGTTTCACTTCCATACATGGATACACTCCATGCAAATACTTTAAGACTTCCTGACACTTAAACCTATATCCGAAATTAATAAATTTCTCTTCTTCAGAAACGATTTCCTTGCCATAGCCAGTCTGTATTTTATGTCCTCCCTACTTCGACAGTCATCAGTTATTTTGCTTCCCAAATAGCAAAACTCATTTACTACTTTGTCTCATTTCCTAATCTAACTCCCTCATCATCACCTGTTTTAATTCGACTACTTTCCATTATCCTTGTTCATGTTCATGTTCATCCTATATCCTCCTTTCAAGACACTATCCATTCCGTTCAGCTCCTCTTCCAGGCCCTTTGCTGTCTCTGACAGAATTACAATGTCATCCGCAAACCTCAAAGTTTTTATTTCTTCTCCATGGATTTTAATTCTTACTCCAAATTTTTCTTTTGTTTCGTTTACTGCTTGCTCAATATACAGATTAAATAACATCGGTGATAGGCTACAAACCTGTCTCACTCCTTTCACAACCACTGCTTCCCTTTCATGCCTCTCGACTATTTATAACTGCCATCTGGTTTTTGTACAAGTTGTAAACAGCCTTTCGCTCCTTGTGTCTTACCCCTGCCACCTTCACAATTTGAAAGAGAGTATTCGAATCAGTATTGTCAAAAGCTTTCTCTAAGTCCAAAAATGCTAGGAACGCAGGTTTGCCTTCCATTAACCTATCTTCTTAGGTAAGTCGTAGGGTCAGTATTGCTTCGCGGGTTCCAACATTTTTACGGAATCCAAACTGATCTTCCCCAAAGTCGGCTTTTATCAGTTTTTCCAGTCGTCTGTAAGGAATCCGTGTTAGTATTTTGCATTATTAAACTGATAGTTTGGTAATTTTCACACTTGTTAGCCCTGCTTTTTTTGGAATTGGAATTATTATATTCTTCTTGAAATCTGAGGGTATTTCGCCCGTCTCATACATCTTGTCCACCAGATGGAAGAGTTTGGTAATGGCTGGCTCTCCCAAGGCTGTTAATAGTTCTAACGGAATGTTGCCTACTGCCGTGGCCTTGTTTCTGCTTAGGTCTTTCAGTGCTCTGTCAAATTCTTCACGCAGTGTCGTATCTCCCATCTCATCTTTATCTGCATCCCCTTCCATTTCCATAATATTGCCCTCACGTACATCGCTCTTGTATAGACCCTCTATATACTGCTTCCACCTTTCTGGTTTCCCTTCTATTCTTAGGACTGGTTTTCCATCTGAGCTCTTGATATTCATACAGGTGGTTCTCTTTTCTCCAACGGTCTCTTTAATTTTCCTGTAACTGCATTTTAAATTTTCTCCTTTAATCAATTAAATTCAATATCTCTTCTGATACCCACGGATTTCTATTGGCCCTCGCCTTCTACCTACTTGATACTCTGCTTTCTTCACTATTTGATCTCTCTAAGCTACCCATTCTTCTTCTACTGTATCTCTTTCCCCTGTTATTGTCAATCGTTCCCTAAAGCAAGCTCTCTCTGAAAATCTTCACAGACTCTGGTTCTTTCAGTTTATCCAGATCCCATCTCCTTAAATTCCTACCTTTTTGCAGTTTCTTCAGCTGCACAAAAATTGTTTTCCTAAGATATGTGATATTTTACGATTATATATCGATACAAAAATACAAGCATAATGTTGTTTCCTTAAGAAACTCTGAACAAATTAATCTTATAGACCTGTATATCCAAAGTCATACAGTGTGTATGTGAGATTATGTTATATGGCCAAACTGGTGAATTTGGCGAACAGGGCGATGAGAAGGGGAGAGGGGTCAGGCGGGGGAGAAAGGAGTCTATGTCGGTGCGGAGCAGTTATAACAAACATGTTATATAATCCAGAATGAGATTTTCACTCTGCAGCGGAGTGTGCGCTGATATGAAACTTCCTGGCAGATTAAAACTGTGTGCCCGACCGAGACTCGAACTCGGAGAGCTTCTGTAAAGTTTGGAAGGTAGGAGACGAGGTACTGGCAGAAGTAAAGTTGTGAGTACCGGTCGTGAGTCGTGCTTCGGTAGCTCAGTTGGTAGAGCACTTGCCCGCGAAAGGCAAAGGTCCCGAGTTCGAGTCTCGGTCGGGCACACAGTTTTAATCTGCCAGGAAGTTTCATGTTATATAATGGTGAGAAAAATGTTAACTAATGTCTCTCTTTCATTAGTAAGGGTGAATAACGAAACTGTGTTTGGTCGTTAAGGACCAGATGAGAATCTTTGATTGGTGTTTATTAATTTCGAATGGAGTTAGTTTTCTGCTTTTAATTCCTCTATGGAGTACACAACATTTAATACGATAAGGATGTCATTCAATCAGAGAATGTTCAGCAAAGGCGGAATCTTTCATTTTCGGTCTCCAACTCCTTTCATGCTCAGTCAGTCTATTAGTTATAGCCATATATGATTGACATACATATAATTTGCTATACAGATTGCAGTAACCTCTATAAATGCCACTCTGTTCTGAACGTGGAATCTTGTCTTTGCTGTTGAACAGAATATGGGCGACAGTGTTCCTAGTATAAAACGGTGGTCTATACTTTCTGGATGATTTTAACTGTCTGGCAAGTAGCTGTGAAGTCTTACGTAAATTTAGTATGTGGATTCAATTGTTAACAGTGTGGTTTAGTGCTTTGTGACGAGAACATAGGTTATCAATGTGGTTTAGCTCTTTCTGGCCTGAACACAGAAGTGCTGATATCCTCTGTCTCTTCTTTCTACAGCCTATGTTGTCGATTAGGGTGCTATTTCTATAATTATTTTCACTTTATTTTCAAAATCTGATTTGATTTGTGGTATAGATAGTAGGCGGTGCAATGTGAAGTGGAAGGCTGTATGTCTCTGTGTTATGGGACACTGGGAACTGATTGGTGTTACTGTGTCTGTCGAAGTTATTTCTCCACATACATTAAATAAATGTTGTTGCTTACTAATGTCAATGGTAAGATCTAAAAAGTTGATAGTCTTCTTCCTTCTCCGCTGTAAACTTAATTTTATTACGCTGTGAAGATGACAAGTAGGAGACTTGGCTCGGCTGATAACCCGAAAAGACTTCATCATTTATTTAATTGTCTGGTGGTACCTGTCCACAAGCACAGTACATCATCCACATATCTAGTTCAGATTTGTATTTTAGAACTTAGAGGTTCTTTGTCTAAAAATGTTTGTTGAAAACTATTCATAAACATTTCGGCTAGTAAGGAGCTGCTTGGGGACCCCATTGCTAATCCATCCGACTCTGGAGACAGAGGATATAATGAAACTTCCTGGCAGATTAAAACTGTGTGCCGGACCGAGACTCGAACTCGGGACCTTTGCCTTTCGCGGGCAAGTGCTCTTCCATCTGAGCTATCCAAGCACGGCTTACGGTCGGTCCTCACAACCATACTTCAACCAGTATCTCGTCTCCTACCTTCCAAACTTCACAGAAGCTCTCCTGCGAAACTTGCAGAACAAGTCTTGGTCCGGCACACAGTTTTAATCTGCCAGGAAGTTTCATATCGGCGCATACTCCGCAGCACAGTGAAAATTTCATTCTAGAAGATGTAATATTAGCAACTGAGACGCGCTTGAATGATATTGTTTGTGTGCACACAAATCCAGTAAATGTTAGGTCGTAGTTATTTCTATAAAAGTGTAAAGTGTGTATCTGTGAGGCTATAAGATTATCAAATGTGTGTCTGTGAGGCTATAAGATTATCAAGAATTGAAGTGATACTGGCCGTTAACAAATATTGATCTTTGTCCATGGCAGTTAGAGAAGAGTAATGAATTGACACTGTAACAGAAAGGGAAAGCAACTGGAACAAACTTGTAAAGTAATGAAATTTTATATATTTAGTTTTAAGTATGCAGCAACACGACATGTGGATTTTGCTCAGTTTTACAATACTGACCCTTGAATGTAGGAACCAGGTATATCACATCAAATATAATGTACAGTTTGCTTAGGTATATCCGATTTGTAATATTTCGTGTGTTTTGTAATTCTGATACAGAGAAATAAAATTTTGGAATCTATCTTTTTTAATTATGACAAAAGTGAGAATTTTAGAACAGTGGAGAAGTTCACTGATTTTGAAGTTAATGTAAAATGTTCCATATCGTATTTTGTGAAGGTGAAACTTTATTCTGAATTCAATTTCTGACTAAAGCATTCGGTCTACAAACACTTTAATTAAAAACATTACACTTGGCGATAGCTCTGCCAGTCGTTCACTTTGAGAATTTTCTTTGATATTAAGATAGGCAGGTCTATATATTGTTCTCTCAACCACTCTGTAGCAATAATAGTAGTTAAATTTGTTTTTGCACAACGCAGTTTACTAACTTGTACAAACATTTTTCACAGTTCATCGGCATTCTCATGCACCACCTTGTTTTCCATTGATTTGATTGTTCAGTATTTTTGTCTTTTGCTTGTACTCTGTATGTGATTTGCGATTCTGCACATAAGTATCAAAGTTTCCCTGCGCAGTCTGACAATTAGAGACATTGAAATAGACGATTTTCCGATTATTGACAACTATGTTGAGAATGATGTAACCACTCTGCAGTGCGACAGTTGCAAAGCACCACAGAAAACTTGAGTTCCGTTTCCCAGAGTAATGTACAGTTTACAGACAGTATGATTTCTCCTAATTTTCCATCTACTCAGACTGTCGATTCCAGTATTGTGGACGATGTGGAGGTAGATTTTGATAACACACAGGTGTCAGAACACGATTTTTTACCGAACCAGGTCGTAGAATTTACCAGTTCCTCTACAGTCAATCAGAATGGCAATAGCGTGTGAGAGAACTCATTAGTGCAATGAACTCAGTCCGTTTTTAAAAATCTGTCAGGTTCCGTAAACGGAAATTATGCAGATAGTGCAACAAACAAGACTTCCATGGTTGTAAATGATGTCTCCACAACACAAGGCACAACACAGGTGACACCTGATGCGTCAATTCCTAGTAATATGGAAGCAATGCTTCAAAATCTGATGCACATATTAATGAATGATTTAATAAGATTGATGAAATAATGGTTGAATGAAATACTCTGTTCAATGAATGGTTTAATAAAATGGATGAACTGTTCGACAGCATAATAAAAAAACAAGTTGACACCACCACTCAGTTACGAGAAAAACAAGAGGCCTTCATTTCTGAGTTAAATGAATCGTTTACTCAGCTCAATGAACAATTTTCCAGCATATGTGACGAGCGTAAATCGTATACAGAAACGACTGATAAATATTTCTAACAGGTAGATGCAGCTATTAACACAATTTAAAATAATTCCGTACAGTTCGTTACAGACGTTGCCACATCGCAAACCTCACATTCTATTAAAAAAAAAAAAAAAAAAAAAAAAAAAAAACCATCGACAGTACAGAACAAAATTTTACAGATTTCGATCCCGCACAGTTATCCTATACAAACACAAAACATCTCGCATAGCGCTGAGATTTCTCAGATGTTACAAATTAGTCAAGGTCAAGGGCAATGGGTAATATAGCCTACTGGAAGCATGGGGATCATAGACAGACAAAGTGTCATATCTGCAACAGTTAAGGGCCATACCGTCCTTAGAACCAGCAGTGGCGCTGTCAACAATACCGTCGGGCCGCACAATGGCACACCACAGCTTAGTTCAAAGCAATGTATCGACACGCCAAGTAAAACAAAGCTCTTCTCCACATGCATCAAGCCCACCGGCGTCAAAATTACTTCCTTTTACTCGCAATGCACATTTGGTTTAACAGCAATGCACAGATCCTATGGAATTAATCACAAAGTCATCAGTAACAAATCAGTCAACAATAACATAACCAGAGTTCAGTATCACAAACGCAAACTGTCAAGCATATTTATTTGAAAACATCAATTTCCAAAACTAATCACATCTACATTTATCTCAAAAATATTGTGCCCAGCCAAACACAGAGCTGGATCAATTATATTGCACTAAGTAGAAACAACATAGCAGGTTCTGCCATCACATACTTTTTATACGATTTTGTTTTCCCAGACTGCGACTGTACACCGATTTAGACACTGATACACTGAATTTGTTCATTTTTTTACGTCATTTGTAGCAATGCAACACCTGAATGATAAGTACTGAATTTTAATTTCTATCTTATAGCAATAATGAGAAATTACTGGTTTACCAATAAGGTAAGTTTTAGCACCAAGAATATAGCTGCGATTATGAACGAAATTATATGCACACTTATTTCACCAACAAGAATTTGAAAAGAAAATTTTACATTTATTCTACGAAATTTCTGTGTAACTAGCTACGTAATGTACACTACTGATATGCATCAATTTTGACAACACAAAATTATTCCTTCAGTTCGACGTCTAGCATTCTGAAGACATCACACTACTGCTACATATTTAACACTGTTCTGCTTTTTGCTGCTTTTCAGGATATACACTCCTGGAAATGGAAAAAAGAACACATTGACACCGGTGTGTCAGACCCACCATACTTGCTCCGGACACTGCGAGAGGGCTGTACAAGCAATGATCACACGCACGGCACAGCGGACACACCAGGAACCGCGGTGTTGGCCGTCGAATGGCGCTAGCTGCGCAGCATTTGTGCACCGCCGCCGTCAGTGTCAGCCAGTTTGCCGTGGCATACGGAGCTCCATCGCAGTCTTTAACACTGGTAGCACGCCGCGACAGCGTGGACGTGAACCGTATGTGCAGTTGACGGACTTTGAGCGAGGGCGTATAGTGGGCATGCGGGAGGCCGGGTGGACGTACCGCCGAATTGCTCAACACGTGGGGCGTGAGGTTTCCACAGTACATCGATGTTGTCGCCAGTGGTCGGCGGAAGGTGCACGTGCCCGTCGACCTGGGACCGGACCGCAGCGACGCACGGATGCACGCCAAGACCGTCGGATCCTACGCAGTGCCGTAGGGGACCGCACCGCCACTTCCCAGCAAATTAGGGACACTGTTGCTCCTGGGGTATCTGCGAGGACCATTCGCAACCGTCTCCATGAAGCTGGGCTATGGTCCCGCACACCGTTAGGCCGTCTTCCGCTCACGCCCCAACATCGTGCAGCCCGCCTCCAGTGGTGTCGCGACAGGCGTGAATGGAGGGACGAATGGAGACGTGTCGTCTTCAGCGATGAGAGTCGCTTCTGCCTTGGTGCCAATGATGGTCTTGTGCGTGTTTGACGCCGTGCAGGTGAGCGCCACAATCAGGACTGCATACGACCGAGGCACACAGGGCCAACACACGGCATCATGGTGTGGGGAGCGATCTCCTACACTGGCCGTACACCACTGGTGATCGTCGAGGGGACACTGAATAGTGCACGGTACATCCAAACCGTCATCGAACCCATCGTTCTACCATTCCTAGACCGGCAAGGGAACTTGCTGTTCCAACAGGACAATGCACGTCCGCATGTATCTCGTGCCACCCAACGTGCTCTAGAAGGTGTAAGTCAACTACCCTGGCCAGCAAGATCTCCGGATCTGTCCCCCATTGAGCATGTTTGGGACTGGATGAAGCGTCGTCTCACGCGGTCTGCACGTCCAGCACGAACGCTGGTCCAACTGAGGCGCCAGGTGGAAATGGCATGGCAAGCCGTTCCACAGGACTACATCCAGCATCTCTACGATCGTCTCCATGGGAGAATAGCAGCCTGCATTGCTGCGAAAGGTGGATATACACTGTACTAGTGCCGACATTGTGCATGCTCTGTTGCCTGTGTCTATGTGCCTGTGGTTCTGTCAGTGTGATCATGTGATGTATCTGACCCCAGGAATGTGTCAATAGAGTTTCCCCTTCCTGGGACAATGAATTCACGGTGTTCTTCTTTCAATTTCCAGGAGTGTATCATATTTGACATCTGTTTTGCAGAAGTCGTTATTTGCGTAACCAGTTTATCTCAATTTATGCTTATTTTAGTTCTACATGGAAGTCAACGTACCTACAAAACACACCAGACCTTTTACGTGACACATTTCCCATGCTTATACAAATTCTGTTGGTGCCTTGTTTTCATGATACTTTGATTATTCAACATCTTATTAGGTGGTGACACGCCCGGTAGGGAGGATCTTCAGGTCAGTTCTCTTACCGTAAGTATAGGCCTTGCACTTTTTTTCTGTTTTCATGTGCGTGTGCATGAAAACAACAATTGAAAGAGACACCATATTTTTGCATATGTTCAGCGGACCACATCCCTTGCGTGATCTGACCACTGCAAATGGCAACTGAAACGTTTTTTCTCAAAATAATAATTTATATCCTTTTGTGTACAGCCTCTATATATCTCATGTTTACTTATTACTGACACCATGTAATGTGCTATTTCTTTTATGATGCTATGCTACTTCACTTTGTCATTATTGCACACCCTATGTAACATACTATTACTTCTGAAATTTATGCTATTGATTGATAAATTATTATTAAACTTTTTTTTAGGTTAGTCACTCTCTGTACTATATGCTGTTGTTATGTTTCATTTATGCCCAGTCTTGTGCTCTGATTTGCAGTATATCTCTTGTACTTGATAATGCCACTAGTTTACCTGTTTTCACTAAGTAGATTTAAGAAATCAATATACCCTATAACTCATGTCCATTGCATATACTCATCCATTTTGTATATTTTGCAGAACCAATGCACAGACATCAGTGCATTGTATCCAAATGAGCCATTATACTCTTCAATAGAAGCACATGAAAGTGTGAAATGTGTCACCTGGAGGTGTGCAGGCAATGCATTACATAGAAAGCATAACATAAGCAACTTATATGGAATACTAAAGAACATTGACACTTCTCACACTGTTTCCTGGCAAGCCTTTATAAACATTTCCTGTTACTGTACTAGATAAATTAGACAGATTGCCTATAAATATTTAGGATTAAGGCTATTTTTTCTTTGCATTTTGTGTTATGTATAAGAGTGTTATTACAATATTTAATGAATATTCATCTCACGAACTGCACCAATTTTATGGAATAATGATGGGATGTTGATGTTTAATGAGCGTTCATCCCCTGACCTGCACTCCAATAATGAGGATTATATTGACATATTGATTATTTTTCTATAATGATATTGTGTAGTGTTGTCTTACTTTGTGCCACATACTTTGAGGTGTTTGTGGGAGACTGTCACAGAAGCATTACACCTAAAAACATTTGTTCACCATTCCTTATGAGACTCCATATGATACTGCCTTCTTATGCTAACATGCCTGACTGCCTTTTTTCGAGGTTAATAATCTCATTTCCTGGTTCCACTATTTCTGCAATTCATCTCCATCTTTGCATATTTATCTCATGATTTACTGTGATACGTTACATCTATCTAGTCAGTAGTGCTATATTGCACTTAGTACTCCTGTCTTTATGCTTGCATATACTATAATCACATTTCTTCTTTCCTTTGGCCATAGCAGTTCTTGACTCAAGACAAATGACGATTGACTGTTAATTATTTTCTTTACAGATAAAGTGCACTGCCCTTATAAATCATTCCCATATCCTTCCCTATAGGTATGTGCATTGTTAGAGACATAGGTAACCTAATAGACTGAAATTTGCGAAGCCCCATGGGTTATACAACCTATAAACATTGTATCTTTACTCATACAATGCCATACTCTGATTTTAGGATGCTGTTTGTCTAATATGTACTCATACAGGCCATACAGAGCCATACTTTCATATAATACTGCTATTTGCGCACTTTGTTCTGGTAAAAGCCATATCAAGTTACATAATCTGATTATGAATTACAGATAGGCTTCTGAGTACCATATAAATTTATAGGTAAATGACATTTTATGATACTTTCTAAGCTTTGATGTTTATGCCATGTTAAACTAGGCCACATTGAGCCACAAAGATAATTTCTGTCACATTTTTAGCTATTAAGGTCAGCATTTATTTTATGTTAAACTGGGCAACTTTGAGCCTCAAAGATCATTTCTGTAATATTTTTAGCAATTAAAGTCAGCATTTATTTCATGCACTAGGCCACTAGGATCCCCAATCATTTTATAGCTATTACGATCAGCATTTATGCATGTAGGAAGGCCTCTTTGAGCCTCTGATTGATTTTGTATATCTACCATATTTTATATAATGGTCACATGCAGCCATACCATGAGTATTTCTTATTACTTTCCTAAATAATTTGTCAGGATGTAAAATGATCTTGTAGCCATCTCACTATTTTTCTAACATGTCTAACCACTGCTATATGCATTATGATAGGTATATAGGCCATTGTAGGTCACTATGTAGAATTATGCATTACCAATAATTTTGTCTTGCCTTGTTTGCTTAAACCTTTGTGTTCTTTATTCAGCATGTCTGCTAATATTGATATAGTCACAGATAGACTAATGCCACATTTATTGTCATATGTTAGAGTTGATATACTCACAGACCGACTGATGCCACATTTCTTGGGAATTACTATACATAGAGGCAGACTATTACCATACTTCTCATTGTACTGTATAGAATTGACATGTCATAATGTACAGCACTATGGCTTAGTCCAGTTTATGATTTTATCAGGATATTGTATCTTTACAGTTACTGGTTCCACAATTACTAGAAGTTGTCATGTGCAACACTCAGTATAGGCTGATTTAAAACTTGCATTGAGATTTTGCTACGTTCCACTATGTTCCACTACCTTACCTGTCTTACTGCTTCCCACCTCCCATCATCCAATTTCCTCTCTCTGCTCATGGCATTGGAGCTATTAGATATCACCATTCATACTTCAATGTGGCTATGCACAATATGAATCGTCAGAGAATCTTCAGTTGCAAATTTAGTGATGATAATGATCATCATAATACTGAGGTACTGAGATTAACCAGCTTTGGATGTTGGTAAATATGGTGTCAAGTACCAACTGTACCTTTGTACTGGAATGTGTTTAGCTGTTCTTGGACCAACCTACTATGGCCAATTCTCAGATGTGAGACTGCAAATAAATGTAGTTTATAATGCAACCACTTCTACATAGTTTTAGTCTTCAGCCATGGACCAACCTTTCGTTAACCATTTCCCATTATTTTATTGACAACTAGGTATACACTTTACTCTTAGTTTCACTCATGTTATGCATCTTCTAGCAACATGAATTTTGTATATGACACAACCAAACTTTAAATTTACTGCTTATGCACCAGGGCACCAGTTTCCTCAAGAGCTCAATGATTCGTACTGTCTTTAGGATTACATTGTAATGATTATGCAATACCAATTATTCATATTGTAAATACTGATGTAAAAATTTGCCCTACGTTTGATGTGCAGTGCCCATCCAAACTATGGCAAATTTAACAAACCCTGCTGGAGGGTTATGTGAGGGGTCCACTTGTACACTGAGTCCGATTTTGTAATATAATTCATGAAAAATTACTTGAAACGCTTATCATATGTAGAAGAGATTGTATCTTTGACACCACAGAACCAAAGATGTTGCCTGAGTGGCAAAAGCGATTGTAAGTTGCAGCACACAGAGCGCTGTAGCAGTTTTAAGACTTAAAGCTAGTGTCTAGCTGTGAGATTTTCGTTGTTGGTCTATGGACGCAGCATAATACAGTTTTTATAAAATGAAGTGATGAATGATATTGTTTGTGCTCACACAGAGCCAGTAAATGTTAGGTTGTAGTTATTTCTATAAAAGTGCAAAGTGTGTATTTGTGAGACTATAAGATTATCAAGAATTAAAGTGATACTGATCATTAACAAATACTGACCATTGTCCATGGCAATTAGAGAAGAGTAATGAATTGATACTGTAACTCAATGGGAAAGCAACTGGAACAAATTTGTAAGGTAATGAAATTTTGTATATATAGTTTTAAGTATGCAGCAACACGACATATGGATTTCGCCCAATTTTATAATACTGATCCTTTAATGTAGGAACTAGGTATTTTCCATCAGATTTAATGTATAGGTTGATTAGGTACATTCTATTTGGTGAGACAGTAGCTCATCTGACTGAGGGTAAAGCAGATTTGCATAAGCAAGTGAGTACTTTGACAGCAGACAGTACGTGAATACCACATGAGTTATAGGAAGTCAAGGAGAGAAAAGCTTCTTGCAGTGTAGTCACCCCTTCATTGAATTCGACTGCAAATAGTCTGATTACACCTTTGTCAGGCAAGACGACCGAGGATGTGTTAGTGTCCATAGATAATTGGAAGCTGCTGTGAATTTGGGGGTCTGAACAGACTGAGTACTGATGCAGATAGCCATATTACGCTTAGTGGGTAAGGTGAAAACGTACGTAATGTACCATGAGGAGTTGAATAAAGCAGCTACATTTTTGAGCATATGAAGAAGGAAATCCGCAGCACTACTGCAAACAGAACAGTACTTAATGGGGAATGAGGAGGCAGCCAGGGTTATCCTATGAGAGGCTGAACACAGAGTACAAAATGTTTTTTCTTAGGAGGCTTCCATCCAATTTGTTGAGGAGGATATGGATGGAATACCCAAAAGATTTGGCTGCTACCATCATAGTAGCTACACCATTAGACGTAGATACAACAATGCGAGTGAAAGACAAATGAGGCGTTTTTCCATGGACGTAGTCTTAAGCATATTGGCACATAGTCCACATTCGGAAGCAATTCCGCCAGCCACAATGCCATGAGTGCAGAGTGGTCGAACACCACGCACAGTGTTATAGTAATAAGAGACATAATGGATAAGGGCATTGGAAAAGTTTGTTAAACACCAACGGGGATTACAAACCCGCTGTACCTCATTCCTGATAGAATTCAGTGCTACATACACATATGCAGAAGTGGTATGTTCCTTGTTGGACTAATAAAATAATGGAATGAAACATAAGTTTTTAGTGTCTATGGGGGCTCATGTGTCTTTGGCGAGCCTGAATAGGGGGAGACTAAATTCTCCACGTTATCGGCTGCATAGAGCAGCAGCATCGCTAGGTTCAATGTTGTGCAGTTTTTGCACTGGAGCAAAGTACTGGGTGAGCACAAAGTCTTGCCCTGATTATAACAATTTATTACAGAATAACTGTTTGACAGAATAATTTACATTTGATACCGTTACATAGGTTAGTGTTACTAGTTTTTTTTTTAACCACTCACGTTAGTAAACCTCAACGTGTCCTCCCTTGGTAGCTCGGAGAATGTCGAGGCGGTATTCCAGTTAACGCCAGGTGTTTCGTAACACGTGTTCTGTCACAGTACCCACAGCAGCTTGTATCCTAGCCTTCAGTTCGTCGACGTCAGCAACTGGTGTGACAAAGATTCTGTCCTTCATTTAGCCCCAGAAAAAAAGTCAAGGGGCGTAATGTCTGGAGTGCGGGGTGGCCAAGGTGTTGGACCGTTCCTTCCAGTCCACCGATCCGGAAATGTTTCATCCAGGAAATCACGCACTATGAAAGCCCAGAAGGGAGGCGCGGGGAGGGGGGGGGGTTGCTCCATCTTGCTGGAAAAGTATCCGTGGGTGATATTCTTCTAACTGTGGGGCAATGAACTGTTGCAAATCGTCTAAGTAAATGTTATAAATGTTAGCGGTAATGGATTTTTCCGCGAAGATAAACGGTCCAAAAACCTTGTTATGCATGAGGCCGCACCAAACATTCACTTTTTCGATGTCTCGCTGTAACTGTACAGTAGCATGTGGAGACTCTGAACCCCATATACGGACATTATGCCTACTTACCGTTCCACTGACATGTAAGGTGGATTCATCGGTGAAGCATGTGCGATTTAAGTAATCGTTAACGCCATCAATCCTGTTGAGAATTTCAGTTGCAAATTCAGCATGTGCCAGCAAATCATTCAGTTGCAATGCCTGCACGATTTGCACTTTGTAAGCATGCAACCTAAGCCTTTCATGAAGAATCTTCACCACACTTGCTTGCAGTATTTAAAGTTCACATGTTGCTTGACGAGTTGATTTAGACGGACCCCGTGGAAACGATTGCCTTTATTGAGTTTCAATTCCCCCCGAAGGGGGCGGGCTGGCAGCAGCTTAGTACGCCACTCTTCAGTCTACATAATTTTTAAATCATAAGTAGAAGATAATAAACAATAAAAGCAGGCGATAAAAACGGTGGCTTAAATTGTAAAGTGGCGGGAAACAGTGGAAGTTAAAACATAAAACAAAGGGTTGGCGGTGCTAATAAAATATACAGGAAGCAGACAGGTAAAATAGTAGATAAACAATTAAAAAACACGGCGAGTCTCTTTTCTGTTCGAAAGAGATATAAAAATCACACCTAGCGATAGTATGATTTCCGTTCGCAACACTTCGGAAAAGACTCACAACACTTAACACCACTTTGAAACACTGCACTAAAAAGTTGGCATGAAGATGACACAGCACAGCCAAGGGCAGATTGGGGGGGGGGGACCTGGACAGATGAGGGGAAAAAAGGGTGAGGAGAGGAAAAACGAAGTGGGGAGGGGGAGAACTGACAGAGGGAGAGGACTCACAAGGGCAATGGGGGGCAGGGCAGACGTGGAAGGGAGTGGAGAGAGGTAGAGGAGGGGGATACAAAAGGACTTGGGGGAGAGAAGGGGAAAGGAGATGAAGAGTGTAGATGTGGAGGGTAGGGGGTACACCACAGTGAAGGCACGGCAGAGGGCGGGGGTTGAAGAGGAGAGGAGCAACTAGGGGATGAGGGTGATCAAGCTGGCGGGAGGTGTAGAGGATGCAGATATGTTCGAGGAATAGGAGCAGATAGGGGAAAGGAATCAGGTTCCCACCTGGGGAACAGGAGGCGTATACAGAAGGCGAGGTGGAGTGCATGGCACTCAAGGATGTGGAGGGACTTACAGAATTTGGGAGGGGGCAGACATCCAGGCAGGACTGGCATAACAGAGGATAGGATGGATTAAGGATTTGTAGGTGTGGAGGATGGGAGTGGGGTTCAACCCCCATGTGTGGCCAGAGAGGAGTCTGAGAAGTTGGAACTGGTTGAGAGCTTTGGATTGGATAGAGCAGAGATGAAGGATTCAGGTGAGGTGACGGTCAACGGTGAGGCCAAGGTAGGTGAGGGTGCAGGAGAGGTGGACAGGACAGGTGCAGATGGTAAGGGAGAAATCAAGGAGCCGGAACGAGTGAATGGTACGACCTACGATGATTGCCTGGATCTTGGAAGGATTGATTTCCAGGAGCCACTGGTTACACAATGTAAAAAGGTCAAGATGATTCTGGAGAAGGCGTTGAGACCGTAGAAGGATAGGAGCGAGGGGAGGAATATGATGTCATTGGCATACTGCAGGAGGTGTACTGGATGGAGGGGGGTTGGGGCAAATATGACGTGTAGAGGAGGTAGAGGAGAGGGGAGAAGACAGAGCCCTGGGGCACACCTGCAGAGAGTTAGAAGCTGTGGGAATCGGCGTTATGGATGGTAACACGGGAGGGGCAGTGGGAGAGTGAGGAGGGAAAAGGATGGATGTAGTTGACAGGAAGGGCGTGGGTCCAGAGTTTAAACAGGAGACCAGGAAGCCAGACACAGTCGTAGGCCTTTTTGAGGCCTAGGGAGACAAAAATGGCAGAGCGACGGGAGTTAAGCTGGAGGGAGAGGAGATGAGTGAGATGTAGGAGTTGGTCATCAGCAGAGAAGGAAGGTCAAAAGCCACATTGGGTGCTGCGGAAGAGGTGGTGTCAGTGGAGGTGGTGATGGATGTGCTGGGTAAGGTTGTATTCCAAGAGCTTGCTGAACACTGAGGTGAGACACATAAAGCGATAGGAAGAGGCATCAGATGGAGGCTTGTTGTGTTTGGAGAACATGAGGATATGGGAGGTTTTTCACAGGTCAGGGTAGAAGCCAGTGGCAAGGATTACGTTGTAGAGGGTGGCAAGGACTGCAAGGAAGGAGGTGTGCAGTGTTTGAGGTAGCAGTAGGTAACACGGTTGTGGCCGGGAGCAGTGTTGCGTTTAGTGCGGAGTGTGACGCTGATGTCCTGTGTAGTGATGGAAGTGTTAAGTTCAGATGGTGGTGTGTGGCCCAAGTGCTGGAAGCTAGGAGGAAAGGGAGGAACAGAGGAATCCGTGCGGTCGATGACATCAGGGAAGAGGTAATAATCAAATTGGGGATCATCTGGGATGGAAAAAGTATTGGATAGGTGGGAGGCAAAGTGGTTGGCCTTACTGAGGTTGTCAGGAAAGGGACGGTCACCAAGAGGAGAGGGTATTGGGAGGCAGGGTGGTTCCCAGTAAGGCGATGGAAAGCAGACCAATACTTGAAAGAGTTTATTGGGGAGTGGTGTTGAGTTGTGTACATATCTGTTGCCAAGCACGGTATTTCTTTGCAGTAAGCATGTTGCTGATGTGTCGCTGTAATTGCCGGTCACGGGTGAGTGTATGATTGCTGAACACGATCAACAGTTGCATCACTCACACCAGGCATGCCACTTCGAGGATGATCTTCAATGCTGCCTGATTCGTTTGCATACCATCGCCTTATTGATTTAATGTCAGGAGGGCTGTGTCCATAAGAAGCCCGAAATTTACGCTGAACACTGATGGGCGATTTCGTTTTCTGAAACCAAAGCACGCGCTCCTGCTTCGACGCCATTTCGCCAGCAACTAACGTGACCTAACAGACCGCGTCGGTGTTGCATACCACTAGCGCCATCTATTGGCCACAACAACTAGCAACACTAACCTATGTAACGGCATGCCTGGTAGAAGTGGTGCGAGAAGCACGTATTTTATTCTATTGTCTGGCACACCGCCATATTTCATGTTATAGAAGAATACTGCGAGTTGCAACCAGACTAGGCACTCGATTCTGTAAAGAATTTACATTTATAAAAGTAAGTAGGATTATGAACTGTAGGCTTATTCATTGAATATATCTGATTTAACTAACTGTGTAACTTTTTTATGTTTAGTAGACAATCACCTTTGTACGACGTATTGGCATGGCTGGCAAATTATTGAAATATTGAGATTTAGATTATGAGTCCGCACCTACCGCAGCAGTCTTTGGAAACGATTTATTTACGAAGTCCGATTATTTCAGTTTTATTTCACGGTCAACTACGAGTAACATTGCCTTTACGAAAAAGCCATTGTCAAGCGTCTGATACCGAATAATTAAACGTCCACGTTCCAGATAAGCAAATATCAATTACAATTACAATCACCATCATACAGATAGAAAAATTAATATTTAAATAATATTTTTTATTTTATTTATTTTATATTGGCGACTGCGTGTCGGACTTGTTATTTTGTCATTTGTTACATTGTTCTCTTTGTTTCATGTGAAAAATCAACTTTCTGGACCTGGACGTGAATGTATGAGAGATAACAAAAAAATCTGAAGATATTTTCCAATTCTAAAATTTTGCGGGAAGACGCAATGAAACTTCCAGCAAAATAAGGTAAGACGCAGCATCTTTGCATTAGCAGGCTTGACCAGACGTATAATTCAGTGTATTAGCTTTTCAGTAGATTCTGTAGTGTTTCTTTCGTGCATAACAGTTTTCAGTGATAAATTTCATTCTCAGTACTTTTCCTTAAACAATAACGTATGCAACAATACCAATACACGAGTGTACAATATGGCCGACTTCTGTACGATACGTAGTAACATGGACAGCAGCCATTACCAATAATCTCAAATTCAGTTTATATTTTTAAATTAACAGACAGCCATTGTTGCTACGAGCGATTCATGCTCAACTGCATTTTATTTTAAAATCAGTGTCAAATATTTTCTTGAAACATATATCACGTGTGGCATGGTAATAACTAGAAATCAATACGCAAAAATGGAACAGCGAAGACGTACTATTCAGACGCAATCCGACTCGGACGAGAGACAAATGTTAGAAAATGACTTTACGACAGCAACCGGTAGTGACGATTTATCAAACATTGACGCAAGTGTTGACGGAAATTTTGGCAATAGGGCGTCCACTACAAAAATTTCAAAGTCTCAGTCAGAGCCCATGTTGATGCATGACGTCACGTCTAATGACGCGACGGGGGCACAGACCTTGCAAACAGTAAACATTGCCGACATGTTACAAATGCTAATGAAACAAAACGCAGAAAATATGGCATACATAAGGAAACAGAACGCCGAAAACATGGCAACCTTACAGACACAAAATGACGCAATTAAATCTGACCTCATAGCACTCAAGACAGGTAATGACACTTTATGTAAACGTGTGGAACTTATAGACGCCACACTGACCAAACAGATGACTGAACTCAGTACTAAATTTTCCCAGCTTAATACGAGACAAGAAAAGACTACAACTGACGTAGCACTTTTACAGACACAAGTAAAAAACCTTAATGTCACGTGTGAAGTTCTTACTGAACAAATTCAAACATATCCTTCAGTACATGACAACCTTGAAAAACGAATTACTGACGTACAGAATAAATTTGACAATGTTGAACAACACCTGACTGACATCTTACAATCTGATGCCACAGCTCATTTTCAAAATATTAATAAAGAATTTCATGATTGGGTAGTGAACAAAGACAAACATTTTGATAGATGCTTACGTGAAAATTTACCAACAATTGTGCACGACTCCGTAGCGCAATACATTACTAATAACAAACAGCTGATCAGTGACGCAGTACAATCCGTCACTGCACCCATGAGACAATTCACCGATCGACCACAGTCTGAATGTAACGAAAATATCAGTCAAAATGCACAGTTCAGGAACCAATATACATTCGAGTATGACACACACATACCGCACACGACAAACACACAAGAACAAAACACACCACGACTACAACACATACCACGATGTGCAAACACAAACACAAGCTATTATCATGGTAAACCACAGCAACATTATCGTAATTACTCGCCAGCTGAACATACCAGTAATTACAGTGGAATAAATCCATATCACAATGCGAAGGAAGAAGAAAGCTTAATGAAACACAGGCAATTTCAGATTTTTATCCCAGAAAAACGAACCATTCATCCGGTGATTTTTCTTAAATCTTTTAGTAACGCATTTCCACGCACTTGGAGTGACCGGAAAAAGATTTCATATATTGTCGGTTACATCCAAGGCGATGCAGCTGTCTGGGCATACAGTCAAGCTGACGTATGTACCACGTACAGTGAGTTTGAGCGTGCTTTTCTGAACAAATTCTGGTCGCAATCCGTCCAGGAGCGACTCAGAAGACAAATTTTAGAACCTGAAACTTTTAACAGTAAAAATGGCAACTTACGCAGATATTTTGAAAAATACTTGAACATGGGACACTTTTTAGACGAACCAGTCGCAACGCGTGATATACTCCGTGTGTTGAAGGCCAAATTGCCTTTCAACATTAAAGAAAAACTCCTACATATCCCGGATGACGATTCAGATTATTTTTTAACAGCCTTAGATTCGGTTGACATGTTACTTGAAGATCAGCGCTTCGCGCGGCAAAACAGCAGCCACAATGTTTACACTAGTGGTATGCAAAACATGCAGGCTTGCCAACTCAATTCTGGCGCGCCCACAGTTGGATACGCGGTACAGCAAAAACAGCAAACTCACATGCCGTCTCAATACGAAAATCAAAATCAACACGCGTATTCCAATACAAACAATAGTTACAACAGTAATAACACTTCATGCGGCAATCCATACAAAAGGCACCGCGGTAATAACTACAACGGTAACAACGGATACAAAGGCAACAACAAAAACACAAACAGAAATAGAAATAATAATAACTACGAGCCAAGACAGCATCAAGGTTGGACTCGTAACGATCAGTACTTTCATTCAAACTCTGCTTTACCACAGCAGCCACCAGGACAAAATTGGAGCATACCTTACGACCGACAGGTAAGTTATAATGCGCAACAGCAAAAACAACCGCAAAAGTTTGGAGATCATAATAGGCAATATCCGAATGTGAATATAATAGAAATGACACCTGATGCACAACCTCAATCTGTGTCAGTACCTAGTACAAATGCTAATCCAACAAACTAGAAACAGTCACTTCTATGCCCCAGGTCGTGGCTGAAGAATTCTTGGGGGGCGACTTCAATGTTAATCAGTTATTTGACACCACACTTGAACAACAGAATAATGATATGTCGAATAATTCTAAACAAAAATTACCTGTTTTATTTATAAGATACAACTACAATAACAATATATCAGATGAACTTTTACAAGACAGTACACAATGTCGTTCAAACACAAATGAAATTGTTTTAGCATCTACTACTGGTGTAGTAGGTGGGATTCCAACTACTATTATCCTAGATACAGGTGCAGCTGTGAGCGTTTTGTCTTTTAATTTCTATAAAAAGATGTGTGAATTGGAACCTGTGCCTGAGTTTCCTGCCCAAAACTGTAAAATAACTACTGCACTAGGTAATAAGTCATGTAGGGTTACGAAGCAAGTTTTTGTAAACATTAAAATAGGTAATGGAACCGTACAATGGCCATTCCTGGTTGTACAAAACCTTGTGACAAATTGCATATTAGGAATAGATATTATGAGCGAGAAGGACTCTATTATAGACTTCTCCAAAGGTAAATGTATTTTAAATGATAAAGGCAGTGTAATTATTATTGATTTGGACAGGAGAACTCTAAAGCATGACAAACACTGTACAGGGTACAAGGTTCAGTTAGTACTTGACAATGACATTCAAGATATGCAAACACACTCATCTGACACAGAGATAATGGACTTGAAAACATTGCTTGATCATAAGATAAGTGAAGCTACAGCTCTCAGTGTACATGAACGTATAAAACTACAGGAAGTGTTATCCAAATATTTACAAGTTTTTACCAAACGATTAGGTGTTATCAACACGTATGTATACAAGATTGAAGTTAAGCCTCACAAGATATTCTACCACAAGACATATAATGTACCGTTATCTCAACGACCTGCTGTGTGGCAAGAAATAAAACAAATGTTAGACTGGAAGGTCATTGAACCATCCACCTCACCTTATTGTAGTCCTCTACTTGTTGTCAAAAAATCAAATGGAAGCATTAGGTTAGTGTTAGAAGCACGAGCAATTAATGAAATAATTTTACCGGTTCACACAAAACCCGAAAATTTAGAAGAGCGATTACAGAAATTTCTAGATGCAAAATATTTTTCCACAATAGATCTCGCTAATTCGTTTTGGCAGGTGGGTATCACTCCTGATTCACGGAAATATACTGCATTTATGTTCGGGGGGCGAACCTATCAGTTTTGTGTTCTACCTTTCGGACTGAATGTCAGCTCTGGGGTATTCATTACAGCCCTGGATACCGTGCTTGGCGATGATTTAGTTGAGACAGTCACACACTATGTAGATGATATACTGATAGCTACACAGTCTTGGAAGGAACACGTTGACACACTTCAAAGAATTTTAGAAAAATATGCACACCGAGATCTTAGAGCATTTCATGCTGAATAATGTCAAAGTCATACCCATCAAAATATTGCTAAGCAACTCGAAAAACTCTGTTGTTACAACACAGATAATAAGTAGTGTAGAAATTTTCATTTCAGCGGTTCCAGAGTCGCAGTTGAAGGCAGAAGAACTCTTCTTTCAGCGCGAGCCACCACCTGGAAGACGGAATATCAAAATGAAATTTATGATTACGTAGCAGTGAATGATATATTAATTTTTCACGCAACATTTGTTATTGTAGGTACCACTGACTTGGTATGACACCTGACGAACCGACAGACGTCATCTGTGAAGCGATCTTTTACTTTGAGAAATAGATTAGACGCACATCTCTCAACACGAAAAGCATCTATCAGTAGTCAAGGCCACACAGACACTCTACACACACGCACAAAACGCGAGGAACCGAACATTTTTTCTCTCTTACTATTTTGAATATTTATTGAGTAGTGAAAACGCCTGGTCTTGCCTACTGATGTAATGAATGTTGTGTCTAACCTATCTTAATTTCAGATGACATCACGTGACACAATATAATAACCTATAGCTATGTAATGATGATGCAAACATGTTTATGTGCAACTGTATTATGTTTATGCTAAGAAAATATGTGACGTGTGTATGTATAATTACTTACTTTTTTTTTTAACTGATGTATCATGTAACTGTTACTATGTAAAAAATTTGAACAAAACGAGTGCCAAAAAGACATTGCATAGTGAACCTCTGTTCACGGACATTAACGAACATTACTAACTCTGAAACTACGCAGAAACCTATGTGAAAGAAACGGTTAATGCCATTCATTATGCAGTGTATCTATGTAAACGCGATGAATGATTTCTTTGATTAATAACTACGAACATTTAGGTGAGCTATATTCAGCAAAAAACTGAAAATGTGAAGAGCATAATTCGTGCATCGTCTAGTGACATTACTACAGTACCTAACTTCAAGATGTTAACTGGATTAAATGGACACATAGTGCCTGTCCAGAAAACAACACGACGGGTGGAAGAATTTTGGTTGGAACTTCAGGGAATGAAATGTTCTCGAAATGTGACAGACACTCTTACCTGGACTGTCCAAGGATCGACGCCAGCTATGTGCCATCCGAGGTTCTGCAACCAAGCTTCCACGGAATGTAAAAAACGAACTGCACGTGGACCAATTACTCGACGGGTCACGTCTGATCTGTAATAAGCAATGCTTTTAGTCACAACGAACTGCATCACAACGACTATAATGGAAATGGGAAATGGACACGCATATGTATTAATCACGTTGTTATACAACGATGTTACTGTGATCAAAAAAAAACTTTACCACGACGATACTAACCTGTAAAAAATTATTGTGCAGCAGATGAATATGAACTGTGTTAATGACACGATGTGTATAGGTCAACGCACCTGAAACATACGGACATTTTTCTTTGAAGTATTTCAAAACAATACTATGTAACTAAGAACATTCAACAATCTAAGTTGTATTGTGTTATAACAAATATTGTAAATTTAAAACTAAGTTACCTGTCATAGAATGTGGTCTTCATATGTAATCTTGGTTGAATATTTTCTTTGTGCAACGACTGAGAAACGTGCGCACACGAACAATATGAACTGCAATACTGTGCCGCGTGATCTAACTGTACGATATAACGGCAGTGCCGGAGTCACACAGACGCTTCTGCGCATGTGCGCACTCTATCTGCCAACATAAGAACTTTTACGGCGCACCCGCGTCATTCAAATTTTGTATATAATGTGTATAATGTAGGTCATGTAAATAGTTGTAGATAACTTAGATTTTCTTGTGCCTTTAGGTGAACTGCTCGCCTGCAGGTGTGTCCTTTCGCCTCGCAATTCAGGGGGCAATATAAAGGCACATTTGCATGCCGAGCGTGAGTTTCCTCGGAAACTCGAAATATTAATTAAATAAATAATCAGTGACAAATAAATAAAGCCTATGGCACACAACTGCAGCGCTGTGTCGCTGATAAAACAAAAGCACAATTACGTTACTCTTATGTTTGATTAAGAAAGGAGAGAGCTCTGGTAGAAGTGGTGCGAGAAGCACGTATTTTATTCTATTGTCTGGCACACCGCCATATTTCATGTTATAGAAGAATACTGCGAGTTGCAACCAGACTAGGCACTCGATTCTGTAAAGAATTTACATTTATAAAAGTAAGTAGGATTATGAACTGTAGGCTTATTCATTGAATATATCTGATTTAACTAACTGTGTAACTTTTTTATGTTTAGTAGACAATCACCTTTGTACGACGTATTGGCATGGCTGGCAAATTATTGAAATATTGAGATTTAGATTATGAGTCCGCACCTACCGCAGCAGTCTTTGGAAACGATTTATTTACGAAGTCCGATTATTTCAGTTTTATTTCACGGTCAACTACGAGTAACATTGCCTTTACGAAAAAGCCATTGTCAAGCGTCTGATACCGAATAATTAAACGTCCACGTTCCAGATAAGCAAATATCAATTACAATTACAATCACCATCATACAGATAGAAAAATTAATATTTAAATAATATTTTTTATTTTATTTATTTTATACACGGTATTTCTTTGCAGTAAGCATGTTGCTGATGTGTCGTTGTAATTGCCGGTCACGGGTGAGTGTATGATTGCTGAACACGATCAACAGTTGCATCACTCACACCAGGCATGCCACTTCGAGGATGATCTTCAATGCTGCCTGATTCGTTTGCATACCATCGCCTTATTGATTTAATGTCAGGAGGGCTGTGTCCATAAGAAGCCCGAAATTTACGCTGAACACTGATGGGCGATTTCGTTTTCTGAAACCAAAGCACGCGCTCCTGCTTCGACGCCATTTCGCCAGCAACTAACGTGACCTAACAGACCGCGTCGGTGTTGCATACCACTAGCGCCATCTATTGGCCACAACAACTAGCAACACTAACCTATGTAACGGCATCAAATGTAGCTTATTATGTCAAGTGGTTATTCTGTTATAAGTTTTTATAATCAGGACAAGGCTTTGTGCTCACTCTGTATTTCCAAGAAAGTGAACGACTTCGTTTATTTTACTACGTTTGTCTCCCGTTTTTGTCCTCCATGTATGTTTTTTTTTTGTATTCATGTTGTACTGTATGCCTTTTCTATGGCCGAAGAGCGGTATAATTAGGCCGCTGCTGGCCTACCTTGTTTGTAAGGTATAAAAATGACAATAAAGAAAAAGAAGTATTTCTGTCATGAGGCTAGAACTGAATAAGATGGGTACACAATCATTAAGGCTCAATTTGGATGACAGAGTGACGAAAGACATAGGGCAACTATTCTGGGTGTGTGTCAGTACCTACCTACCAAATAACATTTTGTATGTGGTGGAGTAATTGGTAGATAGTTATGAATTAGAGTATATTGCATTCTTTTATATGTAGGAGCATGGCATACGTGCAAGAAGTGGATAGAGAACACATGGCTCCAGTTAGTGTCGATAATTTAGACACCAACAAGATGGTATTGGCAAAAGAGCTATTATTTGCCAAGTTGGACAAGTCAGGAGACGACCTCTGCCAGAAGCGAATCACCAATATAGCATTTGAAAGGATAGGATAGTTACGAAGAAACTATTGTTAAAGTTTGAGGATATTTTTCAACGCTAGTGAACCATTACCAGTGACACCCATTACACACTAGAGAAACCCAATGGGGGACAAATCCCCAGTTTATAAGAAATCGTATAGAACACCCCACCATTTTCAACCAATAATGGAGGAATTTATCAATCAACAGTCGAATGATAGAGTTATTGAACAGATTAATAGCCCTTGGTGAGCACATGCTGTCACTGTGCTCAAAAAATCGTTCGACAGATGCATATCCTATACGAAAAAATTACAGAAGATTAGGTAAGTCGGGTCAATGCAAGTACTTTTCAACAATGGATCCAAAAGATTGTTACTATCAGTTAGAATTAGTGCTGGAGGATCGGCCAATGACTTCCTTTACCAACACCTGTGATTGTCTGATGGGGTGTTGAATAGGTTGAAACCATGTCAGTGCAGTGTCTGCTTAGATGACATTGTTTTTTTTCCAAAGCCTCCAAAGGAGCACACGTAGGGACTACAAGAACAGTTTGAAAGTTTGTGTGTAGCAAGCTTAATGTTTATTATCGAGAAATGTCACTGAGGCGCCCGCTAATCCCGCTGGGCAGAACAGGCAATAGGATTGTGGAAAGGGCCAAGGGTTGAAGTCAGTTTCTGCTTTTAACTGTCATTTATTGTAATTTAGCAACTCTTTCACAGCTGAAGGCCTCCAACAAGAAAACTTAACAAGATAAAAATCCAATTAAGATAGCAATAAAATAATTTAAAGAAACAACATATGCAAGGTGCAATACCAATGGCTGAGGGCCACAATCAAACTTCAAAATTTCAAAATATATTACCATAATCTTTAAAGGCAGAAGACCACAGTGTTTAAGCTTGAAAGACAAATTTAAAAATTAATTTTGCAAAATTTTAAGAAACAAACAATAACATAGTAGACAAAATATAATTAAACACCTGTGGCACTCAGGTGGGTCGGTCTGCCATGGTTCACTTAGGTGAGACAGGTGGTGAGCCCAACTATACTTGATCCGTTGGAACCCAACCAGGGGGCAGCCATGGACTGACCGACACAACAATTAGCCTCCCGTCAATCAGTACACGAGAACCCCAACCGGCAATGTTACAAACGTGAAATTCCACAATGGAGTATGTATTAGCTGTAAAAATTACACACCATGTTGGACAGCGACAACAGGTGAGGAAAGGAGGCTGCCTGAAATTACGTTAGTGGCCAGGGCAGGTAACCAGAACACTAATGGCCACTAAGCAGAAAATTCCATTGGTGCACACAAATCGTAGTCGACCAAAATAGTAAATTTCACCGCATGGTGGCTAAATCTCAGCCATAGAAGCACTTGGTTTTGCTCACCAGAAAACCTCCCCAACAGCAAACGACCAAAGCGAAACACCACAACTTGCATAGACGTGGCTTGGGTAGTTAAAACCGGGGTGGCCGAGCGGTTCTAGGCGCTACAGTCTGGAACCGCGCGACCGCTACAGTCGCAGGTTCGAATCCTGCCTCGGGCATGGATGTGTGTGATGTCCTTATGTTAGTTAGGTTTAAGTAATTCTAAGTTTTAGGGGACTGATGACCTCAGCAGTTAAGTCGCATAGTGCTCAGAGCCGTTTTTGAAACCACTACTCGACTTTGACGTCCTGAGTCCGCGAACAACGAAGCTCGTAGCGATCGGACAGCTCCACACACGCTCCGACACTGCGCAGGGACTGCCAGCGGCCCCAGCCGACTGTACCGCGTGGAGAATTTCCCTAGTCCGCGACAACTGACTGACTCACTCCAGACCCCCTTGCCAGAAACTATACGCACCAAACCAAAGATGGTACGCGGAGCAAATATTGATGCACATCACTGCTGCCACACGTAGAAGGAAGAAGAACCACAACGTAACCGCGACAAGGGTGGGAAACCAAACACAGATAGACAGTGAAGCTCACGAAAACGCATAGTTGGGCGAGAGCATGGCTCAGTCGCTTTGTGTTGATGGTAATGAACTATATAGGCTACATGATTAGCCAAGATAAAGACCGATCCGAGGCGGATACATGTCGTGAGCGATTTCCCACCACCACAAACTATGAAGCAGCTACAGTCATTTTTGAGATTATGCAGTTCCTGTAGAAAATTTGTCAAGGGAGTTAGTGACATTGCCAAACCACTGAAACATTTATTAAAGAACAGAGTAAAATTCTAGTACATTCTGAAACAAGCAAGGCGTACATCTAGCCCTTTATTCATAATACCAAGTTTTATACTCTCCTGTGATGTAAGCAACCAAGCAACAACGATGAGTTCTAAGTCAGGAAGTAAATGGGAAAGAGCATGTAGCAGTGTATGCATCAAGACAAACAAAACCAAGCAAAACCACTCTGTTACAGAGAAGAAAATGTTGAGTTAAATATGTGATCTCACTTACCTCTGGCATTACCTATATGGCAGAAAATTCAGAGTTGCAATTGATCATATGGCATTGAAGAGGCTGTTAGGGTTGAAAGATCCTTCAAGAAGATTGACTTGTTGGGCACTGCAATTAAATGAATTAGATTTTGAGATGGCTCACAAACTAGGAAAGAAGCTTGGTAATGTTGATGGACTGAAAACAAATGTGTTACCCAAAGCCTTCCATAACTGCAGAAGGTGCAGACCTCTGACACAGACTGTCAGCTATTCAAAATACAGCTACAGTTCAATATACATGATGGACTATCATGTAGGATGATGAAATTGGGACCATGCATTGTGGTACCTGCAGCACTAAAAGAAGTACTGTGTGGTTGTAACTAAACTGACGGTGTTCCGAGTACTGCAGATGGTGCTGTATACATCGCAGGACCCTGAAGCACTGCGTGTATATTCATTAATCTATGCGCTCTAGGAGAATGTTGATAAAAATAATAATTCCATTTTCATTGCGGGAATATCATCGACAGAAACAGTTGTGAAGATGCCCCATGTCCATGAATCCATGAATGGCCTAAGGAATATGATCATGAAATTCGAAGAAACAAGTGAAGTAGGTGGTGCAGCAGGAAGAGCGAGTCGGCCCATTCCCATGGCAGCTGTTGATGAAGTTGCTGTTCCTATAGCCGACCATGCAGCACATGCCTTAAATTTTTCAGCCAGTGCTCGAACTGAGTCAGGGGAATGGTCTTTGCTGTGGTCAACAGTTCAAAAATTTTGGGGCGCATTTTACTCTGGTATTCCTACAAGGTTCAGTGTGTGCACCATATGAAGCCCTAAGACGGCTACAACTTTGCCCTTCGTTTTTTGACACACATGGAAATGGATGACATATTTTATGCCATGAATGCACAGAACTGATACGTATGGATCTATACTCCATCACACGTTGTGCAGGAATATCCATTCCACTCAGCTTATGTGACTGTGTGGTGTCGTTTCATACCATTCTCGGTCCATTTTTCTTTGAAGAGATGACATCTCTCGTGCCTCTTATGTGTACAGTGATACCTACATGTTATAAGGACTTCTTGTGCAACAAGTTATTCCAGCTTTGCAAGAATGCACTCGTGTCTACACCACTATTTCATGCAAGGAGGGGTAACACCACACGTCTCTTGCCAGATGAAAGATTTGCTTCAAGAAACCTTCGTAACGACCGCATCATCTCTAGGCAATTTCAAGATGTGTGACCTTAAGATCCTCCGACCTAAATACAAGTGACTTCCGACTGTGGGTATTCTGAAAATTGTGTCATCAGGGTCGTATCTGAACCCTTCCTGATGTGAAGGATACCATACGACGACATATCGTTCTGATTACACTGGATATGCTGTTAACAACTGTCGCCCATGCCATGTTATGGATGCAGCATGTTGCTCTGTCGGGAGACCATACTGAATGCATGTTGTAACTTGTGACATCACCTGTAAACGTAAAATTACAGTTGCCAACACTAGCTATCATTGTTCACCCAGGGTGCATTAAACTTCTTCGGAATGCTCCGGATGATTTACTATAGGTACTAGTGCTGTTACCAACGAAAAAGCTAAGGTCAAAAAAGATCAGAAGGAAGCAAAAGCTCGTGCAAAGGATGCCCGCGAGGTGCCCTAAGCACTCAAATCACGCCAATAAGTGCCGGGTCTCTCACGATATATGGAGAAACGTTGTTGTAAATTGTGTTATGCTCTTATCATTGTCTTATTTTTATGGGGTTATTATGTTAAGTTAGGATAAGAAGATGTATGTTTTATTTTGTTGGTACATGTACGCGCGCTCTTCCTCCCGTGGTGGCACATTGGAGTGTGAGTGTATAGTGCGAGAGCACTCACTGTCCTCCCCTTGTTTCCACTCACAAGAACTGGACGGCACAAGTTGTTGGTATAAGTGTTTATTGCATTAAACTTTACAACTTGCACAGGCAGCGCGCCAACTGTGGCTCCTGGCTTAGCTAGAAGACATACACGCCCGTCCGCTACGGAGTCTCGCAGCTACCTGCTCGGCCGTTACCAATGCACCAATGCTAATCTTACCTGCGCTCACAAAGGACCTGGAAGATCCACTTCTGCACGTAGGTTGCAAATAAAGACAGTATTTGCGACGGTAGATGCCGACGATATTCGGGAATCGGATGACACACTGGGACGAGTTCAAAAAGTAGCGAACAACAATGGAGCAGCAATGGAGTGGCATACCACTCAGTTGATGAACGCGAACGATAAGTGAGTTGACCACAGAACGAACAAGGTATATGAAAACAAATCATTGGCGCGGTGAATCAGAATTTAAACATGATGCAGACCCAAATAAATCTACTGGAAGTTGGAATAGTAGCAGCAAGACTTCTAAAATCATCAGTGGATAGCATAAGGGATACAAGTGTGGAAGTGACAGCCTTACAGGAAGCAATACACCGAAAACATGTTAATGACAGGAAATCTTAACAAGGTCTGAATTGTCAGCCTTGGAAAAGATACATGACACAATTCAATGTTCAGATTTTCATTTCCGAGTCGTAATGATATTTCCGTGAGTCACCTCCTGTCACCACATTGGACTGACTTCAAGCAATTGAAGCAGATCGGAGTAAATGTCCGCCCACCACCGGAAATCAGACGATGACATAACCACTGGCGCACACTTTCCAGTACCGCGTGCCTTGCATCATATACAGCATGGCATCGTTCCACTGTGCAGCAAGCTCGCGAGCTAGGCCACGCCTGTACATGGTAACAACACTAGCACTCGCTGACGTTACGTGCCAGCAGTACCAGTAACACTCCTTTGTTACACCTAAACCTTCTTACCACACAGTGCTCTTGTCAGGAGTCTCACAAGGTCATACGTCACGTAGCCTTCTGCTTCCACGGTATCAAAGATGAACATCTACTCATAGCTCTTAAGGTATGCGTTTTAAGAGTCCATGGATATTAGTCTTCTCTGCTTCGAATGGTAATTCCTCTCATGTTTCTCAATATTTATCAGTCCTCCTCGGCACCTTTTAAAGGTTCCTATAAGGAGAAACCCACCAACTTTATATGATATAGGAACCTTTTATGGATCAATTTGACTTGTATTATAGAAGAATCTTAGAGACACACATTCTCTGCCATTAACATCATAAAGAAATTTTATTTATAAAATACAGTTTCTCGACTGTATTTGTAACGTATCGACTTACTTTAATGTACTGGTTTGCTAAGACGTAATTTTCCACAGCACGAGTTTTTCAGTCATTTGTGTAACGCACCGATTGCAAAGACTTTAACTTCCATAGATACATTTGCAAAGCTTGGACACATGAAAGGGAACATTGTCTTTGAGTATTAAGAACATCATTTTTGATTAAAATAGCGAGCAGTAGGCAGAACAGCGGTAGCGTGGAGAGCCAGTCGTAGTCGAATCTTGGGCGAGTAACGGTGATCCGTTGCTTAGCTGAGGAACTGTGGGTCAGAGCAGGTGGCTGTCTTGTTAAGATGATAAATCCTGAGAAGTGGAGAATAGCTAATAATTGAATATTATTGGAGGGAACATTTTTGGAATTTTAGTTTGAAGCAGAAACGACTGATAGTCGAAAGGTATTTGTCGCATTTCTCTGCGTGGATTTAGTGATTACTGTAATTTGCTAATTTTCATTGCTCAGTGATTTTAAGTGTTAGAAGAGAAGATGATTTATCAGTGATCTGTCAAAGGTGTTGGCAAGTTCCTACTTCTGTTAGTTAAAGGGAAATTGTGATTCAATAATGTAAAAGTAAAACTGATAGCAGTTTTATACTTCAGTAATGCTTGATTTCTGTGATAGGGTTAAAAAGTAATTTTTTAAAAGGGGTTTAAATGTTATATTTGCGATTTTGGGAAAATTAAATAATTTCTGATTTCCTTTTATTTTTCATTTATAATCATCCTCTCCCTTTTCTTATAGATTTTGAATACTTTTCGAATGCAATGGATACTAAGAGCATTGTTAGCAAACGAACAGAAGGAGAAATGGCAATGTGGCCAAATCAGCTTTTTAGAATTATCTCTGGCTTCTTTTTAACACCGTTTAGCTGGCAGATGAGTGGTTTAGCTGACGTTCAGATGTATGGCCTTTTTCCGAAATCATTTGGCTTCTTCTCTAACTTTTTTAGTTGACTATACGAAAGCAATAAAATCCATGTTGATTAAAGAAAATTATTTGCGTTGAACTAATATTCCGAAACACGCTTCAGTATTCCACGAAAATGATACTAGATTGAATTAAAAAGCACAAAAAACAATCTGAAGCTGTGTTGATTCGCTTTCCGGTCTAGTCAGCATACACATACACAAGACCAAAAACAAAATTACGAAATATAAACAGTTGAGAGCCTTGCTGGATATGCTGTTGCAGCGTACCTGACATCAGCAGAGCATCAGAACTTCACAATAATGAAGGAAGCTGTTCTAAGCAAAGCAGACTTTGATTTATGCAGTATGAATCACAAGTTGTATCTCACAGCTACAATAAACAAACTGCCAACGATTGAATTGAGTAGAAGAACAGCGAACACCTATTCAGTGCGGCAGTTTGCTAAGTGTAAGTAATAATGTAATATTACACTATCGATATTGTAAAATTTTTCTTATATATACTTAACAGAAACATTATTTATATTTTGTAAGTAGGCTGTTTAGCTGTGTAAGTAGGGTGTTTAGGTTTTTATGTTGGCAACGCCACGTAGCGCTCTGTATGAAAATCACTGACTGTGCTGTGTGCAGTCTGTGGCTGATTTGCATTGTTGGAATATTTGCTATTATAGTGTTGGGCAGTTGGATGTGAACAGCGCGTAGCGTTGCATAGTTGGAGGTGAGCCGCCAGCAGTGGTCGATGTGGGGAGAGAGATGCGAGAGTTTTGAGAGTGGACTATCTGGAAGTGTGTCCGTCAGAAAAACGAAATTTGTAAGACTGGTTGTCATGAACTGATACATATATTATGACTTTTGAACACTATTAAGGTAAATACATTGTTTGTTCTCCATCAAAATCTTCCATTTGCTAGCTATGCCTATCAGTAGTTAGTACCTTCAGTAGTTAGAATCTTTTATTTAGCTAGCAGTATTGGCGCACAGTGTATTGCAGTAGTTTGAGTAACGAAGATTTTTGTGAGGTGATTCGTGAAAGGCATAGGTTATTGTTAGTCAGGGCCATTCTTTTGTAGGGATTATTGAAAGTCAGATTGCATTGCGCTAAAAATATTGTGTCAGTTTACTGTTAATCAGAATAAGTAAAGAGAGAAATGTCTGAGTACGTTCAGTTTTGCTCGGCTGTTTGAAAATCAAATAACGTAAGAGGTTTACTAGCACTGTCATTTATAAATTTTTCTAAGGGGATGTTTCAATTTTTATTGTGAGAGAAAAAGGAAGTTATGTAAAAGAAACTGACATAAAGCTGTCAACATCGATTGCACCCGTACCATATTTCTACGCACCAGGAATTGCATTGAACGTCGTGTACAGTTCTGCCACTGGGCACAAGAGAAATTACGGGACGATGACAGACTTTTTGCACGAGGTTCTATTTAGCGACGAAGTGTCATTCACCAAGAGCGGTAACTTAAACCGGCATAATATGCACTATTGGGCAACGGAAAATCCACGATGGCTGCGACAAGTGGAACATCAGCGACCTTGGCGGGTTAGTGTATGGTGCGGCATTATGGGAGGAAAGTTAATTGGCCCCCATTTTATCGATGACAATGTAAATGGTGCAATGTATGCTGATTTCCTACGAAGTGTTTTGGCGATGGGACTACAAGATGTTTCACTGTATGACAGAATGGCGATGTATTTCCAACATGATGGATGTCCGCCACATAACTCGCGTGCGGTTGAAGCGGTATTGAATAGCATATTTCATGACAGGTGGATTGGCCGACACGTTCACCGGATCTGACGTCCCCGGATTTCATTCTGTCATTCTGTGGGGAAAGTTGAAGGATATTTGCTATTGTGATCCACCGACAACGCCTGACAACATGCGTCAGCGCATTGTCAAAGCATGTGCGAACATTGCGGAAGGCGAACTACTCGCTGTTGAGAGGAATGTCGTTACATGTACTGCCGAATGCACTGAGGTTGACGGTCATCAATTTGAGCATTTATTGCATTAATGTGGTATTTGCAGGTAATCACGCTGTAACAGCATGCGTTCTCAGAAATGATAAGTTCACAAAGGTACATGTATCACATTGGAACAACCGAAATAAAATGTTCAAACGTACCTACGTTCTGTATTTTAATTTGAAAAACGTACCTGTTAGCAACTGTTCGTCTTAAATTGTGAGCCGTATGTTTGTGACTATTACAGCACCACTATCACAAAGCGAAAAAAGTGCTCCAACTAAAACATTCATATTTCTTTACGTACTACACGAATATGTAATAAAAATGGGGGTTCCTATTTAAAAAACGCAGTTGATATCCGGTTGACCTATGGCAGCGCCATCTAGCAGGCCAACCATAGCGCCATCTGGTTTCCCCCTTCAAGCTAGACGAGTTTCGTGCTTTGTACTTTTTTCGTTTGACCCTTATTTCGTGTGATATTTGGCCCGGTCCTACCAATGGACCTGTGTGTGTGTGTGTGTTTTAAGAACTAAATTTATATGTGCCTGTTATTCTCTGTAATGGAGGAAACGCTTCGTGTGATCTGTTGACGGTATTTTGATATTCAGAGCGTTCACTTGATGTTACAGACTGAAAGTTAAGCAGCTGCCTCGTAGAAATTCTTTGTAGAAGAAACGGCGAGACGCACGCCGCGAGCCGGCAGGCACGTGCGCGCAGCGGCAGCAGCAGCGGCAGCCGGCCGGCGCTGGCCGGGTCGCCGACCCCTGAGAGGCGGCGCCGTCGTTGGCGCGGCGTGCGCTAGGTCAGGATCTGGGCCGCGCGGCGACACACTTGCGGCGCAGCCGGAACTCGGCCGGCCTTGCCGCCCGGCCGCCGCCGCCGCCGCCGCCGCCTCGGCGCGTGCCTCCTGCCGCACGCGCGTCCCACAGCCACACCCTCAGCCGTGCGATGCCTGCGATACGCTTAGCCCGGATAAGGGCGGCCAAGCAGATCCTCGGCGTCACCTCGCAATTCTAACTCTGCTTTAATTAGTCACCCTGTGAGCACACACTAGATCCCGTTTCCAAGAAGGTTCGCCACAGATCAACTATATGACTTCATCGCTGACGTCGCTGTGTTACGAAATTTTCGAACATACACTCCTGGAAATGGAAAAAAGAACACATTGACACCGGTGTGTCAGACCCACCATACTTGCTCCGGACACTGCGAGAGGGCTGTACAAGCAATGATCACACGCACGGCACAGCGGACACACCAGGAACCGCGGTGTTGGCCGTCGAATGGCGCTAGCTGCGCAGCATTTGTGCACCGCCGCCGTCAGTGTCAGCCAGTTTGCCGTGGCATACGGAGCTCCATCGCAGTCTTTAACACTGGTAGCATGCCGCGACAGCGTGGACGTGAACCGTATGTGCAGTTGACGGACTTTGAGCGAGGGCGTATAGTGGGCATGCGGGAGGCCGGGTGGACGTACCGCCGAATTGCTCAACACGTGGGGCGTGAGGTCTCCACAGTACATCGATGTTGTCGCCAGTGGTCGGCGGAAGGTGCACGTGCCCGTCGACCTGGGACCGGACCGCAGCGACGCACGGATGCACGCCAAGACCGTAGGATCCTACGCAGTGCCGTAGGGGACCGCACCGCCACTTCCCAGCAAATTAGGGACACTGTTGCTCCTGGGGTATCGGCGAGGACCATTCGCAACCGTCTCCATGAAGCTGGGCTACGGTCCCGCACACCGTTAGGCCGTCTTCCGCTCACGCCCCAACATCGTGCAGCCCGCCTCCAGTGGTGTCGCGACAGACGTGATTGGAGGGACGAATGGAGACGTGTCGTCTTCAGCGATGAGAGTCGCTTCTGCCTTGGTGCCAATGATGGTCGTATGCGTGTTTGGCGCCGTGCAGGTGAGCGCCACAATCAGGACTGCATACGACCGAGGCACACAGGGCCAACACCCGGCATCATGGTGTGGGGAGCGATCTCCTACACTGGCCGTACACCACTGGTGATCGTCGAGGGGACACTAAATAGTGCACGGTACATCCAAACCGTCATCGAACCCATCGTTCTACCATTCCTAGACCGGCAAGGGAACTTGCTGTTCCAACAGGACAATGCACGTCCGCATGTATCCCGTGCCACCCAACGTGCTCTAGAAGGTGTAAGTCAACTACCCTGGCCAGCAAGATCTCCGGATCTGTCCCCCATTGAGCATGTTTGGGACTGGATGAAGCGTCGTCTCACGCGGTCTGCACGTCCAGCACGAACGCTGGTCCAACTGAGGCGCCAGGTGGAAATGGCATGGCAAGCCGTTCCATAGGACTACATCCAGCATCTCTACGATCGTCTCCATGGGAGAATAGCAGCCTGCATTGCTGCGAAAGGTGGATATACACTGTACTAGTGCCGACATTGTGCATGCTCTGTTGCCTGTGTCTATGTGCCTGTGGTTCTGTCAGTGTGATCATGTGATGCATCTGACCCCAGGAATGTGTCAATAAAGTTTCCCCTTCCTGGGACAATGAATTCACGGTGTTCTTATTTCAATTTCCAGGAGTGTATTTTATGCTCGCTGGAGAACGAAAATCTTGGAGCCGTGCGCGGCTCGTGTTCATGCCGTTTCGTGCTTGACAGCTTTTCTTTACGGAACTCGTTTCTTATACGATTTACTGGCGTCACTAAGTTGCTGGCTTGCCTGCCCGTGAGTGGCAGCAGCAACGCGTATCGATAAGAGCAATGTCGTATTATCTTTGAAGCGACCGCTAGTATTTCCGGCTCGTCGTGTGTCGCGGGTTCAGTCGGGACGGTGAGGCAGTGAGGTCCAGACAACCAGTGCTCGCCGACACACATGCACCATCCGACGGAAGGAGACTGGAGCGGGAACGACCGTTGGTTGGTCGTTCGGTCAGTCGACTCATCGGGCGACGTTTATTTGCTCTTATGACCGTTTCTGGGCCTCGGCAGTTGGTCATCTTGCCGGACGTGGGTCGGTTCCTTCGTTGTACAGAGATGTCGGGTGGCCAATGGGCAAGTGTTCCGCCTGTATGGTTGGATCCCCAGTGTGCCCGGGTCCCCGTGTCTCCGAGTTCCGAACGGACATCAAGCGAGTCGGGATGGAACTGCAGTGAGCTCCGGACAGCCACGACTCGCCCGACCGTTGCCGACGCACGTAATTTGCGTGGAGACGACCTTGGTCGGTCGGTCGGTTGGTCGTCTCATCGGACGACGTGTATTTGGTCGCCGACGGCTTATGGAAACTCTGTGTGTGTCGACTTGTGATTTCTCCTTGTTGTTCCACGGTGGCTGGTTTTAGGTTTGTCGGAGTTCTTGGTGCAAGTGTTTACGTGGAAATGTGTGTAGCTTCTGTGATTTGCACTGAGCAGTTATGAATGCTGTCCACGTACTGCAGTAGCCAGTCGGTCAGTTGGGACAGAGCAGCGAGTGAGTGTTTCCTCGCCGTGTTGATGCTGTCCGGCGCGGCGTGTAGTTCGACAGCCTTAGGTGTACTTCATATTTTTCAGTGGTTATTGTGCCTTGACTGTATTTAGACGCCAATTCTCAAGACGTAGTGCTGCTGGTATCTTCGTCCTAGCTGATATTTTCGGCTGTCGTGCCGTTGGTCGGGTGGAAGGGAATTGGTTAGGTTGTTGGTTGGTTCTTCAGCTGTACCTATCTCGTGTTGCCATCCAATTATTTAGTATTACGCTTGGCTGCCTGTCCCACCTAAACTTATGTTGGAGTTTCCTCCCCAGGCCGGCCCTTGGAACCCTTCTGAGCACCACTGTTCTGTTGTTTTGAAATGAGATTTTTTTTTTTTAGTCTCAAGTACTGTGCGAGGCTTTCAGCCGTGTATTAATAATAATTTGTTTTAATGTTCAGTATGTGGCCTTCAGCCGAACTTCTACGTGAAATATTTTAAAATAAGGCCTTCAGCCGTCTTAAATTAAAATTTGAAAAATCATTTGAAAATTTGAGAATTTTCCTTTCTATCTTAATTTTGTCATCCAAACCTTAAGCCTTGAGTTGTTCTGTGTTCAGTATATGGCTTTCAGCCAAACCTTATGTGAAATATTTTAACATAAGGCCTTCAGCTGTCTTAAATTAAAATTTGGAAGGTCATTTGTTTAAAACCTTTTAAAATTTCTTACTGAAATTCTTGTTGTCCTGGCCTTAAGCCCTCAGTTCTTCTATTTTGTAACTAAGACCTTCAGCTGTGTATTCCTTAAGGCAATTTTAATAACTTGTGTTCGGCCTTCAGCCGTATTGTTTCTGAATTCTTTTAAGGACAGGTGTGATTAAGTGTTTTAGCAAAATAAACTTTGTATGTTCGTGCAACTAACAGCAACTGATTTGGGCCCCTGTCCACAACCTGATCCGCTCTGTCATGCGAAACCAGATTTCTATCTTCTCTGTAGGAACGAATATCGTTTCTGAAACAACGATCTGTGAAACCTACCTCGCTCTGTTGGTCCACGATACCCAGAAATAGGTACAGGGTGTTTCAAAAATGACCGGTATATTTGAAACGGCAATAAAAACTAAACGAGCAGCGATAGAAATACACTTTTTGTTGCAATATGCTTGGGACAACAGTAAATTTTCAGGCAGACAAACTTTCGAAATTACAGTAGTTACAATTTTCAACAACAGATGGCGCTGCGGTCTGGGAAACTCTATAGTACGATATTTTCCACATATCCACCATGCGTAGCAATAATATGGCGTAGTCTCTGAATGAAATTACCCGAAACCTTTGACAACGTGTCTGGCGGAATGGCTTCACATGCAGATGACATGTACTGCTTCAGCTGTTCAATTGTTTCTGGATTCTGGCGGTACACCTGGTCTTTCAAGTGTCCCCACAGAAAGAATTCACAGGGGTTCATGTCTGGCGAATAGGGAGGCCAATCCACGCCGCCTCCTGTATGTTTCGGATAGCCCAAAGCAATCACATGATCATCGAAATATTCATTCAGGAAATTAAAGACGTCGGCCGTGCGATGTGGCCGGGCACCATCTTGCATAAACCACGAGGTGTTCGCAGTGTCGTCTAAGGCAGTTTGTACCGCCACAAATTCACGAAGAATGTCCAGATAGCGTGATGCAGTAATCGTTTCGGATCTGAAAAATGGGCCAATGATTCTTTTGGAAGAAATGGCGGCCCAGACCAGTACTTTTTGAGGATGCAGGGACGATGGGACTGCAACATGGGGCTTTTCGGTTCCCCATATGCGCCAGTTCTGTTTATTGACGAAGCCGTCCAGGTAAAAATAAGCTTCGTCAGTAAACCAAATGCTGCCCACATGCATATCGCTGTCATCAATCCTGTGCACTATATCGTTAGCGAATGTCTCTCGTGCAGCAATGGTAGCGGCGCTGAGGGGTTGCCGCGTTTGAATTTTGTATGGATAGAGGTGTAAACTCTGGCGCATGAGACGATACGTGGACGTTGGCGTCATTTGGACCGCAGCTGCAACACGGCGAACGGAAACCCGAGGCCGCTGTTGGATCACCTGCTGCACTAGCTGCGCGTTGCCCTCTGTGGTTGCCGTACGCGGTCGCCCTACCTTTCCAGCACGTTCATCCGTCACGTTCCCAGTCCGTTGAAATTTTTCAAACAGATCCTTTATTGTATCGCTTTTCGGTCCTTTGGTTACATTAAACCTCCGTTGAAAACTTCGTCTTGTTGCAACAACACTGTGTTCTAGGCGGTGGAATTCCAACACCAGAAAAATCCTCTGTTCTAAGGAATAAACCATGTTGTCTACAGCACACTTGCACGTTGTGAACAGCACACGCTTACAGCAGAAAGACGACGTACAGAATGGCGCACCCACAGACTGCGTTGTCTTCTATATCTTTCACATCACTTGCAGCGCCATCTGTTGTTGAAAATTGTAACTACTGTAATTTCGAAAGTTCGTCCGCCTGAAAATGTACTGTTGTCCCAAGCATATTGCAACAAACGGTGTATTTCTATCGCTGCTCATTTAGTTTTTATTGCCGTTTCAAATATACCGGTCATTTTTGAAACACACTGTAGATACCGGCGTCCAGATTTATGCCGTATTCATTGACTTCCAGGAAGCGTTCGATACACTTCTGCACTGCCGTCTAATGAACAATATAAGAGCGCACGTAATATGAGACCAGTTGGATGACTGGATTCAACACTTCCATTTACATCAACAGCTACATCATACTCCACAACCCAACACATGGTATGTGACGTAGGGTACTTCTGGTTCCACTAACTGATAGCCGTTTCCCGTTTCACTCGCATGTGGCATGAGGGAACAATGGTTGTCTGTAAGCCTCTCTATTGGCTCCAATTTCTCGTAGTTTTCATCGTGGTCATTCCGCGAGATGTATATGGGGAGGGGGGGAGGGGGTAACGTGTTTTCCGACTGTTCTCGGAAAATGTACTTTCGAAATTTCAATACTGAAACCCTACTCAATAATCGGTCAAACAAGCGTCTTGTAAGCCACTTCCTTCGCCGACAAGTTACATTTCCTTAACATTCTTCCTATCAATCTCAGTCTGTCTTCTACTTTCCTCGCAATTTGTTCTATGTGCTCATTCCACTTCATGTTGCTCTGGACTGCTATTCCTAGATATTTAACTATTTCCAGCAGTTTCTCATCATTAGTGTAGTTGTAAAGTAGTGAATTTCTTTTATTACGTATGCTCAATATATTACATTTATTTTCGTTCAGGTCGACTGCCACGACATCCACCATTCATCAATCCTCTGCAGGTCATTCTGCAAATCGATACTGGTTTTGATATACACAACCGCGTCATCGGCGAACAGTCTTAAAGAGTTTCCGACGCTTTCTACTAAGTCATTTGTATACAGTGTAAGTAATAACGGTCCTATGACACTTCCTTGGGGTACTCCGAAAATTACCTTTACGTCTGTCGATTTTGTTGTGTTAAGAGCGACGTGCTGAGTTCTACGTGAAATAAAGTCTTGAATCCAGTCGAAAATCTGGTTCTATGCTCTATAAGGCCGTATTTTTGTCACTAAACGGCACGGTGTCAAATCCCCACATGAAGTCGGGGAACACAGCGTCAAGCTGAGCGCCGTTGTCTACAGCGCTATGAATATCATGGAGGAACATAGCAAACTGAGTTTCACTAGATCTCTGTTTTCCAAATACATGTTGATTTTTATAGAGGACACCTTCTATCTCGAAAAACTTCATAAATCTTTAGCATAAAACATGTTCCATAATTAAACAACACATTGACTTCAACGATATAGGTCTACAGTTAAGTGCATCTGCCCTACGACCCTTCTTGAAAACTGGAATGGTCTGCGCTTTTTCCGGTCACTAGGCACCCTTCGAAGCTCCAGTGGTCTACGATAAACTGCTGTTGCAAGGGGAGCAAGTTCTTTCACGTAATCTTTGCGGTATGTTATAGGTATCTCATCTGGTCCTCATCCCTTTCCACTTCTAAGCGATAGTAGTTGCTCTTCTGTTCCGCGATCGGTTGTCTCAATATCTGTCGTTTCGACGTTCGCACGATCATTTGAAGTAGGGACCATGTTACGATCTTATGAAACAATTTCGAAAGCCCGAATTCAGTATTTCGGCCTTCTCTCTGTTATCTTCCGTTTCGATGCCAGTACGGTCAGTGAATGAATGGACAGAGGGTTTCCCGCCGCTTACTGATTTTACATAAGACCAAAACCTCTAAGAGTTTTTACTCAGATCGGTTGACAAAATTTTTTACTTTCAAAGTCACTGGACGATTCTCTCCTTGCTCGTCTTGTGTTTATTTTCGCTTCTTTCAGCTTTGTTTGTCAGCTACGTTTTAATTTTAACCTGAGATGAAGCTCTCTTTGTTTGAGCATTTTCCTAATGCGGCTATTAAACCACGGTGAATATTTCTCATACCTTAAAACCTTGCTCGGAACCTTATCACGTCCTTTCTTAACTAAGTAGCTCTTTACTAGTTTCCCTGTCTCATCCTGATTTTGATTACGTCTCAGTTGTCTACAGATTCTCGCAATTTCTTTCTCCTCTTTAACCTCTTGAATTATCCTGAAATTCCTATTCCCTTGAAATTCTCACTACCTAGGTTACCTCCTACTGGTAATCTAGCAGAGCATCAGCAACTACATCCTGATCACCTCTAATGTACTGTATTGAATAGTCACATTGTTCTAAGAAAACTGCACACCTCGTAATCCTACTGTGCTATAGTTTGCACTCCTGAAAGTAGCAAAAAGCTTTATGGTCTTTGTATACAATCACTTTGTGTAAAACTAAATAATTTTGAAATTTTTAAACCCCCAAACAATGGCTAAAAGTGCCTTCTCGGTGACTGTATAATGTTTTTCATACTTTTGTAAACTTCTATGGCAATACTAATAGCGCAGTGCACGGTCTCTCCCTCAACTTCCTTCTGTTGAAATAAACAAACACCTAAGCCATAATCACACCCGTCTGTCGTAATACAAGACGGTAAAGTCAAGTCTGGTCTATGTGAGATTTCGCTATTGACAGGCTGTCTTTTAATCTCATCGAAAGTTGCTTGACATTCGTCAATCCATTCCCAAATACTGTTCTTTCCAAAAGCACGAAACGACACGGAGCTTTAAAGCTTCTGTCCTTATATATTTCCTATAGAAATTGATAAACCATAAAATGACCTAAGTTCTTTCTTTGATCTCAGTTTGGAGAAATCTGCAATGGCCAACAATTTGCCTTTTGTCAGATAGAATTCCTTCCTTGTTAATAGTGTGTTCAAGAAATTTCACCTCTTTTACTCCAGATTTACATTTTTTCCAATTGTAATGTCATACCCCTACCCCCATGAACCATGGACCTTGCCTTTGGTGGAGAGGCTTGCGTGCCTCAGCGATACTGATAGCCGTACTGTAGGTGCAACCACAACGGAGGGGTATCTGTTGAGAGGCCAAACAAACGTGTGGTTCCTGAAGAGAGGCAGCAGCCTTTTCAGTAGTTGCAGGGGCAACAGTCTGGATGATTGACTGATCTGGCCTTGTAACACTAACCAAAACGGCCTTGCTGTGCTGGTACTGCGAACGGCTGAAAGCAAGGGGAAACTACAGCCGTAATTTTTCCCGAGGGCATGCAGCTTTACTGTATGCTTAAATGATGATGGCGTCCTCTTGGGTAAAACATTCCGGAGGTAAAATAGTCCCCCATTCGGATCTCCGGGCGGGGACTACTCAGGACGACGTCGTTATCAGGAGAAAGAAAACTGGCGTTCTACGGATCGGAGCGTGGAATGTCAGATCCCTTAATCGGGCATGTAGATTAGAAAATTTAAAAAGGGAAATGGATAGGTTAAAGTTAGATATAGTGGGAATTAGTGAAGTTCGGTGGCAGGAGGAACAAGACTTCTGGTCAGGTGACTACATGGTTATAAACACAAAATCAGATAAGGGTAATGCAGGAGTAGGTTTAATAATGAATAGGAAAATAGGAATGCGGGTAAGCTACTACAAACAGCATAGTGAACGCATTATTGTGGCCAAGATAGATACGAAGCCCACGCCTACCACAGTAGTACAAGTTTATATGCCAACTAGCTCTGCAGATGATGAAGAAATTGAAGAAATGTATGATGAAATAAAAGAAATTACTCAGATAGTGAAGGGAGATGAAAATTTAATAGTTATGGGTGACTGGAATTCGTCAGTAGGAAAAGGGAGAGAAGGAAACGTAGTAGGTGAATATGGATTGGGGCTAAGAAACGAAAGAGGAAGCCGCCTGGTAGAATTTTGCACAGAGCACAACCTAATCATAGCTAACACTTGGTTCAAGAATCATAAAAGAAGATTGTATACATGGAAGAAGCCTGGAGATACTGACAGGTTTCAGATAGATTATATAATGGTAAGACAGAGATTTAGGAACCAGGTTTTAAATTGTAAGACATTTCCAGGGGCAGATGTGGACTCTGACCACAATCTATTGGTTGTGAACTGTAGATTAGAACTGAAGAAACTGCAAAACGGCGGGAATTTAAGGAGATGGGACCTGGATAAACTGACTAAAGCAGAGATTGTACAGAGTTTCAGGGAGAGCATAAGGGAACGATTGACAGGAATGGGGGAAAGAAATACAGTAGAAGAAGAATGGGTAGCTTTGAGAGATGAAGTGGTGAAGGTAGCAGAGGAGCAAGTAGGTAAAAAGACGAGGGCTAATAGAAATCCTTGGGTAACAGAAGAGATACTGAATTTAATTGACGAAAGGAGAAAATACAAAAATGCAGTAAGTGAAGCAGGCAAAAAAGAATACAAACGTCTCAAAAATGAGATCGACAGGAAGTGCAAAATGGCTAAGCAGGGATGGCTAGAGGACAAATGTAAGGATGTAGAGGCTTATCTCACTAAGCGTAAGATAGATACTGCCTACAGGAAAATTAAAGAGACCTTTGGAGAAAAGAGAGCCACTTGTATGAATATCAAGAGCTCAGATGGAAACCCAGTTCTAAGCAAAGAAGGGAAAGCAGAAAGGTGGAAGGAGTATATAGAGGGTCTATACAAGGGCGATGTTCTTGAGGACAATATTATGGAAATGGAAGAGGATGTAGATGAAGATGAAATGGGAGATATGATACTGCGTGAAGAGTTTGACAGAGCACTGAAAGACCTGAGTCGCAAAAAAGCTCCGGGAGTAGAAAACATTCCATTAGAACTACTGACAGCCTTGGGAGAGCCAGTCCTGACAAAACTCTACCATCTGGTGAGCAAGATGTATGAGACAGGCGAAATACGCTCAGACTTCGAGAAGAATATAATAATTCCAATCCCAAAGAAAGCAGGTGCTGACAGATGTGAAAATTACCGAACTATTAGTTTAATAAGTCACAGCTGCAAAATCCTAACACGAATTCTTTACAGACGAATAGAAAAACTAGTAGAAGCCAACCTTGGGGAAGATCAGTTTGGATTCCGTAGAAATATTGGAACACGTGACGCAATACTGACCCTACGACTTATCTTAGAAGCTAGATTAAGGAAAGACAAACCTACGTTCCTAGCATTTGTAGACTTAGAGAAAGCTTTTGACAATGTTGACTGGAATACTCTCTTTCAAATTCTGAAGGTGGCAGGGGTAAAATACAGGCTATTTACAATTTGTACAGAAACCAGATGGCAGTTATAAGAGTCGAGGGACATCAAAGGGAAGCAGTGGTTGGGAAGGGAGTGAGACAGGGTTGTAGCCTCTCCCCGATGTTATTCAATCTGTATATTGAGCAAGCAGTAAAGGAAACAAAAGAAAAATTCGAAATAGGTATTAAAATCCATGGAGAAGAAATAAAAACTTTGAGTTTCGCCGATGACATTGTAATTCTCTCAGAGACAGCAAAGGACTTGGAAGAGCAGTTGAATGGAATGGATAGTGTCTTGAAAGGAGGATATAAGATGAACATCAACAAAAGCAAAACAAGGATAATGGAATGTAGTCGAATTAAGTCGGGTAATACTGAGGGTATTAGATTAGGAAATGAGACGCTTAAAGTAGTCAAGGAGTTTTGCTACTTGGGGAGCAAAATAACTGATGATGGTCGAAGTAGAGAGGATATACAATGTAGACTGGCAATGAAAAGGAAAGCGTTTCTGAAGAAGAGAAATTTGTTAACATCGAGTATTGATTTAAGTGTCAGGAAGTCGTTTCTGAGAGTATATGTATGGAGTGTAGCCATGTATGGAAGTGAAACATGCACGATAAATAGTTTGGACAAGAAGAGAATAGAAGCTTTCGAAATGTGGTGCTATAGAAGAATGCTGAAGATCAGATGGTTAGATCACATAACTAATGAGGAAGCATTGAGTAGGATTGGGGAGAAGAGAAGGTTGTTGCACAACTTGACCAGAAGAAGGGATCGGTTGGTAGGACATGTTCTGAGGCATCAAGGGATCACCAATTTAGTATTGGAGGGCAGTGTGGAGGGTAATATTCGTAGAGGGAGACCAAGAGATGATACACTAAACAGATACAGAAGGATGTAAGTTGCAGTAGGTACTGAGAGATGAAGAAGCTTGCACAGGATAGAGTAGCATGGGGAGCTGCATCAAACCAGTCTCAGGACTGAAGACCACAGCAACATCAACCCCCTGCCTAAATTTTACTCCAACTGCTTTCAGATTTTCCATATCTTTATCCCAAGTTTTACTGACTACCAGAATGCAGTCCACATAAATGATTAATTTTTAAAGTAACTCACTTCCCAAAACAAAATCCAAAGCCCTGATAAATTCAGCAACTGATAAGTATATCCAAAAGGTACTACACGGTACTGTAAACGTTTCCCATTATACAAAAAATGCAGTATATTGCCTAGAATTGGGTTCTAAAGTAATCTGATAAAATCCTAATGTCAAATCCAAACTTGTAAAATAATTTGCATCATGAAATTTATACAACAATTCCTCCATTGAGTCTGGTTGGTCAGTTTCCTTTTCCAAAAATTTATTTAAATGTCGAGAGTCAAGTACTGTTCTAACCCCCCCATATTTCTTAGCTACTACAACCAAAAGATTGTTTTACTGACTGCTACGCCTTTCTATTAACCCCCAACCCGGCAATTTCTCCAACTCTTTTTCAACAACCTTCCGCTTACAAATATGTACTCCATATGGCTTAAAGAAAAATGGTTCATGTGGTATCAATTTTAACTCACAAATGTAATTTTTTACCTGCGTGGCTTGTCACTGAAAGAGCTATTATATTCACACAGTACTCCCTCCCAGTCACTATCGCTACTTAAATTGTCTGCTGAGTTAACTTTGTCCAATACTAATTGAGAAATATCTTCACTAACCACCTGGTTATCAAAATACTCATTATCTTCATCTAAGTAATTTCTGTCTTAAATTATTGCTACAACTCTCATCAAACACTATGTATAAATTAGTTTCACCATGAAACCAGATTTTGGGTCAATAAAATCTAACTTCATACTCAATCAATCAAACCTGGCATCAACATTCAGCATCCAGTCCATCCTTAACCATGTGTGTTCATTCAGGTCAGTTGTTACCAGACACCCCTGTTCAAATAGAACATTACTGACAGTAAATAAAATTAATGCTTGCCTATTGATTAATTTACTGTGTTTACCAGTGGCTCCTTTTATTTTAACACCAGTAATTGGGAATTCAGTATACTATTCAGTATTCTTTAATCTATCTCTTAATTTACCAGACACACCACTTACTAGGCTACCAATGTCCAATAGACGAACCTCCTTCCAGTCGCCCATAGATATTTCAATATAGGAACCTACTGAGTACTTCATGCTTATTACTTCCATCCTCTTCTGCCAATAAATCATCTTCAATATCCCTACAATTGAAATTAGCATTTACTTGAGCTTCTTTCCTAAGTTAGGTTGTAAAGTACTCAAATGTAACTTACAACTAGAGTGTGTGTATTTAATACTGTCAAAGTAATCACCTTTTCCTTCAGGTTCCTCATTCTCTCCCAATACTTTCAGTATCTTATGACTAATTAGCTTATCTTAATCATCCTTACTGTAATACTTTCAGTATCTTATGACTAGTTAGCTTATCTTAATCATCCTTACTGTAACAACTATGTAATATCTCACTGACCTCAATGGGTATCAACTGAATTTCATGTACCCGATTTTTCGACTCCAAATCAGCATATCCTACCATTCCATTACCGATATCATTGTCTAGTACTTCTACATAAACCATACCATCTAATTCATCATAAAATACATCATCAGCATCAATGTCTCAAAATACTTGTTAGCAACATCATCTTCACCTACATGAACCTCAACTTCATCCGCATACATCTCCACATCACAGGCACTATCAAATGTACTAGAACTTGTGTCAGCAGGCACATAAACATAATTCAACTTAGGTGTATGATCCTTGCTTTCCTCCACATCTTTTTCAGATAATATTGAAAATTCATCATCACAAAATAAGCTAACTAAACCATACTCATCAACCTCATCATAAATGTTACTATTATTAAACTCACAACTCTCATCAAATAAGTTAGTGAAATCATCTGTACTAAGATTATATTTATTTTCTACTTGACAGATATCTTCACCCATTTCTGTCAGCATGAAGTGTCAAAATGCTTTATCATAATCAGCTCTGTTTATTTGGTAATTATTGTGCCTATTGTAATGTGTGTGACCTGAATTTCCTGAATTTCGCCTTCCTCTCCTACTTCTAGCCTGATTTCTGTAACTGTTCTTCACCTCAAACTGACAGGCTCACAATGAGATGCTTACCTGTTTTCCTGATTATTATTTTCATAAGATCTATTAGCATTTCTCCTCAAGATCTGTTACCATTTCTCCTTTGATTACCTCCACCCTGCTCATTCTTATTCTTATTATTATTATTATTACTCTGGTTGTGATAGCTGTTACCAAAATTATTATTACTTCTATTACCATCATAAATGTTATTATTTTTCCTGTTGTTATTCTGGTGGTGTTGTGATGACCCCCCCATTCTGAAAATTGTTCTCCCAAGCACAGTCTAACTTATCTACGTATTTCAGAAATTCCTCAGTAGTATCGTCTGGTCCATAAACAGGCCCCCACTGAACATGACCAGGTTAACGCCGTTTCAGCGCGTCAGTTTGGATTAAATCGTCAAGTGGTGTATCTAAGTGAGCTTAGGTTCTAAGCTGCTTTTCAAAAAATTCTGGTATTCTCATCTCTCCTTCACGAAATCTACTTCCATTCAAAAATTCTGATTTTATTCAAACCTGCTCACTTTCTTACCAAAATTTGTTTAAAAATAATTTTTCAAACTCCGAAAATGTCATTTCTGGTTTAACATGCTGGTCAACCCAGGATAAAACTTCTCCATCTAAATATCGTTTAGAAAATTTCACTTTCATATGTTCTGGTATGCCTGGTGCGAAGCTGTCCTTACACTGGTACAAGTAATGGACAGGGTGTAGTTTAAAATCACCCAGGTAAATTTTCATAACGTTATTGCAATTGTTTTGAAACTTTTTATTACCACTACATACACTATTAAACATATTAATCTCTAGATTTTTAACTGTAGAGATGGCTGTTTACTGAAGAAATTTGTCCTGAAACAAGTATAGAATTTTATTTTAGTTTTTCGTCAGTGAAATTATTTTCGGTTTAAGTATAAGTTTGTATGTTATGCAACTCTGATTTTCGTCTGTCAAGTTCGTCAATGACAATTTTTCTATGCTTTTTACTCGTTCGTTGATCACACGTTTATTAACTAGCTGTAATTCAGTAACAGCAAAGTCCTTCAAACCATCCACCTCAGATTCTACATTGTCTATTCTTTCATTTACACTATTTATTTGTGTAGTTGCCTTATTAACATCTTCTCTAATTGCTTGTAGTTTCTGATCCATTTTACGAAAGTATTGTCTATTTTTCTAAAATGTATTTTGGATAGTTTAATATCTAGTTTACCATGAAGTAACTTAAAAAATTTTGTAGTATTTCTTCTGATTGTTGAAATCCATGGAAAGGTGAAATTATACTACTTGATGAATTCTCGTGGCTTTGGGGGTTCAGATTCGGTGTCGATGCATGTAACTGCCGACCCAATCTTGTGATTCCATCTTTGTCACGTACAGAAAATTTATTGGTTCTACTCATTTTGACTAATTTTGTACAACTTGAGGAGATGATAAAAAAACACTTCCGAAAACTATCTTTCATATAATATTTTCAAAGTATGTAACACACAATTATTTTTGCCTGGCTCATGCATGCACTTTCACTTCCTAACAGTCAATTGTTTCACTACTCTGTTACGTAAATAATGTTTTGGTACTCATTTGATAATCCATGCTGTTGGCTGTTGGTGTTGGTCCAATCATATTCTCACATGTACACTTTTTCCATGCAGGTCCTTGTTTCCATTCATGCCCCAATACTGGTATACGGCACAGGATATTGTAAATTATTTCGCCTGAAACTTAATAACCATTAGCATGCAATGCAGTTTTAAACATGTCCCAGCTCATTTCACCACGTTGTTATATAACATGGCGAAAATGTTTTTGTAGGTGAAGTTTGGATATGTATCGTTGTGTAACACAAGAAAAATAATGATCAATATATCACGTCTTGTTACAGATATCCTCCACCAATAAAATAATACGTATCTTGTCTAATCTCCGGTGCTGCTTCTTGATGCTGCCATAGATTCATCTTGATGTTATTGCATCGCGTCATGGGAATCATGCAATGGTAGAAATAAGTTTCAGCACTACTTTTTCGCAGCGAGTTTTATTTCGCACGCTAGATGTTCGGTGGTGAATATACAAAGTCAGACTACATGGTGTTGAAACAAAATTCAGTCCAACACTGACTTGAGACTGACTTAAGACTGACCTATGGCGGCATAGAAATCGTCTGTATTTATATGGCCTTAAACAGTTACTGTCATTATTACATACTGAATTTTGGATTTATAGAATTAAAATTTTTACATACATCTTCCCAAATTACATAGAAATTTACATCAAATAAAAGTTAATAAGTCCACACAAAGACAGGAAAGAATCTGTTTCTATTAAGACTATAAATTACGTGTTTTATCATTCAAATTCAAATGTGTGTGAAATCTTATGGGACATAACTGCTAAGGTCATCAGTCCCTAAGCTTACACACTACTTACTAAATTATCCTAAGGACAAACACACACACCCATGCCCGAGGGAGGACTCGAACCTCCGCCGGGAACAGCCACACAGTCCATGACTGCAGCGCCCTAGACTGCTCGGCGAATCCCGCGCGGCTGTTTTATCATTGCAATAATGTATGTCATTAATTTGCATATATTATTTTACTGATTTAAAGGAATATCATTCTATCATTTTCAAATGAACAGAACTATTAGTTATATTGAATAAATGGCCTAGATTCAGTTAATTAAATTTTGCACAAATAAAATTTTATATTTCTATATGGTCGTAATTATAATTCTGTCAACTAACACCAATTAAAACATAAGTATGCTTAATTCTGTCTGAAAAATCATCATGTCATATTTCTATTAGGGGCACAAAAAGTTTTTCTTTGATATAACAAAGTATAAAAATAGCTGTCTCTTGATGACTAAAAATATCGAAACTTTTATCGTTAATTATTCCATAATTATAATAGCAATTTTATTCCTACCATGCGCATGTAGTTTGTATTATGTTCAAATTGTGATGGTACATTAGCTTTTAATCCAACATGTTTCTTTCATTCTACACACTGGTTAGGCCCGACGTAAACAACGTCAAAACAATAGCTTACATTATTTATGGAGTATTCAAATCCAGATAACCAGAAAAGACAAAGTCAAAGAAGCAGTTTAAATTGGTGTAAATTACTGATATTACACATATGCCCTCTTCGGGAGAGTGGGTTTTATCCTTTATTGTTATTTAAACACCTTACATAAGGTGGGCTGGCAGCAGCATATTACGCTTCTCTTCAGCCTCAAGTTGTACAATGAAAATACAAAGGAGACACAGAAGATAAATACAAAGCGGTGGGCAAAAAAACAGAACAAGAAAGCCCTTCACGCTCAATGAAAAAAACACTAAAAACTGTCGGCACGGCGCAGAAACACTGACGACTTCGACGGCACAGGTGAACAAAGGAGCGTGACAGTGAACTAAACACAAACAGATGGCACACACACGAGAAGCTGATGGCGATGATCTCCGGCATGCGAATGTCCACTGAGCGTGAGCGAGTCCGGGGACCTGCCATGAGGGGAAGAAGGTGGTGAGGGAGGGAGAGGGGAGAGCAAAGATGACAAGGGCAGAGGGGATGGGGGGAATGAAGGGAAGAGGGTAGCAGAAGTCCGGGGGAGGAGGGGGGAGAGTGGGAGGACGGAGGGAAAGGGGAGAGAAAGGAGAGAGGGTGCCCATAGGAACAAACACGGGAAGTGGGAGGGAGTATCAAAGTTGGTAGGAGGGGTAGATGGAAGGGAGGAGGGCATCATCAGGGAGGGAGAGCTGGCGGAAGCCACTTTGGGAGAGGGTATGGAGAATGGAGAGATGGAGAGCAGGTGGGACGTGGAAATACAGGCGCAGCAGTGGACGGGGGCGGGAGAGGATGGGAGAGACAAGTGAGTGCGGGGGATCTAGTTTACAGGAGGTGTATAAGATCCGTATCCGTTCGAGGAAGAGGAGGAGTTGGGGGAATGGAATAAGATCGTAAAGCATCCACATGGGGGAGGGGAGACAGATACAATAGGTGAGGCGGAGAGCATGGCATTCAAGGATTTGAAGGGATTTGTAAAAGGTAGGAGGGGCGGAAATCCAGGGAGGATGGGCGTAGTATAGGGCGAATGAGGGATTAATGGGTGTATAGGATGGTGGAGAGGTCCAGACCCCATGTACGGCCAGAAAGAAGCTTGAGAGAGCCAGGAGCGTGCCTTGGCTTGGATTGTCCAGTCCAGGAGAGGCGACGGTCGAGGGTGACGCCAAGGTACTTAAGGGTGGGGGTGAGGGCGATAGGACGACCATAGATGGTGATATAGAAATCGAGGAGGCGGAAGGAAGGGGTGGTTTTGCCTACAATGATCGCCTGGGTTTTGGACGGATTGACCTTAAGCAACCACTGGTTGCACCAAGTGGTGAACCGGTCAAGATGGGAGTAGGTGTTGGGAGCGCTGCAGGGTGGGGGCAAGGGCAAGGAAGGCGGTGTCATCGGCGTACTGGAGAAGGTGCTTGTGGGGTGAAGGCAGCGGCATGTCCGTCATATACAAAAGGTGCAGAAGAGGGGAGAGGATGGAACCTTGGGGCACATCGGCTGAGGGGAAAAAGGTGTAGGCATCTGTGTTATGGATGATGACATAGGAAGTACGTGGGGAAAGAAAGGAGCCGATGAGATGGACGTACTTAATAGGAAGGGCGAAGGTTTGGAGCCTGAAAAGGAGACTGGAATGTCACACGCAGTCATAGGCTCATTCGAGGTCAAGGGAGAGGAAGATAGTGGAGCGACAGGAATTAAGCTGTTCGGAGAGGAGATGAGTGAGGTGAAGCAGAAGGTCATTGGAAGAGAAGGACAGCCGAAAGCCACACTGGGTAATGGGAAGGAGGCGGTGCTGGCAGAGATTCTGGTGGATACGTTGGGTTAGGATGGATTCCAGGACCTTGCTGAAGACCAAGGTAAGGCTGATGGGACGGTAGGAGGAGACAGCGGACGGCGGTTTACCGGGTTTAAGGAACATCAGGTCGGGGTAGTAGCTGGGGGACAGGACTACATTATAGAGCCTGGCCAGGATGGAGAGGACAGAGGCAGGAGCTTCAAGAAGGTGGCGATAGGTGACACGATCGTGACCAGGAGCGGTGTTGTGTTCCGTGCGGAGTGTAGCAATGAGATCCTGTGTAGTGATAGGGGCATTGAGTTCAGTGTGTGCAATCTTGTCCAAGTACTGGAAACCAGGTGCGAGGGGAGGGACAGAGGTGTCAGTTCAATCGTGGACATCCGGGAAGAGGGAGTAATCAAACTGGGGATCATCGGGGATGGTAAAGACATCGGAGAGTAGGAGGCAAAGTGAGTGGCCTTACTAAGGTCGTCAGGGAAGGGTTGATTATCATGAAGGAGAGGATAGTAGTGGGGGGGTTAGATCCGGTAAGGTGGCAGAAGGCTGACCAGAACTTGGACAAGTTTATAGGAAGTGTAGCATTTAAACGGGTGTATGTCTGTCGCCAGTCCCGGCGTTTCTTAGCCGCAAGCAAGTTTCAGATGTGTCGCTGGAGTTGCCGGTGGCGTCCTTGTGTGTCCGGGTTCTGCATGTGGAGGAAGGCACGGTAGAGACGACGGGATTCACGGAGGAGGAGGACAGCCAGGGTAAGGTAGGATGGTGGGGGTGGATGGTGACAGAAGGGACGTGGGCCTCCACGGCCTCAGACTAGGTCTGCTGGAGAAAGGAGGTGGCCTGGGTAATAACATCAGGGTGACGGTAGGTGAAAGGGTGGCCATCGACCTGGGTGGATAGGATATCACGGTAGGCATTCCAGTCGGCACGGGAATAACCATGGACGTACTTTGGGGGAGGTTCATTATGATGGTCGGGGCAGGGGCGACGACCATCTGAAATGGTGAGGAGGACAGGGAGATGGTCACTACCAATGGGGTCCAGGACATCCACCACTATGCGGCCAAGGAGGTTAGGGGAGGAGAGGATGACATCAGGAGTGGAGTTGGATTCATGGTGGGTGTGCTGGGGGGGTGGGGGGGAATGGTGACGAGGATGCATTGGAGGGAGAAGAGGAACTGATGCCACCGCCGTAACTGGGTGGCAGAACGACTATGGATGGTGAGGTCGGTGGCAATCACGTAGGAGGAGAAGCTACGGTCAATGTGGGAAAAGTCAAAAGGAATAGGGGCGTTAGGGCGGACATAGATGGTGGTGCAGGTGATGGTAAGGCCAGGGAAGAAGAGACTGAGGATCAGGTGTTCAGTAGGGTCAGGAAGGAGAGGTTGGAGCCGAACTGGGATCTGGCGGTGGTGACCAATGGCAACTCCGCCACTCACTATCAGGAAGGGATTATCGGAGCGATGAAGGAGGTAGGGCGAGGTGTGTATGGTGTGGTTGGGGAGGAAGGCATCCACGTGGTGGGTGGTGAGGGTGTGCATGACGAGGTTCTTGTTGGCGGGAAGGGAACAGATGTTGTTGAACAGGATACCGTGCTGTCGCGCCATGACAGGGATTTAGACGAGGGTGTCGAGACGGGAGAAGGTAAAATGGGCCTGGTTGTGGGAGTACGTGGCATACATTTTGAGGTGGAAGATGGAAAGGGCGGCGAGGGATATCCGCTGGAGGATGTGAGGGTGCTGGAAAGGGTGGACATTTTGGAGAACAATGGTGAGGAAACTGATGATGTCCTCAGAGATGAGGGGGACGAAGGGAATTGCCAGGAGGGGTGGGGGTGCCCAGAGGGCAGAAGGGGAAGTGAGTTCAGGAGTGGTGGGAGGGGGTCGGGCCTTACATTTTTGGGAGTACGTGGGATGTGGGAGATTACAGGTATTACAGGAAAGAGGGAACTGGAGGCTGGGGCACTGCCGGAGGAAATGCACTTGTTTTCAGTGCGAGCAGATGGGGGCCTCGCGGCACTATGATGTTGTACGTGTGTTATAGCGCAGACACCTCTGGCAGCGGAGGGATTGAGTAGGGGATCGGGAGGGGTCGACTTCGTAGCATTGGTTGAAGAGGAGGGCACCCTCCTTGAGGAGACGGTCAATGGAGGGGCGTGTTCCGAAAAAACCCGTATAAGGCAGGTGGGGCCGGCTGAGTTGAAAATGCAGTGAACTGCCTGTACTTCCAATGAGGGAGACGCCTTGAGCTCCGCCAACACCTCCTCCTCCGTGATCGTCGGACTAAGCCGAATGATCACGGCGGTGAGGGTCGGCAGGCGACGCGGGGTTTCGGGTTGGTGGGAGGTAGACGGGGAAGGTGCAGGGGTGAGGGGGGCATTGGGGCCAAAGCTGGTGACGAGGATGCAGGAAAGGGTGTCAGTGTGAAGGGTAGGGCTGGGGGAGGAGATGAGGATGGAGTCACGGTGAGAAGTGAGGAGGGAGATGGGGGCACTGGGAAAGTGTTGGCGGAAGAAGAGAGTGAGGTTCCGGGCCTCGAGGAGGGAGGGATCAGGACGGGAGAGGAGGTATCTGTAGGAGGAGGGCGAGGGAGCAGGGACAGGCAGGGAGACATCCATGGCATCCTGGGGGGGGGGGGAAGGAGGACAGGGCTGGGTCTTTTTAGGAGCAGAGGAGGCAGGGGCGCCACTGGGGCGTTTGATGGCGATGGAAGGGTGAGAGGATGTGTGGGGAACAGGGCAATGGGAAGATGGTGGGAAGTGGCAATGATGAGAACGACGACGATGGTGAAGGCGAGAGGGGGATGTGGGCCATGGCCCTCCGGGCCACCACTCTAGCGGGGTCCGCAGAAACGCAAGGAGCAGAGGGTGGGAGTGGGGAGTGGGGGGAAGGGGTCAGAGGAGGAGGCGCAGGAGGAAGAAGCCAGGGAAGGGGCGACAAAAAGCGAAGGGGAAGGGAGAGTGAGGAGTGGGGGGATGGAATGAGGGATGGGGAGATCGGGCACACCACGTGATGGTGGTGGTGGTGGCAGATGGGGATGTGTAGACGATGGCGGTAGTGGTGGCAGTGGTAGTGGTGGTGGGAGTCGACATGATGAGTGGGAAAAACGGCACAGAACAGGACTAAAACGACAGAAGAGAACAAGGGACTTACAAGGCGGACGAAAAACAGAGGAAGGCAGACGAGGACCGATGAAAAGCCGACTAGGGCCGAAGCCCCACTCTGCTGCCGCTGGCGGGGAGCGACCACAAGGCAGGAACTCTGGCTGGCTGGCTGGCTGGCTGGCTGGCTGGCAGGAACGCTGGCTGGCTGGCAGGAAACGCTGGCTGGCTGATAGGAACGCTGGCTGGCTGGCAGGAACGCTGGCTGGCTGGCTGGCAGGAACGCTGGCTGGCTGGCTGGCTGGCAGGAACGCTGGCTGGCTGGCAGAAACGCTGGCTGGCTGGCAGGAAACGCTGGCTGGCTGATAGGAACGCTGGCTGGCTGGCAGGAACGCTGGCTGGCTGGCAGGAAACGCTGGCTGGCTGATAGGAACGCTGGCTGGCTGGCAGGAACGCTGGCTGGCTGGCTGGCAGGAACGCTGGCTGGCTGGCTGGCTGGCAGGAACGCTGGCTGGCTGGCAGAAACGCTGGCTGGCTGGCAGAAACGACGCCGCCGCCGCCGCCGCCGCCGCCGCCGCCGCCGCCGCTGCTGGCTGGCTGGCTGGCTGGCTGGCTGGCACCTGCAAAACCCTAACACTTCGATTAATGACAAAAGCCACAATCGAAGGGCGGTATTCATACCGAAGTACCGCCACAGATGAGAGTGGGGGTGAGACTGGAAAAGCATATAGGATCCCAAAACGGGTTGTGGTACTACAAAGACTGGTGGCGAATGTGATGACTGGCAGTGAGGACTTGCAGCAGTGGCGAAGACGACCAGCGAGATGGGCAGCAGTGGCGACGACAGGCAGTGAAGATGATGACAATGATGGAAGTGAGGACTGGCAGTAATAGCGGCATCTGGCAGTGATGACGATGACGATGATGGTCAGCAAGGCCTGGCAACAATAGTGAAAACGTGGACAGCGTCGGCTGGAAACTTTTCCCTAAAGAGTTTCAACCCTGATAACACCCCAAGCAGCTGTCATATCCCGAGGTGAAGAGCGTTCCAACACTCCGACGTGCTTTAATCGCTGCACGCCTTTCGCATATAAATCTTGCCTTTCCTTTACCGAGTATAGAGTGCTTTATATACATACTCTGTTTTCTTGCTTTGGGCGTATTACTCTCGTGTTTTCTTGTTCGTTCTCTGTTTGTATAATACATTTCATTAACTCGGTGTCTTATCATTTTTTTCTTGGAACCGCTTGTCGCATAGTACGAAGGGCTCTCTAGTGGTTAAGTTTCTCTGCCACTTCTCGCCTATGCGGCAGTCTGGCGGTCACACTTAACAGTAGACGCTGATTACTTGTTACTGACTGTTTTCATTTATTTGGCTTCTTTCCCTGTTTATTTTATCATTTTTTGTATTATTCTGTGAACTCCGTAAGCTTGTTCTTATGTATATCACTATATTGTTATCTATAATTGACGAATATGTATATGCCTACAATTGCGACATCTAACGAGCTTATGACACAAACGTTTTGTGGCTACTGTACAGCAGTTTGTTACGAACAGTACGGCTCTTAACAAGATGACTCTAGCATACACCATATTTTATACATGTGTGGCGATGCTGAGCTGATTTTGTGCTTATCTTTTGGCGATGCCAATATGGCTCCATTACATTACGACAGGTTTTTAAACATACACTCCTGGAAATGGAAAAAAGAACACATTGACACCGGTGTGTCAGACCCACCATACTTGCTCCGGACACTGCGAGAGGGCTGTACAAGCAATGATCACACGCACGGCACAGCGGACACACCAGGAACCGCGGTGTTGGCCGTCGAATGGCGCTAGCTGCGCAGCATTTGTGCACCGCCGCCGTCAGTGTCAGCCAGTTTGCCGTGGCATACGGAGCTCCATCGCAGTCTTTAACACTGGTAGCATGCCGCGACAGCGTGGACGTGAACCGTATGTGCAGTTGACGGACTTTGAGCGAGGGCGTATAGTGGGCATGCGGGAGGCCGGGTGGACGTACCGCCGAATTGCTCAACACGTGGGGCGTGAGGTCTCCACAGTACATCGATGTTGTCGCCAGTGGTCGGCGGAAGGTGCACGTGCCCGTCGACCTGGGACCGGACCGCCGCGACGCACGGATGCACGCCAAGACCGTAGGATCCTACGCAGTGCCGTAGGGGACCGCACCGCCACTTCCCAGCAAATTAGGGACACTGTTGCTCCTGGGGTATCGGCGAGGACCATTCGCAACCGTCTCCATGAAGCTGGGCTACGGTCCCGCACACCGTTAGGCCGTCTTCCGCTCACGCCCCAACATCGTGCAGCCCGCCTCCAGTGGTGTCGCGACAGGCGTGAATGGAGGGACGAATGGAGACGTGTCGTCTTCAGCGATGAGAGTCGCTTCTGCCTTGGTGCCAATGATGGTCGTATGCGTGTTTGGCGCCGTGCAGGTGAGCGCCACAATCAGGACTGCATACGACCGAGGCACACAGGGCCAACAGCCGGCATCATGGTGTGGGGAGCGATCTACTACACTGGCCGTACACCACTGGTGATCGTCGAGTGGACACTGAATAGTGCACGGTACATCCAAACCGTCATCGAACCCATCGTTCTACCATTCCTAGACCGGCAAGAGAACTTGCTGTTCCAACAGGACAATGCACGTCCGCATGTATCCCGTGTCACCCAACGTGCTCTAGAAGGTGTAAGTCAACTACCCTGACCAGCAAGATCTCCGGATCTGTCCCCCATTGAGCATGTTTGGGACTGGATGAAGCGTCGTCTCACGCGGTCTGCACGTCCAGCACGAACGCTGGTCCAACTGAGGCGCCAGGTGGAAATGGCATGGCAAGCCGTTCCACAGGACTACATCCAGCATCTCTACGATCGTCTCCATGGGAGAATAGCAGCCTGCATTGCTGCGAAAGGTGGATATACACTGTACTAGTGCCGACATTGTGCATGCTCTGTTGCCTGTGTCTATGTGCCTGTGGTTCTGTCAGTATGATCATGTGATGTATCTGACCCCAGGAATGTGTCAATAAAGTTTCCCCTTCCTGGGACAATGAATTCACGGTGTTCTTATTTCAATTTCCAGGAGTGTACATACCCCGTCGTACTTAAAACACGTAATTTTCACTTGTATGTCACTAATACATACCTATTTATTGTTTTAAGCTACAGACAACCCACTAGTTGTATTTGTGTTCACATTTCTCGCTGCAAATCTGAAGATAGTCATTGCTGATCGAAACTAGTAATCTTAGGACCTACCAAGTTTGTGATCATAGACATTCATTTTATCTTCGATTTTAGTGCCGCGTGATCACAGACGGTCTGGACTGAAGGCTTCGATCTGTTTACTGATTTAAGATAGGATCAGAACTTACTAGGATTTTCTGTCAATTTGGTTGATAAAATTTTACTTCAATAATTGAATATTTCTAGCTAGTCTGGCATTTGCACGAGATCGACTAATAGAGGAAACAGAAGATCCAAAGAAAAGCAGTGTCCTTCATTCGAGGTTCATTTACTAAGTAATAATGTAGAAGAGCTTTTTGTCTCTTTGGAGAATTTAGAGAGCTCTAAAGAGATAGACATCCTGTGCCTCTCTGAGCACCACATAACAGCAGGGTTAGACAAGCTACATGTAAAAGATTACACTATTGCAGTTTACTCATGCAGAAATAACATCGGAAAAAAAGGAGCTGTCACTTACAAAAGTTCAAAAACATTGAGACAAGTAGATATTGTAGTGATCAGTACAAAGGAGTATGCGCTTGTGAATTAATGCCGACAAATACACTTCTGGAAATGGAAAAAAGAACACATTGACACCGGTGTGTCAGACCCACCATACTTGCTCCGGACACTGCGAGAGGGCTGCACAAGCAATGATCACACGCACGGCACAGCGGACACACCAGGAACCGCGGTGTTGGCCGTCGAATGGCGCTAGCTGCGCAGCATTTGTGCACCGCCGCCGTCAGTGTCAGCCAGTTTGCCGTGGCATACGGAGCTCCATAGCAGTCTTTAACACTGGTAGCATGCCGCGACAGCGTGGACGTGAACCGTATGTGCAGTTGACGGACTTTGAGCGAGGGCGTATAGTGGGCATGCGGGAGGCCGGGTGGACGTACCGCCGAATTGCTCAACACGTGGGGCGTGAGGTCTCCACAGTACATCGATGTTGTCGCCAGTGGTCGTCGGAAGGTGCACGTGCCCGTCGACCTGGGACCGGACCGCAGCGACGCACGGATGCACGCCAAGACCGTAGGATCCTACGCAGTGCCGTAGGGGACCGCACCGCCACTTCCCAGCAAATTAGGGACACTGTTGCTCCTGGGGTATCGGCGAGGACCATTCGCAACCGTCTCCATGAAGCTGGGCTACGGTCCCGCACACCGTTAGGCCGTCTTCCGCTCACGCCCCAACATCGTGCAGCCCGCCTCCAGTGGTGTCGCGACAGGCGTGAATGGAGGGACGAATGGAGACGTGTCGTCTTCAGCGATGAGAGTCGCTTCTGCCTTGGTGCCAATGATGGTCGTATGCGTGTTTGGCGCCGTGCAAGTGAGCGCCACAATCAGGACTGCATACGACCGAGGCACACAGGGCCAACACCCGGCATCATGGTGTGGGGAGCGATCTCCTACACTGGCCGTACACCACTGGTGATCGTCGGGGGGACACTGAATAGTGCACGGTACATCCAAACCGTCATCGAACCCATCGTTCTACCATTCCTAGACCGGCAAGGGAACTTGCTGTTCCAACAGGACAATGCACGTCCGCATGTATCCCGTGTCACCCAACGTGCTCTAGAAGGTGTAAGTCAACTACCCTGGCCAGCAAGATCTCCGGATCTGTCCCCCATTGAGCATGTTTGGGACTGGATGAAGCGTCGTCTCACGCGGTCTGCACGTCCAGCACGAACGCTGGTCCAACTGAGGCGCCAGGTGGAAATGGCATGGCAAGCCGTTCCACAGGACTACATCCAGCATCTCTACGATCGTCTCCATGGGAGAATAGCAGCCTGCATTGCTGCGAAAGGTGGATATACACTGTACTAGTGCCGACATTGTGCATGCTCTGTTGCCTGTGTCTATGTGCCTGTGGTTCTGTCAGTGTGATCATGTGATGTATCTGACCCCAGGAATGTGTCAATAAAGTTTCCCCTTCCTGGGACAATGAATTCACGGTGTTCTTATTTCAATTTCCAGGAGTGTAGTTCACTTCTAATTGCAATTGTATGTAGATCCTCAATGAGAAATTTTGAATCATTCATTAGAAATCTGGTTTCCTTGCTGTGCTGCCTGTCAGACAACAGCCAACAGTTAATAGTATGTGGTGACTTCAGTGTAGATTTTCTAAAGGATTCTGGCAGGAAAAATGAAATGGAAACCTTTTTTCGATCCTACAATTTGGTCTCAGTAATTAACTTTCCAACACAGGTTAAAGACAGTAGAGCCCTAATTGATAATGTTTTCTTCGATGAAACTCAGAGTAAAAAAATGACTTTACCCAGTAACAAATGCTCTCTCTGATCATGATCAAGATAAATAACATAGTCCATCATAGTGTGGATGCGCCTCAACGGAAATCAGGTAGAGTAATTAATGACTCCAGGACAAATGTTTTTTAAGAACAATTTACAGGAGATGACATGTGATGTAATTTATAATGAACCAAATGCTAACATAAAAGTTAATCTACAGCATGATAAATTCATATTAGTAGTTGAAAACACCTTACTGCTAAATATCTAAACACCCATGTAAAAAAGCATGGATCACTAGAGCGATTAAAGTATCTTTTGAAAGGAAAATACAAATGTATCTTTTGGGAAGAACAAGTAGGGATCCTACAGTAGTTTCACACTACAAAAACTACCCACTATTACTAACAAAGGTTGTTAAAAAAGCAATGAACCTGTGCATAATGTCAGAAATCAGTACTTCCAGTAACAGGCTTAAGACTGTATGGAGTTTAGAGCAACGAGAGATAGGTCAACCAGCCACAGAACAAGAAAACATCAATATTGAACTGCATGGAAGGGCTATAAATGACGAGTAACTGGTAGAAAATGCATTTAATACTCATTTCATAAATATAGTAGAAACATAGGGACAAACAGTTTTAGAGGGAAATCACAGCAGTGTGTTGAAAATGTAACTTTCATAAAATTCAGTCATATGAATGTATCACCAACTTCTCCTTCCGAAATTAAGAAAATTACATATTCTCTCAAAAATAAAAACTCATCTGGTTTTGATTGAGTTTCCATTGGTGGGCTAAAAATTTGTTGCCATGTAATAAGCCCAGTCTTATCTGAAATATGTAATTTAATACTAACTCAAGACATTTTCCCAGAGAGACTGAAATATACTGTAGTTAAGCCCTTCCTTAAAAAAGATGATAAGAAAGATGCCAATAATTTCCGACCTGTTTCACAGCTGACATCATTCTAAAAAATGTTTGAGCAATGTATTCCAGAACAGTATCTCCCTTAGCAAGAATAGTATCCTTAGCAAATCACCATTTGTGTTTCAGAACGGGCTGCTTTCCTGAGAATGCCATTTACACGTTCTCTCACCAGATTTTACAAGCAATAAATAATAAAGTAGCATCTGTTGGTATTTTCTACGACCTGTCTAAGGCATTAGACTGGTGAATCACAGCATTCTCTTAGAAAAAATTGACTTGTTATGGGATAGTCAACCAATGGATAATGTCATATCTGACCAAAAGAATGCAGAAAGTTGCACTTAATAACCGAAGCAACATAGTCCAGGGACATAATTTTTATTGGATGGAAATCACATATGAGGTTCCGCAAGATTCAGTCTTAGGTCCAATACTGTTCCTCATGTATGTACTCGATCTTCCATCTATTATGCAACAGGCAGAATTAGTCGTTTTTGCAGATGACACCAGTATTGTAATGAATTCAAGATTATGTGCCGAAACAGAAGAAATGGTAAACAAAGTTCTTCAAAGTATTGTTGATTGACTTTCTGCGATTGGTCTCACCCTCAATATTAAAAAGTCACTACACATCCCATTCTGCACATCGAGAGATATTAGATCAATAAGTGTAACACATAGTGAGGAAATAATAAATAGGATACAAACTTAAACATTCTTAGGGGTTCATATTGATAAGAATTTAATTTGGAAGAATACAATACTGATCTAAACAACTTAGTTCATTACTGCTTCACAGTATATTTATTCCTTCATGAAGTTTATTGTAAGTAATCCACTATAGTTCAAAATGAACAATGAGGTACATAATTACAATGCTGAAAGGAAAAATTACTCCACATTAAGATTGTCTTTAGCACAAAAAGCGGTGCTCAATACAGCAACAAAAATTTTTGATCACTTCCTCATTGATGTAAAACGTCTTACAGACAGCAAAGTAAAATTAGATAACAGTGAAAGTTTGTCTTTGACAACTCCTCCTAGTCCGTAGAAGAATTTTTGTTACTGTAATGTGTAAAACATGGTGGGTAGGAACTACTAACTCAAATCTGTATAGTTTTTTTCTTTTTGTAAAAAAAAAGAATAGTTTGAAAAGTTCTGAATGTAACCCTATGTACAAATTAATTTGCGATATTGCCATAAATGATTCGTTCCACATCATTACGATCCATCGCGTAAAGTGATCCGTAGAACATGTACCCAACTAACTAACCGAAAGCGTCACGGAGATGATTAGCTATTTCCAGCGGCAACTCTGCAAGAGACAGTTCCGCGTTATAGTGTGTTTACTGTTAAAATTTTAAGAACTTGTGTTCCTAAAAGGTTCACTAAATATATTGCTTCCTTTTGTGTATACCTCAAGAAAAGACCATGAAGGTAAAAAATAAGAGAGATGCTAGCTCACACTGAGGCTTATCTTCCATCGTCCTTCCCTGGAACCAATCACGACGGCAACAAGAAAGGATGAAAGTAACAGCAGTATAGAATGTACCCTTCTCCATACATCCTTGAGCGGCTTGTGGAGCAGAGATGTAGATTTAGGTCTGTGTGTGGGCGTGAAGCTCCCAGTGAGGGACGATATGCATGTTTTGTTTCGTGGTCACAACGAAACTAATTCAGAAGTTAATTAATATCTGCATCCAGGCCTGGTTCCAGAATATTTTTCCACACAAGGGACATGCCATTTTGTGCTCCCATCCATCTCGTAGACACTACTTGTCGTTCCATGGTCTTTTACACATTTTACATGTGTCTTGAATATAATATTTCTTCTGTGAATCTGAATGATACCGTTAACGCTTTTCACGAGATGGGCACGGGTTCGATCATAGTCCACAGTATCATTTTAAACTACTACGCTCGTCTCTGAAATGGTGTCAAATGAAAATATTTGTACCAAGTTGCGATCTATGATAACAAAAATTTGTTGTTATATACGCTCTAATAAAAAAAAGTGATGCACTACTCATGAATATCCGAGTTGTTGGATGTCATCCTGAGGGATAGCGTGCCGAATTCATTCCGTTTCTCCAGACACGTCTTCGGCCTGGAATCGCGCTGACTCGAATAGAATTGTCTTCAGTGATGAGTCCTCTCTCGGACGGAGCCCCTATGAGCAGCAAAGACTTCTCTGGAGACACCCCTCGCAGAGGCGAGATACCAGCCTCACTCGTCCGCTATACGGCCCGACATCCAAGAGCAGTGGAATGCCAGTTCATTTCGTAGCAGGACCCCTTTGGCTGTCATCTGCGCCACCCTTACAGCACAGAGGTTCGTCGATGATATTCTGTGCCCCGTTCTGCTGCCCTTCATGGCAAACCATCCTGGGCTTACATTGCAGCAACATAATACCCGTCCACAAGGCGAAAGTTTCCACTGCTTATCTTTGACTTGCCAAACCTTATTTTCGCGAACAAGATCGCTGGATCTCTCCCCGACCGAGAACATTTGACGGTCTATTGGCAAGGCCCTCAGACTAGCTAGGGATTTTGACCATCTAACGCACCGTTTGGGCATAATTTTTCACGATATCTGTCAGTAGGACATCTAACAACTCTAACAACCAATGCCAAAACGAATAACTACTTGCATAAATGCCAGTTGTTGACCTATATCACATATACCGATTTCCTTCCCATTCGGATAATTCCTTCGCAGTCTCTTTTTTTTTTTCTTATGGTGTGCACACATGGTGGACCACAATTAACTGCGAATACTGACACATATGCAAGTATACGATAAAAGAAGCAAAAACATTCGAGTATAAATGTGTCTGCAAACGATATATTCGCGAGAAAATTTCGAGTAACTTGTTAGGAGCTGCTACTAACTTCAGTATGCAATATTGTCCTATTTAGTACAAATATACTTCAAATGCAAACTTTTGGTTGTAATGCCACAACTGGACTCAACGTTGGGGAATGAGGTAAATGATAATGCAGAGACTCATGTTGCTGCTGATACTCGAGGACATCTAACACGTCAGTTCTTCCTAAGATGAATGGGTTCAGTACAGCCGCAAAGGTCACCTGACCTCAATCCTCTAGATTTCCGTCTGAGACCATCTCAGAGTGACGTGTACTGCACTATCGTAGACAGAGCTGAAGAACTCGATCGGTTAACTCACTGCCTCAAAAAAATTCAAATTTGTGTGAAATTTTATGGGACTTAACTGCTAAGGTCATCAGTCCCTAAGCTTACACACTACCTAACCTAAATTATCCTAAGGACAAACACACACACCCATGCCCGAGGGAGGACTCGAACCTCTGCCGGCTCAACCGCCTTGTCAAGATTTTCGACATGACGCGGGGCTGTTTGGAAGTATTCCCAACTCACTGCAGAGTGCAGCGATGCCTCCAAATGTCCTGCCGACCATAACAGAAGGTACGAATTTTACATTTCAGTCCTCTAGAATATGGCAAAGGACGCTTTTTCCGAACAACTCATCTTTTCATATGATTCGTCTTTTCATCTATCGGATGAAGTAAATCGCCATAATGTAAGAACGTGGGCGGTTACAGAATCCAGGCGTTCACAAAGTTTATGGACCTTTCTTTTTTTCGGAGGAAACTGTGACAGGGATGTTATACCAGGACATGCTGCAAAATCGATTGTTTCCGATGATTTCATTTTTCTACATGATGGCGCCCGGTCTCACTTTCACCCTGAGGTGCGGCGTTATCTTTGCAGCACCAGCCCTCAATGTTGGATTGGAGGAGGTCGACAACAAGATCTTGTTCATTGCTTTTGGCCTCGGAGGTCACCAGGCCTCACACCCTGCGATTTTTTCTGTGGAGATACATAAAAGACAGAGTCTTCGTACCACCTATGGCACCTACTCTTCAAGAGCTGAGAAATAGATTCGTTGAAGATATCGATTCAATAAGCAGGGAGCTGTTGATTCGTGTTTATAATGAAATGGACTACCTTTTGTATGTTTTCCGAACAATGCATGACGCTCATGCTGAGTGTATGGTATAGTATATGCGCAAACATAAGACTTTGAACCTTCCTCTATTCAGTGACATGTGCAATGCGCTTACTCTCTCATATTTTTTCTGTAATAAACAACTTAAATCTGTTCTTTCTTATTGTATCACCCTGTATTTCTTGTTTCGGTGGGCCTTGAGTGAAATTTGAGGCCAGTTAGTACAGGACTTAACCAAAAAGTGTACATTTCAAATACATCTATACTAACTAGAACACTATTGTTACTGAAATCAGTGGCGGCTCGTAACCACACGTTCGAAATTATCGAATATTTTCCCTTCTTTTATCACCCGTGTCAGTTTCTGCCGATAACTATGAAACACGCTGTATACAAATTATACACTTGGATGCCTCTAGCTCCCATTTCAACATGGCGCCCAATCTGGCCACTTGTGTTGCTTGGGCCTTAAACGGCCCCGTGTGTGACTCGACAATTACTGCTACCGTGTAACAAAGCATTCAGCGAACGTACTACTAGCACAAGGTATCTCAGGAGGAATTATCATTATTCATCGATGAGACAGGAACGATCATTTCAAGAAAAAATTCATGTGGAGATACATCCTACTCCGAACGATTTCCTAAATGGAACACACGTGATGTACATTGTTATTTGTTTTCTGTATTATTCAGTACATTGTCAGGTTTACACGTGTACCACAGTTAGTAAACATTACAACATGCGTTTAACAAAATATCAGCTGGAAAACAGAGGTATGACTGGAAGTAAATAGGTTTTTGGGAAAAACTCATAAAACATTTTTGAACATTTTTGGAAGCTTACTGAAACAGCCGTTATGTAATGTATAATATACGTACTTGAACCATCAGCTCTTTTTATTTTACACCCAAACATCTACCGGTTCCGGTATTGGACCATCTTCACCGCTATCCAAAGATACGAATAATTATATGTAGAATACAGGAAACGTTAACAGTTCTTTACAAAGAAGCGCAAAATAACATAGTTTGTTACCGTTATTTTGCAGTTCTTTGTAAAAAAAACTTAATATTTCCAGTATACTACATATAATTATTTGTATATTTGGATAGCTTCCGTGAAGATGGTCCAAGAGCGAAACCGGTAGATGTTTGGGTGCAAAATAAAAGCAGCTGATGGTCCAAATGTGCATTTTATACATATTTTTTAAAATCAAAATTTATTTTTACAAGAAACAGCATTTCTTAAACAATTTTTTTGGCAGCTACCATTCTTCAGACCTTTGTCAGTGTGGGAAACCAACGTTTCTATGCCCTCTTCATCCAAAGATGCTGGCTGTAAAGACAACCACTTCTGAACACTGGTTTTGCGGCGTTCGAGAGCCTTCCTCCAAAATCACGCATCAAGTACAAGAGCAAGTGGTTTTCAGAAGATGAGAGATCGGGGCTGTACGGCGGCTGATCTAACTGCTCCCAACTGAATTGTTGGATAAAGTTTTGAGTGACACCAGCAGAATGCGGACATACGTTGTCACGATGCAGCACAATGCCTTCACCGAGCATTTTCTCAGTGAGTCACGCACCGCATTGAGTGTTTCACCCCTGGAGAGGAGCTCAACAAACAGAACGCCTTGCCTGTCCCAGCACACAGTGCACATGATTTTCTTGTCTGACAATGTTATTTTGAATTTTTGGTTTTTTGGGGATTGTGAGTGCCGTCAATGCGGCACGGTGCTGTGAAATATTGAGAACTTCTGCACGCAATTCAGGAAAAGGCTTAGAACGCTCAGTCAAACCATTGTGTTGCTTCATGAGGATGCAGTTTTCGATGGTGCCAAGAGCACACAGACTAGAGCAGTGAGGAGTGGAGTCGCCTAATCTTCTCGAATGAGAGCAGATTAACTGAGTAGTGATTCTCGACGTACCCTTATATGGAGAGAGGAGGGAACACGTAACGTAACCAGCAATATTGTCGAACATTATCGTTTTGATGGTCCAGATGTTTTCTTGTGGAGAGGCAGAATATTGTAAGCTCGTATTGACCTACAAATCCTTAACATGGTACACCCACCGGTCGACACTGTACACCTTCGCCATGTGCGTCTTTTAGAAGGTGCATTCGGGCCTGTCTCCATTTTTTTTTCTTTATTGTTATTTGGACACCTTTACATTAAAGGTAGGTCGCAGCGGCCTATCTATGCCGCTCTTCCGCCACAGATAAGACAAATAGTATAGAGTGAAGCATAGAAAAACAAACAAACATGGTGGATAAAGAAAAACGGTAGACAGACAAATTAAAATACATGTAGCTGTTCACAGGCGCATGGTCCGAATAAAAAACGTTCAGCACTTGTTCAGAAACAGAGAAGGCAGAAATTACACGAATGAACGGTGGAGCACGAACGTCGAGACACTTAAGCACTGCACGATGACACACAAACACTGGTGACGATCACTGGCGCACGAATATTCATTGTTCACGTACAAAGCCGGGGACCTGCCAAAGGGAAATGGTGTTGGTAGGAGAGAAAGGGGGAGGTTGTAGATCCCAGGGGCAGAGGAGAGGGGAGGGGGAGGGAAGAAGGTAGGGGGTAGGGGAAGCTGGGGGGAGAGGAGGGAGGGAGGGAGAGAAGGGAGAGAGGGTGCCCTAGGGAAAAAACACATGGGGAGGAAGGGGAGGATCAAAGTTGGTAGGAGGGGTAGATGGAGGGGATTATGGCATCATCAGGAAAGGGAAGCCACCTTGGGCAAGGGTACGGAGTGTGGAGAGATGGAAAGTGGGTGGGATGTGGGAATACAGGTGCGGCAGTGGATGGGGGTGGGAAAGGATGGGAGAGACAAGCGGGTGAGGGAGATCAAGTTTGCAGGAGGTGTAGAGGATCCGTATACATTCAAGGAAAAGGAGGAGGTGTGGGAACGGAATTAGGTCATACAGGATCCACGTGGGGGAGGGGAGGCGGATGCGATAGGCGAGGCGAAGCACATGGCATTCCAGGATTTGAAGGGGTTTGTAGAAGGTAGGAGGAGCAGTGATCCAGTTGGGATGGGCATAGCAGAGGATAGAGCGGATGAGGGATTTATAGGAGGATGGTGGAGGGGTCCAGACCCCATGTGCAGCCAGAAAGGAGCTTGAGGAGGCAGAGTCGGGAGCATGCCTTGGCTTGGATTGTCCAGAGATGGGGGGTCCAGGAGAGGCGACGGTCAAGGGTGACACCAAGGTACTTGAGGGTGGGGGTGAGATTGATACGACGGCCGTAGATGGTGATATAGAAATCGGGGAGACGGAAGGAAGGGGTGGTTTTGCCTAAAATGATTGCCTGGGTCTTTGAAGGATTTTTTTTCTGACCTTGACCTTGAGCAAGCACTGGTAACACCAAGCGGTGGGATTGGAGAAGGTGTTGAGAGCGTTGCAGGGTGGAGGCGAGGGCAAGGAAGGCGGTGTCATTGGCGTACTGGAGAAGGTGGACGGGGGATGAAGGCGGCGGCATGTCCACTGTATACAGAAGGTAGAGAAGAGGGGAGAGGACGGAACCTTGGACCACACCAGTGGAGGGGTAGAAGGTGTAGGAATCCGTGTTATGGATGGTGACACAGGAAGGACGTTGGGAAAGAAAGGACCCGATCAGACGGACGTAGTTAATAGGAAGTGCGAAGGCTTGGAGCTTGAAGAGGAGACGAGAATGCCATACACGGACGTAAGCACGTTCGTCGAGAGGAAGATGGCGGTTGTTGGGAGCCTGTCTTCCTTCTTATAGAATGCATCATATGCGACAAGTAGAGGAGCTCTTCATACGAGAGTATAATCTGAAAATGAACTGGCCTGCCCGTTCCCCCGACTTGAATCTCATCACTCCAATATGGGATGAATTGGGGAGACGTATCGCAGGGCTTCAACACTTCAGCATGCATAAACAACCACTGAACAGTTGCGCTGTTGCAGGAAAGGAACGCCCTACCACACGTTCTCCTTACCAGCCTTGTGACCAGCATCGGAGCACATTTCAGGGCATACATGCTGTCCGTGGAGATCAAACGCTCTATTAAGAATCAATCCTCGCCATTTGTAATGTTCAGAGGACCACCATGAATCGCGGTGACTTGCGTGTAATCATTGACTCTGAATAAAAGCATCATTTCTGTTCGTCTCACTGCGTATTTCTTTCAGTATTATATAACAGTTCTTTCTATGTAAGGTCCTAGTTTCATCGAGCTTTGTTACTTGACATTGACATATCATTAGGAAGCTACTGTCGTCCTTCAGTTTTGCACACCAGTGTATATGTGATCAGTGTATGTGTGACATTGGCCTCTCAATGTATATATTCCTTACTGTCATTTCTTGTTAGCAATATTAGCTTATTCCCAAGAATAGGCAGCTTTCACTCTGTTAATACCCGGCAGAAATCAAACCTGCATTTGGAACGGACTTCCTTTAACTCTTGTGCAAAAAGGTGTGCAGTATACTGCTGCATCCATTTTCAATAAGCTATTCAAAAATCTTAGCAGTAATCCACGCGCTTTCAAATCGAAACTGAAAAGTTTCCTCATGCGTCACTCCTTCTATTCAGTCGAGGAGTTCCTTGAAAAATTAAGCTCATTCTTATTATACAGAGGGGTCCAAAAAAATGTATCCAGTGTTTAAAAGTCCATAACTTGCAAACTAATTGACAGAATGGTCTCATTTTTGGTGAAAGTGTAGATTAAAGTCCAACTTAAAGATATCACTGTAGGTGTTCGAAATGGTCACCATTAACATTCACACACTCTCTCACAGACTCCTGTGGTGAGCGAGTGAATTATTGTAACACACGACGGGAGTTAGCTGGACTTGTTACTGTTACAAGTCGTCCAGATCGTTCCCCAGACCTAACTCCTCTGGACTTCTGCCTGTGGGGAACACTAAAGGACGTCATTTATCGATAAAAGCCACGGACATTGGATGAACTTCGAGAATCCATCGTACATTAATGTGCAAATATCCAACTGAACACGTTGCAGTCTGTAGTTCGTGCTGCAGTTCGGCGGCATCGTTTGTGTGTGGATGTTAATGGTGACCATTTCGAACACCTACAGTGATATCTTTAAGTTGGACTTTAAACTACACTTTCACAAAATACGAGACAACTCCGTCAATTAGTTTGCAAGGTATGGACTTTTAAACAGTGGACACATATTTTGGGCCCCTCTGTATTGCAGATTGCGTTTACTTAAACTTATGGACTGACTTTTTTCGGGTTCATTTATTTTTATCTGGTATTGCTTTTATGTTGTAATTTCATGTACTGACACGTTCCATGACCTCGGAGATTTGCTCCTCAATTTGGTCCTACGGAAATTGACGTGTAAATAAATAAAATAAAGTAGAGTTATTTACGACTAAAATGCTTAATATAAACGCAGCCTTGATTATAGACTTCAGGTCTTCATTTGATTTCTCATATTTCCTCATGATCCTGAGCGAAGTGTCTTCCAGACCTGAGAGAGCGAGTGAAATTTTGATATAGCAGGCGGTACCGAGCGTTCGATCCATTGGACTATGGAGGCGGCAGAACAACCAGTGCGATACTGCAGTGCCTGTGTCGTGCAAAAGTACGATGCAGTGTTCATTGGGACTATCCCGGATTTCCCGCATGTCGCGAGCGGTCACTTTACAGTCAGGCTCCAGGGCTGGACACAAACTTCCGTTTGTTGTCAACAAGCGTGCATGTCAGAAGATCATTGCATCGAATTTCTGAACAGAACAGGTACTGCAGTATCGTACACATCTGCCGACACCCTGTACGTGAATATACACTACTGGCCATTAAAACTGCTACACCATGAAGATGACGTACTGCAGACGCGAAATTTAACAGACAGGAAGAATATGTTGTGATATGCAAACGATTAGCTTTTCAGAGCATTCACACAAGGTTGGCGCCGGTGACGACACCTACAATGTGCTGACATGAGGAAAGTTTCCAACCGATTTCTCATACACAAACAGCAGTTGACCGGCGTTGCCTGGTGAAACGTTGTTGCGATGTCTCGTGTAAGGAGGAGAAATGCGTACCGTCACGTTTCCAACTTTGATAAAGGTCGGATTGTAGCCTATCGCGGTTGCGGTTTAGCATATCGCGACATTGCTTCTCGCGTTGGTCGAGATCCAATGACTGTTAGTAGAATATGGAATCGGTGGGTTCAGGTGCGTAATACGGAACGCCGTGCTTGATCCCAACGACCTCGTATCACTAGCAGTCGAGATGACAGGCATCTTATCCGCATTGCTGAAACGGATCGTGCAACCACGTCCCGATCCCTGACTCAACAGATGGGGACGTATGCAACACAACAACCATCTGCACGATCAGTTCGACGACGTTTGCAGCAGCATGTGCTATCAGCTGGGAGACCATGGCTGCGGTTGCCCTTGGCGCTGCATCACAGACAGGAGCGCCTGCAATGATGTACTCAACGACGAATCCGGGTGCACGAATGGCAAAACGTCATTTTTTCGGATGATTCCATGTTCTGTTTACAGCATCATGATGGTCGCATCCGTGTTTGGCGACATCGTGGTGAACGCACATTGGAAGCGTGTATTCGTCATCGCCATACTGGCGTATCACCCGGCGTGATGGTATGGGGTGCCATTGGTTACACATCTCTGTCAACTCTTCTTCGCGTTGACGGCACCTTTAACAGTGGACGTTACATTTCAGATGTGTTACGACCGGTGGATCTACCCTTCATTCGATCCCTGCGAAACCATACATTTCAGCAGGATAATGCACGACCGCATGTTGCAGGTCCTGTACGGGCGGCCTTTCTGGATACAGAAAATGTTCAACTGCTGCCCTGGCCAGCACATCCTCTAGATCTGTCACCAACTGAAAACGTCTGGTCAATGGTGGCCGAGCAACTGGCTCGTCACCATACGCCAGTCACTACTCTTGATGAACTGTGGTATCGTGTTGAAGCTGCATGGGCAGCTGTACCTGTACACGCCATCCAAGCTCTGACTCAATGCCCAGGCGTATCAAGGCCGTTATTACGGGCAGAGGTGGTTGTTCTGGGTACTGATTTCTCAGAATCTCTGCACCCAAATTGCGTGAAAATGTAATCACATGTCAGTTCTAGTATAATATATTTGTCCAATGAATACACGTTTATCATCTGCATTTCTTCGTGGTGTAGCAATTTTAATGGACAGTAGTGTATATAATTAATATACGAGTGCAGGTTGTAGACACATGAATGACGACATTCAGAAGTCTGGTTTTGGCCGTGGTGCGTGCTCAGATAGCCTAATGGTATGGCGACCGTTCGCAGTAAATGAAAAATACGGGTTCGAGTCCCTGTTCAGCACAAATTTTCATTGTCGTCGTTCCATTATACAGCTGAGGGAATGCGCATCCATTTCATGAACAGCCAGTGATCCAGCGTGGGGACTGCTCACAGATCGAGTGTCACTGCGCACCGATAAGAAGCAGCGTCCGCCGAGCTCAGCGGCTGGTGACGTGGAGCCGCGCCGCTGGATGTCGGCCGCGAGAAACGGGCATCCGCGAGAGTGAGCGGCATACTTTCACGCGGCGGGCGGGCTTTCCACGCTGAGCCGCATCCGGCTGGCGGGGGTGGCGGCGCGTCGCGCTGGCTGCCGCCACTCCTGGCGTCGCACACACGTGAAAGTGGCGTCGCAGCGGCCACATCTGTCTCACAATTCCTGCACATCTGGTCGACTCACTCCCTAACCGTGGCCAGAAATCGCTCGCCTGGCTGGAGTGACTCCTACTGCGCGGGGTCACGACGTACACCGTCCATCCAAAAAGTTCCCACACTGATTTTATTCGTGGTGCATAAGCGACATCCGCGCAGTAACTACGGTGGCAGCTTGAACTAACAACTGTAAACAACAGTAGTGCCTTATAGCAGTCAGTTGTGTGCAGGCAGTTCTACACGGTGCATTCAAGTTTTGACGTAAAAGTTTTTTTTATCAGAGCTGGAAACAGACGAAAACATGCGGTTTGTTTTAAAATGCACGTGTCTTGTTGTGAATGCTTGGCAGAGATGTCAGCCCCGTACGGCAGACAACCAGCAGTAACGACAAGAACGAAGACCCTTTCACTGCGCATTTGGTCTGAGCAGCAGCCTGCCATGTGCTCGTAATTTTCAAGTGGTGCGTCTTTTATACGCCTATAGCAGTCTATCGTTATTAACGACAAAAACTTAAGACGCAAAATCCTGTATAATCGTGTCAAATTGTTTCTCTTTTTAATCTTTATATAGAAATACTATTTTTTCATAAAGTATAACAAGAGATGGGAAAACACGTGGAACGTGGACCCAAATATTTAGTCATTTGTTGTTTTACGGAATACACTTTATTGCTTGATGACAATTATAATAATTACAGTTTAAGCCTAGTTAAAAGAAGAAGAACGCTCACAATAATTTAAAGAACTTTAACAGGATCAATTCCTACATGGCAAACTTTAACAATTTATATCATTAAGAACAGGGCTTGAAACCAGGAATATACAGTCCTCAAATACAAGTCAGAAGTCACACTATTTGTGGTCGCAAGCGGATTCAACAAACTGAGTTATTAGAAAAATGAATTATAAATGACTGCCGCTAAATGTACTAACAATTCCCAAGCACGGGTAACACGTTAAATAAATGGATAACGCCTGTCCAAAATAGAGGAAGGATAACAAGTCACGCCACTGATCATGGCTGTTGGAAAGCCTTTAATAAGGCTTAATAAAATCCCTTAAGCAATAAAATACAGTCCCCAAAGTACAAGCAAAGTTGAGAAGGCATACAATTTAAATGTGACTCCCAGCTACTACACAGCAATATAAACATTGAGAACGACATTAAATAAGTATACAATCCCCCCAAAATAAAAGATAAGTTCGCAAATGCAGCAGGCAAGAAGCCAACAGGTAAGAAGCAGGCAAGTTTTACAAAGACTGTGAATAAACGGATAAGTTCAACAGTTCATATTAATAAGCAAAAGGCCTTAAAATTTAACATACTCCAGAAGTAGCAGTAAAGGTATAACGTTTAAAGGAGTAGTTAAAGAGCAGGTATACTGAGGAGGAACAGTGGGCGTCCAGGACACGCTTCAAAGCTTATGAGCTTACTGAATTCACAAATGGAACACATTAAGAGCTCCTGATTAATTGGCGACGTGGCACGTATCATCATCATCATCATCATCATCATCATCATCATCATCATCATCATCATCATCATCATCTAAGACTGATTGTGCCTTTCAGCGTTCAGTCTGGAGCATAGCCCCCCTTATATAGTTCCTCCATGATCCCCTATTCAGTGCTAACGTTGTTGCCTCTTCTGATGTTAAACCTATTACTTCAAAATCATTCTTAACCGAATCCAGGTACCTTCTCCTTGGTCTGCCCAGACTCCTCCTACCCTCTACTGCTGAACCCATGAGTCTCTTGGGTAACCTTGCTTCTCCCATGCGTGTAACATGACCCCACCATCTAAGCCTGTTCGCCCTGACTGCTACATCTATAGAGTTCATTCCCAGTTTTTCTTTGATTTCCTCATTGTGGACACCCTCCTGCCATTGTTCCCATCTACTAGTACCTGCAATCATCCTAGCTACTTTCATATCCGTGACCTCAACCTTGTTGATAAGGTAACCTGAATCCACCCAGCTTTCGCTCCCATACAACAAAGTTGGTCGAAAGATTGAACGGTGCACAGATAACTTAGTCTTGGTACTGACTTCCTTCTTGCAGAAGAGATTAGATCGTAGCTGAGCGCTCACTGCATTAGCTTTGCTACACCTCGCTTCCAGTTCTTTCACTATGTTGCCATCCTGTGAGAATATGCATCCTAAGTTCTTGAAACCGTCCACCTGTTCTAACTTTGTTCCTCCTATTTGGCACTCAATCCGTTTATATTTCTTTCCCACTGACATTACTTTCGTTTTGGAGATGCTAATCTTCATACCATAGTCCTTACATTTCTGATCTAGCTCTGAAATATTACTTTGCAAACTTTCAATCGAATCTGCCATCACAACTAAGTCGTCCGCATATGCAAGACAGCTTATTTTGTGTTCACATATCTTAATCTCACCCAGCCAGTCTATTGTTTTCAACATATGATCCATAAATAATATGAACAACAGTGGAGACAGGTTGCAGCCTTGTCTTACCCCTGAAACTACTCTGAACCATGAACTCAATTTACCGTCAACTAACTGCTGCCTGACTATCCACGTAAAGACCTTTAATTGCTTGCAAAAGTTTGCCTCCTATTCCATAATCTTGTAGAACAGACAATAACTTCCTCCTAGGAACCCGGTCATATGCCTTTTCTAGATCTATAAAGCATAGATACAATTCCCTGTTCCACTCATAACACTTCTCCATTATTTGCCGTAAGCTAAAGATCTGGTCCTGACAACCTCTAAGAGGCCTAAACCCACACTGATTTTCATCCAATTGGTCCTCAACTAATACTCGCACTTTTCTTTCAACAATACCTGAGAAGATTTTTCCCACGTATCAAACGATCAATTTTACCTGAGCCAGCACGATGCGACTGGAAGAGGCAACAGATTGCGGACCAACCAAAACATCGCGCGACGACGGAAGTGTCGCCACAGCAGAAGAAAAACACGTCTCCGCTCCGGGCCCAGGAAACAGGAACGCGTCACCCGGTGCATGGGGGCTTAATTATAATAAAGATATATAAGAATACTGTGCAAATACTTTTTAATTTTCTGTCGCTGTATGTCCGATTACGCTGTTTCGTAAACGGCTGGCCCTGACTAGTATTATTACGCAATCTGACTGCTTAGAATGACAACAAAGAATGTAAGAAAATTTTCGTTAACACAGTTAATTAATTAAGTCCCCAGCAACTATAAAACCTACGAAACAACAAGCTCAAGTGTAGCTGTTCTGTATGTGGTAGTATGACTCAACGCACATCTGGCACGGTTCTTCTTCAACAAGACAAGAATTTTTAAATATCATTTATACTGACGTGATAAAAGAAAATTAGAAATACTATAATTGGAATTACACTCTAATACAAGAACACACGCCAGATGCTTTGTTGACTGAACCTGTAATGAAGCATTATTCAGGACACACAAATAAGAAAATAAAGAACAGTAGTTAGTTACCTTAATTTATATTGACGAAAAGCACTCAGATCATTACAATATCTCCATTGGAACAACATCTGCTATCTCTCCCATCAAATAACTGCATAAACATGGAACAACACTCTCGACTACCGCATCTCACTCTGACTTCAGCTACAAGCAGTGTCCACCACAACTTCTCGGCAAGAACTGCCTGTCGCTGCGTCTCAATAATCACTGCCAGTGGAGGCGGCGGAACAATACTCTCTGGCGCGATTTTTGGCGCTGTGGCTCAGTGTAGCCACCTTTCATATGCCCTTCCTCCACGGGCTAGAATTTGATGGTATTTTTGCCAGCATTGGTGGTGAAAATACCACCAAATTCGTCAAAAAAAAAAATACAGACAAAAATAAAATATTAATACGTAAATATCATATAACTAGATAAAATTTTGGCTTTGCACTGACCTTTCAATAGCCTAATATACAAAATACACTAAGCAATACAAATTCTTTCATACATGTGACTTTACATAATAGTTTACACAAGTATTATGTGGTTAAACAGTTCAATCAATAGCGTCAGCAATGACGAATATGTACAGGTAAGAGTCTCATAACTTTTCACAAACAGTAATACACAAAAAATCAGTTTATACAAATATTCACATAAAATGTTTACACAACAAGTGGTTGACAGTTCCAGCAGTAGCACCCAGCAATGTTGAGTAGGTGCAGACTCCAACAGGTGACATCATTTCAGTAGAAGCAGTCGATCAGTGGCACCCAGCATTGTTGAGTAGGTGCAGACACCGACAAATGACATTATTTCCATAGAAGTAGCTCCATCTGTGCACCCAGTATTGTTGAGTAGGTGCAGAGAGCAGCAAGTGACATTATTTCAATAAAGGCAGTTCCATCAGTTGCACCCAGCAATGATGAGCAGATGCAGAGAGCAGTCCATCATATTCACTATCACTGATCACACAGTTCATTAGCAGAAATTAAACATGTCCTAGTGGCACCAATCATGTAGAAAAAGTACAAGTAACAGTCCATAATTTCACCATCACTAATCAGACAGTTCAAGCATGAACAATAGTTTGAATGCACATACAAATGCTTTCACAATGCTCTTACACTAAACATACAAATCATAGCAAACACACAAATGATATCAGATAATTGTCATATTACTATTACAAATACACAAACATCAGTAAACCTATAATATTTATGGGTGTCAGTGCAAGCCACTACAAACAAATAAAATAATATTTATGAGATAGGTGGGTAGGATTAGGAAAGGAAAACACACTCACTCATCTTTCATCCACATTAAGTACTACTATGTAATTGAATTGTGTTAACTGTGTGAATCCACTTCTGTCAAAATTTCATGTTCATCATGTGTATCAAGTAGTAGCGACAGCAATGTATAACAGTCAATAATAGTTAAGTCAACGTCATAGTCATCATGTCAAGACCAATGTTTGCCAAGCCAAATAAAAATGTACGGTTGCTGAACAACTGTCAGTGTGCCAAGATATGCAACTTCCTCTCCAAATAAAAGTACATACTGCTTAGTGATTTAACAAAGAGTGTGTAGACAATCTTCCTTCCATTTTAGTGTTCTAGTCTGCTATCTTCATCCTCCTTGTACCATATAGACCAACAAAAAAAAAAAAAAAAAAAAAAAATATGCACCTCACTTTACCTCTTATACACCAAAACTCCAATCAACTTCATATAATCTCAATACCTCAATAATACCTCTTCAATACGTCGATACATATAAACCTTATTGCCAGTATCATTTCACTTCCATAACAACTCTTTCCTCTAGTCAGTCTCCTCGATCGAGTACAGATAAAATCCTAATGCAAACCTCATCCCATACAATCCGAAGACACTCAACACACAACCTCTGTGTAATCCATCTGACCAAAATCTTCTCATTATGAATTATAAACAAAGAATGCATACATGACCTCTAACAGACTTAGCTCTAATAACTCTCAGTAATTAAGTACGATTACGGAGTGTGAATGATCATAATATTTCACAGTGTGTACACCACTTCAAGAATTATGGCAAACAGAAGCAAACATGTGGAGTATTTCTTGTGTCAAGTGTCACTTCCTATTTCAGTTGCTCACGAAAAATGCAGTGTAATAACTGTGTTGGTATGTCATGTCGTTAGATTCCTTTCTATTGGCATACATTTATACAGCTTTCATAAAACCTCCAGCTCATGTGACTTCTATGATGTTTCTTGTACTAATGTCGTTCGTCGAATTATAGCAGTTCATTTTCTTATCTTAAAAATATAAGGCACTGAGCGTAAGCAAGGCAAGCAATAGCGAGTAAATATACCAGTAGTGAACAGAATGTCAACAAGTGGATGCAGCACAATTCTTACAACGAGGCTCTGCCAAGCGAACAATCTGTAACTAGTACCATAGTGTAACCTAAACTCTATGTCCGTACACTGTACATCAGCATTGCTATATACCAAATTAAAGTATAGTTATGACAACAAGCAGAAATGTGTAAATGTGCAATCCATACGCATAGCAGTAAACATATATCTTACGTACTAAACAGGTCATTAGCATCGTATCTTAATAAGTAAACATGAAGGCGCAAGCAGATAAATCACAAAGTATAACTTACATACCTAACCACATCAGCACAATTAATCAGGTGACAATTATAATTTAAATAAATAGGCCCTGCAGGCACATAATTAAAAATATAACATCAGTGAAAAAGCAGTGCAGCGAAGCGATGCATAATATACACAAGTAACAATCCAGTTCATTAATAATTGTCAAAATCAGTTAACGTACGCAAGCACGTCACTTCACAAGTAATTTCATAGAACATGAAATTTAGCACAAAGTATGAATCACGTAATCGCGAGCAGCAAATTACGTCTAAAGTACGTACCTAAGTGGAAATATGTTACCTGAAAAATAAACTCAATTAATAATTACCTTTTTAGTTTATTACTTTCTTCTTCGAAATGACATTTTTCCTGAAATTTTCTCGATAGCAAGTCGTCTTAACGTCGGACACGCACAGAATTTACCTGAAGTTCTTAAATATTTTATAGAACCGTATCCTGAAAAATACTGAATGTTAATACATAATTCATCAAGTCATTATAGCTTTATACTGAATTTAGTCGGAGAAATTAGACTGTGTATTTATTTACGGCTGTCAGTGCATTCGCACTGAGCGCTCGATCAGCTGTAGGCGCGTGACGTAGGAAGTGATTGTTTGCGGTCAACGACTGCCTTGTGCGGCGTGCAGACTTGACTGTTGCTTTGAGTATATGCCGCCGCCAAAACACAGCGCAGTATCCTTGTACTCTCCGTGTGTTTACATACAACTGTTAGTTTCTCAAAAGTATATCATTCCACAAAAATTTTAACGTTAGATATATGATGTATTCCCTTAGAGCGTCGTGATTTAAGAGTTTCTACTTCGACAGTGTTATCATGAATAATTTTGCGAATTCTATATGGGCCGTTATAAAGCAGAAAAAATTTCCGACACAAGCCTTTTCCTTTGTGAGACAAACGATGAGCCTTAATTAACACCTTCTGACCAACTGACAAGATTTTTAAACGACCAGGACGCTTAGCTGATTTCTCTCTTCTAGCAGCCGCAGATGCAATATTTTGTAGAGCCAGGTTGACAACTTCAGAATGCCGCAGTTTCCGTGTAGGCGGAAAAGGAACGATTTCAGAAATGCGATTTGTCGGTGCTTTGTTTTTTTTTTTGTAATATCAGTATAGGTGGTAAAGAAGTTGAGTCGTTAGGAAGTTCATTCAGAATGTTTTGAAAAATATGAAGATACTGATCCCAAGTTGTGAGATTCTGATGACAGACGACAATTTATTGATTTCCTTCATCCATCTCTCTGAAGCGTTAGATTGAGGGTGAAAAAGTGAAATGAAAATTGGTTTAATTTTACGACGCCGTAGAGTACGAAGCCAAATTTTAGAACGAAATTGTGATCCATTATCTGATATAACCTTATCAACATGACCCACTTCTTTAAGAAAATGGTTAATGAAAGCATTAGATAATGAACGAGCTGTTGCTTTGCGTAACGGTGTAAAACACACATATTTTGATGTCAACTCCACTGCTACGAAAATGTACGCAAAACCATTAGTAGATCGAACCACTGGACCGAACAAATCAACTGCAGCCATGTCCTTTAATTTCGCTGGAATGATAGGAAACAACGGTGCTCTGTGAGAAACTGTCGGCGGCTTAGCCCTTTGACATAATTTGCATTTGGCAAGAACAAATCGAATACGTTTTTCCATATTATTGAAGTAGCAATTTTCTCGTAATTTATGAAAGCATTTTCTGGGACCAAAGTGTGCATAACTGAAATGCGTATACCAAATCAGCTTATTAACCCACTCATCAGGAATACAAACTAACCAAACAGAGTTGTCGACCGATTTTCGTTTAAAAAGAATGTCATTGCGAACTAAATAATGCTGTCTAATCGCTACGCTTTCCTTTCTCCTCCACTCCTCCTTAATGTCCTTCCAGATTGGATCCTTATTTTGCTCCTTAGCAATGTCCTGGAGCGAAGACGAAATGAAGTTCTCAAACGCAACACCTTGAATATACATCAAACAATAATTGTTTTCCTTGCAGTCCTCTTCAGCACTTTGTTTCAAGCCCATAGGTGCACGTGATAAAGCATCAGCAACAATATTTGAAGAACCCTGTATGTAAACAATACTAAAATCAAATTCCTGTAGGTACAACGCCCATCGTGACAATCTGCCGTGAGTTAATTTTGTTGACATAAGAAATTCCAGAGCTCGATGATCGGTGTAAACCTTAGTATGTCTGCCAAACAAGAATGTCCGAAATTTTGTGAAAGCCCAAACAGCCAAAGCTTCAAGTTCCGTAATCGAATAATTCTTTTCTGATTTAGAAAGAACACGACTTCCAAATGCAATAGTCCTTTGTACTACAACGCCGTTTTCTTCTATCTCTTGAAATAAATGTGCACCTAGGCCTTTGTATGATGAGTCCGTCGCCAAACAAAAATCTTTAGATAAATCCGGGTGTGAAAGAAGTGGGGCAGCAACTAAGGCATCACGAAGTTTTTCAAATTCTGACTGAGCTTTCTCATCCCAACATCGATTTGATTTCTTTCCGGATAGTTCACATAAACGAGGTGTGGCCAAATTGTCCAATCTAACAAAGCGTCTAAGAAGATCAGACACCAAGGAAACTACGAACATCACGTTTTGTGGTAGGAACAGCATAATTACGAATAGCGTCTAATTTTTCTGGATCAGGAAGAATACCTTCTGTAGAAATAATGTGACCGAGAAATTTCACCTGAGAACGACCAAATTCAGATTTTTCTAAGTTCACTGTAATGCCAACTCTTGCAAAAATACGTAATAATGAATCCAAAATTTTGTTGTGCTCACTCCAAGAATGTTTAGCAATAAGAATGTCGTCAACATATGAAGTAATATTGTCACGAAGATAAACAGGTAAAATTTCATTTAAGTTGCGAATGAATGCTGCTGAAGATACAGTAAGTCCAAACGGTAATTTCCGAAACTGGTAACAGTTACCAAAGGCTAAAAAGGCAGTATATTTTATACAATCAGGGTGGAGTTCTATTTGCCAAAAACTTGCGCGCATATCAATCGTGGATAAAACTTTAATTCCATGAAAATGTTGAAGTTCATCTAAATTTTGTGGACGGTCAGTTTCAGGAATGATGATATTATTTATCTGTCTGGAATCCAGAACCAAACGAATTGACCCATCCTTTTTAAGAACAACGTGTAATGGGCTAGTATAAGGACTGACTGCAGGCTCAATAATGCCCTGATCTAACATGTACTGAAGTTCATTCTTAACCTTGTCTCTGTAAGCCAAAGGAATAGCGTACGTTTTCCCGCGAAATGGTGTGTGTTCTTTTACTTTAAATAAATATTGTAAGCCTTGTATAGTTCCTGTGTGATGACTAAATACTGTAGCATGTGAAGTCAAAATGTGGTGCAGCTCTTCTCTTGCAACGTCATCTGGCACATCAGCTTTCTTAACCTTTTCATTAATTAATTCTTCGCTATTAATTATATCATCCATCGCGTCGCTGTATCTATTGTCATTGTCATGAATAAACACATTGTCGTCATAATGCTCAACGTAAACATCAGAAGTAAGAAACCTTAAACATTTTGTATCTGACTCAGATCTTGTTAAACACTCGAAAAATTTCAAACATTTCGGCATTCCGGCAACAGTCAAGTTCACACTTCCTTCTTTAAAGTTCAAAATTGCCTTACGTGCGTTAAGAAACTCCATACCTAATATAATTTGTGTACTGAGTAATGGAACAATAATAAAATTAGCAGAAAATTCGTATCCTTGACAATTGAAATTTAGGTTGGTCTGTTGTTTAACTTCTACACCCTTTCCAGAAATCGCTCCTCGAATTGTAGTTTTAGAAATAGGTAACACAGGACAGGCAATAGTTCTTTCACATATACGAAAAACTGATTCACTAATGACATTCAATGGGCTCCCAGAATCTAAAACTGCAGTGAACTTATTCTTACCCACACATACTTCAATAACAGGATGTAAAAATGCGTCAACATTATTTTCCTTTTCGTCTAACAAAATGTCTCTCATGTCTTCCAGGCGTACGTAGTGTAAAGTCGTAGTGTCATTACTTTCTGAACCGTCTATATTGCTGCCAGAAGCCGAAGCTGCAAGTCATTGTCGATTGTTTGCGTCACGTCTGAGTATTCGTCATTCCGCGGATCCATTTCTACGATTTGCACTTGTCTCTCTGAAGTTCTGTCACGTGGAGGATGCCAGTTAGGTCCCTCCTGTCAGATACAAATTCTTGGTTGTGTCTGTTATTAAAATTTCTGTTTTCCTGTCTGCATAACTACTTCTTGTGTAATTTCGACTGTCACTTCTGAAATTATTGTTGTATCTACTACCCTGGTTATTTCTGTAGTAAGAATTTCTATTACTGTATGAATAATTTCTGTCTTGATGATACCGATTACTGTTTCCGTATGATTGATCATTCCGGTAGGAATTACCGTTTTTATAATTGTCTGTGTAATTTCTGTTAGAACGTCTGTTATTGTCATAAGGCTGGTATCTATTGTCCTGTCTGTTACGTCTGTCATTCTCAAAGTTCCCCATATAACGCCCGTTCCGATCACTATCCCTTTTCTCTGAAAATCTATTGTAATTACTGTTACTGAAAAAGTTACAAGAAGTGCCGTCATCGTTGTCATACTCAAGTTCTTGCAACAAAGTCTTAAAGGTCTCAATGTCGTCTTTACATCTTCCGGCTAAAGCAATTTGTCTTATGGATTGTGGCAGCTTAGTTAAACAAATGCGAATTAATTCAGTCGGGCTATAAGGGTTGGAAAGGAACTGATTCTTTCGAATCATGTCTTCAAAATATTCCGCTGGCGTGCGGAATTCAGACTGTTTGAAATTACGCTGCATGATAAGACTGTGTTTGACTCTGTCTTGCGTGTTTTCGGACCAATATGCCGATAGAAATGCATGATAAAAATCATTCAGATTATTACAATCTCTAATGAGTGCGCGCATCCGCGTCGCCGGTTCGTTTTCTAAATATCCACACATAAATTCCAGTTTGTGACTTAATGGCCAATTTGGTGGGAGTGCGTACATAAATTGATCTAACCATGCACATGGATGTATGTCATTCTTAGAATTGCGGAAGATCTTAAATTTCCGAACAGTCAAAAAGTGTTTATAGTCAAAGTTTTCGCCTCGTGGCGACAAAGACCTACCGCGTCTGTCCCAGTCCCAATGTCGATTATTGTCAAGTTCGCGCGCCTGGCGCTCTCTTGTTGCATCCCGTAAATGAAACGAATTATTTTCTTCAAACCCCTCTGGTATCTGTGATTCTAAATTTCTTTCGCCGTCTTTTCCTACGATTTCGCCTTCAATTTGTTTGACTTGCTTTTTTAATGCCTCAAATTCCCTTTTCACGCGTTCATTAAATTTTCCCTGATTTTCAACATGTTTATTTATGCTCTGGTACTCTTCGGTTTCTGAAAATGGCAATGGAGCTGTGTCATCTGAATCTCTGTCCCCATTTAAACTAAGATTTGTCAATTTATCTGAAATCTCCTCCACTCTTTCCGATAAGTCACCAATTTGTTCTTTCTGTTTATTTACGTCTTCTGTAAGTGTCACGACTCGCGTTTCAGTATTAACGTATTTAATAGTTAACTGTTCATACTGTTGTGTTAGGTTATTTAATCTGTCATTTGGTACTGATTCCTCCATTCTCTCAAATATTTCTTCCTTATCTTTTGCACGTTGTAAATTTAACTCTGAAAATTTCTGTACTATCACGCGATCTCTTTCTTCCTGTTCTCTATCCTGTTCCTTTTGTCTAATCTCTACTGCAATTAATCTATTATTGTGAGCATTCAAAATCGGTTGTATTTCTTCTCTAATTTCTTTCTTTAATTCATCTTTCATATTTTTGAAACATGTCCCTATTCGTGAGTCTAACCGAGTTTCCATTGTTTCCATCTCTGTTTTAATTGTTCCTATTTGTGTTCCCATCTCTGTTTTAATTGTACCTATCTCTGTTTTAAATTCAGATCGTATCTGTGATCCCATTGTTCCCATTTGTGATTCTAACGGAGATCCCAAATTTAGTATTGCACTCATCAACTGCTCCGTGTTAAGTTGTTCGAAATTCTTTTCGCCCCTAACATTTCCCACAAAACTAACTTCCTTCTGCATATCTGTAAGGCTATCTCTGTTCGATACTATTTCAGAATCCTCTATCGTTTATCTCGTATTCTGTGAATTTTCTGATTGAGAAAAATTTTGAAATGGTTCCGGACTATTTTCCCGAATTATTACATTGTTTTCCACTTCATTATCCATCATACTGTTGTCCTGTGTTGGCGAGTTCGCCATGTCAACAATTTCGTTATTCTCACTATTCATCATTTTTGCCTTTTTCATTGATCGCGTAATCATTTACAAAATATACAAAACTCGTCACTATATGAAAATTACACACAATGACACTATCTTCAACAATACCATTCACACGAAATATTTCCCTCAAACACGATTAATCGAACAATTGAAATAATTGCACCAAATCGTCAAAAGCGTATACAAGGCAATAAAAATTAAATTTTGAAAAATACCATTAGAAGAATGCCAATTACCAAATCTACACATGCAAAATAGACAATTACTAAACTACAAATTACTACAACAATACTACTGTCTACTATTTTTACAATCAGAAGAATTCCAAGGGACGATCCGAAGCAGCGGTCGCCACGTGCATGGGGGCTTAATTATAATAAAGATATATAAGAATACTGTGCAAATACTTTTTAATTTTCTGCCGCTGTATGTCCGATTACGCTGTTTCGTAAACGGCTGGCCCTGACTAGTATTATTACGCAATCTGACTGCTTAGAATGACAACAAAGAATGTAAGAAAATTTTCGTTAACACAGTTAATTAATTAAGTCTCCAGCAACTATAAAACCTACGAAACAACAAGCTCAAGTGTAGCTGTTCTGTATGTGGTAGTATGACTCAACTCACATCTGGCACGGTTCTTCTTCAACAAGACAAGAATTTTTAAATATCATTTATACTGACGTGATAAAAGAAAATTAGAAATACTATAATTGGAATTACACTCTAATACAAGAACACACGCCAGATGCTTTGTTGACTGAACCTGTAATGAAGCATTATTCAGGACACACAAATAATAAGAAAATAAAGAACAGTAGTTAGTTACCTTAATTTATATTGACGAAAAGCACTCAGATCATTACAATATCTCCATTGGAACAACATCTGCTATCTCTCCCATCAAATAACTGCATAAACATGGAACAACACTCTCGACTACCGCATCTCACTCTGACTTCAGCTACAAGCAGTGTCCACCACAACTTCTCGGCAAGAACTGCCTGTCGCTGCGTCTCAATAATCACTGCCAGTGGAGGCGGCGGAACAATACTCTCTGGCGCGATTTTTGGCGCTGTGGCTCAGTGTAGCCACCTTTCACCGGTTCAAAACTATCCTGGCAACACACATCGGAAGGGAATAGTAATATCTCCAAATAAGGCTATAGATAAGAATGCTTAGGCTGTAGCCAATATTAACTTGTTGCGGAAGCGACTACATACACTCCTTAAAATTACTTAAAAATTAAAAGGGTGAAATATCAGCGCCTGCTTGTGCAATGAATAGGCCATACTCATCTGCAGAAGGGGCTCTTGCCTTCGACACAAGCTATGTCACAATTTTAATTTGATCAGCTCGATTTATAACCGAGAATACTTATGCACTTGCACGGAATATGGCCTGGAACAATCAATTACCATCAGTTACACCGTCCGATGACGATACACCCAATCACTTGGAGACGCGTTAATATAAGAGGTCTTATTCCATATTAACACCGACGTGACCTTACGATAGGAAGCACCAATAACAAAAACTACCTTTACCTCCAGTCAGGTGTGAAGGAGCCGTTACTTCCAAGATTCCAAGCTGGGGTGTCACTGCCTCCAATCCGTTCAGGAGGTCTTCGAGGTGCCGCAAAATTTAAGCTTGCAGAGTAGGCCGAGAACTTGCTGACCAGCTTGCACGTGGCGTTCACTGCTCTTCCCGCAACTCGCCGTTGTCAATACTTAATCCAGCCGGCAAGGATTGCCTCCAACCGATTTAACCACTCGTAGCTTCTCGAGGCCAGTACCGGACAGCAGGAGTCCCCCAAAACCAACAACTTGCTAGCCAAATGCCCTCCAGCCAACTGTTCATACCAGGACCCGCCAAATCAACAGCACACGCCTCGACCAAAGATCCTAGCTCCCGACATATGATCAGGTCGATATCGACTGCCTATGTAGTTAGTGGCGCCAGCGGAGGACCATGCCTGCCAGAATTAAAACTGGCACGACTCAGGATAAAAATACATAAGTTATTACATTAACAAAGTATGATATCTCTCGAAACAAAAATTCAAACGTAATGGTGCTTTACGTTCTATACAAATGTAAGTAGTATCACTTAGTTTGTCATATTTCGCATATACAGCACAACTTCTCTGGGCGGCTTTCTTTTTTAATGACCCTGGGTTATCGAGGTGAAGTGGCGCTCGGTTATTCATACGGGATTGTCACCGCTAACCCATCTCCTTCCACGACTATCCTCTGGCTGTGGTCAGTGGTGAATTCTTTAGGATCTCCTTGATGGATTGCCTCTGAAAATCAGGTATTAAAATATTTCTTCCCTTTTCAGTTTCATATAATCCATGCGCATTCAGCAAGACAAACCATCAAATGAAAAAATACTGTTTTATACTATTTTACAGTTCTTCGTAAGCATTCTGTTGATTTTAACGTCACGTCACTGCTGACAATGGCCCCCACATTTCCATTGCAGCTTACCATGCAAGTTGGTTTGCTTTTTGCTTCATTTTTGCTCTGTCAGTTTTGTCAGTTGGTATAATTTTGCTTTTATGAAGAGCTGAAAGCGTAGTCACTTACCGCTACCTTTCACAAACATTGGAGTTGACAGTAACGGATCGGTGGTCCAATACCCCAATACCCGTTTATTTCATTTTTTCTCATTCGAGCCATCAGAAAATTCACGGCAATAAAACAGTAAATTTCATCACTCTTTGTGTTTTTCCAAAGTCGAAGTCACTGCGAAAGTGCTCACAATATAAATTACTTTGCTCAGCTGTGTAGTTCACAATTTCTTGGCTGAGAAAACTTGGAAGCAGTCATACACAGTAGATGAATTATCTGAATAAACGAGTTTTCAACTGGATTGATTGTTATCGGAATTACACACTTTGGGATCCAGATCAGAGTGTTTTCATATTAAATCGTCTTTTTTACGTCTTTTAGCAGATTTGTCAGGCATATCCTCAGGCTCTTCTTGGGAATCGGAGGAAGAAGCGAAGGCAACGTCAAAATCTATATCTACATTTATTGGTTCAGCATTCGCTGGTTGACTAATATTTTGAATGTTTGTGGTGACGGAGTCACCTAGAGGTTCATCGGCATCGCTCTCTATCCAACCATAATCAGCTGAGCCGGCTGCTGTAGCGGAGCGGTTCTAGGCGCTTCAGTCCGGAACCGCGCTGCTGCTACGGTCGCAGGTTTGAATCCTGCCTCGGGCATGGGTGTGTGTGCTGTCCTTAGGTTAATTAGGTTTAGGTAGTTCTAAGTCTAGGAGACTGATGACCTCAGATGTTAAGTCCCATAGTGCTTAGAGCCATTTGAACCATTTTTTAAATTTTTTATTTTTATTTTTTTATTATTTATTTATTTATTTATTTATTTATTTATTTTGTGGTTTCTGATTTCAAAGTTATATTACGGCCGGCTCACAGTTTCAAATTGCTTTCGGTGTGAAGTTTTTGTCTCTGAATTTATTTTTTTATATTCGTGTAAGAAGGAAGTGGCTTTTCGCACGGGTATGTGGACGAGACAGATAATAATTTGTAACAGCTTTATTTGATAACACTGGAAACTCCGTCTTTAAATTTAACCAGGAACTTATCAGTGACAAAGATTTATTTTTTGTAACTTAGTCACTGGAAGTTTCGTGTAGCTGCTCCTTTTAATTTACACTTCATATGGATTCCAAAATTATTGTCTTTTCCAAGCATTTGCGAATCCAGGTACTATTACTAGATAGAGCGGGAAAATACTGTTTGAAATTTTTCCAAAGTTATTCAAATGTTCCTTAATTTTATTCTTGACATTTTCGTCCGAAGTAAAATGAATTTCTATTAAGGAAGCGCGAAGGATATCGACGCACTCAATTTGATTGGAATATAGACAGGTTTCGCAAACTGCAAGGATTTTAATGAACGATTCATACGGTCTTACATATTACACAGATTTGTGTTTGACCTGTGAAGCAATAAAGTTCAACTGTTGATTTTTTAACAAAATTTCTGTCAAATGAGCTGCAGTCGGAAGCCGGACTTTGCCTAGGAAAAGATGTGCCTTATGAGTAAAAGATAAACGTCATATGAGAAAAATTATGCTGTGATATAACTATCTCCATCTGTGTTAATCAATAAAAACTTTCAAATACTTACGCTAGTATTACAAAAATTCGCTGACTGGTAGCATGACCACTAATAAAATTAACTATTTTCACTGTAACGTTGGGTACAGAGGTTTTCCACATGCACCTTACAATAAGTTGATAAAATAATTACAAGCAATGCTGGAGATTTGAGTAATCATCTTGTCGCTGATGTTAGGGCCATCAGTTATTTTAATATAAGACCATAGGTGAATCAGTGTGTCGGCAAGTACAGTGCGAAGTAAAAAACTGCTTGCAAGCGGGTCACCGATATTTCGTTTCGCGCCCGCAACTGTGTGATGGCTGAGCGGGTGCGCGACTTGAGCAGCCGAGCTACACGGGCGCGCAGGACTCGTCTTGCGGCGCGGCGACGCACGTCCGTCCCATCGGAGCCCGATGCGACTCGACCGGCTGACGGGCAGCGCGAGTCGAGGCTCGCCGGGCAGCCCCTGCTACGGTCCAGGCAGGCGGCACAGGCCAACGCCGACTCAAAGGAAGGCCTCGGCCGACACCCCCGGGATAACAAGGCCGCCCAGCAGTGTTAGTGACGTCACACTAAGCGGCCCATAGCCGACGCAGCAGTCCACGGACACCTCCGTACAGACGCGCCTGATGCTAACGATCTTCTGTCCGTCATACAGAAAGGAGCGAACTATAATTCGAACCAAAGACCAAATTATATATATTCTTGTAAACAGCATAAAGGTTCATAACGAAATACCGATTACATATACGGGCAGGAATAGGTTCTAGAACTCCTCTGAAAAGTGTTTATCTTCAATACCAGAATGAACATCAAATTGTCAGGTTTTCTAAATAGAAAAGCACTTTGTTAGTAGCAGGCAGCAATAATGAGACTTGCAGTTGGTGATTTCTACGTGGAAAAGGAAATAAGCTGTAGAGAGATTGAAAATGGTAAGTAAAGAGAGCCTCAGCCTTTTGCTCACATTCTTACATGTAATGCACTTGGTTGTTTTTCATTTCCTTACCTTTCATAACATTTTTAATATTGTTTCAAGAAGTGTATCTTCAATAGCAGAGTGAACTTCAAATTGTCAGGCTTTTCTTAAAGGAAAGAGCAGTCCCTTAGTATCACAGTGCAAGACAGAATCTTGTGTTCAGTGATGTCTATGTTAAAAGGAGAATATTTGATATCTATCTTTTGTTTCCATTCTTTATTACTGGGGATACACTTGTAAAAATTCTTGAAAAGAGCTGTCACCATGAAAATATGAGTAAATTCACAATAGTCATGTGTTTTATGAGATAAAGCGAACTCTTGTTACGTTATTGTAAACGAAAGTTGTGAGGGTTTTGCTATGTATGACAGTGTTTAAGATAATTTACTTTCAGTGTAATAGCTTGAAAATGTTAAGTCCTGCTGTGAGTTGGCGTTTGTCACCACCAGTATGCGAGTTTTAAAGCTAAATAGTGTTCTGACAATTATAAAATAGTGGCAAAGTTCCTCAACCGATTAAACTTATTCCTGCCTGTATATGTAATCGGTATTTCGTTATGAACCTTTATGCTGTTTACAAGAATATATATAATTTGGTCTTTGGTTCGAATTATAGTTCGCTCCTTTCTGTATGACGGACAGAAGATCGTTAGCATCAGGCGCGTCTGTACGGAGGTGTCCGTGGACTGCTGCGTCGGCTATGGGCCGCTTAGTGTGACGTCACTAACATTGCTGGGCGGCCTTGTTATCCCGGGGGTGTCTCCTCGGCGCTTGTTCGTGACGTCACGTCAGCTAGGCACGGCGAACGCCAGGTCTGTTGCAGGCATACTCATAATGGTGGTGTCTCCCTCCCTGACACAGGAAAATGTGAAACTATTGGCGGTAGTTGACCAACACACATTGTTCTGAGAGATTTCTGCAATCAATTAATGTGCAATTCATTGCAATTCTTAACAAATAGTGTACTCCTGAACTTAAATTTCCACCTCTTTTAAGGATTGACATACAAAAACAACTTCATGGTCCAGCAGCAACAGAATTCGTGCTTCTTTACCTTATTTCTTAATGTGAGGAAGTTACGTTTGTACTGGGTTGCTTTTACAAGAAATTGTGATCATATTGGTGCTCTCCTTTAGGTATCATGGTTGACTATGGGGTGAGGAGCACTGAATGTTAATGAAATATCTTGCGATTGTACACGTTGGGGGAGGTGGTGGGGGACAGAAGAAGAGGCAAAAGAGAGATGTTTTATCAAATAAAATTTTTTTATCTTATAAAGTTTCTCCTTTCAGTTACAAGAGGGGAATATTTATCTTTTATAATGTGCATGTTTAAAAAAGTTTAAGCTCAGCAGTATTTTCGGTCTATGAAGCTATTTTGTTACCTGCTTAGAATTCCTTTAGTTGAAAACGACTGTAATCTAATGACTGGCAACAGTTGGAAATTTACACATATAAATTAGTTCACATTTCCAGTGACGATGTCAAACGAAAATAAATAAATAAATAAAAGAAACGAGTTCATTGTAAGGGGGTTGGGGTAAGTTTCGATAGCAAAATGTATCAAGTAAATATAGTTACTTGAATGTAAAATTTCCGAAGCTTGCAACGGGGCAAAGCATCTTCTCATATTGATCTACGTTTGTTTCGACAGGATTCAGTAATACAGAACTATGATCTTCATTTGTAGCTTTACGATAGTAAGAAAATCTTTCACCTAAATAAAACTGCAGAACGCAAAACAATACCAAACATTTTGTCCAAAAATAAGAGATTTATAGTGATAAGCACGCCCAGGCTTTTCTGCCTGCAACAGACCTGGCGTTCGCCGTGTCTAGCTGACGTGACGTCACCAACAAGCGCCGAGGCCTTCCTTTGAGTCGGTGCACGCCTCTGCTGTGCACACAATCCTGCATAAAGACTTGAAAATGCCCTCCAAGTGGTTGCTGACGGACTACCACAAGGCTACGCCAAGTAGCGTGTTGCCAGGCAGTGTTGACACGGGATGATAATATCACTGGGACTTTCCTTGCATCGACGGTGGCAATTGATGAAGGCATGGATGCCGTTTTTCAATCCTTAAACTAAGCACCAATCAGCTCAATGGAAGCACACATACTCACCGCCATAAAAAAATTCGGGTAAGCACTATTGCTGATAAAAATAGTGGACTTGCTCTGAGACAGTGGTGGGATAATGGTAAAACTAACGCCCAGATTTAGAAAATGTGCAGTCTTTATTTTTCGCAGTAGGAGCTACCAGTTTTGCCCCCTACCTTTTGGTATTGATGTCAGTTCTGGAGTGTTCATCACTGCTTTACACACAGTACTAGGTCCAGAACTGTTAGAAAGTGTAGCTCTGTATCTTGACGACATTCTCGTAGCAAAAAATACTTGGGAATAACACCTACACATTCCAGAAAGAACACTAGAGACGATTTAACAACCACAAGCAACAGCAAATTTACAAAATTCTAAGTTTGCACGAGAGGAGATCAAATTTTTAAGCCATATAATAAAGTAAAGGAAACAAAAGAAAAATTCGGAGTAGGTATTAAAATCCATGGAGAAGAAATAAAAACTTTGAGATTCGCCGATGACATGGTAATTCTGTCAGAGACAGCAAAGGACGCGGAAGAGCAGTTGAACGGAATGGACAGTGTCTTGAAAGGAGGATATAAGATGAACATCAAGAAAAGCAAAACGAGGATAATGGAATGTAGTCGAATTAAGTCGGGTGATGCCGAGGGAATTAGATTAGGAAATGAGACACTTAAACTAGTAAACGAGTTTTGCTATTTGGAGAGCAAAATAACTGATGATGGTCGAAGCAGAGAGGATATACAATGTAGCCCGGCAATGGTAAGGAAAGCGTTTCTGAAGAAGAGAAATTTGTTAACATCGAGTATTGATTTAAGTGTAAGGAAGTAGTTTCTGAAAGTATCTGTATGGAGTGTAGCCATGTATGGAAGTGAAACATGGACGATAAGTAGTTTGGACAAGAAGAGAATAGAAGCTTTCGAAATGTGGTGCTACAGAAGAATGCTGAAGATTAGATGGGTGGATCACAAAACTAATGAGGAGGTATTGAATAGAATTGGGGAGAAGAGGAGTTCGTGGCACAACTTGACTAGAAGAAGGGATCGGTTGGTAGGACATGTTCTGAGGCATCAAGGGATCACCAATTTAGTATTGTAGGGCAGCGTGGAGGGTAAAAATCGCAGAGGGAGACCAAGAGATGAATACACTAAGCAGATTCAGAAGGATGTAGGTTGCAGTATGTACTGGGAGATGAAGAGGCTTCCACAGGATAGAGTAGCATGGAGAGCTGCATCAAACCAGTCTCAGGACTGAAGACCACAACAACAACAACAACAACAATACTCTCACACCAAATCATGATAAAATTATCTGCCCATATCAAAACACCAGGAAGCAGTTAAAAGCATTTTTCGGTCTCGGCTCTTTCGTTCAGCATTCCGCTTCAGACCAAATACTAAATTGGTAGCATTATAGGTTTACTTAAGAAGAACGCTTTCTGTCTTTGGACACAGGAATGCACCAATTATTTTAACGCAATCAAAGAAGCATTCGTTAATTAAGATATCTTGCGTCATTCTAATTTGAGCAACATTTTAATGTCGCTTCACATACCTAATACGCAGGTTTGGGCTAGTGTCTGTTTCAAATTGATCAAGAATAATGTAAGTCTGAAGTATAAATGGTTAGCTGTCAAGTAGAACGCACTGAATGCGAGCGTTCGTATTCACAGACAGAATTAGAAACATTGGCAATTGTGCGGGTATTAAAAAAATCAGTTATTACATTGGTGGTAGAAACATAAAGGCATGTATAGAGCCCCAAGCTCTCAGTTTTCTGATGTCGTGCAGATTATTACGCCTGCATTGTTCTTGTAAGAGGAATCATCTGAAATAATTCAGGTAGCAGGAAAACAAAACATTGTAGCTGACACTTTGTCTATACTGCCAAATGAGCTGATAAAAAATGCAGGAGCAGTAGAACAAGTAACGGATTCTAGTATCTTACTTATGAAAGACAAACAGTACCAACAATACTATACTGACATCCGTACAAATATGAAAGAACTACAACAAGCAGATCCGCATTGGCACAAACAGAGCTGAAACAGGATAATTCAAGCAGCTGGGAACAATATTACACCCTGCACAACAAAGTATTGTTTTACAGAAGCCATTCCAACCCAAACTCTTGGTGTGTATGCACATCATCTAAAAGCGTAGCTAAACTTATTTGGTATATACACAATGCATGGGAGGCCTATGGTACCATAAATTGTGTAAGGAAACATAAGATATTTTGTTACTTTCTCAATATGCGACAAAAGTACATCGATTACTAAAAACTTTTGTCATCTGGTGGAAAGCATAACTCAAAAACGAAACTAATAGGACAGAATTGCGTTCTATTTTGCCTATCAAACCACCTGAAATCTTAACCGTTGATACTGCCAGTCCGGACGTATCAGATACACTATTGCTTTATATGACATTTTTTCCTTGTAAAGTCAAATGCTGCTAAGTCCGCTACAGCTGCAGTAATCGCCAAAAGAATTCCCACTGTAAGAAAACCCAAGACGCTGTTAACGGACAGTGCATTATACTTCACTGGCTCTAAATGGAGACAGTTTTTGCAAGATAATCGTATACTAATAATTTTAATACCACACTTTAACCTGTAAGCAAATCTTTGTGAGCAACTGCTCTGCGGATTAAACAGGCTCGTATACACTCATATAAACGATCAGCACACTCGCTTGATGCAGTATCCTGATTTGTTTGAACAGGTAGTGAACCATCTTCCTATTTATGATATGCAATGCACTCCTGCAGACGCGATGTTGAATCTCAAAGAAAGGAACGAAGGGACAGACCCTCTTACGAAATTTCCAAGACAAACATAATCCATTAAACAAAAGGTAAGATCCGTGTTAACTGCACTCACTCGTCCAGTGCATCTTAGAAAACCGCTGTACGACAAGAATCTCAGAAACGCAAAATTATGAAGCAGTAAATTATAATTTACTCAGAACTCACCTCAAATCTTCACAGTTAAAACGAAAAAACCTGCAAGTGGGCGTTACTTTATGAAGGACCATATATCATCACACGCACTCCACACCCAGATTTATATTTTCTCAGAAATCCTAGAACCAATAAGATTAAAAGTTTTTATCCACACAAAGATTTGAAGAAGTTTCAATGAACATAAAACCAGGAAAGGTAAGTACCAGCTATGAGTATTTTCGTTGTACTGATCGCCGAATGAACTAAAATGCATGAAACAACACCTATCGACTTTGTTTTGGAATGATCATTGTATTTGCAAGACACGTATGTACCGGTGTTATGGGACCTACACAAGCTGGGATTGTGTTTATTCATTTGCAGAACTACACATGTATTAGTTTGAAGAAGATGTGCAGTAGCACCGGTTCATTTTTGCTATGGTTTTGGTACGTTTATTATAAAAACAAGTAATTTCACCCATATAGATATAAGGTTTTTTTCTCTGAACGCACATGTGCATCTTAGACTTACACATTGTTGAATACCTACTACACTTAACGATTTTAATACTAAGATATTTATTTTGTGGAGAGAGTAAAAGATGGACATGAACTGACAAAACTGAGTGAATAGTAAAATGCCAGAGCATGATGGCCTGTCAATAAACGGCATCATTTATACAGGGTGTTACAAAAGGTACGGCCAAACGTTCAGGAGACATTCCTCACACACAAATAAAGAAAAGATGTTATGTGGACATGTGTGCGGAAACGTTTAATTTCCATGTTAGAGCTCATTTTAGTTTCGTCAGTATGTACTGTACTTCCTCGATTCACCGTCAGTTGTCCCAATTGAAGGAAGGTAATGTTGACTTCGGTGCTTGTGTTGACATGCGACTCATTGCTCTACAGTACTAGCATCAAGCACATCAGTACGTAGCATCAACAGGTTAGTGTTCATCACGAACGTGGTTTTGCAGTCAGTGCAATGTTTACAAATGCGGAGTTGGCAGATGCCCATTTGATGTATGGATTATCACGGGGCAATAGCCGTGGCGCGGTACGTTTGTATCAAGACAGATTTCCAGAACGAAGGTGTCCCGACAGGAAGACGTTCGAAGCAATTGATCGGCGTCTTAGGGAGCACGGAACATTCCAGCCTATGACTCGCGACCTAGAACGACGAGGACACCCGCAATGGACGAGGCAATTCTTCGTGCAGTTGACGATAACCCTAATGTCAGCGTCAGAGAAGTTGCTGCTGTACAAGGTAACGTTGACCACGTCACTGTATGGAGAGTGCTACGGGAGAACCAGTTGTTTCCGTACCATTTACAGCGTGTGCAGGCACTATCAGCAGCTGATTGGCCTCCACGGGTACACTTCTGCGAATGGTTCATCCAACAATGTGTCAATCCTCCTTTCAGTGCAAATGTTCTCTTTACGGATGAGGCTTCATTCCAACGTGATCAGATTGTAAATTTTCACAATCAACATGTGTGGGCTGACGAGAATCCGCACGCAATTGTGCAATCACGTCATCAACACAGATTTTCCGTGAATGTTTGGGCAGGCATTGTTGGTGATGTCTTGATTGGGCCCCATGTTCTTCCACCTACGCTCAGTGGAGCACGTTATCATGATTTCATACGGGATACTCTACCTGTGCTGCTAGAACATGTGCATTTACAAGTACGACACAACATATGGTTCATGCACGGTGGAGCTCCTGCACATTTCAGTCGAAGTGTTCGTACGCTTCTCAACAACAGGTTCGGTGACCGATGGATTGTTAGAGGCGGACCAATTCCATGGCCTCCACGCTCTCCTGACCTCAACCTTCTTGACTTTCATTTATGGGGGCATTTGAAAGCTCTTGCCTGCGCAACCCCGGTACCAAATGTAGAGACTCTTCGTGCTCGTATTTTGGACGGCTGTGATACAATACGCCAGTCTCCAGGGCTGCATTAGCGCATCAGGGATTCCATGCGACGGAGGGTGGATGCATGTATCCTCGCTAACGGAGGACATTTTGAACATTTCCTGTAACAAAGTGTTTGAAGTCACGCTGGTACGTTCTGTTGCTGTGTGTTGCCATTCCATGATTAATGTGATTTGAAGAGAAGTAATAAAATGAGCTCTAACATGGAAAGTAAGCGTTTCCGGACACATGTCCACATGACATATTTTCTTTCTTTATGTGTGAGGAATGAAACCAAATTAGTGGTGTGTATGTGGTAAAACAGAAACCAGTCGTTTGTTTAGATAGAGAGTAATCCCAATCCCTGGTGGAGTTCTAAGAGCACATTTGAACAACACAAGCAGCATTTCTGGCCAATACAAATGTGGGCACTTACCTCGTGGGGAAACTGAAGCTATCTGCTCCAAGACGATGTGCTATTGAAGGGGTGTCGGTGGATTCTACTGCACAGGAAGTCAAATCACGTCCCAACATCAACCCTTGCTGAGAACATTTTATGCCACATAGTCACATAAGCATGGTGCGCCATGTCCAACGGTCTCGTGCCTGCAGTAGAATGTGATGGTCGCCGAACAGTTGCGAGATGCACATTATTGAGCATTCAAATATACGTGCTAAACCGCATAAAGTGAACGAAACATGTTCACGAAAATATTCGTGTAAACGTAATCAACTTTTGACATTTGTAGATAATCAGCACGCTATGACGATAAGAAAGAGAAAACCAAAATACAGTTTAGTCTGAATTAGGTTATTTTCAAGTCTCTCCAGTTAAGTAATAACAAATGAAAGTGAATTATTTCTATTGACATAGTATGAATATTCTAAACACAAGTTACTATTTATCATTATCGGTGAAATTCAAACCTTGTCCGTTGTATATGTACTTATCTATGTACTTTAACTCTGTATGCACCTTAGTATTGTATCTGTTTCAGGGGTCTGATACCACAGTGCAAATGTTTAATGAATTCCGGAGCTTCAGCACTGCTGCACTTACATGAGCGGACACTGAGGTGAAAAACAATAAGACGGGTTTGTGTCCTTAGACCGCAAGGCATGCAGAGGAAGATAGCATCGGCCGGCCTGTCGCCACTCGGTGACGTCATGCAGCCTACATCTGACGTCACTCGTCCACTGGACCTGCGCCTTAGATTGCGTCACGTACATAAAGCAACTAGTGCCTGAACAATACTCTCACCCACATAATAATAGTGTTGTTCACAGTCACACTGACGTATACATATAGACAAGACAGTGCCAGGAATTTGATGACTAATACATCATTCATTTATTGGAATGTTCTCGTTGAACATGTAAAAATGTATTTTTTTTTCTTTTCTATGAGTTGGATGGCTACTCGAAGTAGGGCAACAAATTATTTCATTGTCATTCAGGTGGCATTGTAATAGCACTTTCTAAAAATTGATTTTTGTGTGTAAGTATTTGTGTAACGATTCTGACCAAAGAGTTCGTATGTTGACATTTACATTATCTGTACAAATAAATGGGAACAGGGCCTTTAAATTTTCGAGGGCACCTAGGAGTGCCTGTGTGTTCACTTTTGTCTTTTACCAACTTGGTATTGTCACGTAAGCATCGTTCTATGTGGCTATGATTCATTTATAACATATTAAGCCATTTTAAATCAAAAATGTGTTCGATTACGTCCTTGTCGTACTAGTCCAAATATTTATATTAACTAACATTGTATTACCAGTTTCATTTTTCAGCCTTTTGTGGAAACGGCGCAACATTTCGATGTGGCACCAATCCGCCGTTGGCGAGACATTGTTACAAATTTTCGATATATCTTTTTCGCTCATTGTACAACCCGAATCTACAGTCATTCGAAGAATAACTCTGAGAATTTTAACTAATTACACAGCATTGAGTGATTACCAAATCGTGATATCCAATTTACGTTTCAAATATTCCAACGGTCCACATCTTTAGTTGCGCTGCTTCCAGCACCAACCTGGGACAATTACATCGTTCATTGTCAAACAGCTTCAGCACGTTTTTAGTAAGCGGAGCTGAAAGCCAATTCACAGTTCTATTTCTTGACCATTACACTTTCGAATAGCACGTGGGAGAAACGAACGCCTAAATGTTTCCATGTGAGTTGTGATTTTCCCTATTTTATTACGATGGTCATTTCTCCCTATCTTGTTGGTAGCCAATAAAATACACTGTAAGAGAAGAAAAAGATACATCAAGAAAAAACTATCTGAATGAAATGGAAATCAATATGTGTGGTGTACATGTACAGACAAACAAACGATTACATATTCTGACAAATTGGATGATTTATTCAGCAGAAAGAGCTTTACAAATTGAGCAAATCAGTAACACCTTGGTCCAGCCCTGGCCCTTATGTAAGCAGTTACTCGGGTTGGCAAAGATTGATAGAGTTTTTGGATGTCCCCTGGGACACAGCCAAATTCCGTCGATTTGGCGCATTAGATTCTCAAAACCCTGCGATGGTTGGACGGCCCTGCCGATAATACTCCAAACGTTCTCTATTGTGGAGAGATTCGGCGTCCTTGCTGACCAAAATAGGGTTTGGCAAGCACGAAGACAAACAGTAGAAACTCTCGCTGTGTGTAGGCGGGAATTCTCTTACTGAGATGTAAGCTCAGTTTGATTTGCATGAAGGGTGACAAAATGAGGCGTAGAATGTTGTCGACGTACCGCTGTGCTGTAAGGTTGTCGTGGATGGCAACTGAAGGAGTTGTGCTTTGCAAAGAAATGTCACTCCAAACATCACTTCTAGGATGTTGGGCCGTTTGGCGGCCGACACTAAGTTTGGTATCACAGCGCTGTCCAGCGCGACTCCAGGTACGCCTGCGGCCTGGAATGAGTTCCGCTTCGAACTGAGCTCCGATGACCACGGAAGGCGGTCTGCAATCGTCCCGGACAGTGGTGGCAGACCAACTTCGCTGTCGCCCTCCATACTGCCCGACAACCAGGATTGCGGGCTGCCATTTCTTTTCATAGTAGCTCCCTTCTGGTTGTCATCCTTGGCACCCTTACAGAACAACGGTAAGTCGACAGTATTCTAAGCTCCGTTTTGTTGCTGGGAAGCCAGCTTGGGCTTGCATTTCAGTAAGATAATGCCCGCCCACACATGGCGAAAGTTTCCACTGCTTGTCTTGGTGCTTGTCAAACCCTACATTAGCCAGCAAGAGCATCGTATCTCTCCCCAGTTGATAACGCTTGGATCAGTGGTTCCCAACAGGTGGTCCGCGGACCCCCCGGGGGTCCGCGAGCTATGCCAGAGGGGTCCGCAAGATGCTATAAGAATAAAAAATATATTAAATATATTTCGTATGATAACAGATTTTTTGATTTGACCGCTTCCTGCATGAGCAGAGCTTTAGCGAACGCTAACTTCTGCGTCTAGTGTCTTCCTAGAGCCAACTGACACTAGCATACTCTAGCGCAAAACTAGAATTAGATAGAAGCAAATAGTTCTGCTGTATGCCGTTAGACTGTGCGCGCCGCCTCTTTGCAGCTGACAACTGACAGTTACTTTACACAGATACTCGCATTTCAGATGACAATCGGCCATTGTTAATTTATTGCCAGTGCTATCACAGACCGTGTTGTTTACATATTCAATATTCTGTATTAAAACACTAGTGTTGGTAAAGCGTTGTTTTTTGCGGAAGCTACAGTTCGCATAGTTAAAAATGGACCGATGGTTAAAAAGTGGTTCATTAAAACGAGAAAGGCCTACAGATCAAGAGGAAGATAATGCATTTGATGTTCAAGCAAGTAAGTCAGTGACTTTCGAACCGAAGTTGTCAGTGTCCATTGCACCTAAATCGTCTGCGTCCCTTGAACCTAACCCTTCCAAGATCAGTGTTAAGCTTACTGGAAAAATTACAAAATATAACTCTGATTACTTGAAAATCGGTTTTACGTTCACTGGACCTGAGCAACAGCCTAAACCTCAATGTGTAATTTGCTATGAAAGCCTTTCGAACGAATGTATGAAACCTGCAAAACTCCGGCGTCATCTTGAAACAAAGCACCCAGAGTACTAAAATAAGTCATTAGATTTTTTCAAGAATAAATTAGGAGAGTTGAAAACATCTCGTAAAACAATTACCAAACAATGTGGTGCAAATGTAAATGAAAATGCAACCCTTGCGTCTTACGAGGTGGCTCAGCTTGTTGCTGGAAGTGGGAAAAACCACGCAATTGCTGAGGAACTTATACTACCATCAGCAATAATACTTTGCAAGAGAATGTTAGGTGATGCAGCTGCTAAGGTAATAGGAGCTGTCCTGCTCTCAAATAATACTGTTCAAAGACGAATTACTGATATGCACTTAACATCGACGAAACATTGCTGGCTAGACTTTGCATGAGTGACATGTACGCTCTACAATTGGATCAAAGCACATACATATAAAAAAGCTATAATGTAGGTTTTCGCACGATTCTTATGGGAGGGCCAAGTGTTCGAAGATTTTCATTTTTCATGCGAACTACCGCATATAAAAGCAGACGATATTTTTACTGTATTAAATAATTATCTCAATGAACACGATGTCACCTGGACAAAATGTGTAGGCTTGTCGACGGATGGAGCAAAGTCAATGGCTCGCTAAAAAGAACACAACTTCTGGCTCGTATCAAAGCATTAGCCCCGGAGGTGAAATGGACTCACTTTTGTATCCACCGTGAAGCCTTAGTAACCCAAAAAATTGCCTGAACCTTTGCGAAAGATACTTAACGAAGTAGTTCAAATCATCAACTACATTAAAACTCGACATCTGCAATCGAGATTATTTTCTTTGTTGTGTAAATAGATCGGCAGTAAGCACGAGCAACTTCTTATTCATACGGAAGTAAGATGGCTTTCTCGAGATAGGATCTTGTCAAGATTTTTTGAACTTAGAGACGAGGTTCGTGTCTTCCTTCTTGACACAAAGTACGCGCATTTTCTCACTAACTTCTCTTGATTTTGCTCAGTTGCGTACTTAGCTGATGTGTTTGAACACTTGAATGTGTTAAACTTGATGTTACAAGGAAAAAATGTAGACATGTTCAAAGTTGAGGATAAGATTAGTGCTATGGTCAGAAAGTGTCAGATCTGGGCGTGGGATAGAAAACGAGTCACTAACTAACTTTTCTACTTTAAAACAATTCTAGGAGTCATCAGAGGAGAGTTTGCCTGACCAGATCAAGATCAATGTAGCTGAGCATCTACGCAGCCTAGCCACCACTTTTAGAGAGTATTTCCCTGAACCTGACCCTGACCCTGACAACAGATGGATTCGAAATCCCTTCAGCTGTGAAGAAATAGACAAAATCCAAGGCCTCACTGAAGAAGAGCAAGATCAACTTGTGGATCTATCCAGTTGTCGTACGATGGTAAACATTTTCATCGGTGATAAAATTGCAGACTTCTGGGCATCAGTACGCAAGGACTACAAGAAACTTGGGGATAAAGCAATGAAAAAGATCCTTCCATTTGCAACCACATATCGGTGTGAGCAAGCATTTTCTTCCATGTGTTTCATGAAAAACAAATATAGGAATCGGCTCGACATGCAGTCGGATTTCAGAGTGAAAGTTTCAAGTTTGGAACCTAATATTTCAGAAATAATGGACTCAAATGTCAGATTAAATTGATCTCATTAAGAACTGAAAATTAAAACTAACTGTATACTGACGGAGTACTCTGTTGTAACTGTGTTTTTTTCAAATCATACCTTGTATGAAATTAGTATTTTCTTATTTTTCACACATGTCTGCTCAATGCAATCTCAAGTGGAGTACACTTGAAAGACCAATACACTCAGTTTTAATTTTTTCCTGCCATTTTCAGTTCATACTCAATTTTTATTTTTTAAAGAGTTTGCTATACTAAACACCCAGATTTGAAGACAAAGATTTTGATCAATAACCAAAAATTTAACAATAACAATGATGGCTAAATTGAAAAAGTTTTAAGCTCAATTTTTTTCAATAATAAATATGTCAATGTTTTTTTCTAAGTACCAAAAATAGAAAATGTATAAAAAGACTCTTAATTTGGCTTTTTAGGTACTTCATACTGTGATATGACACCGTAACAATCATGCTCGATGGGGGGGTCCTCGAGAAAATTTTGTTGGGAACCCCTGGCTTGGATCATTATGGAGCATTTGGAGCAGCTCGGGTTTGACGACCAAACGCGCCAGTTGTACTGAATTTGGCACGGTATCTCTAAGGAGGACATCCAGCAACTCTGCCAATCAGCCCCTAGCTGAATAACTTCTTCCATAAGGGCCAGAGGTGGATTAAAGCGTTATTGACTTGCTCCGACTGTGAATCTCTTCTTCTCAAACATATCATCTAATTTTTGTGAAATTGTGATCATTTGTTTCTCGGTACCTGTAGTCACATCTACTGATTTCCGTCCCATGAAGATAACCCTTTCATTGTGGGTCTTCCTCTCTCCCTATTTTTTTTAATTTTTTAGAGCGTATTTTCGCATTCGGAGGAGAAAAGTGACGACTGAAATGCTGTGAAAAGATCCCTCCACAACGGAAAACGCTTTTACGTTAATGACTGAAACCCCAGTTCGCATATCATATCCGTTACCCTCTCTCCCCTGTATCGCTGTAATACATCATGAGTAACTCTTGTTTGAACCTTTTCCATGTCCTCCGTCTAGCATATCTGGTAAGGATTCCATACCGCGCAGCATTACTCTAGCAGAGGACGGACATGGCGTAGTGAAGGCAACTCTTTAGCAGACTTCTAATGTTCTGCCAGTAAAGCTCAGTCTTTGGTGCGTCTTCTGCACAATATTTTCTATGTGACGGTTCCAATTTAAGTTGTGTTTAGATGTAAATGCTAGACATTTAGTTGAATTGACAACTTTTAATTTGTGTTTCTTATTTCGCCATGAGTTTTCTTCTTAAAGCTTAAATGAAATAGTTGCAGTGCTCTGTGACATAAAGAACGTCCACGTATTTTCAACATTTGATACTGGTTCAACAGAGGCCTTTAGGTATCCACCTAACTTCGTCCAGACAGGTATCTTTTAATTCTGGTATTCTGCTATAGACTTCATTTCAATAGTATTTTTGTTACTATACCATAGATCTCCACAGAATTATCTTCAGATCCTTTTGTCATTTGTATTCAGTTCATCGTCTTAATTTCTCTGCTCACCGAATAATAGTTAAACCGTAGCAAGAACAGGATTTAACTATTATATAACCTTTGGAAGAGAAGGTCAACGTATTTATGGGCATTTCATGTTTCTCTTTACTCTAGGTTCCATGTCAGTCATGTAGTTTCTCACTCACTGCTGTATGATTCCTTAAGTGTTTTCTATAGGCAAAGTAACTTGTTTTTATCCTGCAGCAAATTTTTATTCTAGCGAAAACATTTGCGTATATATTCCTGAGATGAAGATGCTTCCAACCGCAGTTAGATGGAACCAGATGTAAGTACTCTGCGGATGTGCGTCATTATTGGCTTGTACGCGTCTTGCTGCCTAAGCAGACAAAATTAAATTCGTTGCGAATTAGTAACCTGTTCCAGGGTATGCAAGTCAACGGCAGAACCTGATTTCTGTCATCGAAAAACATGCATAGAGATTTCTGTCCAAGTATCCATGCACACGTTTCTCACGATATCCCGCAATAAAACAAATGCTTCCATTTTTTTTTTACAACAAAGACACGAATTATCATTGCGCTCTTGTCAAAAGCGAGCTAGTTGCAAATAATTTTAGTCTATCACAAAAAAGAGAAATTTTCTCGAAGCGGTTGGCACCAGCGAGCGTTGGTAGTACTCAGCAGATGAAATTAATGGGAAGACAGTGCCAGGAAAACATTCTTAGGAGGAGATAGCGAATTAGAATAGATTTTAAGGTCAACACCAAGAAGTAATCTATCCATTCCGTAGTTTTTTCTCCAGGTATAATGGACAAAAAGAAGACCATTTGAATTTTTCTGTCAACATGACACTACACTGTGGGCAAGCTGAAGTTTTCCTTCAGTAGCACTCACATGGTCGGTGGTCGAGTGTTCAGCTTCGAGATCACTGCTGGCTGTGACAGGCAGTAAATTCCTGAGGAACAGTTCCGGAAATTAGATCCGCTCGAACGCCCGTGGCCGCACTTTCCCGACTTTTTTGCGATCAGATTTCACAAACATTTTTTCCTGACACTGCATTCCTCAGACGTTCTCTTAAATTGTTCTTCTTTTCACTGTAAGAAACAGTGAAAAACTCTGTAGTTTAACGTTATTTGCGCAAAAAATGTCAATAACATGAAAAATCCTCAGCTTATGGATGTAATGATGTTATACAAGAATGTCTGATTTTTGTAAAATTTTGGCATGTGGTCAAGCATAAAATATTCTCTGTATTTCACTGAAAATGGATGAATGCCCAAAATTACAACAGTTATGGTGACAATATTTCTGGAAAATGAAGCTGGGACCAGTTTTTTTGCTACTCACTGCTCGGAATGTGACAGTGTTCTGTAACTGTTATACAGTAATAAAGCTTACAACGAAATGAATAGTAGGCACCAAATAATAATATAAAAAACATAATGTTAAACACAGGCACATTCGCAGTTACAATATAACTTCAACACATTTAAATCCTAAAAGTTAGAAAAAAGGACACGACACTTGCTTAGGTAATTTCACACAGCTCTTAAGTTCAGAATTCCAAACTACCTTTATTATGAATGGTTACCTGTTTTAAAAGTAAATAAATTATATATTGCATGAGAGTTTGTTCGCCTAAATTTAATTTCATTATAAACATAGTTATATCACATTGTTAACGACATTGGATTATGAATACGTTACTTACGTCTCCTGAAATTCCGAACTGAAAATGCAGTGCCGTTTGGGCATTGCGGAGTTGGTTACAGTCTAAACAAAGTGAACAAAGAACCTATTAGCTGTGCATGCGAAAAAAAAAATACACCTGAAAACATTAGACTTACCGCTAAGCAAACTTATCTCAGTAATACCAACTTCAGCACAAGTATTATTGAAGAGCACGAACTTGGGGAGGCATCAATACATAGGCCTTGTGAACGCATTTCGTAACACGGCACATCATGGTGTGTTAGATATGATACTGAAATGACATATAGCCATTTTTACAACGCCATAACTAAAAGAAATTATACGTTAAAATTGTACATGACCGAGAACATGATTTCTAAAAACCAGGACATTCAGGCATCCCTGTAGAACACGATTGTGACAAGAGCAATGGACTCCAAAAATTCAAATTGTACCAGCCAAATCTGGACATCCGGTCATTTTAAAATAGTGAATTTAATGAATGAATAATTTCAACAATCAATGGCAACGATAATGTCTTTTGAAAAGTTGTGCATGGTTGTTCGACAAAGGGAAGAAAAATTAGTTTCAATACTCCATCTTACTCTTGGCTAGAGCGGTTCTAGGCGCTTCAATGTGGAACCGCGCGACCGCTACGGTCGCAGGTTCGAATCCTGCCTCGGGTATGGATGTGTGTGATGTCCTTAGATTAGTTAGGTTTAAGTAGTTCTAAGTTCGAGGAGACTGATGACCTAAGATGTTAAGTCCCATAGTGCTCAGACCCATTTGAACCATTTTGAACTATTGGCTATCTGCATCTTTGCGATAGGCACCGTAAGATTATAACAGAACATGCCACTTTGCTCTTGTAGACAACACTGTCCCTAGCATTATCACCGATAACCATTGGCAACCCCTCGCTGTAGGCGACGTTTCCTGTTAATCCGTCATCCTTATTTAAGATCTTTAATGAAGGCTCAATTGCAATGTCGACGAAACAGGTCCCACAACGGACCCCTGCGAACACCCGGATTTCCGTCTACAATTAATGAATATGCGAATATAAGTTCATCAGAGAAAATAATTGTCCTGCCCCCCCCCCCCCCCACCCCCGCCCCTTCATAAAACTCACTGGTAATTCTGGAATGCGGCAGATGGCGTAGGCGTAGAATTAGTACCAGACGGTCAAGAGACCCTCCACTACTGACGCAAGCCATGGAAATGATGTGTATGCCAAAAAGGAAACGTGCACCACTCGCAGTCAAGGAATGCGGCATATGAACATTGATAGTAAAAAGACTAAGGCCTGTTTTACAGTTATGCGGTTCCACTAGGTTCAGTTCGTTTAAGGTTCTTTCTCGGTCGCTGCCGACAAGTTTGAGACGGTGTTTCGGTTTATATTTGGTATTTAATAGAAACGGAAGAGAACCGAATAATCCCTCGACACGAACAGGTTTCATTAGGTTTCTATAATGTGCGAACTTGTGCTCAGAAAACAGAAAGCATTCAATGCGTTCACACACGCACGGTTCAGTTTGTGCTTTAAACTGATAGCAAGTGGATCTCTTTAAAAAATCCCTCTTATTATTTTTTAAAGCCGTTTTTCTGATAAAATGAACTGCTAGATGTTGATGTGGATCGCCTGTTTTCTGCAGTGGAATCTAAACCAATGCTCTGGAACAAAACTTCCGTAAAATTTAAGGAATCATTTAAGACGCAGGAAGCGTAGAAAGATGTTTGTGTTGAAATTTTCAAACATTTTGATGAATTTGACGTCACTGAAAAATGGAATGGGTCAGTATTGAAAAATTCCTTTTCGTCGAATAAGGGACGTAGTACATTAGGATAACTGCTAAGCTCAACACGATTTTAAGGAAATTTAAAAGGAAATTATTTGAAAACTAAGAAAATAACCAATAGCATTTATTTGAAATACATGTCAAATTATAATAACGTATAGTATTTTTGTGATAAGTATCAAGGTAAATAAGACTGCCAACTCACTGAACCCACTTCAGTCATGAAATAATCTTTCAACACATCTCTTACACTTTCAGCTAACATAGTTGTCTGAATTCTCTTCATTCCAGCCAGTGGGACATCTTCAAAACCCGAGAGGACAACATGTTTTTCATTTCAAAACCATCTCGGTGTCGTACGAAATTGTGAAAAACTACACAAGCTTTCACCATATCCGTAGCACAGTCAGGATCCAAGATGCACGATGGAAGATTCTCTGTTTGTTGCCAAGTATTCCAAAAGCACATTCCATGCATCTACGAGCTCTGCACACACGATAATTGTTGATCCTTTTCTCGTCTGTCGAACCATGTCCACTGTACAGTTTAAAGGGATGTTTATATACGCCAAAGGCATCATCTCCTATGAGGTAGCAAAGAATTTTAGGGTTCTGTGTGCCTAGAAGGCAATTGTCCTCAGGTAGATCCATGTGAGGACCGTGTATGTGTGAAAGAGTTTCATTGTGTGAAACAGGGTTAACTGATAGTGTCCAAAGACGAGTGCCATACAGACTTTGGATAAAATCGTGATGTGAAAATTGGGTTTAACCGTCTGAAAATATTCCGATGCTGCCACCTTGAAGTTAGCTAGCCTTAAGGAACGTCAGATTACTTTTATTGAGCTTGGAAATTTAATCTGAATCACTCTCAAATCTCTCCTATGAAAGGAGATTAAAAGTTTGTTCTTAGTAAAAATAATAAGTCCTTAGGCATCAAAATTGTGGCAAAAGTTCACTCTTAGCCGGCCGGGGTGGCCGAGCGGTTCTAGGCGCTACAGTCTGGAACCGCGCAGGTTCGAATCCTGCCTCGGGCATGGATGTGTTTGATGTCCTTAGGTTAGTTAGGTTTAATTAGCTCTAAGTTCTAGGGGACTGATGACCTTAGAAGTTAAGTCCCATAGTGCTCAGAGCCATTTTCACTCTTAGCCTCTGATTAATCAATGGATAGATCTATGCTTTCTGATAAGATGCATCAAGACGTGGTAGCCACGGGAGAAGGGACAATTCATCTTCGTACTCACAAAACCAGTCCTAGTCAATACGAACTGTTTAGGCAGGGCCCTGTCGTCTTAGGAAACAGAATCACCACTGGGGAACATACATTGTACCTGACTAATTAAAATGCTCACATAATCCTTGGTATTAAAGCGTTCTTGGAGAGTAACCATGATATACCACTATATGGCTGCCCAGATTATCACCCAACGTCCACCATGTTTCACTCTTGGGACGTAAACTCTGCCACAATTTGGAAACAGTTTGCAAGAAGACTCATCCGACCAAATGACTTTCTTCCATTACTTCATAGTCCAGGTTTTACTGCTTCGGCATCACGTTTTCCTAATACGGGCATTTGCATCATTAACGAGTAGTTTTGGAATTCCAGTTCGCTCTACAAATCCCTCCTTACTGAGCGTCCTTAGTGTTGTTTTCGTACTGACTGGGTTCGCAAGTGCGACATTCACTTCTGTAGTGGTTTTCACAGCTGTCGCCCTCTTATTTTCCGTCACAATCCTCTTCAATGACCATCTGTCGTTAGTGTTGTGACTTCTACATCTACGTCTACATCTACGTGATTAGTCTGCTATTCACAATAAAGTGCCTGGCAGAGGGTTCAGTGAACCACCCTCAAGCTGTCTCTCTACCGTTCCACTCTCGAACGGAACGCGGGAAAAACGAGCACTTAATTTTTTCTCTGCGAGTCCTGATTTCTCTTATTTTATCGTGATGATCATTTCTCCCTATGTAGGTGGGTGCCAATAGATTGTTTTCGCAATCGGAGGAGAAAACTGGTGATTGAAATTTCATGAGAAGATACCGTCGCAACGAAAAACGCCTTTGTTTAATGATTGCCACTCCAATTCACGTATCATGTCTGTGATACTATCTCCCCTATTTCGCGATAATACAAAACGAGCTGCCATTCTTTGTACTTTTTCGATGTCATCCGTCAGTCCCACCTGATGCAGATCCCACACCGCACAGCAATACTCCAGAATAGGGCGCACAAGCGTGGTGTAAGCAGTCTCTTTAGTAGACCAGTTGCACCTTCTAATTGTTCTGCCAATGAATCGCAGTCTTTGGTCTTTATCTATGTGATCGTTCCAATTTAGGTTATTTGTAATTCTAATCGTTAAGTATTTAGTTGAATTTACAGCCTTCAGATTTGTGTGACTTATAGCGTAATCGAAATTTAGCTGATTTCTTTTAGTACTCATGTGAATAACTTCACACCTTTCCTTATTCAGGATCAATTGCCACTTTTCGCCCCATACAGGTATCTTATCTAAATCATTTTGCAAGTCTGATGACTTTACAAGACGGTAAATACAGCAGCATCTGCAAATAACCTAAGACGGCGACTCAGACTGTCTCCTATGTCGTTAATATAGATCAGGAGCAACAGAGGGCCTATAACACTTCCTTGGGGAACGCCGGATATTACTTCTGTTTTACTCGATGACTTTCCGTCTATTACTACGAACTGTGGCCTTTCTGACAGGAAATCACGAATCCAGTCGCACAACTGAGGCGATACTCCGTAGACACGCAGTTAGGTTAGTAGACGCTTGTGAGGAACGGTGTCGAAAGCCTTCTGGAAATCTAAAAATATGGAATCAATTCGACATCCCCTGTCGATAGCACTTATTACTTCATAAGTATAAAGAACTAGTTGTGTTTCGCAAGAACGATATTTTCTGAAACCGTGCTGGCTATGTGTCAATAAATCATTTTTTTCGAGGTGCTTCATAATGTTCGAATACAGTATATGTTCCAAAACCATATTGCAAATCGACGTTAGTGATATAGGCTTGTAATTCAACGGATTGCTCCTACTTCATGAGTGACGTTTCCTCACTTTGCTGTATGCGTTATAAACCTTCGCTACGGTCCCTCTTGAAACACCAAACACTTCAGCTGCCTTGATTACGGCTTTGCTAGCATTTGCATTTATGTTCAAGCACGCATTTCTTGGGATGTTTCCGTATTTTTTTCCAGTTCCCATACTTGCGCTTAATGAGCCAAACAACACATAAAATGGACAGTAGCTGACCGAGTTAGTATGTTGTGATCCGATGAACAGCCATTTAGCCTCTCTTCATATGATGCAGGGCGCTGATTGCACCAACGGCCCAATGAGGAAGGCGTTTAACGTATAGAGTATGCCGGACGTGTCCCGTTAGTGTTTTGTGGCTGTTTTTCTTGCCGAGCTGAGTCGGCGGAAGTTGATCCCTGACAGATGCAGCGGGGTGGGCGAGGCAGTTTCGAGGGCCTACCTCAACCTATAATGTAACGCAGTTTTGTAAACGTCTCTATGACAACGCCTCAGTGTTAACCCAGCTCTGTAGATCATGACTGTGTCCGCCTGCAGCCGTTAGCGCCTCGCAGTTGAAAGCTGGCAACAGCGCTGCGAGCTGTCAGGAATCTTCTTGGTGTACTGAAGTCTGCGCCCACTGAAATTTGCGCCCAGAAAGGATCGAGTCAGAGTCCACTAATCCACTTGCCCGTCAGGGACGCTACCTAGAGATTTCCGAGCTCGTATTTTCAAGACGTACTATACAGAACGCTACGAACTGAGAAGGTCAAATTTTAAGAAAGTATCGACAGCTTTCTACAAGAAATCGATACACGTTGCCAAACCATGGGACATATCATATACTCTTTCAGATCCTAGTCATTTGATTAACAGTTCAGAAACGAAACTTCCCACGATTGTACAACGATCAGTTGACTGTCCTTATGAAATTCCTGAAGACGGTATCCTTGGACAAATTTCATGACTAAGAAGATTTTTCCGGAACTGTTCCCAATTTTATTTTGGCCCTAAGATTTTTGTTAACTTTGTATGTTACGATAGCGTTATGTAAGAGAACTTTTCTGTTTTTTTTTTTTTCAAAAGTCAAATTAATTAATAATTATCTTGGGTCCACTGTGAAGCAACACAACTGTCCAATTTAGCAGTTAGTCAATAAAAGATGGGCTAGCTAAAGATATCGATATTGAGGGAACAGTGCACAGCACGATCACTTCTGGTTCGTAGAGGCTGTAATGTGGACGACAGCTGTTACATTTCTAAAGTGCAGAGGCCTATGGCTGTGCTCTCTTCGCGATCTCTTTCAAGAAGATACCGCAAGACTGCATATTTTCTTGTTGCCCGACCTACCTCGAAACAGAGCTCTTGAGAGCTCTTTGTCCAGATCTGTTAGCAACTGAGAACACCTGTTCATAGGTTGCTGAGAAACTGACACACCATGACCTGCCTGGGAGACTGATGAACTATGACATTTTGACAGACGGCAAGTCATGGAGACTCGCCTTCTTTCAATTTTAATGAATCCAGTCACGAATACATACACATTTAAAGCACGATTATCTAAACTGGAATGCACTAGGGCAGTATGACATTTAACAAATTGAATCGACGGTGATTGCGCACTGCTTGCCTCGGCATCTGGTTATCTGGCTAAGGACGGTATTACACTATCAAATTTCTTTGTCAAAGATTTGATCAAAGATGTGATCAAATATTCCGTCAAATATATTTGACAAAGATCTTTGACGTAGCGCTAGAAGGGGTATTACACAGTCATCAAATTTTTCGTCAAAGTTCAAGATGGCTGACAACAACTTGTTATTAGCCGCAGCAGTTGCACGTACCGCAATTGCATTGTGTGCACATGCGGAAAAGAAGTGGGGGAAAAAAGGAACCATACATACGAGGTTGACAGTGTTAAATTCCTGGGATTACAACTTGATAATAAATTCAGTTGGGAGGAGCACACCACAGAACTGCAGAAACGTCTTAACAAATCTGTATTTGCAATTCGAGTGTTAGCAGACATAGGCAACATAAAAATGAAAAAGCTTGCATACTTTGCCTAATTTAATTCCATAATGTCATATGGGATAATATTTTGGGGTAAATCTTCAAGTCAATGGAACGAAAAACTAATCTAATCTGGGTGAAGCCGTGGGTTTTACGACGACACGATAAAAGCATTCAACAAAACTTGTTACGTGAGTTTACAGTGGAAGACGTCAAGTCGTACATCAATTACTTCAGAATGGATGAGCGTGCATTTCTGTATTTGCTCAGTGAAGTGCATCCTCATAGCACAATATTCACTTAAGAACTGCTACATCTTCAGAAGACAGGCTCACTGTATTCTCCGATTCCTTACTACAGGAGAGGGTCATGTTAGGTTAGGTTAGGTTAGGTCAGGTCAGGTCAGGTCTCCAATCTTCTTAATCTATTTTTGTATTCAGGGTGCCTCACGCCGTAAAGCGCCTCATCAGCTTCATACATCTCTATTAATTTTGTAGTTTTCGGCACACACCAATTGTATTTACCGTAATATTTATAAAAACACTACAGACGACAGAACGCTGCAGCGATGTAACATGTCACATTGCAGTGAACAGAAGACAAGCGATTTCTTCGATCAAATGTACAGCGAGGCCCTAGATTTGATCAAATATTGGACGACATTTGACAAAGTCCTTATTACATCATCAAATATCTTTGACAAAGATATTGGACAAAGATATTGCACAAAGAAATTTGATAGTGTAATACTGGCCTAATTAGAGGTGACTGGTCTTCGTTTCCATCTAGTAAACTTGAGAACTCTTTGTGTTGGGACTGTGTGGGGAGCAACATGCTGCTCGGAGAGGCACCGCACTGCCAACTTAACGGGCCGCAATTCTGGGAAGAAGGAAGCGCACGATCGAGGTACAATACCAGGGGTCAGTGCGGGAAACGGTCAATGCTTTTGTATCACAAGAGTGGCTAGCAGAAGATCCGTGACGACAGGGACGGCCGGGGCACGACCTACCGTCAACGTACTACGGTACACTGTTCACAGTAACATCAGCAGGCCTTTCTTACAACATTAAGGCTTTGATGAACGACTAGCCAGTGACCAGTAAATTGTTATCTATGAGCAGAAGGAGCTTCTTTGGAATTTGCAAGTGTTTCAGAGAAGCTCATCTGTTCCGTTTGTAAAAAGTTTCTCCTCAGAGTCGGAAACAGCTCGACACTGTGTCGCCAAACAGCCGGCGTATTTTTTAGAGCTCTTTAGTTTCCCACACCAAGCATTGTTCCGCCCGCACAAAAAAAAATAAATAAATAAATAAATCTTCTCTTCAGTAGCGCCACAGCCCTTGGTGAGCCTTGGCTTCTTCAACAATCTTCCTCCTTTTTTTGTATTTTTTTTTTACTTCATCCGGGATGTTCAGTTTATCTGTATTCCATTTCGTCATCTTTCCTATTCTGTTGCCATTTGTTAGTGACAGTTTCTCTCTCAAGATTGATTTTATCACAAAGTGGTCTGAATCACAGTTTGGTCCTCTGGAGCTCCGTACATCCGTAACTGACGTGGAGTGGCGTGCTATCACTAAAAATGTGGTCTATCTGATTGACTACTCCTTTGGCTGCAGACTTCCAAGTACCCAGATGGATCCTTTTGTGTGGAAAGCAGGTACTTTTAATAATCATATGATTCCTTGCTGCGAATTGGCATAGTAAGTCTCCGTTTTCGTTGTTTTCTTCATGTAGTGAATATTTTCTTGAAACTCCATATGGATGTTCATTCCTCCCATTTTTGCGTTAAAATCTCCTATTACTAGCATCAGGTCATAGTTAGGTACGGCGTAGCATACTCTTTCCAAGTCTTCCTAGAACTGTTCTTTAATTACAACCTCTTTTTCCTCTGTTGGTGCATGTGCATTAACTATTGACATATTCCTAAATTTCCCTCTTAGTCTAAATCTGTACATCCTTTCATTTATGGGCTCACACCAAGCATTGTTCCTAACTTCCCTCGTTATTATAAACCCTGTTCCAAGTTGGCCTGTTCTTTCTTCTGGTCCGCTATATACCGATGAGTACTCAGGTTTATCTATCTGCCCATTCCCTTGCCATCTTATTTCCTGTCGCCCCACGATATCATATTTCAATTTTAAATTTTCATTGGCTATTTCTTTCATTTTTCCAGGCTGAAGCATTTTCCTCACATTCCATGATGCTACTGTTAGATCCTATATCCGTTTCCTTTGCCGGGGTCGTGATAGATGCTTTCCATCCAGTTTCCGAGGCGTCTGTTGAATTTCCGTAATATTCTTTTTTTTTACAGTATGGGGTTATTAGCCCCGTGCCCAACCCCCAACCTGGAGGACCAGGATTTGTATGAGGTTTACTCCTCTAGGGAAGCTGGCTTCACTACGCCTCTAGAGCCCTCCCTGTCCTACGTTGCGGGACACACTTTGTCTGGCTCCTCTGTCGAGACCAATCCGGCTTGGGTGCCACTGCCAGGAGCTATGCTACCGCCGACATAGCTCTCGACTTCAACGACGCACGCAAACTCTCCCGCCCGGCACTGAAGGTGCCTACTATAAGGCGGTGTCCCCTGGGAGGGATAAATAAATAAATGGTGCCTGGAAATCAGACGGTGATTTCAGAAGACGTAGGGTGGGCGTCTGTAATTTTTGGTGGCAAGCCACTCTACTGGGGAAAGCGATTTTACCCGTCATATGTTGGGAGAGAGAGAGCCTGGCGCATGTCATTTGGTAGTTTATATTTTCCGTTGTGCTCCACGTGAAGTGATTTTGGGGGAAGAGAACGTTGGTAGAGTTCATTCGGGGATGCCAATCCGGAGAGATGATGTGACGTGGAGAGAGGATCGAATTATCAGCAGTCACCCGGCGTGCGGCGATCGTGTCTGCCCAGGGGAGGGGTTAGTCGCACACTCGCAGATTTGCGGAAAGTGCGGAGCTACTCGCGAGAGGCAGTTATGTACAGTGAGCACCTTTGCTGCCTGGCGCGTTAGAAATTTCCCACGTGTTATGTCACCCTTCACATCGTGTTCTTTCGACTTGCAACAGTAGCTGTTTAGTTAAAGCATGTAGATCAGATAACGATAATGTTGATTCTCAAAAAAGGGAATGTGTCATGCAGAGAGTTGCTCACCTTCATGCCAACTTGGAAAACCTCATTTGTACTTATATGATTATGCTATACAGGTGTTCCGACCCTATATGTTTTTGTGTTTAAATCTCAGATTACTTCTACGATTTATTCAATAAATCAACTGTCACAATGACTAACTTTTCATTTCGCATAAATTAATATACCTTAATCACATAACAAATTTTGGTCTTTTTTCTGCAGGATATTAGATGTTATTTAGTTTCATCACAAATCTGCCAACTTAGGATTCAGTACGAGGTGCATTCAAGTTCTAAGGCCACCGATTTTCTTTCTCCGGACTGGAAATACATAGAAACATGTGCATTGTTTTGCAATGAGGCTGCGTTCATTGTCAATACGTCCCAGAGATGGCAGCACCGTACAGCAGATGGAATTTTACCGCCAGTGGCGAGAATGAGAACTGTTTTAAATACTTAAAATGGCGACGTTTTCCTTTCTTGAACAGCGTGCAATCATTCGTTTTCTGAATTTGCGTGGTTTGAAACCAATTGAAATTCATCGACAGTTGAAGGAGACATGTGGTGATGGAGTTATGGATGTGTCGAAAGTGCGTTCGTGGGTGCGACAGTTTAATGAAGGCAGAACATCGTGTGACAACAAAACAACCTCGGGCTCGCACAAGCCGGTCTGACGACATGATCGAGAAAGTGGAGAGAATTGTTTTGGGGGATCGCCGAATGACTGTTGAACAGATCGCCTCCAGAGTTGGCATTTCTGTGGGTTCTGTGCACACAATCCTGCATGACGACCTGAAAATGCGAGAAGTGTCATCCAGGTGGGGGCCACGAATGCTGACGGACGACCACGTGGCTGCCCGTGTGGCATGTTGCCAAGCAATGTTGACGCGCAACGACAGCATGAATGGGACTTTCTTTTCGTCAGTTGTGACAATGGATGAGACATGGATGCCATTTTTCAATCCAGAAACAAAGCGCCAGTCAGTTCAATGGAAGCACACAGATTCACCGCCACCAAAAAAATTTCGGGTAACCGCCAGTGCTGGAAAAATGATGGTGTCCATGTTCTGGGACAGCGAGGGCGTAATCCTTACTCATTGCGCTCCAGAGGGCACTACGGTAACAGGTGCATCCTACGAAAATGTTTTGAAGAACAAATTCCTTCCTGCACTGCAACAAAAACGTCCGGGAAGGGCTGCGCGTGTGCTGGTTCACCAAGACAACGCACCCGCACATCGAGCTTACGTTACGCAACAGTTTCTTCGTGATAACAACTTTGAAGTGATTCCTCATGGACCCTACTCACCTGACCTGGCTCCTAGTGACTTTTGGCTTTTTCCAACAATGAAAGACACTCTCTGTGGCCGCACATTCACCAGCCGTGCTGCTATTGCCTCAGCGATTTTCCAGTGGTCAAAACACACTCCTAAAGAAGCTTTCGCCGCTGCCATGAAATCATGGCGTCAGCGTTGTGAAAAATGTGTACGTCTGCAGGGCGATTACGTCGAGAAGTAACGCCAGTTTCATCGATTTCGGGTGAGTAGTTAATTAGAAAAAAAAATCGGAGGCCTTAGAACTTGAATGCACCTCGTACGAGGGCCACACACTTCATTAATTTGCGTCCGGCGTAAACAGATAACAGCAACGTTTGTTAATGACGGTTCTGCATTGATGGCCATTCCAGGGCTGAAGCTAAGCACAGCTCATTCCCACATTACCATACCACCATTACCATACCATGCAGCATAGAATGACGGATCCGTATCTGTCATTAGACATGTTAAAGGTGGCAAAGGCGACGGCTCTGTGCAATAAAGTTCGCACTCTGTGTGCCCCCGAATCACCTACCCTGTACAGCCACATTAAATAAAATTTCTCTATTTGCTATTCTTCCTGGTGTTGCAGTTTTAACGGCCACCAGTATATGGGTGAATCACCTTAAAACGTAAAACTCAAACAAATCTGGAACGGTAGGTGCTATTGATGCGCTGCTTCACGGAAATGATGTGTATATCAAGAGACTGAAATTGCAGCCCTCACACCCTTTTTAAAAATGGCTAGAATGTCTGTTTATTTTAGAACGTCACATTTTTAAAAGGACCAATGATTATTGATAAACAAAAATTAAACAGAGAAAATAAAAATTTCAATAGCGATTTTATTTTAGAATTTTAGTACAAGCAGTCTACATGCAAGCGCCGTTTGAAAACTGCAAATAACGGTAGTCGTCTGCTCTATGTGTCAGGAAAAAGGCGTATGAAAATGCTTTGGATCCTGAACATCAAAAAGAACTGGCCTTCTAAAGTGGTGTTCATAGTGCAAACGACAAACTCCAATGTCTCATGTAAAGATTGATACACACGTTCAAGCACTTCCTCAGAAATTACAGTGCAGGCAGCAATAAAACAGCCGCGCGGAGTGGCCGTGCGGTTTGAGGCGCCATGTAACGGACTGCGCGGCCCCTCCCCCGGAGGTTCGAGTCCTCCCTCGGGTATGGGTGTGTGTGTTGTTCTTAGCATAAGCTAGTTTAAGTAGCGTGTAAGACTAGGGACCGATGACCTCAGCAGTTTGGTCCCTTAGGAATTCACACATATTTGAACAATAAAACATCATTTCATATCATCTGCTGTAGTTGATATACTCTTGCGAACAGTGACTTTTACCTTTCCACGAAGAAAACAAAATGTAAGAGGTTCAAATCTTTCGAACAGACCAACTAGAGTACAGGTTTCCCTCTTCTAGTCCTACGATTTGGTAACAATTGGCATCTTGAATTATGCATCGACATGAATAATACTGATACCACATCATAAACACAGTAGTGATTATTAAAGTCTGAATATGGGCTGTCATTATGGGCCTATGTTCACACTTCACTTTAGTTAAAGTAGCACAAAACAGTGCCTTATAATTCAGGAGTGTTTAGGGTACAAGATTTAGATGGTTCAAGTAATCTATGCAGGAGCTTTTTCTCTCGCTTAATGTTTTATTCACCTCTAGCAATGACCATTATACGCGAAAAACAGCAAGTTCCACCGTGGTTTGGAGTGCTCGTAAAACGATACGCCAACCTACAATTGGCTGGATAACACAGTTCAAACGTCGATGGTAGTCACCCTTGTGATTGGGAATCGCTATAGATGTATGATGATGATGATGATGAGTCCCATACTTCTTTTCAGAGCGTAGGGGAGCGACGCGGGAGACCCGCGCCGCCTTACTAGGCAAGGTCCTAGTGCAGGTGGTTTGCCATTGCCTTTCTCCGACCGTAATGGGGATGAATGATGATGATGAAGACGACACAACAACACCCAGTCATCTCGAGGCGGGAAAAATTCCTGACCCCGCCGGGAATCGAACCCGGGACCCCGCGCTCGGGAAGCGAGAACGCTACCGCGAGACCACGAGCAGTCTGAGAACTCGATATTCAATGTACAAATCACTGTGATACTAGACCTGTAATTATATGCCTTTTTGCCTGTATGTACGAATAATTTAATTGGCATTTATGTTTTATTTTTGTATTAATCCGATATTTACAACATTACTGAAAAATAATGGGTAAAAAGCTTGATAATTAACTAAAGATAGGCTCGCGTCTCTTCAGCGCTGAGGTCGTTGGAGAAGAAGAGTAAACTCGAAATGGAAAAGAATTGGGAAATGTATGGGCCATGATCTTGTCATAAGACATCATTTACCACACATGACTGAGAAAGCGATGAAGAAACTGAATCTTGTAGGCCAGACTGATTTAAATCACACGTTTCCGGAATGTGAATGCAGTGTCTTAATAAAAGAGTCGCCGTCTTCGATAATGAATTGACAGCAACACTGTCCCTCCTCTCTTGACAACAGGCTGCCTGCGACGAATTGTTTAATGGATAAGGACTGGTATACACTGCAGCAGAATACTGTACACCAGTTTGGCTCCGAAGCGCCCACGTAGTGAAAGCAGACGACCAACTGAACTCCGTTATGAGAGTAATTATTGGTACAGTCCGGTCCACACCTACTTGCTGGCTACCAGTGCTTTCAAACATCTGTCCACCAGACCTCCGTCGAAAGCCCGCTCTTTACAACCTCTGTCAGCAAGTTTCTGACGATTTGCTATCACTGCCCAGGAAACGCCTCAAATCTAGAAGACCAGCTTATGAAATGGGAGTCAAAATGCTATCCACAGGATTCGACCAGGACGCAGAGTGGAAACTGGAGTGGCAAGCTACAAGAACCCGAAACCACGAACTTGTAGACAATCCGACAGTTCTAGTTCTAGGCTTCCAAAAGCCAAGGGAGGTGTGGGTGCAGTTGAACAGATATCGGTGCAAATACAACATGCACAAGTGGCGCTTTTCAAGTGACAGTGTGTGTGACTGTGGTGACACCCAAACAATGAGCCACACTGTGAATGAATGTCCACTCAGACGCTTCCCTGTTGGCATTGAGAAGCTCCATCAAGCATCCCACGAGGCACTCCGCTGGATCGAGTCCATCAACATCCGAGTGTAGTCTGAGCTGTTTTAAAACTTGTGTACTGTATATAATTTCACATGTTCATTTTTATATGTATTTTTTTTATTTTCCTAAATGTATATTACTGTAATTGATGCATACGATAATAATAATAATAAATTGATAAGGCTTAAACGGTTCAAATGGCTCTGAGCACTATAGGACTTAACATCTGTGGTCATCAGTCCCCTAGAACTTAGAACTACTTAAACCTAACTAACCTAAGGACATCACACACATCCATGCCGGAGGCAGGATTCGAACCTGCGACCGTAGCAGTCTCGCGGTTCCGGACTGAGCGCCTAGAACCGCGAGACCACCGCGGCCGGCAATTGATAAGGACTATCATACATTGTGTAGTTGCTGGTGCGACCGTGCGTTGCCACGCCGCAGTAGCAAATCGAAGGATAACCAGACGAATCCGCAATAATTTCATACACTGCCGGAAAAAAATAGCATACCTAGAAAGACGGCATAGATTGTGAACTGATAACGGCGTATGCCACCTGCAGGGCAGTAGACATAATGGCTTGCACATCGCCCTCCAACAGATAGCGTAGCGGCATACCTACCAGATCACCATCTGTGTCTGCCCTCTAATAGGGAATGCTCACAGCCAGAAGGCACAGTGTGGTGCAAACGTACGAAACAAGTAGGCAACCATGCCACCGAGAAGTACGCCTGCTTCCTACAGCCAGCTGAGCGAGTTTGAAAGAGATCGAATTGTGGCATTCGGAGTGGCGCCGGCCCTTTGTGACGGAACGGTTCTAGGCGCTTCAGTCCGGAACCGGGCGACCACCTCGGGCATGGATGTGTGTGATGTCCTTAGGTTAGTTAGGTTTAAGTAGTTCTAAGTTCTAGGGGACTGATGACCTCAGATGTTAAGTCCCATAGTGCTCAGAGCCATTTGAACCATTTTTGAACCGAGTGGCGGGACGGTCGTTTTGGAGAACTCTCACACAATGTAGACGCGCTGCGTAAGCTGTGCAACAATGACAGCGGTCACGTGAACATTCTCACACCCGTAGGCGAGGTTCTGGACGTCCACGCAGCACAAAAGCCCTCCAGGATCGCCCTACTGTAAGGGCAGCAGTGGCAGATCGTACAGTTCCTACAGCACATCTAAGAGGGCTTGTGAGCCCAAGGAGTGCCAGCCCGAACTGTTGAGAACCCGTTAGTAGCAACTGGACTATTGGCACCCACACCTCTAGCCCGTCTTCCACTCCAGCCACAGTATCGACGTGCACGGCTCCGCTGGTGCCGTCAGAGGATCATTTGGAAGATGGAATGGCGCGCCGTGGTCTTCAGCAATGAAAGCAGATTCTGCCTATACGCGAGTGATGGTCGTTTGTGCGTGCGACGTAGACCTGGTGAGCGCATTCGTCCAAAACACACTGGCGCCACCCCAGGCCTCTTGGTGTGGGGTGCAATAAGCTACAACTCTCATTCACCTTTGGAGTTTCTGGAGGGGGCGCTAGCCAGCGCTTCGAAAAGGTAGAATGTTGTTAGATCCGTTCTTTTGCTGTTCTTGCAACAGGAAAGAGATGTGTTGTTCCAAGAGTATAATACTCGCCCATACACAGACCGTGAAACTCAACGTGCTCCGCAAGACGTGCTGCAATTTTCCTTGCCAACACGATCTCTTGCTGTCTCCATTCCAGAACGTGTGGGATATGATAGAACGAGAAGTGCCTTGTGTCACTCGTCAGCCAACAACTATCACAGAACTACTTGAACACGTCTATCAGGCGTGGCATGACGTTTACCAGGACAGTATTCACCATCTGTACCATCGACTGGATCGCAGGGTCAGCAGCTGCACTGCCACCCATGGAGATTACACCACGTACTGATATGAGTGTTTCAGCATGGGCTAACACCTGGTACCTCAGAACCGCTTGCGCTGTTAGTTTGTAAATAAAAGCATTTCACGTACTCCATATGCACTGTTGCAACAATAAATCTTGACTGAATTGGAAACCTCTAAAAGGTCCACTAATCTTTTTCCCGAAGTGTATAAGTCAAATCATCTATTTAAATACAATTCTTCAATAGCAGACCCTTCTCGCTATCAAGAGAATTTGGGCGTAGACTGTTGAGTTACGTTCGTGGGAAATGTTTGCGATATAGTGAAACAAACGAAGACTCCATGCATGGATCTTCCAACAACACGATAATCTCTGGTGTAATGTCCTCTTTCATACCCTTTTATAACGAAAGTATTTAACGACATGTCTTTTCTTCAGTATGTAAGCGTTTGGTTAGCTCAATTCAAGTTATATCATTAGCTGCAGGTCGTTGTTAGAATTTCAATATCAGTGTTTTCGTCAGCTATGAATCACAATCAGAGATAACACACTTATTAGTAATCATAATAATTTGTAAAAAAATATCACCGTACCGAGCGAGGTAGCGCAATGGCTGGCACACTGGACTCACATTCGGGAGGACGACGGTTCAATCCCGCGTCCGGCAATCCTGTTTTAGGTTTTCCGCGATTTCCCTAAATCGATCCAGGCAAATGCCTGGATGGTTCCTTTGAAAGGGCACGGCCGACTTCCTTTCCTGTCCTTCCCTAATCCTATGAGACCGATGATCTCGCAGTCTGGCCCCCTCCCCCAAACAGCCCAACCCCAAAATATCACCCCTATATTAATCATAACAAGCGTGCAAGACACCAGTAAACTACAAACTAACAAATAGATCGTAAGAGTTCTTCAACAAAGCCTAAGCGACGTTGATAATTATGTTCAGCTCATTCGGCGCATCTTACATGCACATAATTCACAACCGTTGTAATACACGGTTCATTGATTTCTATTTAACTGTCTACCCCTGTGACGCTCGTTAATCGAGCATTAACAGCTCAGAAAGTTCCGTAAACAATGGTTTCTGGAATGCAAAATAATCATTCTAAATCTTCACATATTGACTATCAGTGATATTCTCACACTTCTGATGATATACCACGCGTAAGAACATTTACTGTCATTTAAACTACAATTTAGACTTCTATTCGCTTCCTCTGATATAAGAATCTCTATTTAAAGTTGCTTGGCTAATGTACCTCTCACAGTTAAAAATTGTCGTATTAAATAATTCTCACAACTGAGATATCTTAACTCGTCTTCTGAGCTCTTGTTACGTACATCACAAACAGACACATATCTGTTAGTACACAACTTTTAACGTTCACAGTGAGACATCAAGTAGAATAGTGAATAGAATTCATCATTACATTCATTAGTAAGACATTTTTAATAATAAAATTTCAGTCTCGACAATGTTGTCGAAGACTTCAATAACACCCGGTACACCCGCTGCCGCGTCGTCAAAACAGCGTTGGAACATCATACCGAACTCGTTTGTGGATCGCGAAACAAATACAAAACGAATATTTTTAGTACATCAATTCATATAAAATCTATAATACAAACTACAACAGTTAATTAGATTGAGGTGACAAAAGAGGTCGGATATCTCCCAACATCGTATCGGACCTCATTTTGCCCTGCGTAGTGCAGCAACTCGACGTGGTATGGAGTCAACAAATCGTAGGAACTCCCCTGCAGGAATACTGTGCCATGCTGCCTCTGTAGCCGCCCATAATTGCGAATTTGTTACTGGTGCAGGATGTTAAGCACAAACTAACTCTCGATTATGTTCCATAAATATTCGATGGGGTTCTTGTCTGGCGATACGGATGGCCAAATCATTCGCTCGAACTGTCCAGAATATTCTTCAAACCAATCACGAATAATTGTGGCCCAGTGACGCGGCACACTGTCATCCAAGACAATTCCATTGTTGTTTGGGAGCGTGAAGTCCATGAATGGTTGCAAATGTTCTCCAAGTAGCCGAATATAACCATTTCTAGTCAATGATCGGTCTAGTTGGACCAGAGGACCCAATACATTCCGTGTAAACACATTCCACACCATTATGGAGCCATCACCAGCTTGCAAAGTGCCTTGTTGACAACTTGGATCCATGGCTTCCTGGAGTCTGCGCCACACTCAAACCTACTATCAGCTCTTGCCAATTGAAATTGGCCAGGATTTTCCAGTCGTCTAGGGTCCAACTGATATGGTCATGAGCCCAGGAGAAGCTCTGCAGGTGATGTGCCGCTAGCAAAGGCACTAGCTTTGGTCGTCTGCTGCCATAGCGCATTAATGCCAAATTTCGCCGCACTGTCCTAACGGACACACATTGATTTCAGCGGTTATTTCACGCAGTGTTGATTGTCTGTCAGCACTGACAAATGTACGTAAATTCCGCTGCTCTCGGTCGTTAAGTGAAGGCCGTCGGCCACTGTGTTGTCCTTGGTGAGAGGGGATGCATGAAATGTGGTATTCTCGCTCCACTCTTGACACTGTGGATCTCGGACTACTGTATTCCCTGACAATTTCCTAAATCGAACATTCTATGCTTGTAGCTCCAACTGCCATTCTGCTTTCAACGTCTGTTAAATCCCGTCGTGTGGCCATAATCACGTCGGACACGTTTTCACATGAAACACCTGAGTACAAATGACAGCTCCGCCAATGCACTGGCCGTTTATACCTTCTGTATGCGATATTAGCGCCATCTGTATATGTGCATATCACTACCTCTCAGTTTACACTTGCCTGGCGTAGCTCAGCGGGACCTATCAGTTTTTGCCACTGATTATGATAAACACTACACAGAGAAATAAATACACTCCTGGAAATGGAAAAAAGAACACATTGACACCGGTGTGTCAGACCCACCATACTTGCTCTGGACACTGCGAGAGGGCTGTACAAGCAATGATCACACGCACGGCACAGCGGACACACCAGGAACCGCGGTGTTGGCCGTCGAATGGCGCTAGCTGCGCAGCATTTGTGCACCGCCGCCGTCAGTGTCAGCCAGTTTGCCGTGGCATACGGAGCTCCATCGCAGTCTTTAACACTGGTAGCATGCCGCGACAGCGTGGACGTGAACCGTATGTGCAGTTGACGGACTTTGAGCGAGGGCGTATAGTGGGCATGCGGGAGGCCGGGTGGACGTACCGCCGAATTGCTCAACACGTGGGGCGTGAGGTCTCCACAGTACATCGATGTTGTCGCCAGTGGTCGGCGGAAGGTGCACGTGCCCGTCTACCTGGGACCGGACCGCAGCGACGCACGGATGCACGCCAAGACCGTAGGATCCTACGCAGTGCCGTAGGGGACCGCACCGCCACTTCCCAGCAAATTAGGGACACTGTTGCTCCTGGGGTATCGGCGAGGACCATTCGCAACCGTCTCCATGAACCTGGGCTACGGTCCCGCACACCGTTAGGCCGTCTTCCGCTCACGCCCCAACATCGTGCAGCCCGTCTCCAGTGGTGTCGCGACAGGCGTGAATGGAGGGACGAATGGAGACGTGTCGTCTTCAGCGATGAGAGTCGCTTCTGCCTTGGTGCCAATGATGGTCGTATGCGTGTTTGGCGCCGTGCAGGTGAGCGCCACAATCAGGACTGCATACGACCGAGGCACACAGGGCCAACACCCGGCATCATGGTGTGGGGAGCGATCTCCTACACTGGCCGTACACCACTGGTGATCGTCGAGGGGACACTGAATAGTGCACGGTACATCCAAACCGTCATCGAACCCATCGTTCTACCATTCCTAGACCGGCAAGGGAACTTGCTGTTCCAACAGGACAATGCACGTCCGCATGTATCCCGTGCCACCCAACGTGCTCTAGAAGGTGTAAATCAACTACCCTGGCCAGCAAGATCTCCGGATCTGTCCCCCATTGAGCATGTTTGAGACTGGATGAAGCGTCGTCTCACGCGGTCTGCACGTCCAGCACGAACGCTGGTCCAACTGAGGCGCCAGGTGGAAATGGCATGGCAAGCCGTTCCACAGGACTACATCCAGCATCTCTACGATCGTCTCCACGGGAGAATAGCAGCCTGCATTGCTGCGAAAGGTGGATATACACTGTACTAGTGCCGACATTGTGCATGCTCTGTTGCCTGTGTCTATGTGCCTGTGGTTCTGTCAGTGTGATCATGTGATGTATCTGACCCCAGGAATGTGTCAATAAAGTTTCCCCTTCCTGGGACAATGAATTCACGGTGTTCTTATTTCAATTTCCAGGAGTGTATGAAAGTGGAATACTCTAAGGGTAGACAAAGATTAAAATCTGTGGCATAAATTACTGAATGTGCTGGTGACAGCAGGTGCACACGAAGAGTTTAGCCAAAACAAGAGACGGTGCACGTCATCGCACCAATAAAGAGACCTAATGACCATCCCCAGTCCCCCACCCAATTAAAGGAAAAACATGTAAGTATCTGGTAGCTTATTTGTGTTAGTAGCAACTTTTGTTGCTTCTCGCAACCCTCCCCTCCGCTGCTTGGGGACGGGCACAGGAAAGTGATGTGTTAGGAGGAAGTCTGCAGAGATCAGTGAGCTACCCAAGGACGTGCCAAGGACGGCGAGCAGTGGGGAAAGCAGCCGCGTTATACTTTGGACCGGTCCTGTGGGAGGCTGGCGGTAGCGGTGGCGGTGTGCTGTCTCCCAAGGACGCGCTGCTAAAACATGCAGGCGACGAGAACTTACTTCAAGAGTTCACAAGAGTACCAACGGGCAAACCAGTGAGGCCGTACTTTGAGTAACATATAAGCACTTGATCTTACAGCAGTGTCAAAGGGGAGAGTCCTTAGTTCTTTGACATTAGATTCTATCGTTGTCCGCCCCCCCCCCCCCCCCCACGCAATGCCATAGGCGTCCAGACGCAGACTCTAGACATGAAGATTATTTTTAATTACTAGTCTTCTGACTGGTTTCATGTGGCCCGCCACGTACTCCTCTCCTGTGTCAACCGCTTCGTCTCAGACTAGCACTTCCAACCTACGTTCTCTATTTTTTGCTGGATATATTCGAATCTCTGTCTCCCTCCACGGGTTTTACCCTCTACAGCTCTTTCTAGTACCATGGAAGTTATTCCCTGATGCCTTAACTGATGACCTACTACCCTGTCCCTTCTTCTTGTCCGTGTTCTCCACATCTTCCTTTCCTCTCAGATTCTGCGCAGCACCTCCTCTTTTCTTACTTTGTCTGTCCACCTAATTTTCAACATTCGTCTGTAGCAACACATCTCGAGTGCTTCGATTCTCTTCTGTTCCGGTTTTCCCACAATCCATGTTTCACAACCATACATTTCTGTGCTCCAAACGTATATTCTGACATTTCTTTGACAAATTAAGGCCTATGTTTGATACTAGTAGACTTCTCTTTGCCAGTGCTAGTCTGCTGTTGATGTCCTCCTTGCTTTGTCTGTCATTGGTTATTTTGCTGCCTGCATAGTTTAAATTCCTTAACTTCATCTACTTCGTGACCATTAATCCTGATGTTAAGTTTCCCGCTGTTCTCATTACAGCTACTTCTTATTACTTCCGTCTTTCTTTGATTTACTCTCATCATTATTTTTTCCTTGTTAGAAAGTTCCTTCGTTTCAGCAGATATTGTAATTCTTCTTCACTTTCTCTGAGGATAGCAGTGTCGTTAGCGAAACGTATCATTGATATCCTTTCACCTTGAATTTTAATTCCACTCTTGAACCTTTCTTTTATTACCATCATTACTTATGCGATGTATAGATTGAAAAGTAGGGGCGAAAGACTTACACCCTTTTTAATCCGAGCACTTCGTTCCTAGTCTTCCACCCTTATTATTCCCTCTTGGCTGTTGCACATGTTGTATATTACCCGTCTCCCCCTATAGCTTACATCCAACATTCTACATAACACCTTCACATGTTTTTTTCCCTTCTTTTTTTCCTTTCTAGAAATATTAACCCCCTCGCTATGCATAGCACAATACTAACACCTCTTCCTCCTTCTGAACTCAACATCTGACTCATTATGGAGGGATGCTGGCTCAGTTTTTCAGGATAGCAAATGGGAAGCAGCGGTACAAAAAATGGCCCAGAGATCACCAGTGTGTGTGTGTGTGTGTGTGTGTGTGTGTGTGTGTGAGTGTCTGTCTGTCTGTATGTGCGGAGAGTGAAGTGTTATGAAACAATGTGTGTATAGTGCGTGCAGTGACTGATACTGAGATATGAGTGAACAGGGTGGCATTACATTATTTAATAAGATATCTGTAAAAAAAAAAAAAGGAACCGTACACCAGGAATAAAAAAATAGTTCAAATGGCTCTGAGCACTATGGGACTTAACATCTATGGTCATCAGTCCCCTAGAACTTAGAACTACTTAAACCTAACTAACCTAAGGACATCACGCACATCCATGCCCGAGGCAGGATTCGAACCAGCGACCGTAGCATACCAGGAGTAAATCTAATGATTGTCTCTAACTGGGAGTCTGTAAATATATGTCTATACGAATTAGCTTATTTTAAATTGATCTAAACTTATAAATACTTCGACATGTCTTATATCCTAGCAAAAAGAGATCTACGGGTGAATAAAGCTTCTACTACTACCTATTTTCCTCAGTATTTCGAAAATCTAACACCCCCTCACATTCTCGAACGCCTTTTCCAGGTCGACACATCCTATGAATGTATCTTGATTTTTCTTTAGTCTTGCTTCTATTATCAACCGAAACGTCAGGACTGCCTTTTGGTGCCTTTGCCTTTCCTAGAGCCAAACTGATCGTCATCTAACACATCTACGAAGAATCTTAAGTAATAGTAACTCATCCACGAGGGAAGCGGCTTACAAGGAGCTTATTCGACGGATTCTTCAGTACCGTTCATCAGTCTGAGACCCTTAACAGATGAGACTGATAGAAGAGTTATAGCAGGTCCTACGAACAGCGGCATGTTTCGTCACGGGTTCGTTCCGTTGGCGCGGGAGCTTTACAGAGGTGCTCAACAAACTCCAGTGGTAGACATTACAAAAGAGGCGTTGTGCGTCACGGACAGGCTTAGTATTGAAATTTCGAGTGGTAACTTTCCGGGAAGAGTCAGACAACACACTACTTCTTCCCACATGTACCTCACGAAATGAGCACGAATAGAAAATTCGAGAAATATGAGGCAATACAGAGGTTTCCCACGCGTCATTCGCGAGTGGAAGAGGGAAGGGGGATCAGTTATTAGTACCAGAAGTACCCTCCACCACAAACCGTTGGGTGGCTTGTGGAGTATGGTGTAGATATGAATGTCCAACCTGCGACCCGTAGGCTGCATACGGCCCAAAGCAAATATCAAACTAGCCCAAGAAGTGAACACATACCACATGATCGGCAAAATTATAAATAATTCCACATAATTACATTTATGTGAAGGTACGATACTGAATGTTTTCAACTCGGAACTCTCACCAAACGATGCTCTTCATCCACTTCACTTTTTGTTAAGTGCATATTACGTGCGGCCCAAAAATACTCGTCTTATTCCAATGTTTCCCATGTAAGCTAAGAGACTGGACAAATCTGATATAGATGTAGATGTAGCTGTAGCCTCGTTTCGTCCAAGCCCTCTGACGTTCGTCTTGAACTGTATTCTCTATGGCTCTCCTAATGCATCTTCTCAGTTGTTACAATGCCTTGTCGTATTTGTAAGATGCTTCTCGCCATACATGGTGTGATACGATTGATCGACGTGGGCAGTAGAAATGATACAGTCGTATAGGAGCCACCTAGTAGTTTTACGTGCCCTCCACGAGATGGGTACTAACCAGACTGTACACAGTGCGACTCTTCGCTTCAATCTGCTCTTCTCGAATAAATGTCGCTAATATCTCCAAGATCGATGGATATATGAAACGCATCAGGTGGGGCAAGCTCTCCCTGTTGTTGTGATGTTTGGAGCTGAGCTTTAATGTACATAACTGCTGAGTCAGTTTGTAATATCTCTAACTCTCTAATAAATGAATAACCTGCTTCAAGGAAGCTGTGATTATTGGTGAGTGAGAAAGCAATTCATATTCGTAATTGCATTTCAAAAAATATTTTAATTGGTTTGTTTTACTCGATCTTGAAACACCTCCAAAGAATGAGCAAATTTGAGAGGATGTGATGTGCTCTTTGATATTGCGGTATTTGAATTCTACTAAATTAGTTGTATTCCATGAATCCAGGAGACAGGGTCTTTTTGGGGTGTGTAAAGAAGTCGAAGGTGAGCATGTTATTAGTGTGTAACAGGCTTAATCCGCAGCTCGTGGTCGTGCGGTAGCGTTCTCGCTTCGCACGCCCGGGTTCCCGGGTTCGATTCCCGGCGGGTCAGGGATTTTCACTGCCTCGTGACGACTAGGTGTTGTGTGATGTCCTTAGGTTAGTTAGGTTTAAGTAGTTCTAAGTTCTAGGGGACTGATGACCATAGATGTTAAGTCCCATAGTGCTCAGAGCCATTTGAACCATTTTTTGTAACAGACTTAAAAGTTAATGATATTATTGTATTACAGTGCTAGTATCAATTTTAATATAACCTACAAAATTTACAAATTTATATTGACCTAGACAACTTGTGTGAGCTGACATGACTACATCCAAAGTAATGCAACTGACTTAACTTTAATTTAATCGGCTTGGAAGCTTATGGGGCATAACGTAGTGGCAGTTACGATATGCCAATGGTGAGCTTAGGCTGGGAGACGCTAACATAGTTGACTTAATTTAGAATTTCCTGTGGTATTAATTTGTAGTGATTGGGTTGAAGGTGAAGGAGCAGGACATTCGAGTGAAATCGTAAGTTGTGATAGGGAGAACCTAATACAGTTGACTTACCGTTAACTGCCGCCATCTGAATTTAAAGTAATTGGTTCGTCGACTATTTTCGTGTGGACATGACGAAAACAAAAATTGGCTCTGAGCACTATGGGACTTAACGTCTGTGGTCATCAGTCCCCTAGAACTTAGAATTACTTTAACCTAACTAACCTAAGGACATCACACACATCCATGCCCGAGGCAGGATTCGAACCTGCGACCGTAGCAGTCGCGCGGTTCCGGACTAGGCGTCTAGAACCGCTAGACCACCGCGGCCGGCCTGACGAAAACAGCATTGACATGTTGTTACATCATGTCATGCGAATTGAAATGGCTTCATTGATGAACTGTCCTCACCACAACCTAAAGTAAGGGCCATCAGACAGAAAGTCGGGTACAGAGACGTACAAGTACATAACACTGCTCTTTTAATCTCTGCCCAGCAAGACATTAGGTTCAAAATTACATACTTCATGTGCTAAAATAAAGACAGGGTGTCCCAGAAGGAATGTTCGATATTCAGGTATATGACAGAGGGGTCCCCAGGATCTCGGTGTCCTCAATTGTCTGTGTAAGAGCTTTGTAGATTATTGTGGCGGACGTAGCGTACAGTGGACTGTGGGGCACATCAAGGTAATTAAAAACTTTACTAAGACCTGTCGTTAAGGGATCCATGAGTGGTCCATTGTTCTGCGATCTTAGTATTGAATTCTTATTACATGTGTTAGACGTGGCAGACGTTATTGAAGGTGTTGCTGCATACGACTGCTGACTATAAGTTACGAGAGATTACTGGTCATTCTTGGGATACGTGCGATGGATATCGTGGTACGTTACAGGGAAGCGCTGTTTTGGTTGGGGCGTGGACGATATGATCATGGTTACGATCACAGGCAATCATATTAGTGATAAAAGACGCTCACGATCCTGGAAGTTAGATGACTGGCAGCGTGACAGGAACATTAGAAACACTGCAAGGCGGATTTACTATGTATCCCTTAGCATCAGATACAGGCTCAAATTGTGCGACATTGCTCCTACTGGGGGGTATGGCGCTCCTATTAACAGGTCACGGCCCATACCCCAAACATTTGCGTCGAATGGGGTGCAGTAACACCTATCTGTGAATGTGAAGAGGGAGGCTCTGCTCATCAGGTCATTCAGTTATCTCCTTTCTCAGCTAGAGACAGACTGTAGACAGTTTGGTAGCGATCTTCAAACAATTGTAAGTGACGAGAACTTGTGAACAACAGTAAATATAATTGCGCATAGAATAGCTAAAAGCAGCTGCTTAACTTTCAGTCTACAAGAGAAATTGGACGATCTGAATATCAAAGTAACGTCAACAGGTCACAAGAAACGATTCCTCCATTATAGATAATGATAGGCACATATAAATTTAATTAAGAGAAATTTTAAGGTATAGATATACATAAAAAAGAAACATTTTTAAAAAAGAAAGAAAGAAAAAACTGTTATGACTGTCCACACAGGTTTGCGTAGACTCGAGGATTGCTGAGGCACACACGTATTGTGGGGCGGTGGGTGGAATAATTGTGAATGTTCCTATTATTTATTTAATGCTGTTGTTTGCCGTTCTCAACACTGGCTCTCTAACTACAATATTGGCAACCAGAAAGTGATTAGCAAAACATGAAGCCTGTAATTAGAATTTCTAGTGCCCACTTCATCTGAGAAATACAGGGTTATTATAAATGATTGAAGCGATTTCACAGCTCTACAATACCTTTATTATTTGAGATATCTTCACAATGCTTTGCACACACATACAAAAACTCAAAAAGTTTTTTTAGGCATTCACAAATGTTCGATATGTGCCCCTTTACTGATTCAGCAGACATCAAGCCAATAATCAAGTTCCTCCCACACTCGGCGCAGCATGTCCCCATCAATGAGTTCGAAAGCATTGTTGATGCGAGCTCGCAGTTCTGGCTCGTTTCTTGGTAGAGGAGGTTTAAACACTGAATCTTTCACATCACTATGCGTGAAACTTGCCCGCACGCGTTCAACCGTTTCTTCGCTCACTGCAGGCCGACCCGTTGATTTCCCCTTACAGAGGCATCCAGAAGCTTTAAACTGCGCATACCATCGCCGAATGGAGTTAGCAGTTGGTGGATCTTTGTTGAACTTTGTCCTGAAGTGTCGTTGCACTGTTATGACTGACTGATGTGAGTGCATTTCAAGCACGACATACGCTTTCTCGGCTCCTGTCGCCATTTTGTCTCACTGCGCTCTCGAGCGCTCTGGCGGCAGAAACCTGAAGTGCGGCTTCAGCCGAACAAAACTTTATGAGTTTTTCTACGTATCTGTAGCGTGTCGTGACCATATGTCAATGAATGGAGCTACATTGAATTTATGAAATCGCTTCAATCATTTGTAATAGCCCTGTACATTTATAGCTACAGAGCTTATAGCTCTGAGGAATTAGGAGATTGTCTGGGATTCATAATCAAAAACCATTCTCTCTAAAATGTTCACTATATTCTGAAAGTCACAGACGAAAAAGAATCCACACAATCCAACAACCAGAGCAGCTCAGAGTCTAATGCGATGATGCAACTATAACTGTTCAAATTAAATGTTTATGTGAATGCTCGCCATAAGGTGTTCATCAAACGCCACGCTAATAATGGTAGAATGTCTGCCCTGCGGCGGCACATGAAAATACGACATAAGCAAACTAAAGATAGATCATTAACGTCATCCCAAAATTAACACTTCACTCGAAAATGATTTCATGGTTACGCATATCCTGAGCAACTTATTACTGCATCCGAGGCTGTGACGCTGTTTATATCAACGATACCGACGCGACGTGAGTCCCAGCATAGGTGGTGCGCTAATCAGCGTGTGGAGAGAACTGGGGCCTTCCTCCCTTTTTTTCACGCAGCTTTCTTACATATAAAGCCGGGGTGCAGACGGCTAAGGGAACGCCTGATCAAATCTGCTCTCCCGACTAGCCGCTGGGCTAGTAATGCACCACTTTAAGCTATCGAATAAATCATTGCTTCCTTTGCTGATGGCCGATGAAGCTCTCAATTTAAATGTGCTATCAGCACACAGGTAAGTAATCATAATAAAAGTCTGACGTGGCTAAGTCAAATATTTTGGGCGAGATAATTAATTTAATTACACTACATGCAGTAGACTAGCTCTGAACTTGCCCTTTGGAGATACGCTATTGCTATAGTTTTATAGTTATTCAGTTGAAACTTCTGACATCTTTATTATTATAGCGGATCTCCCTTCTATTTAAATTTAAACATCCTAGCTTTATTTATTCGCCTACTTAATCTATCTTGCTTCCTTAATTTTTAAGATAAAAACCAGAGAATGGATTAAACTTTCGGGTGCCGTGCTATTCAAACCGCAGAAGAAACAGTGTAAAAGTCCCCTGTATTCAGCGTACGAGGGGCGTTCAATAAGTAATGCAACACTTTTTTGATCTGCCTGTATCGGTTGAAAAAATGTGGAATTTGTTGTGGACATTACGGAATATTCGCGCTTCATCCTTTACAGTTTCATGAAATTCCGGTAAGTGGTGACGCTAGATGTAGTCTTCAAAATGGTGTCCGTAGCTCATGTGCATTCCAAGCAGAGAGCTGTCACTGAGTTTCTTTTGGCGCAAAGTCAGAGCATCGCAGATATTCATAGGCCCTTGCAGAATGTCCACGGAGACCTGGCAGCGAACAAAATCACGGTGAGTCGTTGGGCGAGGGGTCTGTCATCATCGAAACGAGGTCGCGCAATCCTGTCCGATATCCTGCGCGCCGGCTGGCACCCATCGCCACAAAAATGCGAACGAACTTCTTCTTCTCCCTGACAACGAAAGGCCTTACACAACTCTGTGCATCCGAGAGGAGCTCACAAAACTTCTTTGTGTTGTTCTTCCTCGTCCACCCTACAGCCCGGATCTCGCACCTACCGACATACATCTGTTGGCCCGATGAAGGATGCACTCCGCGGAAAGCGGTACTACACGTGCAAACAGAGTTGACACTCGGCGCGGTGGCTGATGGGAACGACAGTAAAGGCATTTTCCATTTGTAGTCGCTCCCGTCAGCCACCGCGTTGAGTGCCAACTTTGTTTCCGCGAATTTTACGTAGATGATGACGAGGAGGTTATTCAAACAGCAAGACCTTGGCTCCGACGTCTACCAGTAGAGTGGGACCATGCAGGTATATACAGGCCCTCTCAATAAGATTGCGTAAAGCCGTTGCATTGAACGGAGATTAAGCTGAGAAATAGAATTTTGCAGCCAAAAGTGTGGGGAATAATATGTTGTATTGGAATCGTGAATAAAACCAACATGCTTTCAGAAAAAAAATGTGTTGCATTACTTACCGAACGCCCCTCGTATTATTATTGCGAAATAAATCTACAAAACATTTACAAAACTGAACTGTTTTTTGTTCTGTTATTCTGACACAAAAAGTAATGTACAACCATTTTAAAACATACTAATTTTTCGTTGTATTTTTGGAAATGCGTCTCTCAAATGATTTCCTCTAGCGTAATCAAATAGTTAAGAACCAAATATCCTTTGTGTGAACCATTTTGCCATCCGTTGTGGCCGAGCGGTTCTAGGCGCTGCAGTTTGGAACCGCGTGACCGCTATGGTCGTATGTTCAAATCCTGCCTCGGGCATGGATGTGTGTGATGTCCTTAGGTTAGTTAGGTTTAAGTAGTTTTAAGTTCTAGGGCACTGATGACCTCAGAAGTTAAGTCCCATAGTGCTACAGCTACATCTACATTTATACTCCGCAAGCCAGTGTGTGGCGGAGGGCACTTTACGTGCCACTGTCATTACCTCCCTTTCCTGTTCCAGTCGCGTATGGTTCGCGGGAAGAACGACTGCCGGAAAGCCTCCGTGCGGGCTCGAATCTCTCTAATTTTACATTCGTGATCTCCTCGGGGTGTATAAGTAGGGGGAAGCAATATATTCGATACCTCGTCCAGAAACCCACCCTAGCCGCGTGGGATTAGCCGAGCGGTCTCAGGCGCTGCAGTCATGGACTGTGCGGCTGGTCCCGGCGGAGGTTCGAGTCCTCCCTCGTGCATGGGTGTGTGTGTTTGTCCTTAGGATAATTTAGGTTAAGTAGTGTGTAAGCTTAGGGACTGATGACCTTATCAGTTAAGTCCCATAAGATTTCACACACATTTGAACATTTTTTTGAAACGCACCCTCTCGAAACCTGGACAGCCAGCTACACCGCGATGCAGAGCGCCTCTCTTGCAGAGTCTGCCACTTGAGTTTGCTAAACATCTCCGTAACGCTATCACGCTTACCAAATAACCCTGTGACGAAACGCGAAGCTCTTCTTTGGATCTTCTCTATCTCCTCTGTCAACCCGACCTGGTACGGATCCCACACTGATGATCAATACTCAATACAGGTCGAACGAGTGGCTCAGAGCCAGTTAAACCATTTTGTGAACCATTTTCTTGTACATCAAATTTAATATAGATCTTGCAAATACCAGAGTTAGTGGGCGCATCCTGCATATCGGGAGTACTGAAGTCCTGTAACGCTCCCTAAGGGAACGCCCGAAGCTACTTTTCTGTACGTCAGTTTCGTCCCATTACGAACGGGTTTCAGTCCTTTCTGGTAGCAAGTCCTGAAACCATTCGCAAAGCGTATACCATTCGCGGTAAGCTCGCGTTTTGTCTACTATGCAACAGCCTGGATCTATATCGAATGCCTTCCCGCAGACAAAGAACACTGTATAATAAGCTGCTACCTACAGCCCCGTGAGTCTAATGGGCGAACAGGGCGATCTGAGTTTCACAAGATCTCTCTCTGTTTGCGGGATCCACACTGCCTCCTTTACGGAAGATCTGTGTTCTTCCAAAAATTCATAATACGAGAGCATAAAACATCACAATTCTACAACAGGCTGACGTCAGTGATTAAGGCCTGAAATTATTTGCATCTATCTGACGTTCCTTCTTGGAAACCCCCGCCTTTTTCCCAATTACTTGTTATTCTTCGTTGTTCCTGCGACCTACGAGAAACTGCTGCTATAGTGGGACCAAGTTCTTGCACCAAATTTGTATAGAATCGTACAGTAACTCTTCAGGACCAAATGTCTTTCTTCTATTGAGCAATTTTAGATGATTTCTGTCCCGCAATCGCTTTTCCCAATATCTGTCGTTTCGCCTTTCATGCGATGATTGAAAGGACATACAACACTCCTCTTTGCCTCATGAAACAGTTTCGAAACACATAATTCAGTATTCCGGCTTTGTTCCAATACAATCTTTGAGCTATTGGATAAACGATTTTAATCCTTTCACTAAATTTAAATTACGCCAAAACTTCTTGTGATTTTTCATCAGTTAAGATTTGCTTTCGAATTCATTAGGCGCACCTCACATTACTCTTTAAACGCTCATTTTACCTTTATTCAGCTTTTGATGAGATCGGTAATGAAGCTCCCTGTAATTTTGTTCGAACTTCTTAATAAAATCTCTGAATCATCCACTACAACCTTGTTCGGCATACACCGGTAAATGTCTAAAGCATAATGTACAAAACCTCTAAATTTTTCCCTGTTGATGTTCCATATCTTCGTCCCTAGGGATAAATGTTTGTTACCAACGCTCAGACAATCGGCACTGACTTCCTATCACACTTGCTAAACAAAAACATTTTGCAATATTCACAGCTATAATTTCTTTTTTCTTTATTCGGTCTAAAATAGTTCCATGGGTAAAGCATTATTAACATTAGCGCCTTGCATAAAAAGGATGTAAAAAGTAAATTCCAGTTAAACTTAAAGACGCACGACTGTGAGAAAATAATTAAACTAAATCATTTATTTCGTGTCATATAGTCGTAAAGGTATAGAGAACACGAAATATGAAACGAAGTGCAAAATTATTTCTGGAACACATATTCAAATGGCTCTGACCACTATGGGACTTAACATCTGTGGTCATCAGTCCCCTAGAACTTAGAACTAATTAAACCTAACTAACCTAAGGACATCACACACATCCATGCCCGAGGCAGGATTCGAACCTGCGACCGTAGCAGTCCCGCGGCTCCGAACTGAGCGCCTAGAACCGTGAGACCACCGCGGCCGGCGAGCACATATTCATTTTGACTTCTGTGGTCATTGACCCTTCTCAATGTTAGTTGATTCGAAATGTTATTTAGGACATTACCATAATTTATAGTCAAGTGGCGGTCGAGTAGCACACTTGCATTCATGTTCACCCAAGTGTTCGAAAACTTTTAGCGTAAAGTGATAACTGGCTTTGTAAAGATGATAAGCTGTAACCCAAAAATGTCGTCTCCCCTCCCCCCTCTGGTGCAGTGTGCTCCTATTGATCCTTTCCCCGCCATCAATCCCCTTAGTGATCCCAGCATTCTGAGAGGGAACTAGGCATTTTCAGTCCGTACCTCACTCAAGCAACAGCAGCTGTAAATTTAGGTGATATTCGCGAATTTCCGGCAGAATATGGCACTAGCTTAGTTTTCGCAAATGTTTTAAGGAGTATCGCATCCAACGCTGTTTCCTGCAACGTGCGACACTATTCACGGTTTCGCAGAAAATTTTACCGATTTTTAAGAAAACACTCGTAAATACAGGTTTCATTGCCAGTTTATCAGTTTGTTTCCAGCTTCTAAGAACATATATGTAAACATGGTTCTCGTTTCTGTTTCCCTCTGGTTTTTAAGAAACCTGGGTTCCATGGTAATTTTACCGACTTTTTTTAGAAGACGCATCAAGTGCAACCTTCGTGGACATTTTACTGATTTTCCAAAAAGCTGAATTTGAACTTGAGTTTATAAACACCACCACTATACATGCCCTGCAGGTACCTTAATGTATGGCGCTATTTACGGTTTTTGGGTAATTTTTTCCGCTTTTTCAAGACAACATACGTAAATACTTTACTGTGAATGTTTAAAAAAAATTCACAATCTACTTTCTGCAAGCACACCGTAGTTCAATTTACACTGATCAGCCAGAACGTTGTGACCACCAGCCTAATAGCTGGTATGTCCACCTTTGCTTCAAATAACAGCGGCGATGCTTCGTGGCATGGAGCCAGTGAGGTCTTGATAGATCGCTGGAGGGAGTTGGCACCACATCTGCACACTCACGTCACCTAGTTCCCAATGAGCTCTGACGCCACGTTCAGTCACATCCCAGATGTGTTCGAGCAGGTTATGCAGCCAGCATATCAGCTGGAACTCACCACAGTGTTCCTCAAACAACTCCATTGCTCTCCTGGCCTTGTGATATGGTGCATTATCTTGTCAAAAATGCCACTTCCGTTGGAAAACATGATCTTCATGGAGGGTCTGCAACAAGGGTTGGATACCTGTTGGCCACCTTGATGCCATGCACAAGCTCCACTGGACCCTCTGATGCCCACGTGAATGTTGCCCAGAGCATAATTCAGCTGCCACCACCTTGTCTCCATCCTGCAGTACAGGTGTCAAGAAGCTGTTCCCCTGGATGACGACAGATTCGCGCCCTCCAATCAGTATGATGAAGAACATATCAGGACCATCTGACCATGCAATGCTCTGCCACTGCACGAACGTCCAGTGCTGATGATCAAGTGTCCATTTCAGTCATAGTTGCTGACATCATGGTTTTAACATTGGCACATGCATTGGTCATCGGCTGCAGACGCCCAGCGTTAGGAGTGTTCGGAGCATGGTGTGTTCAGACACACATGTACACTGCCCACCATTAAAGTCTGAAGTTAGTTCCATCACAGTTCGCCACCTGTCCTGTTTTATCAGTCTACCCAGCCTATGACATCCAACACCTGTAATGAGGGACGACTGCCTAAACTCATGACATCTGCACATGGTGTCACATTGGTTTTGCCACATGTTGAAGACATTCACCACAGCACTCCTCAAACACCTGGTAAGTCATGCAGTTCCCAAGATGCTCGTGCCAAGCCTCTGAGCCATCACAATCTGCCCTAGGTCAAACTCAGACAGATCACGAACCTTCCCATTCTCCACATGGATAGCAGACTTACTGATCTTACATACACCATGCCTGTGTCTGACTAGCAGCGATTCCTCACCAGGTGTGGCTGCTATCATCTCGATGGATTAATATCGATAGTAAGTCAGTGGTGATAATGCTCTGGCTGATCAGTATAGTTATACAAATTTATTTCACAGTAGTCCACAAAAGCCACATTTTTTTACACATGTAAAAAATCAGGCGTTAAGCAATCACCTTTAAGAAATTATGCAGATCTACTAAATATCCTCCCTTCATCCACTGGACAGACGTGTGGGACAGTGCTGTCAACAACAGTCCTCTGTGCACTATAACCAGTCCCCACCCCACCACCCACCCACTCACCACATGCAGACCTGTCTCTGCAGGCTACAGGTTGCAGTGGCATCATTTCTTCAAACAAACTTTGAAAGTAATTAGGAAACTATTTCAGCCATAGCGCGAATCTGCAACATGCAATTTGTATTCTACAGACTCTCTCTGGTCAAACGTTTCTCGAGACCTAATGATAATAACAACAATAGTTACACTGTTGTAGCATTGGAGAAACAGATTTCCCCTCCTAAGAGTAATGCATGTTATTATTATTAACAAGAGGAGCAAACATTTTCCATTAACTCATGGCTCTGAGCACTACGGTACTTAACATCTGATGTCATCAGTCCCCTAGAACTTTGAACTAATTAAACCTAACTAACCTAAGGACATCGCACCCATCCATGCCTGAGGCAGGACTCGAACCTGCGACCGTAACGGTCGCGCGGTTCCAGACTGAAGCACCTACATTAACTTATGTTATTTGCTACACTCCTGGAAATGGTAAAAAGAACACATTGACACCGGTGTGTCAGACCCACCATACTTGCTCCGGACACTGCGAGAGGGCTGTACAAGCAATGATCACACGCACGGCACAGCGGACACACCAGGAACCGCAGTGTTGGCCGTCGAATGGCGCTAGCTGCGCAGCATTTGTGCACCGCCGCCGTCAGTGTCAGCCAGTTTACCGTGGCATACGGAGCTCCATCGCAGTCTTTAACACTGGTAGCATGCCGCGACAGCGTGGACGTGAACCGTATGTGCAGTTGACGGACTTTGAGCGAGGGCGTATAGTGGGCATGCGGGAGGCCGGGTGGACGTACCGCCGAATTGCTCAACACGTGGGGCGTGAGGTCTCCACAGTACATCGATGTTGTCGCCAGTGGTCGGCGGAAGGTGCACGTGCCCGTCGACCTGGGACCGGACCGCAGCGACGCACGGATGCACGCCAAGACCGTAGGATCCTACGCAGTGCCGTAGGGGACCGCACCGCCACTTCCCAGCAAATTAGGGACACTGTTGCTCCTGGGGTATCGGCGAGGACCATTCGCAACCGTCTCCATGAAGCTGGGCTACGGTCCCGCACACCGTTAGGCCGTCTTCCGCTCACGCCCCAACATCGTGCAGCCCGCCTCCAGTGGTGTCGCGAAAGGCGTGAATGGAGGGACGAATGGAGACGTGTCGTCTTCAGCGATGAGAGTCGCTTCTGCCTTGGTGCCAATGATGGTCGTATGCGTGTTTGGCGCCGTGCAGGTGAGCGCTACAATCAGGACTGCATACCACCGAGGCACACAGGGCCAACACCCGGCATCATGGTGTGGGGAGCGATCTCCTACACTGGCCGTACACCACTGGTGATCGTCGAGGGGACACTGAATAGTGCACGGTACATCCAAACCGTCATCGAACCCATCGTTCTACCATTCCTAGACCGGCAAGGGAACTTGCTGTTCCAACAGGACAATGCACGTCCGCATGTATCCTGTGCCACCCAACGTGCTCTAGAAGGTGTAAGTCAACTATCCTGGTCAGCAAGATCTCCGGATCTGTCCCCCATTGAGCATGTTTGGGACTGGATGAAGCGTCGTCTCACGCGGTCTGCACGTCCAGCACGAACGCTGGTCCAACTGAGGCGCCAGGTGGAAATGGCATGGCAAGCCGTTCCACAGGACTACATCCAGCATCTCTACGATCGTCTCCATGGGAGAATAGCAGCCTGCATTGCTGCGAAAGGTGGATATACACTGTACTAGTGCCGACATTGTGCATGCTCTGTTGCCTGTGTCTATGTGCCTGTGGTTCTGTCAGTGTGATCACTCCCACTTAAAAGATTCGAGAACTTCACGAGTGGCATTTGCCGTGTGGGCCCGGGCGTTGTCGTGAATCAGCAAGATCTTTGAGCCCAACTTTCCCCTGCGCTTGTTTTGTATTGCTCTTCTGAGGTTGTGCAGAGTTTGGCAATACCTTTGAGAGTTTATTGTTGTGCCTCTTTCCAGGAAATCCACAAAAATCACACCTTTTCTGTCCCAAAAGACAGTCGCCATCACCTTCCTTGCCGACATTGTCTGCATGTATTTCTTGGGTTTTTGGGGGGAATTTGTGTGGCCCCACTGCATTGACTGCAATTTTGTCTCACAGTTCACATGCTTAACCCATGTTTCGTCACCAGTAACGATGCGATCGAGTAATGAGTCGCCATCTTTCTTGTAAGCGTCCAAAAACGTTAACGCTGCAGCCATTCGCTGATTTTTGTGAATCTCTGTCAAGATTTATGGTACCCATCTTGCACAAAACTTGTGGTAACCAAGCTTTTCGGTAAAGATTTCGTGCAACAAACTTCGTGAAATTTGTGGAAAACTCATAGAGTGTTCCGTTATTGTGAAATTACAGTTTTCACGGACTGCGGCATCGATTTTTTCGACAAGTTTGGCAGTCACTATGCTGGGTCTTCCACTTCGCTCTTCGTCGTAAACGCTAGTTCGGCCATTTTTAAATTTTATGACCCATTGACGCACTCCACCTTCAGTGATTATGTTGTCCCCATACACTTCACAAAGCTGCCGATAGATTTCTAACGGTGTACAGTTTTTTGCAGTCAGAAACCTTATTACAGCACGCACTTCACACATCGCGGCATTTTCAATTAACGCTGACATTTCAAACTGTCACAGTAACTCAACGGAGTACAGCACGAACCTATCACTAGGACGGCAGGATGCCGACTGAGCGGCGGAATGCCATGACACCAAGATGGCCGCGCTAGCCCCGCCCCTAACGTACACAAACGAAAACGTAATGTACTTTGTGGATAGTCCTCGTACATGAATGTCGTGAATGATCTCTCTGTCTATTTATATGCAGCAGGCTACATTATGTTCTGACCAGTTACTAGTCCTCACGTAATTTTTATGGTGTTAAGGTATCTGGCAATGGTGCAGAGGAGTCTAGCCATTTTGTGGTGCAAGACTTATATTTATTTACATTCGGGTAACTACTAGACCGTGGGCTGATCCCCCAGAGGTCTTCTTGCAGTTCACAGCACCGTTCTTCCTTTAGGTAATTAGACATGACTGTCTTAAGGAGTATGACTAAATGTAAGTTTTTCAAATTTATTTAACTTCAGTGTAATGGTCAAACCATAGTCGCATCAAATTACAGAAAGTATGGCTACTTTTGGTGAAGCTCTGTCGTCATTGTCAAATGTAACAAGTATGAAGTAAGCCTGCTCTTAATTACGAGAATACGAAATATAAGAAACATCTAACCACAATACCTTAGTCATAGGAAGCAACACTACGAATTTATCATGTTAAATTAAATCTCATTATGCAGTAATGCCCAAAGTAGCAACATTATTGCAATTGATTGCTGTGAAGCCTTTACCTATACAGAACATTAAAATCCTACAGCCCGCATCACATAGGATGGCACTTCTGGGCATAGAGGCGCAGCGATAAGGAAGCGTGGAGGTATGAGAACTGCGCATGCGTGGCAGTGAGGAGTGGGCGGACAAAGTCCAAGTTGCTGAACTGTGTTGTTGCAGACAACAGCCAGGCTCATATTTTGCCTGTGGCACGTAGTACCATATGTTCAAATCTATGAGGGGAATAGAAGCTTTCAAATTCTCACTTGAAATGCTGTAAATGATCCCCCTCACCTGTTTGTGAAGCATTTCACATTTATTGCTGTCATGTGACCTTTTTTTAATCTCACTTAAACATTTACAGATATGCATTCACAGTTATACTACTACAAGAAAAAAAAGGAAACAAAAAACTGGCAGTTGAATGAATAATTCGGTTGTCGCGAAGTACGGCAACAGGGCAACATTTAGGGGCGAGATTCTCGCTGCCTAGCTGTAACTCGCTGCTAGTCACTCGAAAAGAGAATGAATGCCAGTGGCGAGTGGAGGGGGATGCGCAGAACGGCTGAAAATTGGGCCGCCTTACTACAAGACGCTGACTTTAACGTCGTGTATGTTGGATTAGGATCGACGTTGTCCAACTACTTACATAACGAACATGACAAGTGAAAGTTCATGCCTTATTAATCTTAGCAGCTCTGGTGGATTTCTGAAATATATATTTCCCAAGTATGAGACCGAAACTGTTAACTGAAGTATCAGATGAAATTAATGAAATAACAACATCCATGCATGAATACTGCATATTACTATCTGTATATATTGTCTGCAAACCAATTGGGCAAATCTGAGAAAAAAATCTCGACATCTCAAAGTCTTAAGGCTGAAAATACATCCCTTGTAACCTTGAACACAGCACTAAATATCACTATCTCCAAGATACAACTGTTTGCTTGCACGACACATATACAGTCAAGGTCAACAAATAATTGATCAATACGATGCATGCAGCTCTCACTGCGCTCAGTAGCACTGTATCCAAGAAATAACTGTTTCCTTGGACGACACATATACAGCCGAGGTTACGATATGACTCAAGGCTACGATATGATAACCTAATACATACACACTTTGCTAGTAAACTTTGAGAACAGTAAACGTCTTCACAATGAAGACTTGGGAACTATGACGCCCACTGCTTAGGTCATGAGTCTCTAAAAGAAGTATTTGCTGACTTTACCCCACTGATTAAACAAATTTTTTACTACCCCTCTCCCCAAACGTTGTAGAGAAAAGAATTATTTTGTTGCGGAAGAAAACTCCAATTTCTAGTTACAGTCATTTCGTGAGATGTATGTGGTAGCGAGTAATATCTTGCTCACAACACAAGAACAACTACTCCTTACAGCAGTCATCGATCACATGCAAATCCTGCAAATCGCTACTGGTGCTGCAACCATCCTGTATAGACGAAAACCTACATCTAAGCCCACATTCCACAAGCCACTGTACAATGCAATTTGGGTCTATGCGATAGCAATATTACCGATCGCTATTTAACGACTTGTAGGTCGGATGCGTACTGTGTTTACCTGGTATACACGCAGTCCACCACAGATTTATTAGAATATTCACACACTATGTGATAAAATCCCGTAGCCTCGGGAGTTGACAACATTCCATTAGAACTACTGACGGCCTTGGGAGAGCCAGTCCTGACGAAACTCTACCATCTGGTGAGCAAGATGTATGAGACAGGTGAAATACCCTCAGACTTCAAGAAGAATATAATAATTCCAATCCCAAAGAAAGCAGGTGTTGACAGATGTGAAAATTACCGAACTATCAGTTTAATAAGTCACAGCTGCAAAATACTAACGCGGATTCTTTACAGACGAATGGAAAAACTGGTAGAAGCCGAACTCGGGGAAGATCAGTTTGGATTCCGTAGAAATGTTGGAACACGTGAGGCAATACTGCCCCTACGACTTATCTTAGAAAATAGATTAAGAAAAGCCAAACCTACGTTTCTAGCATTTGTAGACTTCGAGAAAGCTTTTGACAATGTTGACTGGAATACTCTCTTTCAAATTCTGAAGGTGGCAGGGGTAAAATACAAGGAGAGAAAGGCTATTTACAATTTGTACAGAAACCAGGCGGCAGTTTAAGAGTCGAGGGACATGAAAGGGAAGCAGTGGTTGGGAAGAGAGTGAGACAGGGTTGTAGCCTAAAATGGTTCAAATGGCTCTGAGCACTATGGGACTTAACATCTATGGTCATCAGTCACCTAGAACTTAGAACTACTTAAACCTAACTAACCTAAGGACATCACACAACACCCACTCATCACGAGTCAGAGAAAATCCCTGACCCCACCGGGAATCGAACCCGGGTGCGGAGTTTGTAGCCTCTCCCCGATGTTATTCAGTCTGTATATTGAGCAAGCAGTAAAGGAAACAAAATAAAAATTTGGAGGAGGAATTAAAATCCACGAAGAAGAAATAAAAACTTTGAGGTTCGCTGATGACATTGCAACTCTGTCAGAGACGGCAAAGGACTTGGAAGAGCAGCTGAACGGAATGGACATGGTCTTGAAAGGAGGATATAAGATGAACATCAACAAAAGCAAAACGAGAATAATGGAATGTAGTCGAATTAAATAGGGTGATGCTGCGGGAATTAGATAAGGAGATGAGACGCTTAAAGTAGTAAATGAGTATTACTAGTTGGGAAGCAAAATAACTGATGATGGTCGAAGTAAAGAGGATATAAAATGTAGACTGGAGATGGAAAGGAAAGCATTTCTGAAGAAGAGAAATTTATTAACATCGACTATAGATTTAAGTGTAAGGAAGTCGTTTCTGAAAGTATTTGTATGGAGTGTAGCCATGTATGGAAGTGAAACATGAGCGATAAATAGTTTAGACAAGAAGAGAATAGAAGCTTTCGAAATGTAGTGCTACAGAAGAATGCTGAAGATTATATGGGTAGATCACATAACTAATGAGGAGGTATTGAATAGGATTGGGGAGAAGAGAAATTTGTGGCACAACTTGACTAGAAGAAGGGATCGGTTGGCAGGACATGTTCTGACGCAAACCGCAGAGGGAGACCAAGAGATGAATACACTACACAGATTCAGAAGGATGTAGGTTGCAGTTGCTACTGGGAGATGAAGAACCTTGCACAGAACAGAGTAGCATGGAGAGCTGCATCAAACCAGTCTCTGGACTGAAGACCACAACAACAACAACAACATGTGATCAAAAGTATCCGGACAGTCCCAAAAAACATACGTTTTTCATATTAGATGCTTTGTGCTGCCACCTACTGACAGGTCCACCATATCAGCGACCTCAGTAGTCATCAGACATCGTGTGAGAGCAGAATGGGACGCTCCGCGAAACTCACGGACTTCGAACGTGGTCAGATGATTGGGTGTCACTTGTGTCATACGTCTGTACGCGAGATTTACACACTCCTAAACATCCCTAGGTCCACTGTTTCCGATGTGATAGTGAAGTGGAAACGTGAAGAGACACACCCAGTGTACAGGCCGACCTCATCTGTCGATCAGTTGTAGAATTTTGGAACACGTATTGTGTTCGAGTATAATGACTTTTCTGGAGACTAGGAATCTACTCTGTAGGAATCAGCATGGGTTTCGAAAAAGACGGTCATGTGAAACCCAGCTCGCGCTATTCGTCCACGAGACTCAGAGGGCCATAGACACGGGTTCACAGGTAGATGCCGTGTTTCGTGACTTCCGCAAGGCGTTCGATACAGTTCCCCACAGTCGTTTAATGAACAAAGTAAGAGCATATGGACTATAGGACCAATTGTGTGATTGGATTGAGGAGTTCCTAGATAACAGGACGCAGCATGTTGTTCTCAATGGAGAGAGAAGTCTTCCGAAGTAAGAGTGATTTCAGGTGTGCCGCAGGGGAGTGTCATAGGACCGTTGCTATTCACAATATACATAAATGACCTGGTGGATGACATCGGAAGTTCACTGAGGCTTTTTGCAGATGATGCTGCGGTGTATCGAGAGGTTGTAACAATGGAAAGTTGTACTGAAATGCAGGAGGATCTGCAGCGAATTGACGCATGGTGCAGGGAATGGCAATTGAATCTCAATGTAGACAAGTGTAATGTGCTGCGAATACACAGAAAGATAGATCCTTTATCATTTAGCTACAAAATAGCAGGTCAGCAACTGGAAGCAGTTAATACCATAAATTATCTGGGAGTACGCATTAGGAGTGATTTAAAATGGAATGATCATATAATGTTGATCGTCGGTAAAGCAGATGCCAGACTGAGATTCATTGGAAGAATTCTAAGGAAATGCAATCCGAAAACAAAGGAAGTAGGTTACAGTACGCTTGTTCGCCCACTGCTTGAATACTGCTCAGCAGTGTGGGATCTGTACCAGATAGGGTTGATACAAGACATAGAGAAGATCCAACGGAGAGCAGCGAGCTTCGTTACAGGATCATTTAGTAATCGCGAAAGCGTTACGGAGATGATAGATAAACTCCAGTGGAAGACTCTGCAGGAGAGACGCTCAGTAGCTCGGTACGGGCTTTTGTCAAAGTTTCGAGAACATACCTTCACCGAAGAGTCAAGCAGTATATTGCTCCCTCCTACGTATATCTCGCGAAGAGACCATGAGGATAAAATCAGAGAGATTAGAGCCCACACAGAGGCATACCGACAATCCTTCTTTCCACGAACAATACGAGACTGGAATAGAAGGGAGAACCGATAGAGGTACTGAAGGTACCCTCCGCCACACACCGTCAGGTGGCTTGCGGAGTATGGATGTAGATGTAGATCTGTTGATTGACAGAGACCGCCAACAGTTGAAGAGGATCGTACTGCGTAATAGGCACACACCAATCCAGACCATCACACAGGAATTCCAAACTGCTTCAGGATCCACTGCAAGTACTATGACAGTTAGGTGGGAGGTGAGAAAACTTGGATTTCATGGTCAAACGGCTGCTCATAAGCCACGCTTCACGCTGGTAAATGCTATCGACGCCTCGCTTCGTGTAAAAAGAGTAAACATTGGGCTATTGCACAATGGAAAAAATTGTGTGGAGTGACGCATCACGGTACACAATGTGGCGATCCGATGGCAGGGTGTGGGTATGGTGAATGCCCGGTGAACGTCATCTACCAGCGTGTCTAGTGCCAACAATAAAATTCGGAGGCGGCGGTGTTATAGAGTGTTAGCGTTTTTCATGTTGCTGTTCTGCGAGGCACTATCACAGCACAGACCTACATATTTGTTTTAAGCACCTTATTGCTTCCCACTGTTGAACAGCAATTCAGGGATGGCGATTGCATCTTTCAACACGATCGAGCACCTGTTCATAACGCACAGCCTGTGGCGGAGTGGTTACTCGACAATAACATCCCTGTAATGGAGTGGCCTGTACAGACTGCTGATCTGACTCCTAAAGAACACCTTTGGAATATTTGGAACGCCGACTTCGTGTCAGGCCTCACCGACCGACTTCGATACCTCTCCTCAATGCAGCACTCCGTGAAGAATGGGCGGCCATTCCCCAAAAAACCTTCCGGCACCTGACTGAACATATGCCTGCGAGAGTGGAAGCTGTCATCAAGGCTAAGGGTGGGCCAACACCATATTGAATTCCAGCATTACCGATGAAGTTTAAGTAATTTTCAGCCAGGTGTCCGGATAGTTTTGATCACATAATGTATGTTACCTGGGGGTGACACATCAATCAAAAGTTGCTTTCGTCCTTAGCTTTTGCTCACCAGTGAATTTCTGGGGTGAGCGTACCCTGCTGAGTACATCATCAACATCATGCTGTAGTAGTTACATGACTTCGGCATAGCGTGATATGTCTACACTTGATGTAATATTTAAACTAAATATTATATGCATCTCTCCTGTATTAGCATTTGTTTGTTTGTAACTGCTATGGTGAACTACTGTTTCTGTGTCTTTTTATAGTAAGGTATTGCAAAGGATTGGTCTTAGGTATAATACCAATTAGTGGGCCTTTATATGTTGAAATAAATCGAGACACAGTGAAATAAGACGCAGTATCATTGTGCTTATTGTTATGTTTTTATGACCCTGAATTTATTATTCGAGAGACAGATACGTGCGAGAGAGAGAGTCACTCAGTGATTTACATACATAATTCGATTCGCGGTACTAACAGAAATTAGACAAGAACATTACACATACTGCGAGATCATTTTAGAGCTTTGGTGTATCGTTCGTTCAGATTATTGTCTTCACCTTTTGATTAATATGTTAGTAAATAAGATACCATCTAAATCTTAAATAAGCTTCATTTTGCCCATTCTCCTCTGTTTTTGGAACATTGACCTTTTCTTTGGCGGATGACACTGTAGGACCGTAATAAATTTTTATGTTATATGGCTTTATAATGCATTTAATCAATGATAAACAGCTCATCTTAAAATATTGAATATTACTGTTTTCTTGACCAAAAAATCGAGATGAATGAATAAAGAAAAATAAAAAAATGGACAAGCATATTGCATAAATTATAAAATTTTTGTACGCCTTAACTCCAAATTCGTTTTTTCTCGGGACCCTTTCAGCTGCAGCGGCGTATCTGCAAGCTATTTCACAGTACCGCCGCAGCATAACTTACTAGAGCAGAGACGCAGAAATATAATCAAGAGCAAAACAAAACAAAAAATAGAAATCGCAGTAACAGCAACATTCGCGCTGTGAAAGTTGTCGCAAACAAACGAAATGCGCTTTAATTTCGCTCTTAAAGTCTTTATCTAAGTGTATTCCAGATACAAAATTCAAATTATTAAAATGCTTATGAAATCACGTGTACAAAATACGCAATAGATCTAAGCAGGGTTATCAGCAAATGAATAACGTTTAAAAACAGCAGAGTGCATACGGACAAACGTTCCGACGCATCGAAGTCAGGTGACTGGGAGACAGTACAATGGAGGTAAAAAAAGGAGGGAGGTGGCATTACCTCACAAACTGTAAACCGATATTCGCCACCTTAGTTAGCCGAAAACATTAGGTTCACCGCATTTATAACCCCATAGTTCACCGCGGTGACGCTTCCCTGTGACGTCACTCTGACTCTGCCGTATTACTAGCACAAATACACATTCAACAACAGAGGATCTTTTGAAAGTGCCTTCCTGACACTATGTTATTCATGTAAGCCCTATAAAATTGGTCAAACCTGACGGGTTATATCCCCTGCTAAACTAGACCCTGTTTACGAGTGCTTCTTGTTCATTATTTCTGTTGAGTGCTGTTTTAAATTCTGCTTTATATTCTAAAAACAATTGTCTTCTAATGTTTTGGGCTACTTAAAATGGCGGCAGGCCCACCCACTCTGGCTTCAAAAAACGTACAGTGGAAGTCTGTAGTGCCACCTTCCTTCATTTTTTACCTCCTTGGGCAACACATATGTTGACAAAAATCCAATTCTGCTAATCTAAGTTTACTCCAGAGATACAGCTACTCCATGACGTTAACGAGATGACAAAAGCCTATGAGTAATGTTATATTCGGTGACTCAGCGCTGTTCTTAGAGCTTTCCAATGAAACGGATACGTTTTAGCCGATTCATAGGAAGATTTTTTCATATCTATCTCTGATACCGTCTATATGTGAAAATGGGAAACAAAATAACTGCTTTCTTCCAGCGAGTGTGTGATTATCCGATAAAGAGGAAGCCCATATGTTTCCTGAGACAGGAAGATTACTCCTCCACAGGTAAGCATCGACCGCTTGCATTTCTTCGCTAACAACACAAAATGCTTGTAGTCGTTTCGAACATTTGAGTAGGTGTACACTTGATAACAAAGTTAGTTTTCTTCTTTCGATGCGTATAATCACTCATAAAATTTTGGTATAAAATTTTTGTTCACGGTGCTTACAAATACAGGGTGAACCAGAACATTGCGGACAAAATTTCGGAGATTTTTTAGGGATATGTTCTGAATATTTTGATACAACGGATCCGTGGTCTGTTACAAATTAATTGCATTTTTTACACACACATTCATTATTTCTTAATTAGCGCGATTTCTAAGGATAAGATTAAGCTGGAACTTTAGAGCAATAGTTAAATTTCTGCAAGTGAAGCGATTAGTAATTATAAAAATAATGTTGTTTCTTACAATTTTTTGGCTGTTTTTGTAATGTGGCAAGCTTTTTCAGGATGAAGTTAGCGAGGTGGGTAAGTCCGTTGCTTATATGGTCGTGACAAAAATGAGCTGTTATGCTATTCATAATTTTGGTTTTTGCTATAATTTTCTTTTCTTCAAAGGTGACGTTGTTGAGTCGTTGCGTATTTAAAATCGATTGTTATATTTCATGGAGTGTTGTTGTTAGCAGCGGCTCGCTCTTGTGGCTGGTGTTTTCTTGATGATGTGGTTCATAGTAATGACTTACTTAAGTCGTTGAGCTTTTAGTATATATTGCTTACTTTTTCCTTTATGATTATTGAGTTGTTAATTTTCGTTTGTATTGCGATTTCAATTTTTACATGTATTTTGTTTCTGTTTATTGAGGAGGAAATTGTTTCTGTTTCTCTGATTAAGTAGCATTTTTGTAGGGGTGTGTATGGTATCCCTTTTTTCGTTTCAGCTATACGTCAAGCCAGGAATGCTATTGCAACTGTGCGATTTTTCCGGTTTATTTTAGGGGCATTCGTTGGTTCAATTTTTCGTTTACATAGCTTTTTTGTTGGAGGGGCGAGGGGGGGGGGGGGGGGAAGCTGTCTCCGACAGACATACGCTGTATATAGATATATATATAGGTCAAGAGAAATATTTTATTTTAGTAGCTTGTTTATTGCATTTTTTTCGGTATTTATTCTGAAGGAATTTGCGCATTTTTTTCGATCTTATAATGCCTTTGCTGTGTGGATGTCTGGTAGCGTTGTTGTCATTTGATTTACGTAGGTCCAGAGTACACTGCGATTTCAATTTTTTGTTCCATATTTCGGAGTTTTATTATGGAGGAAGTACTTTGTGTTGTTATGCGATTAAGTCGTGTCTGGTGCTCGTGGGTCCTAGAGCTGTCTTCGTTTGACTGTATAGGTCTGCACAAAATTATTCGATTCCAATTGTGTATTTTCTCTATATTTTCTTTCCGTTCACATTCACGTGCCCTATTTTTGATGTCTTGGTTGCTCTGGAATTGTCTTTATTAACCTTTTCTTTAAGTTTGCCCCACCCACAACTCCCTCATTCCTTCGGTTGACCCGTTAATTTCATTTTCTTTGCTGCTTTATAAATTGTGTATTTTCTACGTTTATTTACGAACAGAATGGTCTGGGTCAATGCTAGTCTGTCTTGTCACCGCCGTTTTGAAGAATGTAGTTGGCCTGTTACTACATGTTGTCTGTGGTTGCCTCAGTAACTAAATCAAACTATCCTGTTTACGCGTAATATGACAACATTGATCAAAAGAGATGAATGTAACAGGACTTTACCATGGAGTTAAAAAAAGAAGGGAGATGGTGCTACAGACTTACGCTGTACTTTATTTTGAAGACAGAGTGTGCGAGTGTTGTGGGAAGGGGGGGGGGAGGGGGAGGGGAAGGCCTGGCACCAGCTTATACAGCCCAAAACATTAGCAGACTACTGTTTACAATTGCTTCTTATTCATTATTTCTCAACAACTGTTTTAAATACTAAAGATTACGACTCTTATATGAAGTACACAGTGTCAGAAAGGTAATTTCGAACGTTTTCCTGCTCTTGAATTCATATTTGCTCTAGTAATCCCCCACACTTGACCTCGTAATGTAACTTGTTTTCTGTTGATATATTTTGAATAAGAGAAGGAAGTGATGTGAAAAGCATGCTTTCGTAATCCATTTAATTCAACTTTTACTATATTTGTATCGATCGCAAATGAAGCTGGAACTCCGAAACTAACCATCCTGACCTGCTTCTTGTTACTTTCATTTTTCAGCTCTCATCTCATACACACAACATTTTTGATGTTCACGTTTGCAAAAGAAACTTACCTACGTGTTCTCTGCTAATCCATAAGCGTGGTAATGATGAAATATCGTATCATGTGCATGTCAGCAAAGTAAGCAATTACTTAAATGTCAAAGAAACAGAACTGCGTAGTGGTATACCTTCATACGGAACAGAGTTCTTGTGCATTAGTTTCACAGTGCGTCTTCTCACTTCAAAATCTTACCTATCTGCATCATTCCGTGTGTGACCAATAATAGCAATTTACAAGGTAAAAACACGATATAATTCCTTAAAACATGTTCCAGCACTGTGTAATGCTGTAAATGTGATTGAGGGAATGCACTAAAGCGCTTAGATCGCCTAAAATGGATGTTTTGTTTTAAGATGTATGTATGTCAATTTTTAGTAAAGATAGCCTAACCTGCGTACCACGTAGACCTACCTTTTCAACAGGTTTATTCGCTTCTTTTCTCGGAATATTTCTCGTCAGTAACTCTGCCAGTATTTCAGGAATAACCAAACATATCACTATTGGATTCTACATGTACTTTCATCATACGCTTCTTTTTACTTCTAAATTTAAGTTTGAGACTTTCAAAGTATGTAAGTCTGTACCACGCTTTGTGATATACCAATAGTTAGTTAGTTTCATATTCAGCGTATCATTTGAATGATAAATCGTAATGCTGCGGAACATGTCATTTTATATTAAGATCACCTTTTCGTAAATATGCCTCCATGCTGAGCATTATCGTTTTTTTGTTTATAAATTAAAGACAGACAGATGTTAGTAATTCCTTCTCGTCATCATCCACTCGTTACAGTAATAGATAGTCTTATGCGGAATAGAACGAGTTATCAAAGAGAAATGTTTTCAGTTTAATTTCAAATTTTTCTTTCATGTCTTTCAGGCAATTTGTGTCACTCGGTAAGTGATCAAAACTTTTCGCAGCAGAATTGCGAATCCCTGTTTGTGCTACAGACGGCCATAATGTGGCATAACGAATGGCACTTTTTTCTTCTGGTGCTGTAATTCTGTACATCATTGTGCCTGTTGAAGGGCAATGGATTCTTTACAAGCCTCATGAGGCAATAACTATACTGTGAAGTGGATGGAATGCTACTCACTCGCCGAGCTGCAGGCAGGCACGACGAAAAGATTGTTCACATAAGTTTTCGGCCGAAGCCTCCTTCAAAAAGGAACCAGACAACACACAAACACACACACACACACACACACACACACACACACATATATATATATATATATATATATATATATATATATATATATATATATAGGGCGTTACAAAAAGGTACGGCCAAACTTTCAGGAAACATTCCTCACACAAAAGAAAGAAAATATGTTACGTGGACATGTGTCCGGAAACGCTTAGTTTCCATGTTAGAGCTCATTTTATTATTTCTCTTCAAATCACATTAATCATGGAATGGAAACACACAGCAACAGAACATACCAGCGTGACTTCAAACACTTTGTTACAGGAAATGTTCATAATGTCCTCCGTTAGCGAGGATACATGCATCCACCCTCCGTCACATGGAATCCCTGATGCGCTGATGCAGCCCTGGAGAATGGCGTATTGTATCACAGCTGTCCACAATACGAGCACGAAGATTCTCTACATATGGTACCTGGGTTGCGTAGACAAGAGCTTTCAAATGCCCCCATAAATGAAAGTCAAGAGGGTTGACGTCAGAGGAGCGTGGAGGCCATGGAATTGGTCCACCTCTACCAATCCATCGGTCACCGAATCTGTTGTTGAGAAGCGTACGAACACTTCGACTGAAATGTGCAGGAGCTCCATCGTGCATGAACCACATGCTGTGTCGTACTTGTAAAGGCACATGTTCTAGCAGCACAGGTAGAGTATCCCGTATGAAACGAAGGAAATGTGAAAAATGAATAATTACACTGATTTCATTGCACGGAACTTCTGAACGTTTCTAGGGTGAAATTTAGAATCCAGATTTGAACTCAGTTTTCCTCAGAAATTACAATTTATGAATTTCAGTTACGTACAGTTTTCCGAAAACCCCTGTTTTCAATACTTGCAAATTTATGTTTATTTTTAAGTTTAATTTTGTGTGTTATTTTGCTTTGAGATTTGCCAACGTTGTACGACCTTGAAGCAGTTGAGTTCAAGTGATTAATTCAAAATGTCGCATTGTTGGTGTAAAAACAGTCCTGACAATTTTTGTTATGTGTGCGGACAGTTTACTCCTACGAAGCAGCGACGGAACGTAACTACATTTTTGAAGAAAGCATATTATGAAACTTCCTGTCAGATTAAAACTGTGTGCCCGACCGAGACTCGAACTCGGGACCTTTGCCTTTCGCGGGCAAGTGCTCTACCAAATGAGCTACCGAAGCACGACTCACGCCCGGTACTCACAGCTTTACTTCTGCCAGTATCTCGTCTCCTACCTTCCAAACTTTACAGAAGCTCTCCCGCGAACCTGGCAGAACTAGCACTCCTGAAAGAAAGGATATAGCGGAGACATGGCTTAGTCACAGCCTGGGGTATGTTTCCAGAATGAGATTTTCACTCTGCAGCGGAGTGTGCGCTGATATGAAACTTCCTGGCAGATTAAAACTGTGTGCCCGACCGAGACTCGAACTCGGGACCTTTGCCTTTCGTGGGTAAGTGCTCTACCAACTGAGCTACCACTACAGTGGAAAATTTACTTTTTTAGAGAAATTGCGAGGTTCAAAGGGGAAAAAAAGGAAATAGTTCACGGAGGCAGAAAAAATGCCGTGCAACAGCATACAATCTAATCCAATATTTATTTATTTCTTAACCTAAAAATTATCAATCTACCTAATTGAAAACAGATATGACAGTGGTAGCTAAAGTACATGTCAAAACTATGTATTGTAGTCGACAATGCAGTTCCCAGTTATGTTATAGAATAGTAGAGCGGTCTGAATAGTTGATAATGAGTTCATCAACATAGTACCGCTCGGTAGTAATCGCTGTACGTCATAATCGTTCCTTCCTCCACTGTTTCTAATCTTTGCGATGTACAGAGATTGATATCAATTATTTCAGTTTTCGCTCGAACTCTGTAGCATGAAAAGTAAGTTTCCGCTTCTGTACACGATGCTTCTGAGGCATCGCCGCCTTGAAAGACAGGATGCTTCTTCCTTCCTCCTCTCAAAACCTCTTGAGGTGACCTATTGTGGGCGCAGTGGTATCACCTGTTCGAACTTTATTGCAGCATTGTCAAATAATGCCAGCTATAGTTTGCCCCTCTCTAAATATACCATATCGTGCTATTTCGGCACAAGTTGGAACACTAAGGGTTGTCTGTCATCTGTTTCCGATTGCTGACAGCATTAACGTTCTGTAAGCAGTGGCCAACACACACACACACACCTACTGAGAATAGACCGGGAGGGCTTTCTTCCCCGTACTAACAATAGTAACAACCTCTGAGGCCCTCCACAGATATTGGAAACGCAAAACAATGTGCTTCTTTCTCAAAAGCTCTCGGATGACGTCGGACCTTGTCGGAAACGTTCGAACACAAAAGTGTCAATGATCACTTAACAGTTTACATATGATAATAAAACTAAAATGGATACCGGAATGTTTCCTCTCAAGCCACAGCCTGGCGATATTAATATTTAATGGAACAAATTTTAATTAGAGAATTTAATACACCGGAGACTGCAGAGTACATTGACACACTCCCTTAGTTCCCTAGTGCTCCTCTGCAAGAATGAGTACTGCTGTACATAATTGTCAAAGCTTATGTGGAGATAGAGTTGGTGGCGGTGCAGTTGTCGTATACACTATGTGATCAATTATCCGGATACGCCCAAAAACATATGTTTTTCATATTAGGTGCTTTGTACTGCCACCCACTGACAGGTACTCCATATCAGCGACCTCAGTAGTCATTAGACGTCGTGAGACAGCATAATGGGGCGTTCCGCGGAACTCTCGGACTTTGAACGTGGTCAGGTGATTGCGTGTCAATTGTGTCATACGTCTGTACGCGAGATTTCCACACTCCTAAACATCCCTAGGTCCACTGTTTCCGATGTGATAGTGAAGTGGAAACGTGAAGGGACACGTACAGTACAAAAGCGTACATGCCGACCTCGTATTTTGACTAACAGAGTCCGCCGACAGTTGAAGAGGGTCGTAATGTGCAATAGGCATACATCTATCCAGACCATCACACAGGAATTCTAAACAGCATCAAGGTCCACTGCAAGAACTACGACAGTTAGGCGGGAGGTGAGAAAACTTGGATTTCATGGTCGAGCGGCTGCTCATAATCCACACATCAGTCCAGTAAATACCAAACGACGCCTCGCTTGGTATAAGTAGCATAAACATTGGACGATTGAATAGTGGGAAAACGTTGTACGGGGCGACAATCAGGGTACACAATGTGGCGATCCGATGGCAGAGTGTGAGTACGGGGAATGCCCTGTGAACGTCATCTGCCAGCGTGTGTGGTAGCAACAGTAAAATTCGGAGGCGGTAGTGTTATGGTGTGGTAGTGTTTTTGATGGAGAATGGCTTGCATCCCTTGTTGTTTTGCGTGGCACTATCGCAGCACAGGCCTACACTGATGTTTTAAGCACCTTCTTGCTTCTCACTGTTGAAGAGCAATTCGGGGACGGCGATTGCATCTTTCAACACTATCGAGCACCTGTTCATAATGCATGGCCTGTGGCGGAGTAGTTACACGACAATAACATCACTGTAATCGACTGGCCTGCACAGAGTGCTGACCTGAATTCTATAGAACACCTTTGGAATGTTTTGGAACGGCGACTTGTGACAGGTCTCAAGGGTCTAGTGCAGCAGGGGATACAACCCGTCGGCTTTGAACAATGACGTCATTCCTTAGTCATAGATCGTAATGTCTTCACTTCGAGGCATAGATAATAAAGCAGTTCTGTGTTCTAATAAGCACTATCATTAAAATAATTGCATGTAAATCTAAAAGCGATCGCTTGATATTGGGTGCATCATTTTACTGATTGCTTAATAAAGTAGGATCAGTTTATTCTATCTCGTGAGATTTTTTTTTTAAAAGCCAAAAAACACTTATTAGGTACTGAAGGGAGCTGCTTAATAAAGTAGGATCAGTTTATTCTATCTCGTGAGATTTTTTTTTAAGTCAAAAAATCGTTTCTTTACTGATTGCTTAATGAAGTAGGATCAGTTTATTCTATCTCGTGAGATTTTTTTTAAAAAAAGCCAAAAACTCTTATTACGTACTGAAGGGAGCTAGAACACTAAGAAGAATCGCTTCTCTGCTTTTGACAAGATATTGCTTAATAAAGTAGGATCAGTTTATTCTATCTCGTGAGATTTTTTTTTAAAGCCAAAAAACACTTATTAGGTACTGCAGGGAGCTGCTTAATAAAGTAGGATCAGTTTATTCTATCTCGTGAGATTTTTTTTAAAGTCAAAAAATCGTTTCTTTACTGATTGCTTAATGAAGTAGGATCAGTTTATTCTATCTCGTGAGATTTTTTTAAAAAAAGCCAAAAACTCTTATTACGTACTGAAGGGAGCTAGAACACTAAGAAGAATCGCTTCTCGGCTTTTGACAAGATATTGCTTAATAAAGTAGGATCAGTTTATTCTATCTCGTGAGATTTTTTTTTTAAAAACCAAAAAACACTTATTAGGTACTGCAGGGAGCTGCTTAATAAAGAAGGATCAGTTTATTCTATCTCGTGAGATTTTTTTTTTTTAAGTCAAAAAACACTTATGCTTTTGACAAGATCAATGTTTATCTCTCTCGCATTCCTTTGTTTCGCAACATTCTCCTCAGCTCTTTCATCTCTGTAATACATGCTCTCTGGCGACTTGTGACGTCATTGTTCAAAGCCGACGGGTTGTATCCCCTGCTGCACTAGTCCCGGTCTCAACGACCGACATCGATACCTCTCCTCAGTGCGGTACTCCGTGGAGAATGGGCTGCCATTCCCCAAGAAACCATCCAGCACCTGATTGAACGTGTGCCTGCGAGAGTGGAAGCTGTTACGGCTATAGGTGAGCCAACTCCATATTGAATTCCAACTTTACCGATGGAGGGCGCCACGAACTTGTAAGGCATTTTCAACCAGGTGTCCGGATACTTTTGATCACATAGTCTATGACTGCTTCTTTTGTGAATTAGACGGATGCTGTGAAAGTTTAATGCGGCGTCTGCATTTTACTTCTTTACAAGGTAGTCCTATGCACCTGCTAAATTTTGTAATTACATCTAACTCCTTAGCAGGTGGTTAAAAATAGAAAGAATCTGCCAAGTTCCACTACACGGACTGCAATAAGGGCATATTCATGACAGGTAAAATTCAATTTCTAGAAACATTTACAAATTAAAAGCCTGATATAATTATACGTAATTTAGCGTACATGGAGCCCGCCCCTCCCCCCCCCCCCCCCCCCCCAATAATCAAGTGCACGTGACGCCCGTGGATGCAGCATTAGTTATGTTGATCGACAAGAAACAGTAAATAGCCTGCTAGAGACTGTGAAGTTTTTTTTTTTTTTTTTTTTTTGTCATATTACTCCGAAGCTAGGCGTTTAATCATAAACGATAAACTGTCAGCGAAGTAGAGCCTTAAGCTCTGCGTCTATTCAAACCAATAATTTTCATTATTGATCAAGCGATCATATTATAAAACTATTTCAGAGGACCTCAGTTTCTACAGTTTTCGAAAACTCTCGGTAATCGTTTGCTATACGTGTAAATTTCGTACGAGACAAGTAGCCCCATGCTCTCTAGTGCCAAATGGCACGATTTCGAACATTTCGTGCCGATTCTCTTCTGTTTGCAATGTCTGTCACCCTGAACAACCTAACGGAAATAGCTCCTTAGTAATCATTGTTGTCATACTCATTGCACCGCATTGAAACACTCTTAATCTAATTTCATAAACTGTGTTAGAAATAAATACCGCATATCTAGACAACGTTTCTATAATGTGCTTCCACGAGCCTTGTTAAACTGTGTTTAAGGTCTACATCTGCTTGTCTCCTGCCTCAAGTGAACGGTCGTAGCATCCTGGGCTGTGATTTAAAGGCACAAGCAAAAAACGGTGTTCAGCCTGGCGGGACTGCTGTGTGCATTCATTCACGTTAACCTGAGAATCAACAACGCCGAGTTCCAACGGCCCGCTCAAACAATGGAATGATTTAAAGACTGATCTTGAAAGCAATGTGTCTCATAATATCATAACTGCAGTGTTTAAGTGACAAGACCCAACTAAAACATAAATGAGTCCAATTCGCCAAATATGACAAAGAACATTGAATAATAAGAACAATGCATGGTATAAGCCAAAATAAATGTAAGGACAATGATTAGCACCTAATATTAAGTATTTTCTTTCACTGTATGCAATTCTTCTTGTAATATTATGTGTATAGAAAGTAAGTTATAGTTTTCAACTGGGCAAACGCGCAGCTCTCGGGAGAAGAAAAGTGAAATAGATCTCTCACACCCTTTCCTGTCCTCTGGTCTTAAAATGAAAGGTACTTCCTTGGACCACATACATATATTACTCATAGAAAATACCTACATTTTCAAAACTGTAATTTTTATAATCACGGTAACAACTACTACTGTCTGCTGTCATAAGCAAGAACTGAAGCATGTACTTCCAGCAGACAGGGATGGCAATTGTGATGTTACTTAGTAGATGAAAAAAAATTTGTGGGAAAAAATAACCGTTCTAAAAATTTGTGAAAGAAGTAGGAATTTATTCGAGAATCATTACTGCGACTTTATGTAGTAAATACAGTGTGATTACTGGTACTATCAGAGAATCATTACTGGAGAAGAAAAAGTGAATCATTACTATTTTTTGTTACCTTTTTAAGATAGTCTCAGCTCTTGTTCTCACGAATGTGATAGCTGTGCAAACATCTTGATTTGTATGGGAAGATGAAGCAGTATTTTTTGTAATCTACGTGCTAACTATACAGTATAAAATATACAAATGTTAGTGAATTAATCCCTCATAGAATATTGCAGCCAGAGTCAGTCTTAAACCAAAAAGCCTTAGCAACATTAATGTCGGATTCGTCACCATTACAGCTAACATGGTAATGACTATTAAAAGGAGTGGCGACATAATAGACCTTAACAAAGAACACAACTAACAAAAAGGTAAAAAGTCGAACTTCATAATATTTATGAACACTGCACTGCGTGACCCCGTCGAAGAACTGATACACGGAGCTTCTCAAGAGAGACGACTCACCATAGTCTCATAATATTACATAAAAATAACATTTCAACTAATAGCCTACGATTTAAAGTTATAAATATAAATATTTTCCTTGTAAGCTTGTCCACAACCCTCTCTATTATTTTATTAATTTAACATTAATGTTACATACTGACTCGCACTTTAACACAAACCTAATTAGTATTCTTACTACACTCCTGGAAATGGAAAAAAGAACACATTGACACCGGTGTGTCAGACCCACCATACTTGCTCCGGACACTGCGAGAGGGCTGTACAAGCAATGATCACACGCACGGCACAGCGGACACACCAGGAACCGCGGTGTTGGCCGTCGAATGGCGCTAGCTGCGCAGCATTTGTGCACCGCCGCCGTCAGTGTCAGCCAGTTTACCGTGGCATACGGAGCTCCATCGCAGTCTTTAACACTGGTAGCATGCCGCGACAGCGTGGACGTGAACCGTATGTGCAGTTGACGGACTTTGAGCGAGGGCGTATAGTGGGCATGCGGGAGGCCGGGTGGACGTACCGCCGAATTGCTCAACACGTGGGGCGTGAGGTCTCCACAGTACATCGATGTTGTCGCCAGTGGTCGGCGGAAGGTGCACGTGCCCGTCGACCTGGGACCGGACCGCAGCGACGCACGGATGCACGCCAAGACCGTAGGATCCTACGCAGTGCCGTAGGGGACCGCACCGCCACTTCCCAGCAAATTAGGGACACTGTTGCTCCTGGGGTATCGGCGAGGACCATTCGCAACCGTCTCCATGAAGCTGGGCTACAGTCCCGCACACCGTTAGGCCATCTTCTGCTCACGCCCCAACATCGTGCAGCCCGCCTCCAGTGGTGTCGCGACACGCGTGAATGGAGGGACGAATGGAGACGTGTCGTCTTCAGCGACGAGAGTCGCTTCTGCCTTGCTGCCAATGATGGTCGTATGCGTGTTTGGCGCCGTGCAGGTGAGCGCCACAATCAGGACTGCATACGACCGAGGCACACAGGGCCAACACCCGGCATCATGGTGTGGGGAGCGATCTCCTACACTGGCCGTACACCACTGGTGATCGTCGAGGGGACACTGAATAGTGCACGGTACATCCAAACCGTCATCGAACCCATCGTTCTACCATTCCTAGACCGGCAAGGGAACTTGCTGTTCCAACAGGACAATGCACGTCCGCATGTATCCCGTGCCACCCAACGTGCTCTAGAAGGTGGAAGTCAACTACCCTGGCCAGCAAGATCTCCGGATCTGTCCCCCATTGAGCATGTTTGGGACTGGATGAAGCGTCGTCTCACGCGGTCTGCACGTCCAGCACGAACGCTGGTCCAACTGAGGCGCCAGGTGGAAATGGCATGGCAAGCCGTTCCACAGGACTACATCCAGCATCTCTACGATCGTCTCCATGGGAGAATAGCAGCCTGCATTGCTGCGAAAGGTGGATATACACTGTACTAGTGCCGACATTGTGCATGCTCTGTTGCCTGTGTCTATGTGCCTGTGGTTCTGTCAGTGTGATCATGTGATGTATCTGACCCCAGGAATGTGTCAATAAAGTTTCCCCTTCCTGGGACAATGAATTCACGGTGTTCTTATTTCAATTTCCAGGAGTGTATGTACGGGTTGATACACATGTGGCACCACGTAGGAAGTAACAGTGTAACTCATATCATTATCTCAAAAGGTGTTTTCTTCCGTTACTGGTATTATTTGTACCTCTCAACTAAAAATGTAAATGTCGTGTGACTAGCGCCTCCCGTCAGGTAGACCGTTCGCCGGGTGCAAGTCTTTCTATTTGACACCACTTCGGCGACTTGCACGTCGATGGGGATGAAATGATAATGATTAGGACAACACAACACCCAGTCGCTGAGCGGAGAAAATCTCCGACCCAGCCGGGTATCGAACCCGGGCCGTTAGCATTGACATTCTGTCGCGCTCACCACTCAGCTACCGGGGGTGGACACCTCTCAACTTAAATATTTTTACGAGGTGTTAATATATGATGCTCATGTAATGGTTTTATTTATCTTTTATTAATTATTCTTATAACAAAGCATATTCATCTCGACATGTGGAGTAATCGGGTGCTACCTGAAGAAGGCAACGAGTTACGTGGCCGAAATATTGTGCCAGAGCGACACAAACATCCCGCAGTAGACCCGATTACTCCACATGTCGAGATCTCGCCGGGAAAGCCTGAAGAGTTACAATATTCATCTCGCTTGTTCTTCTTCTTTATGTCATGAGTACTAATGCATTGATTTCAAATATGTGCAATACAGAGTATTTTATTTCATATCTGTGTTGTAATACTTAAAATTTAATTTTGCATAAGCATTTGACAATCTACTAGTGGTCCCATCTGCTAAGCTTTTGTGAAATGTTGATGACTACATCAGTTATGGGAGAAAATGTGAAGGTTAACCATTTCTTTACTGCGAAATGCGTTACTATAATCAGCGAAAGCGTTAAGTTGTCAAACGTTGAGTAGCCAGATGCTTCAGTTATTCATACGCAACTCACAGCAGATGCGTCAGAACTAGTATGTTTTCCTACAGTACGTTCTTAACTATTTTCATATTCACAGTAATGAGCGTTCATGGATTTTTCAGTGCTTTGCATATAATTTGTCATCACACACACTGACACATTCATACATAATTATATTCTCTACAAGTGGAATCCTCACATTTCCTACCACTGTATACATAAATTCTCTCCTATCAGCTGGGCCGTCCACTGGCATCATTACCAAGTAACTAATACTATACAAACTATTTAGTTGCTCAGTTACCCATAGTATAGCCAGCTCGCCACCCATACCTAAGCACAACATTTGTAGAGTAATTAAAGAGCACACTGTTCTCTATTTTTGCGAAACATTATTCGTATGTCTTGTACAGTCCATAAGTACTAAATCTGAGTCCATTCAGACGAGATTCTGGCTAGGGAAGATACGTATTTGTCTTTCGTGTGTTAGCAACCTGGTGTTGCAACACGTTGCATTACCAGACAGTAAAAAACCAGCCTTTTAAGCATTTCAAGCCGTTTAAGGATGAGGGCTTAAGTAAAACTTAATTTAATGTTTATCTACTGAAAATCGCATTTATTTCTTCCCACTTTAGTCGTAGCACTTAGTCATATTACCTTTTATTGATCGCAGTTACTCACTGTTGTGGAAGGAAGTATTGGCTCTGAGCACTATGGGACTCAACTTCTGAGGTCATTAGTCCCCTAGAACTTAGAACTAGTTAAACCTAACGAACCTAAGGACATCACAAACATCCATGCCCGAGGCAGGATTCGAACCTGCGACCGTAGCGGTCTTGCGGTTCCAGACTGCAGCGCCTTTAACCGCACGGCCACTTCGGCCGGCGTTGTGGTTAGTGTAAATATTGTAAACAATATACTTTTAGATAGGTAGTGGTGTAGTGTAGTTCCTCTTTTGTACGTATTTGTTCTCTTCTTTCTTTCTCTGTGGTTTACTGCCTTATCCTAAGTCTAAAAATTAATATTTAAGATGTGCAGGTTTTTTACTTTCCTTTTGTAATTTCTAACTATTATTTGAACCTGGCAATAGGATATTTTATCCTACCCCTGTCGACTTTAGCACACAAACTTCTTTATGTCTCTAGGTGGGTATAATCCGCGTATTTTTCCTGAATAGGGTTGACCCGTAAGACAACATCCAGAGTGTAGGATGTTGACTACCGTGCATGACCCTGCATAGAGTACTTGCCGCTTACAGTTCAGTTCCTTTAGTTTGCTGGATTTAGGGTGCGTGCGTAAGTGTATCTCCTCTTCGACTAGAAAAATACACATACGCCCTAATCTTTAATCAGGCTTTTGTTTTCTCTTTTCTGCCAGTGCGTTAACGGTTGTTAATGCCTGCCAGACCTTTTCTTCTAAAAACATTACATTTTGGGGCATTCGCGGTAGTGATTTAACCCCCTCATCAGTTACAGTCTCTCCATTCATCAACTCTGTCGGTGTGAATCCCGTGGAGGCGTGTGTAGGATTATTTACTATTTGCTGAAATGGGGCCAGATATTCTATCCATTTAGTTTATTTATGAGACGCATATGTCCTAATGACCCTGTTAAACTCTTTAGCCGGCCGCGGTGGTCTAGCGGTTCTGGCGCTGCAGTCCGGAACCGCGGGACTGCTACGGTCGCAGGTTCGAATCCTGCCTCGGGCATGGGTGTGTGTGGTGTCCTTAGGTTAGTTAGGTTTAAGTAGTTCTAAGTTCTAGGGGACTTATGACCTAAGATGTTGAGTCCCATAGTGCTCAGAGCCATTTGAACCATTAAACTCTTTAAATACCATCTCTATCGAACTTGCTTCTGTGTGGAAGTGTGAAACTAGAATGTGTTTCAATCGTCGTTCTTTCAAAAAATCTCTCCGCTTGTAAAGTTGGAAGCGTTATGTGTTAATATTACGAACGGTTTAACCAACTCTCGGTAAATAATCATTTGCAGTTCTCCTGATAACAGATGCGGAAGTCCTGTTTTAACAGCGTACATGTGAAAGTAGGTAGTGAAAACATCATTTAACTCAATTATATATTTTAACCCGAGCCTTGCTCGTGATAGGGACCAGCTGCGGCTAGGGACACTAACTCCAGTGGTTTAGTAGGAATAATTGGACGTTGTTCCGTTAAACTAGATCGACTTTGGTGTTTCAGCTTTCGAAGAACGACACATTTTCTTATGAATCGCTGTACCTTTCATCGGACATTAGGGAAATAACAGTGCAAAACGATTTGGTTTGAGAAGCTTGATACCCCATAGTGCCTCCAGACGCAGTGGGTGTATTTGATAAATTCATCGCATCAACTACACATACGTACCGCTGGGACGACTCTGGCGTGTGACAATGAAACAGCACTCTTTGGAGCCGAGTATAGTACTCACGCAGTTTTTAACTATTATATTCTTGTAGTATCCGCTTTACATTCCGCCTATGTAGATATTCCTCCTGTGACTTACTCATATTTTGACATATCCTCAAAAATATGATTGATAAGTGCCATCGTAGATAAGAAATATGCGAAAATCGGAAATTTGTTCTGTGAGTTCGCAGAATTCGTGTGAAGCTTGTGGCAATCGTGAAAGCGCATTTGGTATAATATTCTGCGCTCCTTTTACGTATTCTACTTCAAAACTGAATTCTTCATAGAAAAAACACCAGAGGACAATATGCCTGTGTAACAACTTGCAGGGTAGTTAACAGGACAGGGCTTGATGATCGCAAAACACGTGTGTGTGTTTAGGGCTTGATGATAGCAAAACACGTGTGTGTGTGTGTTTATCTCATAAATTTCCTGGCCAAGGCTTCAAGTTCTGTTACCGAATTTTCTTTCATATTCTGTCATGGTTCTGCTTGCGAAACTAACCACGCATCTGGTAGATTTTCCGTCAAATTTTCTGGTGGGCATGCACCCACTCCCTGTAATGGTGCATGTGTGCGTAGACTGGCCCATATCAGGATCTTGTATCAGGCTCGCCTTGGCTAAAGCTTCTTTAACTGCTTCATAATCTTTCTGGCAGTGCACTGTCCTCAATCAGGCTTAATAGAGTGCCACTGTTAAGCAACTGATTTGGCACAGATTTTCTGAAAAAAGACATTAATCCTAAGAATGTTTGAATTATCGCCTATGTCGGGATGCTAGAAAAATGTTTACTGCATCGATCTTTCTTTGTCTGGCACTGTTTTTCTGAGGTAATAGTGTGACTTAAAATTTTTCTGACGTCCAGATCCAGACTTTTGTAAGTTTATTGTGACATATTCTCTTACAATCTTTCTAACTCTTTGCTTAACAATCACAGGTGTTTATTTCCAATAGACCATCCACATACGTGGTCAGTCTACTTAGCAACGCTGGGCCGAAAACTGTATCCAGAGCTGCTATAAATACTTCCACACTAATATCTGTTTGTAAGGGAAGTATATGGAACTGATAATTCTGCCTGTACAAACGAATGCTGTATGCACTATCAGGATAAAGGGCTATCCTGTAGTATAAGGGAGGTAAAATATATGCTAGCTAAGTATTTTACATTTTGAAGTTTGAGCAGTTGCTCACATAAATTTTCCGGCTTTGTCCCAACTGGGATAGTGATTTTGTTTATTTCTCTGATGTCTTAAAGTAGGCAGACACTGCCGTTCAGTTTCGTAACTGCCAGAAGAGGGCAACATGGTAACTGTGAAGGCTCAATAACTTCCCAAGTTATAATTTTCTGTATTTCTTTATGTATTGTTTCCCTTTTTAACCATTGTGCTGCATACGAAAAGAGACAAAAGGTTTGGTGGGGATACATCTCCATCTTATACACCTAACCTTTAATGATACCAGGACGTTTTTCAAATACTTGTTTGTATTGTAGTTCACATAATTCATTTCTTTGGGTTAAAGATGGGTAATAGGACTCCTGCCTCTTGTAATGTGTGATTCGCACATCGGTAGTTGTATCTGATGAATTGGTTAGCGTACGTATCATTTAAAATATATGGAAGAATGACTTGTAAATCTACTTCATGTTGACTGATATCTTGAATTGTTGTCGTCTCGACGAAATCAAGATCTTCAACTTAAAAATTTCACTTACCTTTATCTAAGCCCATTTTCGCTTCATACTGGCAAAAAGTATTCGTACTACGAATGCAGTTGACTACTAATTTTTCGAAGATAAGAAATTTACACATTATTATAGTATCGTTTATCGTAAAAGGTATATATGATTGCATTTTCACTACCTACGATTTGTTACTCACCGCTGCTAGAATTCTGCATTTTTGCGCAGGTATTATAGGTACATAATATTTCTTTTGATTTCTTTGGTTAACTGACTGACATTACACCCATCGAAGTGCCCATGTCAAGATTAATGTGTACAGGTAAGTAAAACGCCTACTTTAGTGATTATCATTACCTGTATCACTACATCTGCCTCTCTGCCATCACATGTCTCATCAGAATACAACTCATCTCCTATACCTTTATCCTGGTCGTATCTTAAAAAATGTATATGTTCGTTCCGTTTTGCCTCTCTGCCATCACATGTCTCATCAGAATACAACTCATCTCCTATACCTTTATCCTGGTCGTATCTTAAAAAATGTATATGTTCGTTCCGTATGTCCCCACTGCTCCTACCGTTCGTTGTCAGGGGGCTTACCGTGACAGATCGGTGTTTTCTGTCAGTGGCGGTGAAACAGTGTTACTATTGTCAACAACCTCGACTAAATGCACCACGTGTTCTGTATTGCACCGGTTTGTGTCTTGATTGCTACGAAAACCTTGATCCGTTCGCCTAACGGTAACCACTCTGCTTTGCATGGTTCCAGAATTAATTTGCCTATACTCATTATGTGTCTCATTATTTCTTCGCCTTGTATCTATATTGCCTTGCCACTGATTGTACTGATTTCTGTTTTCGTGATTGGGTGAATGTTAGTATCCAGGATAATATCTTCGACCTCATTTTCTCTTGTAATGATTATTTCCGTAATGGTAATTGTTTCTCTACCTATAGTCTTGTGGCAGCGCATACGGATACTAAGCCTGACCATTATTATTGTTGTTATTGTGCATTTCCTTTACTCTGGAATTTCGGTTGCGCAAACGCGTTATTCGCTACACCTCAACCGTCCTCGTAAATCAAATCAACAGAGTCCGCTGCCTCCAGTAGCACACAAGGTTGCCTCGAATATGGAGTGGTTATCGATCTTTCAAAATTTTCAGTGCATCCAAATGATATACAGGTGTGCTCAGTTATCTTGCTTTGTTAGTATATTTTTCAAAATATTTCCTTAATCCTCCCAGTTTGCCATTGAATGGTCGTGCGTCAAGTATTTTCCGCCACAATAGTCCTTGAACAGCTGCCCACCAAACTTTTTCCAAGAAGACGTGCTCGAATCGATCTGATTTATCTGTAGCCCAGGTCAAGGCGTCTGAGTAAATCCCACCACGCAGAGTGTTTCCTGTTGTTCTGACCAGCTACATGGCAGTACGTTACGAAACACTCCTTTGACATTACTGGGTGTAGTTTTGTCGATTTAACTATAAACACTTGAAATTGTCTGTTTTTCAAAAGGCTTTCATCAGCTAACATCGACAATTATAAGAATCTGCTCCTGGTGTATGTAACACTGACATCTGGTTGTGTGTGGTTACTTGTTTGGTTCGTCATTTTAACTGCGGCAACTGATTTATAAGTGCCAGAATTTCTCTCGTTAATACCGTGAATCTGCAAGGGTGGCTTATCAAACCGTCTGGCTTGGTTCCTGCGTTAACTTTGATTCGTTCGAACTGATCCTGTCAGTGTTCAATTCCGATCGAATTTGTGAACTGCTGTTTCGTTATCTCTCACTAGTTTAGCAGCAATTTTCCTTTCTTTCTCACAGATCAACTTTTCTATCTCATCTACGTACGTTCCGCGTTGTATTACAAATTTTGTGCACTTGTGGTATCACAGTCAAATATGACTAATCATACACGGTCGTTACGTTCGTTTACATCGGTACTAACACGCTTTTGTTCAAGCTTTATAAACCCGACCTCCACCGGCAGTTTCTGTACCTTGTCACAAACTGCAGTTCAGAAACTTCTGTCTGAACTTCCGTTATGGTTTCTGCTAATTCATCGTGCTCAGTTTGCAAATAATCTTGTTTCGCAGTTAGCCCATCTAATTCAGCTGCGGTTTTCTTTTCTTCATCTAATATTTTCGAAGAATTGCCGCTCGAATTCCTTATCAAGATTTGTAAATTTTTGATCGAATTTTGCATCAAGAGTTGTAATTTTGTGATCGAGGTTTTCAAACATACCCTTCAGAAATCGCATCCTTCATTCTCGCTGCTCGTATCAGTTGCTGAAATGTACCCTAATGTCTGTAATGCTGTTCGCACGACATCGTACTACTTGCAATTTCCTGCTCTGAGAAGAAACGCTGTCGGGTCTTCACTGTGGTGGTTATTTCGTCCACTGCATTGAAATATTACCTAACAAAATTCTCTCAGTCATGTTTTCCACCAAGTCCTTATCACGACTGCCATAATGGTGCCGTATCATACCTGTTGTTTGTATCTGCACATCAACACTTACTATTTCTTGAATTTGGTTATTTAAAATATTTATTAATTTGCTCACTGTTTGTTGGTTCCATTTTAAGTGGCTAAACAAGTGTACACGCGTGCAAATGTTACTGTGAGTCGCAAGTATTCTTTATGTACTGGAAAACTTTTAGTGCGGCATTCGTGAGCATCGAGATGGCTGCTACTTTGTATGAGAATGTTCTGTGCAGCACAAAATTGCTAACATAGAATGCTATGTTCTACTGAAACTTACTACTAGAAAAATTACATAGAGAAAGCCTATTCTCGCAGTTGGATCTAATTGCACAGCGTTTGACTGACTACAGGGTGATAAATATCAAGCCTTACCCTGAATGAAGGTGTCATTGATTTGTTATTTCACGTATTACTTATTCTTTGTATTATAATTTTGGAAAAGCGTCGGTTCCTGTTGTGGTGTCACCGCCAGACACCACACTTGCTAGGTGGTAGCCTTTAAATCGGCCGCGGTCCGTTAGTATACGTCGGACCCGCGTGTCGCCACTATCAGTGATTGCAGACCGAGCGCCGCCACACGGCAGGTCTAGAGAGACTTCCTAGCACTCGCCCCAGTTGTACAACCGACTTTGCTAGCGATGGTTCACTGACAAAATACGCTCTCATTTGCCGAGACGATAGTTAGCATAGCCTTCAGCTACGTCATTTGCTACGACCTAGCAAGGCGCCATTACCAGTTATTATTGATACTGTAAAACATGTACCGTCAAGAGCGACGCTCATCATTAATGGATTAAAGTTAAGTATTCCACCAGCTACGTCCGTTACTCTAAAGTCTAATTTCCTTGTCCTGTTCCAGATCTCACGCCAGCCTGCGTGAGCTAAAACGCGTGCCTTTCGGCTTCCTCTAGTACCCGGTGTTGGCTCTCCTGCCAACCCACAACACCTGTCTCTTTCTTTCTTCATAAACCTACTCGTTTCTCCTTATTTCTATTATTCTACTTCTCTTTTTAGCATGTAAAGAGAAAGAAAGTTTTCATGCATTATTAAGTGAATACCTTTTACAAACGTGTGTAAGTACGTGACTGTTGTTACAGACACTGCCCCTGTGAGGTCGTCACGACACTGCAGAGACTAAGTCCGATTCATTCACTTCAGGCTGCCAATAAAACCGACCGCATCTCAGTATTCTTTGACCAGACATATGCACGATTCGGCAACATTGCAGGATGCGAAAATGTATGGAGGAAGTATTGTCTCCTCCTCGAGGTGTTACAGCGGTGTATGAGCTCGAGGCGTACAGCACTGGCATGGTAGCTCAGCGTGTTCGGCTCAAATGGTTCAAATGGCTCTGAGCACTATGGGACTTAACTTCTGAGGTCATCAGTCCGTGTTCGGCCAGAGGGCTGCATGCCCTCTGGAAAAAAAAAAGACCGAGTGAGGTAATCAACGATGAATATGAAGTGCTCTTCTCATGTGAAGTCAAACCAGACCAAATGCCGAGAACAGAGCGACGAACAAAATGACGGAAAAGTAGTTAACGTCACGTAATGTAGACAAGAAGTTGCGAATTCAGGTTCATATGTTTCCTCATTTTTTAAATTACATATCTGCTGTCTGCTGTGTCCATCAGTCAGATGGAACCTCAGAGATAAAGCTCTTCACTTTAACCTACCAGTAACAGTAAGAATTTCCAGAAACTATTTCGCAAAACAGCTCGTGTCTGGGTCAAGATAGAATAGCATATGGTACAGAGTTTCTTCGACTACCGCATCCACCGGCTACCAGCCATTTAACCGTCGTGCGACATTTCCATTCAATGGGCAAGGTTCAGAACTTGTTTTAGAAATACTGCACGCTCTAATTCCGAGCAAAAAAAAGAAAAAAAAACAGGTGAATATTGCTGCATATTTTCTTGAACGTAGCCAGCTCGCTCATTGAGCATTCTTATGGAATATTGTTAGTGGTGATGTGTTATGATGCATTTATGTTAACTTCTTAGCAGAAATGAACAGAAGACATATACTCAAGCAAAGGGCAGTGTCAACATAATAGTTTTTACCTGGTGGTTCGAAGACGGTGTTGTCCCCATGAATTACTCCCAACATTTGTGTCCGTTGCAGCTCCTATTTGTTGCCAACAACTGAGACACCTTTTGGTCGCAGAGTAAGAGAAACGACTGACAAAACTGTATCGTGAGTTGCCACTACACAAGATAAGGCATTCTGCTGATGTCACAAACAAAACTCTCCATGAGTTTGTTTGGGAAGTCTTTCAAGTACTTATTCTCAAATATGTCTTTCCCACTCCTCATCTGACAACCGTCAAGAAAATTTCTTTCCAGACGAAAATGCAGTTCAAACATGGTTTTACAACATCCTTAGCTCAGAACCAATAGGTTTCTCCAGGCATGGAATCTGTAAACTACCTGACCTTTGTCAAACTGTTTTAAATAACGTGAAAGAATATACGGGGTTTTCCAGGAGGAACAGTCAATATTCAGCGATGTGACGGGAACGATCATTCAAAACAAAAAAGTCTAGTAAATATGGACTCTAAGATGCACATTAAGAGCTATGAGTATTTCTTCATCTTCGATACAAAACAAATCCTTTCAGCTACACGATCTTTGGTTTCCATATATTGGGACGTGGCAGTATGGACAAAACTTCCTTCAAACATTCTAGTCACACCTGTCTGTGTTCTCACAATGTGTTTTGTTATTTGAGCATCGAATAACTGATGATGGTCGATGTAGAGAAGGTAAAGTGGTAGGTCTAGAAAGTAAGCACTATTTGTATTTCTTTCCGTGACACTGCTAATATTGCAGTTCAGTGCACGCACAGTAGTTACTTTGAGTCAAGGATAATGAAATGGCATTATTTTGTGTCCTCGGTGCGTTGCTTATGCTGTAGAATGCTACTTTAGATTAGATTAGATTAATACTTGTTCCATAGATCATGAATACGACACTTCGTAATGATGTGGAACGTGTCAGGTTAATAAAAGATGTCTGTACAAGATATTACATTACACAAAATATTGCATGACACTAATGTTTAAGTTGGTTTTTTTTCCCTCCCTTAATTTATATCTAAAACTTCAGCCAATGGGTAGAAGGAGTTGTCATCTAGAAATTCTTTTAATTTACTTTTAAATGTTGCTTGGCTATCTGTCAGACTTTTGATGCTGTTTGGTAGGTGACCAAAGACTTTTGTGGCAGCATAATTTACCCCTTTCTGTGCCAAAGTCAGATTTAACCCTGCATAGTGAAGATCATCCTTTCTACTGGTGTTATAGCTATGCACACTGCTATTACTTTTGAACTGGGTTGGATTATTAACAACAAATTTCATAAGTGAATATATATACTGTGAGGTTACTGTGAGGATCCCTAGATCCTTAAATATATGTCTGCAGGATGACCGTGGGTGGGCACCAGCAATTATTCTGGTTACACGTTTTTGAGCAATGAATACTTTTCTACTCAACGATGAATTACCCCAGAATATGATGCCATACGAAAGCAGTGAATTAAAGTAGGCATAGTAAGCTAATTTACTGAGATTCTTATCACTAAAATTTGCAATAACCCTAATAGCATACATAGCTGAACTCAAACGTTTCAGCAGACCATCAATGTGTTGCTTCCAGTTTAACCTCTCATCAATGGACACACTTAAAATTTTGAAAATTCTACCTTAGCTACAGACTTCTGTTCAAAGTCTATATTTATTACTGGAGTTGTGCCATTTACTGTACAGAACTGTATATACTGTGTTTTATCAAAATTTAAAGAGAGTCCGTTTGCTGAGAACCACTTAATAATTTTGTGAAAAACATCATTTACAATTACATTACTTAGTTCTTGGTTTTTGGATGTTATTACTATACTTGTATCATCAGCAAAAAGAACTAACTTTGCATCTTCATCAATGTGGAATGGTAAGTAAGTAATGTATATCAAGAGCAGTAAAGGACCTAAGACCGAACCCTGTGGGACCCTGTACCTGTTAACCCCCTTAGTTTGAGGAATCAGCTGTTGTTTTAGCATTACATGAACGGCGAAGTTGATTGAAAATGCACCACTTGTGAGATTAGTTCTGTAATTCCTCTTCTGAGCATGAAGAACACTAAACCAGTCAATATCCATTGGAAGATTTGTGAGGTTTACACAGGAACGGATCCAAGGAGGAAGAGGGAGGTCATTGGGGTCCTGACCCCCCTCCCCCCCCCCCAAAAAAATACAATGCAGTAGAAGTATTCACATTTTTACATAATCTCTATGGACAAAAGATTGGTCACCCCAGTGTGTCATGAGCGTAAGGAAGCAGCGATCAGTGAAACATTTATGTTTCAAGCGGACATTGTACATAAACAGGGATAAATGTAAGGATATGACCGAATGGAAAAAAGGGACAATCGTGTTTGGCTGTGCCCATGGCCGCACAGTGAGTGAAATTGCTCGATTTGTTGGTGTTTCGCCTCGTACTATTTAACGTGTCTACAAGCAGTGGTGTAACACGCCTGGCCACGAAAAGCGACGCCGGAATTGTGGTCGAAAAAAGATCTGAGCGAGTGGGACTGTATATGCGTTTTACGGCTTGTGTTCAAAATTGCTTCCAAACCCGACAGTATTGCTGCAGGCAGTGAATGAACGGAGGTTCCTCCCAATCTGTTAGCGAGAGAACGTTGCGACTGGAACTGCATACAACGAACAATTGGAGTTGGTGACCTCATAAGAGGCCATTGCTCGAACAAGCACACAAAGTTGCATGTCTTCATTGGGCTAGAAATCAGTGAACGTGGACAGTAGCTGACTGTCGGAATGTAATGTGGTCTGACAAATCACGTTTTTGGCTATATTCAAATAATGCACATCGCTGAGTGCTCTGAAGGCCAAATGAAGCATTTCATCCTGAATGTGTGCAAGTTTAGGTTCAAGCCAGAGGTGGATTTGTGATATTTTTGGGGTTGTTTATCTTACCAATTGTGTCCACTCACTGAGGTGGCCTAACATAGACAAGTATGTTTATTTAAACATTCTGAATGATCAGATGTTGCCTTTCGGTCAACATCTGCTCGATGAGTATGCCATTGGTATCCCTATTTTGCCTCCTGGTTAGCTAAGTTATACCTGGATCAGTGTAATAATTTGATTCACATTTAGGTATGGAAAGGTGTGCTGTTATCATTTTTTCATTACCCACATGACCACAGCAGCAGTAGCTGTTCAGTTCACTATTAAATTATTTAATATGTGTTCCGTTAGTGAAAAAGTGCTCATAGCTCCTTAAGATACGCTCTAAAGAGCCCATGCTCACTGGATGTTGTTTTTCTTGTTTTGGTCCATACTACAACCTTCCAAAATATGTACAACAAAGAACATGGAGTAGAAGAGATTTGATTCACAGTATCTAGGATGAAGAAATGATAATAGCTCTTAAGATGTGTATTTTAGAGCTCATGTTTACTTGATTTTTTGCTTCGAATGATCTTTCCTGTCAAACCCTTTTTGGGGTACCTTGTAGAAGAATGTTGAAAATTAGGTAAAATACTAAGTAATAACGAAGTTCTCTGCAGAATCGATGTGGAAAACGTGACAAGAAGAAGAAACAGGCTGATAGGACATGTGTTAAGACATCAAGGAATAACTTTTGTGTTACTTGAGGGAGCTGTAAAGGATAAAAACTGTAGGGACAGACAGAGTCTAGGTCATATCCGCCAAATAACTGAGGATTTACGTTGTAAGTGCCACTTGAGATGAAGAAGTTGGCACTGGACAGGAATTATTGCTGATCCGCATGAAACCAGTGAGAAGATTGATGACAAAAAGGTGTACTGTCCTTCTCTTTTTTATCTTCCCTCACTTCCACCAGTTTGATGGTTCTACTTGTGGACTTATGATCCATGTTGGATTTGTTATTGATGGCAGTTAACGTCAGCTTAGGAATGTGTGCTTTTACTTGGCTAGAATGTTAGCGGTCAGGGCATGAGCCCACCCACGTGGCCAAGCCCTCGCAAAATACAGTGTGTTAATTATAGTGTGTAATCCATATAATGCCTTCCCATACTCGAAAATATTTCATTTCAAGCAACGTTATTCTCTGAAAGGTAGTTATGAAATTGGAAAATGGACGTAAGCCCAAAAGACAGAAAATTAGTCACTCCTAGAGAAATCATTAGGCCCTACACGCATCATGTAGTACTATGTAATTCTGCCCATGGACTGGATAGCCATCTGGATTTGGTGAGGAAGTGAGTCCACAAGGCTTTGCAGGTACATCGCATCCAGGATAAGCCACTTGCTTAGTTTTTGATAGTGCAATTCCACCACACTGCAGGGATGCTGATGTCGGTGTTTTACATGCTGTTCCAACGTGCCCCAGAGATTTTCTATGGGCTTCAAGTCGGGTGATTTTGTAGGCCAGTCAAGATATAACAGGGTGGGGGAGGGTTTATAAAACCAGTCTACCTTGCTTATTTTCATTCGCTTGTGTCATATGGTCTTATAATCTGGGGTAACTCTTCCCAATCTAAAACGGTATATCTGAGGGGATGATGATGTTTGGTTTGTGGGGCGCTCAACTGCGTGGTTATCAGCGCCCGTACAATTACCCAATCTTTGCTCAGCCCAATTTCGCCACTTTCCTGGATGATGATGAAATGATGAGGACAACACAAACACCCAGTCATCTCGAGGCAGGTGAAAATCCCTGACCCCGCCGGGAATCGAACCCGGGACCCCGTGCTCGGGAAGCGAGAACGCTACCGCGAGACCACGAGCGGCGGACAACGGTATATCTGTGGCTAATAAACAGGCAGTTCGGGAAATAAGTGGCGTAAGTTCGCGAACCTCTTATCGACCCCTGTTCACTGGTCTGGGTATTTTGACATTGCCCTCCCAATGTATATTCTTTACTGTCGTTTCTTGTTAACAATATCAGCTTATTCCCAAGAATTAGCAGCTTTCATTCAGTTAATACTCAGCAGAAATCCAATCTACATTTGGATCGCATATCCTTAACTCTTGTGCAGAAAGGTGTGCAGTGTACAGCGTCATCCATTTTCAATAAAGTACCACAAGAATTCAAAAATATTATCAGAAATTATGCTCTTTCAAATTGAAACTGATGAGTTTCCTCATGGGTCACTCCTATTCTGTTGAGGTTCAAATGGCTCTGAGCACTATGGGACTTAACATCTATGGTCATCAGTCCCCTAGAACTTAGAACTACTTAAACCTAACTAACCTAAGGACAGCACACAACACCCAGCCATCACGAGGCAGAGAAAATCCCTGACCCCGCCGGGAATCGAACCCGGGAACCCGGGCGTGGGAAGCGAGAACGCTACCGCACGACCACGAGCTGCGGACGGTTAGTATTCAGGAGCTCATATTTTTAGCCAGTAAACAGATTGTTATAATACCTAGAAAGCGTATTTTCCGTGCAAACACACACTTCTTTAAATGGAATTAATGCCGAGTGATATTGATGATGATGAGTCCCATACTCCTTTACAGAGCGTAGGGGAGCGACGCGGGAGACACGCGCCGCCTTACTAGGCAAGGTCCTAGTGGAGGTGGTTTGCCATTGCCTCCCTCCGACCGTAATGGGGATGAATGATGATGATGAAGACGACACAACACCCAGTCATCTCGAGGCAGGAAAAATCCCTGACCCCGCCGGAAATCGAACCCGGGGCCCCGTGCTCGGGAAGCAAGAACGCTACCGCGAGACCACGAGCTGCGGACGCCGAGTGATATTAGCAGACTAAAATTAGGGTAAATTAGAATGTCAGTGGTTTTTGTTGCAGGATTCTAGTGCGAGTCGTTTACAAGATTTCGTATTTTGAAAAGTTCCTACGTTGACACTTGTACAATACACATGGTAGCACACACTAAAGAACAACGCAAGTGCAAATACTGGTCATGTCGATTGGGACAAGGAACGAGACTATTGACCACCATAGGTTGTGTTCAAAATGACGACCAGCAGCTGCAATACACGCTTCCAGTCGGGTACGGAATGACTGTTGCGCATGTTTTAGCATTTCAGTGGTCATGTTGATGCAGGATGCAATACGTCATTGCATATCATCTGGTATAGTTGGCATGTCCTTGTAGATAACGTCTTTCAGCTTTCCCTATAGAAAAAGTCTACAGACATCAAATTCCAGGAATGGGCCGCCCAATGCACAGGTCCTCTGTGTCCAGTTCAATGATTTGGAAACAATGCATGAAGACATGCTGTAGTTCCTCATGCACTGTGCCCTGGACAACTTTCAAGTTGATACCACAGTTTCCTCCTAGTCTGCAGAGCAACGTCTTCTAGCCTCTATGGAAGATGGTCTGCTATGAGGCAGCAATTCTTGTGTGCATTCAGTGTTCCATCTTTGAAGAAAGGACCTATGAGCTGACAGTTCACTATCCCACACCACACATATACCCTCCATGAGTGCTGATGTTCCACATGATGAAGCCAATGGGGATTGTCAACAGACCAATAGTGCATGTTTCAGCGGTTTACCTGGCCATGATTGGTAAATGTGGCTTCATCACTAAATGAGATACATGATACATCGGGTGTATATTATCTTAAGGCCCACGTATGGAAGTTAACACGATTCTCATAATGATTTCCATGTACACTACTGGCCATTAAAATTGCTACACCAAGAAGAAATGCAGATGATAAATGGGTATTCATTGGACAAATATATTATACTAGAACTGACATGTGATTACATTTTCACGCAATTTGGGTGCAGAGATCCTGAGAAATCAGTACCCAGAACAACCACCTCTGTTCGTAATAACGGCCTTGATACGCCTGGGCATTGAGTCAAACAGAGCTTAGATGGCGTGTACAGGTACAGCTGCACATGCAGCTTCAACACAATACCACAGTTCATCAAGAGTAGTGACTGGCGTATTATGACGAGCCAGTTGGTCGGCCACCATTGACCAGACGTTTTCAATTGGTGAGACATGTGGAGAATGTGCTGGCCAGGGCAGCAGTTGAATATTTTCAGTATCCAGAAAGGCCCGTACAGGACCTGCACCATGCGGTCGTGCATTACTCTGCTGAAATGTCGGGTTTCGCAGGGGTCAAATGAAGGGTAGAGCCACGGGTCGTAACACACCTGAAATGTAACGTCCACTGTTCAAAATGCCGTCAATGCGAACAAGAGCTGACAGAAACGTGTAACCAATGGCACCCCATACCAGCACGCCGGATGATACGCCAGTGTGGAGATGACAAATAACCGCTTCCAATGTGCATTCACCGCGATGTCGCCAAAAACGGATGCGACCATCATGATGCTGTAAACAGAACCTGTATTCATCCGAAAAAATGACGTTTTGCCATTCGTGCACCCAGGTTCGTCGTTGAGTACACCATTGCAGGCGCTCCTGTCTGTGATGCAGCGTCAAGGGTAACCGCAGCGATGATCTCCGAACTGATAGTCCATGCTGCTGCAAACGTCATCGAACTGTTCGTGCAGATGGTTGTTGTCTTGCAGACGTCCCCATCTGTTGACTCAGGGATCAAGACGTGGCTGCATGATCCGTTACAGCCATGCGGATGAAATGCTCGTCATCTCGGCTTTTAGTGATACGAGGCCATTGGGATCCAGCACGGCGTTCCGTATTACCCTCCTGAACCCATCGATTCCATATTCTGCTAGCGTCATTGGATCTTGACCAACGCCAGCAGCAATGTCGCGATGCGATAAACCGCAGTCGCGATAGGCTACAATCAGACCCTTATCAAAGTCGGAAACGTGATGGTACGCATTTCTCCTCCTTACAGTAGGCATCACAACAAGGTTTCGCCAGGCAACGCCAGTCAACTGCTGTTTGTGTATGAGAAATTGGTTGGAAACTTTCCTCATGTCAGCACATTGTAGGTGTCGTCACCGGCGCCAACCTTGTATGTATGCTCTGAAAAGCTAATCGTTTGCATATCACAGCATCTTCTTACTGTCGGTTAAATTTCGCGTCTGTAGCACGTCACCTTCGTGGTGTAGCAGTTTTAATGTCCGGTAGTGTAGCTCTTCATGAAGAGATATGTGATAAGGATGGAACCTATGTTGATGGAGAGTGAGTAGGTCATTTGCCTGACTCATGCCACTTCCTTGTGCAATTGTGGGGAACTAAAATGCAGATCAACTGCAACAGCAGCAAGAACATTAGCTTCCTCCTCGTGCTTCTCGCTTGTTTCATTCTGCTACATTGTCTAGGTGTTACACTACCACTGTAACGTAAATAGCTGAAGAGTTTGATAAATAATGGCCATTGTCTATTGGAATATCTTGTCACATACATCATACAAAAACATACTGATGAAGCCAATGTTTCAGTGGTTACCTGGCCATGATTGGTAAATGTGGCTTCAACACTAAACGAGATACAGTGGTGAAAATATTTATTGCATCACCATGAATTACTTCGTCTTTTTGTCTTTTGCAGCAGTTTGCCTCAGGTTATACTAGTCCCATTGTTGCTAAACTTCGTTGTCATATTCTTGCCTTAATAATCTGACGTCTTCACGTATGTTTCCCAACAATACACAACTCTTTGTTGTTGTTTGATTTTACAATGAAACCAGTGTTTATACTGCCATTTTGAGTTGAGACTTTGCAGGTCAGTTGAATTAACGCCAGAAAAGAAAGCTGCTATACTTGCTTATTCGTCTGTTGATCTCAGCACCAGAGAGATAGCCTCTAAGACAGGATTTAATCAGTCTAGGATTTCAAGGTTACTGAAAAAATACAGGGAAAAAGGAAATGTTGATCGTGAGAAAGGAAGAGGTCGGAAGAAGGGCGTCTACTGCCAGACAGCCGGCCGGAGTGGCCGTGCGGTTCTAGGCGCTACAGTCTGGAACCGAGCGACCGCTATGGTCGCAGGTTCGAATCCTGCCTCAGGCATGGATGTGTGTGATGTCCTTAGGTTTAATTAGTTCTAAGTTCTAGGTGACTGATGACCTCAGAAGTTAAGTCGCATAGTGCTCAGATCCATTTGAGCCACTGCCAGACAGGACAGGGTATTGAAAAGGCTTTCTCTCAACTATCGTCGCCTGTCATCAATTGAACTAAAGCGAGACTGGGAAGAAATGTGCGACATCTCAGTAACCAGTAGAACTGTAAGAGATAGACTACTGGAGGCTGGACTCTCAGCCTGTCGTCCTAGAAGGAAGCCTTTATTGACCAAGATAATGCGACAGCAGTGACTACAATGGGCAAAGGCACATGCTACATGGACACCAGAGATGTGGAACAAAGTTATCTTTTCAGACGAGTCCAAATTTAATCAGCATGGCTCAGATGGAAAAGTGTCCATACGTCAAAAAAAGGTGAAGAATTTTTGCCATCATGCATAACACATACAGTCAAACACCCACAAGGACAGATGGTCTGGGGGTGCATTTCCAGTCAGAGAGTAGGTCGTCTGGACTTCATCAATGACACTGTCAATGCAGATGCCTACATAAGCGACCTTGAAAGGAAGCTTATGCCAACCATTAGAGCCCAGTTTGGAGATGTTTCCAATTGTATTGTTCAGGATGACTCCACTCCTTGCCATAGATCTTTGAAGGTGAGTCGTATGACTAATATTTGTACCAAACACGAAGCAGATTACTTTCTTGGTTAATTATCACGTATGTCTACATTTCAGGTAAAAATCTTTCCTTTCACGAAATGGGTTCGAGTATCAGAGTGGCCTGGAAACATCCCTGATCTCAATCCTATTGAGAACTGTTGGAAGGTTATGGGAAATACCACGGAATAAATGGGAGCTGTTGGAGACCCTTGTGCATGTGTGGTTTCATGAACTGAGAGAGTATATTAAAAAGTTAATTCTTTCAATGCCTTTATGAGGTCAAGCAGCGATTAAGGCGCATGGTGGAGCAACAAAGTATTAATTGCAACAGTGTGTTCATATGAAGCAATACAAACACTAAAATCCATCAGTGTTATGTTACAACAGTAATATGCAGTGTATTTTTCAATATTAGTATTCATATTTCAGAATAGCAAACAGAATAGCTGACACATCCACTTACATTCATTTTTCAAGAAAGTGTTAAATTATAAAAAACAAACATTTTTATAGAAACAAAACTTAAGAATAAAGACGAATTGACAAAAATTATTGTGTATATTCATTTCTGATAGAAATCAAGAGAAATCAGGCAAATTTAGCCCAGTTATTCAATGGTTGTAACAAAAATTGTTAATTGTAACAGGTAATGCAATAAACATTTCCACCACTGCACATGATACATCTGGTGTATCCGATCTTAAGGCCCTTGTATGGAAGTTAACATGATTCTCATAATGATTTCCATACAGCTCTGTCAGAAACGTCTTGAGCTATATTGGAAACAAATCCTTATGCAGTCTTTAATTTGTTGTTTTGCACCATGAGTTAGTGTATTTAATTGGAATTGGGGCAACTTTGGCCCTTGAGAAAGTTGTCCTAGATAACCTTTATAGCAACACAAAATGTAATTTCCAAATGTTTTAAGGAAGTACACAGATATTAAGCTTTATTAAAGGGGTAATGTTATTTTATATTAAACAAGTAAAAACACTGGTACTTAAGTGAATTTTATGGGGAAATTAAGACCCAAAGACAAGAAAGTTTTCATGCTACTTTACCATGACCAAAGAGGGGAATCCCTTGTAATAATGCTTCCAACATGAAAACAGAGTTGGAAACGAGTGTGACCAACTTAAACTGAGATTATACATGGTAGCAAAGAGTATGCCATTGTGAAGCCCCTGTACAAAAAGGGCGATAAAGCTGAACTAACTAACTATCGGCCTATCTCTTTGCTGACAGCTTTCTCCAAAATTCTAGAAAAGCTAGTACATGTAAGAATTACTGATCATCTCATGAAGAATGGAGTTCTCAGCAAGAGCCAATTTGGCTTTCAAAAGGGCCATTTGACAGAAGATGCAGTCTATGCACTTGCAAATGAAGTCCTAGAAACCCTTAATGAAAAAATGCTAGCACTTGGTGTCTTCTGTGATTTATCCAAAGCGTTTGACTGTGTTGATCACCAGATTCTCTTGCAAAAAGCAAAATTAGTAGAAATAAGTGGTGTTGCAGGCAATTGACTACAGTCGTACCTCCAAGACAGAAAACAAAAAGTTGTCTTGAATAGCTCGGGCGGAGTATGTGATGTTTCCTCACATTCTGAATGGAGTTCCATTACATGTGGAGGGCCTCAGGGCTCAATTCTTGGGCCACTGTTATTCCTGATTTTTATAAATGATCTACCATCATGTACAAGCATGCCGTGTAAATTTACATTATTTGCTGATGATACCACAATTTTTATGAGCAGTAGAGCAGACAGTAATCTTGAGGAACTCATTAATCCATTGATCACATACTCTCAGATGTGGTTAATTGGTTCAAGGTAAATGGTCTCTCATTAAATTCCAATAAGGCCAGCTTTATTCAGTTCTGTACAAAAACAAAAAAGAGAGAGAGAGATAAGTGTGACATGTGGTAATCAGGCAATAGAAAGAATGGAAACAACAAAATTTCTTGGAGTGCATATTGACAAGAAAATGAACTGGTCTTCACATGTTTTAGATCTCTGTAAGAGGCTCAGTTCTGCTACATATGCTTTACGGGTTGTCACTACATGTGTTGAACCTAACACTGCAAAAGTGGCATACTACGGCTATTTTCACTCACTCATGGAATACGGCATTATTTTTTGGGGCAACCAGCCATTAGCAAGGAAAGTGGTCATTGCACAGAAGCAAGCTTTAAGAATTATATGTGGATTGCGCCCAAGAGACTTGTGTAGAAACAGCTTTCAAAAACTTAAACTATACACAACTACATGCCAATATATTTTTTCTCTCATGTGTTTTGTTTGTAAAAATATAGAGATATTTCAACCAAACAGTAATTATCATGAGCATAACACACGGAGGAAGAATGACATACACAGCAAGCATAGAAATTTGAGCTTGGTGCAAAAGGGTGTCCACTACACTGGAACAAAAGTCTTCAATGCTCTTCCTTCTGAAATAAAGACAGAGATTCATAACAAGAGTAAGTTTAAGAAAGCACTAAAAATATTTCTGCTAGAAAAAGCTTTTTACAGTCTAGATGAATTTTAACTAAATAAATTGTAAAATTTTAATATTATATAACACGTGTTGACATAATGCCACTAAGAATGTTATTTAACTTGAGCTCTGTACCTGTGTGTGCTCTGTATCAGTTTTCTTTAGTGCTTTTATGTATTTTCTTTTTACTGTATTCCTGCTCAAAGATTTCACTGTATAAATTTTTATATAATTATGTACTCATATGTCTGTATATGCTATAAGATTATCATATTGTATTTGTTAAAACTGACTCATTCCATGTCCTTGTGAACCCAACACAGTTGGACCAAAGAAACATGAAATAAATCAAATCAATTCAAATAAAATCAAGTACAGAACACTTGGATTTCCAATATCTTTGGCAGAATTTCTGGTGGAACATTACTTACCTTTTTCCAGTATGTGGAACAAAGCTTCGTTTACAGTAGTGGCGTGACACTTTTTTGTTTCAAGTTTCTTCTATTTCACATGCTATAAAAATTTGTTTCTGAATAGAAGCAGTGATATAATAAGGATACCTATAGGTTTTTAGTAATACGTGAGAGTGATGAAACAATTTTTATCTTATGTGGAAGATGGTTGTAAATTTTTATCACACTATTTGTTGTGGAAATCTTAAAAGCTGATGACTTTACTGACTGGATATAGATCTTTTCTTTTTGCTTTATATCATTTTCGTGAATTTCAAAATTTTTATGTTTGTCTTTTTAATTATTTCTAAAATAGTTATAAGATATAAGATCTAGCAATGGTAGGTTTAATGATTTTTTTAAAGAGGTGCTGGCAATAAATCTATTTGTTGAGCATGTTGCTCTTTTCTTAAAGTTCTTTTCTGGATTAAGTTGATGACTGAACTTGATGTATTACCCCATAGTATAATTTATGCTGAATGATGCTATGGAACTGTGCAAAGTAGACAATTATGATGGTATGAAAATTTGGTTTTAACAGAAAGTAAACCAAGACTGTAACATTTCTTATTTGGTGATGCTTGGATTTTGCTTAATGTGTGTGCCATCTGAAGACATTTCGAAGACAAATAACTAAGAATTTTGTTTTTTTGGGGTGGGAGGGAGGGGGTGGGTGTAATCTGTTGGGATGTATTGTCACAATGGTGTTGCAAGCATCATATTTTTTGATTTGATTTGATTTTTATCGATTCCTGTAATCTTGCTGTGTTATTATATGTAAATACAGGACAAGTTAAAAGAAACATTTAAGTTACATAAATGTATAAATATATACATTGTAGTATTCGGCTTTATAAAATACAAATAAGTTACATACTTGCATAAATATACCAGTACACATTTTTAGGTATTCTTTTATGTAAGGCACACACTGTTTGTCGATAGTTTTTTCTCTTATAATATATTTCTATGTAAAGCCATCAGATACAGATCACAATGTGATACATGTATACACTAATTACAGTATGATATCATATTTGTAAATAACTCATAGAAAAGAACCAACCGCTACATCCATCAAATGAACAAAGCCAGGTGAAAGATTTTAACTAGCACTCACAAATTGCTCCACAAAATAACAAAAGCGTTTCTGTAGCACAAATATTTGGCTGTTTATTCTTGAATATGTGAGTATTTCTGAGGGTGTGCTTAGGCAGGAACCTAAGAGCACAGCTGAATTGCTGCAAGCAAAACTTCCATAAAACTTGATGTGATTGCGAAACTCAACAGCATTTGACAAAAGTGCTAGATATGTGCACATCATTTAGGCATCGCTTCCCAGAAAGATTCAGGTGACACTAGCTCCTCCCACGCCTATATCTACATCCATACTCAGCAAACCACTATGAAGTATATGGCAGAGGAAACTTCCATGTGTACCAGTCATTAGCACTTTCTCCTTTTCCTTTCATGTATGGGATGTGGGAAGAATGATTGCTCAAATCCCTCTGCACACACTGTAATTAGTCTAATCTTGTCTTCACAATTTTTAAGGGAGCAATAAATAGGGGGTTGTATAGCCATCCTAGATCCATCACTTGTAATTGGTTCTAGATACTTTCCAAGTACGAGAGGCATTCAATATGTAAGGCATTCCTTTTTTTCTGAAAGCTGGTTGGTTTTGTTCAGAATTTCAATACATATTATTACTCCCCACTCTTTTGGCTACAAAATCCTATTTTTCAACTTAATCTCAATTCAATGTGACTGCCTTACACTACCTTAACTGGGAGGGCCTGCGTGCTCATGTTGTACCACTCTATGGATTGATGTCAGAGCCAACACATCTTGCAACATCAATAACCTCCCCATCATGCATGTACTGCTTTTCAGGGAGTGCATCCTTCACTGGGCCACACATATGCACTTCACGGTCTTCTTCTGTTAAGTAATAATAATAATAATAATAATAATAATAATAATAATAATAAACCCCGTGGAGGCCCGGGAAAAGAATAGGCCTCCGGTATGTTCTGCCAGCCATAAAAGGTGACGAAAACAACAAACCACTAATAGGGCTAACCCCCCTTTTAGTGTGATTAGTTGGTTCAGGACAGAACTAAAGAAGCCTCGGACAAGCGCCGTCATGGTCGGGGACGACGTTTGAACCCTATGCCCGCCCACAATGGTAACGACACTGCTAGCCAACTGGAAAATGATTTAAATCCAAATAGAGGTGTTTTGCAGGATATGCTTCTTGCAACCACCCTAGAAGGAAAACAAAGACAGAGGAAGAGACGGTCAGGTGAAGTTAATCGACACCTCATGTTCTGTTATTACCAAGTAACAAACCTAGGAACCAACACAAATGGATACAGATCACAAGTATACACAACATTTATTATCAGATACCCAGAATTAAAATTTTTAACAGAACAACGACTAACTAGCTGATCAGATCCATGTAATAATCAAAAATAACAGGATACCCCAGTCAGAATTAGAAAACATCAAACAACAAGTACAACAAATACTGGAACAAAATAATGTGCAATCAGAAGAAGAAGAAAATACAGTAATGGACTCAAACAACCCAGAGCAAACAAACAAAGAACAACACGCATCAATTAAACAATCAGAGGAAAACAAAATCTTAAAACAGCCACCAGAACAAGCACAAATAGAACTCAAAGTAACACACAAGTTAGATATAGAAGAAAAATTTCAGCTGACATATATAGAATACAAAGACACAAATTCAGACATTAGACCATTCTTGCATAGACCACCAAATAACCCACAAGTTGAAACAACAATAACAACAGTCAACACAATCATACACAACAAAATAAATGAAAACACAACTATGGAAGAGTTACAACTACTGATTTATATAGGAGCACTCACTACACTAAATATACACACTAGGCAGAGATCAGGACCAACCAACACACAGAAGAAACCCACAAAACCAGCATGGCAACACAGGCTACAGATCAGAATACAAACACTGAGAAAAGACATTGGACAGCTAACACAATTTATAGCAAATGAAATGTCAGAAAAAAAACGAAAAGGGTTAGGTAAAATCTCACAACAAGAAGCGATAGAGCTATTAGATGAAAAGAAGCAGAAATGACAAGCATTGGCCAAACGACTTAGAAGATACAAAAAAAGTGAAAATAGAAGGAAACAAAACCAAACATTTAACACAAACCCAAAGAAATTTTACCAGACAATAGATAACACACACATTAAAATAGACAATCCACCAAACATAACAGACATGGAACACTTCTGGAGCAACATATGGTCAAACCCGGTACAACATAACAGGCATGCATGGTGGATACAAGCAGAAACAGATACATAAAAGATGATACCACAAATGCCTGAAGTGATAATTTTGCAACATGAAGTCACCCAAGCAAATAATTCTACTCACAATTGGAAAGCCCCTGGAAAAGATAAAATAGCAAATTTCTGGCTAAAGAAGTTCACCTCAACACATTCACATCTAACTAAATTATTTAACAGTTACATTGCAGACCCATACACATTCCCTGATACACTTACACATGGAATAACTTATCTGAAACCTAAAGATCAAGAAGACACAGCAAACCCAGCTAAATATCACCCCATAACATGCCTACCAACAATATACAAAATATTAACTTCAGTCATTACACAGAAATTAATGACACATACAACACAGAACAAAATTATAAATGAAGAACAAAAAGGCTGCTGCAAAGGAGCACGATGATGTAAAGAGCAACTGGTAATAGATACAGAGGTGACATATCAGGCTAAAACTAAACAAAGGTCACTGCACTATGCATACATTGATTACCAAAAAGCTTTTGATAGTGTGCCCCACTCATGGTTGCTACAGATATTGGAAATATACAAAGTAGATCCTAAATTGATACAGTTCCTAAACATAGTAATGAAAAATTGGAAAACCACACTTAATATCCAAACAAATTCAAATAATATCACATCACAGCCAATACAGATTAAGCGTGGAATATACCAAGGAGACTCATTAAGTTCTTTCTGGTTCTGTCTTGCTCTGAACCCACTATCCAACATGCTAAATAATACAAATTATGGATATAATATTACTGGAACATACCCACACAAAATCACACATTTGCTATACATGGATGATCTAAAACTACTGGCAGCAACCAATCAACAACTCAACCAATTACTAAAGATAACAGAAGTATTCAACAATGATATAAATATGGCTTTTGGAACAGACGAATGTAAGAAAAATAGCATAGTCAAGGGAAAACACACTAAACAAGAAAATTACATATTGGATAACCACAGCGACTCCATAGAAGCGATGGAAAAACAGATGCCTATAAATATCTAGGATACAGACAAAAAATAGGAATAGATAATACAAATATTAAAGAAGAACTAAAAGAAAAATATAGACAAAGACTAACAAAAATACTGAAAACAGAATTGACAGCAAGAAACAAGACAAAAGCTATAAATACTTATGCTATACCAATATTGACCTACTCATTTGGAGTAGTGAAATGGAGTAACACAGACCTAGAAGCACTCAATACACTTACACGATCACAATGCCACAAATATAGAATACATCACATACATTCAGCAACAGAAAGATTCACATTAAGCAGAAAGGAAGGAGGAAGGGGATTTATAGACATAAAAAACCTACATTATGGACAGGTAGACAATTTAAGAAAATTCTTTATAGAATGAGCAGAAACTAGCAAAATACACAAAGCAATCACTCATATAAATACATCGGCTACACCACTGCAATTTCATAACCACTTCTGCAACCATTTAGATCACATAACATCAACAGATATGAAGAAAGTAAATTGGAAAAAGAAAACACTACATGGCAAGCACCCGTATCATCTAACACAGCCACACATCGATCAAGACGCATCCAACACATGGCTAAGAAAAGGCAATATATACAGTGAGACGGAAGGATTCATGATTGCAATACACAATCAAACAATAAACACCAGATATTACAGCAAGCATATTATTAAAGATCCCAATACCACAACAGATAAATGCAGACTTTGCAGACAACAATTAGAAACAGTAGATCACATCACAAGCGGTTGTACAATACTAGCAAATACAGAATACCCCAGAAGACATGACAATGTAGCAAAAATAATACATCAACAACTTGCCATAAAACATAAACTAATAAAACAACATGTTTCCACATACAAGTACACACCACAAAATGTACTGGAGAATGATGAATACAAATTATACTGGAACAGAACGATTATAACAGATAAAACAACACCACATAACAAACCTGATATCATATTCACCAATAAAAGAAGAAATTAACACAACTAATTGAAATATCCATACCCAACACAACAAATATACAGAAGAAAACAGGAGAAAAAATTGAAAAATACATCCAACTGGCTGAGGAAGTCAAGGACATGTGGCATCAGGATAAAGTTGACATTATACCAATTATACTATCAACTACAGGAGTCATACCACACAATATCCACCAGTACATCAATGCAATACAGCTACATCCAAACTTATATATACAACTACAGAAATCCGTAATTATTGATACATGTTCAATTACCCGAAAGTTCCTAAATGCAATATAACATATACCGTACAGTTAAAAGGAAGTCACACTTGATCAAGGTCCGCGTTACTTTCCATTTTTGACCAGACATAACATCTGAGAAAAGAAAGAAAGGATAATAATGTTAATCTTACAGTCTTGGACATCATCATTTTTTGTACAATTATATCAATATCATGTCATTCCAAGGATGAATATATATATCAAGTAGCACATTGTATATCATTCAACCCAGGGGGCACACACATTTGAGTACCACAAGTGGTGGACAAGTGTGTCAGCACTACCAGCAAGGTGTGCAATTGTGACTCATTGATCACCTCTAGTGAGAGTGTTCGCACATTCCAACACTATAGCAGTTTCAGCTGTGTGCATCTGACCAGCATGCAGGAGATCAGACAGCTTTGTGTGACCTTGTTGGAGTGATGACACATGCTTCACCCAATGACTCACTGTGCTTTTGTTCACTACCAGGTCTCTGTAGACATTCTGCAAGCACCAAGAAATATCTAGTTTTCCTCCAAAAGAAGTCCAGTGACCGCTCTCTGCTTGGAATGCACCTCTGTTACAGAAGCCATTTTGAAGGCTACACATAGTGTCGTCATCTATCCAAACTATAGAAGCTGAAGCAGGAATATTCCATAGTGATCCAAAACAAATTCCACTTTTTTTTTAACTGAAATTGGCCGAGGAAAAAAATGTATCACTTTACTTATTGAACACTCCTCGTAGGTTTTTTTGGGGTAGTTTGTACCTATCTTCAAGCATCTACCAGTTCAGTTCTTTTAGTATGTTTGAGACATTCTCCCATACGTTGAAGAAACCTGTGCTCTTCATTTTATCCATTTATTTTGGACAATTTGTTGTTTTGTGTAAACCAAATTGTAGAAATGGCTTCAAAATCAGGAGAATGCACGTTTATTTTAGGTATGTCCAGCCTTCTGGTGTGTAAAATCAAATGAGTACAGTAACTGTCAGAATAAAACTGAGAAATACAATCAGTTGTTGCCAAAATATAAGAAAATGTACCTGGAAGCAGATAAGCTTCAGTTAGAAAAGAAATTAAATTCATTGTAGATGAAACATAGGAAGAAAACTGAAAAGGATTAAGAGTATAAAAAAATATGAACTTGAGCAGACAAGCTACTGGCGCCAACACTTCAGTGCTCTGATGCTGTGAAGTTTTTGCCAGCAAGAAATCCGTTCTGATTCAAATATAGCCACAATTTCCACTTTAAATACTTATATACTGGTATTCCTTTATTTATCTATCTATAATGTTTAAAGCATTCTGTCATATGTGTACACATTTCCATCATGATTAAGCTCGTAGATTGTGATGCCATATTAGGTCTTAATATGAATTTCCTGTAGCCAAATGATGTAAGGTACATGACAAGTGTTGATGTGCAGGAATAGCCTCTCATAAAATGAGTGCCCTTCTTGTTTAACTTTAGGTGTATCCATTAGCAAACATACATCTAATGTATGAGCGTCCATCCTCAGGAAATTTCAGATAATCAGTGGCTCACTTATCCTCAAGTCAGTGGTAAATTTGCCTGGATTCATCTTCCTCTCTTCTGATACCACTCCAACCTTGTATGCTTTTTCTTTTCTTTCCATGAGACTTCAGAAATCTTTAGAACAGTGCACAAGTTGTATTTGCTACTTTTTCATACTGACTGCTGTGTTATTGGAATTCATTATTTCTATATTTTATAGCACAAACCTTGTTTAAAAAAAGTGTAATAATTTTATCTTTGATTTTCATTTTGTTGTGGTTAAAGTCTAATTCGTCTTTGTGGCACTTCTTCCAAAACCATACAGTCTTTTTTTATTTTTAGGATTGAAATTTACATGTGAGCACATGAGTAATGACATTCAGTTTTACATGTGAAACTCACTATATCCTTTACAGCCCGCTCTTTGCAATAGCATGTAGCTTCCAAATTCACAGTTTCCTTTGACTTGCAAAACAGAGTGCTGAATGTTTCCATGTGGGCTGTAATTATCATATGGCAGTATACTTGGTAGATATGCTAGTGTATTAATGCAGAGCTGATTTGTACCGAAAAAAAAAATTACTTTCAGTTTTGGCAAATGTGTTGCTGTGAATGCAAGAAAATTGTATAGAAGTATTTTCATATGACATGGGTTAGGAACAGGACAAAGACAGTAAAGGTCAAACAAGTGAGAAAGGCAGAATGTTGATTTTTATTATTAAGTATCGCTTACATAATTCAGGTTACCTTCCATTCGGAAAGTGGATACACTCAGTGACTGTATGTGACATAAATTATAGAGTGCAGCAATCAGGTATCCTTTTTAGATTTGATTATGCAAATCCAAATTTCAGCTAGTAGCTAGCCATTATCAATGAATTCAAGTCCCTGTTGTTCGGGCATCAGTCACAGTTCTTTAAATACTCAAAATCCCCACTTCATCGCTACCTCGGAGATGCTGTTACCTATCACTCTTTTGTTGAGTATAACATCATGTTCAAACTCACTTATATCTTGATAACCTGTCATTGTAGCAGCAGTAATCAATCTAACAACAGTGCCAGACATTAGTTGTCCTGTATAGGCATTGCCAACCGCAGTGCCATCTTCTGCCTATTTACATGTCTCTGAATTTGAATATGCATGCCTATACCAGTTTCTTTAGTGCTTCAGTGTGCAACTTCATGAAAATAACCATAAAATAACTGACTACACAGTAGTGGCTAGTACATTTAACAATTACATTTCAGCCACACATTCTGAGGCAGCTTGTCACGGTCGGTGCGGCTCCCCCTGTCAGAGGTTCGAGTCCTCCCTTGGGCATGGGTGTGTGTGTTGTCTTTAACGTAAGTTAGTTTAAGTTAAATAAAGTAGTGCATAAGCTTAGGGACTGATGGTCTCAGCGGTTTGGTCCCATAAGCCATTACCACAAATACCCAAATTTACATTTGAAATATAGCATAACACCTGACTATCAAACATCACAACTCACAACCAGACAGCAATATACTACATTCAGATTCAAAAATTTATACAGGAACTCTGTTCATGACTTCTGCAACATCTGAGGATTTATCTGTGATTATAGAAAGATTACCCAATAAATATTCAGTAGTGCTGATGAAATACCAGATACTGTCATTAAAGCTAGTGTAATGTTTGTCATAGAACCATTAACAGATATTTTCAATTCATCTTTCATGAGTGGTATATTCCCAAAAAAACAGAAAATGACAGAAGTAAAACCACTGTATGTGAAAGTAGACAAATGTGAGACTGCAAACTATAGGCTTGTATCATTATTGTCAGGCTTTGACAGAATTCTTGGGAAACTGTTTCTTAGGAGAATAACAGGCTTCCTAAATAAAGAAATGATAATAAGAGATTCACAACATGGATTTAGAACTGGCAGATCAACACAGTCAGCTATTTTTACCTTCATAGATGTAATTCTAAGTGCAGTAGGTAATACACAACATGTTTCTCCCATATACCTCAACCTGAGTAAAGTTTTTGGTGTAACTGGTCATGACATTCCATTTCAAAAGCAAAGTAATTGTGGAATAAGAGCCTTACCAAACAAGTCAGTCCACTCTTACCTCCATGATCATCAGCAGACCACTCAAATAAAATATAAAAATATGAAAACAAAGAACATTTCTAATTTGTATAATAACTCTTGAAAAAACAATCCATATGAAGTCCCTCAAGGATCAATTCTTGGGTCCACTCTTTTCATTCTCCATGTTATTGACCTATCAAAAAAATCAACTAAAGGAACAACAGTACTTTCTGCAGATGACGCAAATACCCTAATTAAATTATGCAATAAAAACAGCCTACAAAAGCAGCTGCAGATGTAATACAAAATTTAACACATTGGCTCAGAAAAAGAAGTTGATAATAAATTCTGAAAAAGCAATGATGGTCCATTTCCATACATCACAGGGACTTAACATACAACACTAATTTTTAACATGATGGAGAAACTGTCTCATCTGAGAGTACGACGTAATATTTAAGTATGTATATTCAGCACAACCTGAAGTGGAAGACACACCTGAATAATGTAAACAAAAAGTTAAATAGGCTTATATATAATGTAAGAATCCCCTCACAAAATACAAGCCATGCATCAGTGGTCAGAATGCACCATGGCAGTACTCATTCACTGTATGGAATTATCTTTTGGAAGTACTCAATAAGCAGCAGAAAAAATTAGGCCAATATACTGCTCCTTCCTTGTTCATATATCTATGGAGTACTAATATTCTTAAAGGAAGCATCTTAAAACAAGAAGATGTATTCAAGCATAATTGTGATTTCTGCACTCAGGAGTACCTGCATGTCAATACAGTAAGTATAAATATTTGTGAGGAATGATTGTCTTATATTGTTGTTATGTTTTATAACCACATGCCATCCTATCTGAAACATACATACAATTTACGTAAGTTTAAAGTGAAACTGAAAGAATACGTGCTTGACCACTGCTTCTATTCTTTTTCTGAGTTTTTGGTGTGCCAAGAAAATATAATGTAATTGGTCACATATTCTTAGTCATACTATGATTTCAATCATCTTATTGTTTTGATAATTATCATACCAATATTCAATATGCGTTGAATGATTTTTCAGAATCACAGTATGTATAAACTTGTATGTGCTATGTCAAACCTGACTTGCCCTATATTGTTTGTACAAACTATGTACTAAATCATGATTTACTGGACAAATTAAGAAGTACAAATTCAAACACATTTAATCAAAATAAAGGACCTGTTCACAGGCTGATCATACCTGCAGCCAACAACAAATCAGGCCTTGTTCTTGAGTCTAATGACAATCCACAATATATTGAGGGAGATGAGATGGAAATGGAGAGGCCCTCCACTAAGGGCAAAAAATAGCAGAAATATTAAATTTCCTGACAGTAGATGGAAACAAATGGAGAAAAGCAGCCATCCTGTCATTTACCCTAAGGTGACAAAAGTCAGGGGATAGCAATATACACATATAAAGATGGCAGTAGTATCACACACACAAGGTAAAAAGGGCAAACCATTGGTATAACTATCATTTGTACTCACGTGATTCATGTGAAAAGGTTTCCAATGTGATTATGACCTCACAACTGGAATTAACAGGCTTTGAACATGGAATGTTAGTCGAGGCTTGATGCAAGGGATGTGCCATTTCAGGAATCGTTAGAGAATTCAGTATTCTGAGGTCCACAGTGTCAAGAGTGTGCTGTGAATACCAAATTTCAGGCGTTACCTCTTACCGCATACAACACAGTGTCTGATGGCCTTCACTAATGACCAAGAGCAGTGATGTTTACATAGAGTTGTTAGTGTTAACAGACAAGCAACAACATGTGAAATAAGCACAGAAATCAAGGTGAAATGTATGATGAATGTGTCTGTTAGGATATTGTGTGAAATTTGGCATTAATGGGCTGTGGCAATAGGTGACCAATGTATGTACCTTTGCTCACAGCATGACATCACATGCAGCACCTCTCCTGGGCTCATGAACATATCTGTTGGACAACAGATGACTGAAAAAACCATGGCCTGGTCAGACGAGTCCCAATTCCAGATGGTAAGAGCTGATGGTACGGTTTAAGTGAATTGCAGGCCCCATGAAGTCATGGACCATAGTTGTCAACAAGCCACTGTGCAAACTGGTGGTGGCTCCATAATGGTGTGGGCCATGTTTACATGGAATAGACTGGATCCTCTGGTCCAACAGACCTGATCATTGACTGTTAATGGATACATTAAGCTACTTGTAGACTATTTGCAGCCATTCATGGGCTTCATGCTCCCCAACAATGATGGAATTTTTATGAGTGACAATGGACCATTTCACTGGGCTGTAATTGTTCATGATTGGGTGAAGAACTTAAGCAAATGATTTGGCCACCCAGATCCCCAGATATGAATCCCATCAGGTGTTTATGGGACATGACTGACAGGTCAGTTTGTGCACAAAATTCTGCCCCAGCAACACTTTTGCAATTATGAGTGGCTATAGAGGCAGCATGGCTCGATATTTCTGAAGGGGACCTCCAGCAACTTGTTGAGTCCATGCCATGTCAAGTTGCTGCACTATGCTGGGCAAAAGGTGGTCCAAGACAATATTAAGAAGTATCCCATTACTTTGCCATCCCAGTGGCCATGCTCAAATAACCATTATCTGCAGAGCTGTGTTCATAGTCATAGTGCTAACAAGTTAAATACAGATAGTTCTGAATGCACATTTCAGTTTTTAATCACGTAAATTATTATTACTGTAATTCTTGCTAAAGCGATTTCCTAAGCATTAAAGTAGGCAAATTATTATTATTATTATTATTATTATTGTTGTTATTATTGTATCAAAACATTTATATATGTTATTGTTGGTATTACTAATACTAGGGAAATTTTGGTTAGATGTGAGAGTGAAAGCAAACTATATTCAGGAGAGGGAGGGGGAGGAGAAATTAAGAAATTCCCACAAAACTTAACCCTTTATCTGCACCAGGGCTCATATCGAACATGTTTACATCTTCATCTACCTTGCAGACAACTGTGAAGTATATTCCAGTGGGTACCACTCACTGAATCATATGTTAAGGTTGCTCCATGTTTCTTTTGTACATTGGGTGCAGGGAAAATAACTGCTTCTACAGTTCTGTGCACACCATAGTTAGTCTTTGTGGTGGTCTCTATGGAACCTAGAATCCTCACTTACAGTTTGTTCTTGAAATTTTGTACATAGACTGTCACGAGAAAACTGGCATCAAGTCTTCAAGCATATGGCAGTTCAGATATTTCTTCAGCGTCTCCCTTACATTCACCTGTGGCTGAAACAAATCTCTGATCATTTGTGCTTCTCTTCTTGATATACATTTAATATTCCCTTTTTATCCTATTTAGTGTGATTCTCAATGCTTGAACAGTAATTCTAGGACTGATTGCATGAGTGTTGTATGTAAACAATTTATCGGACATTGTGCATTCAGTCTTGTTCGTAGGCAAAAATACTGTACAATGTGTTCTACAAAATTTGAATCCTTATTCCATAAAAATGAACCAAAACTGAATGTCACAAAGACCCAGATAATGTAATTTTTCTCTAAATCATCAGCAATGTGACCTGTAAAAATAGCTCGTAATAATTAGTTGTTATTTCAAATCCATAATTCAGTATGGGATAATTTTCTGCAGAAATTCTACAAAGAGCACAAGGCTATTAATTCTAAATCATTATAAATGTATGTGCTGCCCATAAAAATGAGTCATGTCTCCCATTATTTCATGTTTCCCATTATTCAAGCAATTAAAAATACTAACTGCTGCTAGCTGTAGCACTCTCACTTCCCGAGCACGGGGTCCGAGGTTCGATTCCTGGCGGAGTCAGGGATTTTCACCTGCCCCAAGATGACTGGGTGTTGTTGTTGTGTCGACTTCATCATCATGCATCCAGATTACAGTCAGAGGAAGACAATGACAAACCATCTCCATTAGGACCTTGCATAGTATGGCGGTGCGGGTCTTCCATATCATTCCCCACACTCTGCCAAGAAGCATGGGACTTCATTTCTATTTTTCCTACAATTCTTTCATTGTACATTTTTGAAAATTTTGATTTTTATATGCAGTAAGTAAGATGAGCTTGAAAAACAAACCCCACTTTAATAATGGCTGCAGTACTTATCACAAGGAGAACTTCAGATCCCATAACGTCACTTACAGCTTTACACTCAGACACCACGGTACATGGGGCCAAAAATATAACAAACTGCAAGGCAGGAACATTTTGAACATGGACCTTGGCTCTTTAAAAAGATTACTCCATAACAGTGTATCAGAAAAATGTCACTGTACCATCGAAGCATTCATGGAAAACAATTTGAAACTTTCAATAACAGAAGTATGTAGACTATTAATCTGTAAACTGCTAGTATATAATAAATATTGTAGTGTTACATGTATTTCTATTAGATGCACTTGCATAACTTTTAATTTATAATGCATGTTTCAAAAAGCAATGTAAAAAGATCTTTTGTAAATAATTACATTCTTTTCAAACTTGATGCGTCTCCAGTACAGCAGATCACATAATCTGTACAAGGTACATAATGGGGCTAATAAATCAAATTTCACATTGTTCTGTATGTAGTCTCATTTGTTGATTGAGTTTATTTTCCCATCATCCTACCAACAAAGCAAAGTTTGCCACCTGCTTCACCTACAACTGAGCTTACCTGGTTATTCAATAATCACAGTGTGAATTTACCATTTCCAATGGTGATTAATTGATACTATAATCATAGGATACTATGTTTTTGCATTTAGTGATGTGTGCAGGTTTAAAATTTTAAACATAAGAAAGAAGTTACCAATCTGTGTTCACTTTCAAATCTTATAATCTGACTGAATTTTAATGAATTTTTAGACAGTACTCGATAGTGGGTAACTACATCATCTGCAAAAAGTCTGAGGTTACTGTTAAAATTGTGTGACACCTAATTAATATACAACATGAACAGCAGGGGTCCCAACACACTTCGCTGGGGCACACTTGAAACTACTTATTCATTGGTCGATTTCTCTCCATTTGAGATCACGAATGGCATCCTCCCTACTAATAAATCCTCAATCAGCTCACAAATTTCATTTTATAGACCAAATGATCATATTTTCATTAATAAGTGTTCTCATTGTGATGAATCAAATACTTTTTGTAAGTCAAGAAATGTAGCATCTATCTGACTGCCTTGATTCATAACTTTCAAGATGTCATGTGAGAGACTTCTGAGTTGGGTTTTACATGAGTGGTGTTTTCATAAACCATATTGGGTGGTATGTAGGAAGTCATTTTGTTTGAAGTAATTCACTACATTTGGGCTCAGGGTATGTTCTAGGATTCTGCAACAGGGGGATGTCAGTTATTTGGGTCATAGTTTTCTGCTACTCTCGTTGTAGATGACTGCGACATATGATTTCTTCCAACTGCTCACCACAGGGTTTTTTTTCTGTATAGAATCTGATGCTCTGGAGCCTTGATCAGTTTTAGTGAGTGTAAATGTTTCTCAGTGCTACTAACACTAATATCTGTATAACTCACCACTGCAGTGGTGCAAGAATTAAGCTGGGACAACATTCCAATGTCCTTCTTTGTAAGGGAACATTTAAAACAAAAGGGTTAAGAACTTCTGGTTTCCCTTTGTTACCTTTAGTTTGAGTTCCTGTGTCTTCCATGAGTGTCTGGAAACAGATTTTGCTGCCACCAACAACCTTTACGTATGACCAGAATTTCTTTTGGTGTTGTGAGATCTTTCAATAATATTTTGCTGTGCAAGTCACTGCAGGCTTCATTAATTACCCCTTCTGCATTTCATTCAGCATCTTGCAATCTGGAGCCCTATACTTCATTTTGTGCATATTTATTGTGGATTAGTGACTATTTATTTTGAAGTTAATTTGCACAGACTGCAAGCCAGGAGGTTCCCTCCCATGATTAAGTGTTCTACTGTTTGTGTATCTATACATTGCATGATCAATTCTTCTTATAAACTAGAGGCTCAGTGGATACACATCCAGCTTGAAATTTCATGAGGTTTATATTATTTTGTAAATATGCACAGATGAAGGGGCTCCTTCTACTTCTTTTAATCTCTATTACTGTTGGGAAGCACTTCATTTATATTGGGTGATCAAGTCCCAAAACTTTTTCATATTATAAGATAAATGTTATCTTGCAGTCCTAACTTTGAACTCACCTGCATATAACTTGTGCAAAATATTTAATCTCTACTTTTTTGAGTTATTTCTAACCATTTATACTTACAAGCCTACAGATAAAATATTGTGTTTTACAGGACAACGTTTGCGACATGATGAAGCTCCCCTACGAGGTCCACCAACAGAATATGACAAGCTAGTTGAGGATTTCTATGCAAAACTTCAGGCTCACCGTAAAGAGGCCAAGCATAAGTTGGATGAGCGCCAGCAATCTGGAGCAAAAAGACTGGTTTCACGGTTTCCTGGCTGGAATGAAATGACAATCACCAACCTACACAACATGTTCCTTCTCTTTGACAGCAGTAATCTTGGAATGCTCAACTTTGATGACTTGTAATGAACAGAATAGTAAATATGATCAATACAGCTTTTGTTCTTAGAATATCTGTGTCCATTTTAGCCATTTCTGTGTCAGCTGTGCCATTCTGGGATGCCTTGGTGACGAAAGTCCCTACGATGTACGTAAACTTCATCATGATACAGCAGACAAAGACATGGATGGTTGTATCAGTTATGAAGAGTTCCTTTCGGTATGTACACTCATCACGCAAAGCTTTAGACTCATTCTGTAGCACAGGTTCTAGCATTGAGAGCTGTAACTCTTGTCCAGTAAACCACATACGTATTTCACTCTCCATCCTCTTCTCCTTTAGCTTAATACATCTTTATCATGAAGATCATTAAACAGAGAACATTAGTTCTTAGTACATGAGCTTTTGGGAAGTAACTGTCACTGATCTTACAGAAAAAATTCCTTAGGTATATCTGGCACACTCAGAGTTCAGTAATCATCAATGCTGGCAATCATTTAGCACTGTAAACTTAGGACTTCCCACCATGTTTGGATGGACAGTGGAGCATCATATGTGTTGAAGAGCAGGTATATTGATAGAACCATTTGGATCTTGAAGATAATACAAACCTCTAAAAAAATTTATAACATGTCAACCTCAACGTTTTTGCACACTAATGGGATAACTGACTGTTGAGACATAGCACTTATTAACAGGTAATTCAGTTACACCTGCTGCACCATAGTTGTATTAGCCTTTACCTTTATCAATGATTATTTTGCCTAGCTGTCCATGGGAACTCTTAGACAATCATAAGATACAAAATAGTGTATTCCTGCCAAAGAGAGAAAAAAAAAAGGATGATCAGAATTTGACATCCTATCAATGACGGGAACAAACCACAAAGTCAGATCAGGAAAAATGGAATTGGCTGTGCTCTTTCAAAGGAACCAAACTGTCATTTACCTTAAGTGATTCAAGGAAGTCAAAAGAAATCTAAATTTGGATGGCAGGGCAGGTACTTGAACCACCATCCTTTCCAATACATGTCCAATATCTGACAATAGTGCTATCTTTATTGGTAAAGACAGCAAGAGCTGACCAAGAAAACTACATCTTAAATATAAAGGCACTTGAGGTCTATGCTACCATATGTGACATAGTATTGAATTATAATAAAAGTGGACATATTCTAAACATCAAAAAATCCACTTAAAATGGTGTGTAAGGTACAACTGACAAACTTGAAGATGGCAGCAAAGCCTGTCAAAACCAGTTGCTTTAAATAAAGCAATATTTATGTGATGTAGGCTGTTGAATGTTTTTGGTAAGTAAAAGAGATCACTCCTACGGTCTTCTCAAAATGAGAAAATTCAGTCTGTAAAATTAAACATGTTCTTACAACAATTAAAGAATACCTGCACCATTTATACAAATTAGTGCTTTGAAACTTAAATTAAGTGGATGGAAGCTAGCCTGGAGATCTAAACTGACTCAGGACCAAGGGAAATTAGTTTCCAAAATCAAATTACTTTTAAGTTTATTGAATTTTGCTGTTAATTTCTGTCAGGTTCATTTCTCTATTCAACCAGACTAATAATCCACAGGCACATTTTCACAATCACGTGAAATCATTAGTACAAAAAACATTAATGACAAATTCACATTATATGGGAGGTAAGCAAATAAACATCCTGAAAACAAATTTGCAACTGTATGAACCTTAAGAACTGTTGAATAACTATTTCATTCTGTATTTTCAAATATGTTTTTTAAATGTTTAATATTACCATTATATTTCTGAAAATTTTGGATAACTGTAACCAGAGTGCCATAATGTTTATACAAATCCTTAAAAAGTTGCCTTCAGTCATGTAAATGTTCTTTCACAGCAAATTTTAGCTCTCTTACACAATAGTAGCTTAACATTTACCACTATGTGTTGTCTAAGTTATTGATTTACCTATTTCTTCATGATGTTACTTACAATCTGTTAATGGATGAAGTCCTTTTACCAAAAATTACTACCACAAAGATGGGATCCACAGTGGTAGATAATACTTCTTACATTCTTCATTACTAATCTCATTATTACTTTACATACCTTATCACCTTCTATACTTCACATACCTCATTATTCCATTATTTACTTCTACATTAGACCATTATTAACACTTGAGCAAACAGGCTTTTTTTTCATAACATGAGCAGGCGTGCAGTGCACTTTGGACACATGTAAAGAATAGATGTCTTTATGTTACCAAGGTAAATATATATTAACAAAATTGCAGTTTAATCTTAGTTTAATTAAACAACAATAAAATAAATTAACATTATATGACGTAAACTACTGTTTAATTGAACAATAGTAAAATAATCCTTTCACTGTATCATTCTGTTGCTACACACAAATGTTACCCCCAGCAATAACCGACTTGGAGCATTAAGTAGCACTGTTGCATCAGTTACCTGCCAATTGCTTATTTGATTAATAATTATCTCATAAGTGCCTCATTGTGGAATTGTGCTGATAGCTCCGAATCTGGGTCATTTTGTTGGATGGATGTTAATTTTTTTTTCTCACCTAGCTTGCTGTTTATTTAATATCACTACTGCTCACTTGTTAGGTGAGGCAAAAATGAAAGAATAGCTATGGGCTTGCAGTTGTAAAACAACAATGGAACAGTACAAAACAATCTTACTTGTGATTGGTATACTTTAAGCACAGGCATGCCCACTCGAGAGTTAAACTTCACATTCCCTGCTTTGTCTTAACTCGCAAATACTGAGTAAAAATAAAAAATAAAATAAAAAGTATAGCTGCTACTGATAAGCCTAACTCTTATTTGAACAACAGATAATACACAAGTTAATCAAAGCATTATTTCACACTATTTAACATACTTTTCTTTTCTCCAACCTGAGGAGCTACACTGTGACACATTTTACTCAAAACACACATTAGTGCAGGCAACTGTAATTAATTCACATGTAACTTCTTACATAAATGTCACTGAGTTCAGTTTTGAAATCTTTCCCTCTGCTTTTGCTACACAAATTTCTAGTGCTTTCTGTGTGATTTTCCATTAACATTTTCAAATTAATTACACAGTCTTCCATATTTTTGCTTACCTCAAATTTTATGTTATTTATATCAAAAAGAGATTCATTATTTTGAACAAAATTTTGTCTTTATTACTACACCTCCAAAAGTAAAATAAAATATTTTTCCTCTTTAACTCCATTGAAATATTCTTTACTTTCATCTTCTTGAACATTGTTAGTAATTACTGAAATAGAAATTTTAATTGGAGCTAAACTGAGGATAGTAGAAAACAGTTACATTACTCTTACAGTCTGGAAAAACATAGTGAAACAAAAGATGAGGAATGGATTCACCCAGTTGAGGAAGCACTGTTTGCCAGACACTGTATTCACTAGAGATCAGTGAGATTTCTACTTATTTATTTTATACACTCCAGACAGAGTTCCAACCCTGTTTACAAAATTCATTTCCCCTAACTTCAGAAATGATTCACCGTCTTTGTGCTTCACTTTGAAACGTTTTGTAAGAGCAACATATGGTTTTAACTCAATAATCTCTCTCAAAGCATAAAATTCATTAGATTCCAAATAAACCAGCTCATGTGCATCGTTGCGGTCAATCCTGATAACTTAAATGGACCATAACATACATATAGAAATTTACATAACTCCCCATTCACTTACTACATTTTTCTTTGACTTGCCTACGATTGAATTTCCTAATTTGTGGTTAGTTGGCTTCCCTTTACTGTCATGCTTTCCTTTTCAGGAGATCTCACCATGGAGTATTGCTCAAATGTGTGGGATCTGTACTGAGTAGGACCTGAAGGAGATACTGAACATATACAGTGAAGGGTGGCATGATTGGTCACACGTTTGTTTGGTCAATAAGAGAGTGTCACAAAGAAAGAAACTGAACTGGCAGATGCTTGAAGATAGATGTAAACTGTCCAAAGAACGCTTACTTATAAAGTTTCAAAAACTGGCTTTAAATGATGACTCTAAGAATAGACTACAGCCTCCTATTTATCGCTCCCATATGGATAGAGAGAACAAAATCAGATTAATTGTGGCAAACAGGTAGGAAATACTCATTTTTTGTGCACTATGTACTTGAATGGAATGGATAAAAATTAGTAATGGTACATGCCATGCACATAACAGTGGTTTGCAGAGTATAGATGTAGATGAAGATTCTAATTTTTTCCTCTATATATTTCACATAAAATCAGAAATTCTCTTTCTTCCTCAGTAATAATAGTAGGCTTTTCTACAAACATCAATTCACAAGGAGCAAAACCAGAACATTCATTCTGTAAGTTGTGGTTAGTTGGCTTCCCTTTACTGTCATGCTTTCCTTTTCAGGAGATCTCACCATTATGTTTTCAAAGTTTTGTATGTAATTTTCTCAGGCTGTGAGTTTCTTTCTACAACAGATATGACACAACCAGTCAATTTTTTTTCAGTACTCTCTGACTCATACTTCTTCATGGTAGTAGACTGAAATACTTATATGTTTAATTTTATACATCCTCCTACATTGCATAAACCTTGCTAAAATCAACTGGGGTCCACTATCTGAATGCTCAGGACCCCTACCTTGTGAAAATAGTCTTATTCTAATCTTTCCACAACAATTCCTGTGTTTTGCCCATTTTGTTGGATATAATTTTACATGTTTAGAGAAGGTAACCAATATAACAAATATAATTTTTCAACCCCTCCAGTAGAAGTAGATAATGATGCTAATAATTCATCTGTAACAAATTCCTTCAACGTATTGAGAATAACAGAGTGCATTAAATTTTTTTGATGAGACTGTGTTTGTTTTCAATCTCATTTGTGATATCCAGACAGACTGTCCTTGACTCTTCTCTATAAATTATTAAATCTAATTGTTTGCTGTGATTTTGCTATCATTTTCTAATTATATAATGACCATAACTATGTAATCAATGAATTTTTCAACATGCTGTTCAGGGACACACAATTTCCTTTCCTGAATATTTAAAGATATCTTTGAAAAAATATCTGAGTTGTAATATTGTTTAATTTCTCTAAAATTTTCATCCTCATTCTGTTCCCTGCACATGTGTTTACAAATTTTACAAATCAATTTTTTGTCTTTTATCACCATCCCTATTTGGATTCTGATCATTCCCTTTCCTCTTTCCCATAGACTTTCTTGACAAAGTATCTGCTATTCATTATATTGTCTTTACCCTGTGGCGTCAATAGTTCGTATCGATCATGAAACTTAATATCTGTGAACTCTCGAGCTTCCATCTTAACTTTACTTTAGTCAGTTCTTTGTTATACTTCATTCTGTGTGGACACAGTGTCAAGTTTAAATATATATGAGCTACGGCATATATGGGAATTAAGTTTTCTATATCCTGTTTACCAATCCCATTCCCATAGTGGTGCCCCCACAGTTCATACGTGTTTTGCATCTTCCACGCCAGTGTTTATGCAACAGGTTATATGCACTACACAATTACCATGCCAAACAATTCCTTGTTTGAAGATGTGGAAGCACAACTCCTCTCACTGAGTTTCATTGTTTCTTCACCAATGGCGTATTCATCATTTACGCACAGTGATTCGCATTCTCAACCAACACCGTGTGCTAACCTCATTAGTTTCCAAGAGTCGAAAACTATGACATTAGAATGAACAATGGGCTCAGGCTTCATGTTACTGTATTATGCCCATCTGACAGTGAAATGTGAACTGAACAATATTTCAGATTGTGTCTCTTCAAATTGAGTGTTTCAAGAACAATGTGATCTCCATTCGAACATGTGTTTAGCCACCCACCAGCATGCTACACCAGTTACTGTCAGGTCGTGTGCAATGCCGCCATTACTACAAACCATACCGGATCCATTCCACACACGTGGTGTTCCAGTTGTGTCTGTTTCGCCTAACATGGACTCCTTACCTCACCTCAGTGGCCCACCACATGCACTACAGGCATGTTATACATCAGATAGTTTCCACACGGGTGATGTTCTCAAGTTCTCAACCCCCACCCCCCACTTGCAGGGGGCTCCGTTTCCGATCACTCAACCGCCTGCCGCTCCCACAGCACTGCCTGTGTCTGCGGCGCCGGTCTCTCACCCTGTTCTGGAAGCGGGTCATTTCCATCCAGCACTTGTCACTCACGGTCCAATTTCCAGGCCCCCCTCATGTGCCATCCATCCGCCCATTTTCACGGTACTGTCTGTGCCTGCCATGCTGTGTTTTCATGACACACAGTCAACTATGCCAGCTGCCGCTACTATGGATTCGCTCACCTGGTTTAAATCTGGACCTACCATGCCGGCCTCTGACTTAACCTCAGTTCAGCCGCTACCCCAGGAGACACCAAATCCGCCATCATCACCGCCTCCTGACCACCTGCCGAAGATACCGCTTTTATATGAGGACAACCTGGCATCGTAGTTCACACTCGTCAAGTGTCTGTTCGAGTTACATCTGACAACAACTCAAAGTTTCTCTGCCTCGTCACACACCTCCACAACCACTCAGATTTTATTTGTGACCTACTCCTCTTGCTGCCACCTGCACCAAAATATGAGTTTGCAAAGAAGAATATAATGGAACGACTTGCCTGCTTGCCTCACAACTCTGGCGCCGCCTTCGATTGGTCATGTACAAGCATACCATGCCTAATGCCACACTATGGGCTGTGTGGTCTGCCAAACTACCTACTGATCTACAGATCCATCTGTTACCACACTCGTTCGAGTCCATCGGCACCCGCCTATGCATCACTGACCAGTTGTTTTAGCTGCTGCGGCTACATCAGCTGGTTCATTCCACACGGTTCATCAGCACAGCCACCCCCACGTACCAACCTTCAGCTGGCAGATGCAGGGCTTGCTTCGCCGTCACCTTGTCTACTTCTCCTGTCCGAGCACTCAAGGATTGCCCACACACTTTACATACCGGTCTATTTACCGGAACAAATCAAAGAGGACAAGCTGCCCCTGCTGTCTCAGTCTTCACCTCCTACTCACCCTGCTCACCCTTTCTGCTGGTACCACAAAGTGTTCAGTGACGATGCCAAGAAGTGCAAGTTGCCATGCCAATGCCCAAAGCCGACTGCAGGAACTAAGAGACACCGAGTCCTGCAGGGAACCTAACAGGCATCCTCTTACATTACACTCCGTTCACTCATCTGCTCGGTTGAGTGGTTGTCTCTATGAGCCTGACATTGCATCAGGTCTAGTTTTTCTGGTTGACACTAGTGCTGACGTGTCAATCATACCTACTTCGATGGCTCCACCCGCTTATTCACAGATGAAGTCACTTCTACAAGCTGTCAACGCATCAACATTACCTACCTCAGGTTCAGTAAAAATTATGGTGACCCCATCTCCTTCTCTATGTTTTCAGCAAGGTCCGAGCAGGCACACGGGGGGAGGGGTTTATTAGTTATTGGGAGCTCCAACATTAGGCGGGTGATGGAGCCCCTTAGGGAAATAGCGGGAAGGTCGGGGAAGAAGGCCAGTGTTCACTCTGTCTGCTTGCCGGGGGGCCTCATCCGAGATGTGGAGGAGGCCCTACCGGCGGCGATAGAGAGCACTGGGTGCACCCGACTGCAAATTGTTGCTCATGTCGGCACCAATGACTCCTGCCGCCTGGGTTCAGAGGTCATCCTCAGTTCGTACAGGCGGTTGGCGGAATTGGTGAAGGCGAAAAGCCTCGCTCACGGGGTGGAATCAGAGCTAACAATTTGTAGTATCGTTCCCAGAACCGATCGCGGTCCTCTGGTTTGGAGCCGAGTGGAAGGCTTAAACCAGAGGCTCAGACGATTCTGCGGAGATCTGGGGTGCAAATTTCTCGACCTCCGCTATCGGGTGGAGAGATGTAGGGTCCCCCTGAATAGGTCAGGCGTGCACTACACGCTGGAAGCGGCTAGAAGGGTAGCGGAGTACGTGTGGAGTGCACATGGGGGTTTTTTAGGTTAGAGAATCCCCTCCCTAGGCCCGACAAGACGCCTCCTGAGACGCGGCAAGGTAGGAGTAGGCAAAATGCAACAGGGAATAACAATGTTAATGTGCTAATAGTAAACTGCAGGAGCGTCTATAGAAAGGTCCCAGAACTGCTCTCATTAATAAACGGTCACAATGCCCATATAGTACTAGCGACAGAAAGTTGGCTGAAACCAGACGTAAACAGTAATGAAATCCTAAACTCAGATTGGAATGTATACCGTAGATACAGGCTGAACACTGAAGGGGGAGGCGTGTTTATAGCGATAAGAAGTGCAATAGTATCGAAGGAAATTGACGGAGATCCGAAATGTGAAATGATTTGGGTGAAGGTCACGGTTAAAGCAGGCTCAGACATGGTAATTGGATGTCTCTATAGGCCCCCTGGCTCAACAGCTGTTGTGGCTGAGCACCTGAAGGATAATTTGGAAAATATTTCGAGTAGATTTCCCCACCATGTTATAGTTCTGGGTGGAGATTTCAATTTGCCAGATATAGACTGGGAGACTCAAACATTCATAACGGGTGGCAGGGACAAAGAATCCTGTGAAATTTTTTTAAGTGCTTTATCTGAAAACTACCTTGAGCAGTTAAACAGAGAACCGACTCGTGGGGATAACATATTAGACCTTCTGGTGACAAACAGACCCGAACTATTTGAAAAAGTTAATGCAGAACAGGGAATCAGCGATCATAAAGCGGTTACAGCATCGATGATTTCAGCCGTAAATAGGAATATTAAAAAGGGTAGGAAGATTTTTCTGTTTAGAAAAAGTGACAAAAAGCAGATTTCAGAGTACCTGTTGGCTCAACACAAAAGTTTTGTCTCAAGTACAGATAGTGTTGAGGATCAGTGGACAAAGTTCAAAACCGTCGTACATTATGCATTAGATGAGTATGTGCCAAGCAAGATCGTAAGAGATGGAAAAGAGCCACCGTGGTACAACAACCGAGTTAGAAAACTGCTGCGGAAGCAAAGAGAACTTCACAGCAAACATAAAAATAGCCAAAGCCTTGCAGACAAACAAAAATTACGCGAAGCGAAATGTAGTGTGAGGAGGGCTATGCGAGAGGCGTTCAATGAATTCGAAAGTAAAGTTCTATGTACTGACTTGGCAGAAAATCCTAAGAAATTTTGGTCTTATGTCAAAGCGGTAGGTGGATCAAAACAAAATGTCCAGACACTCTGTGACCAAAATGGTATTGAAACAGAGGATGACAGACTAAAGGCCGAAATACTAAATGTCTTTTTCCAAAGCTGTTTCACAGAGGAAGATTGCACTGTAGTTCCTTCTCTAGATTGTCGCACAGATGACAAAATGGTAGATATCAAAATAGACGACAGAGGGATAGAGAAACAATTAAAATCGCTCAAAAGAGGAAAGACCTCTGGACCTGATGGAATACCAGTTCAATTTTACACAGAGTACGCGAAGGAACTTGCCCCTCTTCTTGCAGCGGTGTACCGTAGGTCTCTAGAAGAGCGTAGTGTTCCAAAGGATTGGAAAAGGGCACAGGTCATCCCCGTTTTCAAGAAGGGACGTCGAACAGATGTGCAGAACTATAGACCTATATCTTTAACGTCGATCAGTTGCAGAATTTTGGAACACGTATTGTGTTCGAGTATAATGACTTTTCTGGAGACTATAAATCTACTCTGTAGGAATCAGCATGGGTTTTGAAAAAGACGGTCATGTGAAACCCAGCTCGCGCTATTCGTCCACGACACTCAGAGGGCCATAGACACGGGTTCACAGGTAGATGCCGTGTTTCTTGACTTCCGCAAGGCGTTCGATACAGTTCCCCACAGTCGTTTAATGAACAAAGTAAGAGCATATGGACTATCAGACCAATTGTGTGATTGGATTGAGGAGTTCCTAGATAACAGGACGCAGCATGTTATTCTCAATGGAGAGAAGTCTTCCGAAGTAAGAGTGATTTCAGGTGTGCCGCAGGGGAGTATCATAGGACCGTTGCTATTCACAATATACATAAATGACCTGGTGGATGACATCGGAAGTCCACTGAGGCTTTTTGCAGATGATGCTGTGGTGTACCGAGAGGTTGTAACACTGGAAAATTGTACTGAAATGCAGGAGGATCTGCAGCGAATTGACGCATGGTGCAGGGAATGGCAATTGAATCTCAATGTAGACAAGTGTAATGTGCTGCGAATATACAGAAAGATAGATCCTTTATCATTTAGCTACAAAATAGCAGGTCAGCAACTGGAAGCAGTTAATACCATAAATTATCTGGGGGTACGCATTAGGAGTGATTTAAAATGGAATGATCATATAATGTTGATCGTCGGTAAAGCAGATGCCAGACTGAGATTCATTGGAAGAATCCTAAGGAAATGCAATCCGAAAACAAAGGATGTAGGTTACAGTACGCTTGTTCGCCCACTGCTTAAATACTGCTCAGCAGTGTGGGATCCGTACCAGATAGGGTTGATAGAAGAGATAGAGAAGATCCAACGGAGAACAACGCGCTTCGTTACAGGATCATTTAGTAATCGCGAAAGCGTTACGGAGATGATAGATAAACTCCAGTGGAAGACTATGCAGGAGAGACGCTCAGTAGCTCGGTACGGGCTTTTATTGAAGTTTCGAGAACATACCTTCACCGAAGAGTCAAGCAGTATATTGCTCCCTCCTACGTATATCTCGCGAAGAGACCATGAGGATAAAATCAGAGAGATTAGAGCCCACACAGAGGCATACCGACAATCCTTCTTTCCACGAACAATACGAGACTGGAATAGAAGGGAGAACCGATAGAGGTACTGAAGGTACCCTCCGCCACACACCGTCAGGTGGCTTGCGGAGTATGGACGTAGCTGTAGATGTAGATGTATGTTTTCCGTGGATGTTCTACATTGCCGACATCAATGAACTGGTCCTTGGTACGGATTTTTTGTCTCATTACAAACTATCTTGGAACGTCATACAGGGTTCAGTGCTCCACCATCCTATGAACACTCACATACTGTGCACCCGCACCTATGTCCAACGCTCTGTTTCCAACACAAAATACAATATCATACACGAGTGCTCTGCTCTTGCGGGCAGCATTGTGACCTCCATTACTGACCTACTGTCAGAATATGACTCGGCAACACAACTCCTCCAGGACAATGAGAAACTGAAACAATGCATCACATCCACTTACAGCAAGCTTGTCACGGCTCATACCTCACTTCTGCAACTGCTGTCCATGGCGCTGCCACCTAAACAAGATTGCTCGGCCGAGCCTAGCTCAAATTCTCAGCAGGTTAGTCCACAAATTTTACTTTCATGTGAAGTTGCAACCCCCTCCCATCGTGCTCACCTCATCCAGTGCCATATGTTTCAAACAGTGCAGCTAATGACAGTCGTGAGTGCATTGTGACCATGGCCACCTCTCAGACAGCTACCGCACATGTTGATAAACATTCCCCCTCTCTCACTCACCGGCTACATGACCCAGAGGACATTGTGGCCCCACATGTGACGCCATTGCTGCTTTCACCCACGCTGGTTGTCCAGTGGACAGTCGCCGCCTGTTTCCCTTCGCTCAGCGCTGCGTGCGCACCCACCCCCTCCACACAAGCACATGTTACACTCCCATAAGAGCCTTACTTTTGTGCTACCTTTCCCCACTTGCACTAATGGCTGCACCTCATCTGAGGACTTGGCACCAGGATGTTAACCAATTTCATGTGCAGTTCTCAGTTTTTCTATCACTGATGGAATGACACACAAGATAGTTACCACTGCCAGCCCTCCTATTAGGTATAAGGTCCGACGCCTCAACCCTATCAAGTTGCACATGGCCCGGAAGCAGATTAATGAACCTGCAACCTTCAGACAGCAACTAGTCTTCACCAATCCACCTCATCCCCAAACACAATGGATCTTTTCGAATGTGCGGCGATTATAGACGGTTAAATGCTTGTACTGTCATGTACAATTACCCAGTGCTGAACATCAGTGACTTCACTCATATGATATCTGGCGCCACAATTTTTCAGTGTTATTGACTGTAAACGCACCTACCACCAGATTCCCGTGGCACCAGAAGACATTCATTAGATGGCTGTTGTATATTCAGCAAGCAGTAAAGGAAACAAAAGAAAAATTCGGAGTAGGTATTAAAATTCATGGAGAAGAAGTAAAAACTTTGAGGTTCGCCGATGACATTGTAATTCTGTCAGAGACAGCAAAGGACTTGGAAGAGCAGTTGAATGGAATGGACAGTGTCTTGAAAGGAGGATATAAGATAAACATCAACAAAAGCAAAACGAGGATAATGGAATGTAGTCAAATTAAGTCGGGTGATGCTGAGGAAATTAGATTAGGAAATGAGACACTTAAAGTAGTAAAGGAGTTTTGCTATTTAGGGAGTAAAATAACTGATGATGGTCGAAGTAGAGAGGATATAAAATGTAGACTGGCAATGGCAAGGAAAGTGTTTCTCAAGAAGAGGAATTTGTTAACATCGAGTATAGATTTAAGTGTCAGGAAGTCATTTCTGAAAGTATTTGTATGGAGTGTAGCCATGTATGGAAGTGAAACATGGACGATAACTAGTTTGGACAAGAAGAGAATAGAAGCTTTCGAAATGTGGTGCTACAGAAGAATGCTGAAGATAAAGTGGGTAGATCATGTAACTAATGAGGAGGTATTGAATAGGATTGGGGAGAAGAGAAGTTTGTGGCACAACTTGACTAGAAGAAGGGATCGGTTGGTAGGACATGTTTTGAGGCATCAAGGGATCACAAATTTAGCATTGGAGGGCAGTGTGGAGGGTAAAAATCGTAGGGGGAGACCAAGAGATGAATACACTAAGCAGATTCAGAAGGATGTAGGTTGCAGTAGATACTGGGAGATGAAGATACTTGCACAGGATAGAGTAGCATGGAGAGCTGCATCAAACCAGTCTCAGGACTGAAGACCACAACAACAACAACATCAAGCCGCTCAGTTTATTCCAATACCTCTTCATGCCGTTAACCCAAAAAAATGGAGCACAAACATGGCAACATTTGATTGACTCTATCTTGCAACAATTCAAGTTTTACTTGAGTTATCTGGATGATATTCTTATTTTCAGCAGCTCAGTGGAGCAACATGAATATCATCTGTGTACGGTCCTCCAGACCTTGAACTCCAGTGGTGTCGGGGTCAACAAAGTCAAGTTTCAGTTGCGCCAGGCGTCAGTCTCCTTCCTTGGTTACACCGTCTCCACTGATGGAATACAGCCTTCCAAATCTTGTGTGCAGGCTGTCATGTCTCTGCCAACCCTGGCTTCTTACAAAGAGCTACGCTGCTTCCTCGGCACCATCAATTACTATCATCACCATCTGCCTTCCCCTACTGCTGTTCGGGCACTCCTGATGGACACGCTATCAGGTAAACAAACTTCTGGTATCAAACCCATCTCTTGGACTGCTCTGATGCTAGAGGCCTTCAAGGCTCTGAAGACTTCTTTAGCTCACACTGTGACACTCGCCCACCCCAACCCCTCGGCCAAGTTATTTATCACTACGGACGCCAGCGACATTGCGGTGGGGGCAGTGTTGCAACAACGCAAGGGTGACACAGTTTCTCCCCTTCATTTCTTCTCCAAGAAACTATCTACAGCTCAGAGAAAATATTCTGCATTTGATAGAGAGCTCCATGCTGTTTACGAAGCAATCAAACATTTCTGCCCTGATGTTGAGGGATGTTCGTTTTTCATCCTCACCGATCACAAACCACTGGCAGAAGCATTCTGCAACCCACCTGAGGACCCACCCCCTCAACGTTACCGCCACTTTGACCTGTTTTCTCAATTCACAACAGACATCCATTACATCAAGGGTGCGGATAATGTTGCTGTGGATTTATTCTCATGGATCAGTGCTGTTTTTGCATCGTTGATCTTTCTGATCTGGCCTCCCTCCAGCTTCTCACGAAGATTCTCAGGCTCTCCTACGAGACCCACAAACATCACTTGTTTTCACAAAGGCTAAATTTCCTGGCGTTTCCGACGAAGTGTGATGTGATTCTTCAACCGGAACTCTACACCCTTTGCTCCCACCCAGGCTGTGCCGACAGGTTTTCAATTCCCTGCATAACCTAGCCCACCCGGGCATTTGAGCCACCACACATCTCATGTCAGAATGTTTTGTTTGGAAGAATATCAAATGGGACTGTCGAACCTGGGCATGCAGCTGCGTCACTTGCCAGTGCAACAAGATCAGCCACCACACTTCACTGCCTCTGGGCAAGTTCAACATTCCCATAGGACAATTCTGTCATGTACATATTGATCTGATCGGGCCTCTTCCTCCTTCTTAGGGCTATAGATATATCTTATCAACTATCAACCATTTGTCTCACTGAGTCGAGGCTGTCCCTCTCCCTAACATTACTGCTAAGACAGTAGCCAAGGCCTTCATTGGCTCGTGGATCACTCGTTTCGGGTGCCCGACCACTATCGCCGCTGATCAGGGTCAACAGTTCGAATCCTCCCTTTTCACCATCCTCTGCAATATCTGCAGTATTAAAAAAATACACACTACCGCCTATCACCCACAGAGCAATTGGTTGGTGGAGAGATGGCACAACATCCTCAAGACGGCTCTTCGATGCCATGATTGTCTCTGGTCGGAAGATCTCCCGTGGGTGCTTCTTGGTCTATATAAACCTGACCTACAGGGAACTATATCCGAATTTGTTTTTGGCGAGAATCTGGTCCTACTAAGGGAACTTATTCTTCTCCAGGTTAGCAAGGATCTTCCCCCCTCGCCAGATATCACTGCCCGAGACTTATGTTACCATCACACTCTCCGACTGCTGCCACATCGTGCTGCATGATGATGTGGTTAAGCAGCCTCTTCAACCTCCTTATCTTGGCCCCTACAAAGTCCTGTGGCAGGGGGCCATGACTTTTGATATCATGATTAAAGACCACACACAGACAGTTTCTCTGCATTGCCTGAAACCAGCTTTCCTCAACCCTGATGGTCTCACACCGCCGCAGTCAGACTCTGCAGACGATCAATCCATACTTGATTGAGAACTAAGACATGCTCCCATCAACCTCACTACACACCTCCTCCGCTGAAGACTGTTCACCACCATATGCTGGTTTCCCGACCTCACCCCCTGCTTCACCCTGCACAGATTTTGTGCCCTCACCTCCAACGTCGGACACACACACACACACACACACACACACACACACACACACACACACACACACACACACAGAACGACGATTCTATAGTGACGTTCGATGACCACATGGTCCCGCCATCAGATGGTCCCTTACATGTCAACATTGCACCCAACCTCACACTCCCACACGAGTGTGACTGAGCATCTCTTCATGCTTTTATTTCTATGGATGGCTCGATCCACTTAAGGGCCACACATGCCTGCACCACACTGTCGACCACTCTGCCTGCTTACTCCCAGGCTGGCTGCCATCTCGTCCGGCCATGGTGGCTGACTGACTATGAAGTGGACCTGCCTCTCACCGCTCTGCCTGCACAACCCACCTCGTTTGAGATGGAAGTACGTGTGGTGTGCCTGCCTACGCACACAATTTCCACCAACATCGGCGCCTGTATACCCTCACCCTTGGACATCTATAGTACTCTGTACTGCGGGGGAGGGGGGGGGGGGGGGGGGGGTATGCTGTGTGGCATCGATAGTTCGTATCAACAATGAAACTTAATATCTGTGAGCTCTAGGTGCTCTGTCAAGCCTCCATCTTAACTTTACTTTAGTCTGTTCTTTGTTATACTTCATTCTGTTTTGATGCAGTGTCAATAGTAAATATATATGAGCTACGACATACGTGGGAATTAAAATTTTCTATCTCCTGCTTACCAATCCCATTCCCATAACCCTTTATGTATCATATTTGAATTTCAAATTGTTGTAAAATAATGTCCACCTAACCAGTCTTGGGTGCTTTGGTCATCAATGTTGCAAGGAACTGAAAGGTTTGTGACCAATATTTAATATCACTTTATGTCCCAATAAATATCCTCCAAATTTCTCAAATCATGCACTATGGAATAATTCCAATCCCAAAGAAAGCAGGCATTGACAGATGTGAAAATTACCGAACAATCAGTTTAATAAGTCACGGCTGCAAAATACTAACGCGAATTCTTTACAGATGAATGGAAAAACTGGTAGAAGCCAACCTTGGGGAAGATCAGTTTGGATTCCGTAGAAATATTAGAACACGTGAGGCAATTCTGACCCTATGACTTATTTTAGAAGCTAGATTAAGAAAAGGTAAACCTAAGTTTCTATCATTTGTAGACTTAGAGAAAGCTTTTGACAATGTTGACTGGAATACTCTCTTTCAAATTCTGAAGGTGGCAGGGGTAAAATACAGGGAGCGAAAGGCTATTTACAATTTGTACAGAAACCAGATGGCAGTTATAAGTCGAGGGACATGAAAGGGAAGCAGTGGTTGGGAAGGGAGTGAGACAGGGTTGTAGCCTCTCCCCGATGTTATGGAATCTGTATATTGAGCAAGCAGTAAAGGAAACAAAAGAAAAATTCGGAGTAGGTATTAAAATTCATGGAGAAGAAGTAAAAACTTTGAGGGTCACCGATGATATTGTAATTCTGTCAGAGACAGCAAAGGACTTGGAAGAGCAGTTGAATGGAATGGATAGTGTCTTGAAAGGAGGATATAAGATGAACATCAACAAAAGAAAAACAAGAGTAATGGAATGTAGTCGAATTAAGTCAGGTGATGCTGAGGGAATTAGATTAGGAAATGAGACACTTAAAGCAGTAAAGGAGTTCTGCTATTCGGGGAGCAAAATAACTGATGATGGTCGAAGTAGAGAGGATATAAAATGTAGACTGGCAATGGCAAGGAAAGCGTTTCTGAAGAAGAGAAATTTGTTAACATCGGGTATAGATTTAAGTGTCAGGAAGTCGTTTCTGAAAGTATATGTATGGAGTGTAGCCATGTATGGAAGTGAAACATGGACGATAACTAGTTTGGACAAGAAGAGAATAGAAGCTTTTGAAATGTGGTGCTACAGAATAATGCTGAAGATTAGATGGGTAGATCACATAACGAATAAGGAGGCACTGAATAGGATTGGGGGGAAGAGGAGTTTGTGGCACATCTTGACTATAAGAAGGGATCGGTTGGTAGGACATGTTCTGAGGCATCAAGGGATCGCAAATTTAGTATTGAAGGGCAGCGTAGAAGGTAAAAATCATAGAGGGAGACCAAGAGATGAATACACTAAGCAGATTCAGAAGGATGTAGGTTGCAGTATGTACTGGGAGATGAAGAAGCTTGCGCAGGATAGAGTAGCATGGAGAGCTGCATCAAACCAGTCTCAGGACTGAAGACCACAACAACAACAACAACAATATGGAAAGTGTCTCTGACACATAGTAATGTTTTTCATGTTCATGCAAAGCTCTAGTTCCAAATGCAATTGTTTTATGAACTATTCCTTCTTCTGTCCTACCCACAGGAACAATCATGAACTTAAATCTGTACTCATACACAATGACAGGGAGAGATCTGGATGATGTAGAAAATTACTGTTAATCAATTAATTTCTTATAACTTTTGGAAATCCTTTTCATATTCCTCTATATTACATTCCATATTACATTTTTCTTCAATAAAATACTCAAACATGGGACATTAAAAAATTGATCAGTAATGAATTTTCAATAAAATCTAAAGAAACAAAACCTTGCTATTAACTATTTTTTAGCCTTAGATGGAGGAAAAGCTTCTATAGCTTTTAATTTTCCAAGGTCTGGTTATGTTTCCTTTTTGGTTACTGTGACCCAGAAGTGAAATTTCATATTCACTAATTCTGACTTGGTTAATCTTAATTTCATCCCCTCCATTTGAAATGCACTTGACTTCATTTAATGTTTTGCAGTGATCTTGCTGGCTAGGACTAGCTATTAAAATCCCATCCATATACACTGTTACTTCATTAAGTATGGTAGTCAGTAGTTCTGTTCCCTGTAAATAGCCCTTAAAAACACACAAACAGATTTTTTACAAGGTACCACCCAGTTTTGGTAATCCTTTCCTTCATCAGAAATGCTGTATATGGGCTTACTTCGTTAGCTAATCTGATATTTTGAGAACCACAAGTTACATCACAATATGATAGAGAAATTTAGAACCATGAAATTTTTGTAAGGTTTTGTCAGTGCTGGCAGGTTTTATCGTTTCTCTTTTTACTACTGCATTTAACTTTTTAGCATTCAATACCACTCTGTCACCTCTATTCTTTTTACCAACTACTGTTAACAGGTTATTGTATCTACTGTTAGATATCTCAGTTATTCCTCATATTAAAATTTCTCTCTCTCCTTTCTCATAGCTTCTTTCTTAGAAAAGGGAATTTCAAATGACTCTATCAGGCTTTATTTCAAATTTACACTAAGAATCATTTAATAGACTTATTTCATCTGGAATTACAGAACTAGTGTCCCGTGTCTTTTGTTGTTTGATATACCTTCAGTGTCCCTTGTTGTTTCTTCACTTCTGTTTGAATTTTATTCTCTTCACAGTTGTCAATAACTCTTGCTATATATCTCAAAGGTATATTCATTTCATTATTTTCTTTCATACACATTTTCTCTAGTAAGGGTACATGATTTAATTTTCCATCACAAACAAAACTAAATTTTCCCTCAGTAAACATAGTTTTCATATCCCATGTACATAAAAAGTTCGTTCCAGCATCACATATATACTCAGATCTGCTGTTATCAAAAATTTATATTCCAACTATTGATTTGCAAATTCAGTCTGTAGGAATGCTTCTTGTCTGATACTTTCCATACTTTTTCCATGGCTTCTATTATTCTAATTTCTGAATGTGGAATTAAAAACACATTCTCTCTATTTGCTATAGATTCAAAACATACTTGGAACATTCCATTAAAATCACTTCCAGTATCCAGTAAACATTTAACTTGGATTCCCTGTATAATTACGAAAACTGTAGGATACTGTACTTCTTTAATATTCAGTTTCATTCCTTCCGCGTACAACATATCCTCATCAGTTTCCTCACTTGAAAAACTGTCATCTAAATTACCAAAATTTTTGTCTTCTCTTGCAAGTAAGTGACACACTACACAGTTTTCCACCCCACATGCTTCCTCTTTCTCTACTGCTTCTTACTCACTTTTACTCAGAATATTACCCTCACTATCGTTCTCTGCTTTGTATAAATCTTGTTTCTCCTTCTCCTCCTCCTCCTCTTTCTCCTTGCTATTTAAGCCTTCACTGTTTTCATTACTGCTACGGCTACTTGTTGTGTCACTATGATTGTCAATCCCGCCATCTGAAATCAAACAAACAAACAGAGTAGCAATAGTAGTTTTCTTCCTGTCACTCTTTGCAACTTGAATCTGTGCATATGCCTTGTGGCAGTCGATAATACTGAAAACTCTTGCTCCTGCTACAGTGTTGTTGCAGTGTGCCACCTGAGGTAATGCATATTTATTGGGAATAATACAGGAATTTAGGATTCTATAATCCCCAAACATGCACCAATTTCTGTCCTTTTTTTGACTATGTGGATAAGTGACGCCTGTCAACTGTCAGACAGAAACAATACCTTTAGTAATCTCTCTGACCATGTCATCCTTAGATGTGGTGAACTTTTATGGCACGAGACTGCACTACTGGAGGACTGGGTGATGTTCAAATGTAGTGCTGAGTGTCATGCTTGCAAGCCATTCCCATTTTCCTGATATCTGTAATCTCTGGAAGTACTTGCAGTATCGCATCACATCTGTTGCAAACTTGTGCCAGTTGAGCCACTTCTAGTACTCAGTTAGAAGACAAGTCTGGAGCCAGTCAGAAAAATTGCAAAAATCAGCTCCCAAAATCATGGGCATGTAATGTATGTTGTAGCCCAAGATCAAGGACGAAAACCTTTTTCCCTGTGATCTTAGTTCTGGAATTATTTGCCATTATTAAAGTTATTGAAACCTTGGAATCATCACTGTGAAACTTCCAGCCAATAACACATTACAGTCAGGACCTGCATTTACCAAAAGCATTGTTCCAGACTTGTTGTCCCTCACAAAAAACCAGGGGGACTGCTTCTCAGTTGCACATGCAAGGACAATCTGTTTTGTCAGTTGCCTCCTATCTGCCCACTGCACCTCCTCAAAACTACAGTTTTCGAATCTCTCTTTAAATGAAGAGTACAGGAAAAGAATTTGTTTTGTCCACTTTTTTTCCAATATGAGTTTTGTATGCTATGAGGTGCAGGATTCAATGTTGTTTAATATTGTTAATCAACCAGTGTGATAACACAAATCATTCTATAACCAATTTTAGAGAAGGCATGCAGGGAACGAATGTGCTAATGTCTCTCACGACAGTAAATAAACGTGTTTTGTTAAATGCTGTGAAATAAGTTTTAGATTCCTTGTGGGTTGGCAAACAATACTAAAGCAAGGAACAGAGAATTTTCATTTGTTGTACATTCTTAGCACTATTTAAAAATCATTGCTTTAGTTTGAGACATCTTGTTTAGTAATGCAGGAGTTCTATATGATTCATTTCCTTTTTAATAGTTTATTATTTATACTGGAGGATGAATATATGATCTGAGGAAGAAAGACAGAGAAAGGAGAAGTATGTGAGCAAATGAGTACAATCATGAAGAGATTAGGGGTTCAGTCACGTGAACTAGCAGAAGTTAAAGTGCTTTGCAGAAATAAGTGCTGAAGGAAGATTGAATATTATAAGAAAAATGTGAGTATGGCTAATGCCTTCCATTGGGTAGACTAGTCACCTGGTGCAAGTCTCTTTAGTTGATGCCACTTTGGCAACTTGTTTGGGCCCAAATTGAGAAAATCTCGGACCTGGGGAATGAAATCTGGGTCCCTCATAAGGCATTCATCAATCCTGACCACTCATCTATGGAGATGGACATTGTAAGAAAATTTAATGATATGAAAGACTGAAATGAATAATCATTGCATCTACCAGGCTCATTGCAATACTTCAGTTCACAGAAGGTGATCAAGGAAGAATGAAGATAAAGCACAGTTTCGAGAGCATAATTTCAGTTCCATCATGTTCATCGTGAGGAATGACCATGTAATGTATCTTGTAGCCCAAGATCAAGGGCCAAACCCTTTTTTCCTGTGATCTCAGTTCTGGAATTATTTGCCACCATTAAAGTTATTGAAACCTTGGAATCACCACTGTGAAACTTACAGCCAATAACACATTACAATCAGGACCTGCATTTACCAAAAGCATTGTTCTGGAGTTAGAGTAAAATATGACAACATTGTAGATGAAATTCTATATAAGGAAAAGACTTCGTGACAGTACATGGAATAACAAGGTGACAATGACAGTTCAGAAATTTATGATGCTAGGCAAGTTTCCTCATGATGGAGGGGTAGGCCATGGAAAATTAAGGAGGAAGTAGGAAGGGCAGTATGTAACCACACTGATTCATTTAAGGATAGATCAAGTCAATGTAGCAATGACAAGTTCATAAAGTTGAATCTTCCAGAGGAACGTTTGGTGGAAAAAATGCATGTAGTGTTCAACAAAAAATTTCTGAATTCATATGAAGCATTGGCAAGACTTGGCATCACCAGGAGCACCTCCAAAGATGTTGAGTACAACCCTGGACAAAATGTCAGGAACCAAAATGTTTCTTTAACCCCAACCATACAGCCCAGAAGACTTATCAGTATTAGAACAGTATTCAACACCAAATTTCACATAGCTTTTAGGCATCCAAGGAGTGACACATGCTTTGCATGCGATAAGCTCACTGTTGAGATAAAAGTGCTGAATACAAAATTATGTGAAAATTTAGGTGGTGACATGAAAAAAAGGTCTTGAGAGAAATTACTAAGATCTTCACTGGCCACAAGGTACACAAAGCTGTAAACTTTTATTCAACAAAGAAAAATGCTTCTTTAAGAAACTGAAAGTCTAATGAAACAGAAGCAATCTGTGTGGATTTCCCTTTTAATGTTCATCAGATTTGAAATGTGATTACAGTGTTCAGGTCTTAAACTGACAATATTGGAAGACAAAAGGGCCAATGAAGTTGTTTCCTTTCAAATCAGTTTATTGCAGAATTATTGGACAAGAAGGTGAAACACTTTGAGATTTTTTTGGTGATTTGTGTTCAGGTCAGAAGAAGAATTATGATATCCTAGGGTGCCTTAATTATCCTGTGAGTGAACTGAAACTTTTGGAGACAGTGAAAGAAACTTACCCTACTAGAGGATACTCTTCTGTGGAGCGTGATAAGAATACAGGTCTGACTGATACAAAAGTAGTAGCAGAAGTTCCAATGGATTAGGTGCAGATCAGGGTTGTAGCTTGATGAAAAACCTAAGCCTTTTGATGTTGTGATGGCCAGTCAAGATATTATACAAAATTGGCAGTCATTTCTGGAGAAGGAATATTTGAGTAAACATCCATTCCTCTCAAGGAAATGAGAAAGGTAGTCATCACAAAAAGCATCCCAATCTCATTCAATATTGATAAACCTATAACAGAGGTTGGATTTCATTGGTGGTGACACCTTCATAACAACTTCAAGAGCAGCCGTCTGGAGAAACCCATTTCTTGCTTACAGAGGTAAAATATAAAAATATAATAAAATATTATTTTGCAATAATTTTACATAAAGCTAATAATAATAATAAAAACTTGTCTTCATAGGTCCTGTAGCAATATCGAAAAAAAAAAATATTGTGGACAAGAACTAGAGTATTTTGCACTAACCTTTTACACTAGGTTGAGAAGTGCATGTTGGGATGAAGTGATATTATTATTATTATTATTATTATTATTATTATTACCACTTTATCACATGAAGTTAAAATAGCAAAGAGAAATTGTTTAACAAATAGTATCTCTGTTGTTTCCAACAGCGTTTTCCATTACAAAATATTTGGCACATAATGTTTAACAAAAAATACATGTTTTACTTGTTATATTCTCTGTTCTGCTACATACAAGTAGCAGGTTTTACTCTTGTAACATATGATGTTAATTTCAATACTATGCCAACAGAACTGAAATTTAAATGTTTAGATTTGAGTTTATATTAAATTTAACGTATATAACATAGGATTGGGGAGAAGAGAAGTTTGTGGCACAACTTGACTAGAAGAAGGGATCGGTTGGTAGGACATGTTTTGAGGCATCAAGGGATCACAAATTTAGCATTGGAGGGCAGTGTGGAGGGTAAAAATCGTAGAGGGAGACCAAGAGATGAATACACTAAGCAGATTCAGAAGGATGTAGGTTGCAGTAGATACTGGGAGATGAAGAAGCTTGCACAGGATAGAGTAGCATGGAGAGCTGCATCAAACCAGTCTCAGGACTGAAGACCACAACAACAACAACAACATGTCCTTCCAGATGACTTCGGTATTCATTAATTTTATCCATTAGTACCCATGAAACTTGGTTTAAAACTTCAAAATTGCTCTCCAGAACATTTGGTAATGCAGGCAAAGCATGTTCTTTTCTTGTGCTCTTAAAACGTTATGCACAGTCTTATCGGAGAGCTCTGAGTTCCATAATAGTCAACACATGCTGTTGGTGTAAAAATAGTCCCATGCATCCCATTACATGTCAGAAGTACTTGACCTGTTGATTGATGTTCGTTGAATGGTGATACCATGAAAATCTTCTCATGTGACATACCTGTGTATGTTCCACGGAGATTAGATTATATTACATTAATACTTGTTCCATAGATCATGAATATGACACTTCGTAATGATGTGGAACGTGTCAGGTTAATAAAAGATGTCTGTACAAGATATTACATTACACAAAATTGCCTATCTATGATAGCAATCAACTCCTGAAACCCAGGTGCAGTAGACATGGAAGAAAAAGAAGCAGTAAGGTTTCTCTCTTTCTTTCTTTCTTTCTTTTTTTCCACCACCTATGTCCTTCTGGGCTCATCTAATTAGCTTGGAAAATTGCATGGGCAGTTGCATTTGCTTGCATTTCTGCTGAAACACTAATGAGATCAACACTACAAAGTCTGAACTGATTGTTTTTGTTTATCTGTGTCTACTTTTATTCCCAGAGAAGTTATTCACTCACATTTTAGAGCCCCCACCATGCCTTATAATTCCCTCACACACTCTGTCAGATGTTCTAGTTTGCTTAGGGATATGTTGGCACTGCACCTGAGTTGTGGCCACCTTGCCTGGTAATGCTTGGTTCAGGGCCTTCAGCCAGCTGGTCTGTTTGATGGTGTTACAACCTTTACACTCTGAATATCCAGCCCTCATCTCAGCTGTGTCAGCCAAGACTGCCAAGGATAATTCAGTTTGTGCTGTTAAGACAACACTGACTGTTGGTGGTAGTTGCCTAAGCCATAATAGCAGAAGGGAAGCCTCAGGCAACAAATCATTTCTAGCCAGTGATTTCAGTTGTGCCAGCATTTGTTTCAGTTTCTTGTTCCTAGTCGGCATCTTATGTAACAGATTATGCAAACAGCTCTCTGGTGTTAAAGAATACTCTTTGATTAATCCTGCTTTTAGAATCTCATAACTCTGCGAATTTAACAAGTTCTCAGCTTGTGTAATTTGTGCCTCATCCAAATGTGCCAGCACACAATGAAACCTGTTGGGTGAAGCTAGGATACCATGTTGTAAAAATATGCTCTCTATCTGCCTGAACCACAGGTCTGGTCATTTCATCCAGAAGGTGGGAAGTTCAACATTTCCAAAGTTCCTATCTTGAACTGTAAGAGACTCTAGGTTCATTTAAAAAGCTTTCCTCTGCTGTGGTTTTGTGTGTAATTGCATTTTGAGGTTGCTGCTGTGGCTCCAATTTGATTGTAGTGCCATCAGAATTGTTAATCATGGTTCTAATTCTTCACTGGGGTCACCAGTTTAGCTATCTACCTTGTATGAATAGAATTTATGGTAAGAAAGAATAAGCTCCACACTTGCAAGATAACTTAATATATTTACACTGAAGCACAAATTACAAAAATGTGAGTTAGTGCCAAGACATACAGAGAGCTAGCACCACAACAATAGAACAAAGAAGTACATGCATAAAGATAAAACACACGGAAACGTGTCACTGCCATCTATGTCCACTGATTGATATCACTTGCCACCATAAGCTCAAGTTCTGTGAAACGTTAGAGCATGTCTAGTACATCTGGCCAATTAGAATCTTGAGAAGGCTTGTCTGATGTACAACTTGATTTGGAATGCAGTATCTTAAGGTTCTTAGGAGGGATAGATATGGGAACACTAGCACCATGTGGTACAAATCTTCTAGTAGATTCCAAATCACAATAAATCATTCCTTTTTTTCTTTTTCTTATTGAAGCCTTTTACTTTGCAAATACAAAAGTAACATTCAACTAAGTGATTCTTTGGTAAACACCAAACCATTAGAAATCCAGAATTTTCCTTTTGGCCAGCTTTCTTAACTCCACTACACAAAAAACACTTTACACTATGTGAGGGCTCCATGAATTGTCCTCATCCCCAAGCTTCACTCCAAAATAAGCAAAATAAACTCTCTTACAAAACAAAATTGTTCTGCCTCTACATGGTGATCATAAAGCATCCACAAATATAGCAAAACGTATCTGAATTGTTCAAAAACTTTCTCGTCTATATGGTTACAGCCCAACAAATAAAACAAAACAAAACAGTCCACTTAAACACACTTCTGGATACTCTTCGTCAGCACTAGTTGAGTAATTTGTAACTGGCTTCTGCCATCTAGCAGTAGAAAGTGCTGCTATCTGCTGACAAGACTCTTAAAATACTTTTATCTGTGAACACACAGTAATGCAAAATTAATTTCTTCGAATGAACTTCTTACTTCGAAATAAATATTTGTACTTCTGGTTCAGTCTGGTTATTGCATTTTTAATGATCTATAATTGCAAACACTAAAATTTTAACAAAAACTGCATGTGGTAGGATAAATATAATGTTACTTTTGAATTCACGTGAACAAAGTCAATATAAATCAAGTGATATGCTCAAAAAAGGAAAACCAGTGTTGACCTGAGAAATTATTTGGCCTACTGTTTATTCATACAGCTTTAACCTACACTTATTCCATTATCTATCTAGGGATTCTGAGTCATTGGTGGCCCTTTAAGGGTCCTTGATTGTTTTTGCCCTTTCAGCTAAAACATTCATACAACCTACAGGAGAGGTAAACATGTAATAATAATAATTTTTCAGAAAGAAAACAAACCAGAACTCCAACTGAAGATAACACATAAAGTGCTGAAATATATCTGGGTAATAATAAAACTGTAAAATGGTGTCTTGCTAAGGCAGGGTTGCTCAACAGTTTTTCTCAGCAAGCATGGAAAATACAGAGAAGTACGACATCCTGTGGTGATGCGCTACAGAGTGTGTGTGTTTGCCACCCCATCTGCGTCAACAAATGACAACAGAGATGTTGTGGATTGGCCATGAGTAAAAGAAGCCAAAGTAGTGGAATCTCTCTCCACCATGCACTGCGTTGATGCAGCTCCAGGGTTATTCCAGAGAGAAGCATGTGATGAGAAGAGCTCTCTGACTGCCACTTCCTGCACCAATGGTTAACAATTGACACGATCACCCAAGCAAAAGCATCTTTTGTGCTGTGTAGACTTGAAGATGTGACTGCCACAAGGTGCAGTGATGATATCCTGGACATGTATGGTTGCAGAAAAGACAATGAAAGTGAGTCTGTATTGCATGCTTCAGGTGAAAAATGATTGCAGGCACCTGCAAAACCCTTACTGAGTGTAATTGTCAGAGCATTTGAATTTTATTCAGATGGAATAATTTGAGATTGATGTTTTTCACATCACTGTTGGCAGTTTAACAGAATCAGTAGGCTACTTCCACATCACATTATTCTCAGTAATATTTGTATCACAGCAAATACTGTGCCACATGTCACCTGATTGCCATGGTCCACCGCAAACAAGCCTGCAATTTTTTATTTCTTGTATTTGCTAGATATGGAATAGCTGTGTGTAATTTTCGACATAGATGATTCGTTACTTGCTACCTTCAGTTCTGTGAGGCTACTATATGCTGCAGGAATTATTTCCACTGTGTCCATTTTTATTGCTATGTAATTTTACTATGTTAATGTCCCATCCTAATTTTTATGTAATTGTATCTTTTCCAATAAAGAAACTGAAAAATCAAGAGTACTTTCCATCTCCCATTCACCTTTGTTTCCCACTAAGACCTGTACATACTAGTGTACCACCTGGACTGTGTTTGGAAAATCAGTGAGGAATGAATTTCTCACAGTCCAAAAGTTTTATTGCAATGTGTTACATATTTAAAATTATTTATGGTATTGAATTATTTTTGCTGTAATTATCCACATGTTTAAAACAACAATTTGATTAAATGAATGCTTAAAAACAAATAGCATAGGTAAGAATAATTTAATAACTGGTTAGAGATAATTATATAGCATATAATTTCATACACTCATTCAGGAAATCTTCTACAATGTATTTTCATTAATATGAGCCAAGTTTCTTTTCCTGTGACTATTAGGTACAAGAATTCTGCTCATGGCAGTGTGTCTTTAATGCTATAAGCTCGGTGCAGAAGATTTATATATTTTAATGTTTTAATGCTCATATGACATTTATCACCAAGACCCGTCATTTAGGTGGTTTTCCACATCCCCCTAGGTGAATACCAGGCTAGTCCCCACATGCTGCCTCAGTTACACAACTCACAGACCTCTGAACATGTTCACACTATTCCATGAATTACACTGGACACAAACAGCTGGGGTACACTAATTCTGTCCCAGGGGGTACAGAGTGGTGGCAGGAAGGGCAATTGGCCACTCCTTAACATTAACCTTGCCAAATCCAATTCTAACAATGCCAACCCTGCGAAACCATGGGATAAAGGCACAAGCAAAAGAAAGAAGAAAGATGAAGACTTTTGAATAGCTCCTTCTCAGTAAGCTAAAGCCCATTCTGATCAGTGATTTTTTGTGAGCCGCCTCCCCTTTGCTGGAATTCAGTAATAAAAAATGTTTCCAAGAGACCTTTATAGCTTCACAAATTCATATAGATTTATTTATATGACTTATAGACCTACTTCAGTGTCATATTTTAGAAAAATACATCAAGTTTTTTACATTATAGCTAAAAGCATAAATTTGGCTTTCATTGGTTATGTGACACATGTCCCATTTGAAGCAAATATCTTGCCACACCCCACACCCACTGTAGAGTATCAGGCATAGCTTGCTCAACAGTGGTATTGATTCTTGCTCTCAACTTTGTTAGAAAAGGCGGGAAGGATGGTGCAAATACATATCTCTAATGAATTCCCACAAGAAATAAATGTAGAGGTGTCAGGTCTGGTGAATGTGAGAGCCATATAATCACCACACCCTGACCAAGCTGACTGCAAAGCTGTTATTGAGGAAATGCCGAACATCAGCAATGCAGTGCAGCAGTGTGTCATTTTATATGAAGTGCACGCTGCCCTCTTGGTCAGTCTCAACAGTCAGTGAGATTAAAAAGCTCTCCAGCATACTGGATGTTTTCTCTTGAAAAAAGAAAGAGCTCTTAACTTTCCTCTAGCTCAGGGCACTAAAGAGAAAACTTTTGGACTCTTGTGCTATGACATACAGTCTACTATTCAAGCATGGATATTTATACTTCAAATATGACCAATAATGAACATTCAAACCAGCATTTATCACTATGAGTAATTTCTGTAGACTGGAATACTCATCTCACATTTGGTACTTCTCTGTGTAGAATCCAGAGTGTGAATTTGTCTTCACAGTCTGAGTAATCACAATTTATGGTATCTGGATTTCTGAAAACTCAACACTGCTTTACATCTCCTTGGCATTTATTGTGAATTTCCTCCACTCCACTCACAACAACCTCTAACCTCACAACAACCACTGACTTCTAATCCCTGCAGCTCATCAACATACATACGAGGTGGATTCAAAAATTTTTGGGACTGGTGCTGCCATCTGGAAAGTAGGAGTAGTAGATCTTTGCACTGCTAGGTGGCAAAAGGTGCATATCTGATGAGAGGATTCAAGAAGCATCGCTGGTGGTGATAAACACTCTCAAAGAACAGGACTCCCAGAAAACGTTTGACCAGTGGCAGAAACACTGGGACTGGTGTGTACATGCAGATGGGAACTACTTTGAGGGTGATGGGGGCCATTAGTCCAAAGGTAAGGTTTTCAACAAATGACAGCACCAGTTCAGAAAATTTTGGATAGCACCTCATATATGTTTTTGGCAATCAAGTAAACAAAACAGTAATTATTTAAATTGCCAAATACATGGCTTACAATTGAAAATGTTAGTTACAAAAGATCTTGCTGCATTAGTTTGTCATGAGGTAGTAAATATAACTGTAAATTTTGTAATTTACTGTCCAAAATAATCTTTTATTCTGGTCCAGTAAATCAAAATATAAAATATAAATTTTCTTCTTAATTAAAATTTGAAATTTGTAGCTAACAGTTCCTTAATTACTAAATATATTGCTTGATAAGATCATTAAGTTTTTTCTTTTTTTCTTTTTTTTTTTTTTTTAACACACAGGTTTTATCAAAATATGGAAATATACTGTTTGTTTACAGCACATTTCAAGAAATTACTTTTGAAATACTATTCTGTTATTTGATTAGCTTCTCAATGCCTTACAGATATCATTAACATTGCATCCTGACACATAGTTTGTGGCAATATGCATTCACAGAGATGTGAAACATTTGGTATCGGATTGTATACTAATACGTAGTGCTCTAATATTCAGCTGAACTACACAGTTTGTCCCATTCAATGGCCAGGTTGCAAGGTTTGCTATGAGTTTTCAATGGCCAAAATCCTAGAGTTATGTTTATTACCTTTATAAGCGAAAAGCTGACTCATCGCTAAAGATAATGTATCATGTGAAACATTTATCTTTATCCAATCAATGGACATTTCCTCACAAAAGTCCACATGATCAATCCTATCAGAATTTTTTAGTTGTCATTGGTAATTTGTATGGTTTGAGGTGCATATATTTTCTTAACATACACAACATAAAGTAATCATATGTGAGATGCCAGCTTGCAAGAAGCATGCAACATCAGTTTTTGGACACTGTTAACAAAGCTTCCCATCACTTGCTCTACTACATGATTAGGTGCATATATTTGAGCTCGTCATGGCATAACATCTCTGATGGGGGAATAAAGGAAGATCAATACCCCAGGAAGCAAGCAGAGTTTAGTATGCTCTGGACACTTGTAATGATTACACAAGTTATGTATAGTGTATTTAGCAAATAAATAGTATGGAAAATGTATATCTATGGTATGTCACTATTCTCCTAGCACACCTCTGGTACCCCATTTCCCACAGTGGTGGCCCTGAGTTTCTGTGTTGTCCCATGATTTTACTGTTAAGACAAAAATCTACCACATCGGTTACACCATCGAAAAAGCTGCTGTTATAAATGGTACAACCTCACTGTTTCTTTGGTAATGTTGACAAGTTCTGTCAACAAGTACTAATGAATTCCACAAACATTCTGTGTGAAAAATTGTAAATATCTGCTAAGGCTTGGACAGTACTACAGTGCCGAATGACATAGCGACAATGTCTCCATTGTTTGCCATATCTTCGGATCTGCCTCACATCACCGCCAATGTCAAGCAGGAAACTGTGCCACAATGAGTGTTGAATTTACCCAGTGACTTCACGATAAACATTCCACATTTGACACCAAGTGAATCTATTCCTGGTACTTCACATAGTGCTGCAGAGAATCACAATAAACAATGTCCACCCGCCTCTGTAACAAATGTTAATCTAAGCATCTCCAAACATTGCACAAGACAAAACATTGTGTGTTCCATTGTGTTATGACACTCATATTAATGACATGAACCATACCGATGCCTTCCACAGTCCCATTACGTTTGGACAACAATGACCCACACCATACCACTCAGTTGTTCTGTTTCATCATATATCTGCCAATGGACAATGGGATCAAGGTTTTCATCATATTTCAGTACATGTGCATTCTAATTTTCCAAATCCTGTTCCAAAAATTGTGACTAAATGCCAGTTCCACGAGACAAACCATGACATCACTTGCATCCCAGCCTCACCAGGCATCAAAAGACAACTCATTTCTGGTCCATTGCAGTGCTTTGTATTTGCATCATCTGCATCCAGCACGAAAACCAACTACAGATTCTGAGAACACATTTTCATGACCTTACCTTGGAAAGGATAGATACCGCCTCCCGGTTTGAGTGACATCACACCCACATCAGCCGTGTCGCAAATGACTGCAATCTGCATGAATGCCATGAGACATGGACTGTGCTGCTGGATACTAAATAAGTGGACCATGTCTTCCTTCTCTGTGCACTCTCACATACATTTTCCACTGTGTCAGACAACTGGCATTGGGAAAGTCATACCTACCAAGTTCAGCCCAGAAATTCACTCACATGCATGGCCACCCGAGTTCTACACACACTGGTTCGGGACACCAATGCCACCCACACTGTGACATGACTCACCTCATCACATGCTTCCCTATGTCGACTACCATTCCCGGCCTATCTTGCATATCTCCCACATTTCTCATGCTGTGCCATGCCCACCTTGTAATGGCACCTTACAATCAAACCACTGATGGCCATCATACCATCAACCACCATTTGAAACTACTGATGTTCTAAGCAGATTCTCCCACAATGTGGTTTGCCCTCAGCAAATGTTAGATGTTAAGCCAGAAGCATCATTGAGGACAATGAGAAGTTCGCCATTCGCCTTAACCACCTTGGAGAGGGTGCGGGCCTTATTAGTGACTTACTTTTGAATGTTCCAGCTTCTCACAAATATGAAACTGCCAAGATACTGCTGCTACACTGACTAAGACACACGCTTGAGCAGCAGCTACATCTCACCATTAATGAGACTACTTTGAGTAACAGCACACCGTCTTTGCTCTGGTGCTGCTTTCAAGTTCTAATTGACCCAACAGTCCTGCTTGATCACGTGCTATTGACACTTTGACTACTAAAACTGCCAAAGGACATCCAGGCAGCGATGATGGCACAAGAATTGGCACCACTGGAGTTTAAACTTTGACTCATCGACAGAATGCAGGCATTATCACAACACCCAATTCTAGTGAACAGCGTTATGCTGCAGTCAACGCCCAGTATGCCTGCACTGAGGTCAATTTTACATGATCCCAGTTGAGCTGCCCCAACACTCTGTGCAGCCATGGACTGACCAGACAATGACCGTGTCAACCCAGATTGGGCCATGCCCACTGCCTCTACCACCCCAGCACCTTCCACAGCTCTGACGGACAATAGTCACAGTCATGTTCCATGACAGACGAGGTTGTTGCTCTCCTACTCCACTGGCCACTGCCCTGATTCTGTAAAACAAAAGCCAACCAAGTGCATTGCTTGCTTCCGCACCCAACATACAGCAACACTAATCCTGGTTACACACCAGATTTTGGCAGGACATACTGTGCTGCAGACAACCCTGTGCCTACCCAAACTAGAACAGTGACTTGACATAGTTGCATTACGCCACTTTTCATTAACAATACACCTCTGCACACCGAAACAAAACAGCACCAATTCAACATTTCAATGGGCAAACAGTTCCTGACTATTCATCCATGACACGTGTCTGCACACATTTCCTCATTCATACTGGGGTCGATGTGACCCCTCTACCACCTGCTTTCATGCTTGCCACATTGTCACCATCACCACTGCAACTGTGCACAGCCAACAACACTGTACTCACAGTTGCTGGAACTGTACGCTTCACGCTTGACATCAGCACAGATACACAACTACCTTGGACATTCCTAGTTGCAGAGTCAATTGAATCAGTGCTGGGAGCCAGTTTCCTCTGGCACTACCAACTACTGTCAGATTTAAATCATGCCCTTTTATTTCAATGAGATGGCCAGCAGTCGATCCATGGTGTGGTCAGCGATACACTACCTGCTGGTCCTGTAATACTTCCTGTCACACTGCCACTGCTCAACACACCACTTGAGTCAAAGCTCCAAAGTGAAGCATGTGTCAACCAGCTACAATTAAAGGCAGCCGAGTACTCATCATTACATCATGACAATGAGGTCACATGTGCACCAACGAACAACTATGGAGTTAAATCAAGGATCCCACTGCATCAATACATGTAGGACAACAGCATCTCAATGGTCTTTATCATCTTGATACCGATTGCTACCACTGTGCTGCTGCTATGAATACTTCTCAGGTTAGTGAAGTGTCAAAATACCCCACTCAAGTGTCCTTCCAAGACAGTGCAGTGTGTCGTTAACAGTGATGGTGAATCACATCATGCACTGCCAGCTGGATTCACTTTCTGGTCCCCCTTTAGACTACATACAATATGTGTCATGTGGGTTGCTGCAGTCCACCAAATTGCAACAGCACCAGGTCCTCCTTTCTGCCACTGTCTGTCATCTAGCTCCCCAAAACTTAAAGTAGCTAAAGCTGTGGTGGGTGGACTTTCGTGAGCTGGGATAGTCAGGCCTCCAGACAGTGCTTGTGACTCCCCAATTAAACTAGTTTCTAAATAGAATGGTACTTAGCTCCTATCCAGTGACTACTGCTACCTCAATGCCCATACAGTCATTGACAGCTACCCCATTCTGACCTTGCATAATTTTTCCTACATTTTGGTTGGGGCATAAATTTTGTGTGTCATTGATTGCAAAACAGCATACCTGTAAATTAGGAATATGGCCAAAGACATACCAAAAATTGAGGTAATCTTGCCATTCAGTCTCTTTGGGCTCCTCTACATGTTGTACAGACAAAAAGATATGGCACAGACATGGCAAAGATTTATTGACTGTGTACTGCTCAATTTGCCTTTTTGTTACACCTATCTAGGTGACGAGATAATCTTTTTGCAAAAAGAGTAAGACCATAATGACCACCTGTGCATCATCCTTGATAAGCTGGCCTCTCATGGGGTCATGATAACTGATGACATTCACAAGTGCCAACTCCATCAACCCTATGTGACTTTTGCCAGACACTACTTCAACATGTTTGGTGCATTTCCTACTCCTGAGAAAACTGAACAGAGGCACCCCCTCCAACCTCCCAACACAGGTTTCTGAGGTAACAAATTTCTACAGGAACCAATTGCCACACACTGCTGAGACTTTACTACCTCTCACATAAGCATTGCATGGCAAGAATATATATGGTAAACCATGACTCGACTGGACACTGCAAATAGCAGATGGCCTTTGACAAAATGAAAGAACACCTGTTACATACCACAACATACATCACCCAACGCACATCTAATTATCAACTTCAATGCTGGTTTTTTGTGCAATAGTCATGCAATAGTCATGCACCATGTATGGATGAATTATCATGATGCAAGAGCCATGAATTGTCCCACCATATTTCAGGCTGTTTCCTTCTCATATTTTCTCGCTGGCATCGCAATGCATCCCAATAGTACCAATATTCACATTTTGTTCCTGTGGCATGAATTTGTGATTAACTAATCCTTCAAATTCACAGAAAACTATCAGCTTGGCTTTGATATTTGACCTGATCTAATGAGCTTTTTTTGGTATTGGAGAAACTTTCCCGACTCACTGTGCAGATTGAACCTTGGTGTCAACATCACAACCATAGACCCATGACTCATCACCATTTATGATTCTCTTTAGGAATATCTCATTATTATTTGTGCAATCAAAAGATCTTCACCCATTGTGAGGCTAAGGTCTTTCCAGTCACCTTTAAATTTTGTGGACCATTTGTAACAGCAAATACAGTTCAAGCACATATATCACCGTAGGCTTCCTACATCATTTGGTGTGTCTCTGCAAAGGTTTTCTTCAGTTTCACACAAAATTTAATGCAGGCGTGCTGCTCCTCTAACTCCACCATCTTGAAATTCAGAAACTGTGCAACATGGCACTGGACAATAATCAACAGACATACAACAATGAAGCTTCTGGTAGTTACACATTAAACACAGGCATGTGCAGGAATGCCAACTGAATTATGCTCCAACACACCATTGGTGCGAAATTATGAATGTTATGGAATTTTTAGATAATCTTTTTTTAACATAAAGTATTTCACTTTTCAATTAAAGTGAACTTTTATTGTTTTGTAATTCTGTGTATATCTCTCTAAGCAGTGCCTAGTCACAAGCAAACGAATCTGAATTAGTGTTTTCACTCTTTGCAGCTTGTGTACAATTTTGATCCTCCCGAGGACAATGAGATTAGAGGACTGGCCAAACTCTGCCTTAAAATGGCTGACGATATTAAGTTTGTTGGTGGACTCTCACTTGGAGAGCAGTTGGAATACGGACTGTTTTAGTATAAGATTGTGTATATTAAGATATTCCTACTCAATTAGTCACAAAAAGCTGTGACTCTGTGATGTGAAAATATGATCTTTTGTTGATATGTATGTAGTATGTAATGAAGGTATCTACCCATTAAATTATTTTAAAAGAAAGAAAACCAGTTAATGTTAATAACATGTCAGATCTGCTAACACTAGTGACACATGTTCGCCCAAAAATTTTTCAAAATAATTTTTTCTTGGATTAGAAACATTTGTGTGGAAAGACACTACTGTCTTCCATAGTCAACTGTTGAGCCCAGTGGTCTATAAAATGTTCATCATAAGAATAAACCTGATGTAAATAAACATAAATGCGATGATTGGTCTGAAGCCATAGTACACGTATACTGGTGTTGATATGCTCTTGGAAGTAGGTCCTACTTATATATTAGATATCTTATTACTAAGTTACATTAAATAAAACTTTAAGATATTCAAATGTATTAACTGCCATCAATGTTTTTCTTAATCACACTTTAGCCACGTAATCTTTATTTAAAAAATTGTGTACAGTCACAGCCTCTGCAACATTGCAGTCTGATTGTCACGCTGTTAATGCACCGTATGAAAATGACTGAGACTGCTTTCTGTTCTGTAATGAAACATGTGCTTGGAACACAGTTAAAAAGTGCCAAGAAATAGGCTGTTCTTAATGTTTTTCATAAATTTACTGATATAATCAGCTTTGAAGTTTTACCAGCATTGTATATAATACAGTTGATAAACAAACTTATATTGAAAGTGCAATGCAGTCGGTAGCATAATGGAATGTAAAGCAAATGTGGTTATTCATGCATTTGTTCAAATTTCCCCAGTATCACTTTTTTCTTCTCATTCAATTTGAAATACCTTCATTCTGTATTTATGAAATTCATCATCATTTTTTATGAATAATGCACGTCTTCTTATTTCTAATTACATGTTGGATGCAAAATTCCTTTTTCCATTTCAAATACAAATTCTTAATTATCGATGTTTTATGAAAGACTGTTCATAAAAGTTGTTTAAATTAAGAAAACATAACAATTTAATTTTTAAGGCAAAAATGAAAAACCAAATCCTCTTTATTTGGACTATGTTCATCATTTTATAACACAGAGGCAGATAAGTATCGTAGAAACATAAAAAACAATCATTTTCACAGCATCGAGAACATCATAAAAATGCTGCATTTGCTTCTGTACCAATACAATATCAACCCAACAGAACTGATCTGGAGCCAACATGTGAGAGTTTGCCTGAGAAGTAACAAGACTGTTAAGCTGCCAGACGTACGATACTGGAACTAGCGCACACAGATTTTTCAAACGTCACTGCCAAATGCTGGCAGGATATAGAGTAGCTGGTCATAAAATAAGAAGAGAAAACACTGCTACTGGTTGACTTCATGGATTCTGTTGTTGAGAGGCTCATCATTCACATAGCAGGTGACACTTCCAGAATTGAAATGTATTTCTCAAATTCGGATAAAGAAATAGCTAAGAGATTACCATATGACTGACTAATAGCTTTAGTGCCTTCAATATTTAACTATACAGCGAAATCCTTGAATACTCTCTTACTTTACACACAGATTATGAGGAGAAATTACCCTGTGGTTAAGTCAGGAATTTTCATCATTCTTGTTTTTAGTCACTGCTGTTTTTCTGGGGGAATGCTGGGGGATGCGTACCCCTAAACTTGGAAGAGTGCCAAAGATTTATTTCATGGATGTAAATTTTTTATTTCATTTTTTCGTGTTGGTAATTGCAATATGAACGATACCAGTGCAGTTTATGGTGGGAAAAGCGATGTCATTGACTGTTTCAAGCATTTCGAAGCTGCGGCAACCGTTCTTGACAACTGAATTGCTGGATTCATTTGAGGTGATGTAAACTGAAGTGTTCGATACCACATTCTTTTGTATGTTTGGGTGTTTCTTGGTATCGACTGCTTCATTTGAGCTGTAGTAAAGTCAACTGAAGAGTCCGACACCATTTTCTTTTATAGTTCGACATGTTGATGACATCATGGCTAAAAGCAGACGGGTGGTATCCCATGCTTCAGTTATAAGTAATTTCGCTGCATTTTATCCAATGTTGAAATACCCTCAAACTTTTTTTTTAGGAAAAAAGCACTGTTTTTAGTTACAATAGTACGTTAGCTGTAAACTATAACATGTTGCGGTTTATGTCTAGTCATCTAAGGAGCATATTGTGGAAGATTGGCTATGTATTATTTCATGCTGCTTGAAAATTAAATGACATTCAAAACTGTATTGCTGCACTGCTCATCTCGTTTTACATGTGAACTGCAACTGGCCACATCACTGCAGGCTAGCTGTATCAGCTGATCGGCCAGTGATAAGTTAAATGCAACGGTACAACTGTTGTCCCGTATTATTGCTAAGTCGATGTGTGTGTAATGCACAGCTCAAAACATATCCTAATTATCGTACTTGACAGTACATGAGACAGTTTGGTTGCAGTCCCACATGAGACTGAAATCCAATGAGGTCCCAGCAAGTGCGGAAGAATACATAGTGCAATGTTTACATCTTCTTATGATGAACAGATTATAATGGAAAAGTACATATCTGGAAAATGAGATGTGGGACTGAATCCTGGATGGAAAATGCAAATTTTCAGTTGGCCTTTAACCTAGACTTCTCGTCTCAACAATGTGATCTGTCACCATGAATGATGTGGTTCAGATTTCACATTTCAAAAGATTTCCACCCAGCCACTGGGTCACATAATTTACAAATTTCCAGCATACTGTAATAATTATGGGTCAGCAACTTCAGTTAATCAGTGCAATGAAAAACTAGCCAAAGTTGCAAATTTCACTTTTTTTATTCACTCGATGACTAGTTTTGAGCTGGGACCCATTTGCAAATCATCGTAACAGACAGTTGAACTGGTATTTCTGAAAATGCAAAAACCATGGCAACAATGCTATAACATTTACAGTGCTGTAACTGTTCATTTCCACATTTTTGACACGGTTTTTGCATTTTCAGAAATACCATTTTGATTATCTGTTAAAATGATTTGAAAATGGGTCCCAGCACAAAACTATTCATCAAGTGAATGGAAAAAGTGAAATTTGTGAGTTTGGCTGCTTTCTCATTCTACTTATTATTAACTGCTAATTACTATTCACATAACATAAAAACTGTCAATTCAAATGTGTACTATGTTAAAACAGATGTTTCACTGTGAATGTATGGGATAATTACTTCATGCTATACACCTTAGACTAAATTAAGCTGAACTAGTAACTGTAATTGTGGTGACTAAACATATCTCACAGAATGATGGAAAATATAAGCAAATGATTGAACCATACTGGTATACCCATTGTATCAGAAAGAAGCACTCTTGAACAAAGACTACTTCCAGAAAGAGAAAATTGTGGTGACTAAATATATCTCACTGAATGATGACAAATATAAATAAATGATTGAACCATACTGGTATAGCCAGTTGAGAGGCAGTAGACTGCTCCATTCACACCATCAACAGAACGGGCTCTGCTAACGGTCCACTACGCCTTCAACATTGCTGGCAATGGGCTCTGCACAACGCAGGTGACTACTTTGAAGGACAGTAACTGATGCAAACATGTAACTCTTTTGTATCAGCTGTGAATAAATAGTTGCCACTATTTAAGTTCCAACCCTCATATATTGATGAAAAATCCAGCACGGAATGTAATGTAGATATGAGGATAGATAAGTGTGCAAGAAGGTACAGTGATCAGTGTACGTGCATATAGGAAAAGCAGAAAACTGTTTAACTTCACACCCTTCCTTCCTGTGCTTTCTATTTCCCACTCCTTTACCCCTTCTATGCTCCTTGCATTTCTCCACCACCAAGTTCAACAAAGATTATTAGTTATCAGCAGCAGCATCTGGACACAAGGGTCACAGTGTGTTTGTTCAGGTTTGTTAACTTGGAATGGCTTTGTGTAAAAGCTACACATTTTCCTGGTTCTTCTTCCTGCCTGTACACAGTTCAGAACACCTTATATTTGGCGAGCACTGATTTATCCTCTCATATATATTTGGAGTTTCCAGCAGGCAAGACTTTTGATACATACATAGGAAACTTTTTGCCTGAGATAAGTTGGAACACAACAACACAGTATACCTTCAGGAAGAGGAAGGCTGGAAAGAAAGGAAAAATATTGGAGTTTTATTTCCCATTGCAATTGACCTAATTACAGATCAAGCAATAGCACATTTGGAGAAGGTTAAGGAAAGGAAATAGGTGCAACATATTCACCAAATTTACCTGTAATGACCAGGAAAACCATGACAGCCCTAAGTCACAATGGCAAAAAGAGTACATGAGACAAATTTTTAAATCCTATGCCAACTTACTTGGTATAAGAGGAGTACTCATCTTTAAATGTCATTTAGATAAGCTAATGAATGATAAATTACTGAAGTATTAGTCCCAGAATTGTGATTTACTGAATTACGTTATGTGGCATGTTATCAATAAGATGTTCACCCACTGTCATTAAAATGTCACAAGTGGGAGGTAATTTTTGGAGATCGAGAAGAGATTGGCTGTTAACAATAACAGGAGTAAGTGACCATTATCATTCGCTCAAAGTCAACTGGCATAGGAGGCAGAATGCTAGTCAATTGTGTGAAGCCTTGCTTAGAGCTTTTATACGAAGGTAACCTCTGGAGTCAGCATCCCCCCTCCATTCTCAGCCCCTGCCACACAAGACAGTGTCACCTGATGCTTTACATTCAGTGGAGGATGATTTTGAAATGAATTATACTGAATAAATACTTATTTTCTTAGTAAGTCATGATTTAGTGTTGAACATGATGGCATTAATGTCTCAAGTGAGCCTGAGATCTGAAACAGTCCAACACTTATGGGTAAAAACTCCCATCTCATTATGACTGACTTATGGTGCAGGCAGGAATCAGCACTTGTAAATGTTCAGACTACCAATTATCCAAAATGGTGCATTGAAAGCTCAGAAGTAAGTAATCATGTAACTTTTCATTATATAATATTCACTTGTAACTGTCAATAATTTCTCTATTTTATAACACTCTGTGCCCTTGTAGAGCTCACTTACAGAACATCACTTGGTTGCCTTGGCTAGTGTGCTGCTCCCTATCCTGTTGGATCTGTTTGGCATTCACTTAGAAGACACGTTACAGCAATGTCACCAACTGTCGAAACAATTTCATTGAAGCAGATACCTTCTCTTGAGCAATGACTAAATATTACATTGACTCCATAACATAAGCTGGCATTACAGTTACCTCATACAATATTGGAATAGTAACTATAATCACTACAGCTACATCTACATCTACATCCATACTCCACAAGCCAACTGACGGTGTGTGGAGGAGGGTACCTTGAGTATCTCTATCGGTTCTCCCTTCCATTCCAGTCTTGTATTGTTCATGGAAAGAAGGATTGTCAGTATGCCTCTGTGTGGTCTCTAATCTCTCTGATTTTATCCTCATGGTCTCTTCGCGAGATATACGTAGGAGGGAGCAATATACTGCTTGACTCCTCGGTGAAGGTATGTTCTCGAAACTTCAACAAAAGCCCGTACTGAGCTACTGAGCATCTCTCCTGCAGAGTCTTCCACTGGAGTTTATCTATCATCTCTGTAATGCTTTCGCGATTACTAAATGATCCTGTAATGAAGCGCACTGCTCTCCGTTGAATCTTCTCTATTCCTTCTATCAACCCTATCTGGTGGGCGAACAAGTGTACTGTAACCTACTTCCTTTGTTTTTGGATTGCATTGCCTTAGGATTCTTCCAATGAATCTCAGTGTGGCATCTGCTTTACCAACGATCAACTTTATATGATCATTCCATTTTAAATCACTCCTAATGCCTACTCCCAGATAATTTATGGAATTAACTGTTTCCAGTTGCTGACCTGCTATATTGTAGCTAAATGATAAGGGATCTTTCTTTCTATGTGTTTGCAGCATATTACACTTGTCTACATTGAGATTCAATTGCCATTTCCTGCACCATAAGTCAATTTGCTGCAGATCCTCCAGCATTTCAGTACAATTTTCCATTGTTACAAGCTCTCGATATACCACAGCATCAGCCGCAAAAAGCCTCAGTGAACTTCCGATGTTATGCACAAAGTCATTTATGTATATTGTGAATAGCAATGGTCCTACGACACTCCCCTGTGGCACACCTGAAATCACTCTTACTTCAGAAGACTTCTCTCCATTGAGGATGACATGCTGCATTTTGCTACCTAGGAACTCTTCAATCCAATCACACAATTGGTCTGATAGTCCATATGCTTTTACTTTGTTCATTAAATGACTGTGGGGAACTGTATCAAACGCCCTGCGGAAGTCAAGAAACACGGCATCTACCTGGGAACCCATGTCTATGGCCCTCTAGGTCTCATGGACGAATAGCGTGAGCTGGGTTTCACATGATCATCTTTTTCGAAAGCCATGCTGATTCCTACAGAGTAGATTTCTAGTCTCCAGAAAAGTCATTATACTCGAACATAATAATGTTCCAAAATTCTACAACTGATCGACTTTAGAGATATAGGTCTATAGTTCTGCACATCTGTTCGACGTCCCTTCTTGAAAACAAGGATGACCTGTGCCCTTTTCCAATCCTTTGGAATGCTATGCATTCTATGGTACACCACTGCAACAAGGGGGGCAAGTTCCTTTGCATACTCTGTGTAAAATCGAACTGGTATCCCATCATGTCCAGCGGCCTTTCCTCTTTTTAGTGATTTTAATTGTTTCTCTATCCCTCTGGCATCTATTTCGATATCTACCATTTTGTCATCTGTGCGACAATCTAGAGAAGGAACTACAGTGCAGTCTTCCTCTGTGAAACAGCTTTGGAAAAAGACATTTAGTATTTCGGCCTTTAGTCTGTCATCCTCTGTTTCAATACCATTTTGGTCACAGAGTGTCTGGACATTTTGTTTTGATCCACCTACCGCTTTGACATAAGACCAAAATTTCTTAGGATTTTCTGCCAAGTCAGTACATAGAGCTTTACTTTCGAATTCATTGAACGCCTCTCACATAGCCCTCCTCACACTACATTTTGCTTCACAGAATTTTTGTTTGTCTGCAAGGCTTTGGCTATATTTATGTTTGCTGCGAAGTTCCCTTTGCTTCTGCAGCAGTTTTCTAACTTGGTTGTTGTACCACGGTGGCTCTTTTCCATCTCTTACGATCTTGCTTGGCACATACTCATCTAATGCACTACACCACATTCTGAGCTATTCCACTAATGCCCAGTACATTATTCCACATCTGAAAATATGTTTCAACTACAGCACTGGAGTAAATTAGAAGCTCACCTTCAGAAGATCCTTGATATCTCATATGACACCATAATTGTCTTGGCCATTGTAGCTCACCAAAATCTAGATGATGGAAAATTACCTTTGGAAGTATTTTGATATCATATTAGCTTTTTGAACTCAACACATGTTAGCATCATAGCTTTTCAGGCCATTCCTTGCTGCTTTTCTTTACATTCTTCTGTATGTTACTATTACTGCAGCACTGATTAACTATATCCTCATTGAATATACTTTGTGTTCACCTTAATTTTAGCTGATTACTTTGGCCTCATTTTTGTAGTTTTTCCTTATTCTTTCTTTGTAATGTTTTGTTGACACCATTCTTCCTGTAGGTACATGTACATTTTTTTGTTTGGTTAGTAATGTGTGTGATTTAATTACACCACGTTAATTTTTTTTCTTTTATGTGAAATTACTATACACAGAATTTTCTTGTAAGTTTAACAGCAATTATACTGATGTAAAATATCACCAGAATATTAAATTAATGTCAGTGTGAAGTAACCACTGGTGAAGTTAGTTTATGGATTATTATAAATGCAAACTAGTGAAAGGTGAGAGGTATTTGTGCAGTTAGATATCACTTGGCTTTCTGAAAGAATTTCTGAACTATGTGAGCAGCCATAATTAATTCTTTGGCAGTAAGTCTCTTGATGATGGAATATTGTAATAGTACTGATTTGGATGGACCCAGAGGAGAATATGATAGACAGACCATTTATTTCTAATTGTGACAGTGTGGTGGGAATTTCTTCACTGTGAAGTTTGAATTTATGGAACAGAGATCATAAATGGATCAGAAATGATCTTAAAATATTGACTGGCACAGAAGAATATGGTGCTTCAATGAGCCAAAACATTACTACCACTGCCCACCATGAGGTTGAATGGCTCCTGGTGGTGTTGCAGGCATGTAATGCAGTAAGGAAAGAATGTAAGCAGAAGAGAGAGGACTGTACAGTCATTATAGCAATGATGTAGGCTGCAAATGTGAAAATTCACTGGTATAAGCAGTTTAGACAGAGGGCACATTATTGTGACACTGTGGCTGGGAACAAGAATCTCTGAAACAGTGAAGCTGGTTACCTGTTGGCGTATTACTCTCATGAGCAGCTTTGGAAAATGGTTGAAGGATGGTGAAATAACAAATACACCATATGGTGTTGGATGACCATTATTCATCACAAAACACAGAGATCATATGATCCTCCACTGTGTAATCTGCAACAGGTCTGATGACACAGTGAAGTGCTGGTACAGGCACGAGTGCTTGAAAGCACACTGTTAAAAGACCATTGTTCAACATGGAGCTCCACATCACATGACTCCTACTCATTCCTGTGTTGACCTAACAACTTCATCAGTTATGACTGCAGTGGGCACAGCATCACTGAGCTTTCACTGTGGATCAATACAAACATATCGTCTGTCGAATGAATCACATTCCTTGTTACACCAGGTTGATGACTGGATCCTTACATGACTTCATCCAGGCAAATGGCTGCACAAAACATGCACCATGCCACAGATGCCAGCCAGTGAGAGCAGACTTATTCTGTGGGGTACATTGAGTTCAGCTTCCATGGGATCTGTGTGATGGTAATCGAAGGCATCATGACAGCAGTGAACTATGTGAACATTATTGCGGACCACCGGCGTTGCTTCATGCTTAAAGTCTCCCCCTACAGTGATGACATCTTACAGCAGTATAACTGTCCATGTTGCAAGGTCAGAATTGTGCTGCATTGGTTTGAGATGCATTATAGTGAACTCACATTGATGTCTTAGCCACCAAATGTGCCGGATCTGTAGCCATTGGAACATGTACCAGGCACCAACTGCATGCCCCTAAACCACCATCCCATAATTTGTGAGAACTGCTTGGCCTGGGCATAGACATCTGGTGCCACATACTTCTGAGATCCCGTCAGGAACTTATTGAATCAATGCCAAATCTCTCTTTTACTGTGTTTGAAAAGTGGAACAACGTGCTGTTAAATGGGTGGTCATAATATTTTCATTCATTGGTGTATATCAGCTTGCTGAATGTAACCTACAAGGTACCATTCAACACAGGTAAAGGAGAATGGAGGAGGAGGAAGAATGAGTGAATCAGTGGGCAAAGTATTTAGCCCATATGCCAGAAGAAAGATAGGTGGAGAAGGCATTTGAGGGGAAACCAAACACACTTGCCCCATGGAACAACATAGGCACTGCTAGATGGATGACCTGGTGAAGTACCTGGCAGCCCTGGGGTTGAAGACACCTGGGGTAATGAAATACAAATCTGAAAGGAATGGAGGCAGTTTGTGGAAGCAGCATGTGGTCTGCAGGACCTGTGATCACTAGATATGTATATGTGTACATATATTCAAATTAGAGTTATCTGCATTATTCGATGGTCTATGCACAATTTCAGTGGAGTGTGGTGACTTTAACAGTGCACTTCACTTTCCATAATTTTGGTGTTTGCTTTTTATATTATTGCATCATGATTCTATCTCAACTGAAATTAATCCACCATGTTTAGGATAATTAATTAATTATGCTACACTTTTCACCTTTTCATCTCAGTTTCAGCATTCATATAAAAACAAGATTGTTATTATACTTAGCATACATTCATTCAATTCTGTTGTATGGCATAATCTTATGGGGCATTGCAGCTAAGTGAAAAAGTCTTAGCATGCAATAAGGATGTTGTATAAATTTTATAACCAAACACCTTGCAGAAGCCTTTTCAGGCACCCTCAAGATTCTTACACTTGCATACTAGTACATTTACCCTCTAATTATATTTGTGGTTAATTAAGGTAGTCAATCTTGGACGTACTCAGCAATTCACAACCACTATACTGGAAGTAGAAATAATTTCCATACAGACTATGTAACCTGCTCTATGGTTCTGAATGAAGTTTTGTATCTAGTGCAGATGTCTGTAAAAAGTTACCATAGGACATCAGGCAAGAAACTGAAAGTCTCAAAACATTTTAAAAGAAAGTAAAAGATTTATCTTGTAACCTGATTGACCTACTTTCGGGCTCCTTGGTAGTCTTCTTCTGACTAACATTCATAATCATATTAAAAAGGATTTCAAATAGTTATTAAACAAATTTTGCACTTCGTTATAGGATTAGATTGTCGACTTTATATATATATATATATATTTATTTAGTATTATCACCCAGGATGATAATCACCTGTAGATTAGTGTTTATATGTTTCATTTAATAGGTCAGGAAACTTATGTACAAGTGGCAACAGCATTCTAGTTTTCACACAATGATCCATGAACCAACTGACACAGAATTTTACGTAATGATTCTAAATACCGACTGACTTTAAGCTGTTGAGTAACAGAGTTTTTGCAGTGTTTGAATGTTAGTTATGGACTAACTGACACAGACGTTTACATAATGAGCACTAATGCAGACTTAATGGCTTTGTGCATGATGTCTACTTAATGGTACACACAGAACATTCACCACACCGTGTTAGAACATAACGCTATTACATTTTAGATATTAACATAAAAGAAAATGTATAGAATACAGAAATTCATTAGACAGATAAATCTCATTGATTAACAATTAGCTCAGTGTTCTTAAATAGTTGCAAATGATGGTTCAGTTTTATGTTGTGAAAGTTTTGGCTTGAACTGGAATTTACAAAGTCTACCAAGAATTTTCTAGAAACTCAAATTTCCTAACTGAAATAGTTTATAAACTAACATCATATTCTATGAAAATTATATGTTTCTGGAAACAGAAAAATTAGGAGAACAGAATAAAAACAGTGGATGATATGTCAATCCTAAAGCAACTATGTGTTGGATTGAATTTTGACAGTGCAAGTGGTTTTCAAGAATTAAATTCTGAATATGTTTCTAAGTAAAATGTTTCTATATGAATTGTCTACATTATTGTTATCAGCAGACTGTTTTGAAAACTAACCAATAAGAATTTGAAGATTTCATGTATTCACATTGCCTGTGCTACATGTGGAATAGAGAGCAGAAGAGAATCTAAGGAGTGGGATTGTAGCAAGCATTTTGCTGCTTTTCAACCCTGTTAGCCACTCCTTCTACAATGTAGCAGAGTACTGTAGCCCTGTGGAAGATTCAGGTGCAGGATCTGCACAATCCACCCACCCAGAACTTCTCTTTCCAGTCCGGTCACAGGCTTCTCCTTACTCGTCAGGGACCAGGTCACCTGTGACAGCAGCCACATCATATACCAGCTCTGCTGCAATGATTAAACAGCTTTTTATATTGGTTTGGCTACTAATCAGCTGTCCACCAAGATGAATGGCCACCACCAAACTGTAGCCAAGAGCAAAGTGTAGCATGCTTGATTTCAATGGCTTCTTCACAATCTGGGCTGTCCGAAATCTCTCCTCCACTGCCAGATTTTCTGAATTTTGCAGATGGGAGTTATAGTTGCAACACATTCTCTACTTCCAAAATTATCCCATCCTCAACCTACAGTGAACTATTGTTCCCACTCCTTCAACCCACAGTTTAAGCCCCCTCTGTTCCAAACTTCTTCCCCTCACCCTGATTTTGCGTCATTCTTTGTCAACATACCCACCAGTCTTTTCCCCTTCTCTGCTCCTCTCCTTCTCTTCTTTCTGTTCTCTGTCATCCTCCTCCTCTCTCCCCACACAGCCTTGCAATGCTGCACGTGGCAGCCTAGCTCTGCTGCAATCTAGTCCCTGGATGCCCCCGCACAGTGCTCTTGTCTCCTCCCACCCATACCCCTGTCACTCCCTCTTCCGCATCCCTCTCTGGATTGCTACTATCGTCCAACATGACAGGTGCATTCTGGCTCAAGCAGCTGTTGATGGGCAGTCTTATACCCATGAAGTGTGCTTGCTTGTGTGAACTTAAGAAGGCCTTGGCCAAAATCTAAAGAGTAACAGTCTTTTTGTTGTGCCTGTCACAACTCAGTGAGTCACATCTTTACAGTGAGTACTAATCTATCCTTATTGTTGATATTTCAATCTGGACTTTCCATTGTTTGAACTTACCTTTCTGGCAATCTTGTTGATTATCAGAACTCAGACCTCAGTTGCTGTTGGAGATCCTTTTCTGTTGATAATGGAGGTATGTTTGTAAGCCATCAGTGACTTTGTGAACTACATACATATTTTATCCTTTTTATAGCTGAAAATCTTTCCCCAACTGGAAACTGAGTGCAGGAATAGCCAAAATATGTTCAAAAAGTTTTACAATTTTACAGCATGCAGTCTGGAGTCTGTTTGGCAATAAACTGCAATAAATCACCAACATTTTTGTGGTGCATTCCTCCAAAAATGTACTCAACCACCACCAGCTTTGATCTTCAACAGGAAAATATAGATCTACATCAATCTGTTAGTGACTGTATGCAAGTCCTGGGTAACACTTTTTATATTGATTCAAAAGTTTCAAAAATAACAGTCCAGTTTACTGAATTTGCTTCCAAATTGATTGCAGTATCATGCCTAGACAGTTTAGTTACTGGTTCATAGATATGTTGGCCATGAATATTCTATATTTTTTTCAAATCTGTCACATTTTGTTTTCAACATTTCTTGGACTTCATTAATTTTTGCTACACATTAACTAATATCATAAACTCTGGCTTCCAGTATATCAAATAAGTTGTCAATGAGAGGAAAAATATCTGCAAAAGCATTTAGTATCAAATTTATTTGCAATTAGATTTCAAATTCATGACCAGAATTAGAGGCTTTTTGGCATATTTATCTTGACTGTTATCTTTTTGGAAAGAGGAACTAGCTGATTGCAATATAAGGGTTTTCACCAAACCACACTATATGCAGAACTCCACTATGTGACGACTTTAGGCAGCCTTTTCTTTACTTCACCAACTAGAACCCAGTATTTTTATGTTGACTTTGAACTAAAACAGCAAGACCAAAGTGAGAGAAAAATTCTGTATTTTCTATCCTTGACATGATTTGTGATAACACTGAATTCAGCCAACAAGAGAAAGGATGAACAAACTTTGCAATCCATTCAAATGTGCAGTCATAATTACATCTCCATCATAAATCTGACCATGGTAACATGTTTTAAAAATCTTCCATCGGCTTGACCAACTGCTGTGACTGAAACAACCTACGAACAATTACATATATCAGTTACTTCATTCACAATAACTGAGATAAAATGTGGTTCACTTATCCATTATCTTATATTATTCATAAGCAGTCAAGTCATTCTGTACTAGACTTTAAGCTCCTGTGAACATAAAATAATGTTGTAAGTGATGTTTTAGCTTTCTGTTATACTCACTGAGATGATATACAAGTCCGATAAGATTGCATTTATTAGGATTTTGCATATTAGGCCATCTGACAGCCAGTTGTTTTTATTGTAATTATGCACATTAAAACATTATTTGCATGATTTCTAGTTATGCTGTATGACTGGGTTGAAGATCTACCCAGCTGCATTCTTATTCTCTTAGAACTGTGGCAGTAAAATTGTGCTAGGGAGTCACGCATTTACACTGCTTGGATTTCCATTATTTCGCCACTCAATGATATGATATGCAAAGAGCTTTGTTGCTTACCTTCCTACCAACAGCAGCATGCCTCTCTAATATATTACAAACTGTTAAGGCTATTTATGGCATTGAGATAACATTAAATTATGTACTACATGTATAATTAGTTGTTTACCTTAACCACAAGTATGTTTACCATATCGCTAGGAAATAAATGACAATGTTTAATCCTTCTAACTTCAAATTATGTACTACATGTATAATCAGTCATTTACCTTAATCACAAGTATGTTTTACATAGCTCTAGGAAAGAAGTTACAACTTAATATCCTTCTAACTTCAGACCTAGGCCTGCAGTTGGCTGACGGTGGGACCTGGTGGCTCAGGTTGGCAAAAAACAAAACTAATCTGAAAATATCATATAATATCACTTTTGTCAATCCATGTAAGGAATTCAATGAAACTTCAGTGTTTCCATTTGTTTCACCTTTCTTTCCAGCTTAAGCTGGGTAAGTGGTGTTTACCTAACATACACTGAATACACGCTACTGACACGCTACTGGGTAGTTCCTTCTTCATATTTCTAATTACCTCTTCTGTTAAAAAAGAAATAATGAGATGATGACTCTTTATTGCTATACGTTATACATGTGGTATTGTACTAGACTATAGACAAAAAGAAATAATTCTATTATTTACAGCATGTGCTGATTGAAATAACTACTTTTTATGATCACCTGCATTGTATCTTTCAAATATAAATTTGTATTGGATGATCCCCCCACCCCCCTCTCACAGGTATATTTCAATTCACACATGAATTCACATAACAGAGAACAATATTTAGTATATATGTGGTGTGCAGGCTATTAATTCAAATCAATGGGAAAAGTTGGAAATTTGTGCCAGACCATGATTCAAACCCAGGTTTCCTGCTTACTAGGCAGATGCTCTGACCACTAAGCCATCTGGACACAGTGGTCATTGCAACTGCATGGACTACCCTAGCCCCATGTCCATTATCTTCATTGCTCACACCGTTTCACTGATTCATGTAAGAGTTTGAGCATGGTGTGCATCTGCACTGGAGAGATCATAATTTTGTGTGTATGTGTGTGTGGGGGGGGGGGGGGGGGGTGCATGTGCACTTTCTGTTCTTTTGGACATGCAATGAGCATAACAGTCATAGTGTGTGGATAAGTTGAGAATTTGAGTCTGATGGAAAATGTACTAGGGGAGTCTGTGCAGATGCAATGACCATTGTGTCCAGGTGGCTTAGTGACAAGAGCATCTGCCTAGTAAGGAGACCCGGATTAACAAAAAACTAGGAGACTCTACAGTCTTACGGCAAAGATAAAAAAATAACACATGACCAAAAAAAAACTCTCGTGCACTTTTGATATCAGTTTGCACCAGGCATGAAAAATATCACTGCCACACAGCCCCCCCCCCCCCCCCCACCCCCTTAAAGTGCGGAGCCCCAGGAATATCTTGATACTTGAATTTTATTCGACTTGCAGCTCTGGTGTGCGTCGGGTGTCTCAGGGGCAGTGACGTTGTTGTTTGTGGTGGTGATTCATCTGTCTCGGACGATGTACTAAGCGGTGTTTCGGTATGCTCTGCATCCATCATGTGTTGATGCACAGGCGTGGTGTCAGAGGTCGGAGAGGGTAAAACCCATGCTGGCTTGACACGTTCAATCGATACCTTTGTCGGAACACCATTGTCCATTATGTCCACGGTATGCTTATTTCTACTCAGCACCTGAAATGGGCCCGTATATGGTGGTTGTAAAGGCAATTTGACTGAGTCTGTTCGCAACATTACGTGAGAGCAATTGTATAAGTCTTTGTGTACAAACACCTTACGGTTGCCATGGCGAGAAGGTGGCGGGCAACGTATATTTGTGCACTGACGTTTTAGCTGCTGCACCCAGTGTGTGAGGCCCTCTGATCCAGGTAGTGAGGTTGGTACTAAATAATCTGCAGGAATCGATAGCGGCTCGCCGTAAACCATCTCGGCAACTGATGCACCAATATCGGGTTTGTGAGCTGTCCGCAAGCCTAACAAAACTAATTGTAATGCTTCCATCCATCTCTCTTGATGAGACATCAATGCTGCTTTGAGTGATCTGTGCCATTGTTCGACCATACCATTACTGGCGAACTGATGTCCTTGGTCAGTTGTGACATGAAGGGGGCATCCAAAACGGGCAAGCCACATACACAGAAACATCTTCACAGTAGTTTCAGCTGAAATATCGACTATTGGAGTTGCTTCTGCCCATCTTGTGCACCTATCTATGGCCATAAACAAATATCTGTAACCCTCAGACTGTGGGAGATGTCCAACCAGGTCCACGTGAACATGTGCGAATCTAGCAGAGGTACCTTGAAAATCTCCAATATCAGCACACACATGTTGTCCTACTTTACTTTGTTGACAAGGAATGCAGGAACGTACCCAAAGGTGTGCATCTCTTTTCATAGAAGGCCACACATAGCGGTCTGTCAGCAGCTTGATTGTAGCGTTGGCTCCTGGGTGCGATAGTGTGTGCACACTGTCGAATGCCATCTTGTGCAATATTTCTGAAGTGAATGGTCTTGGTCTGCCTTGAGAAAAGTCGCACCACAGCTTCCGCTTGGAGTTAGGCACCAGAATTTGCTCGAACTTCAGACCTGTAGACGGGTCGTTTAACAGCTGTCATAGCTCTGCATCCTTGGTCTGTTCCACTGTAAGTTTATCATAGTCTATAATTTCTGAAATCCCGCAAATACATGAAAAATAGTCAGCCACTAAATTTTCTGCACCTCTTAAATGGCATATATCTGTCGTGAACTGACTTATGAACTCAATATAATGGAACTGTCTTGGTGAGCTCTTATCACTGGTGTTTTTAAAAGCCGATGTTATGGGTTTTTTGTCTGTAAACATAGTCACTGGTCTAGCCTCTATTTGTGGGTGGAAGTATCGAATTGCTTCGTAGATCGCGAACAATTCTCTGTCATATGCGCTCCACTTCTGTTGTGCAGTCTGTAACTTTTTAGAGAAAAACCGTAGTGGTTGCCATTGCCCCTATTGCTGACTGGCTCGCGTCTACAAAAATAGCTAGCTGTGCATAGTGAACTGAGTGAGCGAGCAACACTGCTTTGCTGAGGCTTGCTTGAAGATCATTAAATGCTTTGTCCATTTCTTGTGTCCACTTAATTATTCGTCGACCTTTGGCATCATGTCCCTTGAGTGCATCAGTGAGTGTTGCTTGCACCATAGCCGTTGCTGGCAGATGACATCTATAAAAATTTATTACTCCCCTGTATCGTCATAACTCTTGGTAGTTTGTCGGTTTCGGAAGGACCTGTATTGCCGCAATCTTCTCTGGCAGAGGCAATATACCTTCTGATGACACAGTATGGCTGAGGAAAGTAACTTGGTTCTTGTGCATGACACATTTATTTTTGTTTAAAACAACTCCGTAGTCAGATAGACACTTGCGAAGTTGACACAGATGCTGCTCATGTGTTTGACTATCTGGAGAGAAAACCAAGATGTCATCAAGATAAGCAAAGCAAAATGTTAATCTCTTTATCACCTCATCGATAAAACGCTGCCAAGTCTGTGCTGCATTCTTAAGGCCAAAAGGCATAAATAAAAACTCGAATAATCCAAATGGTGTAATCACTGCTGTCTTCTGAACATCTCTTGGAGCCACTGGTGTCTGGTTGTATGCTTTCTTGCAATCTAGGACGCTACAAATTTTCGCGCCGGCCAAACCACATGTGAAGTCCTGTATACTAGGTACTGGGTATCTATCTGGAATGGTTCTTGAGTTTAACGCTCGGTAATCCCCACACGGTCTCCATGATCCCTCTTTCTTACGTACTAAGTGTAGGGGTGAAGACCACGGACTGTCTGACCAGCGAATTATTCCCAACTGTAACATTTCCTCGAATATCGCCTTTGTTTCTGTCAATGTCTCTGGTGCGATTCTACATGCTCGTCATGAAACTGGTTGTCCTGGTATGGTACGAATATAGTGGACTGTACTATGTTTAACTTCTTTTGTCTGTCTGTCAGAACATCTCCGATTCTTCTCTTCATCATGTAGCTCTTCGGCTACAGAGTTGCCAATCGCCTGTAGCTTCTCACAAGTTGTATGCCCTTTAGTGCTTGATATTGCACTGTTGTCTGTCAGATTTAACAAATGTTTTCCTTGTAAGTTGACCGCCAACTCAAAATGTGCCAGAAAATCAGCACCCAAAATAGGTTCTGATATACCAGCTACCACAAAAGACCAAGTAAACTGTTTGGAAAAACCCACATCAATCTTGCACACTTTACATCCATACGTATTAATCAGCAAGTTATTCACTGCCTTCAAACGTGGCTGTATGTCTTTTTCGTTGTATGGCGCATGGCTGACAGGAAGCGAACTAATGTCTGACCCGGTATCCACCAAAAACCTTGTACCCGTAAGTACGTCTGATACTTGCGTTGGTAGCTGTTGTTGCCATACGTGGAGTAACAGTCTATCAGAGACTGTCGAACTATCTACCAGGCTGCGTAAATGACGCCAGTATTCTGACGGGGTCCTATCTCCCCGTTTCTCTTGGTACAGTACTTGTTCGACTCTGATGTCGACTGACTTCACACACCAAGAAATTAATTCTTCTTTCAGTCTACAGTATGCTCCTTCTGTAGGCGGGTTCACTATAATGTCGGATATCAAAGCCGAGGTCTGATAGTCCAAATTAGTTATCATCAAGGTGAACTTCTCGTGATCACTGACTATTCTTAGTTGTATAAATATATTTTCCACTATGCGAACCATGTGTGTGGCTGAGAAGGCATGAATGGGGGCACTCGTAATTGCAACCGTTGAGTTGGTGAAGTGTTGAAACCAGCAGGTAGTTCCATTGCTGTTACTTGCTGTGGTTGTGCGGCAGTAGTCCCATTTTCCGATGATGTTGCCTTGCTGGTGTGTGCCATGGTTGTTGAACCAATGTCATTCCTTTGGTCTGGTATATGCTTGAAGTTCATATCTTTCAAAATATGCAACTGTAAAGTTTCTATCTCATTCTGAAGCCTATGAATTTCTTCCGTTATCGAACCGTGTGTGTGTGTGTGTGTGTGTGTGTGTGTGTGTGTGTGTGTGTGTGTGTGTGTGTGTGTGTATACACCTGTCCTTTTTTCCCCCTAAGGGGTAAGTCTTCCCGCTCCCGGGATTGGAATGACTCCTTACCCTCTCCCTTAAAACCCACATCCTTTCGTCTTTCCCTCTCCTTCCCTCTTTCCTGATGAAGCAACCTTGGGTTGCGAAAGCTTGAAATTTGTGTGTGTGTTTTTTATTGTGTGTATCTACCAGCACTTTCTCATTTGGTAAGTCACAGCATCACTGTAATATTATTATTATCAAGATGGGCTCCTATTGTAGAGCACATTACTTTCTCTAAAAGATTAGAAAATTATGTTGTCAGTTAAACACACTGGTAATTATTGTCATGTCTTCTATTACTTTTCTTATAATGGGGTTTAGCAATCAGATATTTCAATGTCTCTGGAAAAATGCTCTCTTTTAGTCATGCATTACATGTTACAGAGCAGGTGGCACTTATTGTATGACAACAACTTTCAATATTTTGCTTGTTTCTTCTGTTAAACTCCTTGACCTTATTGCCCTTATTACATTTCAGAAATACTACAGGACAGTTATCATTTACAATGTTTTCATTCAAATCAATAGAGATACGATATGTTATTCTGTCTCTAGTGTTAATTATGTTCCACGTAAGTTTGCTTCAGTTAGACATATTATTAATTTCAGACATAATGTGCATACTTATAAGTATTTTAATAACTTTTATTAATAACAAAGAGAAATTTTTGTCATTTGTAACTAAGGCAGGACCTTCACTTCTCCTTGTTAACATTCCCTTTTTCCATTTACAAGATATGTGAATTCCATTAATGATTCATGGTTTTATGCATGACAGAATCTTAATTAATTTATTGGAAAAGACATTTTCAGATGAGATGAGCTATGATACGTTAAATTTGATTTTGGTATTTTTCACTGCATAGATTTAATTCTAATCCACCTCCTTAATTTACTTTTTAAATGTTCTGTCCTGGAGCCATTAATTATGTGAACTGGTTCCCATAGTAGTGTCTCATTACTGTAAGGCAATATGTTGTTTATCCTAATTACTTACATATAAATACCTGTGAGAGCATTAATTAACACACACTGGCTACCATGAGGCTACTGCTGACCACAGCAGAGCCTCACACCTGATGTGTGTCCGGCAGCCTGGCTGTGAAATATCCATCGCTATGAGTGCAGAACCTGTTAATAGAAACACATTTACTTGGATGGTTTGACCTTTGTGGTTGGTTGGTTGGTTGGTTTGGGGAAGGAGACCAGACAGCGTGGTCATTGGTCTCATCGGATTAGGGAAGGATTGGGGAGGAAGTTGGCCGTGCCCTTTCAGAGGAACCATCCCGGCATTTGCCTGGAGTGATTTAGGGAAATCACGGAAAACCTAAATCAGGATGGCCGGACGCGGGATTGAACCGTCGTCCTCCCGAATGCGAGTCCAGTGTCTAACCACTGCGCCACCCTGCTCGGTGACCTTTGTGTATACAGGCATTATCAATCAGTGTTTGTTTATATTGGTCCAAATGCATTACAAAATTAATTACTGAAATCAAATTGTATGATTCAAATGCTCTTTCTTGGTCACTTTTTCTTCAAGAATGCTTTAGAAAATCTACACAGAAATCATCACACATAATTATTAGTTTCTGTTGCCTGACAGACAACACAATAAAAGTCTCAAAACACCTAATAAACTATTCAGAGGTTTTCCAGTGAGTGTCTGTATACAGTTGCAATTACAAATGACATATTTTTAGTATCAGCTCAAAAGTGCATGCTTCAGTTTTCCAATCTCTGCAAAATTTACTTGTTTTAACTTTTCCAAGCTTGTGACCAGGTTTTACATATATCTCAACTTCCCCCTATCCATATTGATCCTACAATAGGAAGGTACTGATGTGTAACCATTTATACTTCTCTATCCCTATGGTTACACAGCATTCAGAGAGGACATCAACATTTTCACGAGTTTTTAAGCCTTCCAAACAAACAAGAATTTCATTTACCTTATTTTTTTAATGCCCTTATATTCTGATGAAATATGTTTATACTACCGTTCACTGGTTTCTTACACAATATTTGTAAGTCTTCTGCCATTGTAATTTCCTTCAAAACTGCCTGCTTTAATCCTAATTCTAACCTAAAAACAGTGCCTCTTTGACACTAGTAATCAGATGGATTTTTGTGGTTGTGCCTCCCCCCCCCCCCCCCCCCCCCCCACTCCCCACCATATACACTGCTCAAAAGAATTATGGAAACACTTGTATCAATGTCCAGGGTGTCAATTTGATACAGCCAGTACTTTTGGTCTTATTGCATGGCTTGAGATCTTTGCTTTCAGTGTAGGCAACAATTGAAATCATTCATCATCTGTTGGCTGTGTTATGCAGTAAAGTGTCAGGTGACCTCTAATAAGTGTTTTATATTGAGGTACATGAATGGCAGTTGTCATTTGTTGACAACTTGTTGCCTACATTCAAAGCAAAGATCTCAAGCCTGTATCAAAATAGATTTCACATACTGAACATGGAGAGGAGTGTTCCCCTAATTCTTTTAAACCATTTATATGAGGGGTGGGGAGCACAATCTCAAATTCAACCAAGCACTTACAATGTGACACCTTAAAGAAGGTCAAGTTGCAAAGGTGGTCTGTTTGATCCAAAAAGGGTGGACTTTTGTTCGTGTTGCTGCAGGTGCCAGTTCTCTCCATGGGCCATCCATAGGTTGTACACGCACTACAAGGAGACAAGTCAGTATACAAGGTGAGTTGCAAAAGGTAGCTGAAGCATTACTATTTATTTATATACTTGTTCCATAGATCTGTACATGTGAGCAAGTCATTCAGATGTGGAACGTGTCAATGTACATAATAAAATACATAGAATAAAGACATTGTTATAGTATTAATAACAGTGCACAAAAATCATACTTATTAGCTTAAAAACTAGTCAACATAAATGTGAAGATAGCAGTTTCATATTTAGGGCATTATTGCATCTATTTTAACCTTGAACAGTAATCAAAACTTCCCACTTTTCGTTTAAAAGTGACCCAAAAATGGAAATGAGAAAAACAGGAATTTTTACATTAGGGCATTATTACATTAGTTTAACAGTAAACAGTGTCAAAAAATTTAAAAACATCTTTCCAATCTGGGTTTTACTTATTTCTCTGAAAGAATTCCTCTAGTGAATAAAGTGAGGTCTCAAGTAAATAATTTTTCAAGCTACGTTTAAATACTGATGTACTACTCCTTATACTTTTGATGCTGTTGGGTAGGGAATTGAAAACTTTCGTTCCAGCGTACTTTACCCCTTTCTGAATAAGTGTCAAGTTCTTTAACTCACAGTGGAAATCCTCTTTTCTTCTGGTGTTATGTTCATGATGTAGGCAATTCGTTTCATACAGAGTGGGGTTATTTATTATGAAGCACATCAGTGAATATATGTACTGAGATGTTGCTGTCAGTATTTCAAGTCGTTTAAAAAGATTTCGACATGAGGTTCGTGGGGGTACACCACAAATGATTCTTATTGCTCTTTTTTGTGCTGTGAGGATTTTCTTTGCGGCAGGTGTATTGCCCCAGAAGATGATGCCATAACACATGACTGAATGAAAATAGCCAAAGTAAGCTGACTTTGAGATGGTAATGTCATTGAAGCGTGACAAAATTCATAAAGCAAATGTTGCCGACGTCAGCCGTTTTAGTGTTTGTAGAACGTGATGTTCCCAGCTCAGCCTACTGTCCACATATACGCCTAGGAATTTTGATAAGTACACTTGCTTTATCATCTGATCATTCTGTGTGATAACTATTTCTTTTGGGTTTTTGGGGGTTGTCTGGAACTGGATAAAATTGGTTTTTTTCAGGTTTATTGAAAGGGAGTTAATACTAAACCAACCCAGAACTTCTTTAAGGATATCATTGACCTCGGATTCTAAGTCAGTAGTTGACACATTATCCACCACAATGCTCATATCATCAGCGAACATTGTAAATTTACACTTCTTATTTATGGATAAAGGCAGGTCATTAACATATATGAGGAACAGCAAGGGCCCAAGCACTGATCCCTGTGGCACTCCATGCTGCACAATTCCCCACTCAGAGTCCACTATATATTGTGATACACTATCTGAAACATCTAGAATAATCTTCTGCTCCCTACTTTCGAGGTACGATTTTAACCAGTTCCCTACAGGTCCTGTAATTCCATAATGACAGGCCTTCTTGAAGAGTATCTGGTGATCTACACAGTCGAACGCCTTTGATAGGTCGCATAAGACACCAATTGGCAGCCTCTTGCTGTTTATAGACTCTAGAACATCATTTGTGAATGAGAAAATTGCGTTATCTATTGAAACTCCCTTTTGAAAACCAAACTGCTGACTGTTAATGATGTTCAGGTCACCAAGGTGTGCCACAATCCTGTTGTACAGAGCTTTTTCTAGGACTTTTGAAAATGTTGTTAATAGAGAGATAGGGCGATAGTTTGACACATTTGTAGCATCCCCTGCTTTGTACAGGGGCCTGACAACAGAGTATTTCATTCTGTCTGGAAACACTCCTTGTTGCATGGATGTGTTGCAGATGTGAGACAAAACTTCGGTCACATAACTACAGCAAGCCTTCAACAGCTTGCTTGAAATATCATCGATACCAGCAGAATGTTTATTTTTCAAAGACTGTATGATTTTTTTGATTTCATTGGCAGTAATGGGAAGCACACTTATTTGACTGAAAGGTTCTGGAAAATTATTTTTCATTATACAGGCAGCTTTATCTACAGAACCATGGCAACCTATCTGTGTTGGGACAGTTAAAAAATGTTGGTTAAAGATTTCAGCAATTTCCTCTGAGTTGTCAACAGTTAAAACAATATTTTTGTCTTTGGTGTAGTTTACAGTCTCTGTTTCTCTCTTTATCACATTCCAGATTGTTTTAATTTTATTTTCAGAATTAGTAATTTCAGATGCTATACACATACTTTTAGAGTTTTTAATTACTTTGGCAAGAATTTTACAGTAGAGTTTATAATGTTTTAGCTGAGCAGGGTTGTTACAACCCCATGTGAGGACCGATATCTGGCCATCTCTGCATTTAGGTCTGGTAATGATACTGCCAGAGCACTACAAAATGATCTCAGAAATGGCACTGGAGCCACTGTGTTGAATCACACTGTAAAGAATAGGTTGTGAAAAAGGACTTTAAAACCCAGACATCCTGTTCAAGTACCGCGTTTGACATGAAAATATCATGCATCTCACCTTCAGTTCTGCCATTCCCGTGTCAACTGACAACTTTGTCACTGGCAAAACATGTCATACACAGATGATTCCAGATATTCTCTAGTGCAAGGTGATGGCTGTGTCCATGTGCAGAGACCCATGGTGGATGGTACCAGCCGGATATTGTCCAAGAAATTGACAGATTTCCAAGGTTCAGTGGTGTTGTGGGGAAGCTTCAGTGTTGGCAGTCATAAGTATCTTGTCATTGTCCATGGTTGCCTTACTGCCAGGCAATACAATGAATGGATCCTGTTGGACCACATGATGGCTGCTGCTTATGGTGGTGGCCCTGAATTCCTTCTAATGCCAGGGCCTATGTTGCAGCCACCAGCAGGGATATCTTGCAAAGCCTGGACAATGAAGTAATGGAATAGCTGTCAGTGAGTTCCACGTAACAGTTGCATGGACTACAAAACACTGACGCCATTGACTGACTTGTGTGTGCTGGTAAAGCTATTACAGGTGGCACCTATGGTGTGTATCTCCTGTCACTGAAGGAGGAAATTGCTGAAATCTTTAACCAACATTTTTTAACTGTCCCAACACAGATAGGTTGCCATGGTTCTGTAGATAAAGCTGCCTGTATAATGAAAAATAATTTTCCAGAACCTTTCAGTCAAATAAGTGTGCTTCCCATTACTGCCAATGAAATCAAAAAAATCATACAGTCTTTGAAAAATAAACATTCTGCTGGTATCGATGATATTTCAAGCAAGCTGTTGAAGGCTTGCTGTAGTTATGTGACCGAAGTTTTGTCTCACATCTGCAACACATCCATGCAACAAGGAGTGTTTCCAGACAGAATGAAATACTCTGTTGTCAGGCCCCTGTACAAAGCAGGGGATGCTACAAATGTGTCAAACTATCGCCCTATCTCTATCACTGACTCGTTTATGATGGGATATATGGAATGATGTGGCTGCTCCTGGGTGAGCTGTTCCAAGAACTGTAGTGTAACTAAACTGGGATATGAAAGACTAATTTTTTAAATTGTTATATTGTTTATCTATATCTCTTTCTCATGATTTATGGGAAGAAAAACCTAAAAAGATTATACAACAAGTGGTATAGAATCAATGATCTCACAGTACTTTCAATATTTTTAAATATTCATTTGTTAACAATTTTCTTTTATTAATCACTTCTCTTGTTTCGGACGCCCCCGTGGCAGGATGTTTTACGGAGATGCTCCATCTTTTGTGTGAAGTGTAAACTTGTATCTCAATGCAGTGTTTATAACGAGTTTGGAGTGGGGTTTTATTTAGTAGGAGGAAAAACCTACGTCCATTACAATTCCTCCTACAAAAGTTTTATATCTGAAGAAGATGCCTTATTGACGTGAGACGGCCAGTAGAAATTAATTGGTCTAGTAAGAGGAAAGCTGCAGAAGAAGATTCCAGAGCTGCTGCTGTCAAGAAGAAACAAGGTAAAGTGATAACTTCTGCGGACATTTCTTTAGAAGACATTAATGAGAATTGGTGTTACAGATGAGCATAACAACAGCATCTGTTCGATCTGCCGCTGCCCCAAGTGTCTTTAGAGACTTATTATTTATACAAATTGTAAAAAACTGGAAACAAGAAATAACTAAATCACGTTGCCACCACTTCTGTTGACTACCAGTGACCAGTCAGTGCTGAATTAACATATACAGTAAGTGAGCAGACAAAAGTATTCTATTGTATACAGTTTAAATGTGCTAATTGTACTTAATTTCTGTGTCTCATGTTTGCAGCTATTATGGATGAATGAGACATTTAGCAAAAGCAAGGATGTAAAAGAAGCTACAGAGGAAAATTATCCTAATAACATACAGAAGGTAAACTGCGAAAAACATGCAGACAACCATTTTGCAACAAAAGTAGGAACCATCCAATTATTAAGCCGGCATGATTACGAGTGATAGCGTCTATATCAGAACTAATCCCATATCCTATCCTGTCCTAAAAACTGTGGAACTGTGGTTATTATTATCAGTGAAAGTATAATTGATATAAAAAATTGCTCAATATCACGTAGACCATAACATAGGCAACAATTAGTCGCCATTTAGACGCAGTGTAAATTGCACATAAAGTTTTTAAAACTCTCAAAATACATGGTAACAAAGATTATTATTTTAATTTTCCACAGAGATTTTTTAATTTGTCAATATGGAACCAGTCAGTAACGTTGGTCAGAACAGTGAAGGAAATTAAGGTGTAGAAAATGTCACTGCCCATAGCCAGACAACAAATGCTAGTGAACCACAAGATGTTGGATAGAAGCGGAATAGTCATGAATTTTTTGTAAACTCAGCTACTATTGTGGAGGAAAATGTACTGAGGGATGATGTAACATCATTCACAGTAGATGAAAGAAGCTCACAAGTGATTGTAGGGAGCACTTTTTCCTGAGATAATAGCAGAAGACTCACTAGTGTGGATTCCAAAAAATCTATTTGTTCAACGTTACGTGACCAGAACCCAATCAAAAGCAAACAAAATCTGAAAGATATACAAGGTGTTAACGTGTCATCCAAGTCCAAAGTGCAAGTAACATTAGAAGCTATTTGTGACCTAAATATGAACATGTGAAATTTGCGGACAAACTTGTATAATGACTTAGAGAAGTTATACGATTTGAGCACAAAGTTACGCGTGCACAGTGCAGAGATTTGGCGAGAGACTTATTGTCCACAGATATAAATAAGCTAGATCAGAAGTTTTCTTTCGTAATTGAAGATCAAATATAACCAAAGTTCACAATAATTTACAAACCGCACAGACCGAAATTACAGAAACTGTGAAGTTTGTGCAAGGCAACGTCATGGAATTGCAGTCAGTTTGCAAGGATTTACTGGATGAAATACAAGAACTATCAGGAGAGGTTGAACACTTGAAACTAGGTCATGAATTCGTGAAAAAACTACCAAGATCATATGGACAAGGATATGAAGAAACTACTTGAAAGGGCCGAGGTTGCGATATTAGATAGCACTGCTACACTTGCACAAAAGTTCGTGCAAAAGCATGAAACATACCAGTATGTGGATGTCGTGGGAGAATTAATGGCACAGAAGGAAAGCAAAATAATTGCTAAAATCATAAAATCGACATAGATATTAAAACAGCAGAAGAGCAAATACGTAAAGAGCTTGTGAATGGTTTCGGTAATTCAAAGGAGCTGACCACAGCCAACAATCAAAGCCAAATAGATAGCCTCCCCTAGTGTCGTAAAGTTGGAATGCTTACATGCATTCACCTGCGACTATACCTGGCATTGAAGAAATGGAATATAATTTACAACCAATACCAATGAAGGCGCCGTCACATGTTGGGTACAATCGCATGCAGCCGGAGACGGTGTCACAGCCTGTGAACACAGCACCTTGTTTATCAACTAATTTTGCAGGTGAAGGCCTAATTAGGCATAGGCGATCTCCAGTATATTTGACTGAGGGCGAGGAAACAATCCCTGTCGTATTCATAAGGGCATTTTGGAATGTGCTGCCACGTAATTTGGCTGCAGCACTGAAGATCAGATTCATAGTAGGCTATACGCCAGGTGACGCTTTGCTTTAGGTTACCGACATGGCTGAGTGTTGCCACACGTAGGAACAATTTGAACAAGCGTTTCTTGGAAAATTGCAGTCAATCGCTGTACAAGAGAGGCTGCGTCGTGAGCACCCTCAGCCCTTTAACAGCAAACAGGGAGGACTGTGTCAATGTAAGATGCTTCACAGGATGAATCCAATCTTACATGTTGACATCTTAAAGATACTCAAGAGTAGCTGCCGCCGCATAAGGAAAACTTGGTGGCAGTAAAAGAGAATGATCTCGAGAACTTCCTCTGTTCTTTACTGCATCGATCTCAGTTATGAAGAGGGGCGATCTCCAGTTGAGATCAGGAATATACAGCCTGATATATCGTGTAATGGAAACCACTTTGACAATAACAGTGTAAACAATGGGCATGGTTGGCTTCCATACGTGCCTCAGCAAAGTAACAAAAATAAGAACTGCTGTAGTAGAGGAAACTATGGGCATCAAAAAATGGGTAGGAGAGAGCATGATCCATGTTACCAAGACCCAATACCCATAGAACAAAGAGGTCCAGATACCAGATTTCAAGGTACACACCCAGTAGACAACAAAAATCGATATGGTAATTGGCCAGGACATACCGGCAATAGGAGGCACCCTAACATAAATAATAATGATGACAGACAAGGAAACTGAGAATACGCACAAGAGAGAGCACAAGGGCAAAGGGAAACTGATTCATGGCCTGGGCACGATACAAATTGGAGAAACACTGATCATACTGTGCATGTAGTAGAAGTAATGCAAAGCGGCAAAATTAGTCCATCATTCCCACAGGAAAACAGAAGGCGGTCGCAATAAGCCCTCAGTCACAGTCTGAGGAAAGGAGTGGGGGCACTCACTTATTTACATACTGTTTTATACACTATGATCAGGATAGTTATATTAAGGAACAATTATGTATGGAAGACGAAAGTGATATTAAAAAAGCAGAAGAAATAATACAGGCCATGATACTGACTAAAATAGGCAATATGACAGTTCCCATTGATCTACATTAGACATCGACTAACATTATTTCATGAAGTTTGTTCAATGAAATTAAGAAGGATAGGCCTATAGATGTACTAACTTTACCAGTAGAAAATAGCTGTATTTTGACAGCAGTTTGGAACAGATCAAAGGGAATAAAATTACAGGCTTGTATACCCATAACATTCAAAACCATCACCATAGAATTTACTTTTTTGATAGTAGAAAAGCTGATTGTCAATTGTTTAATGGGGATGGATGCTTTCAGACCATTCAAAGTACAGATTGATGTAAGTAATGGTAAGTGTTATTTTACAGTGGATGAGAAAGAGATATTGGTAGTTTTAGTGAGGTTAAGAACAACCTGTAACACCTGCAGAGGAGGTGGTAGTGTAAAAATACAGTTGTTACATCCTCAGATATTGTTACTTGATGAACAAAAACACTATCACTTCAAAACTTCCTGGCAGATTAAAACTGTGTGCTGGACCGAGACTCGAACTCGGGACCTTGCCCGTGAAGACAAAGGTCCTGAGTTCGAGTCTCAGTCCGGCACACAGTTTTAATCTGCCAGGAAGTTTCATATCAGCACACACTCTGCTGCAGAGTGAAAATCTCTTTCTGGAAACTATCACTTCAATAGACAGAACATGAATGTATTAGCAACACAAGCAAAAGTCAATGAATCTGCTTGTTTGTCTGAGGCACAAAGGGAGGAGTTAAGTGTACTCCTCCAACAATATACTCAGATGTTTGAGAAAAGACCAGGAGTAATAAAAGATAATGTCTACAAGATGGATGTCTGCCCCCATGAAACATTTTGTTGTTCATCTTGCCCCATATCACTGTCAAAAACAGAAGTGGTAAGGAAGGAAATAGAGCAGTAGTAGAACCTTCGCATGCACCCTACTGTAGTCCTGTATCAGCAATTGCAAAGCCAGATGGCAGTGTGAGATTAGCACTTGATGAAAGGAGCATAAACAAAATTATCGCACCAGTGAGGACACAAACAGAAAATTTAGATCAATAGCTGCTGAAGTTTCATGGAATTTGATTTCTTACAATGATTGATCTCAAAGAGTCCTACTGGCAAATAGCATTGCACCATGAGAGCAAAAGGCACACAGCATCTATATGTGGGGGAAGGAATTATGAATTTTGTGTGTTACATTTTGGCTTAAATGTAAGTGCTGGCATCTTTAGTGCAGCCCTGGATAAGGTGTGGCTGGACATTGCTGCCCAGATAGATGGGAGATATGTCATCCAAGACAACAACCCCGTGTGCTCTCGGTCTCGTTTGGCAACTTGTTGCAATGCTTCATGGCTGTTCCCTGAGTGGGATGGAGCTGGCCATTGTTAAAAACTTTTCCACTCCATGTTGGCGGATTGGAACAGCAGCCATATTAGAAGTTTATTGTAAAAACAGTTATTTGTTGCAGATCAGTAATTTACATTGCTGAAAAAAATTAGTACACACTTTTCAAGGTTTCCAATTCATGCATGATTTATTGTTGCAACAATGCATATGAAGTACATGAAATGATTACATTTACAGATCAATAGAACATCTGATTCTCATATGCTTAAACACCCATATTAGTGTGTAGTGTAGCCTCCACTGGCTGCAATGCAGGCACTGACTCTTGATTGTATAGATGGCAAGTAGGGAAGTACTGTCCTGGAATATGCTATACCATGCCTGGTTGACCTGTTCAATTAGTTCTGTGGGAGTTGTTGGCTGATGAGTCACACAGGTCATTTCTTGTCCCATCATATCCCACATGTGCTCAGTTGGAGGCAAGTGCAGAGATCATCCTGGCCATGGAAGCTGCTGCAAGTCTCAAAGAGGATGTTGAATTTTGCAAACAGTGTGTGGGCAACCATTCAAACAACACACCATTTTCCAGTGGCAAGAATGACAAAATAACAGGACTAACATTTTGCACGTTTCTAGCACTGGTAAGTGTCCCCTCCAGAAAGACCACAGGGGAGCGAGAATTGTAGCTTATTGCACCCCAGGCTATAAATCTTTGGATAAGGCCAATGTGTCTTGGGCAAATGCACTCTATGAGACAGCACACGCCAGGTCTACATTTTACACACAAACAACCATCACTTGCATGCAAGCACAATCTGCTTTCAATGCTGAAGACCACGGTACCCCATTCCATTTTCAAGTGGTCCTCAGACAGTACCAGTTGAGCCATATATGATGATGTGACATGAATGGAAGACAAGCTAGAAGTGTGCATGCTCTTAGCCCCACTATTAATAATCAATTTGCAACAGTTTATATTGACATGTCTAGGCTCAGAAGCCCTCTTATCTGTGCTGTGGTAGCTGTAGTGTTTAACATCCCATTGATAGTGAGGTCATTAGAGATGGAGCACAAGCTCGGATTAGGGTAGGATGGGGAAGGAAATCAGCCATGCCCTTTCGAAGAAACAACCAACCTGGCATTTGCCTGAAGTGATTTAGGGAAATCATGGAAAACCTAAACCTGGATGGCCAGATGCATGTTTGGATTGTCATCGTCTTGAATGTGTGCTAATTACTGCACCACACTGTGTACAATCTGCCATTGCTGCCCTTATGAAATGACTGTACTAGTGGGCATTTGTGCTGTGTGGATGTCCAGCATTTCATCTATAGGTGTGAGCATGTCCTGTGAGCACTGATACCAGCATTGTTACGCAGCTGCCACGGCACAGCCAACTTGTGTGGCAGTTCTCTGAAAGGACCATCCCACTCCTCAGAAGTCCACAGTGTGACTCCTTTCAAACTCACTTGGTTTGCTGTAGGAAGCATGAGTCCATCTCCACAGCATCATTGGCTGCTTGCGTTACATGATTGCACCACACTGTGCCTTCTGGATGTTAGCATTCCCTACTTATTAGTAGACACAGATGGTGCTCTGATAGCTATGCCACTGCGCTATATGCTGGCAGACAAAGTTGAAACCATTATCATCAGTACATCTACTAACATCTACTATCCCCCAGGTGGCATATGCCGCCACCAGATCTAAATCGATATTGTCTTTCCAAGTACATGTCCCCCTAACACTTCTTCTCCCCCTCCCTCCTTCTTCTTACTGGCAGTGGATTCTTCTCCCCCTCCCCCCCCCCCCTCCTTCTTCTTACTGGCAGTGTACTTATTATCTATTACGCATGTTGCATGGATAGTGCTTCATCAGATAATTTGAAAGTGCATAGGGAGGACAAAGTTATAAATAGCTAGTGTGGTCATATTCCAAACTACTAAGAAAATATAACAAAATGAATTCAGAAAAGAGATTAAGTATAAAATCTTGGGGACTTGCACTGATATTAATGCCAGGTGCATAAGTCCCGTTAAAATTAATGCCAAGAGCATATGTCACATCCAAATGAACGCCACAAGGGAATGTACTGGAAACGAAGAATAAATAAATATCATTTGGGCAATGAAGAGATAGAAGGAAACGTGTATGAAATATAAAAGAGATGGAATTACTTTAGTTACGACTACAAAAGCGGTCATAGCAGTAGATAATACAACTATGTGTACATGAATATATGTGCCTCCCGTACAAGGCAGCATTGCCACTCCTTCCACTCTTGTAGGTGACACATAAATAACATAGATGTAGCTGCATTGGTTACAAAGTTAATTAGCACAGAAGGTAGGGGAGAGCACTGCATAGCATTGCATGGTAAGCATAGTTAGTGATTAAGTTTTAACAGAGAAAAAAGAACTTAGTCAAAATAGTGTAAATCCAAATATCATAGAGCTGAGGAAACTAAATATACAAACATATTGAATGAAAATAAAACAAATAAGTTATCTAACAGATACAGCAACTTGGAAAAGGGTAAACTTTGAGACAATAATTACTTTTGAATACATTATGGGAGTGGCAGTGATCAATGTGTTACAAATATTTACTATTAAGAACAGTCTTGATCACAATTTATTTATCAAGGTGACCAGTTTCGACCACTGCTGTGGTCATCTTCAGACCATTGAGTAGGAACCTCTTTCTGTTGGAGTAGTGATTCTCCAACAGAAAGAGGTTCCTACTCAATGGTCTGAAGATGACCACAGCAGTGGTCGCAACTGGTCACCTTGATAAATAAATTGTGATCAAGACTGTTTTTAATAGTGAATATGCGAGACAATACATCTACAATAAGATTAAGGCATGGAAAAAACACAAAGATAAGGTGTAGTCAAGCTATATGCAAGGAAAAGTGAAAGAAAAAAAATCACTAAAACAAGGTGAACAGAAGTACAAAGAAATTAATGACATCTGAAAGAATGGGATCAGCCGATGGTAAAAACTAGACTCAGAAAGTTGGAGAACAGGTGTAAGGTTCTAAATATATAACAATGGCAATGACATCCAATACTGCTACATTTACAATGAACACCCCATAAAGATAACTATGCAGCTTCCAATGCTTATAACATTAAATGCCTCAACTGCCAAACTGCATACATAGGACAGAACCTATAAAATTGTGAACAGTTGCTGACAAAAAAGAACAGGTAAAAAATGGATCTACTTCTCCTGAACATCTTAAAGTTAGCAGTCATTCACCACTCACACATGCTAACCTCGAGGTCCTACACCACATTCCATAGGGGAAGGGCTTAACCTCCTAGAAGAGATTGAAATTGCCAAACATGCCTTCTTGAAAAAAAGATAATTTACTCAATGTTCAACTGGCCACCAAAAATCAAGTACATTAAGATCAGATGATGTCCGTTTTTAATAAATTTTAGTTCTTCCTCTGTCACTTTTTATGTTCTACCTTCATGGTTATGAAGGTCACTTTTAAATGCCTACACTTCAAGATATAAAGATCACAGACTCATAGGTGCTTTATGCTCCATTTAATATTTTTTAAATATATTTTATATTTTTAGAACCTTACACCTGTTCTCCACCTTTCTAGGTTTAGTTCTTATCATCAGTAGATCCCATTGTTTCAGAAGACCTTACATTCTTTGTACTTCTGTTCACCCTATTTTAGTGTTTTTTAGTTTTTCCTTGCATGTAGTTTGACTATACCTTTTCCTGTATTTTTTCTGCGCTCCAGTATTAATCATATTGCCCCAGCATTTACCCTTTTCCAATTTACTGTATCTGTTGCACAACTTATCTGTTTTATTTAGATTTAATGCATTTATTCATTTTATATATTTAGTTTCCCAGTTTTATGATATTTGGATTTACACTAGTTTGAGTATGTTCTTTTTTCTCTGTTCAACATTAATCACTAACTATGTTTACCATGCAATGCTGTGCAGTGCCCTCTGCTTCTTTCTGTGCAAAATAACTTCCTAAACAACACAGCTACATCTATGTTATTTACATGTTGTCTACTAGGTTGGAAGGAGTGGCAACACTGCCTCATATGGGGGCCACATGGTTGTATTCTCTACTGCTGTAACTGCTTTTGTTGTCGTACCTAAGGTAATTTCATATCTCTTATATTTCATAAACACATTTCATTCTGTCTTTTCGTTGCCCAAATGACATTTATTTATTCTTCATTTCCAGTACATTCCATTCTGGTGTTCATTTGGATGTGACATATGCTTTTGGCATTACTTTTAACAGGACTTATATGCCTGCCATTAACACCAGTGCAAGTCACCAACATTTTATGCTACAGCTCTTTTCTGAATTCTTGCTGTCATATAGTCTTGGTAGTGTGGAACATTACCATGCCAGCCATTTATAGCTGTGTTCTCCCTGTGCACTTTCAGATTAACCCATGATGCCATACCCTGACAAGTTTATAATAATTACAAATCTGCAACCTACAACTGTTTTTACAATCAACTGGTCATTGTTGTACAGTGAATTAATGCACTGTTGATGTAACACTGCGAAAAGTCTGCCAGTGGTTCATGCTCATTCGAAGTCACTGCTAGTTGTAGCTGAGAAGGTAATTTTATAGTACACAGTGTCCATGAGGTGTGGTGCAATATGAGTGCTGTGTGTATTAGATGTTGGAGATGTCTCCAGATCTGAGAAGGCATTTTGGTATCCAAATATTTGTTGTAGATATCTAGTTGTTGTTCCAGTGTTCGGTTGCAGTGATGAATGAGTGCAGTCTTTGCTGACAATATAACATCCCATATGAGATCGGCTTGCTTACCTAGGTGAGACACTAAGATGACAAACTTGAAGCAATCATCAAAAGAGCCATGATTTTGGAGAATACACTCATTCTGAGAGCAAACCAGACATCTGGTTGTTCCAGCCGAAAGGCTGGCAGCTTGGATTGTCAATTAATGCACACAGGACTGCTGTTAAAATTCTGGAGTTCACATAGCACTGCATTTGTCAGAGGGAGATGATAGAAAAGCTCTTGAGTGAAGACCACAGCACACAAGATAAACCTCGGAAGATGTCCATGCTCGGCCTGACCGGATGGACTGCATATGGCAATGTGAATAGGTTCAGCAAAACAGTACACAATGTAGGAAGTGTGACATAATCAAACATCAGTCACTGTCCGCCCTTGGTGGTTTGTTGAGAGGTGTATTGTTTGTTCGTGGCAGAGTTGCATTCATTGCCAAAATCACACAGAAGTTGCTAACTGGTACACATTGTTCAGGCACATAGGTGTCATTGTCAGCACACTGGGCACTGCACAAAAAAATGTCACTTTCACATTTAACAAAAAGGCAAGAGTTGTATATGCTGTTGCGAAGTACTGAACTCAACTCTGTATAAGTCACTTCCTTGCTTGTCTCTGGCACTTAGATTGTAAGGTGGCTCCATTATTGTTGCAAGCAAGATGAGTCAAATAATCCATAGCTGATAATATCGTTTGATGTGATGTCACCAATGTAGAGTAGACAGGTGAGGATGTTCTAGGCTAAATAATGGGGTGCACAAATACCATCAATCAATGCTTTATTACTAGGCATAGATACACCAGAGAACATGTGTACTGCAGAAGCTCAGGATGGAATAGCACAAAGATTGTGCTGCAACAGAGCCATAGCACTGCCCAAAGAGTTTCCTTACCCTACATCAAGTGATCGCTACTAGGCCACTACAAACTTATACACTATGCTACAGGGGAGCTCCAAATATTGTCATTACTGTTGTGGCTCTGATAACATAATGGACCACAGAAACTTACTTTTTGTTGGTTACTTGTAAACATGGACCCTCCAGGGTAAATGATTGCAGGATGTGAAAGTACCTTGGACCCTTACCTACACAACCACGTATGTGGTTTCAAAAAGTCAGCTTGTAAGGAAAACAGAACTAGCATTTTTACACACAAACAAAATCACCATTTTAAAATAAATCAAACAAAGGGGAAAGCAGTTTCAAGGTACTGTCGAACTGAAAGATTTGAATTGAGATTTACTTCTTTTTGCCAGGAGTTTTTGGTGATTTCCCCAAGATTATCTGTACAAAATTTCCAAATTTATCTCACAATGCTGCAGTTTGCACCTGTGCACACAACCATTTGTCTCATTGACAGAGAGAGGGTGGAGCAACTCTATTTTTGCTCTCCAGCCCACAACATTCAGTGACATTATTAATGATTTTTTCTGCTGCACTCTGTAAAGAACTACCACTTGCCCTTTTCTGAGGAGTGGAGAGCAGTATAAAATGTATCTAGCACAGCCAGCACATTGGACAAAAATTGCTTCATCACTCATCAATATAAGTATTAATATGCGACACAACATAGTACAACAATTGCTTCACAGTGGCTACATATGCAATGTTCAATATTAGATCACTGAGGTTGGCAGCAGCCACACACAAAACAATAACAGACCTAAGTTGACCGACTTCTGCTGATTCGAAGTAGGAAGCCCTCGTTCTTCTATTTGTGACCAGACCTTAGCTGAAGTGCTTCCCAACTATTTCAGCTAACATGTGAAACTTATCTAACATTATTTCAAATGTGATTGCAAAACTGTTCCTTTTTTACATATTGTTCAATACATTTATGCAGTTCCCAGAAGGACTTTAGGGCAGTGGACATATTGCAAGGACATCCCCCACCTACACATTATACAAAAGCTGGTGTTGAGAAGAAGGATCTAGATGACATGGGTTGTGAAGCAGTGGGGGATCTACTTTGCACAGCATGTATGTTGGAGCTGTCAGACACCAAGGTTCACACCAGAGCACTCACCCTCACTTTTGATGGGGATTCACTTCCCGCAAAATTCAAAATTATAGTATACTGTTGTGAAGTGAAGCGATATTCCCCACCACTGATGCAATGCTGTTAAGTTCAAATGGCTCTGAGCACTATGAGACTTAACGTCTGGGGTCATCAGTCCCTGCTGTAAATACCAACTCTTTGGACACGTCTTTCCATTATATGAATAACACAATTTGTGAAGACTGGTTGACTGCTTCATAAAAACCCACCTTATGAGCAACCGTATTTCTATCTCAATTGTGAAAGGAACATGTTCCCATATTCCCAAAATGTGCTACCCTTATTAAGGGACATAAAATACAGGAACTTAAAGTCTCTGATCACCTCTGACATTTTGAGGCTCAGAAAAAGTATGACATCTGTTCAAAAAATACAGGAACTTTGTCCACAAACTTTTTCTGTGCTTACCTTTTAATTATTGTGCATGGCCTCCTTTGAAATACTCCCCTCCACAACTGATACACCAATGCCAATACCACTTCCACTTCCAGAAGCAATCTTTGTATACCTCTTGCTGTATTACGTGAAGCACCATCTGTTAATTTTCTTTCATCTTGTCTATCATTGCAAATCATCGCCCTTTTAACAGGATTTTCAACTTTGGAAATGAAAAAAAGTCCATATGAGTCAAGTCTGGAGAGTCCGCAGGGTGAGGCAGAACAGAGATTTTGTTTTTTGTGCAACAGTCATGCACCAATAGGGATGAATGTGCAGGTACATTGTCGTGAGGCAAGAGCCATGCATTGTCTCACCACATTTCAGGCAGTTTCCTTCTCACATTTCCTCACAGACATCGCAACACATCCTGAAATACCATTGATTAACAGTTTGTCCCTGTGGCACGAATTCGAGATAAACTAATCCTTCAAACTCAAAGAAAACTGTCAGCATGGTTTTGAAATTGAACCTGACATGACGAGCTTTTTCTGGTCGTGGAGAATCTTTCCCAACCCTTCATGAAGATTGAATCTTGGTCAAAACATCATAACCATAGACCCACATCTCATCACCAGTTACAATTCTCTTAAGGAAAAGCTCATTCTCATTTGCACAATCCAAAAGCTCTTCACATATTGTGAGGTGAAGGTCTTTCTGCTTGACTCATCAGCTGTGGAACGAACTTGGCGGCAACACGATGCATTCCAAGGTGCTGTGTCAGGACTTTTAGACATGATCCAACTGAAATGTTGAATTCTTTTGCAATCTCTTGGGCAGTTAGTTTTTGATTGTCACTCACAATTTCATTGATGTCCCCGACATGAGCATCTTCGGTGGACAATGAAGGGCGTCCTGAATGAGGGTCATATTTAACTTCCGTTCTGCCATTTTTAAACTGAGTGAACCATTCATAACGCTGAGTACTGCTTACGCATTGTTACTGTATGCTTCTTGGATCATTTGGCATGTTTTTGTAAAGGTTTTCTCGAGTTTCGCACAAAATTTAATGCAGGTGCATAGCTCCTTTAACTTTGCCATCTCGTAATTCGCAAACTGTGTGCCACAATGTTCTGCTCAACAGTAACTAACAGACATACAGCAATGAAACTTCTGGCAGCTGTACATTAAACATAGTCTTGTTCAGAGATGCCAACTGTATTTTGCTCCAACACATCTTTGGTGCAAAATTTCGTATGTTCCAGAATTTTTTGAACACACCTCATATAACTGCTTCTAATATCATCCCAGTGGTACTGACTTTTGCCACTATTGTGGCCAGGTCATCAGTAGTACCTCAAGTATTTACTCCCTCCATGCTCTCAACATTGACCTCTGATAGTAATGTCAGTAAATTCATCTATGGGATGAATCCTTTTGCAGCTGCTGCAGCACCATCCACGGGACTTTGACTCCTCGCACCTAGCTAGAGAAGCAGCATCATCCTCTGGTATCTACTAGTGTTAGATGTCCCTTTTAGGGAACCCACTCTGTGAAAATTTACAGATCAGTAATCTGACACCATCCAGTGGCTGAAGGAGCCATGGACTGCAGGTCCCAGGACTGCTTGCTACTCTTCAATTTCTACACTTGTGGCAGAAAAATCCCCACAAGAGTCTTGACTCTGAAGTAGTTAAGGAGAAAAAGAATAAATCTTTGGAGAAGGCTGCTTGCTGACTATGGAGTTGCCAGATCCCACCACTCCCCTGGACTCTGAGCTCATGTTCATTAATGTTGTTCCACACTAATTATTGACAGTGACCCCTGAGTGTGAAGAGTCCCCTTGGCCCCTTCACAACTAACCGGAATGCCATTAATGTGGTAATTCAATGAAACTGTAATGGATACTGCTATTATCCACAAGAACTAATAATAACTAGTGTCTTAATCTGCAGTCTGTGTTGCTCTCCAAGAAACACATTTCACTGCTCATCCTTCAACAATCCTTCATGGTTACAGTGCCTTCTGTTTGAACCATAATAGCCCTGAGAGCATCTCATGGGATCTACACATTGGTTCACATAGATGTCGTCAGTGAGTGGAACAATAGGATCGCAAGTGTCAGCACCACTTACAACATTTATTTACCCCTGGGCAGGGCATTTCCATACGTTGAGATAGTCATCTTAATCCAACAACTGCCCTCCCCACTCTGGGACTTTTAATGCAGACTACCCACCATCAGGGAGAGCTACATCATCAGGCGAACCATCTTTCATTGCTTTGAGGAGTGATGATTTACAGCTTTTAAAATTTTTGAAAAATAATGGTTACACACAGTTGTATTAACTGATTTATTACACAAAAACCATTAAGCAATAAATATATTGGGTAGTGAGTGTACGAATTCAAAGATCCTTAAAAAGGAAGCAAATTGATTAACACAGCTGTGTGCAACAATGATTTTTCAAGTCTTTCATTGTCTTGACCAAAAGGAAAGAGTGTTGGCTATTTTGAGTATTTTCACTCACTGTTAAGGAATTATCTTTTGAGGCAAGGTATCTACAACAAATAAAGTGTTCATTCAAAAGAAACAATCAGTAAGAATACTGTTTAAAGTAGATAACAGTACATCTTGTGGAAATCTTTTTAAGCAACTTTGAATTATTACACAGACCTCCCAGTACATTTAGTTCTTAATGGTTTTTGTTGCTGATGATGAAAATGACCTTTGGAGTAATTGTTTTTTACACAGTCCAATAAAGACACACAAAAATAATTTTCATGTAGACTTTGCCTCCTTGTCTAGGGTTCAGAATGGAAGTCTGGTGGGAAGATATTCAACTAGCATCTGTCCAACATAAAAAAAACTTGAGAATCCTTATCATTTCAAAAGAAAATCAAGGACATATCTCATTAACATGCTCTTTCTGTAATTTATCTGAATATCTAAATTCACAGATTTAAAAAGTCCTGTTAGGGCCAGTAGCAATGTTTGCTATAAAGCAACGTACAAGCAGTAGCATACTGTAAATAGGACTCAGTAATTACAGATTTGGGAAAATATTTACTTTGAAAAATAGCATTGTAAAAAAAGCATTTATTAAGCTACTAATAGCCGCTAAACTAAATAGTAAAACTGAGCATGTAGTAGCTTTTTTCAAAGTAGCAACTTTCTTACTAATTTGCTCCATTAAATTCAGGTAGTATGTGTGAATAACATTAAGCAGTTTATTGATACATTATTGTTAATATAGTACAAGGCTTAACTTTGTATGCTTTCTATACCTTCTTTAACATACAACTTGACACATCACATTCCTGAAGATTCTTCTTCTTGATAGGATCTACAGAATGCAATGAATGAATGAATGAATGAATAAATGACTGAATTAATATAACTCAGGAACATCCAGCAGTCTGAGTAGCACAGTCGATAGACCATTTGCCCAGGAAAGGCAAAGACTCTGAAGACATGTGTTGGTTCAACAGACAGTTTTAATCTGTCAGGAAGTTTCAGCATCCGTGCCCATTACTAAATTGCCACATTCACAAGACGAACAAAGATCACACGTATTTACAGCATATTAACTGTCAACATATATCACCTTGACCATAGCAAGAATATATTTGTTGACTGCCAATATGTTAGCACCTAAAAATAGTAAATAGTCAGTTGTTCTCAGCCACTAATCCAGGATGAGAATTCTATTGCATAACAGACCTAAATGTGTAAGTCATGGGTACTACCTGAAAAAATGAATCTAGAAATACATAAAACGTGAATATGTAGTCAAATGGTATTCATTTAAAACAGGCAAAGAATTTAGTCGCACTTGACAAGCAAGATTAGATTTTAATTTTTGCATAGGGTTTATAATAGAACATATACAAGTGTAAGATAGTTTATTTTCTCTTCTAATTCATCATTGTTCAGACTTGACATTGTTGTAAATGCAAATTTTGGAGTATGAAGCTCTATTTGCAACAGCAGCAAACAAAACACATTCACTTATGGCCAATGGCTGATTTAGAATACAAAACATATGGCACACAAAAATTGAGCAAACATGATAAAAATATTCCAAAATAGATGATATTGCTAACATAACTGGTAACAACACAATATTATTGTAATAACATGAAAATATTAACTATGATTAGTAAACACAAATATTATTTCAACAATAATTAAAGCTCATCCCCTGTGTAGATTAAAAAATCTCAACACGTACTGTACATTTAAAAGCCATTCAGAAAAATTTCTTTTCATCTACAATTGTAAATTATTTTTAACACTCTTAAGTCTTTCTCAGCTAAGACAGTTGTAAATGAAATATGAAATTTTGAAGTTAGAACTATATCTAGACACGTAATGAACAAGCTGCCCAGTAAAAAAGTTTTGCCAATACTGCACACTCTGCATTATCCTTCATGTAATTTAATAAGGTAACTGGACACATTGATGAATAATGGAAATGGCAAAATATGCACATTTTTGAGTAAAATGCTTTGTAACTACTAGTAGATACCACGATTTTTTTTTACCTACTAGTTTACAAGAAAGCGTAACTCGAAAGGTTTACAAACTTGATCTATTTTGTAAAATTTAAAGGTTGACCATTTGATATTCAAAACATATATTTCACAATACATCTTGCTGTTGTGACAATACCCACAAAAATTAAGAAGTTTTATAGCAAATTGGGATATAATCATTAACAAATGATGAAATTTCTCATGTGAGAGGTTTGTTGGTGCTGTAGCAGTTCTTTTTTGGTCCGTGTTTTCAGTTTCTGCTAATAGTTCATTGTGCATTCTTTATGTTTCAGTTTTAAATCTTTTTGTCTCTTTATTTTAGATTTAGTCCATCTATGTTTTCAAAACACAACAACCTTGAAAAATATATGCACTGTAAGTTGTTCTGTACTGAATGTTTTCATTTACTGACAAAAATAAAACACTTTCTTGTCAGTTACCAATAGGGCAGAAATAACTGGGACTAGGTTCTACGGCTGAAGATCTATTTTTGTCAGCAGCTCCTGCTTTAGTGCCTGTAGAAGATGTATAAAAAACAACACAAACTGCACTGGAAATGGAATAATGTGGAAGCAGAAACCACGCACTTTAACTGCTATGGTAGTCATGGGAGAACACTCGTGGAGGTAGTTGCTAATATGAAATGTAAAAGAGAATAACTACCCTGTTTCTGCAATCTCTTTATTGGGTGCAGACTCCATCTTGAGATGTTGATGGTTACCCATATTTTCTTATTATCCTCATTCTGCATTAAAACTGTTTGGATGAAAATACCTCTGTCCAACTTTTAAAATCTTTCAAAACAAACATGAAAAACCAGTTAAATGAGTATGAAAGTATACAAGCCAAAGCTTAATGAATAGTTATCCAGGAACAAAATTGCTGAAGGTAAGACATTCAGCAGATTCCATTTTCTTTCATAAAACATTTGATGAATTAATGGGTCTAGCAGTATTTATTTATTTACATGGTAATTGTATTTTAATGTCACTGATATTTAAAGCCATCCTCCTCTCATAATAATTCAATGTTGTTTATCTGGTAGGTAAACAACATATTGTTTAACATATAACATGAATACAATATGCAACAAAAATATGTATATATAGTAAAGAATTTGTATCATATAAAATATAGTTTATGAAAATATTCATTGAGATTGATTATATCTATTTGTAAAATATATATTACACTGACTCAAAATTACTTTCTTCTCATACTAACTTTCACTCAAAGATTTCTGAGCTTGTGTGGCATATGCGAACATCCACAGCAAAGTATCTAGACAAGCATTACTTACATCAGTTTTCTTGTGATGCCTGTCTAAATACACCTTCAACAGAAATAAGAACATGACTAGCTCAATATATAATTATTTGTACTCTAATGGAATATTATTTGTACATTGCAAGATAGCATTTTTCAGTAACAGTTTTTCCAAGATGCTTCTATTTAAAGCACATAGAAGTATTTATAATTCCACCTAAATGTGAAATACAATTCATTTAACTTATAAGGTTAGTTTTTTAATATCTTCTACTGTATCATTAGACAGAGTAGAAACAATAAAAACAGTGCTGTGTGGCATCAGTAATGACTAAATAAACCAGTCACAAATGATGATGAAAGCATACACATAATCTAAGCCATAAAACTATGCTCAGAGATACATCATTTATTAAATTGCTACTCAAGGAAATATTGCACATATGTTTAAAAATCTGGAACCTCCTCCAGATAACACCCCATAAAAGCATCATCATATCGTGAAAATGATCTGGTCTTTGAATATTGCAGCCAAACGTCATTATTTAGAACCTATCACACATCTAGTGATAACTTTGTCATTAACTGCATTTACAACTTTTTTTCCAGCTCAAATTTATGCTCCACCATTCCATTCACATATTAACAAGTAATTAAAAATATAACTGAAAATGCCTCACACTATTAGAGAACAACAATATTCAAGGCTTTTTGATTTGATAAAATTTCTTATTACTTACACCTGTAACATCCATCCTGGGATGGCAAACAAGCAAATATTACGATAAAGACATGTTTTGTCACAGATGGGCAATTCAAAATTACACAAGTTTGAAATATGAGCTCATTTCCAATTATGTCTACTGAATTGACTGATTATTGTTAACTTAAAATTAAATTAAAATTCTTGGTCAAGGTCTTGTCAATTATTTATGTAAATAGCTGTTGTGTTGCACTCCCAAGTGTAATTGACCATTTAAAGAAAAGATCAGTCTCAATGCATATGCTACTTTCAATGTAAAATCATATAAACATATGACAAAGTGGAAGGCAACATAATCACAAATAAAATTTATATATAGTAGTAAGCGAAGATGAATCTTTTAATGTAATATGTCATATTACTAGTTCCAACCATTAGCGAGTTATAAAATTGTCACCTTCTGTTGCAAGCTAATCATTGATCCGTAAAGTAACTACAATGTGATACAGAGCTGACCCTCCCTTGTCAAAGGAGGCTATATGAATTCTCTGTAAACAAAACCGGTTACATAATACAATGTTGCACACACAGCTGCAAGGCAACAAGTCAGATGACAGTCATAACAGCTCTGATATTACTGCATGCCCCTCCACTAACAGGTAAAGCAGCTATTCCTTATCTAATATGGCTTTCAACAGTGATCAAAGACAACAGCAAAATATGTTTTGATCCTTCACTGAAACTTTGATCTTGCTATTTTATTATAACATATTGTAAATCATTATTTTTTCCAGATTTCTCATCTTTTGAATAATTTATCATTTTTAATGCTACTATGTCATATGAACAATAATAGTGTCACACATGTCTTGTAATATTCCCTCTGTCTTAAGGGAAAAAAACCCTTGGTAACTGCCATAAAAATCAGTCCTTTCAGTTTCTGAAATTTGCTTGCTGCCATACATAACAACTGACTCAAGACAGCTCTCATTTGTGCCACACACATTAGTAATATTAATTTCATCCAATAAACAGTTAGTAATCTTCATAGAAGCATCTAACTCAACAGCTGAATGTGCCAAATTTTTTGGAGTTAGTGTACTGACATGAGATGGCCAACCAAATATATACCTCAACAATTAATGTCCTCAGTTCTCCAACATTTACATTCTAATTATTGCAATCATTGTTCTCATGTACAAATTTGATGTCAGTATGATCTTTCTGTGGTAACAGTACTACCACAGAAGCAAGCAACAAAGAGGAAATACTTATCAACAAAAACTGGATTTCACGATAGCCTGAAGAACTAAAGACTGTGGCTCAACATCTGTGTAAGCTGTTTAACAACTGTTGGCACAGACTCAAAATAAATTCTTAAACACAAAACTTTCATAGCTTCTTAGGATTCCAAGTTTACTTCCAAATGACTGCAATCCCTGGATCCTGATCAAGTTCTTCTTCCAGCTGCAGGGTGCTAATGCCTAGAGAACAACAGATCTCATCTTCACATGAGACACCAGTGAATACCATTGGAATGTGCTGAGGTCGCTCCTCTTGCCGCTGTTGATATGGCTGGTATTGCTGGGATCGAGTCTGTGATAAACTGGAGGCAGAACTTGAACACTCTGATGCCAAAATGTGCACTGGAAACTGTAACATGAAACAATTGCATCAGTTAGGAATTGCAGAAATATTGCATTACAAACATATAATGATAGATTATTAGTCAGTGAATGAAAGAAATGCTTGAAAAAGGTATGGAATCTTGTGGATTCAAGCAAACATTCTGAAGCTCAGTGACATTTTTAATTTCCAGTTTTCAAACTTTTTACTTATCTTCTCAGTTAATCAGTCTCCCATTGTGAAAATTTGGGAAAGGTGTTTTATTGTCAGACTGTTCTCAATTTTTTCCTCTGTTCTCTCTAGCTCTTGCATTTCCTCTGAAGTTTCTTCTTTTTCGAGTGTTGTCAGTCACTTTATTTCATACAATTCTGTACTGCTGACTTGAAGTTATGGATTTCCCAAAAGGCACAACTGTTAAACCACTCTAGACTCCATCTCTACTCCTGCTTCCTTGCGGAAAAGTTTTCTTCCAGTCATCAATAGTCATTTATGCACAGATACCAAACATCCATTGGTAAAGTTTGTCTTCTGTATAATTGTACATGTAAATAGTGAGGCCCCAAATAATGGGAAAGAAATCTGCACTTCCAGCTTCACACACTATGAAGCTGTAGCCCCTTCAGGTCACAAGTACGCAGCAGGGATAGCAAATTTATTTCATGTTTCTATTCTTATAGTAGAGATAATGAGGATCTTTCTAACATTAAGCATATTACAATGTGTAATAAAACTCAAAATTGCAACCACGTTACAGCAGATACTAGTGAGATTTGCCAAAGTAAGTATGCAATTATTATTTGGCATCTTAAAGTAACAGGGAGATTAGAAAGGAGACTGTGGGTATTTGTCACAGCATACAGTGTGTTGGTGTGGAGCATGAAGAAAGGAAATAATTTTTAAAAATCTGTTCTTGTAAATAAGGAAAAATGGTACATTAGTAACCAAATTAAGGTACCTACAAAAGAAAATATATGTGACAAATTTTGGGCACTGGCACATGGAGAAGCATGATAACAGAATTTACACCTTATATTGTTTGTTTTATACACTACCATGCATCATACAATATTCAATTTTCATAGCTGTCCATACCTACATAGCAAAAAAGTTTTAATAAATGTTTAGGCCTGCCTACCAAAATTAAACTTTGGATAGAACAAGCAATAATGGAGAAAGTTCACACTATGATGGAGGAGGACAGTGTTGACTCAACAATGATATGTCTCTCCATGCCTGCAGTACACCACCTGATTGAAAGAACCCCGACACCCATATGTAATGTGGAATTGACCATTAGACATCACAAGAGGCACACCTGCCAGTGTAAAAGGAGATGGGGAGCAATATGTTGTCAGCAGAGAAACAGTAACAGCAGAATGTATCGGTCATGAGAGCTCAGCGACTTTGAACATGTACCAGACATCGCCTGAATAACAAATATATAAGGGACATTTCAGCCATTTCAACCATTCTTCCCACATCAACTTTTGGTGATATGACTGAACTGGAAATGCAAATCACAGCTAAACCAAGACCAGACAAATCTCATGTACTGATAAGCAGGGACTGTCAAGCACTGCATTGGGTAGTTGTAAAAAATCACATGAAATTAGTAAAATAAATCACTGGTGAGGTCTGAACTGGTACCAGCGGTCAGCTAGGACAATGAAATGGATCTGAGCGTATGGCTTCATTGGCCGGTACGCCCCTTACAGGGCAGATCTGGCCGCCTTGGTGCAGGTCTTATTACATTCGACGTCACATTGGGCGACCTGCACACCAGAAGGGGATGAAATGATGATGAAGACAACACAGCACCCAGTCCCTAAGCGGAGAAAATCCCCAATCCAGCCGGGAATCGAATCCAGGCCCCTTCGGCCGGCAGTCGGTCATGCTGACCATTCGGCTAGTGGGGTGGAGTAGCTATCTCAGTGACTGTGTGTTAGAGAGCTAAAAAGAAAAGGATACAACAGTCAAATAGCTCATAATAAGCCACACATTTCTGTAGTCAATGCTAAGTGACACTTGAGGTGATCAATTTTTCCACAGATCTCAGTGTTCAACATCACCACCATCTCTGATTTTGGATCCTGAGGAAGAATGGGCTGCCATTCCTCCACAAACATACAGACACCTCACTGAAAGTGTTCCCTGCAGCATTCAAGCCATCATAAGGTGGATGATAGACACACCGCATATCAACGTCGGCTAATATGTGTCTATAGCTATAAGCAATTTTCCAGAAGGGAAAATTCTGCTGCTCACAAGTGCTAATCCTGTTCCACTGAACAAAAATTTAGAGTCTGTGCAAAATTTGTACTTAACCGCACTGTTGCTAGCCAATCCTAAAACATCTTGAAATTTGAAAATAGTGCGTGCCGTAAGTGATAATCTCTCCCCCATCTTCACTGTTCCCTGTTTCATTCCAAGAGAAAAATATGGGATCATATCAAAACTATTACAATATTCATTAAAACAAAATTCTGAACCTTACCTTAAAAAAATATTTTACTAAAAGTCCTGAGAAATGTTAAAAATTTATGAAAATATGTTTTTGTTAATAATGCAAACAACTTCTATAAGAGATAATAAAGCACACAACTTCTACAAGAGAAATAAGATTTTATTAACAACTTCTTTTCTGTTAAATTATAATGGGAATCCTTTGAAAGCTGCCATGTCTGGACCAGAAGTTGAACTATCAGCGAGTTGAAACAGCTCCTCAGGACTAAACTAAAATTGTGATGATGGCAAGGGAGGTAATGGTTAAACAACTTCTCTAGATTTCTACAGCCTCTGTTCAGTGAACTCTGTTACTAGTTGGCATTCATAACCAAGTGCCTGAATTTTGCAGGTCATACCCCATTTATCCAGAGTTTAGTAAATATCTTTTGTTTGCTCTTCTACTTTGTTGTTAACCACCCCAGGCATAGGATATGCTTTGTTGGAGCTCCACAGTTTACTATTTGGAGTGCTTCAGTGTTATTCTTAGGTTAACATGGGGAGTTTGTCCAATAAGGATTACTATGCATAGTGCAGTATCTTGCCAGTACACAGCCAGCTACCACGGAGTTACCAGTACACAGTGTGTGTACTTGAGTGGTGTGGTGGGCTTTGCCATTCATTTTTCCACACCAAAACAACTATCCATTGTCGATATCTATTGGGAGTTAACCTCTGTCTATGTGGAAGGCCATTCGAATGGTTTGACACTGGCATGTACAATTCGTGGAATGGCACGAAGATGTGCACTATGAACAGTGCACACGGAGGCCCACTACAGCAACATGTGATGATGACATTATTTCAATTGGCAATGCTGTGGAGGAAGATCATCACATTACCATTGACATCATCCTAATGCAGCTACCTTCCCAGGCTGCAACTGGATGTTCATGGATCACAAAGATCCTAACAGACCATAATCGCTATCGCAAAATCTGTGCAAGATGTGTGCCACATCTGTTGGAGTGATGTCCAAAAGCAGCAGTTGATAGATTCATCCAGAATGCATCAGAGAGAGGGAGATCTGCTCTTCAAATGGTCTGTCACTGGGAATGAGACATAGGTCCATCACTCAACCTCTGAGAGAAAATGTCAGGGCATGGTGTGGAAGAAACCTGGAAAAAGCTTTAAAAAAGTCATGCATTCAGTGGGAAAAAATTATGACAACCATCTTTTGGAACTGTCAGGGGATTTTGTTCATTCACTACCTGCCTCACAACACCACAATTAAAGGAGAGAGGTACTACAATGTCTTGAGAAATCTGTGAGCTGCCATCAAAAGAAAATGTTTTGGACTTTTGTCTCCTAAAGTTCTCTTCCTTTGTGAGAATACTGTGCTTCATAAAGCTCAAATGACCCAAGCAGAGCTCAAAAGATTCAACTGGGAAGTGTCCCCATGCCCTCCATATTCACCAGGTCTTGTCCCAAGTGATTTTCAAATGTTCCCCAATCTCAAAGGGCATCTTCAGCACAAATGATGAAGTCACATCACAGGTGAACAGCTGGTTACAAGCACAAGACTAAAGTTTTGTCACATTACCAGTAATTCTTGAAACAATATGGCAACTATGTAGAAAAGTAACACAATCACTGTAAGCATCAATAAAATTATGAAGGTGAATCAAATACAAATGTAATTTTTGTTAATGGGTGTCAACAGTTGGCAGGACCGGACCCACACTTCTAGTATTGTTGGGTGGAGCTGCTGGGAGTGGGAAGAGCCAGCTGTCACATACTTCCCACAGGATTGTCAGTAACACTCACGATGTCAGAGCAGCAGGCACACCCCCTACACTGTGCAACTCATAATTATAACATTTCTTGATCGTGAAGGTGTTCAAGCAATGAAAATTTTCCAGAGATTGGCTGCATTGCTTGGTTATCAAACATAGCCTAGCATAAAGAGTTCAAGGAAGGATGAGACTACATGGTAAATCAGCAATATGATCACCATCATTGAGCCAGCATTACAGACAAAAACATTTGTGCAGTTTGAGGCATTCTTGAAGGTAATCGACAAGCAATAGCATCATAAATTACAGAATGGTCAGAATAAGTTATGGGAGCTGTCAAGCCATCATCACAAATGACCTACAGTTCTGTAATAGTGTTCCATATGCAGTTTGAGGCATTCTTGAAGGTAATTGACAAGCAATAGCATCATAAATTACAGAATGGTCAGAATAAGTTATGGGAGCTGTCAAGCCATCATCACAAATGACTTACAGTTCTGTAATAGCGCTCCATATGCGTTGTTTGCCTAAATCACAAACTGAGAATTTTCAAAGTTTGTCAGAGTCTTACAGCAAGGTTTGCAAAAGAAGATGATGCATTTTTTAGTTGGATCATCAGCTGCAACGAAACATGGGGCAACAGTACACTCCCAGTTTCTTTTGTCCAGGCATTACATACATTACTTACATTCATCTGGTGAGAACTGTCCAGTAATTGAGATTTGTTGACATTCACCTTGAAGCACTGACCTTTGAAGTACTTGATTAATTCTGTTATCCCACTAATAGCAAAAGATTCTAGCTCCTTATGTTCTCTACAATGGAATAAGACTGAGGTATCACCTGCTCAGCTTGTAATATGGGAGTTAATGGGTTGTGCAATTTGTTGACATAACAGATGTCCCTCCTAAGGGACATCAGGCTCTTTTTCTCTGGTTTTTCGGGAGATATTTATGATTAAATTTTTGCATTGTATAGCTGGAGTTGCCCAAACAAATGCTACTCATACATCTTTCCTCTAATCCCAGTGCTGACACAAAGCATCAGTTTCTTTTCTGTTATAAACAATATTATTTTTAAAGTGGAATTTTATGTGCAGGTTTGATAGAGCTGTCTAAAATTAGTTTATTGCAATACTTTTTTTTTATGAAAATGTATTAACTGGGACACTAAAACACGAAGAATAACCAGTAATCCAGCAACAACAGCATCACCCAGGCCTGCACTGACTGCTACATCTATGCAACAGCACCTCTCAATCATTCCTGGACTACTGGTTATTCTTCATGTTTCACTATTCCTGTCATATACCTTGATAAAATGAATATTGCACTCAACTAATTTGGGATGACTCTATGGAATGAGCATATAAATTCTGCTTTAAAAATAATTTTGTTTTAAAAGAGAACAAACCAACACTTACTGTTAACAACTGGCATCACATGACACACATGATGAACAGTATTTGTTTGTGCTGACTCCAGCTACCTGACAACTCTTACCAGGGACACACTGTATATGAGGAAGAGAAAGGGACCACAGACTTAGCCCTGATGTACACTTTGTATTACTGTTTCACTGGTGGATTGAAAGATTATAATTTTTTTCATCAAATTTGTGTGTCAGTTTAATGCACTGCATATGATTCAACACGTATGCTGCTATAATATGCCTGATGGATCCCTGACATGATATGACATTTTTTTTTTTGTTTTTTTTTTCAAGTGACAACCTGTTGTTTAATGCATCTAATGTTCTTGTCATGTCTGAAAATATATCTGCAATCTGTGTTCTGTGATCCAACAGACAGTAGACTTCATGGAAGAACTGCTGTAGTTGTGCTTGGCCCTTTTCTAAATACATACTGATGACCTATAAGGAGTTTGAGTTTTGTAAAAAAAGGCACTAAGTTGAGACAGGATTATAGTTTCCAATATCTAACTAAAGGTGGGAATTAGTGATATTGATTCTATAGCTTGAGATATCTTCCTTGGTTCACTTTTTATAAATGGTTTCACAACATTCACTTTTAGATCAGCTACTATTAATCATGTAGTTTTGAGATTCCATTATAAGCACATCTTGGTTACTGCAATGAATATATCACACAGAACAGGTACGAGGAAGTCCTACACATTGATTTGCAAAAGTAATCCAACAAAGGCTTATCTTTTCCTTGCAGTTTGAGGCAAAAAGGCAAGCTCAGTATATCTGTGCAACTCCTTGGTCATCATCTGCAGACTCATGGCTATTTTGAGGAAGATATGTGGAGGCTTAGTGCATTAACCAATTTGAACTTAAGTACCTCCTTTGTTTCAATTTTATCTACAGTGATAAATTTGTAACCACCATTTCTAGAAACAATTGATTTATTTACCCTTTTTTTTTGGGGGGGGGGGGGAGGGGGAGTGGGGGACATCGGAGCAGTTGACTGCCCATCAATGTGTGAGTATTTTATGTCAGCATTTTAGGAATTAGGAAAATACTTTAATATTTTTTCTGTGATGCAGCAATTTACATGATTGCATCATTCAAAGGGAATGTAACTGTCTCACATGATATCAGTAATCCACTGATCCTTTTTATAACACTTACTTGCAACAGATCAGAACTCACTAGTATTTCATTCTGCCCAATTTTTGGTCATGATATTTATTAAAAACATTAAACAGTATATACAGTGACATGAGACATTACACATAAAGTGGAAAAAGAATCTCACTTTTGACCAACTTAAAATATTGTAAGTATATCTTTCAGCCCCCCCCCCCCCCCCCCTCTCCCCATGAACCATGGACCATGCCGTTTGTGGAGAGGCTTGTGTGCCTCAGTGATACAGATAGCCGTACTGTAGGTGCAACCACAATGGAGGGGTATCTGTTGAGAGGCCAGACAAACGTGTGGTTCCTGAAGAAGGGCAGCAGAATTTTCAGTAGTTGCCAGGGCAACAGTCTGGATGATTGACTGTTGACTGATCTGGCCTTATAACACTAACCAAAACGGCCTTGCTGTGCCGATACTGCAAACGGCTGAAATCGAGGGGAAACCACAGCCGTAATTTTTCCCGAGGGCATGCAGCTTTACTGCATGGTTAAATGATGATGGCGTCCTCTTGGGTAAAATACTCCGGAGGTAAAATAGTCCCCCATTCAGATCTCCGGGTGGGGACTAGTCATGAGGACGTCGTTATCAGGAGAAAGAAAAATGGCGTTCTACAGATCGGAGTGTGGAATGTCAGATTCCTTAATTGGGAAGGAAGGTTAGAAAATTTACAAAGGGAAATGGATAGGTTAAAGTTAGATATAGTGGGAATTAGTGAAGTTCGGTGGCACGAGGAACAAGACTTCTGGTCAGGTGAACACAGGGTTATAAATACAAAATCAAATAGGGGTAATGCAGGAGTAGGTTTAATAACGAATAGGAAAACAGGAATGTGGGTAAACTACTACAAACAGCATAGTGAACACATTATTGTCGCCAAGATAGATACAAAGCCAACGCCTACTACAGTAGTACAAGTTTATGCATCAACTAGCTCTGCAGATGACGAAGAGATTGATGAAATGTATGATGAGATAAAAGAAATTATTCAGATAGAGAAGGGAGACAAAAATTTAATAGTCATGGGTGACTGGAACTCGATAGTACAAAAGAAAGAGAAGGAAACATAGTAAGTGAATATGGAATGGGAGTAAGGAATGAAAGAGGAAGCCGCCTGGTAGAATTTTGCACAGAGCATAACTTAATCATATCTAACACTTGGTTCAACAATCATAAAAGAAGGCTGTATACATGGAAGAAGCCTGGAGATACTGGAAGGTCTCAGACAGATTATGTAATGGTAAGCCAGAGATTCAGGAACCAGGTTTTAAATTGTAAAACATTTCTAGGGGGAGATGTGGACTCTGATCACAATCTATTGGTTATGAACTGCAGATTAAAACTGAAGAAACTGCAGAAAGATGGGCATTTGAGGACCTGGATAAACTGAAAGAATTAGAGATTGTAGACAGTTTCAGGGAGAGCATTAGGGAACGATTGACAAGAATGGGGGAAAGAAATACAGTAGAAGAAGAATGGGTAGTTTTGAGAGGTGAAATAGTGAACGGAGCAGAGTATAAAGTACGTAAAAAGACAAGGGCTAATAGAAATCCTTGGGTAACAGAAGAGATATTGAATTTAATTGATGAAAGGAGAAAATACAAAAATGCAATAAATGAAGCAGGCAAAAAGGAATACAAACATCTAAAAATTAGATTGACAGGAAGTGCAAAATGGCTAAGCAGGGATGACTAGAGGACAAATGTAAGGATGCAGAGGCTTATCTCACTAGGGGTAAGATATATACTGCTTACAGGTAAATTAAAGAGACCTTTGGAGAATAGAGAACCACTTGCATGACTATCAAGAGCTCAGATGGAAACCCAGTTCTAAGCAAAGAAGGGAAAGCAGAAAGGTGGAATGAATATATAGAGGGTCTATACAAGGGCGATGTTCTTGAGAACAATATTATGGAGATGGAAGAGAATGTAGATGAAGATGAAATAGGAGATATGATACTGTGTGAAGAATTTGACAGAGCACTGAAGGACCTAAGTTGAAACAAGGCCCTGGGAGCAGACACATTCCATTAGAACTACTGACAACCTTGGGAGATCCAGGCCAAACAAAACTCTACCATCTAGTGAGCAAGATGTATGAAACAGGTGAAATACCCTCAGACTTCAAGAAGAATATATTAATTACAATCCCAAAGAAAGCTGGTGTCGACAGATGTGAAAATCATCGAGCTATCAGTTTAATAAGACACGGCTGCAATTACTAATGCAAATTCATTACAGACGAATGGAAAAACTGGTAGAAACTGACCTCGGGGAAGATCAGTTTGGACTCTGTAGATATGTTGGAACACGTGAGGCAATACTGACCCTACGACTTCTCTTAGAAAATGGATTAAGGAAAGGCAAACGTACGTTTCTAGCATTTGTAGACTTAGGGAAAGCTTTTGACAATGTTGACTGGAATACTCTCTTTCAAATTCTGAAGGTGGCAGGGGTAAAATACAGGGACCGAAAGGCTATTTACAATTTGTACAGAAACCAGATGGCAGTTATAAGAGTCAAGGGACATGAAAGGGAAGCAGTGATTGGGAAGGGAGTGAGACAGGGTTGTAGCCTATTCCTGATGTTATTCAATCTGTATATTGAGCAAGAAGTAAAGGAAACAAAAGAAAAATTTGGAGTAGGAATTAAAATCCATAGAAAAGAAATAAAAACTTTGAGGTTTACTGATGACATTGTAATTCTGTCAGAGACAGCAAAGAACCTGGAAGAGCAGCTGAATGGAATGGACAGTGTCTTGAAATGGGGATATAAGATGAACATCAACAAAAGCAAAATGAGAATAATGGAATGTAGTCTAATTAAGTCGGGTGATGCTGTGGGAATTAGATTGGGAAATGAGACACTTAAAGTAGCAAATGAGTTCTGCTATTTGGGGAGCAAAATAACTGATGATAGTCGAAGTAGAGAGGATATAAAATGTAGACTGGCAATGGCAAGGAAAGCGTTTCTGAAGAAGAGAAATTTGTTAACGTCGAGTACAGAGTTAAGTGTCAGGAAGTCGTTTATGAAAGTATATGTATGGAGTGTAGCCATGTATGGAAGTGAAACGTGGACGAAAAATAGTTTAGACAAGGAGAGAATAGAAGTGTTCGAAATGTGGTGCTACAGAAGAATGCTGAAGATTAGATGGGTAGACCACTTAACTAATGAGGTGGTATTGAATAGAATTGTAGAGAAGATAAATTTGTGGCACAACTTGACTAGAAGAAGGGATCGGTTGGTAGGGCATATTCTGAGGCATCAAGGGATCACAAATTGAGTATTGGAGGCCAACGTGGAGGGTAAAAATTGTAGAGGGAGACCAAGAGAGAGATTCAGAAGGTACTGGGAGATGAAGAAGCTTGCACAGGTTAGAGTAACATGGAAAGCTGCATCAAACCAGTTTCTGGACTGAAGACCACAACCACCACCACCACCACCACCACCACCACCACCAACAACAACAACAACAACAACATCTTTCAGTCTTTTAGATTATGTTTTCCTTCGGTCCTACCCAACATTGTTGTACAGGTCTGCGATGATAGTTTTTTCATATTCACTCATCACATTTGATTCAAAAGTCCATATTTCATGTCTTATGAAGGTATTGTATTACCCTTGCTCAAATACTGAAATCTTCATAGAGGATGTTTTTGATCTTAATGTTATAATGACTCTTGTCATATGCTTTTGCAAAATGAGTGAAAATAGTGATTTTAACACTAGAACCACCAACAACAACCTCTACAAACATTTCAAGGGTTTAAACATTACTACGAAGCAACTTGCACGAGTATATTAAATGTCTTGTGCATAACAGAGTGGAATTTAGGTTTTACATAAAATACTCTCATTAGAACAGTTCCTTACACCCCATTGAAGGGTACCTTCACAGCAATCCTTAACATTAATGTATTGGATTATAGTCAATACCAGTGCTACGATAATACAATATTTCATCAAGTAACGTGCTGTGTCTGTATTGCACTTAACATAAATTCTACATCTTTGACTTCTTTCCAATACTCAAAGACTCCTCACCCCAGGACATGTGGAACAGAAATCATGTAATGTAATGGAGCATATTAACAACATAGGTACAGTGAAATGATAGTTGCATATACCTTGTGTATTCTTCTGATAAGACCTTCCAGGACTCCGAATTGGACAAGCTTCCTCTCATTTATTTGGCGAGGATGTGGGCCGAAGCGAATGCACAAGTCTCTAATGGTTGTCCCCACATTCATACCTGCATACATCCTAAAGACATCTCTGAAGAGTGGCAGCTGCCTTACTGTAAAAAAAAAGCTTCATGATACTGACAAACATACTTTCAACATGCTAGTCACTAGACTTTAAATAACAAAAATAATGTCTAACAAGATAGCTTGTTACCTGATCGTGATACAAACTTGAGGCATCTTTCCTGAAGATCTGCATCTTCAGCCAATAACTTCAATTTTGGTGTTGCTGCATAGACATTTGAATACTGGAATATTGGTACTAATGTAACAACACCATAATATCTGGAAAAAAAGTTTCATTCGCACCATCAATGCATATAAGCTGGACATAAACCAACACCAGTAATCACATACACAAAAGTAAAATAACTGAGTGCAGTCTGCGACAGTCCCTCTACCCCACCACCTCCCAAAATTTATGTTCTACTATGTACCTCAGAGAAGGGAGGGATGATTAACAATTTACTAAGCAAGTTCCAACTGTAATGCAGTTACCAGGAATCTTCTGTCATGGAATCATAATCATCAGACAAAATGTAGCTGCTACTAACAAGAAATGTACTTCATTCCTTCTTCATTTAATTATTTAAATTTGCAGGAATCCTCAGATTATATTTTATGTGTGATGGAGGCGTACTGAAGCCCTCTGCAATGTTTCCAAAAGAATATAAAAATAAACTTAGAACACAACCAAACAAAGAAAAGTGTACATGAAAATTATCTGTGTGGTTTTTACTGTTGATTTGTAAACCTCAGTATAATTGAAACTGATTAGTAAGAAAAAGCATTAATGAGGAAGTATACTCGAGGGGGGGGAGGGGGGGGGGGGCTCCAAGACTACTCAAGAGAAGCCTCTGCAAAGCCTGTATCTCCATAAACATTCCATTGATGAGCCTTTTCACACACAGTAAATACAGTTATGGCTTCTCAAACTTTTATTCAGTTCTATGAATAGAGTGGGTTAGATATACTTCCTGTTCCCTAGATCCACAGTGAAGGAATCCTCAAAGATGTAGAACATGTTATCCAGCAATAAATCCTTTAGGTTGCTCTTAAACTGAATAAATTAATTTACTGGTAAGCAGTAACTATCATCCCCAGTTCCTAGAACAGGTCTCTACAGAAAATACTTTAATTCATATACTTTTGGAGTTTTAAAACTTTAGCATGAATTGATGAGTCACCCCAAAATATGAACCTGCATGACATTACCAAATGAAAGTAACTGAAGTATGCTAGTATGTTTACTTATATGTCATCTATGTCTAACAACATCTCAATTTTAAAAAAAGAAAAAGGGAAAAGGAAAAAATATTGTTTAGGTCTACAGCAAATCTGTTGTACACTTCTATCAGTTTAATTTATTGTGAAATTCTAACTGAAGAATTTAACACTGTCAGTGTCTTCTACATGTCTGTAGTCATATTTTAGATGTATGTTACACTTCCGAAGTTCTGAAATGCATACATTGTGTCTTTACGAAGGTTAGTTACAAATTTCATGAACTGATATTTTTACAAAATACTTGATTTGTTATTTATTGAAATGAGTGTGCCATCTGCAAACAAAACAAACTTTGTGTGTGGTAATATTACTGATGATAGGTCTTTAACACACTCAAGAAAAATAAGGGCCCTGAGATGGAGCTTTTTGGGATGCCACACTGTCTCCTGTCAGAGATACACGATTTGAATAATTCTGTAACATATATATAATAGAGGGAAACATCCCACGTGGGAAAAATATATTTAAATATATGCGGATGGATATGTGTGTGTGTGCGCGCGAGTGTATACCTGTCCTTTTTTCCCCCTAAGGTAAGTCTTTCCGCTCCCGGGATTGGAATGACTCCTTACCCTCTCCCTTAAAACCCATATCCTTTTGTCTTTCCTTCTCCTTCCCTCTTTCCTGACGAGGCAAAATATATATATATATATATAAATAAACAAAGATGATGTGACTTACCAAATGAAAGTGCTGGCAGGTCGACAGACACACAAACGAACACAAACATACACACAAAGTTCAAGCTTTCGCAACAAACTGTTACCTCATCAGGAAAGAGGGAAGGAGAGGGAAAGACGAAAGGATGTGGGTTTTAAGGGAGAGGGTAAGGAGTCATTCCAGTCCCGGGAGCGGAAAGACTTACCTTATGGGGAAAAAAGAACGGGTATACACTCGCGCACACACACACACACACACACACACATATCCATCCACACATATGTGGATGGATATGTGTGGATGGATATGTGTGTGTGTGTGTGTGCGAATGTATACCCGTCCTTTTTTCCCCATAAGGTAAGTCTTTCCGCTCCCGGGACTGGAATGACTCCTTACCCTCTCCCTTAAAACCCACATCCTTTCGTCTTTCCCTCTCCTTCCCTCTTTCCTGATGAGGCAACAGTTTGTTGCGAAAGCTTGAATTTTGTATGTATGTTTGTGTTCATTTGTGTGTCTGTCGACCTGCCAGCACTTTCATTTAGTAAGTCACATCATCTTTGTTTTTAGGTATATTTTTCCTTCATGGAATGTTTCCTTCTATTATAACTTATATATATATATATATATATATATATATATATATATATATATATATATATATATATATATATATATATATATATATGCTGGCAGGTCCTTCGTGGAATGTTTCCTTCTATTATAACTATATATATATTATTTTTATTTTTTATTTTTTTTTTACAGAGCATAAAGTATCTTACAGTTTTTCAAATACGTGCTAAAACTATTTACACATTAACGAACTATCTTCCTTGAATGTTTGCAGTACTGATAAAGATTTCCACATTACCACTACATTATGTAATTGGTTACTATCTGGGATAAACAAATACAGCAATAACCAAATGCAATTACCTAATTGGTACTTATGACAAGAATGTTTCTCCACTCCATGCAATCTAAGTCTAACATGTGCCAAGGATAACAATGAACTAGTATATCAGAATGTGAGTGTAACAACAAGACAGTGGTTACCATAATATAGATCTACACAAAGATACCACAGTTTGAAAAACCTGTGAGGTACTCCTTACTGCAAAACCATTAAGTCATCAGTGCCTGTTTTACGTAATCATCACCATTACCACCATACAGTACTCAATTCTCAGTTTTGCGGGTAACTCTTGGACTGGAGGGCACTAAGGTTACAGGTCTTAAATGATGGAGCTGCAAGTTCAATGAGACAAGGAAGAGGCAGTAAATACAGTATCATTTTATTGTAAGGACCATCTGCAAAGTCTTCATAAGTGATGCGTTATTTCTAATTTCATTTCCTGTATATCATTCTCCAACAAAATGTTCCAAGTCCTGCGATGATTCAGAACTCTGAATAAAGTTACTTACACCAAATTTTGAACACATGCCTTAACAAGATTGTTCTCCACATCTGCTTCAGCTGCAATTTTAGCAACATGATTAAACCCGTCAATGTATGGAAGGACCTGAAATGAATCAGAACAAAAAATTGAAGATTTATTATTAGTGTAAATAAACAAGCCTGATTTAAGAAATTACTAAAAACAGCAAATATAACATAAGAAACTAAATTCAAAAATTTCAGCTTATTCACTTACACTTGTTGCAGTCATATGGAGATAGTGAGTCAACAAACTGAACCTACTCATGTTAGTCCCGTTAGCAGGTACATTAGACCTTAGGACCTTACAAAACATTCAGATTTGTTTAAGTTGACGATAGTGTATAATTCAAAGCTTTTTGACCTGAAGGAATGTGTGTTAACTTACTTGTGAGAGGCGAGAGAGAGAGAGAGAGAGAGAGAGAGAGAGAGAGAGAGAGAGAGAGAGAGAGAGAGAGAGAGAGCATAAAGTGCAAGTTTTAGCATTAAAATTCTAGTTGTACAACTTGGGAAAATGCAAGAAGTGCACGTTTTAGCACTATAATTTGAACTGTGCAACACTTCTAAGAGCATGGCCACAGTGTGGTGGTGTGGTTTATTGTTCTGCCTTTCCATTCACTTAGATAGCACTCAACTTTAGTCAAATCTTAAAACAATATGGCTTACCCTCCACTGATGTATAATGTTCTTCAGCTGAGAAAAGCTATAAAAAATCAGCAACAATACAGTGTTGACAAAGTGGATAATTAGTTAAATTTACCAGGTATGGCTGTAACTACTAAATGAAGAAAGTGGAAAACTTCTTTTCTATAGTGCCATTTTTCTGTATACATATTTGCTACCAAGTCCTTCACAGTATCAAGTAGCAGAAATGAAAAATAAGTAAATAAATAAATAAATAAATAAATAAATAAAGTGAACACGGCTTGTACTAAATATGTCACAAGTACAGCATAATCTCTCTAGTAGCCAGTTTAAGGTTCCTACTTGGACCTGATACTGAACAACCAGCACTTTTCGTTGGTCAATAAACAGTCTTTAAATACACATGATGGTTAACAGTTTCTGAATACTCACTCAAATACTATGCAAAATGTCACATTGTGAATTACAAAGTTCACTGACTATACAGCACTCAATGCAGAATTGCTACCCTCTGGAAGAAAGTTTCACTTCTCACAAAAAAGTAGGAAATATCCCAAATGTCACCTACATTCAATCTTTTCTGTTACAACACAATTTTCAGAAATTCACTATTACTCATATTTAACAAAATTACATGGAGCTCCAGGCGACACGGCCTATTATCACAAGAGCTAAGCATCGACGCCTCCCACCTCACATGTAAAATTTGTCTCCCCGTACCAGAGTGCATGAAAGACCTCTTCTCTGATTGATCAAAAACCACAACATTTTTCTATTTTGATTCATATACCCAGTACTCTCCCTGCTTAGACCAATTCCCATTACATAGTACATTTAGATAAAATTCCATAAAAATACAATCCCAAAAAGAAAAGAAAAACAAATTTATCCCATCTTTAATAATCTGATGGATGAAAGTAAGTTTTACTTTTCTAAAATACTGAAAACTGGCTGCTTTACAATTCACATTTTTCCCAATGTGTATGACTTACATTGGGGTTGCCCAATCAGATTCTCACACTCACTCACACTTCGTTACTCATAATTTCTATTTCACATACACGTCTCATTCATTCCCTCATTAACTCAAACTGTGTAACAGGTCAAAATAATAACACCAAACACAATGAAAATACAATTACATTTTGATAGCTGAGAACATTACATAGTCTATACAGTTACACAAAATATTAAACAATGGAAAACCCATGATTGAATGTAGCAATATTATGAAAATGAAAGTTCATGAGCCCACACGAATTGTAAATGGTTGTGAAAACACACTTGACCTCTTAGCCACAAATAATCCTGATCTAATAGAGAGTGTCATGACAGATACAGGGATTAGTGAACACAAGGTCATTGTAGCAAGGTTCAAAACCATATCAACCAAAACTACTAAAAATACATGCAAAATATAACAGCATATAAAAATTCACATGATGCCTTCCTAAGAGAGAGTCTCCATTCCTTCCAAGCTAATTATGTAAATGTAGACCAGATATTGTTCAAATTCAAGGATACAGTATTGACAGCGATAGATAGATTCATACCGCATAAGTTAATAAGAGACGGGACTGATCCACCATGGTACACAAAACACGTCAGAACACTGCTGCAGAAGCAACGAAAAAAACATGCCAAATTCAGAAGAACCCAAAATCCCCAAGACTGGCTAAGTTTCACCAAAGCTTGAAATTTTGTACGTACATCAATGCGAGATGCTTTTAATAGTTTCCACAATGAAACATTGTCTCAGAATATGGTAGAGAACCCCGAAGAGATTCCGGTCATATGTAAAGTACACCAGTGGCAAAAAACAGTCAATACCGACAGTGCATGATAGCGACAGAAATGTTACCGATGATGGTGCCACTAAAGTGGAGTTACTAAATAGTTTTCCATAATTCTTTCATGAAAGAAGATGAAGTAAATATTCCAGAATTTGAAACCAGAACAGCTGTTAGCTTGAGTGACATAAAAGTAGTAGATATCTTAGGTGTTGTGAAACAACTCAAATCACTTAAGAAAGGTAAGTCTTCCAATCGAGATGGTATACCTATCAGATTCCTTTCGGAGTATGCAGACACAATAGCGCCTTTCTTAGCAGTCATATAAAACCACTCACTTGACGAAAGCTCTGTTCCTAAGGACTGGAAAGTAGCTCAGGTCACACCAATATTCAAGAAAGGAAATAGGAGTAACCCACTGAATTACAGACCCGAATTACAGACCCATATCACTGACCTCAATTTCCAGTAGGATTTTGGAGCATATACTGTACTCTAACATTATGAATCACCTTGAAGAAAATGACTTATTGATACATAACCAACACGGATACAGAAAATATTTTTCTTGTGCAGCACAGCTAGCTCTTTCTTACCATGAAGCAATGAGCGCTGTCGACAAAGGTTCTCAGATTGATTCCACATTCCTAGATTTCCAGAAGTCTTTTTTTGATACAGTTCCACACAATCAACTATTAATCAAATTGCGTGCATATGGAGTATCGTCTCAGTTGTGTGACTAGATTCATGATTTCCTCTCAGAGAGGTCACAGTTCATAGTGATAGACAGAAAATCAATAAGTAGAACAGAAGTGATATCTGGTGTTCCGCAAGGCAGTGCCGTAGGTCCTTTCCTGTTCCTGATTTACTTAAAAACGATCTAGGTGATAATCTGAGCAGCCCCCTTAGATTGTTTTCAGATGATGCTGTTATTTACCATCTAGTAAAATCATCAGACGGTCAATTCCAATTACAAAATGATCTAGAGAGAATTTCTGTATGGTGCGAAAAGTGGCAATTGGCACTAAACAAAGAAAAGTGTGAGGCGATCCACATGGGTACTAAAAGAAAACAGATAAATTTTGGGTATAAGATAAATCACACAAATCTAAGGGCTGTCAATTCGACTAAATACCTAGGAATTACAATTACGAGTAACTTAATTGGAAAGAACACACAGATAACATTGTGGGGAAGTTGAAACAAAGACTGCACTTTGTTGGCAGAACGCTTAGAAGATGTGACAAACCCACTAAAGAGACAGCCTACATCACATTTGTCTATCGTCTGCTGAAATATTGCTGCACAATGTGGGATCCTTACCAGGTAGGATTGACGGAGGACATCGAAAAAGTGCAAAGACGGGCAGCTCGTTTCGTGTTATTGGGTGGCAGTCACTGAAACAAAGGCGGTTTTCTTTGTGGCGAGATCTATTTACAAAATTTCAATCACCGACTTTCTCTTCCGAATGCGAAAATATTTTGTTGACACCCACCTATGTAGGGAGAAATGATCATCATAATAAAATAAGAGAAATCAGAGCTCAAACGGAAAGATTTTGGTGTTCCTTTTTCCCCACATGCCATTCGAGAGTGGAATGATAGAGAAGTAGTATGAAAATGGTTCGATGAACCCTCTGCCAGGCACTTAAGTGTGAATTGCAGAGTAACCATGTAGATGCAATGTAGATGTACTCACCATATAGCAGAGATGCTAAGTTGCATGATTTTGAGTGTCAGAACAAGTTCGGTATGGCAGCAGCAGCAACCACTGAAACACATCTCACACTTCCTAAGCATTGACGTATATGACTGCGCCACAGCAGGCGCCTCTAAACATCAGTGTTTAACAACAACAACAACAACAACAACAACAACAACAAAAACAACCCCTGTCCCTGCCCTCAGTTATATGCTCAGTTCAGCTAAAAGCCCCTGCACATCATTAAACATGTTTATCAAATTTTTGTCTCCCATCTGCAGGTTTGTCAAACAAGCATACCAATGTACCAATAAAGTCTGTCAACTTTACCCTCACTTTTGAAGCAGCTGTCATGTATTTTGACCTTAGTGGGAATTTTTTTTTTTTTTTTTTTTTTTTTGTGGTTTTAGGGCGCACAACTTCAATGGTCATTAGCGCCCTGACTACTCTAAGAATGCACCGCGAGGCACAAGTTGACAACAACAACTAAAAGGGAAAACACGATAAAAGAGAGACTGACAGGCATAGGATTAAAAAACAGCATCATCAAATGTCCTTAGCGAGGTTTGTCAAATTGATAAAACTAAGAACACGAGCAGCTGCTCGTGGGTCATCCGCTAAAATGGCATCGAAAGTACTTGGCAGGTTAAGATCTAGGACAGGACATTAAAATGTGTCTAACCATCAGCAAGTGCCCACATGGGCAGAACAGCGCCGGCGCAGCCGTCAGCAGATGGCGATGGCTGAACCGGCCGGCAGTGTCTGATTCTTAACCGGGCCAAAACTACCTCCTCCCGCTGAGAAGGGCGTGAGGAGGACGTCCAAGCCACGGGAAGAGGTTTTAAGGCCCGAAGCTTGTTGTCTGTAAGTGCAGCCTAATCGGCATGCCACAGCGATAAAATGTGCCGACAAATGACCCTGCTAAAATCGGATGAAGGGACACAACAAGAAGCTGTCCGAGGCTGGAGGACCGCAGCCTTGGCCGCGGCATCTGCAGCTTCGTTCCCAGGGATACCGACATGGCCAGGAACCCACATAAAGCTAACCGGAGAACCGACGTCCACCAGCTGCTGAAGAGAGCGTTGGATCCGGTGTACGAAAGGGTGAACCGGGTACCACTGAGGCTCGGGATGGCGCTCAGGGAATCGGAGCAGATGACATAAGCAGAATGTCGGTGGCGGCAGATGTAAAGAACAGCCTGGTAGAGGGCAAAGAGCTCAGCTGTGAAGACCGAACAATGGCCATGGAGTCGGTATTTGAAACTTTGTGCCCCGACAATAAAGGAACACCCGACCCCGTCATTGGTCTTAGAACCATCTGTATAAATGAAAGTCATGTTGATGAACTTCGAACGAAGTTCCAAAAAACGGGAGTGGTAGACCGAACCGGGGGTAACCTCTTTTGGGAGCGAGCTGAGGTCAAGGTGAACGCGGACCTGAGCCTGGAGCCAAGGTGGCGTGTGGCTCTCGCCCACTCGAAAGGTTGCAGGGAGTGAAAAATTAAGGTGTTGAAGGAGGTGACGAAAGCGAACTCCAGGGGGTAGCAGGGCAGAGACATACAACCCGTATTGACGGTCAAGAGAGTCGTCAAAAAAGGAACGATAAGACGGATGGTCGGGCATTGACAGTAGCCGACAGGCATACCGACAAAGCAGTATATCGCGCCGGTAGGTGAGTGGCAATTCGCCAGCGTCAGCATGAAGACTCTCTACGGGACTAGTATAAAATGCTCCGATCGCAAGTCGTAAACCCCGATGTTGTATGGAGTTGAGGCGGCGTAAGATGGATGGCCGTGCAGAGGAGTATACGAAGCTCCCATAATCCAGCTTGGAGCGGACGATCGACCGATATAGACGAAGTAGGACGGTTCGATCCGCTCCCCACGACATACCACTGAGAACACGGAGGACATTTAAAGAACGGGTACAACGGGCGGCCAAATATGACACATGTGGAGACCAGCTAAGTTTCCTGTCAAATGTAAGGCCTAAAAATTTGGTTGTCTCCACGACTGGGAGAGCAACGGGACCGAGTTGTAAGGACGGTGGGAGAAACTCTTTGTAGCGCCAGAAGTTAATACAGACCGTCTTCTCGGCAGAAAAACGGAAGCCATTGGCGACACTCCAGGAGTAAAGACGGTCAAGAGAACGCTGAAGACAGTGCTCCAGGACACATGTACACTGCGCGCTGCAATAGATGGTCAAATCGTCCACGAAAAGGGAGCCTGATACATCAGCTGGGAGGCAATCCATTATTGGATTGATCGCGATGGCGAAGAGAGCGACGCTCAAAACTGAGCCCTGTGGCACCCCATTCTCCTGGCGAAAGGTGTCGGACAGGACAGAACCCACACGTACCCTGAACTGTCGATCCATTAAAAAGGAACGAATAAAAAGAGGGAGGCGACCGCAAAGGCCCCATGTATGCATGGTGCGGAGAATGCCCGCCCTCCAACAGGTGTCGTAAGCCTTCTCCAAATCAAAGAACACAGCCGCGGTCAGGCGCTTCCGCAAGAAGTTATTCATAATGAAGGTCGACAAGGTAACCAGATGGTCAACAGCAGAGCGGCGCCTACGAAATCCACATTGTACATTGGTAAGTAGGCGTCGAGGCTCGAGCAGCCAAACCAATCGAGAGTTAACCATTCGCTCCATCACTTTACAGACACAGCTGGTAAGCGAGATAGGTCGATAACTGGAAGGCAAGTGCTTGTCCTTCCCCGGCTTAGGAATCGGGACAACAATAGACTCGCGCCAGCATGCGGGAACATGTCCCTCAATCCAGATGCGATTGTATGTACGAAGAAGAAAACCTTTACCCGCAGGAGAAAGGTTCTTCAGCATCTGAATATGAATAGAATCAGGCCCTGGAGCGGAGGACTGTGATCGGCCAAGTGCGTTTTCGAGTTCCCGCATGGTGAATGGGGCATTATAACTTTCACAATTCGAGGAGCGGAAGTTAGGTGGCCTAGCCTCCTCTGCCTGTTTGCGGGGGAGGAAGGCAGGGTGGTAATGAGCGGAGCTCGAAACCTCTGCGAAAAAGCAGCCGAAGGCATTGGAGACAGCCTCAGGGACCACAAGGACGTCATTCGCGACCTTCAAGCCAGAAACTGGTGAGTGGACCTTAGTGCCAGATAGCCGGCGCAGGCTACCCCAGACAACAGAAGGAGGAGTAAAACTGTTGAAGGTGCTTGTGAAAGCAGCCCAGCTGGCTTTCTTGCTTTCTTTGATAATACGACGACACTGAGCACATAATCGTTTATAATTGATACAATTCGCCACTGTAGGGTGGCGTTTAAATGTGCGTAAAGCACGTCGACGAGCACGTAAAGCGTCTCTACATGCTGCGGTCCACCAGGGGACCGGTACGCGACGTGGAGAAGAAGTAGGGTGAGGGATGGAATATTCAGCAGCAGCGAGAATGACTTCCGTGAGGTGTGCGACCTGACGATCGCAGCTTGTGAAGGTTTGATCCTGAAAGGTCGCCCTGGAAGAGAAGAGCCCCCAGTCTGCCTTGGAGATGGTCCAACGAGAGGAGCACGGAAAGGGGGTATGCTGCAGGAGATGGATAACACACGGGAAGTGGTCGCTCGAATATGTATCAGAAAGTGCATACCACTCAAACTGGCGTGCAAGTTGGGGAGTACATATAGAGAGGTCTAAATGGGAATAGGTGTTAGATGTGTCCGAAAGAAAAGTAGGGGCGCCAGTATTGAGGCAGACAAGATTGAGCTGGTTGAAAAGGTCTGCTAACAAGGAGCCCCTCGGGCAGGATGCTGGAGAGCCCCAAAGGGGATGGTGGGCATTGAAGTCTCCAGTTAACAAAAATGGTGCAGGTAGCTGAGCAATAAGTTGCATCATGTCTGCCCTGGTAACGGCAGATGACGATGGAGTGTAAACGGTACAAAAGAAAAACGTAAAAGTGGGGAGAGTAATGCGGATGGCAACTGCCTGCAGGCCGGTGTGCAACGTGATGGGATCGTAGTAAATATCATCCCGGACCAGCAACATAACCCCTCCATGAGCTGGGATACCTACCACAGGGGGTAGGTCAAAACGCACAGAGGTGTAGTGTGCCAAGGCAATGTGATCGCATGGGCGTAGCTTCGTTTCCTGGAGGGCTACGACGAGCGGACGGTGCAAGCGGAGCAGCAACTTCAAGTCCTCTCGGTTGGAGCGAATGCTGCGAATATTCCAGTGAATAAGTGCCATCGTAAGAAAAGGAAGATGATAGAAGGGGTCACCTCGAAGGCCGCTGAGGGCCTGGCTTCAAGCGAGCACTGCAGCCGCTATCAGTAGGCGGACAGTCATCGTCCATTGGGTCTATAGGTTCATCGGCCATCTCGGGAGGATGGCCGGGAGGGGGAGCTTCCTCCGCCGGTGAACGGCCAGATGTACGGTTACCAGCGGTGCGGCCAGGCGAAACGGATGACGGCCTGGGGCTCAACCGCTGGGTGGCGCAGGAGAAGAAATGCGCCGTGGCGGAGAAGGAGAACTGTGCTTCCTATGAGCCTTTTTGGAAGGACGTTTGGTGAAAGTACCGGTCGAAGGCTGGGAGGTCGAGGTACGTAGGAAGTCTGCACGGGATGGTTCCTTCTTGAAGGCCCGTGCATCTGACTTCGGGGTCTTCGTCTTAGCAGAAGCTGATGAAGGGGCTGGTGTCTGTGGGGTGATGGGAGGAAGAGGAGACGTCGACCGCGCGATCTTAGTACTGGCCGAACGGACGACCGTGGTGCTGAAGGTCAGATCGCATGTCTGGGTTGCTACCTCCCTGGTAGTCCGAGGAGAGGCGAGGACAGTACTGTATTTCCCCGCTGGGAGCAGCGTGGGCTTCCTACTAGCCAATAGCTTGCGAGCAGCCGAGGTGGACACTTTCTCTTTGACCCGAATTTCTTGGATACAGCGTTCTTCCTTATAGACAGGACAGTCGCGGGAGGATGCGGCATGGTCACCCTGACATTTCACACAACGAGGAGACGGAGGTGGACAGTCACCCTCATGGGCATCCCTGCCACAAGCGACACATTTAGCCGCATTGGAACAAGACTGTCGAGTGTGACTGAAACGCTGACACTGGTAGCAGCGCGTAGGTGTCGGGACATAGGGGCGAACAGAAATAACCTCGTAGCCCGCCTCGATGCGCGATGGCAGCTTAACACTATCGAAGGTCAAGAAAAGTGTCCGGGTCGGTACAAGGTCATTGTTGACCTTTTTCATGACCCTATGGACAGCCGGCACGCCCTGCTCAGCGAGGAAAGATTGAAGCTCCTCGTCAGTCAATCCGTCGAGGGAGCTAGTATAGACTACACCACGAGACGAATTCAAAGTTCGATGGGCCTCCACCCGGACAGGGAACGTGTACAGGAGTGTGGCCCGAAGCAGTTTTTGTGCCTGAAAGGCACTCTCAGTTTCTAGTAATAAGGTACCGTTACGCAACCTGGTACAAGATTTGACAGATCCGGCTATGGCATCTACGCCCTTCTGGATAACGAAAGGGTTGACAGAGGAAAAATCCTTTCCGTCCTCAGATCGAGAAACGACGAGGAACTGTGGGGCACGCGGTAGTACTTTTGTCACTGGTGGCTGGGCACGTTTCCGTTTTTGGGCAGAAGTCGAGAGAGATGGAGTAGAATCCATTGCGGAGGAATCCCCCATGATTGCCAGCGTCTCCGATGGCGCGCTCCTTCCTTGTGGGGACCCTCTCAGAGGGCACTCCCGCCTTAGGTGAATATTTACACCTCAGGTCACACCTCCCGAGAAACAGACGGAGGGACCAATCGGCATGGTCAGAAGGTATCAGCTCAGGCAATCACCCCTCCCCGGGCCTGGCCTTTACCAGGGGGTACGCGCATGCCTTACATGTCTACCCAGGGCGGGGAATTACGCGTTACCCCGTCACCGGCTACGCGTGCGAACGCATGGGTCGGCCTTCAGGCACGCACAGGGAGGAAGGAAGAAGAGGAAAAAGAAGAGAGAGAGGGAGAAAGAGGACAGACTGTCTCAAACGCCGAGGCAGAGACCAGAGAAGGCAAGGAGAAGGCAAGGAGAAGAAGGCAATGAGAAGGCAAGGAGAAGTCAAGGGAAAGGGCAAGGAAGACAGTGAGGTGGAGAAGAGCAAAGAAAGGAACCAACAAAAGGAAGGAAGAAACGAGAAGTGAAAAACCAAAAAGACCACAATTATAGGTCGTGGAACCATCCGTCTCCGGATGCAGGCGCTAACTACCCCCGTGAGGGGGATGGACTCCTTTTAGTCGCCTCTTACGACAGGCAGGAATACCTCGGGCCTATTCTAATCCCCGGACCCGCAGGGGGTCCCTTAGTGGGAATGGCTACCAATGCAGACAAAGCATTTCTCGCATTGACTTCAGCACTGTATAAGGAAGAAAAAGGAAATAAGATTCTGGTCCAGGGAATGGTTGAAATTGAGAGGTAAATATAAACATGAAAATCTAGTGAAAATTCATTACCACACTGCAACAGTCTGTGCATGATGCATGGAAGAAATGGAGAACTTGTATTTTTTTTTAAATTTTATTGCACTCCCACTTTTATGTTGTGCATGCTATATTGATTAAGCAACCTCTTTACCATTTTGGCAACTTTTGTTTTCACCTCTAGAATCTCTTTATCATAAAAATGATTGGCAATACATCAACACAAAGAATGTCCAACATCTTGTCAAATTAACCTTGAATCAAAATTTCTCTCAAATACACCAAAAACAGTCTACATTTGACAAACAATCTACATCTATATCTACATCAAACAGAGCCACACGCTGTGAGTTAATTTGAGAAACTAGTGATGTTTGAGAAACCGTTTAATCATTTATAGGAGCCTTAAGACCATGTAAAAATGGCATAAACTCAGGTTTTGTATCGTGGTTGCTTTTAATTGTTGTTATGGGAATCACTCATCCTCTTGTTAGCATTCAGCCCCAAACAGATGGAATCTTTTCATTACTCATCCATTTCTGCACTTGTTGGTAGGTACTAAAAGAATGATACCAGGTGATATCTTGAGTATGTGTCAGTTTTGCAAGGTGGAATTTAAGTTTTGCCACAGCTGTAGAGAATTGTCAACAGAGAACATCGTTTATTGTATGTCTATTCATATCTCTACCACTGAAAATTATTTCGAGCAGTTAATTCATGATCCCACGTGTATAGTACACGGTTGTGAAAACACACTTGATCTCTTAGCAGTAATTAATCCAGAGTTAATAACAAGCATCAAAATGGATACAGGGATTAGTAAACACAGCATTGTCATAGCGAGATTGAATGTTGTAGCCCCCAAATGCTCCAAAAATAAACAAAAAATATACCTATTCAAAAAAGCAGCTAAAAATTCATTTGACACCTTCCTGAGAGACAATCTCCACTCCCTCCAAACTAACAAGATAAGTGTAGACCCCAGATGTGGCCTGAATCCAAATAAATATTATCGGCAGCAACTGAGAGATTTATACCAAATAAATTAGCAAACGATGGAGCTGATCCTCCTTGGTACACAAAACGGGCCAGAAGACTGTTGCAGAAACAACAAAACATGCCAAATTTAAACAGACACAAAATCTCCAATATTGGTTGTCTTCTACAGAAACTCTAAATTCAGCACAGCCTTCAGTGTGAGATGCTTATAATAGTTTACACAATGAAACTTTGTTTGTTTTGAAACCTGGCAGAAAATCCAAAGCAATTCTGGTTGTATGTGAAGTATACTAGCAGCAAGACACAATCAATGCCTTCTTTGTGTGATAGTAATTGAGATACTATCAAAGACAGTGCTGCCAAAGCAGAGTTACTAAACACAGCCTTCCGAAATTCCTTCACCAAAGAAGCCAAAGTAAATATTCCAGAATTCGAATCAAGAACAACTGCCACCATGAGTAATGTAGAAGTAGATATCCTCACAGTAGTGAAGCAACTTAATAAAAGTAAGTCTTCTGGTCCAGACTGTATACCAGTTAGGTTCCTTTCAGAGTATGCTAATGCAATAGCTCCATACTTAACAATAATGTACAACCGTTCACTCGACGAAAGATCTGTACTCAAAGACTGGAAAGTTGCACAGGTCACACCAATATTCAAGAAAGGTTGTAGGAGTAATCCATTAAATTACAGGCCCATATCATTAACATCAATATGCAGCACATATTTTGGAACATATACTGTGTTCAAACATTATGAGTTACCTACAAGAAAATTGCCAATGGACACACAGTCAACACGGACTTAGAAAACAACGTTCTTGGGAAACACAACTAGCTCTTGACTTGCACAAAATGTTGAGTGCTATCGATATGGGACTTCAAATTGATTCAATATTTCTGGGTTTCCGGAAGGCTTCTGACCCTGTACCACACAAGTGGCTTGCAGTGAAATTGCATGCCTATGGAATATTGTCAGTTATGTGACTGGATTCATGATTTCCTGTCAGAGAGGTCACAGTTTGTAGTAATTGACAGAAAGTCATCGAGTAAAATAGGAGTGATTTCTGGCATTCCCAAAGATAGTGTTATAGGCCCTTTGCTGTTCCTTATCTATATAAACGATTTGGGAGACAATATGAGCAGCCGTCTTAGGTTGTTTGCAGATGACGCTGTCATTTATCGACTAGTAAAGTAATGAGAAGATCAAAACAGATTGCAAAATGATTTAGAAAAGATATCTGTATGGTGTGAAAATTGGCAATTGACCGTAAGTAACAAAAAGTGTGAGGTCATCAACACGAGTGCTAAAAATAATCCATTAAACTTTGGTTACCTGATAAATCAGTCAAATCAAAAGGCCATGAGTTCAACTAAATACTTAGGAATTACAAATACAAACCACTTAAATTGGAAGGAACAGACATAAAATGCTGTGGGGAAGGCTAACCAAAGACTGTGTGCTTTATTGGCAGTACACTTAGAAAATGTAACAGATCTACTAAGGAGACTGCCTACACTACGCTTGTCCACCCTCTTCTACTATACTGCTGTGCGGTGTGGGATCCTTACCAGATAGGACTGACGGAGTACATCGAAAAAGTTCAAAGAAGGACAGCACATTTCATATTATCACAAAATAGGGGAGCGAGTGTCACTGAAATGATACAGGATTTGGAATGGACATCATTAAAACAAAGGTGTTTTTCATTGCAGAGGAATCTTCTCACGAAATTCCAATCACCAACCACAGAAAGATATAGGTGTTCATTCTTTCCGTGCACTATACAAGATTGGAATGACAGAGAATTGTGAATGTGCTTCAATGAACCCTCTACCAGGCACTTAATGTGATTTGCAGAGTGTCCATGTAGAAGTCTATGAAGTAGATGTAGAATGTTACAAGAAACCTCTCCCCTGCTTCATAAACTTGGTATGCTGTTGCATCTAACTGTTTGAGAACGGCAACTAAGTCATATAGGGAAGGGCTCTCTGATAAAATAGTGCTGACATTCATCTTCTCTTTTGTAACATTACAGAAATCAACAGCCTTTGATACAGTAGTGTTCTTCATCGTCATAACCATCATCATCTCCTATTGCTTGCTTAACCATCATGTTCTCTGCTGCAGTTTACGCCAACAGAACAGAAACGAAGTTCCTTTTGTTGGGGTTGTTGGATGAAAAATTTTATGTGACAATGTAATGGTTTTTGTTGTGAAGAAGACACATTTTGTAGATGAGTGCAATAAAGTCTAGTGAGATCATTCTAATGTTTTCGTAGCAGATATTCCACACAGATCACGCACAGTAACTCTAACATGACTGCTGTTGTCTTAGTCCATACAGCTGTAGTACAAGTTATTCAGGGTCAAGTACAGTACATTTTTGGTTACCAATGTCCACTGGTTGCACTGGAGTGAACATTGATATATACTGACCATTAGAGGCACAAATTTTAAAATTTAAATTTTAAAAAGACATAGAATTTGAGATAATTCTTTTATGATAATTGGAGAAATTTGCCATTTCTTTGGAACCCTTTATCTTGGCACACATGTAGTATAAAAATAAGTTTTACCACACAAACTGTAGGAAATTAAACGTCCTACAAGAAATGTAAAAGTGTGTTTTGCAGTAGAATGTAAGAGAAAAAAATATGTTGTTGTTGTTGTTGTTGTTGTTGTTGTGGTCTTCAGTCCTGAGACTGGTTTGATGCAGCTCTCCATGCTACTCTATCCTCTTCATCTCCCAATACTTACCGCAACCTACATCCTTCTGAATCTGCTTAGTGTATTCATCTCTTGGTCTCCCTCTACGATTTTTACCCTCCACACCGCCCTCCAATACTAAATTGGTGATCCCTTGATGCCTCAGAACATGTCCTACCAACCGATCCCTTCTTCTAGTCAAGTTGTGCCACGAACTTCTCTTCTCCACAATCCTATTCAATACTTCCTCATTAGTTATGTGAACTACCCATCTAATCTTCAGCATTCTTCTGTAACACCACATTTCAAAAGCTTCTATTCTCTTCTTGTCCAAACTAGTCATTGTTCATGTTTCACTTCCATACATGGCTACACTCCATACAAATACTTTCAGAAATGACTTCCTGACACTTAAATCTATACTCGATGTTAACAAATGTCTCTTCTTCAGAAACGCTTTCCTTGCCATTGCCAGTCTACATTTTATATCCTCTCTACTTTGACCAGCATCAGTTATTTTGCTCCCCAAATAGCAAAACTCCTTTACTACTTTAAGTGTCTCATTTCCTAATCTAATTCCCTCAGCATCACCTGACTTAATTCGACTACATTCCATTATCCTCGTTTTGCCTTTGTTGATGCTCATCCTATATCCCCCCTTCAAGACACTATCCATTTCGTTCAACTGCTCTTCCAAGTCCCTTGCTGTCTTTGACAAAATTACAATGTCATCGTCGAACCTCAAAGTTTGAATTTCTTCTCCATGGATTTTAATACCTGCTCCGAATATTTCTTTTGTTTCCTTCACTGCTTGCTCAATATACAGATTGAATAACATCAGGGATAGGCTACAGCCCTGTCTCACTCCCTTCCCAACTACTGCTTCCCTTTCATGCCCCTCAATTCTTATAACTGCCATCTGGTTTCTGTACAAATTGTAATTAGCCTTTCGCTCCCTGCCACCTTCAGAATTTGAAAGAGTATTCCAGTAAACATTGTCAAAAGCCTTCTCGAAGTCTACAAATGCTAGAAACGTAGGTTTGCATTTCCTTAATCTATCTTTTAAGACAAGCCTTACACTCAGTATTGCCTCACATGTTCCGACATTTCTACTGAATCCAAACTGATCTTCCCCGAGGTTGGCTTCTACCAGTTTTTCCATCCGTCTGTAAAGAACTCATGTTAGTATTTTGCAGCCATGACTTATTAAACTGATAGTTCGATAATTTTCACATCTCTCAGCACCTGCTTTCTTTGAGATTGGAATTATTATATTCTCCTTGAAGTCTGAGGTTATTTCGCCTGTCTCATACATCTTGCTCACCAGATGGTAGAGTTCAGTCAGGGCTGGCTCTCCAAAGGCTATCAGTAGTTCTAATGGAATGTTGTCTACCCCCTGGACCTCGTTCTGACTTAGGTCTTTCAGTGCTCTGTCAAACTCTTCACGCAGTATCATATCTCCCATCTCATCTTCATCTCCGTCCTCTTCCATTCCATAATATTGTCCTCAAGTACATCGTCCTTGTTTAGAGCCTCCATATACTCCTTCCACCTTTTTGCTTTCCGTTCTTTGCTTAGAACTGGGTTTCCATCTGAGCTCTTGATGTTCATGCAAGTGGTTCTCTTATCCCCAAAGGTCTCTTTAATTTTCCTTATAGGCAATATCTATCTTACCCCTAGTGAGATAAGCCTCTACATCCTTTCATTTGTCCTCTAGCCATCCCTGCTTAGCCATTTTGCACTTCCTGTCGATCTCATTTTTGAGACGTTTGTATTCCTTTTTGCCTGCTTCATTTACTGCATTTTTATATTTTCTCCTTTCGTCAGTTAAGTTCAATATTTCTTCTGTTACCCAAGGAGTTCTACTAGCCCTCGTCTTTTTACCTACTTGATCCTCTGCTGCCTTCACTGCTTCATCCCTCAAAGCTACCCATTCTTCTTCTACTGTATTTCTTTCCCCCATTCCTGTCAATTGTTCCCTTATGCTCTCCCTGAAACTCTGTACAACCTCTGGTTCTTTCAGTTTATCCAGGCCCCATCTCCTTGAATTCCCACCTTTTTGCAGTTTCTTCAGTTTTAATCTACAGGTCATAACCAATAGATTGCGGTCAGAGTCCACATCTGCCGCTGGAAATGTCTTACAATTTAAAACCTGGTTCCTAAATCTCTGTCTTACTATTAGATAATCTATCTGAAACCTGTCAGTATCTCCAGGCTTCTTCCATGTATACAGCCTTCTTTTATGATTGTTGAACCATGTGTTAGCTATGATTAAGTTTTGCTCTGTGCAAAACTCTACCATGCGGCTTCTTCTTTCATTTCTTAGCCCCAATTCATATTCAACTACTACGTTTCCTTCTCTCTCTTTTCCTACTACCGAATTCCAGTCACCCATGACTATTAAATTTTCGTCACCCTTCACTATCTGAATAATTTCTTTTATTTCATCATACATTTCTTCAATTTCTTCGTCATCTGCAGAGCTAGTTGGCATATAAACTTGTACTACTGTAGTAGGCGTGGGCTTTGTATCTATCTTGGCCACAATAATGCGTTCACTATGCTGTTTGTAGCAGCTTACCCGCATTCCTATTTTCCTATACATTATTAAACCTACTCCTGCTTTACCCCTATTTGATTTTGTGCTTATAACCCTGTAGTCACCTGACCAGAAGCCTTGTTCCTCCTGCCACCGAACTTCACTAATTCCCACTATATCTAACTTTAACCTATCCATTTCCCTTTTTAAATTTTCTAACCTACCTGCCCGATTAAGAGATCTGACATTCCACGCTCCGATCCATAGAACGCCAGTTTTCTTTCTCCTTATAACGACATCCTCTTGAGTAGTCCCCGCTCGGAGATCCAAATGGGGGACTATTTTACCTCCGGAATATTTTACCCAAGAGGACGCCATCATCATTTAACCATACAGTAAAGCTGCATGCCCTCAGGAAAAATTACGGCCGTAGTTTCCCCTTGCTTTCAGCCGTTTGCAGTACCAGCACAGCAAGGCCATTTTGGTTGGTGTTACAAGGCCAGATCAGTCAATCATCCAGACTGTTGCCCTTGCAACTACTGAAAAGGCTGCTGCCCCTCTTCAGGAACCACACGTTTGTCTGGCCTCTCAACAGACCCCTCCATTGTGGTTGCACCTACAGTATGGCTATCTGTATCACTGATGCACGCAAGCCTCCCCACCAACGGCAAGGTCCATGGTTCATGGGGGGGACAGCATACATATATATAGGCAAAAAATTTAAGGAAGTGCCAAAATTTCATTGTTTTCTCAGTTCCCTCAAAGGTTTTTGATGTCCAAAATTTGGACTCTACACTATAGACCACTTACACACAACATACTAAGAGTTCAGAAAATATCTGTCCCCTGGACTATATAGCTGAGCATGTTGCGAGAATGGAAGGTGACTGAGCCATACGCGGATAAATCTGCACAGCAGATCAATGACCATTGGTCTTGCACACCACCCAGTGGAGTACAGTTTCTAGGAGATTTTTCAGACTTAACAGGCAAATGCTACTAGCTTGGTCTCCAATTTCCACTTCAGAAAATATAATACACTAACAGGTGAAAGACAGAGAACAGAGTTTACTCAATTCACAGACAGACTGCACATATAATGTCCCTTCCTTAACTGATATCTGTGTGAAAGGAAGAGCAGCCAGTCACAGAGATAAAGTAAATGTGTCAAAACCATGAAAAATGGGTCATGTATGATGGAACAAATGCTAGGAAAGAGCGAGTCAACAAGCTGAATAATCAAAACTCACACGTTTTAGAAGACAGTTAGGAAAAATGCAGAAAACAAAGATTTTTCACCTCTGCAAAACAAATAATGCAAAAAAAAACATAATTAATTCATTATTAATACTATAAGCAATAACATTTATCTCCACCACCATCACTATTATTATAATTATAATGGCTGTTTCTACTGTTAACAACAACAACAACAACAACAACATTTTTTGTTGCTTACAGACTGTTGCAAACCTTTGCACCTGACATAATATCAATGGCATACAAAGTGGCAGCTGCTGTGTAAGAGCACAAGAGCTTTTGAAGACACTAACTTTCAACATCTTGAGGATTTATTGATTATTTTTATTTGAATGCTCTTAAATGTAAATAGAGGTCACAATCTGAAAGAGAACAGCACTTCTATCGCGTTACTGCTCCTCTATACTCCGTGAAACTTGGCAACAGGGTCGCAAGCACACTTTCAGTTGTGTTCATTTTAGGGGGCTCCTGCACATGGGCAACTCACATGATGTAATTGCCTTATGGGCCAAATATGTACGGATTTGATAAACAGTGTGCATGGGTCACAATGTGCACAGTTAGACCTTGCCACTTAACTAGATGTTTACATCAGTGCCACCAAGTGGTAGCACACTGTGGCAGGCTTTTATCTCTGTTTGCTCAGCGTAAATCCTACTATACAAATATTCACTATTAAAAACAGTCTTGATCACAATTTACTTATTACGGTGACCAGTTTCGACCACTACTGTGGTCATCTTCAGACCAAAGAGTAAGAACCACCTCCTGCTCAGTAGTGATTCTCCAGTAGTAAATATTTCTAACACATTGATCACTGTCACTCCCATAATGTATTCAAAACTAACTACTATACAAATGATAAGATGCTCTTCACAAGGGAAACTTCCTATCACACCCCCCTCAGATTTAGTGGTAAGAGAGCTCAGTGGACAGCCTGTCAAAAACTGAACATAGATCAAGCATGAAAACACAAAGAAGGCGTACTGAACTGTGAAGAAAAATTAAATAAAATAAAATAGAAGTACAAATAGTGAATGGTCCAAGGCCAAGAAGTGGAATACACAGCAGCCTGAAAGAGCAACAGTGTCATGGTTGAGTAGTTATGGTGTTGGACTACCAACCAGGTGACTCACGTTCAAATCTCCCTCGTGCAAAATTTTCTTTTTTCTGCTGTTCGCTGTATTCCAATTTGTCTCTGTGTCGCGACATAATGTCCATTTGCAACAGTGAGGTGTAAGGCAGGGAACTATAATGACAGTTGATTCTGCTCACCTACTCTATTAACAGCTGATAGGAAGTGGCTTTCGAATGGGAACTGCAAATGTTCAATAACAAGGGGACAAGCCAACCAAACCCTCCACAGGAAAACACATTTGGTGTGTCATACATTAGTGACAGAATGTGTGTCATATGATATGAATCTCTTATCGACGCACCTAATTTGTAAACCTGGAAGTGAGTGAGATATGCCTCCTCGACTGATTAGGTGTTTGTATGAACATAAATGTGATCACTCACAAGGACATGTTTGTCACATAAGTTGCTACAAATGAATGCAACAGTTCCACAATCACAGAGTTTCTCTGTGCTCTGTCAAAACACATGTTTTTAACGTTTTTGAAGCTGCATTCCGTTTTGGATGTTTTGACTCTTGAATTCCTTTGTTGCAACATAGAGTTCACACCCATTTATTTGTTGTTTTCATTTCTCTGAGACGTCTATTTGGTATCTCGCCACCTTTCACTATTCATCACATTTACTTGTGACAGTAATGTTTTCTTACCACATGACTCATATTCTGTAACCAATGTATAGTGTGACAGCAGCCAACACTACAGAATGAGAAGAAACATTAAATGACCGGACGGACAGTTCATAATGTTGTGAAAAAAATAATAAAATACAATAAAAATAAATGGCACCAGTCCAACACTGTGACCACTTAACCACAATGTCACGGCTATTTAACTTGTTTAGGTATTGTACTTGTTAAGCTTGGACTGTTCACTGTTTGTATTTTGCCTTTTTTTTTTCAGTTTAGTACACTTTCCTTTTTTCATGCTTGATCTGTGTTCAGTTTTTGATGAGCTATCCACTGGGCCATCTTACCACTAAATCTGAGGGAGGGGGGGGGGGGGGGGTGATGGGGAGTTTCCCTGTCAGGTATGTTAAAGTTGTACTGACAGCAAACCTATTTTGTGGGTTTTTGAATGAGTTATATTAAGTTAAGAATTTTATCATATAATAATCCATTTGAGGTGCTGAGAATTCTAAGTGCCTAAAGCACATCACAGTTGAGTGTGAGATTGTAGCATTTAGTCATGCTTCTGATCTTACGGTGAGTCATGCTTATCTCTGCTGTAGACCCACACTGCATATTTGAAAATTCACGAAAAGCTCTATCATTGGTTTCTTTGATATTCACTTAAATGTGGACTGATGGTAGCATGTTTAGGCCCTTATGTGTCTCAGTGCCTGATTTGTATCTAGTCAAGTGACCATGTTGACATACATTATTGCTCGAGTGTAATCATTTCTGGCTTTTGTGTGCAGTGTGAACACAAGCTATGTTGAATCTATTTTAAATACTAACAGAAAGGAAAAGCTGTGAGGATGGGTCATGAGATGTGCTTAGGTAGCTCAGTCAGTAGAGCATCTGCCTGTGAAAGAAAAAGGCGGCAAGTTCGAGTCTCAATCCGGCACACAGCTGTGATCTGCCAGGAAGTTTCATATCAGCGCACACTCTGCTGTAGAGTGAAAATCTCAACTAGCTAGGGCCTCCGAGAACAGATCCTTTGATTGAGAGAGTGACGAAATCAAATAAGCGCGACTACAACCCAACATTTGACAAGGAAGTGTACAGTTAACACTACTTGTTGCATAAGTGGAGTATAAGAATATCTGATTTCCAGCCCAGAAGTAAATTCGTGACCTAATACATCTCTTAGGGATCTAGTACATTTGTCCAAAAACTGCCACTTACACAAAAATGTGAAATGGAGAGGTGAAAAAGCTTACACATTATTTCATTACACCCTAAACTGTACTTAATTATGTACAAAATAACAAAATTCCACAAAAGCAATTATTTCTTTTGTCAGATAAGTTATTCATATTATTATTATTTCTTCTTTCTCTTCTCAGACGTTATGTCTGGTCAAAAATTGAAAGTGACGCGGACCTTGATCAAGCATGACTTCCTTTTAACTGTACGGTATATGTTACATTGCATTTAGGAACTTTCGGGTAATTGAACATGTATTAATAATTACAGATTTCTGTAGTTGTATATATACGTTTGGATGTAGCTGTATTGTGTTGATGTACTGGTGGATATTGTGTGGTATGACTTCTGTAGTTGATAGTATAATTGGTATAATGTCAACTTTATCCTGATGCCACTTGTCTTTGACTTCCTCAGCCAGTTGGATGTATTTTCAATTTTTTCTCCTGTTTTCTTCTGTATATTTGTTGTATTGGGTATGGATATTTCGATTAGTTGTGTTAATTTCTTCTTTTTATTGGTGAGTATGATGTCAGGTTTGTTATGCGGTGTTGTTTTATCTGTTATAATGGTTCTGTTCCAGTATAATTTGTATTCATCATTCTCCAGTACGTTTTGTGGTGCATACTTTTATGTGGGAACGTGTTGTTTTATTAGTTTTGTTGTATGGCAAGTTGTTGATGTGTTATTTTTGCTACATTGTCATGTCTTCTGGGGTATTCTGTATTTGCTAGTATTGTACATCCGCTTGTGATGTGATCTACTGTTTCTATTTGTTGTTTGCAAAGTCTGAATTTATCTGTTGTGGTATTGGGATCTTTAATAATATGCTTGCTGTAATATCTGGTGTTTATTGTTTGAGCCTGTATTGCAATCTTGAATCCTTCCGTCTCACTGTATATATTGCCTTTTCTTAGCCATGTGTTGATGCGTCTTGATCGATGTGTGGCTGTGTTAGATGATACGGGTGCTTGCCATGTAGTGTTTTCTTTTTCCAATTTACTTTCTTCATATCTGTTGATGTTATGTGATCTAAAGGGTTGCAGAAGTGGTAATGAAATTGCAGTGGTGTAGCCGATGTATTTATATGAGTGATTGCTTTGTGTATTTTGCTAGTTTCTGCTCATTCTATAAAGAATTTTCTTAAATTGTGTACCTGTCCATAATGTAGGTTTTTTATGTCGATAAATCCCCTTCCTACTTCCTTTCTGCTTAATGTGAATCTTTCTGTTGCTGAATGTATGTGATGTATTCTATATTTGTGGCATTGTGATCGTGTAAGTGTATAGAGTGCTTCTAGGTCTGTGTTACTCCATTTCACTACTCCAAATGAGTAGGTCAATATTGGTATAGCATAAGTATTTATAGCTTTTGTCTTGTTTCTTGCTGTCAATTCTGTTTTCAGTATTTTTGTTGTCTTCGTCTACATTTTTCTTTTAGTTCTTCTTTAATATTTGTATTATCTATTCCTATTTTTTGTCTGTATCCTAGATATTTATAGGCATCTGTTTTTTCCATCGCTTCTATGGAGTCGCTGTGGTTATCCAATATGTACTCTTCTTGTTTAGTGTGTTTTCCCTTGACTATGCTATTTTTCTTACATTTGTCTGTTCCAAAAGCCATATTTATATCATTGTTGAATACTTCTGTTATCTTTAGTAATTGGTTGAGTTGTTGATTGGTTGCTGCCAGTAGTTTTAGATCATCCATGTATAGCAAATATGTGATTTTGTGTGGGTATGTTCCAGTAATATTATATCCATAATTTGTATTATTTAGCATGTTGGATAGTGGGTTCAGAGCAAGACAGAACCAGAAAGGGCTTAATGAGTCTCCTTGGTATATTCCACACTTAATCTGTATTGGCTGTGATGTGATATTATTTGAATTTGTTTGGATATTAAGTGTGGTTTTCCAATTTTTCATTACTATGTTTAGGAACTGTATCAATTTAGGATCTACTTTGTATATTTCCAATATCTGTAGCAACCATGAGTGGGGTACACTATCAAAAGCTTTCTGGTAATCAATGTATGCGTAGTGCAGCGACCTTTGTTTAGTTTTAGCTTGATATGTCACCTCTGTATCTATTACCAGTTGCTCTTTACATCCTCGTGCTCCTTTGCAGCAGCCTTTTTGTTCTTCATTTATAATTTTGTTCTGTGTTGTATGTGTCATTAATTTCTGTGTAATGACTGAAGTTAATATTTTGTATATTGTTGGTAGGCATGTTATGGGGCGATATTTTGCTGGGTTTGCTGTGTCTGCTTGATCTTTAGGTTTCAGGTAAGTTATTCCTTGTGTAAGTGTATCAGGGAATATGTATGGGTCTGCAATGTAACTGTTAAATAATTTAGTTAGATGTGAATGTGTTGAGGTGAACTTCTTTAGCCAGAAATTTGCTATTTTATCATTTCCAGGGGCTTTCCAATTGTGCATAGAATTAATTGCTCGGGTGACTTCATGTTGCAAAATTATCACTTCAGGCATTTGTGGTATCATGTTGTATGTGTTTGTTTCTGCTTGTATCCACCGTGCATGTCTATTATGTTGTACCGGGTTTGACCAAATGTTGCTCCAAAAGTGTTCCATGTCTGTATGTTTGGTGGATTGTCTATTTTAATGTGTGTGTTATCTATTGTCTGGTAAATTTTCTTTTGGTTTGTGTTGAATGTTTGGTTTTGTTTCCTTCTATTTTCACTTTTTTTGTATCTTCTAAGTCGTTTGGCCAATGCTTGTAATTTCTGCTTCTTTTCATCTAATTGCTCTATCGCTTCTTGTTGTGAGATTTTACCTAACCTTTTTCGTTTTTGTCTGATATTTCATTTCTTATAAACTGTGTTAGCTGTCCGATGTCTTTTTTCAGTTTTTCTGTTTTGATCTGTAGCCTGTGTTGCCATGCTGGTTTTGTGGGTTTCTTCTGCGTGTTGGTTGGTTCTGATCTCTGCCTAGTGTGTATATTTAGTGTAGTGAGTGCTCCTACATAAACCAGTAGTTGTAACTCTTCCATAGTTGTATTTTCATTTATTTTGTTGTGTATGATTGTGTTGATAGTTATTGTTGTTTCAACTTGTGGGTTATTTGGTGGTCTATGCAAGAATGGTCTAATGTCTGTATTTGTGTCTTTGTATTCTATATATGTTAGCTGAAATTTTTCTTCTATATCTAACATGTGTGTCACTTCATGTTCTATTTGTGCTTGTTCTGGTGGCTGTCTTAAGATTTCGTTTTTTTTTTTTTATTGTTTAATTGATGCGTGTTGTTCTTTGTTTGATTGCTCTGGGATGTTTGAGTCCATTACTGTATTTTCTTCTTCTTCTTCTTCTGATTGCACATTATTTTGTTCCAGTATTTGTTGTACTTGTTGTTTGATGTTTTCTAATTCTGTCTGGGGTATCCTGTTATTTTTGATTATTACACGGATCTCATCACCTAGTCGTTGTTCTGTTAAAAATTTTAATTCTGGGTATCTGGTAATAAATTTTGTGTATACTTGTGATCTATATCCAGTTGTGTTGGTTCCTAAGTTTGTTGCTTGGTAATAACAGAACATGAGGTGTCGGTTAACTTCATCTGACCATCTCATCCTCTGCCTTTGATTTCCTTCTATTATTATTATTATTGTTATTACTAATGTTGTTATTATTATTGGCAGTGGCTGTAGTTGTAAATTTGTTGATAAGCATAACTGTTATACAGCATATTATATTAATTTTATGCTCTCAAACTGATCTGAATCTAAAAAGTTGTGAACACCCAGAATGAATACTCATGAGCTGCCACTGGGTGTACACATTTAGCATCTTGAATGACACTATTCTATTGAATATGTCTTGATATATTCATGAAGAGTACAGCATCATATTTCTGTTAATGATCACAATGAGATAAGAAGTAGAATATAGACTCAGTGCCAGCACATAACCAGATCTTCACAAACAACACCATAGGGGCTCCCTTATTTAGCATCCTTATCAAATGGGAGAATTACAAACCAATAGGAAAGATATGTAAGCAGTCCCAGTTGTGAATGGTGACATTATCTGAAAAACCTTACTTGGTTTGTAGTGAGGTCCCATTGCTCTGAACGGAACGTGTTCTGATCTTGAATGAATATTGGGACATGATGATCTTCTACAGGTTCAGGATCACGAGATATGCGAATCACTTTAAGGTGTGTTGTTGTGGTACCCTCTGCAAGAAGAAAGAAATAGTGTTGAAAATGTAAAATAGTGCTGTAAGTTTCAAAGAACAGGCCAGAACAACAGGTCAAGATAAGGAAATTATCATTCACAAGATTTATTTCTTAAATGATCATTTTTGGTTTATGAAATATTTTCCATTATATAAGTTCACACTTATGACAAACACTTCCCAGTAACTTCAATAATGATGCTTTCCAGTGGTTAGTTAAAATTCTGTGTTTTGTTCAGTCCAAACACTGATTTGATGCAGCTCTCCAAATTAGTCTATCCTATGCAAGCCTTTTCATCTCTGCCTAAAATCTGCGAACTAAATCCACTAGAACCTGTGACAAATACTTTCAGAAAAGAGTACCTAACAATATAATTTATAGCCTGTCTTAAAATATTTATCTTTTTTGAAGAAAGCTTATCTCAGTGCCATTTTCATTTTACTGCCCACATAACACAACTCCTCTACTTCTTTCAGCCTATCATTCCTCACATTATCACCTGGAGTACAATTCTTAGACTTGTTAGTATTATTGACAATATTCACTTTATAACCTATTTTCAAGAAACACTCCATTTCATTCAACTGGTCTTACAAATCCTTTGCCATATCTGACAGAATTGCAATGACTCTGACAAATGTCAAAAGTTTTTCCTTTTTTTTTTAGATTAGATTTACTTTCATTCCAATTGATCTGTAGTGAGGAGGTCCTCCAGGATGTAAGACATGTCAGGGAAACAATAATACATGACAAATATTTACAACTAAAACAAATAAGCTAAGGTACCTTTCACAGGTTCCAAGTGGAATGAGTGTCATTTTCTTCTTTTCTTTTTTTTTAATGAACACTATATGAAAGGATCATTATACAACACTCATTTACTAAGATCACATTAATTCACTGAATTTAAAATAAAAAAAATGTTTTTTATTTATAAGGTAATGAACATATAATAGAACAACCACAATACTTATTTACAATGAACAAATTACTGCACTGAAATGGTGCAGAAATTAGATTGTACTACTTTTTACACACACACACACACACACACACACACACACACACACACACACACACAAATCAGTTGGTTCTACTGAGAAACTCATCAATGGAGTAGGAGTTGGTCACCAATAAATCCTTTAAACTTCTCTTAAACTGAATTTCATTTGTTGTTAAGCTTTTTATGGCTGCTGGCAAGTTATTGAAAATGTGTGTTCCTGAATAATGCACACCTTTTTGTACAAGAGTAAGTTGACTTTAAAATCTTGTGAAGATTATTCTTATTTGTAGTACTGATTCCACGAACTGAGCTGTTGGTTTGAAAAAGTGATATATTTTTAATGACAAATTTCATTAAGATATAAATATATAGGGAAGCAGTAGTTTGTATCCCTAGTTCCCTAAACAGACCTCTGCAGGATGTTCTTCAGTTCACAGCACATATAACATTAATCCTTCTTCCAAATTTCACTTCAGTTTCCTTTATAGCTTGCTCTGTGTGCGGCTTGAATAACACATGGGATAGACTACAAGTGTATCTCACTCCTTTCTCAACTACTGCTTCCCTTTCACATCCTTAGTCTCTTATAACTGAAGTCCAGTTTCTGTGCAAGTAGTACATATCTTTTCACTTCCCGTAATTTATTTCCGCTGCCTTGAGAATTCCAGAGTTTATTCCAGTCAACATCATTAAAAGCTTTGTCTAAATCTACAAACGTAGGTTTGGGTTTCTTCAGCCAAGTCTCCTAAAGTCAGTCTTAGGATTAGTATTGCCTCACATGTTCTTACATTTCTGTGAACCCAAACTCGTCTTCTCTAAGTTTGGCTTCTACCAGTCTTCTCCATTCTACAACTATGATTTATTAAACTAATGCTTCAGTAATATTCACACCTGTCAGCACCTTCTTTCTTTAGAATTAAGATTATTACATGCTTCTTTAAGTCTTAGGGAATAGTGTATATCTTGTATACTAGGTGGAATAGTAATGTCATGGTTGGTTCTCACAAGGATCTCAGTAATTCTGAGGGAATGTTGCCTACTCCATGCACATTCTTTCAACTTGTGATATTACACAAGAAGAATTTGACAGAGTACTAAAAAACATATCTCCCTACTTCATCTGCATCCAATTCCTTTTCCATTTCCATAACAACGTCTTCAAGTCTGTTTCATTTTTACAGCCCTTCTGTCCTGTGCAACATAACTAAAGGGTCACTTTTTTGAAACCTCATAACTGTCTCCCAGTGTGACACACAAGTCTGAAATTTGATTCAAAGGTGCCCACAGCCTTCTCCTATAATAGTGCAAAAGCATGGCCGCCTGCAACATATCACCTTCAGACTCATAAATGTTTCAGACAGCAAGCTCTCAACACACGCAAAAAAGGTCTAGAGCTCAGAATTTCATGTGAGCTATAAGACGGGTTAATGATGTCACATTGGAACAAATTTCACCACAATTCTGCCCAACAGCATCTTGGACGTGTCACATGACAGGAAAGTTATCACACCCCTTCTTACACACATTTCACCCATTCTTTCAATGCCTCTGCAATGCAGATCAGAATCACAATGCCTAGCACTGAATTGCATGGCATATGACCTCCCAATCATGTGACAACCCACAATATGGCGCTGAGCAGAACTGTGGTAAAATTTTGTGCTAATGTGACATTGTTAACCCACCTTACACTTCACATAAACTTCTGAGATTTTTTTTTTTTTTTTTTTTTTTTTGTATATGCTGACACCTTGCTGTTCAAAGCACCGCCAATCCTGGGGATGGTGTCGCAGGCCACCATGCTTTTAACCATTATAGAGGAATGTTGTAGGACCTTCAAGTCAAATTTCAGACTTTTGCATCCCAACAGGAGACAATTACAGTGTTTTGAAAACGTGACTCCTTAACTGTGTTGCACAGTGTATGTATTTCTTCCACCATTCAGTCTTCTCTTCTTTGCTTTGTCTTGGCTTGCCCTCTGGTCTTTTGATATTCATAGAGGTACTTCTCTTTTCTCCAAAAGTTTCTTGCTAGAGAAATCTGAATCAGAAACTGTATGTACTTTGAGACTGGCAGACCACAGGGAGTATAGTTTGGATATACATTAATGTAAAGATTAATCACATAAATGTGAAGTAATAAAGAGCTATTGGAGATGGTGATGGGAGTTAAGGTATTAAAAAAAGGGGTGGATGTGGGTCTAGGACAAAGCCTAACAGAGACTGAGCCTAAGAGGGTTCTGGAGGCATGTGTTGTAGGGACGATACTCATCTGCACAATTCAAAGAAGCTGATATTGGAAAGGGATGTACAGAGTTGCTCCAAATTGAATTTGTCATGAAGCAGCCACTGAAGTCAAACATGTTACGCTCAGCAGCATACTTTGCCCCTGGGCAGTTAACTTGGCACAAATGACAGTGTTTATGTATTCATGTGGACAGCTGACTGGTAGTCATACTTTTCACACAAATCCTGAAACAGCCCACATCACTTTTTTATTCATTTCTGACTACCCATTTCAGTAAAACCACCTTTAGACCAGAATGTGTTGAGATGGGAACATTGGCAGGATTGATGTAGTAGTAACTCATTCAGAACACAGAAGTATGAACTCGGCAAGTTATTGCCACCTCACTAGGCCAAAATCTGAAGACTGCTTCAAGGCCAGTTTTTCACAATCAGTCGCTGAAGTTCCAGAGATACACTGTTCAAAATTATTTTATATGCTTTTTGTCATGTTACCGAATTTCATTTCACATCTACATCTGTACCCCACAAGCCACATTACTGTATGTGGTGAAAGGTGCTTCTGATATCATTATCAGTACTCCTTTTCCTCTTCCAATCATAAATAGTGTGTGTGATGAATGACTATCGGTAATCCTCCAAAGGAACTCTTATTTATCTCATTTTCCTGTCAAAGTCAAGTCATGACATGTGGGATGACATAATATGCAGCCAGTCACTCTTCTTGAAAGATTCAGACTCAGGCTTTTAATAGTAAACCTCTCTGTGATCCACAACACCTCTCTGGTCTGTCACAGGAGTTTGTTGAGCACCTCCATAATAGCCTCATTCTTTGTATACAAGCCCATGATAAAATGCACCAATCTTCTTTTGATCTTCTTTATTTTTCTCCATTACTCCTAACCAACAAGAGTCACAGATTGATGAGCAATACTTGTGAATCAATCAGATTAGTATTTTGTAGATAGTTCTTTCATGGATGAATTACATTTCCTCAGGATTTTTTCCATGAATCTGTCTGTTGTCTGTTTTTCTGTAATTAGTTTTGTGCGATCATTCTGCTTTAGGTCAATTTGTATAGATACTCTTAGGTTGGATAGATACTTGGATAGATACTCCTTTTGTTGTTACAGTTTCCATTTTTCACCACTGCATAATCAACAGTTACAGGTCTTTCTGCTGTTTATGTGCAAAATATCACATTTATTTAAATTGAGGGTCAACTGATAATCCTTGGGTCAAGAAACAAACATCTGTAGGCTTCAACTGGATATCGTTTAAGTTTTCTGGTGTTTCTGCTTTCCTACATACAACAGAATCATCTAAAAACAGTTTCACGGAGCTTCCTGTGTTATCCACCAATCCTATAACAGTGCCTTGGGGAGTTCCAGAAGTTACTTTTATTTCTAATTATTTCTCACCCTTACAAATAATGGGTTGAATTATATCTGCTAGGTAGTTCTGAATACAGTTACAAAGATGATCCAGTACTTTGTAACATCCTTTTTTGTTAATTAAGGACACTGCAGAAATGTACTGAATGCCTTTTGACCACTTAAAGACCATGCCATCAGCATATTTCCTGTCTGCACCTTGTCAGTTGACAGAGAGACTAAGTTTCACAATATCTTTGTTTGTGAAATCCATGTTGATTCCCACAGAGGAGATTTTTGTACTACAGAATGGTCACAATATATGAGCATGAATGTCTTATAACTACATATGAGGCCTGTTTAAAAAGTATCTGACCTTTGGCCAGTAAAAATATTTCAAATACCTGACGGGGTTGGGACCCTAATCCCCTTCAAAGTAAGCCCCTTGTGCTTGCACACACTTAGCCCACCGATCCTTCCACAGCCAGAAACACTTCTGGATGTCTTCTTTTGGAATGGTGTTCAGCTCCGTTGTCGTGTTCTGAATTATCTCTTCTCTACTCTCAAAATGGGATCCTTTCAGCGGAGCCTTTAATTTTGGAAACAAGTCGCAAGGAGCCATGTCTTGAGAATAGGGAGGTTGGTAAACGACTGGAATTCCATGTTTGGCCAAGAGATTTTGGATCAAGTGAGATGAATGTGTGGGAGCATTGTCGTGATGCAGTTGCCAGTTTTTTGCTGTCCACATGCCTGGTCTTTTGTGCCGAACTGCATCACGGAGAACACCTTGATAGTACTCCTTTGTCACTGTTTATCCTTCCAGTGCATATTCGTGATGCACAATTCCAGGGAAATCACAGAAGACATTCAACATCACCTTGATTTTGCTTCGTACCTGCTGCACTTTCTTTGGCCTTGGAGACACGGGATGCTTCCATTGAGACGACTGTCTTTTTTTCTGGGTTGTACCCGTACACCCATGACTCATCTCCAGTTATCACGGTGATCAGAAACCCAGGATCAGTGTTGGTGGTGTCCAGAAGGTCCCGTGCAACGTCAAAACGGAGGTCTTTTTGTTCTGGCGACAACAACTTGGGCACGAATTTCGCAGCCACTCAGTGCATGTTCAAAGCATCATGCAAAATTGCATGTGCAGAATCTTTAAGTCACTAAAACCTCTTGGGCAATCTCCCACATGGTCAAATGATCTGCCATCACAAAATTTTGAACTCTCTCAACAACAGCTGCATCCGAGCAGTTTGGGGCCTGCCAAAACGCTGGTCACTCTCCGCTGATGTGCGGCCATTTTTGAATCGGTTGAACCACTCCTTAATTTGTGTTACACTCATCGCATCTTCTCCAAACACCTGCTGAATCTTACGAATTGTTTTGCTTTGAGAATCACCAAGCTTTAGACAAAATTTGATGCAGTATCTTTGCTCAACACGTTCAGTCATCTCGAGAGAACTGGTAATCTGATGAACGCGTTGTGTAGCACCTCACTGGGCAACCGACAGACAGCGACTGATGCGCTGGAAGGTGGGGGACAAAATTCACTCACGCACCTAAAGGTCTCTTCCTTTACTGTGTACAGTGGCGCCACACTATTGTCTCTATTTTTCAAGGGAAAATCAAATGTCAGATACTTTTAGACAGACCTCGTATGTGTGTCTATCTGATGATACTTCTTTAAAATGAGAATGATCTGTGCCTCTTACCTATCTTTTGAATCATTCATTGCTCCAGAAACCTGTGAGAAAATGATACTAGGAGGAGGGCAACTTGTAACGCCGGAAATGCATATCTTCCTATTTCCATCTATTGTACTATAAATTTGTTTTCCTTATTTTTGTTACCTGAATATGTAACATTTCTGTGTCTTCGTATATTGTAATTGTTTTACTATTTGTATATATATATATTTATGCATTTATGTCGATGTATAATTGGTTTGTTTCGTAAACATTATTTGTATTTTTATGCTGGGTCTTGCCTAGGGAAAACTATGTTATCGAAAGAATACGTCGATAGGTCGTGTGGAGAACCAGAGTGTAGGACCTTTGGTAGTGTTAACTCTGTCGCGTGGAGCGTGGGCAGAGAGAGAGTCTGGCTGGGGTAGTGCAGTGGAGCAGGTGTGTTGTGTGACGCTCCCACGAGTTGCCGCGCTTTCGGGGTTTGACAGCATGTAATTGCGCTCGACTCGCGATGATAGTTTCTGACATGGTGTCGTGGATGGGAAGCATTAGCTGGGGCACATCAAGAGCCCGTTTCGCCTGGTGACCGTGTCGAGAAGAAGGCGCGCCGACATCCAGCTTCTGCAACAGCGACGGCCGACAATGAGTGACTGTCGCCACCTACTCGATCGACGGCTTCAAACCTTCAATCAACCGACAAGGAAGACTGGACGCACGTAAAGTTTTAGAACTGTATGGCAGACCTCAGCTTTTAAAACTGTTAAAATCACAAAATCACAGCAACGTAGCATGAACCCTTGTTGCTCATTGTCCCAATTGCATTACCAAGCAGGGTCCCTTCCTTTTCCGGAATGAACCCGAGTGTCGTTGAAATTCAAACGCCAGCATTAAAATAATAATATAGCATTTCACTGCTTTAATTTCAAAGTTCAGTTAAAGTATTCATAGCTGGCTACAATATTTAGATTACACAAGCACGAATTAAGAGTGCGAGTTTTGTTACCGTATTTTAGCTTACCTGTGACTGCAGCTCAGCTTGGTACGTACTAAATTTTACTATTGTTAATTGTTCAGAATCATTTAATTCAAGTTCAACTTTAAATCCCTTATTTCTAAATTGCGTAGATTCAAGTAGCTTTTGAAATGATTGTTGAGGTAGTCCAAGACTAACCGTATTTTACTGAATTTCAATGTGCTTCAGAGAGAAAGCTCACTATTAACTTCAGTCACTAAATTAACTTTCAATTTTCCGGGTTTATTAATTCTTTTGCTAAATTAAGTCAGAGTGTAGCGAAATTTATTACTTCTGACAAACTTTCAGTTTTCACACTACACGTGTCAACCTTCAGTTGCCACGCTTCTAGTGCTAATTATATGTGTAATAACCTTTCTTTTTCAGTTACTATAGTAATTGTCCTTAGGACTGGCGACCGTAACTTCCCCCAAATCTCAAATATCTAATTACCGCTAGTTAATTGTTAACGTAACGGCCGCACATTTACTTTCTTTATTAACTTTACCCCTTTTCAAAATCAATTTCCACCAGTTTCATTTGCATTTTTCCTTTCATTTAGATGTAACCCTTTCCTCCCTCTTTACCGACAGATTAACTTCGGTGACGATTGCTTTTCCAAAATTTCCATTAGGTACACGCGGTTTAATTTTTCACTGTCATTAAGGTCGATAAGTGAGGGGGAGGTTACAAACTTCTTATATGTTACTTTATAGATTCATACAGATACATCATCATTACAGTTGCCTTGTTTATGAGATAGCTATCCAATATCTGTTATTTCGCATTTATGCAAAGATAAAAAAGGGACCATATTGTGATCTTCTGCAGTTAAACAGCTTAAGAGGATTGATTTTGGTTTGCAGCCTTCTATCTGATCTTCTACAGTAAAACAGTTCCAAAGATTGGATTCAGTATTTTGTCCACCATTCTGTCATTTTGAACTTTGGAGCCAGTATGATCAGTGACTGAATAGATAATTTTGATCTATTTCATGAATTTACATAAGAACAAAACATCTTAGAAATTTTCGTCAGTTTGGTAAACAACATTTTACTTTCATGTATGTTGAATGCTTCCGACATTGCTTTCCTGATGCTACTTTTGTCTTTATTCGGCTTTCATTTATCAACAAGGTGTTGATTTTGGTTACAACTGTCACAGCTCTTTGCAGTTACAGTGAATTGTACTATGGGTACTAAACCAAAGTGGATCTTTCATGTACCTCACAATTTTTCTCAGCACATAAATATGCAAACTCTATTGTATAAGACTGACTCTTATCCACTGATATTATGAAAATTGACACTCATCATACAACGGAGATGCCGAGTCGCAGATAGGCACAAAACACACACACACACACACACACACACACACACACACACACACACACACACACACATATACATATACACACACATGACTGCAGTCTCAGGCAACTATAGTCTGAGTGTAGCTACTGTTGCCTGAGACTGCAGTCGTTTGTGTGTGTGTGTGGGGGGGGGGGGGGGGGGGGGGTCTATTTTTGGCGATGACCTTATGGGCCGAAAGCTTTATTTGTGACAGTCTTTTTGTTGTGCCAATCTGTGACTCAGCATCTCTGCTATATGATGAGTGGCAACTTTCCTTTCATAATACTGTTACACTCCATCCTGGATTTTCCATTGTTAGATCTTATCCACTGGTACTTCACATCTCCATCCTGAAGACAAATATTTGATGTTGACTGCTCAGATAGTGGCAATCTTTTTCCTATCACACTTGCAAATGTATTTTTTTACCTTTCTTCACATTCCTTTTAACACTTCATAGATATTGATGCTATAACAGCTTTATGATCATTGATTCCCACCTCTATTTTAACTTATTTGAAAAGTCATTTAGTTAGTAGTAGATCTAAGAGGTAGGCCAAAAGATTTCAGTTCTTTGACTAACTGCTTGAAGTAATGGTCAGAAAAGAAGTTCAGAACAATCACATTCACATTCCTACTCGTGGAACAAGTTGTAATTGTATGACTCTCATCTTCTATTACTGACAAGTTGAAATCTACCTCTGTTACAATAGCATGATCAGAAAATTTTCACATGAAATTCTGTAAGCTTTCTATGCTGCCAGAGCTTCTGAGGGAAATAGTTCAAAAAGAATTCAATTACCATACCTGGTTAAGTTTCACATTTACTTTCATCCAGATTATTTCAAATACAGAATCTGTAATGACCTCACTGCACTGACTTCAAATTCCATTTCTATCAGTTAATTTTTGTAAATTTAAGTCATTTGTTACCTATCCTAATGACAGGATAAACAATGGTCCTCTACCAAATTCATTCTCCCATTGGTGTTATTCCCACATACCTCACGTGTGAATATCCGCTTGTAACATTCAAAAATAATTAGAGGGAACATCAGTGAGACTGAAAACTTGAACTGAGTCTAAAGACATGCTCAGATAGTGATTTTTAACACAACTGTTTGTGATAAGTAAGAGACCTGGGTATGACTCATGGTCTGGCATAAACTTTCACAGTTATGACACATTCACTAAAAAGAAAATCAGTTACTAACATTGCAGAAGGTTTTCACAAACCTTATGGTCTTTATTTTATACTCCCATTTTTAAATGCCTCCACTGCTGTCATACTTTTGTTACAGCGTAATACTCCACTTTTTTCCTCAGTGACCAACACACAAGAACTCTATCTAATGTGTGATAACCTACAGCACAAGATACATACATATCTTTATCAGTAACATAGCAGGGAAGTTCTGGTAGAATGTAAATAACAGAGTAATGGAGACTAATCACCGAAAAGCAGAAATTGTGAGTCATCAACAGGCACACACAACAGAGACAGAAAACTTGCTAGAAATCAGAAGTGTGTGTGTGGTGTGTGTGTGTGTGTGTGTGTGTGTGTGTGTGTGTGTGTGTGTGTGTGTTTTGACAAATTGTTGTTGTTGTTGTGGTCTTCAGTCCTGAGACTGGTTTGATGCAGCTCTCCATGCTACTCTATCCTGTGCAAGCTTCTTCATCTCCCAGTACCTACTGCAACCTACATCCTTCCGAATCTGCTTAGTGTATTCATCTCTGGGTCTCCCACTACGATTTTTACCCTCCACGCTGCCCTCCAATACTAAATTGGTGATCCCTTGATGCCTCAGAACATGTCCTACCAACCGATCCCTTCTTCTGGTCAAGTTGTGCCGCAAACTTCTCTTCTCCCCAATCCTATTCAATACTTCCTCATTAGTTATGTGATCTACCCATCTATTTGACAAATTACACATCACATAATATACAGAGAAGAAAATGAGAAATTTTGTACCGACCAGTCAATGTGCACATTCGATGAGTATTCAGATCATGGAGAATCTGTCTCAACATTCGCACAAGCCTTCCATGATCCCCTGCTTTCTGATTATATTTGGACAGAAAATGATTTTCAACTTCCATGGCCATCTGAAAAAGGTAAAATCCAATATTTCAGAAAACTTTGAAGTATAAGTACCCTGCTGGATATAGATCAGATTAATATGATGGGTTCAAAATAAACACTGGTAAAGGAGACAAATACTACATAACAGCAATGAGCAACTGAAGTAAAATAATTTTAACAGACTTTGGAGTAGTACAGATGGCAAGATTTTAGACAGTATAACCATGTCAGAAAGCATCCCAGTATTTAACTATAGGGATTTATGAACGCCACAGGAAATCCAAGGCTGAATGGCCACCAGTAATTTAAATGCCATTCCTCCAAAATATGAGTCCAGCACCCTAATCATTGCACTTCACAAACAATTCACAGGAAGGAAGAATTCTTTAATAAAAACTCACAGCTACACGGGCACCCTTATGACATGCATGCCAAAAGTCATTTGTCTGATGGAGTGTAAAATGTCATTTGTTTGAAAAGGCCGCCTGTCACCAATCAGTGGATATCCAGTCATTATACTGGCATTCGAATTCCAGCCTTCGTCGCTGATAGACACCAGTCAGCATTGGTCCATGAACCAGGCCTTCACTGAGTGGTTGTCGAGATACGGTTAGTAGCCACTTGTTTCATCTGGGTGGTTAGTTGCTCCTGTCCTCTATGGCCTGTAGTGCACCACTGTTGCCTCGGCTCCAGTTTTGGACAGCACCCTTTTCGTAATTCATTGTATACTTTAACCACAGTGGCACATGAACAGTTTACAAACTTAGCCAATTTCAGAAACACTTCAACACTTGGCCCAAGAGCCAATGATCGTGCCCTTGTGGACACCAGATAAATTGTTCCATTTCCTCGTTATGACAAAGACTGCACAATTTTCCATGCCTCCCCCCCCCCCCCCCCCAACCTCCTCCAACATGCTTTATATACCCCTGATTGCTAGTGCTGCCACTTGCCATCTCTTAGTGGTTATTGCATATTAATGTCTAACACAGGTATTGGTCACATTAATGTGAGTGGACTGTGTATGTTGTTGTTTAGTTTTTCAGTTTCAAAGAGACATTCAGTGAAGAGATGTAGATGCAATGACAGGAAATGAATTTTTGTAAGATTGCGTTTTCAATCCTAAATCCTCAGATGTTCATGTTTAATTTTGCATCTTAAGATTATACTAGAAAAAATTAGGCAACTGCAGCGATTTTTAGAATTCCATGGAAGGGAAGCCTCACTCTTCTAAACCCATACAACAAGTAGTAGTGGTAGTGGTAGTAGTAGTAGCAGCAGTAGTAGTAATCATGATCATCATATACAGTTTCTCATCACAGGTAGGGTCTGCTTGGAACAAGTCACTGCTTCTCTGCTTCTTCTCTCATCTTCAGACCACCTCTCTTGTCACTACTGTGGACCAAATGCTTCCTTCCACTCCTTTTCACTACTTGTCCTTTGGGCATTCCTTGGTCTCTTACCATTTTCATCTCAGGTACCATCCCAGGAATCTTGTCTCATCCATTTTCTTCACATGCTCATACCAATTTCAAATTTTTTTCTTCTGCTTTGTTTTGTTTCGTAGGGGTTCCTCATGTTTTATTTCCTTAACATTTCATTTTTCATCATTTCAATTTTTGTTACTCTACCTGACCTATTTCTACTTGCTCACATTTTAAATCTTCCTCTTTCCTTCAGGACTTAGGTTTCTGCAGTGTAGAACACCACTGGTATGTAATATGTTTGGTATATTATCTTTTTACTTTTCTGGGTCAATTTTTGTTCTGTAACATTTCTCTCACATTCCTCATAACATTGTCAAATCAATTAAATGAAACTATATGGTTCCAGAGACCATTTCAAGTCTCAAGCATCTTTAAGTATGTATGCAGACTGAAGTGATGAATGAAAATTTGCACCAACTTGGGATTCAAACACAGATCTCCTCTTCACTAGGCAGATGCCCTAACCACTTTGGCATCCTGGCATAGTGGCCAGGTTCGAATCCTGGCCTTGGTGCAAATTTTCATTTGTCATTGCAGCCTACATGTATAGATCATTAGTAACATGCTTTGCACATTTCTTAAACTCTTTGTCATTCCTTTCATTTTCATGTGCTATACAGCTACTTGCAGTTTCCCATCACTTTCATCTGTTTCCCAGTTTCATATTAATGCCATCTATGCACATTCTATTACGTCCTTTTTTATCTATAGAATCCAGCATAGAATGTTCTTGATCAATCTATCACTACACTCTCTGCCCATCTCCTTTTCATTTTGTTACAGGCATAATTAAATGTTTAGTTTAAATCAGTTTACTAATATTTTTGTTTCTTTCCCTGTCTAAGCACAAAAATTCCCCACAATAGAAAAAAAAACAACTTTTGTACTGTTTCAAATTTTTGTAGTAAAGTGCTCTGTTCCCTATGCCACATACTGCTTTAAATTTTTACATATTTTCCATCTATCTATACATCCACTACTCAGGCAATGGACTCATTACAGTGGTAACACCAGCTCCTGTCATATCTCGCCAAAGTTAAGCGCTATCAGGCTGGGCTAGCATTTGGATGGGTAACCATCCGGTATGCCGAGCGCTGTTGGCTAGCTGTTATGAGGCAAACTGAGGACCTACTTCATCAAAAATTAGTGGCTCCAGTCTCGTAAAATGACATACAACCAGGAGAGCAGTATGCTAACCACATGCCTCCATATCCGCATCCAGTGATGCCTGGGGGCTGAGGGTGACATGGTAGCCAGTCAGTACCATTGGGCCTTCATGGGCTGTTTGGGTAGAATTTAGTTTTTATATATCCATTGCTCAGTGAGCAATATTCAGTTTTGAATATTCTGTGACTGAGTCTAAGATTTCCTTTACAGCCACACTGAAAGCTTTGTATTAAAACCGAAGTTTAGTTTAGCAGAAGTACTCCAGGAAGATATCTGGCACGCTACTTTAAAAATATGTGCCATGAACACCAAAATAAAATTTACATTGGATATGATAACACTGAGGGTCCTCAACTTCGTGGATTTTAGCATTCTGAAGTCCAATGGTAAATGTACCTTTATCACTTTTAGAAAACTGACATGCACCAACATTGTAATCCATGCAAAATCCTGTCCTCCCATAGAATTTAGAGAAGTCTGTAATGTGAAAGATGTTCATTTCTGCCACATTTCTGCTGTTATAACAAAAATCAGAAAATTTTGAAGCATATCGTTAGAACAAATGAATATGGAAGACAGAAACTAAATGAAATTAGAAACAAAATTCTGTTCACATGAAATACCATGGCATAACATCTGATAAAACTTACAGGTCCCTGTGAAAAAGAAAATTAAATGTTGACTTCCGAACAGAAAATACATCAGCACAGCGAGTCTTACATTACATTTTATGAATAACAAATGTGTGTCTACAGCCCTACACTCTAGTATCTACCTGATCACATGATTCTTCAAAAAAGGGGTGTGACAATAATCCGTGGAGCAAAATATAGGGAATCATGTCGCAACTTGTTTCCAAAAACAGGGGTGTTAACAGTTATAAACACATACATTATAAAAGCCATATTGCTTGTGAAAAGACTGCACCCAAACACTTATTCGAATTAGCACCAGTACAATACTAGAAATAAAGAAAGATTTTACATCGGCAGCCACAGAACAGCACTTTACAAAAAGGGGTCTCACTACGCAGGTGCAAAATTAGCTAATGCACTGCCTAGTGCAGTCATGGCTCTTCCTACAATTACACTGAAACATTAGCTTATGAAATTTTTAGTAAAACACTCTTTCTACACATTAGAAGATTATCGTACTTATATGAACAACAACAAATGCTTTGTGAAATTATGTAACTAGAAATCAGTAAACAACTTATTGTAATTGTAAATTAATGACATATTCAGAAGAATGTGTCTTGTGTATTGTACAAATAACTGTAATCATTACTGTTTCTTTGTACATGTGCAGTGTACCATTCGATGCTGTGTTGAATAAAGCTATTATTATTATTATTATTATTATTATTATTATTATTAACAACTGCCAGAAGTAATATTTTGGGCAGACAGTTTGAACATTCAAAACTCATTTTAATTAACATACTTACAAACAAAATAAAACTGCACTATCACAAATATGTCAATACACAACCATATTATATCACACAGGAGCACTAATAGGGAGATTATGCATTAAGTCAACATCAGCGGTAGTGAGATGTACTGAAGGAGCTTTAAATATACAGGGTGATTCAAAAAGAATACCACAACTTTAGGAATTTAAAACTCTGCAACGACAAAAGGCAGAGCTAAGAACTATCTGTCAGCGAATTAAGGGAGCTATAAAGTTTCATTTAGTTGTACATTTGTTCGCCATTTCAGCCAATAAAGTTTTTGGTCCCTTTTTCTTTGAAGGTGCTACTGTAACTGGACTACAGTATCTGGAGATGTTAGAGAATTGGCTGTTCCCTCAGCTCGAACAAGAAGCACAACAATTCGTATTTCAGCAGGATGGAGCGCCACCACATTGGCACTTATCTGTCCGTAACTACCTGAACGTCAACTACACGAGGCGATGGATCGGCCGCCAGGCAGCCCGTGACAGAGCACTTCATCACTGGCCTCCAAGAAGCCCTGATCTTACCCCCTGCGATTTTTTCTTATGGGGGTATGTTAAGGATATGGTGTTTCGGCCACCTCTCCCAGCCACCATTGATGATTTGAAACGATTAATAACAGCAGCTATCCAAACTGTTACGCCTGATATGCTACAGAGAGTGTGGAACGAGTTGGAGTATCGGGTTGATATTGCTCGTGTGTCTGGAGGGGGCCATATTGAACATCTCTGAACTTGTTTTTGAGTGAAAAAAAAACTTTTTAAATACTCTTTGTAATGATGTATAACAGAAGGTTATATTATGTTTCTTTCATTAAATACACATTTTTAAAGTTGTGGTATTCTTTTTGAATCACCCTGTATTACACTAAAAGAAAATAAGCAGTTAAGATATTAAATAGAAAATGAGTTTTTTCAGAAAGCTTATTTCAGCATTTACAATGACATTCTTCACTATATTTAGAGTGCCTGATGTTTCCCTAATTCCATAGACAAGAAAGTGGGAGATTTTTCGTTTGAGGGAGTTAACTATATTCTTACTTTTTTTGACGGATCATGGAGTAATTCTGAATTGGCTGCATGGTATAACTTCTCGGATGCACTCTATTACTTTATCCTGTGAACTTCCCACACCCATCTTCTGAACTATTTCCAGAAAGTGATTAATAAATATGTTTGCTACTTGACTGCTATTACTTATTTTTTGCTGATTTTTATTCAAGTAAGTTCTCACAGTCCTCAATTTTATACTGCTCACATTGCTTTAATTTTATCACCTTAATTGCTAATTCCATTTCCTTAAGAAAACTTAGTGTTTCTTGTAATGAGTAAACAGTTCCATGTGTGTGTTATGTCCTCACCACTTTTCTTGCAATTTCTTTTTCCTCCCACATGAAATTTTGATTCCTTCTGTAATCCACGGCTTTTTTATGTCTTTTTTACTGTTTCAAATTTTTGTAGTAAAGGACTCTGTTTCCTATGTCACATATTGCTTTAAATCTGTGCAGATTTACATCTGTATCACTAAAGATGTGGTTGACGATGTCAAACTTTTTTCGTTAGGTCTAAGAATATTCCTGTTACTTGCATTTTAACATCTGTAGATTTTAAAACATTGTACATACAGTTGTATACAGCAGTGTCTGCTGATTTCTGGATTCTGAAGCCACACTGTAAGCAAGCTAGAATATTTTTTTATGTAAGTTTGTCAATCTATTGTCGATAATATACCATAATACCTATGAAAAACTGAAGGTCAAAGTAATTGGAAAACAATTACACACATTATCTTTCTCTTCCAATATGTAAAACGGTACAGTTTTGCATATTTTTAGTAATTCTGGAAAAAAAAAATCCTGACTGGAGTAAGCTAGTACAAAGATGGATAGAAGATTCAATTAGCTATGGCAAACATTTATTTGTAAACAGGCTAGGTTGCTTGACAGCTTTACAATTTCTTCTCTCCTTACATCTACATACATTAAAAAAATCAGTTGTCATGTGTATGAAAGATCATCACCCGAGAATGACTTGACCAATTCAGTCGATTTTATTTTACTTTATCTTGTTTTGTGCTACATTTGTAATTGTGGACAGTAATGGTATTTTTGGAATGAAAAAGAAAAAAAACTACTTTCAGTTTGACAGTCCTGCTGTCATGTTTACAAAATAACAAAAAAAATCATTTTGACAGTTTTTTTTTATAAAACATTGTTACCAAAAATCTTGGAAAGATATTGACAGATTTATTTCACATTTTTACATGATACTCTACTGAACATTCAGATGGAAATGGACATAGAGAGGGTGGAGGTGGAGATGAATAGAAAGAAGGGGAAAGAGGTTATGCACAGAGAGATGGGGGGATGAGGAGATGTATGGAAGAGAGGGGGTTCCCATACATGTTTAGCACTTGCAAACCATTGCTGGGTGCACTAATTGGTAATAAAAGTCAAATTGTTGTAAGACTGGGAGTTATTTCTGGTTGGTTGCATGTTTTTAGTGATTTTTTTCCCCAAATCAGCAGCAATTCTAGTAAATTTATTGTTCAAGATGTTTACTGTTTCTACTGGATTAACAACGTTATTCTTATTGTATGTCAGGCCATTGTTTTCACTTATTTTTTATAACTCTCTGGTTCCATTCTGATAAGGTCCCACATAGCTCTTACTTTATTTGTTGCATTAGAGATTTAGTTATCATTATACATTGTTTTATTGGTTTAACTTCTAGCTTCATTATCATTTATTGGAGGAGATATTTCTTAATCATTTCATGCATTATTCCTAATTCATTCATTCTTAATTCCTTTATTTTTTCAGTTATCTCGTTTCCCTTACTAATAATTTCTGGGTGTAAGGAGAAAGCTGACACATAATGCAGTACTAGAGTATTTAAAAAAAGAAGTGGCAAACTTATCTTCCACACAGTCTGATAGACACCTGACCAAAGTTCATTAATTAATAAATTAATTGAAGTCCTTTATGATACCCCCATAAAGAACCATCATTTCACTTTTTGCCTTGTACTTTCAGATTCGGTTTGTTCAATATCCATTCTGACGATCAGGAACTTGTGATCATTAAATACTGGATTGCATATGTTTACTGATGCAGCAAACCTAGAATTGTTAATAATTATTTGATCTAAGACTGCTGAAGTTTTTCCTGTAGGGACATCTTATTAGATCTAATAATATGCACTTGTGTTCATTTTCAGTGATGAAATGTTTATTATCACCAGAAATTACTGCACGACACTTCATTACAAGAATCCCTCCATATTTTCCAAGAACATTTCAGAGTTTCCTGGTAAGGAACAGTACACAGCTGCAACTATTTTCTTTTTGAGACTTTTAACTACTGCAATCTCAAAGTTCTTGTGAACACTAAGTGAAGTGATGTTAGTGAAGCTATTGACTTTTTATTATTTATATAGTAAATGGTTACTCCTTCACAGCAGTTACTGAGTGCTATAGGAGAACACCCAAAGTAAAGTTTAGGAGACTGATTCTATTTCGGTCTGGAGAGAGCCTGTGTCTGGATGGCATAAAACCTTGCCATTCACCTTCCACTTCATTTACTTTTAACATATTCAATATATTTGTTTCATTATATAGGGACTGGACATTATGGTTATAGGCCTTTAATAGATGTTTATAATTTTCTTGATTATGTCTACTGCATTACTCATCTTCAGTTTAACTGTTCTGAGTCACTATATTTGCTGAAGTGCTTCCACTTGCAGTTCAACTATGCAGCAACATTTGCTTCATTATAGATTGCTTTGGTTGTATTTTATAACTTCATATTCTATCCTTTTCATCGCTACTGTAGTTTAATACCTGAGCTGCACTGTTTATGCCTGCTGCACGTTTCTTATCACACTGAATTAGACGCAGCCCACACCTTGTAAAATAATTCCTTCCATAACGTCGAGTGTCTGGAACTGTGACATTTCTAAATTTAACAATGGAAAATTCAGGATGGAATGTAACAATAAAAAATTGCCACTCACCACACACACACACACACACACACACACACACACACACACACACACACACACGACTGCAGTCTCAGGTAACTGAAACTACACTCAGTAGTTTCCAGCTGCTTGAGACTGCAATCGTGAAAGGTTTATGTATTTGTGACAGTCTTTTTGTTGTGACTATTTGCAACTCGGCATCTCTGCTATATGGTGAGTGGCAATTTTCCTTTTTATAATAGTGTTACATTTATAAATTTCATACACCAGTTCTTCAGTTTCTGGTTGGTATGACAGATCTCTGTATTAACACAACACAAAGTCGTTTCACAGACAGAGTCATCAGTATTATGTTTGTAAACTGTAGTAGCTACTGTGAAATGAGCAACTCTTTAATAAGTGAGCTGGCTTCATCAGATCATACTTTGTTTTTGATCATACATTGTTTTGCTCCTGCTACGATAACAAGTGTGTCTGTGATAACCCATGGGGCTACCATCTCCTTCGGCAGTAAACTTGACCCACTGATACTACCATCACCGGCCAATCACAGTTACAGCTCTGTCTGTTTTCTACCTTGAATGCTGCAGGGGTCGGACACAGAGAGAAGCACCACACCAGATTCGCCATGCAGGACATCTGTGCAGGCACCTTTCTAGCACCACCTGCAACTAGCTTGAGCGCCACCACCAATTTATATGATTGCTGCCAGCTGCACCTCTTCATTCTGTCTTGGCTCATCGTACTGTGCTCAGACTGCTCATTGAGGATTATTCTGCTGGTTTGCTCTATGGACTGTGTATATGCTCTTGATAACTATATCAAGCTTAAATGTCGAAATGTATCAGTTCGTGAACTCATCATGCTAGTTTCATATTGTTAGTTACAACAACATCTTTTTGAGAATCAGCACTCTCTTTATATACATCTGCCACAATATCTAAAATGTTGATCCTGGTTTAACAACATCTGGCACTTTATTGCTAATTTTATCACCACATATTTGCACTGATCATAATCCACACCTGAGATTTATTTTCCTCTTGACCATCCTCTTCCATGTCTTTATTAATAGTGTTGTCACTGGATATATATCATACATAAACCTTCATTCACTGTCACTACACTGGCACTTTTCAACACTGCATATTAACCTTGAAGAACAGCATATCTTATTTTTAATAATTTGATATCCTTTTGCAGCATTTTGATCACTTCATCCTTCTGCATAGTATTTACAAACTTTCTTTCACATATTTTATTTACACACACCTGGCATGTCCAAATATCACTGTTACAAGACTTAAGTTTATTATTTATTTATACAGTGTACTCTCACAATTACATACATGGTCCTTAATGGAGACCAGTTGCGAAGAAGTCCATTCAGTGTTGAACCACTGCTTGTGTCTTCATGTAAAATAGCAGCAGAGTAACGTTAAAAGTTTTGTTCTGTTCTTAAGCATTCTTACAAACTGTGGCCCTTGGCACAATTGACTTCCGTACAATAAGTCAAATTAGCAAATTTTAAGTTTTCTTGAAGCATTTCTCATGATACAAATAATTGGAGCTTTTACTCTGGACACCATTCCTCACTCTTTTGTTATATAGAGTGCACATACTATTACCTTTAACTTCATATTTATGAGCAAATTTTTTCCAGCTTTTATAGCTTTTCCAATCTTCAATTGTACTGGATATTTACTTTGAAAGGTGATAACTTCTGTCTTATGTAATTTTAAGATTATATTCAGTACATACTTTGTTTACATCATGAACTGCCATTCTTCACTTTCTTGTAGTATTACCTTATCATCAGCAAATGGTAATGCAGTTAGTTCAGTATTTTTATCTAATTTAATTCCTAATAAAGTCTACAGTTTTAGTATTAGTTTATTCTACTACGCATTTAATCACCGCAATTTCCATTCAACTATTCCACTGATACATATTTGTCACCCAATGCTTCAACATTACACACCACTTCAAATATAAAACTACAATATTCAAGTTAATCAAATTGTTATTGTATCTTCCCAGATATTTAAGACTTGCTATCTTAATTATTTGATGACTTTCTATGAAGCCAAAACCAAGATATAATTTGTTTCATCTGGGACTGGAAAGACAATAAAATAATTTTGTTCACAAGATGGTTCCTGTGCTCACTTCACTAGTAAGTTCAGTCTATGAAATATTTAAGTTGTGTGCACTATAAATTCTGTTAAAGATGTTTTAGATAATAATGTCCTCTACTTTGATCTTTAAAAAACATGTTCAAGAACGAAAGACAATTACTTATGTCATATCATGTGGAATAAAAGATACAACTTGCTGCAGAGTGGTGCCGGAGGGCAAATTTGTGAAAGGTCATGTGTGTAATATATGACTGAATGTAGCCCAAGTGATACATGAAACAACAGTTGTGATCATATGTTAAACAGCACAAGAAACTTAACAGCCATTACAGAAAAACACATCTGTTAAGAAATTTGCAAGTCTATTCTACAATATAATCACAGAACATCTTACCAAGTAATCTGCTAGCTTCTTAACAACAGGTTCATATTGGACAGTGCGGGCCCATGCATCACATACAAAGCACAAGTTGTAATGGTAAGCATTTCTGGCATATTTTTTGTTGTCAATTCGAACTGGAAAGCCAAGCACCTTCAAATCATATAATACACTGGAAATAAAAATGGAGCCATGAGATTTTTTCCAGTTTTCATTTTACCTTCGTTACAGCTAATTCTCTTTCTATGCTACAAACAAGAAGCTGTTTAATAAATAACAGCATGCCTTTAATTAAAATTTAAAGGAAGGTCTTATCTCATTTGTAAAAGAAACTGAGTCATCATTTGTAATAGAAACTGAGTCAGTTAAAAAAGCTAAATGCTACAAAGAGGGATCATTTGACTATAGTTATTTATGAATCTTGCACATGGTACTGCTGGTGATCCTCTGCCACGTAACATAAAGAAAATATACACAATCTTACAATCACAGTTAGAATCTACAGTATCTCTGCCTCCATGTCATCATTAGGATGTGCCATTTTCTTTGCAAAAATTAAAGTTACTCAACTTAGTCCAACAGCAAATCAATGATGACACACTGATGACAACCTTGACAAATAATTCACATATCACTGAAAATAATTTTTGAAAATATGATGTAAGTAGATGAATAAAAAATCTACTCACCATGTGGCTGCAGGATAAAACATAAAAAGTTTAAGCAAATGTGCAATCTTTCAGATCCAGTGTCTCCTCCTTTGGGCAGGTGGGTTGAAGGAGAAGGAAGAGGGGCGAAGGAAAAGGACTGTTGAGGTTACGGAAATTGGGGAGAGTTGGGAAATGTTGTTCAGAACCCCATATAATGGGAGACTTACCAGATGGGATGAGAAAGAAAGATTGATTGCTGTTCCTGCATCCCTCTTCCTTCCCCGTCAACCCTTCCGCTGGAAGAAGGTGCCACTGTCTTTGAAAGCTTGCACATTTACTTAACCTTTATACACAGTCTAGTCACATTAATGTGACAGCCTGGATAACCACATATTGTAGCACAGGCTACTGCAAGACAGACAGGAAGAGAGTCAACAAGGTTCCAGAAGCTACCAATGAGGCTGTGCTAGGTTTCTCTGTAGAGGTTCATGGCATGAACAGCCCAATCAAGGTGGTTCCACAGATTCTAAATTGGGCTTAAATCTGGCAAGTTTGATGGCCAGGGGAGTATAGTAAACTCACATTGGTGCTCTTCGAACCACACATATACACTGCGAGCTGTGCGACTTTTCCATTGTCCTGCTGGTAGAGCCCGTCATGCTGAGGAAAAACAAAATGCATGTAGTGGTGGACATGGCCCCTCAAGGATAAAAACATACTTGTGTTAATTCACTGTGCCATCCAGAATGATGATTTCATCCAGGGAGTGCCCTCCAGCATGGACCCTTCCGATGACTGTTGCAGATTGTTTGTTTTCAGACATTTCATGCAGTACATGCTGATGACCATATGTCTGATGGAGCATAAAACAAAATTCACCCGGAAAGGCCACCAGTTGCCAGTGGATGTCCAGTTGGGGTACTGGCATGCAGATTCCAGCCTTCATTGTCAATGAACAGCAGTCAGCATGGGTGTATAAACAGGTGCCCGCTGCAGAGGCTCATATGCAAAAATGTTCACTGAAGGGTCAAGGAGACACTGTTGGTGGCCCCTTGGTTCATGTGGGTGGTCAGTTGCACAACAGTTGCGTGTCTATTCACCCACACACATCTCCACAGCGGTCACTCGCTTCCGTCATATATGGCCTGTTGTGCACAGTAGTTGCCTTATACCGGTTTTGGATAATGCCATTTTTCTATGCTTGGTATACTTTAACCATGGCAGCATATGAACAGTTGACAAACTATTTTGTTTCGGGAAGGCTTCCACTCTTGGCCCAAAAGCCAATGATCATGCCCCTTTGAATGGCAAATAAATCACTCTACTTACACAATACAACAACTGCACTGTTTTCAGTGTCCTGTCAACACGCTTTATATAGCCTCCACTGCTAGTGCTGCCACCTCCCATCTCTTCGTGCACATATTAATGTGATTGGGCCATATATATGTTTCTCCTGTCTTCATTTGACGAGTATACTTTCTTTTAACTACAAAATTACATTATACTAACAAATAGATGCAATTCTGTTTAAAACAGCAAAAAGAAGCCACAAAAGCTCATTCACACCAAGTGGATTGACCTTTGAATCAATCTTGCGAAATTTTGAACAAAAATCTGACAAATAGATACACAAAAGTCTGTGTGTGTCAATGTGTTTAATAGCATTCAGGAGTTTGTGAGTAAGCACATGTAAAGATGTCCACAGCACTGGATGAAATTCATACTGGTGCACTTAAAAATACCTAGAAGAGCTGGAGCACTGTGCAGTAAGAAATGTTTGTTGTAGCCCTACATTGCATGCATAATCAGATGACACATGATGCAAGGCCTAGAGAAGTCACCTTGCAACCTGGAAAGATGGTGTAGTAAGTGCTGTGCCATGTTTACTTACTTATTGTATGCTCACCTATGAGATTTTTTACTGATGTGTTCTATAGTTATGAGACTTAGCATTGCTCTATGTGTCATTCAGTATTACTGTGGATCTCTTCATGTGGGAGTAGAATAAAACTTGGTTGTTGTTATTTCTTACACTGTGTCTCTACAACATTACAACAGTGTTAGCACATCTGTAAGAATCAGACCACTGAATAACAGTTTGCCTTAAATATTTACAGTCTCAGCTGTCCCAGGAATCTGTTGTCTCATGAATTTTAATCATCACATCATTTTGTGTTTGATTGACTGACTAATTCAATGAACTACATGTTAGTGATACTTGTCATTTCCCGATGTACATTAATGCCGTGTTTGCACCTAGACCATGGATTTCTAATGGAAATTAGTTGTACATTGCCCCACTATTCACTACTACACCATTTCTGTGCAATCTTCCGAATGGCTGTTTATAGAAGAAACAAATTTCCCAGTACATTGCAATCCTTTTTGTTGCATTGTAACTTACACTGTAATGGTACTCCTTTGGAGTTGTGCCTTTGGTATTATGTAGACACTCACTGCATCAAAAAAGTCCTTAGAAATATAATTTTCAGGGACCTGAAATACACAATGAAGAAAATCTATGAAGATAGTTTAATCAAAAGCATCAGCAGTGCCATGCAGAAAATACACATGCCAAGTTAAAATAAAGCAATGGTTCTCATTTTTTGTCACAGACTGTAACAAATATGTTAGTGTGACATACCACAAGTAAATTTCAAATAATTAAACATTGCTTGAGTGTACTCATTTAAATATAAGGGGCTTTCAAAAAGAAATGAGCCCGAGTCTGGAATGCACAAACCGGTGACAGGAGGGTAATATTGTGGCGTGTGTAACAAGGTGTGGTTCTGACCAGAGCATTGAAGTTTACAGGCCGTCACTAGAGGGCACGTGTGCATGTCATGTGACTACACAGAGCTAGCAGGAGCATGCATCAATCATCCAATGCTGCCAGTCACATTGCAAACAGTGACATGCAGGTGTCAACACAAGAGCAAAGAGGTGTTGTTAATTTTCTGATAATGGGAGGAGGAGGAGGAGGAGGAGGAGAAACGGACATTCAATGACGAATGTCACAAGTGCACGGCGAACACTGCTTGTCCCTTCCAAGGGTCAAGGTGTGGCACAAGGGCTTCAGGGAAGGATGGGTGTCGTTAGCTGGTGGTGCACGGTCTGGAGCACCACACTGCATTACCGATGACATCGTCCGGCTGGTGGCTGCACTCATTACCCAGGACCACCGAGTGTCAGTGAAAGCCATAGCTGCCATGGTCGGATTGAATGTCAGAAATGTTCACACCATCATGAAGGAATGACTGCACATGCACAAAGTGTGTGCCCAATGGGTGCCCCACACTCTTCAACCACAACAGGAAGTATTCTGAATGGCCCACTATCTTGCTCATCTGCAGCACTATGCTTGGGAAGGGAATGCGTTCTTGGCACGAGTGGTCATCACTTTGAACCAGAATTGAAACGACAAAGTCTCCAGTGGAAGCATCCAGGGTCATCACACCACACCAAAAAAAGCCAAGGCCATCCACACAAGTGCAGGAAAGGTTATGCTAACGTTCTTCTTTGTCAAGATGGCCCCCTTCTGATTCACTTCCTGCAGTGTGGGACAACAGTGAATGCCCAGCATTACTCGCAAACCTTGACCACCCTTCAACAAGCAAGCAAATCAAAACAACCAAGCAATCTCACCCGTGGGGTCATTCTGCTCCACAATGATGCAAAGCCTCATAAGGCCAACATAGTCGCGACACTCCGGCAGAAATTCAAATTGGAGGTTCTCGGCCACTCTCCATACAGTCTGGACCTGTCTCCCTGTGATTACTCCATTTTTGATCCCCTTAAAAAGGCTCTGAGGGGCAAACGATTCACCTTGGACAACGATGTTCAGCTGAACGTGTGGAACTGGTTAGCATTGCAGCCCCGGGAATTTTATGAGACAGCCATTCACTGTCTTATGTCACAGTGGGACAAGTGTCTCAACAGCCAGGGTCAATACTTCTAACATAAAAGTACTGGTTTCTGTAATTATGCCTCTGGCTCGTTACTTTTTGAACGCCCCTTATACAAAAAAAATTCTAAGAACTGCATGAAGGCATGTGAAGGACAGTTTCCTCGATATTTTCTGTCTGCCAAAATGTTTTAAAATAATTACAAGCTGAAGTTCTCAAAAAATATTTCCGTGCAAGTCTTGATTTATTTCAGTGCCAAATTCACAAACAATATTAGTTAGATAACAATGTATAATTACAAATCCTGCTAAGAAGAATATAATATTAAAAGACATCACAGAAAGACATGTGAAGAAAGGATGTCCATCAGGTACAAAAATAGTTTTAATTGGTAGTACCACAGGCTGGACCTGACCCACAATGCGGTCATATGCCACAGTGACAGTTTTGGAACGAAATAAGTCACCTTTCTTTTTTTTTATATCTGGCCTGTGATCTTTTAATACTGGGAACAAAATAAACAAGTATCATAGTTTGGTTCCTATTAGAACAACATGGCCTTTCCATATAAGATATTTATTTTTATCAGACCCCTGAGCAAGGTGCTATGGTGGTAAGACAACAGACTCTTATTTTGGAGGATAGTTGTTCAAATTCCCTTCAGGGTACGTTAATTCAGATTTTCCATGGTCCCCTTAAATCACTTAACACAAATGATGGTATGGCTCCTTTGACGAGGACACCGCCAATATGAGGGCAACTCAGAAAGTCTTTGCCCCTATTTTTTATTAGCCAAAATAAGGTACATACAGGTAATGACAAATATTCATGCTATTCTACGTACCTTACACTATTTTACTACATATTTCCCACACCGGTTCACACATTTGTCCCATTGCAGCACTAAATCTGAGATGCCCCTGCGGTGGAATTCGTCCGACTGACTATGGAACCACAATTGGACTGCCCCCCACCCCCCTTTTTCTTGTCACGGATGAACACTGGATTTTCCATGCCATGCTCTGCTGCTTGAATTCTGGCATTAAATCCAGTATCCACATTTCATTGTCAGTAACAATGTGGTTCAGGAAACCTTCAACCTCCTAGGAATACCATTCCAGATGATTCATTGAAAACATGATTTGCTTGCCTTTCATCATGTCATCCAACCACTTAGGCACCCATCGATATGAAACCTTCTGGTAACCTAAGGACCCATGAATGAAGCCCTCCCACACAATATGCTAAGCTCCCGGGAAATGACTGTAATGTGCACATCCTGATCTGCTTTCCCATTGCATCCACACTGGAAATGTTGTCGTGATGAATGTAGCCTCCGCAACTGCTCATTTTCATGCAAGACTTCAGGACTTTTGTTGAACTCACACCACTCCTTGCACTACTACAGCATTACTGACAGCTATCAAAGTGAGACAGCTTTCCCCATATGTGGGCTGAATTTCCCTGTAGATCTTGGTGGGCATTTGTACTTTGCTCCAATGAAAATAAATCACACCTCATTGTTATAATGCCGTGGACATGTGAAGCACATCTGCCAACTTTAAAACTGACAGCAGCACTATGTGATGGAGCTATGGGCAGATAAGGCTGGCACAAACAATATGTTGACTTCATATTTACAGCTGTAATTTGGCTTTTAAAAAAAAATGTGGCAAAGACTTTCTGATTTGCTGCTGTACAATCCAAGCTCCTGATCAACAAAATTTTAAAATCTAGTGTTCTTCCTTCCTTCCATCCTTCATCAGATCTACAAAGCTTGATGTCAGTGCTTTGTGAATATACTTCTTCACTGATGAAAAAAATCTTTAATTTCCTTTCCAACTACTTTATCTCAAATCTTACATCTTAATGTAAACTTTCTGGCTTTATTTCTTACAGGCAGTGTCTATAGCAAATGAATCTTTTCTCATTATGGACCTGTGTTTGCTTATGAGACCAAAGTCCCTTTCGCATGCCACAACACTGTCTTAATCTAAGGGCATGAATGTTGCAGTTACATCTGCATGGCCTCTATTCTATTACTTCATATTTCACATTTAACTATTTTTGTGTTGTGTTGCTGATGTGGGGATGCAGAATCCAGCTAGAAGTTCCCTACAAAGGTTTAGGAAGCCAAGGGTATACCTCTTGTTAAAACGAGACTTCATTTCTGTTGTCTATATAAAGTTTTATTTTTTTATTAATTACCATGGTTAACTTCAATAAAGAAAAGCAAAAATAGTAACAAATATGAAAAATTTCACCTCAGTTTTTATTTTCATTTCCTATTTTAAATTACATCTAACAGCACCATATATAGCTTTCAATTTGCTTAGTTTAATATTTTTTCCACTGTGAATGATAAATTCTTCAATTTGTTCAAATCCACTGTGACATCTTTATGATCTGGCTTCAGGATTGATGCCCTACTCTCAGTCCTAAAGAATTTCTCACTTCTTCTTTGTGACAAGCATTCCTTTCCACATTATGCTGAATGCCTCCTTGGGAAATTCATAGAAAGACAATACCATCACTGCTTTGACTGTGAAGAGGTATTGTGTGTGACTTGTCCTCACACATATCCAATAATACTTTTCAGGTGTGTGCTGGCCAGCTACAAAGTACTCACTTCATTACACTACACCACACAGAACTGGAACAAATGAATTACAACCTATACAAGGGCTTTGACAACCTCTCATCCCTCACTGTTTCCAAATTAGTATTCCATTGTGCACAAGAACTACATAATACCCTTCTCCATCAATACATCACTCATGTTCTCAAACTCTTACCCCATGGGTCATATTCCTGTGAAAGCCCCAGTGCAAGGCCTGTCCCTCACATTTGTTCAAATTCTCCTATTCCAATCCTATCACTGCCATTTCCCACCCCATCAAAAGTAGAGCAACCTGTATACAGCTGTGTGATTCAACAAATTTGCCATAAACATTGCACAACATTGTAAATAGGTATGCCCAAGAACCACTTATATGCTGGCACGAATACACTCCCACTGACAATGGGCAAAGGGCAACAAGATCACCAACTTGTTGAGCATACTGTGTGACATAATGTGGTAGGCATCTACATTTGCTTCATAATCCACATATTCTGCAACTTGCAACTTGCAACTTACATTTTTCCTTTTCCCTACTACAGGTTCCACCTACTTCTTCCCTTGAAACCTATCACTAGTTCCATACGATCTCTGGTACCTTCTTATTCCACTGCAACTAACCCATTTTTCCATCACTAGATCCTGCACATTTCCTCTATATTATATCCTGCACATTTCCTCTATGTTATATCCTTGGTGTTTCTCCTAGCAGTCCCTTATCTCCCAGCATAGATGCCAGCCAACTCCCTTTTGTGCACTGTGCAAATGCACAGGGTGTTTCAAAAAAGACTTTACAACTTTAAAAATTCATATAAATTTATTGAAAGATATAGAGCTGAATTTAGCATTATTTTGTAGGGAAACAAATCAAGTTTTTTTTTTAAATCTTAAACTAAAGATGTTGTATGTCGCTTATGTTACTTATCCTGCACATATCCCATTGAAAATCAATTTCTTCCCAAACACACTGTAGCATTGCAGGTGTAACTTGCTCAGGGGTGGTGTAAATTCTTGCTCTAAGTTCAGGTAGAGAAGTCGGCACAGTAGGTACAAACATGACGTCCTTGATGATTGTTGCTGTTGTTGTGGTCTTCAGTTCTGAGACTGGTTTGATGCAGCTCTCCATGCTACCCTATCCTGTGCTAGCTTCTTCATCTCCCAGTACTTACTGCAATCCACATCCTTCTGAATCTGCTTAGTGTATTCATCTCTCGGTCTCCCTCTACGATTTTTACCCTCCACGCTGCCCTCCAATGCTAAATTTGTGATCCCTTGATGCCTCAGAACATGTCCTACCAACCGATCCCTTCTTCTAGTCAAGTTGTGCCACAAACTTCTCTTCTCCCCAATCCTATTCAATACTTCCTCATTAGTTATGTGAACTACCCATCTCATCTTCAGCATTCTTCTGTAGCACCACATTTCAAAAGCTTCTATTCTCTTCTTGTCTAAGCTATATATCATCCATGTTTCACTTCCATACATGGCTACACGCCATATAAATACTTTCAGAAATGACTTCCTGACACTTAAATCTATACTCGATGTTAACAAATTTCTCTTCTTCAGAAACGCTTTCCTTGTCATTGCCAGTCTACATTTTATATCCTCTCTACTTCGACCATCATCAGTTATTTTGCTCCCCAAATAGCAAAACTCCTTTACTACTTTAAGTGCCTCATTTCCTAATCAAATTCCCTCAGCATCACCCGACTTAATTCGACTACATTCCATTATCCTCGTTTTGCTTTTGTTGATGTTCATCTTATATCCTCCTTTCAAGACACTGTCCATTCCATTCAACTGCTCTTCCAAGTCCTTTGCTGTCTCTGACAGAATTACAATGTCATCGGCGAACCTCAAACTTTTTATTTCTTCTCCATGGATTTTAATACCTACTCCGAATTTTTCTTTTGTTTCCTTTACTGCTTGCTCAATATACAGATTGAATAACATCGGGGAGAGGCTACAACCCTGTCTTACTCCCTTCTCAACCACTGCTTCCCTTTCATGTCCCTCGACTGTTATAAATGCCATCTGGTTTCTGTACAAATTGTAAATAGCCTTTCGCTCCCTGTATTTTACCACTGCCATCTTCAGAATTTGAAAGAGAGTATTCCAGTCAACATTGTCAAAAGCTTTCTCTGAGTCTACAAATGCTAGAAATGTAGGTTTGCCTTTCCTTAATCTTTCTTCTAAGGTAAGTTGTAAGGTCATTATTGCCTCACGTGTTCCATTATTTCTACGGAATCCAAACTGATCTTCCCCGAGGTCAGCTTCTACTAGTTTTTCCATTTGTCTGTAAAGAATTCACGTTAGTATTTTGCAGCTGTGACTTATTAAACTGATTGTTCGGTAATTTTCACATCTGTCAACACCTGCTTTCTTTGGGATTGGAATTATTATATTCTTCTTGAAGTCTGAGGGTGTTTCACCTGTCTCATACATCTTGCTCACCAGATGGTAGAGTTTTGTCAGGACTGGCTCTCTCAAGGCCGTCAGTAGTTCCAATGGAATGTTGTCTACTCCCGGGCCCTTGTTTCAACTCAGGTCTTTCAGTGCTCTATCAAACTCTTCACACAGTATCGTATCCCCCATTTCATCTTCATCTACATCCCCTTCCATTTCCATAATATTGTCCGCAAGTACATCGCCCTTGTATAGACCCTCTATATACACCGTCCACCTTTCTGCTTTCCCTTCTTTGCTTAGAACTGGGTTTCCATCTGAGCTCTTGATATTCATACAAGTGGTTCTCTTTTCTCCAAAGCCTCTATATCCTTACATTTGTCCTCTACTCATCCCTGCTTAGCCATTTTGCACTTCCTGTCGATCTCATTTTTGAGACATCTGTGTTCCTTTTTGCCTGCTTCATTTACTGCATTTTTATATTTTCTCCTTTCGTCAGTTAAGTTCAATATTTTTTCTGTTACCCAAGGAGTTCTACTAGCCCTCATCTTTTTACCTACTTGATCCTCTGCTGCCTTCATTACTTCATCCCTCAAAGCTACCCATTCTTCTTCTACTGTATTTCTTTCCCCCATTCCTGTCAATTGTTACCTTTTGCTCTCCCTGAAACTCTGTACAACCTCTGGTTCTTTCAGTTTATCCAGGTCCCATCTCCTTAAATTCCCACCTTTTTGCAGTTTCTTCAGTTTTAATCTACAGTTCACAACCAATAGATTGTGGTCAGAGTCCACATTTGCCCATGGACATGTCTTACAATTTAAAACCTGGTTCCTAAATCTCTGTCTTACCATTATATAATCTATCTGATACCTTCTAGTATCACCAGGATTCTTCCATGTATACAACTTCTTTTATGATTCTTGAACCAAGTGGTAGCTATGGTCAAGTTATGCTCTGTGCAAAACTCTACCAGGTGGCTTCCTCTTTCATTTCTTAGCCCCAATCCATATATCACCTACTATGTTTCCTTCTCTCCCTTTTCCTACTTTCGAATTCCAGTCACCCATGACTATTAAATTTTCATCTCCCTTCACTACCTGAATAATTTCTTTTATCTCATCATACATTTCTTCAATTTCTTCATCATCTGCAGAGCTAGTTGGCATATAAACTTGTACTACTGTAGTACGCGTGGGCTTCGTATCTATCTTGGCCACAATAATGCGTTCACTATGCTGTTTGTAGTAGCTTACCCACATTCCTATTTTCCTATTCATTATTAAACCTACTCCTGCATTACCCCTATTTGATTTTGTGTTTATAACCCTGTAGTCACCTGACCAGAAGTCTTGTTCCTCCTTCCACCGAACTTCACTAATTCCCACTATATCGAACTTTAACCTATTCATTTCCCTTTTTAAATTTTCTAACCTACCTGCTCGATTAAGGGATCTGACATTCCATGCTCCGATCCGTAGAACGCCAGTTTTCTTTTGCCTGATAATGACGTCCTCTTGAGTAGTCCCCGCCCGAAGATCCGAATGGGGGACTACTTTACCTCTGGCATATTTTACCCAAGGGGACGCCATCATCATTTATCCATACAGTAAAGCTGCATGCCCTCGGGAAAAATTACGGCCGTAGTTTCCCCTTGCTTTCAGCCGTTCGCAGTACCAGCACAGCAAGGCCGTTTTGGTTAATGTTGCAAGGCCAGGTCAGTCAATCATCCAGACTGTTGCCCCTGCAACAACTGAAAAGGCTGCTGCCCCTCTTCAGGAACCACACGTTTGTCTGGCCTCTCAACAGATACCCCTCCGTTGTGGTTGCAGCTACGGTACGGCCATCTGTACCGCTTAGGCACGCAAGCCTCCCCACCAACGGTAAGGTCCATGGTTCATGGGGATGAAGACCCATTTAAAAAAAAAAAATGAGTTGTGTCAGGTCTGGGGAACGTGGGGCCATGCAATTGGTGGATCACGGCCAATCCACTGACCTGGAAAACATTCAATGAGAAAATCCCGGCCATCAGTCAAGTAGTGGGGTGGTGCACCATCTTGCATGAAGTAAACATTTCAATCTTGGTCATCCTCATCAATCTGTGGTATCAAAAATTGTTGTAATATATCCAGGTACAATATTCCATTAATGGTTCTCTCAGAAAACAAAGGAGCCATACACTTTGTTCTTGCTCAATGCACAAAAAACGTTCAGTTTAGCGCTATCACAAACATGTTGCAATGTTTGATGCAGATTTTCACTACCTCAAATCCTACAGTTATGTGTGTTAACACTGCCACTTAAGTGAAAAGTCAACTTGTCAGAAAAGATGATTTTGTCCAAGAAATGTTCATCCTCATGTAATCGATTTAATATATCTACACAGAAGTTCTTGTGAGCAATTTTATCAGTGTCTTTTTTTGGTTGTGCAATTGTCAATCTGTACAGTTTCAAATGTAAATGGTTTCTTAACACACGCCGAACAGTCATAGGTGGGATTTGCAGTTCGCGAGATGCACACTGGTTGATTTCACAGGGCTGTTGACAAAACGTTGTCTCACTTGCTCAACGACGTCGTCAGATGTGCTTAGACGACCTAATGATTTACCATGTCTTACCAAACACCCTGTTTCTACAAAACATTTATAACACTCATAAACTGTAGGCCTACTAGGAGGATCTTTAGTGTACTTGGTACGGAAATTACTCTGAACTGCTGTTGCCAACTTCAATTCTTCAAACCAAACCACACAGCTAGCGTGCTTGGGTCTGGTCAAGCAGCCATCTTTAACGCAAATGCCGCTAGTGCTCCTTACAGTGCGATTCGGCACTAGCGAACTATGCAAGACAAAACTTGATGTATTTCCCTACAAATTGACACTACAATCACCTCTGCAGCTACTATAAATTAATGTATATGAATTTTCAAACTTGTAAAGTCCTTTTTGAAACACTCTTTATTTCCCATAGGCACAATATTCAGTAACTTCCTTTTATTTTATTTATTGGTCCTATAAATCTAGAACTGCACAGTGTACAAAATATATTGGACCATTCCTTAACTACTATACACATTTATTCAACTTCTACAAACTTCATTTTCAGCAAAAAGTAACAGTACACAATGTTTAATTGATCTGCATACTTTATAAATACAATCTTAATTGGTGCTACAATTTTGTTTTCCTAGATACTCCCTCACTGTATACAAGCAGTGCTTGGCCAAGTAATGCCTCATACTTGGTTTGACATCGTCCCTGTCTATTATCATAATATTTGTGGATTTGGGTAGTGCATTATAAAGTTTGTTGCCAGAATAGAGTATGACTTTCTGTAATAAAGGTGTATTTGTCTTATTTGTCTTGTGTGTCAACTGTGTGCGGCAAAAGTGTGGGAGAGAAATCTGGAGAAGTCACTGAGGCCATCTCCTGGAAATGCAAAATCTGTAGCAGAAACAGATTGACAGAGGAGCAGGAAAGGAAAGATCTATACCATTTGGGCACTTTAGGAACAAACTATGAGAGAGCTAGTGAGGATAAAGGAAGGCAGCAGTAAATAGGGTGGCTGGGAACTGGTAGTTGATAGGAAAGCTAGCAGGAGGACACAGTCTGAAAAGTTTTGTTGTACCTACTAGCAACAGGTTCCAGCAGCCAAAGTTTAGGTTAGAGAAGCTCCAAGGTAGTTTAAGAGTAGGAAACATGCACAGCCTTTGCTCATGAGCAGGAAGGATAGGAAAAGCACAAATACCAGAAAAACACTGCAGCTAGGTAGCAGTCATGGCAGAAGTGTAAGCCCTCAATTACAGGGGAAGTTAGGAGAGGAGTCTCAGGTCACCAGCATTTTCAAGCCAAGTGCTGGGCTTGATCACGTGATGGAGGGTTTAGGGCCTTGTGTAAAGATTTCACAAAATGTGATAGGTAGCGGTAGGATAGGGAACAGTTTGCATACAGACAGGGCATACAAAATAGGTGGTGACATGAGCAAGATACCTTCCCTAACTGGTGGCATCAATGTGAGCATCACTGAATTGTTCAGGCAGCATGATCAGCCTCGTATTGGCAGTGCTGTATGACAAATCAACATGAAGCTGGAGATGGCGCTGATGACTGCTGACCAGGCACTCATTATACTGGTGCCAGTGGGAACCGTGAGGAGACAGGAAGGTTAGTGGAGTTAATTAGTGCCAGTATAGCAGGTGGCTGTGAGCCCACAAGTGGGTCAAAATCTGTTGCTATGGGTACGAGAAGCAGACTTTTTTTAGAATAAATCATGACAACAAGCTCCCCACCTTTAAAAATATCTCAACCAGTTAAGACATTTCTTCAAAGGGTACACAGAAGACAGAATGTACTACACTAGAGTGCACAAACACTGAAGAAATTTGTTCGGAATTATCTATAGTTCTCAAAACGTGCAGTCTGTTAAAAATAAAGTACACCAGTTTGAAACTGAATTACACTTTTTGAACAGCATAGTGGCTTGCATTACAAATCACAATTGCAGAGGTAATAAAATGCAGCATACAGTGCTACTGAAATATAAATGTGCAAGTTGCTATGGCAGAACTGCCTTAATGTATGGGGTAACATGTATTTATATCAGAAGTGACATGTTTTAAAGCTAGAGAAGATCTGATCACAATTAGTGTAGATAACAATTTTGAATTGACAGCCACTTAACTGACAAAGCTACACATCTATAAGAAGTTAATCATTCCATGAGTGTGCCTCTTACCTAATGGTAATATGGACACTTTCTCCAACAAATTAAATGTGTCCTGGAAAGCATATCAGCTCCCAGCCAGGCAGGGCACAAATGATACATTCTGCTAATAGGGTATCAAAAATTTCAGCATCTGCCTTAGACCATGTACTTAAAGATACTGACAGGGAAAACCATAAACTATTTATTACAGAGCTTGGCCTTTCTGATCATTACTGTTGGACAAAGCTAAAGAGAGGCTTGGTAAAACCTGCAAAAGGATTTTCTCGGAAATAAAGTACAAACTTTTTCTAGGTCATTTGTAAATCAAACCAGAAATGAAGCGTATATGGAAAATGATGTAGATGCTAAGTTCTTAAGTTCCGCACACTGTTTAAAATAATTTTTGAAGAGATATTTCCAAAAGTAGCCACTTCTAAAGCATTTGCTAAGGAAAGTAGACGATAACTGCAGGTATTACAAAGTCCTTCAAGACACTTAAATTTCTCAGTTCTTTTCAAAACCACTATACTAATGCAAATTTCCTTTTCCTTATGAAACCAAAATCATAGTCATTAATAAAACGCACGTGTGTGTGGGGGGGGGGGGAGGGGGGGAGAGGGAGGGAGGGAGAGAGAGAGAGAGAGAGAGAGAGAGAGAGAGAGAGCACGTGCGCGCGTACATGTACTTTAGCTCATACAAGGATTTCTTCTGTAAACTGGCAAGTTTTCATTCTCACTTATGTGAGTGCACCAGCTGACAACTCAACGTTTCTGCTGCTTGGTAAGTGGTCTCTTTTACTCCTAAACTAATTACTAAAATACATCAAAATATACAGAATTAGTCTGCAATTCACAATTATGTGCATGGCAGAGAGTTCACTGAACCACCTTCAACATATTTCTCTGCCATTCCACCCTCTAACAAAGTGTGGGAAAAATGAGCACTTAAATCTTTTCAGGTGAGCTCTGATTTAATTTATTTTATTTTATTATGATGATTATTTCTCTCTATGTATGTGGATGCCGACAAAATATTTTTGCTTTTGGAGAAAAAGCTGGTGATCGAAATTTCATGAGAAGATCCTGTTGCACCGAAGAGCCTTTGTTTTAATGGTTGCCACTCTCTCTGCACTATTTCACAACAATACAAAATGAGCTGCCTTTCTCTAAACTTTTCTGATGTCCTCCATCAACCCTATCTGATGCAGAGCCTACACCGCACAACAGTACTGCAAAAGAGAATGGACTTGCATAGTGCATGCAGTCTAGCAATTTCTAGGTGTTAGTAAATTAAGCACCAATAAATTACAGTCTTTGGTTCACTTTCCCCCCAACTTTATGTATGTGATCATTCCAAGTTAAGTTATTCATATTGTAATCCTTAAGTATTTAGTTGAATTCACAGCCTTTACATTTGTGTGATTCGTCATGTAACCGAAATTTAGCAGATTCGTTTTAGTACTCGTGGCTGACTTCATACTTTTCATAATTTAGAGTCGGTAGTCACTTTTCACACCATACAGATTGTTGTGACAGTGCCACGAGATTTAAAAGTGCCGCTACGTCAGTACGCAAACACGGCGATAGAGGCGCTCCGCAGCTCGGCTGAGCGCGGGAGCGCCACCTGGCTATGAACGGCGCCGGCCGCATGTCACGGCACGGCAGTTGAGTGACAGATACGGAGTTGGTAGCATGAAACCCACTATTGTATCTACGTTTGTATATCCACGCAATTGATCAGTGAATTAAAGGTTATAACACTTTTTGGCGACGAGGTCGGATATTTTTTTTCCAGCGTTGGAGTATTGTGCGTTCGTGTCTGGGCAGACATGGAACAGCTTATGCAAGCGCTCATTAAACAACAAACACAGCTGACGGCTGCTATTCAGGCGTTGTCAGCGTCGCTTACTCGTCGTCTGTCGTCCTCTTCTCCGCCTCCGTTCCCTCCTTACGACGAGGCCACTGAAGACTGGGAGGATTATGAGAAGCGTTTGCGGCAACACTTCTTGGCTTTCGGCGTTGTCGATGCTCCGATGTGTAAGTCGTTATTTCTATCTTGGATTTCCCCACGGATCCATCAGCTGCTATCTCAGTTAGCCCCTCTGCGGGAACCTGCCTCTCTGTCCTTCCAAGAAATGTGTGACTTATTGTCTAACGATTACCAAAAAAACACCCACATCGTTGCCGCCCACGTGGCGTTCTACCGGTGTCGTAAACAGCCCCATCAATCTTACCGGGCTTGGACGGCGGAACTACACAGTCTGAGTCGGAAATGTCAGTTTGTCACGGACACTAATCATGAGTCTTATGCTGTTTCAATGGTTAGGGATGCTATTCTACGGCTTGCTCCTGATAAAGAAGTTTGGCAACGTGCCCTACAACTGCCAAACCCGTCGTTGTCGGAAGTTCTAAGCATCGCTCAATCCTTTGAAGTGTCTCACGCTGCTGGCGCGCAAATAGACGCGTGGTGTGATGTAGCCGCTGTACAGTCGACTTTCGACACGGACAATTTGCCTGTTTCCCAGGGGAACGATGATGTGGCGGCGGTTCACTCGCATAAACAACGTTGCGTTGGGCCACAACGCTCGCAGCGAAAACAGCAACCACAGAAACAGGTTCGTTCCGCCCTTCCTTCTTGTCCACGTTGTTTCGTACAGCATGACAGGGCCGCGTGTCCAAAACGTTGGGCCATGTGTAATTCATGTAGGGAAAAAGGCCACATTGCTTCTGTGTGTCAGTCCCCTCACGTTCCTGTCAACGAGGACGAGGCATCGGACATGGATGTTAACTGTGTGCTTTCTCAAACAAATAAGTTGTTTGTTACTGTTCGTGTTCTGGATAAAGACATTTGCATGCAAGTGGACACTGGCTCTGCAGTAACTCTCATTAATTCTCGCACGTATTTGGAGTTGGGCTCCCCTCCCTTGTCTCCAGTTACGCGAAATCTGAGAACTTATAATAAACAGAAAATTCCCATCGTTGGCCAGTTTGATGCTTCCACTGCTTACAAGTCTGTTGTTCGGCCCCTCATGTTTTATGTGGTGGATCATGCGGGCACTGAAAATCTGTTCGGTTATGATGCTTTCCAGTTGTTTGGGTTCTCCATTGATGATGATGTGCACCTCATATCTGAGGATATTCCGTATCAACAGCTGGATGGATTGTGTTCTGAATTCTCGTCAGTGTTCTCTGCTGGTCTGGGTCGTGCCAAGGATTTTGAAGCCCACATTACTCTTAAACCTACAGCTCGCCCTAAGTTTTTCTGGGCACGCCCTATTCTGATGGCGTTGCGTGCACCTGTCAAGGCTGAGATCGACAGGTTAACAGCTTCAGGGATTCTCCTTCCTGTTACCTCCAGCGAATGGGCATCGCCAATCGTGGTGGTTTCTAAACCCAATGGGAGTCTGCGATTGTGTGGCGATTTTAAAGCCACTGTCAACGCTCAGAGCCTCATTGACACTTATCCTCTTCCCCGTCCTGAGGAGTTATTTACCAAGCTCGCTGGGGGCCAGTTCTTTTCCAAGCTTGACTTATCGGAGGCGTACCATCAGTTGCCGTTGGATGCGTCTTCCAAGGAATTTCTTGTCATCAACACTCCTTGTGGGTTGTATCAGTACCAGCGGTTACCATTTGGTGTCGCTAGTGCGCCGGCCATTTTTCAGCGGTTTTTGGAACAGCTCACGGCTTCCGTTCCTGGCTGCATCAACTACCTGGATGACATTGTTGTCACGGGGGCCTCCACTGAGGAGCACCTTCGCAATTTGCGTTCATTATTTCGGGTTCTGCATTCGGCTGGGTTGAAGTGCAATCTGGACAAGTCACAGTTCTTCCAACCCTCCATTGTGTATCTTGGTTTCCACTTGTCCCGTGAAGGTATACGTCCTCTACGTCAGCACGTTGCAGCCATCACCGCTCTCCCCCGGCCGTCTACGGTCAAAGAACTTCAGGCGTTTCTAGGCAAGATTGCTTATTATCACAAATTCATTCCATCCGCGGCGGCGGTGGCTCATCCTCTGCATCAGCTGTTACGCAAAAACATTCCTTCCTGTTGGTCCGACGAGTGTGAGCAGGCTTTTGTTCACCTGAAGGCTCATTTGCAGTCGGCGCCTTGTCTTGCCACCTTCCGTCCAGGTCAGCACTTGGTTCTGGCGACTGACGCGTCACAGTATGGCCTAGGGGCTGTTCTCGCCCATCGGTATGAGGATGGGTCGGAACGACCCATCGCCTATGCTTCAAAGACCCTTAACGATGCCCAACGGCGTTACTCTCAAATCGAAAAGGAGGCGCTCGCTATCATTTATGCTCTAAAAAAGTTCAGCGTTTTTTTGTATGGTTCTAAGTTTCACCTCATCACCGACCACAAGCCGCTGGTCTCTGTTCAGCCCTTCGGCGTCGCTTCCGGATAAGGCGGCTCACCGCCTGCAACGTTGGGCCTTATACTTGTCTTGTTTTCACTATGAGATTCACTATCGCCCCACGGCCCAGCACGCCAATGCTGATGCGTTGTCACGTTTGCCGATGGGCCCCGACCCGGTTTTCGATCGAGATGAACTACTCTGTTTCCACATTGATGAGGAAGAACGTCGTGCGGTCGAGGGTTTTCCGCTTACAGGTTCGCAGGTCGCGTCGGCTACTGCGCGGGACCCATCCTGCGTCAGGTGATCGGTTTTATTCAACGGGGTTGGCCGGACAGGACCAAGGGCCGGGCATCGGATCCCCTTCGCAACTACCATGCCTTGCGGCTTCGTCTGTCTGTTCGTGAGGGTGTTGTTCTTCTGGCCACGGATGGTGCATCTCCACGGGTCATGGTGCCAGCTTCTCTTCGCAAAGATGTTCTCAAACTATTGCATGAAGGCCATTGGGGGATTTCTCGGACTAAGTCCCTGGCCCACCGGCATGTTTATTGGCCTGGTATCGATTCGGACATCTCCCACATGGTCGCTGCGTGTGGTCAGTGTGCTCAACAACTGGCTGCACCCTGTACAATGCCCTCTCCGTGGCCTGATCCGGCGCAGCCATGGGAACGGGTGCACGCTGACTTTGCCGGCCCCATCCTCGGCACTTATTGGCTACTGCTGATTGACGCCTTCTCGAAGTTTCCGTTTGTGGTTCGATGTCCGTCGCCCACCACTGCGGCGACGACGCTGGCTTTGTCCAAAATCTTTGCGCTAGAAGGTCTTCCCTCCACGATTGTCACGGACAACGGCCCTCAGTTCTCTTCGCAGGCCTTCCGTGATTTTTGTACTGGACAAGGGATTCATCATGTTACAGCACCACCCTTCCATCCCCAATCGAATGGGGAGGTCTAGCGCCTTGTCCGCACTTTCAAAAGCCAGATGAAAAAATTCCTTACTGATTTTTCTACCGATGACGCTCTGTTGCAATTTCTGAGTTCTTATCGCTTCACGCCTCTGGGTGATCGCAGCCCTGCTGAACTCTTGCATGGCCGCCAACCGCGCACTCTACTGCACCTGCTTCACCCTGTCAGGCCTAGTACTGTGTCCCCTAGTGCGGGAAAATACTCGGTGGGTGCCGACGTGTGGGCACGAGGGTATGGATCTCACCCTAAATGGATTCCAGGGGTGGTCAAGGCTCTTCGCGGCCGCCGGCTTTGTGAAATACGTACGGACGAGGGCATGGTTGTTCGTCATTACGACCAGATGCGCCCACAAGTGGTGGCCACGCCGGTGCCACCGCCCCTTCTTTCGCCTCCACCAGCCCGAGAAGCCAGTCCTGTCGCCGCTGCCGGTCTCCCGTGCGTGTCGCTGCAGCCAACGTCACTGCCGCTTCAGAGTACGCCGGAACCGGCCCCAGTCGCGACGCCGCCTTCTCCGGGACCCATCTCGCTGGAGCACACCCCCAGGTCCACGACACCTATGGATGCTGCTCCGGAGTTTTCACCCATCATCTCATCCAGGAGGCACGTTCCACGCACAAGCTTCCGTCCTGGACATTTTCGACCATATTCTCATGTTTCTCCGTGGGATCTTCTCGGGATCTCCCAAGAGGCCATGGATGTCTCCGCACTGTCCGTGTCTCCAAGGAAGTGAGTGCCTTTTTTTTTTTTTCAAGGGGGAAAAGTGTTGTGACAGTGCCACGAGATTTAATTTAAAAGTGCCGCTACGTCAGTACGCAAACATGGCGATAGAGGCACTCCGCAGCTCGGCTGAGTGCGGGAGCGCCACCTGGCTATGAACAGCGCCGGCCGCATGTCACGGCACGGCAGTTGAGTGACAGATACGGAGTTGGTAGCATGAAACCCACTATTGTACCTACGTTTGTATATCCACGCAATTGATTAGTGAATTAAAGGTTATAACACAGATATCTTGACTAAACCATTTAGCAATTGGTTATGAACATCTGATGACTTTATTAGATGGTAAATGACAGCATCATCTGCAAACAATCTAAGAGGGCTGCTCAGATTGTCTACTAATCATTTATATATACCAGGAACAGCAGAGGGCCTATAACACTCTTTTGGGGAACTATGAACTGTGACCTTTCTGAGTTAAACCCATGAATCCAGTCGCACAACTGAGATGATTCTCCATAGGCATGTAATTTGATTAGAAGTCTCTTGTGAGGAACAGTGTCAAAAGCCTTCTAGGAATCCAGAAATATGGAAACAATCTGACATCCTCTCATTACTTCATGAGAACAAACAGCTAGTTGTGTTTCACAGTAACAATATTTTCTGAATCTGTGTTGGCTATTCATTAGTAAATCATTTTCTTCAAGGTAATTCATTATTTTCCAAAATCCTACATTAGTGATATGGGCTGAAATTGAGCACATTACAGCTACTTCATTTCTTGAGTACTGGTGTGATCTGTGCAACTTTGCAGTCATTAGGTACAGATCTTTCAACGAGTGAGTGGTCATATATGACTGCTAAGAATGGAAGTACTCTATCAGCATACTGTGAAAGAAACCTAACTGGTATATAATCTGTACTGGGACTTTTCCTTTATTGATTTAAGCTACTACAGTATGTCAAAGTTACTCATGTTGGCAGTTGGCTTCGATTCAAACTGTAGAAAATTTACTTTGTCTTCTTTGGTGAAGGAATTTCAGAAAACCGTGTTTAGCAACTCTGCTTTAGTGGCACTATCATCAGTAACATTACCATTACTATCGCACAGTGAAGGTATGGGTTGCACCTTGCCACTGATATACTTTACACATGACAAGCATCTTTTTGTATTTTCTGCCAAATTTTGAAGCAGAGTTTCACTGCGCAGACTATTAAAAGCACCCTGCACTGAAGTTCATGCTGAATTTTGAGCCTCTGTAAAGCACTGCCAGTCTTGGGGATTTTCGGTTTTTTTTCAATTTGATATGTTTTTTCATTGCTTCTACAAGAGTGTTGCAACCTGTTTTGTGTACAGTGGAGGATCAGTATCACCTCTTGTTATTTATTCGGTATATATCTCTCATTTGCCATTGATACTATTTCTTTGAATTTAAACAACTTTTGGTATACACTTACATAGTCTTATTGGAAGATATGAAGCCTATGCCTTAGGAAGACGTCATGAAAGCTTTTACCTGCTTTTTTAAACAGATATATTTTGGAGGTTTTTGATTTTACAGTATTCAGTCTTGCTACAGCAACCTTGTGGTCACTATCCCCTGTATATGTCATGATGGTCAGTATTTGCTCAAGATTATTTGTTGCTCAGAGGTCATTATCAAGCATAAAATCTACTCATATTAACTCACAGAAACTATCTAGTTTCTTCTCTTGGACTATTACTGACAGCAGTAAACATACCACCACCAATTGTATTTAATCTGTCCTTTCTGAACATGGTTAATTCCTTTGTAAAAATTTTTGCTGAGCTTGCTTCCAGTTTTAGCCAGCTTTCAGTACCTATAACAGTTTGGGCTTCAGTGCTTTCTATTAGCTCTTGGAGTGCTGGTTCTTTCCCAACACAACTATGAGAATTTACAACTACAACACCGATTGATGCTAGGTCTACCCTCATTCTGTGTTTGCCCAGCACCCTTTTAGACAGACATCCTTTCTGTAGTTTCCCAAGACCCTCTAATCTTAAAAACTGCCCAGTCCCCTCCAAACAGCTCCTGCTACTCACATTCATGGATGTTGTTTCTGAATATCTGGAGACTTTTACCTAGTGTGTAATATCAGTTTGTTACAGACTTTGGTGCCAGAACGTGAAAGTTCATTCTGAATCCTACATAGGGATGCACGGTCTATATGGAAATTATTTTTACTTCTAGTATTGTTGTTGTGAATTTTACAGTTCATCTTAAATTCACTCTTATCAACCACACTGCGATTTCCTTATAAAGACTTCTCAAAGATATTAAGTTGTCAACTTTACACAATATTTTTACTGCATACTTCAGTAGAATTAAAAGCTTTTGACCATATCTGCACTTCTCCAGAAGATTATGGCATAGATAAGACAATACAAGCTAAACTAAAAATTAGTGAAGTTTTGTGGCAAGAGGAACAAGATTTCTGGTCAGATGAATACAGGGTTATAAATACAAAATCAAATAGGGTAATGCAGGAGTAGATTTAATAATGACTAAAAAAAACAAGAGTGCGGGTAATCTACTACAAAGAGCATAGTAAATGCATTATTGTAGCCAAGATAGACACAAAGCCCATGCCTACCACAGTAGTACAAGTTTATATGGCAACTAGCTCTGCAGATGACAAAGATATTGAAGAAATGTATGATGAGATTAAAGAAATTATTCAGAAAGTGAAGGGAGAAGAAAATTTAATAGTCTTGAGAGACTGGAATTCCATAGTAGGAAAAGGAAGAGAAGGAAAAGTAGTGCATGAATATGGAATGGAGATAAGGAATGAAAGAGGAAGCCATCTGGTACAATTTTGCACTGAGCATAACATAATCATAACTAACACTTGGTTTGAGAATCATGAAAGAAGACTGTATATGTGGAAGAGGCCTGGAGACACTGGAAGGTTTTAAATAGATTATACAATGGTAAGACATAGATTTAGGAACCAAGCTTTAAATTGTAAGACATTTCCAGGGCAGATGTGGACTCTGACCACAATTTATTGGTTATGAACTGTGGATTAAAACTGAAGAAACTGAAAAAAGGCATGAATTTAAGGAGATGGGACCTGCATAAACTGAAAGAACCAGAGGTTGTAGAGAGTTTCAGGGAGAGCATAAGGGAACAACTGACAAGAACGGGGGAAAGAAATACAGTAGAAGAAGAATGGGTAGTTTTGAGAGATGAAATAGTGAAGGCAGCAGAGGACCAAGTAGGTAAAAAGACAACTGCTAGTAGAAATTCTTGGATATCAGAAGAGAGATTGAATTTAACTGATGAAAGGAGAAAATATAACAATGCAGTAAATGAAGCAGGCAAAAAGGAATATAAATGTCTTAAAAATGAGATCAACAGGAAGTGCAAAATGGCTAAGCAGCGATGGCTAGAGGACAAATGTAAAGATGTAAAGACATATATCACTAGGGGTAAGATAGATACTGCCTACAGGAAAATTAAAGAGACCTTTGGAGAAGAGAGAACTGCTTGTATGAATATCAAGAGCTCAGATGGAAAACCAGTTCTAAGCAAAGAAGGAAAGGCAGAAAGGTGGAAGGAGTATATAGAGGGTCTATACAAGGGCGATGTACTTGAGGTCAATATTATGGAGATGAAAGAGGACGTAGATGAAGATGAAATTAGAGATATGATACTGCGTGAAGAGTTTGACAGAGCACTGAAAGACCTAAGTAGAAACAAGGCACCAGGAGCAGACAGCATTCCATTTGAACTACTGACGGCCTTGGGAGAGCCAGCCTTGACCAAACTCTACCATCTGGTGAGCAAGATGTATGAGACAGGGGAAATACCCTCAGACTTCAAGAATAATATAATAATTCCAATCCCAAAGAAAGCAGGTGTTGACAGGTTTGAACATAACCAAACTATCAGTTTAATAAGTCACAGCTGCAAAATGCTAACATGAATTCTTTACAGATGAATAGAAAAACTGGTGGAAGCCGACCTCAGGAAAGATCAGCTTGGATTCCGTAGAAATGTTGGAACACATGAGGCACTACTAATCCTACAGCTTAATTTAGAAGATAGATCAAGGAAAGTCGAACCTACATTTCTAGCATTTGTAGACTTAGAGAAAGCATTTGACAATGTTGACTGGAATACTCTCTTTCAAATTCTGAAGGTGGCAGGGGGTCAAATACATGGAGCGAAAGGCTATTTACAAGTGGTACAGAAACTAGATAGCAGTTATAAGAGTCGAGGGGCATGAAAGGGAAGCAGTGGTTGGGAAAGGAGTGAGACAGTGTTGTAGCCTATCCCTGACGTTATTCGATCTATATATTGAGCAAAGCAATAAAGGAAACAAAAGAAAAATTTGGAGTACGAATTAAAATACATGGAGAAGAAATGAAAACTTTGAGGTTTGCCAATGACATTGTAATTCTGTCAGAAACAGCAAAGGCCCTGGAAGAGGAGTCAAATGGAATGGACAGTGTCTTGAAAGGAGGAACATCAACAAAAGCAGAAAGAGGACAATGGAATGTAGTTGAATTAAATCAGGTGATGCTGAGGGAATTAAGTTAAGAAATGAGACACTTAAAGTAGTAGATGAGTTTTGCTATTTGGGGAGCAAAATAACTGATGATGGTTGAAGTAAAGCGGATATAAAATGTAGACCGGCTATGGTAAGGGAAGCGTTTCTGAAGAAAAGAAATTTGTTAACATTGAGTAAAAATTTAGGTTTAAGGAAGTTGCTTCTGAAAGTATTTGTATGGAGTGTAGCCATGTATGGAAGTCTCTGTCTTTGGCCATTTGCCTCAATTCTGCCCAGGTCTTGCCAACTCTTTTTGCTTCCCCTTTCACTGTCCTCTTCCATGTGCTCCTAGGTCTTCCTCTCTTCCTTGTTTCATGGGGATTCCATTCCAATGTTTGTTTCACAATGGCTCCATCTGGTTTTCTCGGTAAGTGCCCCAACCACCCCCACTTTCTCTCTCGTATCTGGTCTTCTATAGGTATCTGGTTTGTTATTCGCCAGAGCTCCTCGTTACTTATTTTTTCTGGCCACCAGATATTCATAATGCGTCAGAGAAATCTATTTATGAAGCTTTGTAGCTGAGATGTTATTTTTTTTATCCATTTTCCAGCTTTCACTGGCGTACAGAAGGACAGCCTTCACATTTGTATTAAAAATATGGATTTTTGTTTTGTGCCTGCTAATTCTATTTTTCAATATTGGATACAATTGTATGAAGGAAGCATTTGCCTTTTTAAGACAGTGTTTCATGTCATCTCCAGCTCCACCATCTTCCGTCACTATATTACCCAGATACAGGAATGAGTTGACAGTCTCCACCCGCTGCTCCCCTATTAACAGTGGCACCTCCATGTTCCCTGAATTTACTCTCATTTTCTTTGTTTTGCCTATATTTATCTTGAGGCCAGCAGTCTCTGCTTCTTCTTTCAGCAAGTTTAATTTAGCTTGCATATCAGTCAGCCTTTGAGCTAATAAAACGATGTCATCTGCAAAATCCAAATCCTCCAAACGTTCATGGATCCACCATTGGATTCCTCGTCTCCTGCCTGCCGTGACTCTTCTCATAACTGAGTATAGAACAAGTAGAAAAAGTGTTGTGATAAAATGCAACCCTGCCAGACTCCAGTTGTTACTTTTATGAGCTCTGTCACATTTTTCTTGTGGAGTACGCAACATTTGCAGCCATCATATAGATCTTTTATGATGTTAAGATCTTCTGTGGTATGCCATACTTCTGCAACACCTGCCAGAGCACTTTATGTTTCACAGAATCGAAGGACTTTTGAAAATCAATAATTGCCAGGTACATGGTTGCTTGGATTTCTTTGCTTTGCTCTAAAATTATCCTAAGAGTGTTAATAAGATCAAGACAACTGCATTGTGCCCTAAAACCGGCCTGTTCTTTATGCAGTCGCTTTTCAAGAGACTCTTTAATTCAGTTTAAAATAATTCTGGTGTGGACCTTACTGGGCACTGACAACAATGTAATACTACACCAGTTGTTACAGTCTCTCCTTTGGAGATTTCTCTTCAAGCCAAGTATGGTTCAGAAAGGGATGGAGCATTTTAACAGTACTTTCAATATCAGCTTTTAAGAGATCCGGTGCTATGTTGTCTAGGTCTGGAGCCTTTGCATTCTTTAGGGTTTTCAAAGCAATCCTAACTTCATCCATTGTGGGGCACTGCAGATTTATATCTTGATCTTCTTCGACTTTCTTTGGAACACCTCTTACCTGTTCCTCTTGGTTGTCTTCACAATTTAATAGTTCCTTGAAGTGCTCCACCCATCTCTGTAACTGTGCCTGTCGAGTTGTAAGCATCACCCCATCCTTGTTCTTAACTGGTCCTTCATGTCTGAAGTTCTTCATTGACAACCGTTTGGTAATATTGTAGAGCTCTTTCATATTTCCTTGTCTTGCTGCCTCTTCTGCTAACTTTGCGTGTTCATCTATCCATTTCCTTTTATCTCAACGCAGACATATTTTTACTTTTTTGTTCACATCCAAGTATTCTTTATGCACTTTGCTCTTCTGCACTCGTGTCTTACAAAGATTTAACTCAAGTTTTAATTTTACCTGTGGCTAATTTCATTCCATGTAGCATCAGAGATCCACTCCTTCCTTTGATGTGCCTTAAATTCTAAGATTTTTTCTCCCACATCTAAATAACTGTCATTGTTTTTTTGCCAACCTATTTCAATTCCCTCTTCCATAAAGTTTTCTTCAGAGAGGACCTGGAATCTGTTTTGTAGTTCGAGGGCAAATGTTTCTTTGATCTGTTGGTCACTTAACCTTGCCATACATCTATTTTCTTGCTCCTGTGATTGAGCTTGGCTCTATTTGCCACTATCTTTAGTCTAAATTCTGCCAAAACTATGTGGTGATCACTTCCAACATCTGCTCCTCTTCTGTTTCTGACACCTATCAGAGAGTGTCAAAACTTGCAGTTTATGACTTTGTGGTCTATTTGATTTTCAGTAATGTGGCCTGGAGAAACCCACATTATCTTAAGGCAGTTACAATGTGGAAACAATGTGCCTCCAATGATTAGGTTATGTTCAGCACACGTATCTGTCAACAGGTCACCATTAACATTTCTGATCCCCACACCATGCAAACCCACAATACATTCAAGCCCTTCATTTTCTGAACCAACTTTTGCGTTCAAGTCACCCATTAAAATTTTTACGTCCCTAAAATTTGTTTGTCTAAAGACTTCATTAAGCTCTGTATAAAATGCATCTTTTAATTCTCCTTTAGCTATTTCAGCAGGTGCATAGCATTGACTTTCAGTGACATACCACACATTTATTTTAAATTGTGCGCTTATTATCTGTGCTGAGACTGGTTTCCACTCCAGTAAGTTCTTTTTGCTGCTTTTAGATATTAAGAGCCCTACACCATTCATATGCATCGCATCCTCACCTGTCTGACCTGCATACAGCAGCACACCACCATTTTGTGTTTGGAATTCCCCAGATTCTGGCCACCTTATTTCACTTAGTCCCAATATATCTATTCGGTAGTTCTCCATCTCTTTTTCAACATGTCTTAGCCTTCCTGCCTCCCTCAACGTCCTTACATTCCAAAAACCAATACTGGTTTTCCTTTTCACGTCAAAGGTCATTTCCTTAAGATCCAGCTGTTTCTCCTTTTTGTTTCTGTGATGTGTTTTTTGATGGTGTGGGTTCTCAGCCTACAGACCCTGAGTTCCCTGGTGGGGCTGCCACCTCATGGCCTGGACACCTGCGAAGGTTTTATTTCAGGGCCTTACCCCTTAGCTTGTCTTCACCGCGACTACAGAATGCTATCCATCCCTTCACAGTAAGGCCTATGTACATCACCGGTGTCCTGGTTTCCAAGGATCTTCCGCTGTCCACATTAGGGGACTGTGCTTGCTGCCACGCAGACACAGAGAGGAAAAGGAAAGGAAGGGAGAGTGTAGGATGGGATGGGATGGGATAGTATAGGATAGAATAGAATAGGACAGGACAGAACACTAGACGGGACATTGTGAGACACACTTTGTCTGGATCCTCTATGGAGGCCTGTCCTGCTTGGGAGGCCCTGCCGGTAGTTACACTACCGCCGTTATAGCCCTCCACTTCATTGGATCACACAAACCCCCTCACCTACATGGACAGTGTTTCATTAAGGCAATCTCTCCTTAGTAGGATGGAAGTGAAACACGGATGATAAATAGTTTAGACAAGGAGGGAACAGAAGCTTTTGAAATGTGGTGCTACAGAAGGATGCTGAAGATTAGATGGGTAGATCGTGTAACTAATGAGGAGATACTGAACAGAATTGGGGGGAAAGAGGAATTTGTGGCACATCTGAGGAATCAAGGGATCACCAATTAAGTACTGGAGGGCAGCATGGTGGGTAAAAATCATAGAGGAAGACCAAGAGATGAATACACTAAACAGATTCAGAAGGATGTAAGTTGCAGTAGGTACTTGGAGATGAAGAAGCATGCACACAATAGAGTAGCATGGAGAGCTGCATCAAACCAGTCTCTGGACTGAAGACTACAACCACAACAACCTCCCCATTAGTTACGTGATCTATACATCTAATTTTAAGCATTCTTCTGTAGCACCACATCTCCCTAGCTTCTATTCTCTTCTTGTCTAAACTGTTTATCATCCATGTTTCAAACCCTTACGTGGCTACACTTAAAAAAAGATTTCCTGGCACTTAAATCTATACTCAATGTTAACAAACTTCTCTTCTTCAGGAACACTTCCATGTTCTTCCATCGGCAAACCTCAAGGTTTTTATTTCTTCTCCATGGATTTTAATTCCTACTCCAAATTTCTCTTTGGGTTCCTTTACTGCTTGTTCAATGTTCAGATTGAATAATATTGGCAATAGGCTACAACCCTGTCACTCCCTTCTCAACCATTACCTCACTTTTGTGGCCCTCGACCCTTATAACTGCCTTCAGGTTTCTGTACAAATTGTAAATAGCCTTTTGCTCCCTGTATTTTAGCCCAGCCACCTTCAGAATTTAAAAGAGACTATTCCAGTCAACAGTGTCAAAAGCTTTCTCTAAGTCTACAAATGCTGGAAATGTAGGTTTGTCTTTCCTTAACCAGCTTCTAAGGTAAGTTGAAAGGTCAGTATTGCCTCGCATGCCCCTTCATTTCTACGGGATACAAACTGATCTTCCCCGAGATCGACTTCTACCAGGTTTTACATTCATCTGTAAGGAATTTGTGTTACTATTTTGCAACTGTGACTTATTAAACTGATAGTTCGGTAACTTCAACACCTGTCAGCACCCGCTTTCTTTGGATTTGGAATTATTATATTCTTCTCGAAGTCTGAGAGGCGGGCATTTCACCCGTCTCGTACATCTTTCTCACCACATGGAAGATTTTGGTCACAGCTGGCTCTCCCAAGGCTATCAATTGTTCTAATGGTATGCTGTCTACTCCCAGGGCCTTGTTTCTACTTAGGTCTTTCAGTATTCTGTCACATTTTTCACACAGTATATCTCCCATTTCATCTTCATCTATGTCCCCTTCCATTTCCACAATATTGCCCTCAAGAACTTCACCCTTGTATAGACACTCTATATACTCCTTCCACATTTCGGATTTCCCTTCTTGGCTTAGGACTGGTTTACCATCTGAGCTCTTGATATCCATACAGCTGTTTCTCTTTTCTCCAAAGGTCTCTTTAATTTTCCTGTAGGAAGCATCTGTCTTACCCCTAGTGATATATGCTTCTACATCCTTTTATTTATCCTCTAGCCATTTGCGCTTAGCCGTTTTGCACTTCCTGTCAATCTCATTTTTGAGACATTTGTATTCGTTTTCACCTACTTCATTTACTGTATTTTTATATTGTCTCCTTTCAGTGATTAAATTCAGTATCTCTTGTGTTACTCATCCTACCCATTGTTTTTATAATGTACTCCCTTCCCCTGTTCTTGTCAATTGTTCCCTAATGCTCCCTCTAAAACTCTCTACAACCTGTTGTTCTTTTAGTTTATACATGTCTCATCTCCTTAAATTCCTACCTTTTTGTAGTTTCTTCAGTATTCACCTGCAGTTCATAAGCAATAAATTGTGGTCAGGGTCCACATCTGCCCCAGGCTATGTCTTACGATTTAAAACCTGGTTCCTAAATCTCTGTCTAACCATTATATAATCAATCTGAAACCTTTCGATGTCTCCAGGTCTCTTCACATATACAGTCTTCTTTCGTGATTCTTAAACCAAGTGTTAGCAATGATTAAATTATGCTCTGTGCAAAATTCTATCAGGAAGCTGCCTCTTTCATTCCTTACCCCAGTCCATATTCACCTACTACTTTTCCTTCTCTTCCTTTTCCTACTATCGAATTCCAGTTCCACACGACTATTAAATTTTTGTCTCCATTAACTATTTGAATAATTTCTTTTATCTCATCATACATTTCTTCAAGTTTTTCATCATCTGTGGAGCTAGTTGAAATATAAATTTTTACTACTGTGGTAGGCTTGGGCTTCATGCCTGTCTTGGCTACAATAATGTGTTCACTATGCTGTTCATAGTAGCTTATTCTCATTTCTATTTTTTTTTATTCATTATTAAATCTACACCTGCATTACCCTATTTGATTTTGTATTTATAACCCTGTATTCAGCTGACCTGAAGTCATGTTCCTCCTGCAACCAAACTTCACTCATTCTCACCATATTTAACTTTAATCTATCCATTTCCCTTTTTAAATTTTCTAACCACCTGTCCGATTAAGGGATCTAACATTTGACACTATTATCTGTAAAATGCCAGTTTTGTTTCTCCTCTAATAATGACATCCTCCTGAGTAGTCCCACCCCCCCTCCTCCCCCTAGTTCCAAATGGGGGATTAGTTTACCTCTGGAATATTTTACTCAAGAGCATGCCATCACTTAATCATACAGTAGAGCTGCATTCCTTTGGTATCAGTTGTTAATGTGGCCCACTGTTTTCTACTGTATAGATACACCTGCATCTGTGCAAGGGGAATGACTTTTTAACAGCATGATGTTGTTGTTTCACAGCTAGAATATGATCTACACAATCAATGGCCATAGCAAGATCACACAAAATGTTAACAGTGTAATTCTTATTGCTTAATTTTACCAGAACTGAGCTCATGAGGTCATCTACTACTTCCTCAGTAAAGAAGCCTTTACACAAGACAAACTGCGCTTTTGTTAAAAGATTATTCTCTCAATATTTGGACATAAGCTACTGTCTCAAAACTTTCGGAGAATATAGGAAAGAGGTAGACGGCTCTAAAAAAGTCATGTTCAGGAAATACATATTCACTCAGTAGCTGATTTCAAAAGCAACTTGAAAAGGGTGTCAACAGGTCAAAACAAGATTTTCAGTATTTCAGCTGAAATGACATTACAATTGGGGAAGTTACAGCTTTTCATCAATCTAATGATTTTTATGGTCTCTTCAACAGTGTCTGGTGTTGGTGTATGCATTGCTGACTAAGTAAGTCTAATCTGCTTTCGACACTTTATCTCAGCTACTGTTGGGAAGAATTCACTGAATTCAGTGGAGAATTATTTGAATTTAATGTCATCAGTCTTGCTAATATCATCAAAGACACCAGTATCATTTGCTTTACAGAGTTCATTCACTTCATGCCTTATTATGATCAAAATTATCTTTGCTTTGTTCTTGAAAATTTTTAGTTACCTGGGCACAGGTAACTAAAACTCTTTATGGGGTGATGGAGAATTTTGTATTACTGTCTGCAGTATGTCTTGATTGGAGCTAATCCTGTTTTCCATCTTGCAGAGGATAATTTGATACCAGATGTTAGCCACCCACTCTCTCAACTTACAATATAACAATCCCTGACTCATTGTAAATGAAAACTGAATTCATAGTACTGTATGAATACGTTCAGGAAATAATTAAATTTATCATCTACTGTGTGTCTCATTTTTCATCCAGTAAATTCTGTCTGAACAGTGTGGACAAGGTAGCATCTGTGATACTGTGAAATTTTATTTTTTCTTTCTTAATTAAATCTGACTGATGGAGAGGCTTTGTCACTACCATATGACTATTATGGTCAGGTAAATCATTTATTGTGGGGCTGGAACTTCAGGGGTGGTCCAAGGAACTTTGAACTAAAGGACAAAGTAATGAATAGGTCTACACAGCCCCAAAACTGTTGTACTATGGCATTTACTATTCTGCATGATATCCAGTGCAGGTGTATAGTAGACTCTACCATTACAAACACAGAACAGTGAAACCCATAGTCAAAGGCAGTGTTAATGTACAGTGCCGACAAATCAAATATGATATATTATCAATATCTTTAGATTATGTGAAGCCAGGATGTGCTATGTATATGTGAGCACTGGCTAACAAAAGAAGAGGGTAGTTACTACATACGTATCGAATACTTTGAGATGCTGAGTCCATTGTACCAAGAAACTACTTCAAATGGAGGTGTGTCTGTATATGTCAACATAAATCTCAGTGCAAGGAAACTTATGGAACTTCTGTTCAGATTTTGATCTAAAACTGGCTTGTTAACCTAATGGATATCAATATGATTATTGTTTCTGTGAACTATTCCCCAAATGGAAATTTTGAAAACTTTATTACACAAATAGAAAGTTGTTTACATCACCTGTCATATCTTAAGTCAACAGTTGCATTGTGTGGTGATTTTAATGGACACATAGGTGATAGCAGTGCAGAAGAGAGTGTTTTCTCAAATTTGATAGTTATGGTCCCTCTGTAGCAAATAGACTTCCAACACAAGGTGATTCCTATATCAATACCATTAACCACGAACTTACACAGCCGAGATTACAAAATAGATGTAGCTAATCCGCTGCTAGCAGACCACAATGCACTAGTTATGGAGCTACAGATGCAGACTATGAAAAATCATCAGGTAAATACAAGACAATCAAACTGTGTGTTTCACAGAAGAACTGTACCAAAGAAAGGAAAAAAAAATCTAAAGGCATTCAGAGTTGCACTCTCCAATATTGCCTGGGATCAGGAAATTATAAAACAGTGCCTAGTAAAGCCTTAAGCTGCCCTCCCCAAACAATGAAAACGAAATTTGATTAAATGTTCCCAATGATACCTACAGAGTCATATGGGGAAATCACAAGAAAAACAAAAAATTGTCTAAGAAAAGACACACCACACACCTGAAGTAGCCAATATGAAAAGTATTACCTCAATCTTTAATGACCATTCCAAGTCAGCTACAGACATTTAATCCAAACACATACTTCACTGTAATTATTTAAAGGCCAAGAACAGAAAAGAAGTGGAGGGAGCCAAGAAGAAAAACAATGACACAACCACAGGAAAAAGTCTACCACCTTCTCAAATACTTTACCTCTGATAATTTTAATTATTACTTTATTAAACGTATTGAAAACACTGTAGCTGAAATCCCAGACTTGGATGTGTATTCTGTTGTTTCCTACAAAACTATAACCCACTGCAAAATGGAAAGTTGGAAGAAAGTACAACCAAATGACATAGTGAAACTAGTGAAAGCCTATAAACCTTAAGACAGTGTAGACATTTATTGGATGTCGTGTCCATCATGAAGAAAATTATCACTGAAATACCTCGGCCATTAACTACAGCAATAAGCAACTGCTTACATGCAGGAGCCTTCTCAGACTTCTTGAAGCCAGCATGAACAGTTCCAATTTACAAAAAAAAGGAGACCCAGAACAAGTATCAAACTATACGCCAATTTCAATCATTCCAATCTAAGCTACAGTGACTGAAGCTATCATGAAACGTCTGATGTTAAGATTACTTTGAGGGAAATCTCTTCCATGATGCACAACATGGTTTTCAAAAGGGGAAGTCCACAAATACTGCTACATTTGACTTATTAAGAAACATAATGTTGGCAATTGGAGAAAGAAAGTCATGGGCATTTACACTGTGTGATTTGAGCAAAGCATTTGCTGGATTTCCCATATGATCCTACTCAAAAATTAAAATTCTATGGTATGGGAGGTGCTGTTCTAGCTACCCTTCAGTGATAATTCGAAAAGAGGTGGCAGATTGTTTCAGTTCAAAGAGCAACATAACAAGAACAGAAGTTAGAATATAGTGTGCACAAGTTTCCATCACAATCCCTCTCCCCTTTCTCATTTTTGTAAATTATCTAAGCCAAGGTGTTTGCAGATGATACTAGCCTTATTGCAAAGGAAAATCAAACTTTAGCAGTCCTGAAATCAGGTATGCTATTCAAAAAGGCCAAGGTGTGGTTCACCACAAATAAGATGAAAATAAATGCAGACAAAACTCACCATATGACATCCAGCTTTAGCAAAAATATATATCCGGAAAATGTAGGAACTGTCAGATGACTGCGTTTCATAACAGACTACAAACTCACATGGAATGGACACACTGAGCATGTATGTAAGAAACTGTCACACACAGTATACCTCCTGGGAGATAAAAGTGTAATTAAGAATCATGCCAATGTCTGTTAACTGTATATCATGCACTATTCCATAGCCATATAACCAATGGACTCCAGCTCTCAGGTCATTCACTGTGCTGCAAGGACATATTATTACTGCAAAAGAAGGCAGTAAGAACTATCATAACAAGTATGAGACAGGAACACTGTTGACCAATGACTGTTTGCAGCCATATATATTTTTGAGCTTCCTTCATCTGAAGGAAAATCGAGATTCCTTTAGCAAGAGGCATGAAATACACAACCACATTACCCACAACAAACAGACCATAAACATACGAACCTGACAACTATACGAAACAAGAGACAACTTTCCGACACTGGCCATGAGAATTCTCAAGAGGTGCACGTCGTACCACTGGAGAGGTTAAAAAAACTTTTTTCAAGACACATAAAACTATATTTGCTACACTCCATCCAGGAAACTTTTGACTGTGAGGGAAATGAATGGATTTACTGGACTTTCACCAAAACATGAAAATCTGTCAGAACTAAAAATATCAGTGGTAAATCAAATGTATCTATAGTAAAATGCTTAAACTATTCAAATTTTGTTGTAATGTTTGTACTCTTTGTATTGTAAAATACCAGCTTTGTAATTTTTGGCACAGTCTATCCAGCCATTGCTGGTCAGTGACACAGAATTGGTAATAAATGGTAATAATAAATTGTAATAAGAGTAATGGTACCTTGATTGTTCATGTTCTTTATTAATGATTTGGCAAACAATATACAGTAACTCACACTTCTTCCGGAAGATGCAACTGTAGCTAATGAAGTTCTGCCTGAAAAAAGCTGCACACATTTCAGCCAAATCTTTATAGGATATCAAAGAACTGCAAAGCATTAGCAGTTTACTTTATATGTACAGAAATGTACAGTTTTGCATTTCACAGAATGTAGTACCGTATCTTAAGGCTCAATATCAATGAGTCATAATTGGAATCCATCAATTCCTCCCAATACCTGGATGTAACAGTTTCTGTGGATATGAAATAGAATTATTAGGTGGCTCACTTTGGTGCTACTGAAATTTCTTACAAACACTCGTACAACCCATACCAGAATTTTGCTCAAGTGTGAGACACTCATGCGAAATAAGACTAACAAGGAATATTGATCCAGAATGAGATTTTCACTCTGCAGCGGAGTGTGCGCTGATATGAAACTTCCTGGCAGATTAAAACTGTGTGCCCGACCAAGACTCGAACTCAGGACCTTTGCCTTTCGCGGGCAAGTGCTCTACCAATATCATATCAGCGCACACTCCGTTGCAGAGTGAAAATCTCATTCTGGAAACATCCCCCAGGCTGTGGCTAAGCCATGTCTCCGCAATATCCTTTCTTTCAGGAGTGCTAGTTCTGCAAGGTTCGCAGGAGAACTTCTGTAAAGTTTGGAAGGTAGGAGACGAGGTACTGGCAGAAGTAAAGCTGTGAGTACCGGGCGTGAGTCGTGCTTCGGTAGCTCAGTTGGTAGAGCACTTGCCCGCGAAAGGCAAAGGTACCGAGTTCGAGTCTCGGTCGGGCACACAGTTTTAATCTGCCAGGAAGTTTCAAGGAATATTGATGTTAGGCATATACAAAGAATTGAACCATGAACAGCCACAGGTTTGTTTGACCCACAGAAATGAAACACCAGAACTGAGAGATGGTTGAAGATGTATGCCAACTATCTCACAAAAGCCTACTTATAGAATTTAAAGAGCCAGTTTTACATGAGGAATCTAGGAATATACTAAAATCCTCTATGTATTACTTCAGCAATAGCCATGAAGACAAGTTTAGACTAATTATAGAGCACACAAAGGCATTTAAGCAATCATTTATCTTATGTTCCATATGTGACTGAAATGGGGAAAAACACTGATAAGTAGTATAATGAGAAGTATTTGTACCTTATACTTTGCCTTTCACAGTGGTTTGCTGACGATACAAGTAGATGTAAAGAGACAGGCAAAAATTAATTTTTACATTATTTGACAGCAGCGTACAATGCTTTTCAGAACAGTTCCTGGAAAACTTTCAAAAGAAGGTTTCACATACGTTGTCGTTATGCTATGGGATGTAGTCAACACCTGGTATCGGTAGGTTCAGTTGAACATTTTCTTCTGTCCATGTAGTTATATTTTTAGAGGTAAGATACAAATGTTGCAGTTCCCTTAACTGCACACATACAACAATGGATATTTACACAACAAAACTGAATAGGATGTTACTGTACTGATAAATAGTCCGATAGCTCAGAATACTGCAGGACAACTGCATCTACGAGAAAGAACAGAGTGAAAAATAATTGTTTACAGTCTATGGTGGACTGCTTCACATACAAAATGGCTTATACTGGGATGAACCCTTAGTTTTTGTTTTAACAAAATGAAATGCAAGTATGTGTAACACATGTGTATGTGTTTTCCTCAGTACCATAAATGTTAAAACAATTTCTTTCATCTGGTATTTTTAGTTAATGGAAATTTAAAGAAGAATTACAATATCTTTTGTGGTAGCCTACCCACTGCAAAGGAGATGAAAAGACTAGTCTTAAACTACTACATAAGAAACTTCCAGGTATTCCACAGAGAGATTAATCTCCTATAGCTCAATTTGAGAAGTATCTAAATGAAACTCACAGGACACTATGGCAAGTAAAAAGCTTCCTTTCCATTGTCAACTCATAATTTCTTTCTCCGATGCCATGAGTTTTACTTCTGGCACCTCAGCTGTTTCAGTAAGTAAACAATTTAGCATTAACCCACACTTTTCACAGAGCTGTTTACAGCATTTTGAACAGACTGACAAAACATGTGAGGCTGTCATTCTGAAAAATGGGTCCCCCCACTCATTCAAGATTCAATGGGAGATTAGCGCCCAGCAAAAAAAAAGCAAGATATATAAAAAACAATATGATTTGACAAGATCGCTTCATGACAACTGTTGGGGTTGACATCACTAGAGGGCATGTTTCTACACTATATAACATTGATTTTAACATATTTTTCCTTCTGTCAAACTTGCACCATTACTTACTTGGCACGCTATTTTAGGTCCTGCCACATGATGGAATTCACACAGAAATATACATCGTAAGGGTCCTTCGCGGTTGCATCCCTCATAAAATCTTTCATGGTCTTCCATCACCCACAACAATCATCTCACCGCTTCGCGCAACATACTCTCACACGTGAGAGGCGTGTGGCCTCGCATTTATATAGAGCAAACCGATCCTGTTTATAAACAATAGCCAACATAATACGCAGCTTTGTGAACTTGTTTGACAGTGAATACGCTAAGGTGGAGTAATTGATACAAACAATGAATGTGGACTCCAAACTAATTTTGCTTTACTTTTAATGGATATTTATTCACCATCGTCCCTCAAATGTGCTGCTTTAGTGAAATTGTATCCACCTCCGCGCTCGAATGTTGGCATCACTGCACCATATGAGGCAAGAGTTGGTCCGAAAATAGCTGTAGGAGCATCGCTTAATCAGTGTCGGATGCTAATTGGTGCGCTACGAGATCTCCTTAACGACCTCATCTTGTTAACAAACAGTAATTTCGTTACAGGGCAGTGTTGTCTCACTGACAACATAATACAGGATACCAAATCTATTGGTATTTACTGCAACTACTACTAATGTTCGTACGACCAAGACAGTCGACTATGTTAACGTATTCTTCTTCACGTTTTCATATGACACAGTGAAAAAACATAGTCGTCAGTCACTGCTTCATAAAAGCATTAGATAAATATTACTCGTACACCGACCAGCGTTATTTAAAAGAATGTACACCGGTGCGCTCTAATTATTTATCTCAAACGCTGCTGAACACCCTTACCCCTGTCCCACCATTTCACTCTCTCCATCTCCTCTATTTTCTTTTCTTTTTTCTTTTTATTTTTTTTTTAATGTCGTAGAAACATAAAGAAGAAAGGATGCCTGCCACCTGGTTAAAAACTAGTCTCGGTAACGCATAATGTTTAGCTTTCGAGAGGTTAAGGCAAGAAAAATACAAAGAGCAAGTGCACGATTTAGTAGGACGAAGTGTGTCCCGAAACGTCAGTTAGCAACATATTTCCGCAAGGACCAAATAGTCTTGCGATATCCGAGTTTGCTTTTCTAGCTTCTGCTGTTACGGCTTCTAATTTTCAGACGAGAAACCCTCTTTCCTTTCTTGGAGTATTTTCAGTTCAAAATTACTCTTTTAACGAATAATTATGATACTGCTGAGCACTTCTTGACTGCATTACTGTCGCCTGCAACAGTAGTTTTTCTCGTTTGTTTAGTTCATTCTTGCTCACTCAAATTCCTGCACAACGGCAACAATATCTTGTTGATGATCGAATGAAATTACACATTACCAGAGAAACAGCTACCGCATGCTACATTAGGGCTAGTCTGCATATATGTTATTAAACGAGGGTATTAGCTTTCCTCTGTGAGAAACCGTCTTTCCTTTCTTGGAGTATTTTCAGTTCAAAATTACTCTTTTAACGAATAATTATGATACTGCTGAGCACTTCTTGACTACATTACTGTCGCCAGCAAAACTTGTTTTTCTTGTTAGCTTGGTTCAGACAAGCATCTTACCTAACAGAGAAAAACTACTAGTCCGAAGAACCGAAAGACTGAGTTTACAACTATATTGTTAAAGCTAAATACGTAACTTGCCACTCTGGATATGTTAACAGGTGATATCAGAAGGCGTAACTGAATGGCTTGCTAAATGTACAGACCTTTGTCTTCAAAATACTTATCTCCCTGTGCACTTTAAAGACTGCGCGAGCGTAAGGGTTGTAACTACGCGACATGTGGAGGTTTGGATCAGTCCTGGAGGAAAGGGTTAAGTCATTGGTTTTCTTCTGAAGACTTCACCATTACGATGCCTATTTGTGTATTGTAAGAATGGAATTTTATAACATTACATAGAGTCCTTGGAAACATAACGGACCGCGGTTTACGGTGAGGAGGTAACCCTACAATGGTTTCGAAAATTTTTTCTCATGTACGAGGGTGGTTTGGCAAGTCTGGTAAATTTTCACGAACGGTTGCGCCTTCATGTTTGGTGAGCTTGATTATTCCGAGGATCATATAAAGAATTTCAGCGATGTACAGTGTATGGTTCATTGTTGACAGCGGTCTGAATAGGTCAGGATGTCGACTGCGAGTGTAAATGGAGAAAACCGAGTTTCGTCCTGTTACTAAACATTTTCATTTGAAGACTGGACTGCCGCACAGGTCAAAGCAGAACTGGATGACGTTCACGCGGACTCTGTACCATCAATAAATACCGTTTACTTTTGTATTAATGAATTTAAACGTGGTCTGACAAGCACCAGCCGGCCGGAGTGGCCGAGAGGTTCTAGGCGCTTCAATCTGGAACCGCGCGACCACTACGGTCGCAGGTTCGCATCCTGCCTCGGGCATGGATGTGTGTGATGTCCTTAGGTTAGTTAGGTTTAAGTAGTTCTAAGTTCTAGGGGACTGATGACCTCAGATGTTAAGTCCCATAGTGCTCAGAGCCATTTGAACCATTTTGAACAAGCACCGAAGTCGAAGCGCGCTTCGGCCGTCCAGTTGAGGTCACCACAAAGGAAACCGTAAATTCGTGACCTTGCTGACAGTGTAGGCATCTCAGCTGAGCGAGAGCATCATATCCTAAGTGTAGAATTGGCTATGAAGAATCTGGGTGCGAGGTGGATGCCGCAATTGCTCACAGTAAACCAAAAGCGCATCCGGCACAGCATTTCAACACAATGTATGGAGATATTAGTTGCAACTGCAAGAGTTCCTGCGCCGATTTGTGGCTACTGATGAAGCCTGGATCCATCACTACACACCAGAGGCGAAACACTAGACAATTGTTGGTGAATGTGCACCAAAGAAGGCAAAGACCATTTTTTCACCTGGTAAGGTGATGGCCACTGTTTTTCTTTTTTTTTTTGGGAGGGAGGGGGGGGGGCTGTTCCCAAGGAATAATTCTCATAGATTATTTAGAAAAAGGGAGAACCATAACTAGACCCTATTATGCTTCATTGTTGGTCCGTCGGAAACTTGTGTTGGCTGAAAAAAGACCAAGGTTGGCACACAAAAAAGTGTTCTTTCCCCACGATAATGCACTGTCCCTTACATCAACGACAACAGTGGCGAAAGAGCAACTTTGGCTTCCTGGGAAGAAATTTTCATTAAATGCGGACGTGACATTTGCAGTCGAGTATTTTCGAGAGTTTGAGAGAACCTATTTTTCTGGTGGAGGATAACTGGACCAAGTAAATATCCCTCGAAGGAGACTATGTCGAAAAGTAATATGAGTTGTTTACGAAACAAAAATTTTTCCTCACTCCTATATACGGCTATGCCAGTAAACAGATGAAAGCATCACAAAGATCCAACGAAGAGCAGTGCCTTTCATCATACAATCGTTCGGCCTGTGCGAGGGCGTCACAGACATGCTCAACTAACTCCAGTGGTGAACGCTACAAGAGAGGATGTGCGTCACAGAGTAGTTTTCTGTGGAAATTCCGAAAGAAAGAGCCGGACAAACATTACATTCTCCTAGACACGTCTCGCGACATGATTATAACGAGAAAAATCGAGAAATTAGAGCTTGTACAGACGTTTACCGACAATCACCCTTCCGAAGCGCCATTCGTAAAAAGGAACAGGTAAGGGAGGATCAGATTACTGTTACCAGAAGTACGTACCGCCATATACCGTCATGTGGCTTGCGGAGTATTAATGTGGATTTAAAGAGAGTCGATTACGAACTTCGGTAGTAATGTTTCTTAAAGAACAAACCTTAACTTCGTGACACAGTGATCTCGTTGCCTTGTATTTTGCAACCGAGAAATGACTTCTTTCAAGGTCAAATCAGTATAAAATTGACACAGTTTTCTGCTTTCATAGTACAGCTGTGGAGTGTCCCAGGCGTTCATAGCCTTCTTCTATGTGGGATGAATCCCTCTTAGATATACGTCGTTAGCCGAGTTTCTCTAATTATGAGCCAATATAAATCACCTTGTATTCTATAGGAAATGAGACAAAACTTAGCCACAGCGTCGCCCTAGCGTAGAGAAGTGTAAGACCCCAGTGACAGACTCGGACCATGAAACATTCGCTTCAGGACTCTGGGTATTCATTGTCTTGAATCTTTTTATGTAAACAAAAGTTTTAACTGCCACAGTTATCGAAATCTACTTAGTGCGACAAGTCACGGATAAGAGCCAGACTAAAAATCCATGGGTTTGGTGTTCTTCTTGATTGTCCATAGGAATTTATCGAAGAGGAGAAAGATTCTAAGACTGCTACTTCTGATGTAACTGAGTCATTGAATTTGAGGATGTGTCGTTCCAAGAGAACTAAAATTTAATACTAAGTACGCGAAAATAACTTCATCTCAAAGAACTGATAGCTAACGACACAAATAAATTTGATGGTAGATTTCTTTGATGCTTAAACGATAGTATAAAGTTCACCTTATACGTAAGGTGTATCTTTTTACATTTTTAATATAAATATGAATGTCTGTACTTTGAATTAATGATCGCAGACAACATCATCGTATGATTAAATCCAATGGGTTAGACAATAAATTTTGAAAATACGCACAAAAAACGTTATTTTTCATATACTAGTGATATTAATTTGACACTAAAAATTAAAAATCTGGGACTGAAAAATTTGGGAAAGATTGAGAATGTGTTGTTGGAAATCAAACGAACTAACCATCAAAAAGTCCTACTGATTAATAGCCATCATGAGGAAAAAACACGACGGAACAAAATTTAACAGTCGGTTATTCTGTTATAATGTCATTTATAACACTTACTTAGAAAGTGTCACATTTGATCATGCTAATGGCTGTACTACATTATTTTCATGTGTTCGCTTTTTTATGTTGAGTGGCAATATTGAATTTGAGCAAACGTGTTTCGAAAGCTATATTTTTTAAATGTTTGTCCAAAGTGCAATACAAGCCCAGCAATCGACTATATGGACACCCTATAATCATCCTCAAATTAGCCGTTAGAAGCGACTCTTAGAAGCCTAGGACTCAACTAAGATGGTCTTTGTCTCCTAGTTTGACATATTAGCCTAAGTGGACAGCAGAATTCAAAAGTATATCACTGTGAACATTGCCTTGTGTTGCACTCTACAGGTGTCCCAGGAGGAATGTCAATATTGAGAGATGTGACAGGAACGATGATCTGAAGCAAAGAATTACACACGAACCTATGTCCTACTCCGAAAGGTTTCCAAGAAAAAATACATTTAATGTACGTTGGTTTTTGGGATAGTGGTGGGTACGTATGTGTCTCATCTACCCAAGCTCTCGAACTATTTGGAATATTCGTTTGTTGAACACCTTGAGGACGTTTCTTTGGCCACGCTGACTGCAGTGTAGACTTCCTACATGATGGAGCTCCTCCAAATTTTACCAGGCTTGTGAGGGAACATCTCAACACCACTTACACTAATCGCTGGATTGATGGGGGTAGAACAACGAGATCGTCCGACCTTATGCCATTAGATTTTTGTTTATGATGTTGGATGAAGTATGAGTTGTACAAACGAAAGGTTAATACGCGAGATGAATTGCTTGGTCGCATCGTGGACACCTGCGCTCATTAGGAAGCGTTCAGAGGCACCCAGACGTCAACACAACGTGATAGGCCAAGAGTGCACAAATATATCGAAGTTGAGGGTGAGATATTCGAACATCGGAATTCGAACAGCTGTAATGTGAGATGTGCGATGAAGCTAAGAAGAGAAAGTGTTAAAAATATAGCTGATACTTCGTAAAGTATTCGTTTCTAGCATTTGTAGACTTAGAGAAAGCTTTTAACAATGTTGACTGGAATATTCTCTTTCAAATTCTGAAGGTGGCAGGGGTAAAATAGAGGGAGCGAAAGGCCATTTACAATTTGTACAGAAACCAGATGGTAGTTATAAGAGTCGAGGGACATGAAAGGGAAGCAGTTGTTGGGAAGGGAGTGAGACAGGGTTGTAGCCTCTCCCCGATGTTATGGAATCTGTATATTGAGCTAGCAGTAAAGGAAACAAAAGAAAAATTCTGAGTAGGAATTAAAATCCATGGAGAAGAAATAAAAAGTTTGAGGTTCGCCGATGACATTGTGATTCTGTCAGAGACAGCAAAGGACTTGGAAGAGCAGCTGAACGGAATGGACAGTGTTTTGAAAGGAGGATATAAGATGAACATCGACAAAAGCAAAACGAGGATAATGGAATATAGTCGAATTAAATCGGGTGGTTCTGAGAGTATTAGATTAGGAAATGAGACGCTTAAAGTAGTAAATGAGTTTTGCTATTTGGGGAGCAAAATAACTAATGATGGTCGAAGTAGAGAGGATATAAAATGTAGACTGGCAATGGCAATGAAAGCGTTACTGAAGAAGAGAAATTTGTTAACATAGAGTATAGATTTAAGTGTCAGTTAGTCTTTTCTGAAAGTATTTGTGTGGAGTGTAGCAATGTATGGAAGTGAAACGTGGACGATAAATAGACAAAAAGAGAATAGAAACTTTCGAAATGTGGTGCTACAGAAGGATGCTGAAGATTAGATGGGTAGATCACATAACTAATGAGGAAGTACTGAACAGAATTGGGGAGAAGAGAAATTTGTGGCATAACTTGACTAGAAGATGGGATCGATTGGTAGGACATATTCTGAGGCATCAAGGGATCACCAACTTAGTATTGGAGGGCAACGCGGAGGGTAAAAATCGTAGAGGGAGACCAAGAGATGAATACACTAAACAGATTCAGAAGGATGTAGGTTGCAGTAGGTACTGGGAGATGAAGAAGCTTGCATAGGATAGAGTAGCACGGAGAGCTGCATCAAACCAGTCTCTGGACTGAAGACCACAACAACAAACAACAACTTTGTAAAGTGCATGTTGTAACGTTAACTAACTGTTGTACATATGTAAACCTGGTGGTTTATTGAATAATAAAGAAAATAAATAACAATGTATATTAAATTTGTTCTCTAACGGTAACTATTCGGAATAGGGCATATGTCCATACGAAGTTTTGCTTCAAATGATCGCTCCTGCCATATGCCTGATTATTGACCTTTCCTCCCGGAACACCCTGTAAGAGATCGAGAAGGTGCCAACTCAAGAGGACATGTTTTCTACATTGAAATTTCACAGTTTTCTTCCTGTCCTCCTTTCTTCCTCTTTTCCGGTGATACGCGTGGAACCACTGATGAAACGTAGATGAACACATCTACTGTGCATCGTCAGACTTTAATGACCCAATCAATCAATTTAATTTGCCCGAAGCGAGGAAATGCTGAGAAAAATTAAATAAAAACTTTAATGACATAATCAATGAGCTTAGTTTGCTCGAAGCAAGTAAGTGCTAAGTAAAATTTAAATACAAACTTAAAAGGAACTACTGTTTACTAAATAATAATTTATACGCAACTAATAATTTACGAGGAGTAAATAAAATCCGATATCTATTGCACACAGTGGGGGCTAGTGGGGCGGATGCGTCTGTCGCAACATTTTTAGGGGCGCAAATAACTGTAAGATACATTGTTCCATAACTTGCAAATAGTCTGCTTCAAACCCGATGTCTTCTGGTGATGTTTTGTTCAGCAATTATTATTTTATATGTTCTGTCGCGGAAGCGGATATATTCTCCCCACCCTCGAAAAGGCGGGTCGTGAGACCTCCGATCGGTAGGAGTGGTCGGCTTTCGCTCGTGGCGCATTCGCAAAAGAAGTGCTCACGCTTACTTGACGACCCCGTTGTTCTGTTCGGATATAAAGGCTCTCCACAGAGACCAACATCAGGACTGAAAAGACATTAGAATAAAGTAGCCTTTAGATACAACGCACAGGTAAATAATATTTTATATTAGAGAATGGTGCATACATAGCTTCTGTATTAATAAGTTGGTTTTTGAATTGTGGGAAGAGCAATGAAAAAGCTGTTGTACAAAAAATAATTTTAGCACGATTCCCATAGGAAACAGTAGCTATTCTGGTCGGTCTTAGCGGTTGCGTACCTGAGAGGGATATCTGTTGTATTTTGTATGTTAACCGGGGACCTAGAAACGACGGAGAGGCTCCGTCCCCGCCGCAGCCGCAGTGGTCCACAACCCCAGCACGACTACCGCAGTTCACTTCACCCCTCCGCCGCCCCACACCGAACCCAGGGTTATAAGGGATATCTGAGTTACCCAAATACGTTTTATGTTTACAGTTTATTAGTTTTATTGCAAAAAAATGGACTACATTTTTTGGTATATGTCCGTTGAAACATGTGTTAAGCGACAAAACAATTTTTTTTTTTTTTGTAATTTAATGAAGACCGGAAAAATAAAAAAAAAAAACTGCAGAAGCGTGAATACCCCAGGCAGTGTTCATCGTAACAGTGATTTCTGGCTACCTACAGAACTTACTGTTCTATTTGCCTTTCCTGTCCTGACTTGTACACATGCACCGCCATCTGCTGAAGCCTTGGCTGCCTTCTTCGATTCAGTACCGCCACTACGTCGATTAAAAGTTTCTCCACAAGTCACCTATCAGTTGTGCTTATTTATTAGCTGTTTATATGCATTTCTATAATTAATATTTTTTCAGAGTTTATCTGATCCATAATGTCTTTAAGAAAGGGATCTGTCGACCAGTTCAGGAAAAGATGAAAAAAACAGGAACAGCTAGCTAAACTAACTGGAAGTCTTGACAGGTTTATTGTGAAAACTGTTCTGCAAATATAACAAAATTTACATGTTTATACCAACCAGTGTTCGTAAGCTGTTCACTTTCTACAGCAGAAGCAGAGAGAACTACTTCTAAAAATGCTTCAACGTCTGTACAGAAAATCATCCTCTCAGAGCAGATTGACTTGAACGTTTCCAGTGATTTATAGTTAATGGCCAGACTGTATAAGCGAGACATCGGAAAATGAACTTGTCAAGAGAGGAAAGTATGAACTACAGAATAAAGATTCATTTTTTCAACAGAAAATATCGACAGATCAATTTCATAGGATAGGTTTTATATGAAGTTAGAAAATGACGAGAAGGTTTTATGGATGTAGTTATTGTGTTCTCCTGTGAAATAATCTGTATATTGCTTTCCTTGAATGCTTTAAGAAAATAAAGGGAGAAGTTCTTCTGTACAGTTACATGATTTTAAAACATGGAAAACGCTGAACCCCAGAGTATTAGATCATGAAAAAAGTAATATTCAGGTTGAAGCATTTGAAAACTGGTAAGAGCTTGAAATGCGAGTACTGAAATGTGAGAAGTCGATGATGCTGTTCAGTTGAAGCCGGCCGCAGTGGCCGAGGCGTTCTAGGCGCTTCAGTCTGGAACCGCGCGACCGCTACGGTCGCAGGTTCGCATCCTGCCTCGGGCATGGATGTGTGCGATGTCCTTAGATTAGTTAGGTTTAAGTAGTTCTAAGTTCTAGGGGACTGATGACCACAGATGTTAAGTCCCATAGCGCCCAGAGCGATTTGAACCATTTGTTCAGTTACAACAACGTAAGTTACTTGAGAGACGGAAATTTGTATTAACAAGAATTCTTGACTGTGTGCTGTATTTAGTCAAACAATCCTTACCCTTGTGTGATCGTTGAAAAGATCTTCGTGAAAGTGTTATCTGTGGAAATTTTCTTGAAATTCATTTGCCGATCATCATCTTCACAAAGTTCAGTAAGCAAACGGCTATGCTATATCTAATCTTTCTCCACGAAGACAAAAGTAATTCATCAAACTGCTTAGTAACCATGTCAGAACAGACATGTTGAAGAAAATTTCTAAGTATTTACGTTTATTTCATCACATTTGATAGTACACCAAATATATCGCATACCGACCAAATGACTCAAGTAAGTCGTTATGTTTAGGTTGAAGATTCAGATGTCACGGTAGAGGAATCGGTCGCTGTCTCCTTCTGTTACATTTGTAATCAGGCAATGAAATTACAGAACAAATTTGTGACAATTTTCACGGAGATGCTCTAACACTGGAGTACAGCTGTGGACAAGGATATGATAATACTGCGACAATGATGTTAACTGCGCCTTTTGGATATAAGCTCCAAAGCAGTGTTTTGCTGGAGTACATGCAACTACTGCTGAAACAAAATCGGTGACTTTTTTTTGGCACTGTGCAAAATGTGTACACATTTTTCTCAAGCTCTATGGGTAGGTGGACTTTTCTTAAATAACGTGTTCCAATTAATGTGAAGCGATCCTGTGACATAAGATGGGCCTCAAAGCATGAATCAGTACATGTGCTTGCTGAGCACATTGTTTGCGTAACAGAAGCGGAACTCTTGAGGGATGGGTCAGAAGAAGACCCAGAAAACAAAGGAGATGCAGGTAGTTTGCTGGTTAGCAGTATGACCTCTCCTTTCTTCGCGTTCCTTTATTTTTGGAGCCCAGTGCTTCCATAAGTGATTGATGCTCAGATATACCTTCAACAAAGATAACTTGGACTTGATCAATGTGTTCAAAAGATGGAAGCACTGATTCTGTTTTGTGAGGAAAAGCGTGATTCTCTTAGAAAATGTATCTTGAGAAACGTATCGACTATACCTTAGTGGCAGCGTGGTTAGAGGCGCCATGTCACGGACTGCGCTGTCCCTCGCGCCGGAGGTTCGAGTCCTCCCTTGGGCACGTGTGTGTGTGTGTGCGTGTGTGTGTGTGTGTGTTTTGTTATTAGCATAAGTTAGTTTAGGTAATGTGCAAGTCCAGGGACCGATGACCTCAGCAGCTTGGTACCTTAGGAATTTACACATATTTGAACACTTTGGCGGCTGCTGTGGCCGAGCGGTTCTAGGCGCTTCAGTCCGAAACCGCACTGCTGCGACGGTCACAGGTTCGAATCCTGCCTAGGGCATGGATGTGTGTGATGTCCTTAGGTTTAAGTAGTTCTAAGTCTAGGGGACTGATGACCTCAGATGTTAAGTCCCATAGTGCTTGCAGCCATTTGAACCATTCCGCATATGCAACAGTGCCGTTCATTTCTCTGCACCCTGACACAAATCTGTGATCACGTCGCAGACAGGCACACTCTTAGAGCACTGTGGGTAGGCTTTCGCAAATCCTCTCCTGATAGCACTTTCACCTCTCAAGACACAGTTTAAATGGTTCTAATGGCTCTGAGCACTATGGGACTTAACTTCTCAGGTAATCAGTCCCATAGAACTTAGAACTACTTAAACCTAACTAACCTAAGGACATCACACACATCCATGCCCGAGGCAGGATTCGAACCTGCGATCATAGAGGTCGCGCGGTTCCAGACTGTAGCGCCTAGAACCGCTCGGCCACTCCGGCCGGCACACAGTTTAACATATGAGGGAAAGCTATCTGGTGAGAGAAGTCGTGGTTGATGTTGGTGTAGCTGATGCCACGGCACGAGTGCATCAAAAGCAAACGCAGCAATGAATCCCGGTGGCCAGCACGATAATACTCAACATCATTCTAGCTTGGGACGGCATCAGTCCTATGTCTGCCATCGCCCCTATCAGACGAACTATGCAGTGATCTCAGTTTCCATCTGAAGCGTTTGAACTGGTAGTTTCTTCTGTTTACTGCCAGCCTTTGAGATCAAACAGTACTACAGTACAGTACTTTCTTGCGTAACCCAATCTATAGGTCGATCACAGTTTCTTCTATTTCATGAAATATTTATGCACTCGTCATCGTTGTATACCCGCTTTTACTTTGGCAGATGCTCGCTGTTGAGCATAAGCATAATTCGTCTGTTGCCTGCACCACGTAAGCAGAGCTTTTCCATACATCTCCTCTTCTCACGACAGTTTGTTAGAAAAATACACAGATAACAAGGCTCTCTCACACAATAAATTAGAGCCGGATGGATGTTTCGAGCGAGCAGTGTGATCAATGAAATGTTTTAAATGTGCATCAACCATAAGCTTTATTGCTTAGTTGTGAGTATTCACCAAGAACTCTTTTTCCCTGTACATAGTTTCGTTAACGAATCTGTCTTGCAAACGCAATACCATTTTCATAATTCTTCGCTGCGACTTAGCGGCTAATTAAGCTTCATGCCTTTCCGAGCAGCTTTAGTAACGATTCGTAAACACCATGTCGTACTGCACTTACAAAATTAGAACGTGTAATGCGCCAAACCTTATTCGGACCGAACGAAGTGCATCACTTGTTTATATCGTCTCAACTTATTATCGATTTTTATGTGCTAGAAGAGATCGGATTGTTTATATAGCTTTTTTAAATTTTTGTGTTAAAATCTTGTACATGTGTGACACCTGATGGTCGAGAAAAGCTGTGTCCTGTCAGGTCAGCGAATTTGCAACGCCTAGCCGATTGTTGAATCGCGGTGTGCGGCAAAGATAACGACTACGATGCAGCTGGCCGCTACAAACGTTTACCGGCGATTGCAAAGAAGAAACACTTATTGTTAAAGAGAGAATTAGCTTGATATATTTGTTCGCAGAGAATGATTCTTGGCTTGTCCTTTGAGAATTTCAGGAGTAGTATTCGAGTATCGTTCGAATAGTGAGCCTCAAGAGAGGTTATCTCAAGAGTGTGATGAGATCGGCTCACACGTACGATACATGAACTAGTCTGCAATGGGGATAGAGCTCAGACGTCTTCAAAGCAGTTCTAAGTCGTAGTTCTAAGTCGTTTAGAAAGGTATTTTGAGAAGATTGCCGGCTTATGTAGGAAATGATTATTTCGTCGATTTTTGGTAGAGTGTTGACTCACCAGGAATAGGAAAAACTCCGATTCATTGAAGTATGAGATTAGTTTCTCCTAGTTGTGGTTAATGATGCGTTGCGCCTTTTTTTATAGCCACGCAACGGCAGGCGAACCGTATTTCAATATTTTTGCGAGATTTCATTTGGATGGTGTATGTGAAGAGACGTGTTCACGCAAAGTCGTTCAGTTCGTTTTGTGTTGAGGGTTAAAGCTCGTACTAAGGGATAGTAGCGTTGCATCGTATTATCGTGGTTGTACAGGTGTACGCAAGCTCTAAGGAGACGTGACTTAGCCATGTTTGGGTTCGGATTTATTGTGTGACTTCGGTGTGAGTGCCGCAATATAGTAAATTCTGGAAATCTCATTGGATGTACTGAATGTGTAGTCTATATTAAAGAGAACGGTCGCCCTACAGAATAATTTATTGAGAAACAATCGGAAGCTTATTGAGGAAGTGATAGCTTTTCCCTTTGTACCAAAACGCCAAATCAAGAGCCATTGAAAATAGAACACGTTAATTCTATCTAAAAGAGATCACCGAGTTCTGTGTTTTGAATTTTAAGTATTAATGAGTCGCGGAAATCAACGCCTGAAGTGGTTGAGCTTTGTGTGTTTATTTGAGTTCATATAGCTGAAAAATGGCTGTGACACTCAGGTTTTCTGTTTTATTTTTTAAGTACATATCTGCTTAGTGGGGTTCTGAATAGTGAACCAGCACTCATAAGTAAACCGCTGACTTGTAGCAGTAGTTGATTTAAAAGCAGGAAACAAAGAAAATGGTTTTAAACAGAAAAAATCAGTACCCGACTTGCCCTTTAGCCCCAGAACTAGTACAAGAAAAAATAATCAGCGGCTTATTTGAACGCAGACAAATATTTGGAATATATGTTTTTGGAATAAAGTAAATCCATAGGCCAATACAGTAAAAGACTGGGTTTTTGGTTAAATCAAAGTTCAAAGAAATTAAAGAAAAGGAATAGTATTTTTCAGTGAACGACTTGTAACGAAAAGAAAAATAATTAACCTCAGTCAGGGAAAGCAAGTTCGTGTGCTGTGTAAAAGTGATTCAAATATAAATGAAAAATTTGTCTATTTAATTCTGAAAGATTGAGATTAACGAAATAGTTTATTATGATAAAATTTCAATAGAGTCGAGGATATTGTTGTAGCAAGGCGTTACTTATAGAGGTTATTGTTGATTGACAACGAGACATAAACAGTATAAAATAATATATTTGCCAATATAGGTTGCTGTTATTGGTAAAGTAAATACATCATTCCGTCTCCCAGTAGACTCTCGCATTAAGTATTGTTCTGATGACTGATTCTAACTTTGGTGGTAGTTTACCTTACAAACCTAGCGAAGCCTGATAGTCAGATGCATTGTTGGAATTAATATCCAGATAGCTATCACGTACCACATTATACGACGAAAATTGTTATTGTGTCCATTTTTTCGCACAGAGTGAAGTCGTAGCGAGCGGTATTGTAGTTTATAGCGTGAGACGCTGAATATAAAATCTTACGTGACGTCGTCGTGTTAGTACAGACAATTATTTCAAGTCTCACAGATTACGTCGTTGAGAGTAGGCAAGGTCTTTTCAGGACAACTTATTGTAGTACTACGAGAATGAGCTACATCGTTTGACTTTGCTTTTCACCTACGTATTGCAGTGCTGATAGAGCTTGTTCATACGATATATCTCCTACGGTTGAAACATAGTACAAAGTTGGCGTTAGTGGTATCTAAAGGGTGGCGCAGTACAAACGCAGCTGGGTCACCGAAACTTATTATTTGCGCATATGCGTTGCAAAACTTAATTCCATTCTTTTTTCAAATTAGGTAAATTTAAGACATATCGTGTTCAGTAACTTCAGTAAACAGCGACGTGGCATAACTGAAAATTGTATTTAACCATTCGACTTCTTTCATATTTGTATTTGTTACTCCAAAAAATTTTACTCAGAAAATAAAAACCCATTGTCACTTGCTTAAGCTCTGTGCTCGTCGTTTATGGGTTGAATGTATGACTTTCTACAAACATAACGATGAATTCAACTGCAGCCTGTCAGTCTCAATTACTATACGTCCACATTCGTTCAGCTTGCTACTTGCTGGCTTTTTGCACATTGGACGTTTATGCAGTTCTTAGATGTAGAGACTTTCATGTTTGATCATTACGTAGGACTGTTTTTAAGCTATAACGAGAAGTTTCCAAAACCATTGAATTTTTTGAAGCATCAGCGTCGTTTTTACTTCAAGTTGAAAGTAAATACAGTGAACTGAAATACTGAAAGTCAATAGCCTTCCCATGTGTGAGAACAAAAAAAAAATGGTTAAAATGCCTCTGAGCACTATGGGACTTAACATCTGTGGTCATCAGTCCCCTAGAACTTAGAACTACTTAAACCTAACTAACCTAAGGACATCACACACATCCATGCCCGAGGCAGGATTCGAATCTGCGACCGTAGTGGTCACGCGGTTCCAGACTGAAGCGCCTAGAACCGCACGGCCACAACGGCCGGCTGTGCGGGAACAGATATTGCAAATTTAGTGGTCCGACTGTTGAACTTATTTATATTACTCGAATTCTTTCAGCTTCTGATGGATATTTACTTTCTGCCCCATGAGCTAACGGGATATTTACGTATTCAGTTTCGTTATTCTAGTTAGCTTCTGAATTTGTGTTGCGATGTACTGAAATGGAGAATTTCTATACAGCTGACTGGTAATTAAGTCCACTGTTGTAAGCACAGTAAGCACAGTATATTTTTGCCCAGGGGAGGGAACGTCATAGCCACAGTTAGATCTCTTATTTTTTTTTGGGGGGGGGGGGGGGGTTGGAGGGGGGGAGCTACGAACCTCCACAATGTCAGTTACTCGAAATTTGTATGATTTCCGTTTTTTCCTAAAGATCTCCTCGGTGACGTAGTGCAAAGCCAGTCTACTATTAAGACCAATCTACCAGATTTTGTAGATATTTGAAGGACGCCCTTAACAGTTACCATTATAATCTGTAACTCTGAGAACAGAATAAGCCCAAAGACACGGAAACATATTTGGTTGTAAAGATACACAAATCTAAAAGTGCTCTTCATTGTCTGCAGTCAGGTCAAACACACTAGGCCGAAATTGCCCTTTGGACATCCGTGAGATAACGGAACTGTGGGCGTCCAGAGAGCAGGAGCTGACACCGCTAGCCGTCAAACGCTTGTCCCGTTTAATTCAGATAACTCTGTAGCGTGGTGGTAGCGAAAACCTCGCCTGTTTAGAAAATCTTTGAATGAAAGATTTACCGTTTTTAACACATAGATGCGTGACTAGGGAAAAAACAGACGCCTTCGCGTGTGCATTAAGCAATACTGATAGGGGAAAAAAAATAATAGATAGGTGGCTATGGTGTTAGTTTTACGAAACGGTCCCTCATGTACATCAAATATACAAAAGATCATATTTTGTTTTGTTTAACATTTAGAGCAGGCACCTTTTACATCTGGAATTCGACGGCAGGAAACGGAAGAGGAGGAAAAATAGTACGAGATGGACTGGGTGAAGGGAATGAAAGGGGTGCACACAGTAAGGTTTAATATTTGCTAAGTCTTTGTTTCATATTCATGAAAGACGGTTCTGAACGAGGAAGAGACCTGGCAACACCAGAAGGTTTCAGATAAACTATGTATTGGTAAAACAGAGGTTTCGAAACCAGACTTTTCCACCAAACCACAATTCCTGTAAAATATCAACTGTTCGTCTCCGATCTCTATTGTATTAACATATTCTGATGTATGCTTCAAAAAAATGGTTCAAGTGGCTCTGAACACTATGGGACTTAACATCTGAGGTCATCAGTCCCCTAGAATTTAGAACTACTTAAACCTAACTAACTAAGGACATCACACACATCCACGCCCGAGACAGGATTCGAACCTGCGACCGTAGCGGTCGCGCGGTTCCAGACTGAAGCGCCTAGAACCGCTCGGTCACAACGGCCGGCCAGTATGTTTCATCGCGTTAATATTCTGCATTTATTTAGTGGACATCCTATATGCGTCTTTGCCATAACTAAGGAGAAATTGTTTTCTTCATACGTACAGAAGTCAGCAGTTCTACTACAGTGTGTAAACTTTTAGATGGCAGACCTCTCCCTAATCCTGAATCGGTACAAGTCGGTAAACCTCGGGAGGCTTCGGTAGGCACGCAGTTTCGACTGCTGCCAACATTACGTAGCTGACTGTGTTGTACAAGGTAGCCATTGTCGTCTGCTTCGTTATTGTTTAGCGCTGTACTGTTCTGCGTGTTTTTATTGTGCAGTTGCGCTAAACATTATCAAAATGAGTGAAGAGGCAGTTGCTGACCTATCTCGGGAGTCGTCAACAAACCCTACCGGTAGGCCTACGGTTAGAAGGAAACCAGTATTACGTAGCGATGCTCGCAAAATTATATTGCCTGTGATTGAGTGTTGCGAAAGGGAAGTAACAGAAAAAATTGCTTCACCCCATTTACAAATCTTCAGTGAGAGCTGCTACATACACAGGACAAAAGCATGCGTAGCATTGGAAGATTCAGACAGTTTTCCAAGAATCATCCTGGCGTATCACCACAAACGCCTGGCAAGAAAAGGTGAGTTTGCTTTTCAGATACTTTGTTCGCGATCACTTTGAAGGAGCCCCCTATTTCGTCCGAATTACCTTATATTTAATTTTTCCTTGCTACTGTATTGCTTTGTATGGAAACACCACTGGTTACTGTATTATTTGGAAACACTTTAATATTACAGTACATTTCCAAATTCAAAAAAATACATGCAGTGCAGAAGGCATTTTCTTATAAATCTTTCTCTCTCTTTTAACTTAGGAAAAGAAGTGGAGAAATCGAAGTAATGATCGATGATTTCAACCAGCGTGTCATTCGCGACACGATAGCGGAATTTTATTCAGTGCGGAAGATTGTGCCGAGCCTGCGAACACTGCTTCCCGTTTTGCGCGATAAAATAGGCTGGAAGTGGAGTATTGTCTCGCTGAGAAAAGTACTTTTGTCTATGGGATTCATATGGCGTAAGGTGGAAAACAAGAGGAATGTGTTGTTAGAACGTCCAGACATTGTGCACTGGCGATCTCGTTTCATTGTTGACATGAAGATCTTCAGGGAAGCAGGCAGAGAAATATTTTATCTCGATGAATCGTGGATCGATAATAACTTAACGTTTAATAAATGTTGGCAGAGGAAGGGTGCCTTACGTGAAGAGAGTGTCGTTGGTGTCACTACATGGGGGAGCGCATAGTAGACAAACATACATTCATTTTTATATATAAAGATTTTAATGAACATGACGATTTCAGTTTCGTTTACGAACAACATTTAAAGCGAGTTTTACTTCCAAGCCTTTCGTCTGCTTTCGTGTAAGCATGACGCGCAATTTGTAGCGCCAGCACTGCAACTGGTAGGCGTGCCTTGTCCGCTCCCCAACGGCTCCTCTCCCCTCGCCAACCAATGCTTGCTTCCTCCTCTCCCCGCACTCCCCTCTCAACTCTGCCGTCTTACAGTTAACACACTGTACTCGTATCACTTACAATTGACAGGTTCTTTCTATACGAGATCTAAATCTTTCCGCTTGAGCAGGGAATAAACAGTGCGAAAATAAAATTCTTCCGTGTGTATGGTGAAACCGTAGTCCAAATAGGGGTGACCATAGTTGTGCATTGACTTCATTAAATGACTGGCTTTCTAACTGGGACCATTTTGGTAACTGACAATGGAAGCGTACTTCAAGGTAATCGGGTAGGGATCTGAATCCTGTCTCTTCCCTGTACGAACTTACTACATTACTGGATTACGAGATTGAATGGTGCTTACAACTGTTTTACTTTTGTCATTATACTAGCAATTACATGTTCGAGGAAAAACCTCACAGGATTTAATTTTCTGAAACGTGAACAATATTCTCAGACTGCTTAGGTTAATTGCTGATGAAGAAGTCTAGTATACGAATATCAATGACACAATAATTCGTTATCTGAAAACAAGCTATGTTGCTTTCTAAAGCACTTAATATATTTCCTGTAAATTTCTTTTCCGAGTAGATATTTTGTTATGCTGATGCTATATTCATATCAGAAATTGTCTTCGTCTTGTTAGCTGATAATTCTGGGAAATACACTGAAGAGTCAAAGAAACTGGTACACCTGCCTAACATCGTGTAGTGCCGCAACACAACGTAGCATGGACTCGACTAATGTCTGAAGTAGTGCTGGACGGAATTGACGCCACGAATACTGGAGGGCTGTCCATAAATCCGTAAGAGTACGTGGGGATGGAGATCTCTTCTGAACAGCAAGTTGCAAGGTATTCCAGAATTACTTAATAATGTTCATGTCTGGGGATTTTGGTTGCTAGCGGAAGTGTTTAAACTCAGAAGAGTGTTCCTGGAGCCACTCTGTAGCAATTGTGGACCTGTGGGGTGTCGCACTGTCCTGCTGAAATTGCCCAAGTCAGTCGGAATGCACAATGGACAGGAATGGATGCAGGTGATCAGACAGGATTCTTACGTACGTGTCACATGGCAGAGCCATACCTAAACGTATCAGGAGTCCCATATCACTCCAACTCACACGCCCCACGCCATTACAGAGCCTCCGCGAGTTTGAAGAGTCCCCTGCTTACATGCAGGGTTCATGGCTTCATGACTTTGTCTCCATACCCGTACACGCCCATCTGCCAGATACAATTTGAAAAGAGACTCGTCCGACCAGGCAACATGTTTCCAGTCATCAACAGCCCAATATCGGTCTTGACGGACCCGGGCAAAGCGTAAAGATTTGTATCTTGTAGTCATCAAGGGTACACGAGTGGGCCTTCGGCTCCGAAAGCCCATATCGATGATGTTTCGTTGAATGGTTCGCGCGCTGACACTTGTTTATGGCCCGGCATTGAAATCTGTAGCAATTTGCGGTAGGGTTGCACATCTGTCCCGTCGAACGGTTCTCTTGAGTCGTCATTTGTCCCGTTCTTGCAGGATCTTTTTCCGGCCGCCGCTATGTCGGAGATTTGATGTTTTACCGGATTCCTGATATTAACGGCACACTCGTGAAATGGTCATACGGGAAAATTCCCACTTCATCGCTACCTCGGAGATGCTGCGTCCCACCGCTCGTGCGCCGACTATAGCACCACGTTCAAACTCATTTAAATCATGATAACCTGCCATTGTAGCAACAGTAGCTGATCTAACAACTGCGCCAGACACTTGTTGTCTTATATAGGCGTTGCCGACGCTGCGCCGTATTCTGCCTGTCTACATATCTCTGTATTTGAATACGCATGACTATACCAGTTTCTTAGGAGCGTCAGTGTAATTACCATTGAGATAATAAAGCAATGAGTCTCGGATGAACGTTGTGTTTATTCTTCGCTAATATTTGCTTTACTGTTAGTCGCTAAGCGCTACGATTGGAGCAAGGCTTTGTTTTTCTTTATTTAGATATACTAAGCCCTTGATGTCCTACTGCGTCTTATCATTTTCAGAGTTAAAAGCCTTCGAAAGGTCAAAGAGAAACCCAGAGAGATAAATTTTCCGTTTGATTCCTTTAGAACTCCGTTAACGACACTAAACTGTGCGTTATCTGTAATACTCCCTTTGCTTTATACACAGGGCTTTATGAAACTGTGAGCAATAAGTCCTATCCCATTACATCCCGTACTTTTTTGATAAAAATGAGTGAAGATAATTACTTTTAATGTTGAATGGTACTCTCACTCTAGTTATCGCAGCCTCTTATCATTACAGTATTCCCAGTCTGTTAGTCAAACCTGCTTCAAAAGTGCTTTGTCACGAAGTCAGGACAACAGCATGCGATTTACCAGGTAGGGTTGCTAAAGCTCTGAGACCGATCGCCGACGAAGCTATCGTTGTGTATAGGAGCGTACCGTCCCTGCGAGAATGTCAGAAACTGCAGAACGAGTTAAACAGTATATCCAGATCAATGACATTTTTAAATGTGGATAAATGCATAATAATGCCCATAAAAAGTGAATTAACACCATAGTATCAGATTATAGTATTAGTTTTAAATTTATAGAGCCTGTCATTTCGCTAAAATGTTAGTAGAGATTAATAATGCTTTTTGGATTCTGGAATCGTACAGAGCAGTTTGAAATTGGCTTCCGTTTTGTTTTTTGCTGGCCAATCGAGTTTCACCACACTGCTTTGATTACTGTTTCGTTTCTAGCGTTGAAGACACAGACTCAAGTATCGTTCACAGAATCGAACAGGTGCACAAAATTGAAGTGCTTTTTTTTTAAAACACTCAAGACATTGCTGATTAATATGTTTCCACATTTGCTTTTGGTCCCCGCTAAGTAAATGCGGCATCCAGCTTGCACAAAACTTCCTCATATCTATTTATTTGACTTTCCCGCGTTACGCCTATTTTGTCAGCTATTCAGTAAGTGCTGATCACCAGTACCATATAAAGTATTATTGTCTCGGTGTTTTATCCTTGGTTGCTGTGGAACGTCCTCCATGTCCATCGTATTATCATTTTTCCATTGAGACACTATGCAAATATATATAAAATAATAAATGTTATTATTATTAATAGGATTAATTAAAATATTATCAAATTTGATTTTATAATTTTTGAAGTGAATGAATTGTCTTTCAGTCTTAATTTACAAGTCTTGTAAATTGTAAGTCAGTAGTAGCGTGAACTTACGTCGGTATTTGCGTTCTCTACGCCGTTGAGATTTTTATGCAATTTAGTTATATGCTTCTTCTTCCGCCATAAGTACTTCTCATTTTTGACCGTGAATACAATACTGATTTTTATCGGCCTTCCTCTTCCGATGCAGGCAGCTACAGTGACATGACGTTAGCATAATGCGCGAAGAAAATTAAAACTTTCGTAGTTTTGCACTAATAAGAATCCTCACACTTCATATTTTCATAAAAATTATTATTCAGATATCACAAATTCTATTGCAGACTTCTCACAAAAAATACGTCTTCTCCCTACGAGGACTAAAGACAGAAACTATTAAATAATTGACAAAAAAAATTGAACAAAGTTTCCATTATTTATCATTCACTTTCCGGCTGGCAAAATACATCTTTTCCGACGCTTACAGCGGTTGCGCTAGTGTTTATTATAATTGGTTTTTAACTTTTGTCGTAGCGTGTTGGTGCTTTTCTTTATATATCTATACAACACCCATTTTTCGAATTTTGCAAATAAAAGAGCAGATTTTTACAAATTTTCAAGAATCTGAGGCGCCTTGTCACGGTCCGCGCGGCTCCCCCCGTCGGAGGTTCGAGTCCTCCCTCGGACATGGGTGTGTGTGATGTCCTTAGCGTAAGTTAGTTTAAGGTAGACTAAGTAGTGTGTAAGCCTAGGGACCGATGACCTCAGTAGGTTGGTCCGTAAGATCTTACCACAAATTTCCAAATTTTCCAAGAACTTTAGATGAACTTGAATTGGCGATAAACCATTTTAATCAAAGGGTTTTGTGAAGCCACAGTATTCCTGTTTAGTTACCTGAACGGCACCCACTCTATACGATTAATTGTAAAAGACGTATAAACTTACTGCTTTGTTCACACTAGACGTATGTTATTGCTCAACGTGCACCCGCATAACAAAAGCAAAATGATATTGGTATCAACGTCATCTCTGCTCTAGGGCAATAAGGTTTGTCCTTGCCTTCATACATCGTCAGGACTGTATACTTTAAAGAAGTAATACATTTTGTACATTAATACACAAACCAATAAGTTCTCAATCCTCAGATAGCCTTACTGCTCATGTTATGTTTTATAACTTTTTTTCACGAATATTATTCTCCTCGTCACTTCCTACAGGCAGAAGGCGAGAAATAGTTGCTTGACATATTCTCAAAATTTGTCAGAATCTATGTATCACGGCCCACGGCTTGTAATGCAAGTTTAAAGCAAAATGATTACGAATTATTGCACCACTTTATAAAGCTATAATTTCGGCTGAGCATCATAACATCAAAAAGGAACGACCGAGGTTTAACACCTATTGTCCCTATTAACGAACTACGAGAGATGTTAAATATTGCTTCTTAACAAGTAACTTATTTGAAAAGCCGTGTGGTAAAGCTTTCAGTTGAAGAGGGATTCGAACCCAGAACCTAATCGGATAGATATCGAAGCACAATCAACTGTGACATACCGCAGTTTCTCGGCAGTAGCTAGATGTTTTCATTGAAATGACGAGACGAAACATTAATTTTTCCCTTCCCAGGACTCCAACACGGCACCTACCCAGGACCTGTAATGATAAAGGGCCCGTTTAGGTGAGGCATATTGTATACAGAAGTGGAAGAGAGGGCACCACTAAATTTTAATCTGTATGCATTGCATACACACAGAAATTACTGTTACAGTGTACTTATGGAGCCCAATGAGTGAATTGCGTAATTTCCGGTGAGAAAGAGCTCTGGCCAACAGTCTTCGCTACATTAGGTTACTTAATCTGGTGTCACTCTGAGCTAGAATTAATGGTCAGCGACTAAGTGTAAGGTCAATGAGTCGGAAGCGAGTTTTGCAACTGTGAAATACTTTCCTACATTATAGAAGCGAATATTAAAATTGAACTAATATTGCGAAAATTTTGTACTTGGATAGCTTAGAATGAAAATCTTTCTGTTTATTGCAAAGGAAAACAATTGATTTTCTAAAACATTGTCTGTTATAAACAACTTGAAACAGGTGATGTTGATCAAATCATATGGAAGAACTGACAGCAACGTATATCGGAAGGCAGTAAGATCTCTTGCCTTTTGGTTTGGCAGTACTTGATAGCCATTTCTAGGCGCATGTAAATGAAGAAAGGCACCGCGTATTTGTTATCACGTAACGTCTTCATCAGTTACTTTAGTTTTAATGTAATCTACGAGTAATTGCTGATGTTTGATATTAACATGAAAAGGATTCCGTAGGCAGGGGAAGAACAGTGTTGGGTTCTTATCTCTGTCACAGAACTTCACATCATGCACTTCACCTTTAAATGCATGCACACTTTGTTACTTCAGAATAGAGGTATATCAGACATCTTTCGTGGTTAATTAACAGGGACGAAAGGGTCTTGACAGAAGTCCCGATTTATTACAAAAATTGTTGTCATTTATTTTCAAGTTTAGATTTGGTTACTGGTATTAGCAAAAATTTCGGTAATTCATGACTCTTCATGGCTTGTCATCAATATGATATGATTAGATTAGATTACATTAGATTAATTCTTGTTTCATAGATCATGAATACGATATTTCGTAGTCATGTGGAACGTGTTATTTTAATGAATGATTTCTTTACATACCATAATTCAATTTCTTTACAGTTTTTTACTCTCTCTCTCTGTCATTCTTTTTGATTTCTCTCTCTCTCTCTCTCTCTCTCTCTCTCTCTCTCTCTCTCTCTCTCGCTGTAACACACACATTATTTGTTTGTTGTGCTCGACTATCGGCGAGGCACGAAGACGTCTGTGAATGAGTGTCATAGTTTTGAGTACACTTAGGAAAGAAATATAGAAACAACTATGAGAGCTACTGATTTATGACGCTTAGTTTACAGTCAGTTCTGAGTATTATTAGTAACTACACTCGAGTCCCTAAACCTAGTCACAAAAATGCGAATCAGACGCATTACGTATTCCACGCCGTAGCAGCCGCGACTTGGAGACACCAGCTATGGTCACTTCCCAGCCCGCTGTAAGATCACATCGGTTCGTCTTCTTCCTGCTGGTATTGTAACTGAGATTTGGCAACAAGGCAATGTATGTTTGGCAACTCTGTGATCGACGAGTTACTTCCTAGTGTGCACGGAATTAAGCCTCAGAGTTCACTTGATTTTACCTGTAATTTCCATTGAATAATCTGAGTTATTATCGCTTGAAGTGTAACAAAAGATTGTAAATTTACGGTTTTCAGCCCAGGAAAGTCGTTGCACGTGGAAATCGCAACTAATATCGTCTTTTAAATAGCGGTTTACGAGTTCTAGCCACTATTGGTCTCGTAAGACGAAGCTAAGAGACATACTTCTTCGCCAGCTCTGTGGTAACGTGCTGACCTGTGACACAGTGTCTGTTATGGTTCGCAGTTCCTGTCCCACTGAGTGTAGCGTTTTTATCCCTTCTGTGAAAGAGCTACAAACAGCCAGATTAAACATCGATAAGGAAATCGCAAGAAAATTCTTTCGGCTCCTAGTGCAATGGTGAAAAACTTACAAGGCTGCAAAACAGGTAACGCCTCTTTCCGCTGCTGACAAGCAAATTTTGGGTTTCTAGGAATACATAACTTTATTTATGGAATGCCAGATTTGCATACATCTTGAGTATGATAGCATACCAATTAAACACAGACCCAATCAAAATCTAAGTGAGTAGTATTTTACTAATTCGTGTCGATAGAGGCACGGTTGAGTACAGATACTTAGTTTTATATAACAGACTTTCGTCGTTAGGTTATTGTGAGTAGTTTTATTACATTTCTTATAATACAGCTCACAATTTTCGTAAGGTTTTCTTTAGTGTTGTTAAAACAATAGTAAACATGAGAGAGAAATTAATCATCAACGATATATGCGAATTCTCTGATGTTATCTATAACAGTCTGAAAATGCACATGCGGTTTATTGATTACATGCATGTAGAAAACTTATTCTGAGTTAAAGCTCTCAAACAAGGTTTGAAGAAGAATAAAATGCCACTACCAGACGACAGCTAATGTAGAAAATACTTTTCCGGCGTATTTTGGTACGATGTGCTCTACCCATACATAATACAAAACTTTTGAGATGCATCTACTGTCTGGCTGTCTGTTAAACCTGAAATGAACAAAATGTCGCAGAAGTTAGCCCTTTTTTCATATACGACTATTTTGGGTTGAGAAGTGAAGGGAAGTATGTTACAACTTCCATTAGATTGATAACTTTAGCAGACAGCAGAATTGCGTTTTAAAAAATAAAGCAGCGAATGCACTCGAACTCGCGACATATTATCTATGGTACGCGATACTTACCATAACGCTACTAGCCGACACATAGCTATAACAGCTCCAGAAGTGAACAACAAGTCCCTAAAGAACTTCTGCATTCCACAGCGCTGTGGGATAATGCATATGGCCAGGTCAATACTTATGAGAGACAAGCATGTATACCTTTTCTTTTGCACTGCACGACGTTTTCAACAAACAGATAGCGCAGTAGAATGGCTCAAGTGGAAAGGAACACTTCCTATTTAAATTTCTGCATCTCTGGGCAGTTCTGTGTTGGTGGCAGTTACGTGATTTTATTTTGGTGATTACAGAATAAAGTTGAATGTATGCACTGGGTAGCCGAGGCACCTAGTTCATGGTGATTCGGTCAACCAAGTAAATGAATTTACTGAAGATGCTGCAAATTGATACAGGGAGCCTGTGTGTCAGAATTCTCAGCCAATGTGGCGTTATGATAGGAAAATGAGCCCCTGAGAAGAGGATTTGGTGGTCCGTTGGGCTGATGAGAGGTTCATATATCTATGGTCTGGGTTCGATTCCAACTTCGGTCAGTGATTTTAGATAGGGAGAGACAGATTCCATTCTCTTCTGGCTACACTAAGTGAAGAAGATATAATGGCATTGTGGTCTGAAATTCACATTAAAAATGATATTCCTTCTCTACCAAGTAGACATTAGGTTGAGCCACAACAGAGTCTGGAGTGTTGACATGTAGAAACACTATCACCAGCAACCTTTCTTATACTAGTTATTTATTTCTAGTGACGCAACAAACACTATGTAGGCTCACAGGACACTTATTACATCTTTTATCTGAGCTTCTGTATGTCGATAAAATTGGTTCTGAACTGGGAATGCAACTGAGACCGCCCTTAACGCGGAATTTGTTCCCTTCGTGACAGTACAGCTAGGCTTCAATTTGTTGTTTGTTCAAAACTGCAGATTCCTCAACGTCTCCACGTATTGCGCGTGAATGGGTTCGAATCCTGGCCCGGCACTAAAGATTTTATTATGTATTATCAAGATCTAGCATGAGAACACCTATCTGCTGGTGGATAATAATTTCGATTTTTAATGTGTTTCCAGTCGTTGTCAACACTAACGATATTTGACGTTTTTGACTCCCAGTGAGACACAGAACTATTTGCGAGATCACTGTAAGTTCAAGATGTTATTCCGAGCTGCTGGTGGAGAAAAATTCGGTAGCTGACGTATCTTTGTGTGTAGTCAACAACGATATGTGTGGGGCCCTATTCCCAGTCAGCACTGAACTCTTCGTCATATTATTTTTAGTTCAAACATGCACACATGTCGCTGCCTGTGCAACAGACCCATATTTAACGTTCGTTTCCTCTAGAATATAACAGCGATAGGTGCCGTGTTGGAGTCCTGGGAAGGGAAAAATTAATGTTTCGTCTCGTCATTTCAATGAAAACATCTAGCTACTGCCGAGAAACTGCGGTATGTCACAGTTGATTGTGCTTCGATATCTATCCGATTAGGTTCTGGGTTCGAATCCCTGTTCAACTGAAAGCTTTGCCTCAAGGCTTTTCAAATAAGTTACTTGTTAAGAAGCAATATTTAACATCTCTCGTAGTTCGTTAACAGGGACAATAGGTGCTGGGTAGGAATTCGCGTCCGTTAAAAATGTTTGCGTTATATAATTTAAAGTTGGTATTTGCTAACTGATACTGTCTAAAATCAAGGTATATCACTCTCTGTATGCCTATTAAGGAATGACTGTTAGTTTCCGTCAGCCAGGAAATCTTTGCTTAGTCTCCATGACCTGGGTTTGAATCCATATGTAGAACGCGACGGTTCGTCGTGTCATTTGAAGTTCATACATATTCTCAACTAGTTGCTCGTGAATAACTTAAATTTTTAATGTCATTTTGTGTTAAGTAATAAGTACGATATGTTACTTTGAAAAGGAAATCATGAATACGACGAACTTACTACGTGCATTACCTATCTGACGTAATAATGAGAGTGGTAACATTTCAGGTATGTCATTTATTGTAATAAATGTGAGCTTACAAGCCTTAAGGACAGTATTACCTGTGATAAGGTGTTCCCTGATATTTGTAGTATCGTAGTATTACTTTACATCTAGAGTTATTGCGATACAGAGTAGTGTTTTCTAGTGGTGACTTGTTGGAACCATTTTCAATAGTCAAACGACTGTACCAAGGAGCTATTAGAGGACCTGCTAGACAGCTGCGTTATGTGGGTTGCATGCGAATCAGGCGAAATGCAATTCAGGTCGTTCGGATACTTTTGAGCGCGACTGTACCTTTAATGAGGCACCCGACTCCAGATGTTCGTTGCATGTAGACTTCTTCTCGATGTTCGCACCGAATCTGGTTGAGATGGACCTGCATTCACTAATAGCACCAATTCCTGTCGACTTTGCCGGCCTGAGTGGCCGAGCGGTTCTAAGCGGTACAGTCTGGAACCGCGCGACCGCTATGGTCGCAGGTTCGAATCCTGCCTCGGGCATAGATGTGTGTGATGTCCTTAGGTTAGTTAGGTTTAAGTAGTTCTAATTTCTAGGGGACTGAATACCTCAGAAGTTAAGTCCCATAGAGCTCAGAGCCATTTGAACCTGTCGACTTTGAAATCTATTGTTACTGACAAGGCATGAGATTCGACCTCACTCCCTGTCGGTTAGTGGCTTTTTGGACAACTGTTCTTACGGCGTGTTACCTGGCTGCCAGTGACGCACCAGTCAATGTAGACTCGTTGGAGTGTCCGCTCTGATACATCAACCAACTGCGCAACATCCAAACACGACAGCTTCTTTCTGTCATTGTTATACGCCGACCTACTGTAGTACGCTGATTCCATGAGACCGACTGGCACGTACACTACCACGCTGTCAAGACTTATGTCGACGGCGAAGAGTCACGTGACCGTCTGGTACCAAATCTGCACCATCCATAGCGCTGCAAACGATCCGTGTGCTTTTTTAAGGGAGTAATTAATATTTTGCCCGGTAGCCTTAATTAATAGCGTTTTACTGCTTTTGTAATTCCGTACCGACGTTTTCCTTGTTGAGAGGTGCATAGACTGTCGCGAAATTTTCTGTGACATCTTCGTATGGATGTTTCAAGTGAATCCCGATGTACGAAGTGCTCTCAAAATGCTCGTGGAACACCAACAACACTTTCAGTCGAGAATGGCAGCATGTTCTCCATTGACAACCATAGCGCGTTTCTCACTGGATGGCCATCTTGTTTTTCACTGTTCGTAGTTGATGAAAACGAAGTGTTATGGGATCTACCAACAACCGCTCAGCACAACAATATTAAATTGTTTCAAGAACCGTACTGATATAGTTCTTATACTGAAACTCTCAGCGAGCTCTGCATATTTGTCGGTGGAATTTGCATCCCACGTATATTTACCTTAGTAGTCAATAGGATTTTGGACCTAGATCGATAAACAGAAAATGCTGAACTTGCATGTCGCAATTAGGGGCGTGACGCCAGCGTGTTTGGATTAAGCAGCTACCTGTGTTATCTGGCGCTTATTGCGTTTACTCGGTGTTAAGTGGAGAAGAGCAGGTGCAGCCAGTTCTGGCTGGGAAGCCAGCCGGGCTTATCGCAGAGCAGTGGGATAGGGGCCCGCTGGCTGCTGCCAGCTCAGCCGGTCGTTGATCTCCCGCCGGCTCGTAATGTGAGGCGTCTGGCTGTGGCAGCCCGCTTATCACTAACAGTGCGTCCGTGAGGCCCACACAGGGCCACAGCCCAATACACTGCGTACATGCTTTACCCAACGGCAGCACTATCCGTCCTTCGGTTGCAACGAAACGGCTTCCTCGCGGCAACCACCATGGTTTCCGACATCGCCGATCATACGAAACCCGACTCACGATCTCCATATATTTCATCCTTACAGCCACTGTTACATATGACCAGATGGATTCGACATTGCTTCATTTTCTAAGATCTCTTCATTTATCACAGCGCCGACAACTGCCGTTGGCATTGGGTTAGTATCTAAGTGATTGCCACACAACGAACTTGAAGGTCTTAGCTTAGATTCTGGTCTGTCGCAGGATTTTTGTCATTCACCTCCGGCAGTGCCGAAAAATGGGATACATGCACCGCGGTTCGTATTCCACATCAAACTGCAAGTCCTGCTATTACTTGCTAGGAAATTCAGATCAGAGGTCGGAGGAACGGAACGGCATACAACACCCAGTAGGACAATGCCCAGTAAAGCACCGTGATATTCAAACTAACATTAGGGGTGGTAACACCTATACCCTTCATGTGGAGTCTCCAGTGACATTTACGACTGAATTGAGGACTTCTTAACAGACACGACGCAACACGTTTTCCTGACTCAAAAGTCTTTTAAGTAGAAAAGGTTTCAGGGTACTCCAGTGAAGTTTCTTATAACTAGTTGTCCTTTTTTTTCGTTGTGCCTTTGACCCGCATCGGCGCAGGCTCGTCTTCGTTACCTAAGGATTTGATACGGTTAATTTAAGAAGCGCTAGACGCCGTTCGCGTCGCGACTCCATAACCCACCGGGTGGAATATGTGTACCCAAACTGTGTGCATCTAGTGTTATTCACGTAAAACTGAGTGAAAGTTTTCTAAATGTTTGCGAAGAGTGTAATTGAGGCGGGACTTGGGTACAAGCCCGCTATTCACCTAGTGGGATGTGGGAAACCACCCAAAAACCACATCCAGTCTGGCTGGCACACCGGCCCTCTTCGTCAGTCCGCCGCGTGGAATTAGGGCCCCGTCCCGGAGGCGGTGCTTTAACATGCAAGGTTATCCGGGCGCGTTTATGACTAGTTGTTCATGTTAGGTGTTAATTTCTTACCAGTTAATACCTGTTGCAATCTCAGATTTTTAACAGATAACGCAGTTATCTATGAGTATGCATTATACGATCGAAATAATGTCCAGTTTCACCTTGATTAAATATCAGCGTCATGGAAACCTTAGAAAGTAGCTGTTAACGCAGAAAGTGTAAGGAGATGCACTTCATGAAATGTAAAACCGTATTAGCTTTTGAACACGTGGTTAATAATTTGCTGCTTGAATCAGCTGTCCAACACGACACAGTGCACTGAAAAATTTAAAGACGAGATACAAAAAAATGGCTCTGAGCACTATGGGACTTAACATCTATGGTCATCAGTCCCCTAGAACTTAGAACTACTTAAACCTAACTAACCTAAGGACATCACACAACACCCAGTCAGCACGAGGCAGAGAAAATCTCTGACCCCGCCGGGAATCGAACCCGGGCGTGGGAAGCGAGAACGCTACCGCACGACCGACGAGATACACTGAAGTGCCAAAGAATCTTGTACAGGCATGCGTATTCAAATGCAGAGATATGTAAACAGGCAGAATACGGTGCTGCGGTCGGCAACATCTATATAAGACAGCATGCGTCTGGCGCAGTTGTCAGATCAGTTACTGCTGCTGCAATGGTAGGTTATCAAGATTTAAGTGAGTTTGAACGTGGAGTTACAGTCGGCGCACGAGCGATTGGACACAACATCTCCGAGGTAGTGATGAAGTGGGGATTTTCCCGTACGACCGTTTCATCAGTGTACCGTGAATATCAGGAATCCGGTAAATATCAAACTCCGACATCGCTGCAGACGAAAAAAGGTCCTGCAAGAACGGGACCAACTACGATTGAAGAGAATAGTTCGACGGGACAGAAGTGCAACCCTCCTGCAGATTTCAAAGCTGGGCCATCAACAAGTGTCAGCGTGCGAAACATTCAACGAAACATCATCGATATGGGATTTCGGAGCCGAAGGCCCACACGTGTACCGTTCATGACCGTACGACACAAAGCTTTACGCCTCGCCTGGGTCCGTCAACACCGATATTGGGCTGTTGATGACTGGAAACATGTTGCCTGGTCGGATGAGTTTCGTTTCAAATTGTATCGAGCGGATGGACCTGTACTGGTATGGAGACATCCTTATGAATCCAAGGACTCTCCATGTCAGCAGGGAATCATTGTTCGAGCTGGTGGAGGCTCTGTAATGGTGTGAGGCGTGCGCAGTGAAGTGATATTGGACCTCTGATACTTCTAGATGCAGGTGACATGTATTTAAGCACCCCGTTTGACCACCTGCTTCCATTCATGTCCATTTTGCATTCCGACAGATTTGGGCAATTCCAGCAGGGTAATGCGACACACCACACGTCCAGAATTGCTACAGAGTGGCTCCAGGAACTCTCTTCTGAATTCAAACACTTCCGGTGGCCACGAAACTCCCCAGACATGAACATCATTGAGCATATCTGGGATGCCTTGCAACGTGAGGTTCAGAAGAGATCTCCACCCCCTCGTACTCTTACGGATTTATGGACAGCCCTGCAGGATGCATGGTGTCAATTACGTTCAGCACTGCTTCAGACATTAGTCGAGTCCATGCCGCGCCGTGTTGCGGTACTTCTGCGTGCTCGAGGGGGCTCTACACGATATTAGGCAGGTGTACCAGTTTCTTGTCTTCAGTGTAAATAAAGTAACATTACATTTTAAGTACTCGGTGGAAATGAATAAAAGTGCGGCAGCATGATGCCAGAAGTCGCCCAGTCGTGAATAGATGTCATGAGGTTGGCGGGACTATAGTGTCGAATAGGGTTGACCTCTGATTATGTGGCAGTTAAAGGAACTAGAAGAGACAGTGTGTCTCAGTCAGCGAGCATTTATGGCGCACCGTGGTGGACTGCTTCAATACAACATAGCCCGGAGACATAATCTGGATGCCTTCATATAGGGGAGAATCATCGGGAAACCGGAAGAAAGTTGAAGTATGACGATTGTAGCTCAGTATTTCGGTATTGCTCATAGCATTGTTTCACCATCATGAGAGTGTTTTGAACCACGGGCACTGCTGCCCGAAGGAGAGGACTTGATCGATACACGATTAACAACAGCAGCAGATGACGGCTACAATGTGCAACAGGCAAGAAGGGACCCATATCAAACAGCGGGTGCAGCTGCAACCACATATAACATGACTCAAAACCATGCGATCTTACCCTCCACGGCGATTGCATGAGCGTAGTCTCTGTGCCCGGCGACAAGCACGTTGCGTTCCATGGCTCTAACACATCGCTGGCACCATCATCTGATGCCACCTGCATAGGGACTGACCAGCAAGGAGTGGAATCGCGCGCTTTCTCGGATGAGAGCAGGTTCCGTATGAGTAGTGAACCTGCACATACCTCCCTAGTGTTCAAATGGCTCTGAGCACTATGGGACTTAACTTCTGAGGTCATCAGTCCCCCTAGAACTTAGAACTACTTAAACCTAACTAACCTAAGGATATCACACACATCCATGCCCGAGGCAGGATTCGAACCTGCGACCGTAGCGGTGGCGCGGTTCCAAACTGTAGCGCCTAGAACCGCTCGGCCACCCCGGCTGGCCCTCCCTAGGGCAAGGGGTGTCAAAAAGTGATGCTGCCAGAAACATTGCCTAACCTCATTGTTTTGGTTGTCCAAGTGCTATGGTGTGGGGAGGTATAATGTTGCATGGGTAAACTGTCCTCCAAATCTTTGAACAACGGTATAGTCACTAGGCAACATTGTTGACTCACTGCACCCTTTCCCCATATGCGACTTTTCAGGAGTTCTTTCGTTTCTCACCTCCTTGTTATGGATGACAATGCGCGGCGGTATCGAACAACGCAGGTGGAGGAGGTATTGGAACTAGACCATGTTTTGCGAACGGAATGGCCTGCCCATTCCCACGGCTTATATCCCATCGAGCACTTGTGGGATTCTGTGTGGAGACTATTCCAGCACGTCCACATGTACAAAAGAGCATCCAGCGGTTATCAACCACGTTGGTGGCGGAACGGAATGGAACGCCTTGCCACATGAATTCCTTACCAACTTTGTTGCCAGCAAGATAACACGTCGCAGGGCATGCATTGCTGTCCATGGTGATCACACATCCTATTAAGAACGATGTCCTGCCTTTTATATTTCCTGGGGACCATTATAAATAGTCGTGACTTCAATGTGTCGTTTCTGCTTGTCTCATTGCGTATTTATTTCATTTGCCTTCTGAATTATACTGTAGCAGTTCTTTCTATGTATGGTCCAAGTTTCATCGAGTACGTTTCTTGGCAGTGACACAGAAAACAAAAAGTTACTGTCGTCCTTAAGTTTTGCCGACCAATGTAGATGGCAGAGCGGATAGGTAGTATAACAACAACAATTACCTAGCTGTAGGTAAGTGGCTTCGATTTATTATTGGGGTAGTCCCAGGCTTACCTGGCTGACGGTGGGGTGTTAAGTCCTGTGCATATCGCTCCCGCAGGGATTGATAAGATAACAAAAAGATTAATAATAGCTCCCAAATTCTTCTCACGCTCTGTTCATGAATAGAGCTGGAGAAATAAAAGTGGTCTTTGTTATGTTCGTACAGTGAGTAGATGCAGATGTCATGTAGGTGTCTGCACTATCTCAAACATTCTTGTAAGATGCATTTAATCTTCAGTGTTATTACAGCGACATTATCGATACCCTTCAAAGCGTGAGCGTCTTTATATTTTTCTTTCTTTATGTTCCGTATCCACTTGGTACATATCTCGAAAATAAGAGCAGAAAAATATCAGTAGGAAACCACTGAATATCAATTCAAGTCCACAAAGTAAAATAATACAGCGGCCAGCTATACCGAAGTCAAACCCATCCCAGAGACTATTCAAAAACATTACTTCCCTCAATGCAGGCCCGTGTAAGAAAAACAATCCTCTAACGTTGCAATACAGTATCAGTGGTGTGCTCCTCGACACAGTGACATCGATTAAATATCTAGGCATAACTTTGCAAAGCGACATGATATGGAACATAAGGTCAGTTGTAGGGAAGGTGAATGGGAATGGTCGACTTCTGTTCATTAAGAGGTTTCTAGGGCAGTGTAGCTCATCTAAAAAGGAGACCGCAAACACAAAGATTGTGTAAAGCATTCTTGGATACTGCTTGAGTGTTTGGGATCCCAGCAGGTCGGATTAAAGTGACACAATGAAGCGGAAGCAATTCAGAGGTCTGCTGCGAGATTTTTTATCATTCCTTTCCACCAGCAGGCGAGTATTACGGAAATCCTACGTGAGGTCAAATGGGAATTCCTGTAGGGAAGAAGACGTTCTTTCCGCGAAACACGATGGAGAAAATGTAGAGAAGCGACTTTTGGCGACAGACTGCAGAACGATCCTACTGTCCCAACCTACACCTCGCGTTAAGGAATGCCAAGACAAGATGTGAGAAATTGGAGCTCATACAAAAGCAAATAGATAGTCTTTCTTTTCCCTCGCTGTGGTTTCGAAGGGCTTCCTGCAACACCCGTGAAGATATATCGGATGTTTCATAGACAAATTTCACTGCAACTATAGTGATCGTTGTCTTTCCGTACCAAGGCATCCCCCCCTTCCAATCATTTTCTCCCCAAAATAAACCGAGCGAGGTGGCGCAGTGGTTAGCACACTGGACTCGCATTCGGGAGGACGACGGTTCAATCCCGCGTCCGGCCATCCTGATTTAGGTTTTCCGTGATTTCGCTAAATCACTCCAGGCAAATGCCGGGATGGTTCCTCTGAAAGGACACGGCCGACTTCCTTCCCCGTCCTTCCCTAATCCGATGAGACCGATGACCTCGACGTTTGGTCTCTTCCTCCACACAACCAACCAACCCGAAATAATTTCCTGGTAGTTACTGTACAATATTTCAACTTAATGTGGACATATTCACATCAAGTAGTAAACGAAGAATGTCTGTGTTGTACGGCACATTAAAAAAGTTTCGGTTTTTCTCCAAAGTCTATCGTCTTCTTCTTCTGCTTCATGTATTTATGGAGTAGTCATTATTTCTAGCACGTAGCAAAGGCTTCCTGCTTATTTGGCATATGTCGTGATTTTCCAGTCTTCGTTTTCAACATGTGATAAACAGTTACTGCTCTGATGTATTATATACAGGATGATTATCAAATTTCTTTATTTGAGAGGGCCACATGACAAACGAGTGATCGTAGGGCAATAAAACTTGATAGAAATATTTGTAAGGACTCGCTGAAGGGAAATAACGAAGAAACCATTGAAAGAAACACACTATAATTTCCATATGAGAGGGTAAAATTTGTTAACTGCGTACCATGCTTATGTTTCAGGTTATAAACATTGCTCACTGTGAAAACCGTCTGCATCCACGATAGTATGGAACTGCAACAGAGATTGTTCCACTGCTGCCGGAAACAACGATGGAATGGAATGTTCAGCTGTCGTTACACAGCTCGTGTCCTACTTGAAGATTGCACGTAGCGTCCAGAATTCTCAGCCATGGGAATAGTAACTTGTGGCGCAATTGACAGTCGTCCTCTCCAAGAAGTAATGAATTTCAACCCCGTGTGGAAAGAGGGCCTCTCCGTATTCATTCAATGCATCGATAGTAACTTGTGGCGCAATTGACAGTCGTCCTCTCCAAGAAGTAATGAATTTCAACCCCGTGTGGAAAGAGGGCCTCTCTGTATTCATTCAATGCATCGATATTCGCGAAGAGCAGGGACGCTATTGCTGTTGTCTTGATGAAACAGCTTTACGAGTAAAGTCCTGCTCACTTTGTCCAGACCCAAGTCAACTGCAACTGTAATGCACACTGATGCTTGTGTCTCAATCCTACGCCACCGCACCAGTAACGGCGCAAACAATAACACAAAACAGCCTCTGGGAAAGCCGCCGGCAGAGCAGGTGAGATGCGACGGCGTGGTGGCGCCAGCATAACGTGACAGGGATGCACTGCTGCGTTGCGTCACGTTCCTTACGTAACCCGCGCGCTGCCGCCAGTTGTGTTACCGTACAGAGTCGGGACTGAAGTACAAAAACCATTGACATCCTAAGGATTGTCACCGTGAGGCTCAAATGTGTGACATAGTTAAAGGTTGCACCTATACAGCGGCCTTAGCGTACGTAGCGATGTCTCAAGTAGAGAAGGATGGATGGAGCAACAGAGAATGATCTACAAAGGGGATAATTCCATTTTTCGTAAGAAGCGATTGAGAGAAACCATTTAAGTCGAGGTGACTGGGAGGCGATTTGCATCTAGTTCCTCTCGAATTAGAGACCAGTTCTCATATCCGTAATCGAGATCTCTAACGCACGATAATGCGATGGAACTCAGCCTGGCGGGACCAGGTTCGAATACCAGTGACGGAGAATTATTTATGAATAACATTTCGCTCCAAAGAGAGAAGATGTGGTCGCGAACAGAGCCAGGTCACCATACCGTTTGCCGTTGTCCTGGATAAAATCCCACAGTGCTTCGCAATATCTCATGGAGCAAAGACCTCTGAAATTGTTGATAGTGATTCATCTGGCGAAGACGATAAGCTCGGTGACCAGCCGCTCGGTATTAAGTTGGCTACGTTCTGGCACTTTATTTTGTCTTCCGTCCTTCCTCTGCATGAAAGATGTTTATGTGCACTGATTCGTTTGTTGCTGGCGGGTTCGAACCAAGGTATTGGTAGATTTTTTATCAGGAAATTCATGACACTTGGCTGCGTTACAACAGTTTATTAATTTTGTAATGTTGACCATCACCTGCAACGCAAAATTGGCTACTGTAAGTCACACTTCAATCATGCTGAACCACAGAATCGGATTAACTGTCAGTTGCATGAGTAATAATATAGAAGAGCAACACATTCCATACATCCGCAACCTTCCTCACGCACACACAACAGGACCTTCCAGAAGGAGGCGATTTTTTGCGCCAGGTGACGGTCAGTGATCGAAACTCGTAGCAAATTAATAAGTTATTCTAATGCAGCCAAGTGTCATGAATTTCCTGAAAGATATACCCTCTGCTGACAGTTGCCGGAAGAAAGCATTTGAGACTTTTTTTATCTCCAACATTTTTCCATTAAAGATAGGAGAGATAAGAGGTGGAAATGTACAGGTCCTTATCTCCCAACTATATGCCACGATCCTGGATTAAAGTCCTGAAACCTTCATATTGGTTTATAGCACAAGAATTTTTAATCCTCTCCTTACTTCCAGACTCAATCTTTAACAACAATATTACAATGGACCGTACAAAGACAGAGTACCTCCCACAGCCACCATCACAAGAAAATTACTTATGAGGACCGTTTCTTTTTTGTTGTTGAAACCAATCCTGGGCCATCAACAAGTGTCAGCCGGCCTAGGTGGCCGGTCGGTTCTAGGCACTACAGTCTGGAACCGCGCGACCACTACGGTCGCAGGTTCTAATCCTGCCTCGAGCATGGATGTGTGTGACGTCCTTAGGTTAATTAGGTTTGAGTAGTTCCAAGCTCTAGGGGACTGATGACCTAAGAAGTTAAGTCCCATAGTGCTCAGAGCCATTTGAGCCAACAGGTGTCAGCGTGCGAACATTCAACGAAACATCATCGATATGGCCTTTCGGAGCCGAAGACCCACTCGCGTACCCTGCATGACTGCACGAAACAAAGCTTTAGCCTCACATGGACCAGTCAACACCATATTAGACTGTTGATGACTGGAAACATGTTGCTTGGTCGGACGAATCTCGTTTCAAATTGTATCCATCGGATGGACGTGTACGGGTATGGAGACAACATCATGAATCCATGGACCCTGCATGTCAGCATGGGCTGTTGAAGCTGGTGGAGGCTCTGTAATGGTGTGGGGCGTGTGTAGCTGGAGTGATATGGGACATCTGACATGTCTAGATACGACTCTGACAGGTGACATGTACTTCAGCATCCTCTCTGATCACCTGCATCCATTCATGTCCATTTTGCATTCCGGCGGACTTGGTCAGTTCCATCACGACAATGCTGTACCCCACACGTCCATAATTGCTACAGGAACACTCTTTTTGAGTTTAAACACATCCAATGGCCACCATACTCCCCAGACATGAACATTATTAAGCATATCTGGGATACCTTGCAACTTGCTGTTCAGAAGAGATCTCCACCCCCCCCCCCATACTCTTACGGATTTATGGACAGCCCTGCAGGATTCATGGTGTCAGTTCCCGCCAGCACTACCTCAGACGTTGGTCGACTCCATGCCACGTCGTGCTGCTGCACTTCTGCGTGCTCGCGGAGGCCCTACACGATATTAAGCAGGGTACCAGTTTCTTTGGCTCTTCAGTGCAGTTCAGTTGCGCTGAGTTTATGCTTCAGCAAAATACTTGAAAGGATTGTTGAAAGACGACTGGGAAGATGCTTGGAACACACACACTTATTCTCAAGCACCCAAAATCACTTCTGAATAGCAAGAGTAATTTATGACAATCATACGATATTAAAGAGTGGCATCTTGGCCCTGCTCGTCAGCCACTGCTTCCTCGCCACAGTATTCCTCAATATCTCAACTGCATATGCCAATATACAAATCTCTGGACTAATACATAAGCACTGTAATCTTGGAATACAGATATCTTCAGATATTTACAGGTTGCACACTCGTAGCGCATACATTCAGATAAGCAATGAGATGATCGGTACGAGCAGAATATGCTAAAAGCTGCTACAAGGGACTATTCTGAGTGAAATTTCTATATCATATATACTGTCACGCTTTCCTACCATCAACTGACAGCTTGTCTAGAATAAATGATAATTAATTGAAACCCTCAGCTGCCGACAGGTGTTGTTGATATATCTCACTGCACGGTCATCAATAGTATCTTACTATCTTCATATATACATCTTCAATTGGATTACGGTGTTATCTTCTAACACATCGACAATGAGCAACAACTCGCCAGATTAGACAAAATAAGTACTGCTGCATTACAATCTGTATCCAGGCTGTGCATTCAACAGTGACCGCTATTCTTCTCTGAGTACTCAGCCCATTGTTCCTCATGGACAGATTAATGTTGCGGAGTATCTAAAGTCTAGAACCATCCACTTCACAGAACAGACTTAAACACACCAATCTACTACTGCTCAGAGAAAAAAAATAGCCCGCTTGTACTGCCACCTTAAGAAATGTTTACTCTTATACCTAGAAATCCTAGAAGTCCTGTATAGCACAGTCTTCCACACATGCTTTTATCACATGTTACGGAAAACTTCAGTGTTCATCAAGATCCTTGAATCAATCCTCTGTGGAGGTATCCACAAATACCTTGCACCAAACCTCCCTTTTCTCACCACCCAGGGTGGTTTATGTTCCCATTTGCCACAGACAGTCAACATCTACATCTGATTCACCTTCAGTACCTAAGCACAGACTTTTTCGAACCTCTTTCCTTTGATTCCTAGACATCGAAAACGGTTACGACCGATCACATTATGGCTTCAAACCCTTACATCCACCCAATTACATAATTCATGACGAACCGTCTAGATCCGTGGAAGTAGAACTTTTTTGCTGAAGAAGCAATGTCGACATTGTGGGGCGGCACCTCGGGCCGTAAATGTGCCGATCTGATTATTAATTGGTAACCTACATCTTAGGTTTGTTGTCTACATGGAAGAATCCTGGAGATACTAAAAGGTTTCAGATAGATTATATAATGGTAAGACAGAGATTTAGGAACCAGGTTTTAAATTGTAAGACATTTCCAGGGACAGATGTGGACTCTGACTACAATCTATTGGTTATGAACTGTAGATTAAAACTGAAGAAATTGCAAAAAGGTGGGAATTTAAGGAGATGGGACCTGGATAAAATGAAAGAACCAGAGGTTGTACAGAGTTTCAGGGATAGCATAAGGGAGCAATTGACAGGAATGGGGGAAAGAAATATAGTAGAGGAAGAATGGGTAGCTCTGAGGGATGAAGTAGTGAAGGCAGCAGAGGATCAAGTAGGTAAAAAGACGAGGGCTAGTAGAAATCCTTGGGTAACAGAAGAAATATTGAATTTAATTGATGAAAGGAGAAAATATAAAAATGCAGTAAATGAAACAGGCAAAAAAGAATACAAACGTCTCAAAAACGAGATCAACAGGAAGTGCAAAATGGCTAAGCAGGGATGGCTAGAGGACAAATGTAAGGATGTAGAGGCTTATCTCACTAGAGGCAAAATAGATACTGCCCACAGGAGAATTAAAGAGACCTTTGGAGAAAAGAGAGCCACTTGTATGAATATCAAGAGCTCAGATGGAAACCCAGTTCTAAGCAAAGAAGGGAAAGCAGAAAGGTGGAAGGAGTATGTACCGGGTCTATACAGGAGCGATGTTCATGAGGATAATATTATGGAAATGGAAGAGGATGTAAATGAAGATGCAATGGGAGATATGATACTGCGTGAAGAGTTTGACAGAGCACTGAAAGACCTAAGTCGAAACAAGGCCCCGGGAGTAGACAACACTCCATTAGAACTACTGACAGCCTTGGGAGAGCCAGTCGTGACAAAACTCTACCATCTGGTGAGCAAGATGTACGAGACAGTGAAATACCCTCAGACTTCAAGAAGAATATAATAATTCCAATCCCAAAGAAAGCAGGTGTTGACAGATGTGAAAATTACCGAACTATCAGTTTAATAAGTCACAGCTGCAAAATACTAACGCGAATTCTTTACCGACGAATGGAAAAACTGGTAAAAGCCGACCTCGGGGAAGATCAGTTTGGATTCCGTAGAAATGTTGGAACACGTGGGGCAATACTGACCCTACGACTTATCTTAGAAGAAAGATTAAGGAAAGGGAAACCTTCATTTCTAGCATTTGTAGACTTAGAGAAAGCTTTTGATAATGTTGACTGGAATACTATCTTTCAAATACTGAAGGTGGCAGGGGTAAAATACAGGGAGCGAAAGGCTATTTACAATTTGTACAGAAACCAGATGGCAGTTATAAGAATCGAGGGGCATGAAAGGGAAGCAGTGGTTGGGAAGGGAGTGAGACAGGGTTGTAGCCTCTCCCCGATGTTATTCAATCTGTATATTGAGCAAGCAGTAAAGGAAACAAAAGAAAAATTTGGAGTAGGTATTAAAATCCATGGAGAAGAAATAAAAACTTTGAGGTTCGCCGATGACATTGTAATTCTGTCAGAGACAACAAAGGACTTGGAAGAGCAGTTGAACGGAATGGATAGCGTCTTGAAAGGAGGATATAAGATGAACATCAACAAAAGCAATACGAGGATAATGGGATGTAGTTGAATTACGTCGGGTGATGCTGAGGGTATTAGATTAGGAAATGAGACACTTAAAGTAGTAAAGGAGTTTTGCTATTTTGGGAGCAAAATTACTTATGATGGTCGAAGTAGAGAAGATATAAAATGTAGACTGGCAATGGCAAGGAAATCGTTTCTGAAGAAGAGAAATTTGTTAACATCGAGTATTGATTCAAGTGTCAGGAAGTCGTTTCTCAAAGTATTTGTATGGAGTGTAGCCATGTATGGAAGTGAAACGTGGATGATAAATAGCTTAGACAAGAAGAGAATACAAGCTTTTGAAATATGGTGCTACAGAAGAATGCTGAAGATTAGATGGGTAGATCACATAACTAATGAGTAAGTACTGAACAGAATTGGGGAGAAGAGAAATTTGTGGCACAACTTGACTAGAAGATGGGATCGATTGGTAGGACATATTCTGAGGCATCAAGGGATCACCAATTTAGTATTGGAGGGCAGCGCGGAGGGTAAAAATCGTGGAGAGAGACCAAGAGATGAATACACTAAACAGATTCAGAAGGATGTAGGTTGCAGTAGGTACTGGGAGATGAAGAAGCTTGCACAGGATAGAGTTGCATGGAGAGCTGCATCAAACCAGTCTAAGAACTGACGACCACAACAACAACAACAACAACAACAACATATTAAGTTTGTTCATCAGTTCGTAACTTTTTTGATTTGTATCCTGATATTCCAGTTGCTATGGATTTAATTATCGACTGCCATTTTTTACTTATAATTCACTATTGCTGTTTCAGATTACAGCTTGTCTTTTGTTATTTGGAGATAGTGAGTTGAGCTGTGGACACTACGAAATGGAGTGCCAAGTGGAGAAATCGGAACATTTCTGACATATTATTCTGTCTGAGTTCAATAGAGGAGTTACAGCAACGGAAACAGCCAGAAACATTTGCGCCGTGTACGGAGATAATGCCATTGGACAGAGCACGGCAAGAAAATGCTTTTCTACATTTAAGGAGGATCGTTTTGGAATTAGTGACTCTCCATGTTTAGGAAGACCTTCAATAATCCATGCCAGTCTAGTCGAGAACTGGACAATGAGATGAAATGTGATCACTCCACCATTGTACGGTATTTGCGTGCAATGGGAAAGGTTCAGATATTGGATGTGTTAGTACCGCATACTCTAAGCCAAAATCACAAATATCAGAGGGTGGCCATATGTGCATCTCAGCTTGCTCGTCATCAATTGGCTTGTGAACAACACCGACAGTCCCTATCCTGCATCGTTACTGACGACGAGAAATGGTGTCTTTAAGCTAACATAAGAAAAAGAAAGGAAGGCTGAACCCAAACAAAGCAGCAGCTCCCCGTACAAAGACCTGTACGCATCCACAAAAGACAATGTTATGCATCTGGCGGAGCAGCGACGGTGTCGTGTACGAAGAACGACTTCCACGGAGTGTAACCATCACTGCTGGCATTTATTGTCAACAACTGAGACATCTTACGGGCGCAATTCAAGAACGACTAGGAAGACTGCATGAACTGATGCCACTCCACGATAAAAAATGGTCCTGAGCATTATGGGACTTAACATCTGAGATCATCACTCCCCTAGACTTAGAACTACTTAAACCTAACTAATCTAAGGACAGCACACACATCCATGTCCGAGGCAGGATTCGAACCTGCGACCGTAGCGGACGCGCGGTTCCGGACTGTAGCACCTAGAACCGCTCGGCCACACCGGCCGTCGCACTCTACGATAACGACGTCCGCCCTCATTCTGCTAGACTGACAAAGAAACACTATGCAGGAGTTGGGTTGGGAAGTCACTCTGCACCCAACTTATTCACCTAATCAATCATCCTCACATTTTCTCCGTTCCCGCTCTGTTTCGAACGACCTTCAAGAGACTTCCTTTTCGGATGAAAATGTGCTCCGAACATGGATCGACGAGTTCTTCGCATCAAAGCCATGTGATTTCTTACAGTCGCGAAATCGAAAAATTACTTCAGCATTGGCAGGCTGTTGTAAATAGTGAAGAATAATATATTATTGACGACTAAAGTTTCCGTTATGTGTATCTGTTGTGTCTACTAAACTTATGGAAGGAACACTGCGAACTTATGTACCAAATCAATAAAACAGTATGTTATGAGCCCCAATAGACAAACTGTAGTAAGGCCGCGATAAGTTGACCGCAGGCCTCCAAGCGCTGACAGTTAAAAGTCGGCACCATTCGGGAAACTTCTGTCGATTGCTCTGTGTTTCAGATTGTTGCGGACCACAGCGACCCCTACGTTGTGTCACAGCTATTGCTTGACTATTGACTATTAAATGTCACACCTATGTAACTTTTTATGCGTAAAGTAGCTAAGACTTGAAAAGTGAACTTCTTCACACTTCACAGATAGCAGCAATGTTTGCGAAGTATTTCAAATTTCCCTCAAATCAGTAATTAAGTTTTTCCTTATTATCTGATGACTTTCAAGCAATTACATATTATTTTTGCAATACTAGACCTCCCTCCGTGCTGGTCAATCTGATACGCCATTTGTCCATTTCCCACTATTCGTTAGGCTACGAAAATTCTGACAATAATTTTTACTCAAACCACAAAGAAATTATTTCTTAATTACCCCCATTAATTTCGAGCAACTAAACCTTGCTTCGCAAAACTAGATCTCTCGCTGATCAACCTGATATTCCATTTTCCCACTCCCGCTCTTGGTTTGGCTATGAAAATTCGAAAATTCGGACGAAAACTTGTGTAATTTACAGCGACTCCACCATAATAGTCAACATATAGTAAAATATTCCCGGCGTCTTTACATGCAACATGAAGATATACACATGATAACATAATAATTCGTCTATTTACATTCCAAACTGTATATAGTATTTGCTAAGGGTTTGTGGTGAGCAGAGTGAAGATGGCGCGAATAGATTCCATAGGTCGAAAACGGAAAATCGCTGGAACAGCAGAGTTCTGCTGCTCAGACTGAGATATTGCTAATGTACAACAAACTAACACATAACATCATATCAAAAGACGATGGAAAATGGCTCACACTTCTAGTGTAAGCTAGATGCATTCCTCACCAACTATAGTTTTAAGACTACATGAATCACTGGATAGTGCACATGTTATGTTTGAAACGTCTTCCCAGGTCAAGTATTGGATAAACGTCCAGGCTGAACATCATACAAGAATGTAATAATATACAGTTCATGCTTACCCGTAAGTGTCGCTTTTCGTTCCTCACACACAGCAAAACATCAGCTTATGATCGTCGATTGATAATGGAGATGTTTTTACTTCCATCTTCTCGAAATGCTCATATTATTTGACTGACTAGAGATTAATTGCAGCCGGCCGCTGTGGCCGAGCGGCTCTAGGCGCTTCAGTCCGGAACTGCGCTGCTGTTAGGTCGTAGGTTCGAATCCTTTCTCGGGCATGGATGTGTGTGATGTACTTAGGTTAGTTAGGTTTAAGTGGTACTAAGTCTAGGGAACTGATAACCTCAGATGTTAAGTCCCATAGTGCTTAGAGCCATTTGACCCATTTTGATTAATTGCATGGGTTTATCTGACACATGCTAATAAAGGCGTTCGTCTTCATAAGAGCTAAGGCTTCATAACACTGTGAATTTGTTTGTACTTTTAATGGTGCAATACAAAAGAGCCTGTCGCAGTTATTTTCGTGACAAGTATTGCATCTACTCTGAGTTGTTACGTATCCCTTAACGTTCGCCGTTTTGAAGTTTACGGAACTCCAGGAGCGTGTTGTATGTTTGCATATTTGTCACCTTCACTACATGTGGTTATGGAATAACCGTCCGACCAACAGAATGGTCGAACACTGTGGTGGCCCGACCTCCTGTTGGCAACATACCCAATTGGCATTCATTGACGCTCCCATTATGTCAGATACGATCTTGTTCGGGGTCGCCAAGGACGGCATCGCGTCTACACAACACATGTTTTGGACACAGCGTAACGTGAATAGTTGGGAACTGCCACTTCTACACGTAACCTCAGTGACAAACGTTTAGCACGAAAAAACTGTATGAGAGAAAGCACACACCATTAGCGATCTTGAATGTTTTATATCAGTGTATATAACAGGCATAAACTTGGAAATGCAAAATATTTATAACAAATCGGAAAGGGCTTATGCCATTGACTGAATTACTTGTGACTAAGGGCTTTAAGTGCTGCGAAAACTTACTGAAACTAACTAGTTCATACAGGCAGTGAGGAATGACACAGTGGCAGAACTCTGTACCCAGTCTGCCAGGTTCTCTCAGCTCACATTATTCAACATCATCAACCATTAGGCAGGCGATTGTGAAAAATATACCCTGCATGTTCGCTTATTACGTGTAGGACACCGTCGTGGCTGGAGTAGCCAAGACTATGACTCACCTAGCTTCAACCCATCACCTCCTCACTCTGCCACACACAACTGTAACGAAAAGGAAGGAACATTAGAATTTAACTTCTTGTCGGCACCGAGGTCATTAGAGACAGAGAACATGCCGTCATTTGCATGGAGCGATTTAGGAAATTCACGAAAAACCTAAATCCAGGATGCTGCACACTGCCCCGCTTTGCTCTGTAACTGCAACAAAAAGGCCGACCAAATGCTCTGTCGTGGGCTGCATGGGCCCCTCTGGCCGTGTTATGATGTTCGTAATCCATGTTACAAAACAGCTAAAACTGTCACGTAATTCTAGTTGCAGTTTGCCTATCTAACAGCTTCCAGGGGCAACAAAAACTTGGTTTTCATATTTCATATACGAGGGTTGGAACTTAAATAGTGGCAACTATTTATTGATAAACGACACAAAAGAGTTACATGTTTGCACCTGTTACTGTCCTTCAAAGTGGTCACCTGCGTTGTGTAGAACCCGTTGCCAGCGATGTTAGGGCGTAGTATACCGTTAGCAGAGCCTGTTCTGTTGATGGTGCGAATGGAGAGGTCTATAGTTATTTCACGTGTACGACTGTGATGGTGTTATCCTAACGCATTACGTTCCTCCACGGCAGACCGTCAATGCACAGTATAACTGTTCGTTTTTCGAGCATCACCTGCGACCAGCTTTGCGAAAGAAGCGTCGGCACTTCCTTCGCAACCCACCCATCATTTTGCACGACAATGCGCGGACGCATACAGCGCAAGTTGTGGCTGCTCTGTTCGGTCGATGGAACTGGGAAATACTGTACCATCCACCATATTCTCCGGACTTAAGTCCTTCGCTTTGATTTGATTCCAAAGATGAAGGAACCACTTCGTCGCATCCACTTCAGAACTGTTCCAGAGATTCGACAGGCAGTAGACCGCTCCATTCGCACTATCAACAGAACAGGCTCTGCTAACGTATACTACGCCCTCCACATCACTGCCAACGGGTTCTACACAACGCTGGTGACTACTTTGAAGGACAGTAACAGGGACGAATTACTCTGCCTCAAGACATATAAAAACGGTAACTGCACCAGGGCGGATTAAAGCAAGACATGGAAGCAATTCAGAGGCGGGCTGCTAGGTTTGTCACTGATAGGTTCGAACAACAAGCAAGTCTTAACGAAGTTGCTTCGGGAACTCAGATGGGAATCCCTGGAAGTTCTTTTCGAGGGGCGAAGCGATTCTACTGCCACCAACATATTTCGCGTCAGGTTCACATAAAGATAAGATACGAGAAATTAGGTCTCATACGGAGGAATATAGATAGCCGTTTTTCCCTCGCTCTGTCTGCGAGTGGAACAGAAAAGGAAACGACTAATAGTGGGACCCTTGTCGGGTAGGACTAATGTAATACACAGAAAAAAATCCAAAGAAAAGTAGCGCGTTTGGTCACGGGATCGTTTAGTTGGCGAGAGAGCATAGGAGAGATGTTCAACAAACTCCAGTGGCAGGCGCTACAAGAGAAGTTTACAAGGCGTTTGTTTAGCCGATTCTTGTGTATTAGTGATCAATCTGGGACCCCTACCATGTACGACTGTTTAGAAAAGATCCAATTAAGAGCAGCGCAATTCGTTGCGGGATCGTTCAGTCGGCTCGACAGCGTTATAGAGATGCTAAACAAACTCCGGTGGCAGAAGCAACAAGAGAGGTGTTGTGCATCACGGAGAGGTTTAGTGTTGGTTCAAATGGCTCTAAGCACTATGGGACTTTGCATCTGAGGTCATCAGTCCCCTAGACTTAGAACTACTTAAACCTAACTAAGCTAAGGACATCACACACATCCACGCCCGAGGCAGGATTCGAAGCTGCGACCGTAGCAGCAACGCGGTTCCGGACTGAAGTTCCTAGAACCGCTGGGCCACATCGGCCGGCTTTAGTGTTGACATTTCGAGAGAATGTCTTCCGGGAAGAGTCAGACAACGTCTTCCCGCATACATCTCGTGAAATGACCACAACGAGAAAATTCCAGAAACTAGAGCTAATGCAGACGCCTACCGACTAACATCCTTTCCACGCGCCATTCGCAAGTGGAACAGGCAAGGGGAGATCAATTAGTGGTACCAGAAGTATCTTCCGTCACACACCTCTAAGTGGCTTGCGGAGTATAGATGTAGATGTAGTTGTAGACGAGTCACGATTTCGCCTCTTTTTAATGATGCTTCAGGTCGAGTGCACCGCCTGCCTAATGAGGCGCTTAACTCGCAAAGTCTGGAGGAATTAAATCAGACCACAGATATTTCTGTGATGTTTTTTTGGAGGGAGTGGGGCATTTTTATCGCCCCGCAACTTGGTCTTGCTCACTCACATTACCGTGAACGTGAAACAGGATGTTTACTTTAACATTCTAGAATACCCTTTCTTCTACATTTTCGTGCTGAGTATACTACGGACACCCTCGTCTTCCAAGGTGACAACAGCCCTGTTCACAGGGCTCCCTGTCGCCCTTCACATCGTGATTGGTCTACTAAATCATCCGATCTTATTCCCATAGAAAATGTCTTGATATGTTTAGAACTGCGGGTAATACGTAGCAATCAACATCCACACAATTTGCCGTTTCTACAAGATCCATCAATGACTGGTTTCAGCCGAATATGCCATACCTGAAAAACTTGTGGTCTCCCTTCGTAGCCGAATTCAGACCACTACCAAGGTCAGAAGTGCTGTTACGAGGTATGAGCAATAAGTAATACAACACTTTTTCCTGAAAGCAACTTAGTTTTATTCGGGATACTAATACACCATGTTGTTTCACACTCTTTCGGCTACAAAAACCTATTTTTCAACATAATCTCCATTCATTGCGACGGTCTTACATGACCTTGCAGGGAGGGCCTGTTTGTCCTCACGTTACCACTCTACTGGTCGACATCGGAGCCAACGTCTTGCTGCATCGATAACCTCCCCACCATCCACGTGCTGCTTTCCGCTGAGTGTATCCTTCATTGGGCCAAACATATGAAAGTCGGAAGGTGCGATATCCGGACTATAAGGCGGATGAGGAAGAACCGTCGAATCAAGTTTTGTCAGCTCCTCTCGGGTGTGCAGACTTGTGTGAGGGTTTGCATTGTCATGGAGAAGGAGAAGTTCACAGATCTAAATTGTACCACAAGCGAGGACATCAAGTGGAATTACTCCTTCAGAGTCCCAGAAGCTCGCCACGATTTCACCGGCTGAGGATGCGACTTGAAACTTTTTCTTCGGAGAAGAGGTCGTTTGGCGCCACTCCATAGGTAGCCGTTTGGTTTCCAGTTCGAAATGATGAAGCCATGTTTCATCACATGTGACTATGATCGACAAAAAACTGACGCCATCGGCCTCATAACGCACAAGCAATTCCGCACGGAAGGTCCTACATTGCTCATTATCTTCTGTTAGGCGGTGAGAAATGCAACGACTCCAAATGGTAGACGAGTGTGTCAACACCACCAACACAGACGTACTGTCGTGCAGCAGGTTGTTTGATTCTGATCCGTCAACCACTTCGAATGAGAGTGTCTGCACGTTCCAAGATTGCAGGAGTCACAGCTGCGTGCGGCCGGCCGGAACGCGGAAGATCGGACAGGTTTACGCGACCTTGTTACAATGATCACAGACCAACGACTTGTCGTGCTTTTGTTCACTCCAAGGCCTCCGCAGAACTTCTGTAAGCGCCTATGAATACTTGCACTGCTCTGATTTTCCTCCAGAAGAACCTCAATGACAGCTCTCAACTTGGGGTGCACCTCCGTTGTAGGCTACGTTTAGCGACGCCAGCAATCGGTACTTCATGAAACTACAGGGGCTGAAGCGGGAATATTCCACGATGTCCCAGACCAAATTCCGAAGTTTTTCAACCGAAATTGGCAGAGAAAAAAAAAAAGTTGCATTACTTACTGAACGCTCCTCGTAGATAGCATTAACATCCTCTTCTGAGGGTGCAAATGTATTGTCCGAGTGCTTATATTCGTCTAGTATTGTTACAGAATTTGTTAGCAGATGTACCGAAAAAAATTACATGCATTCATTAAAACTAGCATCCACATGGACTTCTTTTCTCATATATGCACTGCCTGACAAACAAGAAAAGTAAAGGACCCATATCATACAATCGAATGTCACCGGTACGTCATAGACGTAAACAACATCGGTGAGTATGTAAATATTAGAGTTAAATTTCTCTGTAAGAGATAGAATGGCCCTAGAGTGCATTAGTGTTGTTAGTGTTTAGCATTGATACCAGGGATGGTAGGGTACATAACAGGCTTTTTGACTTATATATAAAACAATATTGTTCCTGGAAATTTTTGTTCATCGAATTAGTAAGTTATGTAATTTCCACTTTTTTGAATAGTGACGAATATAAGTGAAATTATAGTTGGTGGCAGGGTTAAAATACAGGGAGCGGAAGGATATTTACAACTTGTACAGAAACCAGAAGGCAGTTATAAGAGTCGAGGGGCATGAAAGGGAAGCGGTGGTTGGGAAGGGAGTGAGACAGGATTGTAGCCTATCCCCGGTGTTATTCAATCTGTATATTGAGCAAGCAGTAAAGGAAACAAAAGAAAAATTCTGAGTAGGAATTAAAATCCATGGAGAAGAAATAAAAACTTTGAGGTTCGCTGATGACGTTGTAATTCTGTCACACAGCAAAGGACCTGAAAGAGCAGCTGAGCAGAATGGACAGTGTCTTGAAAGGAGCATATAAGATGAACATCAACAAAAGCAATACGAGGATAATGGAACGTAGTCGAATTAAGTAAGGTGATGCTGAGGGAATTAGATTAGGAAATGAGACGCTTAAAGTTGTAAATGAGTTTTGCTATTTGGGGAGCAAAATAACTTATGATGGTCGAAGTAGAGGGGATATAAAATGAAGACTGGCAATGGCAAGGAAAGCGTTTCTGAAGAAGAGAAATTTGTTATCATCGAATATAGATTTAAGTGTTAGGAAGTCGTTTCTGAAAGTATTTGTATGGAGTGTGGCCATATATGGAAGTAAAACATGGACGATAAATAGTTTGGACAAGAAAAGAATAGAAGCTTTCGAAATGTGGTGCTACAGAAGAATGCTGAAGATTAGATGGGTAGATTACATAACTAATGAGGAGGAATTGAATAGAATTAGGGAGAAGAGAAATTTGTGGCACACCTTGACTAGAAGAGGGGATCTGTTGGTAGGACATGTTCTGAGGCATCAAGGGATCACCAATTTAGTATTGGAGGGCAGCGTGGAGGGTAAAAATCGTAGAGGAAGACCAAGAGACTAAGCAGATTCAGAAGGATGTAGGTTACAGTAGGTGCTGGGAGATGAAAAAGCTTGCACACGATAGAGTAGCTTGGAGAGCTGCATCAAACCAGTCTCTGGACTGAAGACCACAACAACAACATATTTTTTTATGACTGCAGAGTTCTCAGAAACACATTACAGTGTGCAAAAAAGTATGGCTTTTCCAAACCCTATGATTATTTCCTGTTGCGGCTCACAAGTTTGAAATTTGGCTCGAAGATGCCTACAACATTCCTCTGTAATGGTGGAAAAGTGTGGCGCACTGCGACGTTACCCTCGGGGTTGGTTACGCTTCAGACAGCGAGATGTCGACATATTCAGGGAAAAGGCCAGAGCTCAGAAGTTCATGTGAGGTGCGTGGTGGAGTAATGATGTCACATTGGCGCCAGATTTCACCACAATTCAGCCTCCGTGAACGTGTCACACGACGAGGAGGTCGCCACGCCTCCTCTTACCCACATGTCGCACTTTCCTTTGAGCCTCTGCGATGGAGGGCAGAATCGCCCCCCCCCCCCCCCATCCCCGCCCCCACGTTCAAATCAGACGGATTTCTTACGGCTAGCCAAGGAAAATATTTCACACACACAGCCGCTCAGAATCGACAAGAAAAGCCCTCAAGATGGTGGCATAAAGGTCGTCAATGAAAACGCCCCTTTTCCTTCGGCCATTCACTCTTACACATTTCGCGGTCGAAAACGACAGTTGGCAGTGCGATGAACAACAGGGCGGCGTTGTAGACAAACTTAAACCCTGCTGACGCGCTCTGGACGAATCAAATCTTCTGTAAGGACATCGAAGGCCTGCAGCCGGAGTGAACGTGATCTGACACCTCTGAAGTGTATTGCGAGCGCAATTTTTGCTGTGGTATACTGCGTAGAACTAACGGGGACCGTTCAAAACCAGTCGACGAAATCTGAACGAGATCCGAAGAAGTAAATGGTGTTTATGCTTTTTTAGGCTTCCTGGTTAGCGCCCTACTGTGGCGTGATCACAGAGGGGTGCAACATTGACGTGTGTGTGAATAAAACGGGAAAAGTTCCTCTAAGACCACCAGTTTGGCAACACTCTCGGTGCCATGCACGCAACTTGGTAGAGCACGTTAAAAATGTATCTTTGAGGTACTTCGACACCCATTCAGATGAGTAGTGCCTCGCGGCTGCTGTAATGCCTGAGGGCACGCAGCGTTTTCGACACCTCTTAGCCATTTTATTCACACACATGCTAGTGTCGCATCCCTGCCTGGGGACGCCACAGCATGGCGCGAAACAGGATGGCTAAAGAAGCAGAAATACCATTTGCTGCTTCGGATCACGTTCAGATTTCGGCGAATGGTTTTGAACGGTTCATAGTGCTTCCAACCTGTATACCTGAGAAAACGTTGCCATCGCGTTACACTCGGAAGGGTTCGGATCACGTTCAATGATGTTGTAGCCCCACAATGTTCTCAGAATAGGGTTGAATCGTTTGACAGTATCAGGAGTGTGGATCGGAAGGGGTGGTTTCACGAACGCCCTTTATGCCCCTTCCTGAGGCATTTTCATGTTGATCCTGAGCGGCAGTGTGTGTGAAATGTTTTGCTCGGCCACCAATAAGAAAACCGCGTGATTTCAACGTTGTGTGGTTCAGACCTTCATGGCAGAGCCGTCGAGAGAAGGATTGAAATGTGGGTAAGAGAGAGTGACGGCCTTCCCATCGCGCGACACGTCCGCGGTGGAGCTGGACAAAATTTTGGCGAAATTTGGAACCAATGTGATATCACTAACCGACCTTACACCTCACATGAACTTCTTAGCTGTAGCCTTCCTTTCGCATGTGTCGACACCTCCCCCGTTTGAAGGATCTCCGAGCCTGGTGGTGACGTCGTGGGGCGCCGCTCTTTACCACCATTACAGAGGAAGATGTGAGCCAAATTCCAAACGTATGAGTCGCATTGGGAGGCAGTTACAGGGTTTCGAAAAACTGATACTGTTTTGGGCAGTATAGAAACAAAAATTCGAAAATAGATTCAATAACTTTAAAATATGCCACGTCGTAAGGCTTATACATATTTAGCTTTTACATCAAAATTAATTGCTCCTGAAGTGTAATTTTGGAATATAATGATGATTCTTAACAAGGAAAATTTCATGTCCATTTGGCATTGGCTGAGAATTAAATGAAAAAAAGAAAACCAGATTACGTTTTGTACACATTCATACCATATTTTGAGTCTAGGTATTGTAAAATGAAATCTGTAGGACAATTAAGTTTCATAGCACAAAATTATCACACAAAAACATACAAAAATGTTATTACGTTGTGGATAAATTTGGAGCGGTATAACATTTCGTAAATTGACCAACGTGTTGCGTTACCATTTAAGAAACATGACACTCATAATTTGCAGCCGGATACAATTACCAAAAAGATAGTAGATTGGCAAACTTCGGTTGACCCAGGAAGTTGCCGTAAGCCTTGGTTTGTTACACACATATATACACTAAAGCGTCAGAGATACTGGTATAGGCAAGCCTGTTCAAATACGAAGATATATAAACAGGCAGAATATGATGCTGCGGTCGGCAACGCCTATATAAGACAACAAGTGCCTGCCGCAGCGTCTGGCGCAGTTGTTAGATCGGTTACTGCTGCTACAACGGCAGGTTATCAAGATTTAAGTGAGTTTCAACGTGGTGTGATATTCTGAGCACGAACCTTAAGACGCAGCATCTCAGAGACAGCGATGAAGTGGAGATTTTTCCGTATTGCCATTTCACGAGTGTACCTTGAATATCAGGAATCTGGTAAAACATCAAATCTCCGACATCGCAGCGGCCGGAAAAAAGCCCTGCAAGAACGGGACCAACGACGAGTGAAGAGAATCATTCAGCGTGACAGCAATGCAACCGTTCCGCAAATTTCTGCAGATTTCAATGCTGGGCCATCAACAAGTGTCATCGTACCAACCATTCAATGAACATCATCGATATGGGCTTTCGTAGCCTCGGAACCGAAGGCCCACTCGTGTACCCTTGATGACTGCGCGACCAAGGCTTTACGTCTCGCCTGGGCCCGTCAACACTCATTGCACTGTTGACGACTGGAAGCATGCTGCCTAGTTGGACAAGTCTCGTTTCAAATTGTATCGAGCGGATGGACGTATACGGGTATGAGACAACCTCATGAATCCATGGACCCTGCATGTCAGCAAGGGACTGCTCAAGCTGGTGGAGGCTCTGTAATGGTGTGGGGCGTGTGCAGTTGAAGTGATATGGGACCCCTGATACGTCTAGATACGACTCCGACAGGTGATACGTACCTAAGCATCCGTTTGATCACCTGGATCCATTCACGTCCATTCTGCTTTCCGACGGACTTGGATAATTCCAGCAGGACAATGTGACACCCCTCATGTCCAGAATTTCTACAGAGTGGCTCCAGGAACACTCTCCTGAGTTTAAACATTTCCGCTCGCCACCAAAGTCCCTAGACATGAACGTTATTGAGCATACCTCGGGTGCCATGCCGACCCTTGTGGCCACGCGGTTCTAGGCGCTTCAGTCCGGAACTGCGCGACTGCTACGCTCGCAGGTTCGAATCCTGCCCTGGGCATGGATGTGTGTGATGTCCTTAGGTTAGTTACGTTTAAGTAGTTCTAAGTTCTAGGGGACTGATGATCTCAGATGTTAAGTCCCATAGTGCTCAGAGCCATTTGAACCATTTTGGGATGCCTTGCAAAGTGCTGTTCAGAAGAGACGTCGACTCCCCCCCCCCCCCCCCTCCTCTCGTACTCTTACGTATTTATGGACAGCCCTGCAGAAGTCATGGTGTCAATTCCCGCCAGCACCCCTTCAGACATTAGTCGAGTCGATGCCACGCCGTGTTGCGGCACTTCTGCGTGCTCGCGGGGGCCTTACACAATATTAGGCAGTTGTACCAGTTTCTTTGGCTCTTCATGTGTACATGTTACTTGGCAGAAGTCCAGAAACCATTTAGAAGTCTCTGTGACGGTCGGGAAAGACGGCGCCAAGCAAGGAGCCCGCATCTGTAGCCTTCAGGACCTGACGTTCCCTGTTTCTGAATGTTCACCTCACTATTCGGTATTTACATTCGAGAGTAACACTATGTGCGCTGTTGGCTCGGCAGAAGCTTCTGGTCCGGCTACGTGCGCTGGGAGCTGGAAGAAGGCGTTCCCTAAAAGAGCATTGCGCAGCCGCTGAAGCGCCGGCTCACGGCCGACCGGTGTGTGTGTGTGTGTGTGATTGTGTGTTGTGTTGCGGCGGGGAAGCGTGGCCGGTATATTTAGCGCCTCGCCCCCACCGCCCGCTACCTCAGCCGGTCGTGGGAGGGACGGCGACGGCATGCGGCCGAGAATAATTGGCACCTACTCCGAGCCCCTCAGAGTTATTGGGCATGGCTTGGCAGGTGCGTCTCAGCGAGAGTGGGATTTGTTACACGATAAGTACGGATAACTGATAACGAATGCGTTAATAAAGATATTCAGCACATACCGAATGTGTGTCCAAATTTTTCGGTAACATCTGTCAGTAAATCTGATTAACCCTCAGATCTTGAACTTCATTTTATCGTCTTTCATTCCCTACTCATTACAGTAAAAAACGGTCAAATGCCTCTAAGCATCATGGGACTTAACATCTGAGGTCATCAGTCCCCTAGACTTAAAATTACTTAAACCTAACTAACCTAAGGACAGCATACACACATCCATGTCCGAGGCAGGACTCGAACCTGCAACCGTAGCAGCAGCTCGGTTCCGGACTGAAGCGCCTAGAACCGCCCGGCCACAGTCATTAGAGTAAGGCAGGCTGTTGTAGAACTTCGTTCTCTTCAAATGTCCGAGCAGGCGGAGAGTAGGATGGAGGTATTCACAATTCTGAATTATTCGGAGTGGATTACTTTTGAATACACTGTGCGAGTGAACAGTGATCAATGTTGTTACAAATGTTTACTATCAAAAACAATCTTGATCGCAATTTATTTATTCCGGCGACCGGTTTCGACCACTACTGTTGTCATCTACAGACCAATGAGTATGAACATCCTTCTGGTGGTAAATCACTACTCAAGTAGTGAGTACTCAAGCAGTGATTTACCACCAGAAGGAGTTTCTTACTCATTGGTCTGAAGATGACCACAGCAGTGGTCGAAACCGGTCACCGGAATAAATAAATTGTAATCAAGACTGTTTTTGATAGTAAATATTCGGAGTGGATTTACAGTTACTGCGATCGTCTAATAGCCAATGGAAAAGTCTCAAAAACCCTGCACGGAACCGGGGGATCGGATCTGTTCGATGTTATTCCTATGACAATGCTATCCATTATCACTGTAGACAAAAATTAAAGACGTGTGCAAATGCGTTTGCTTGTGTGTGTGTGTGTGTGTGTGTGTTAGTTATGAAAGTCAGATTCGCTTGTAAAGGAAAATGCATATTCCGCCAGTGCAAAAAATTTCGAGAGTGTAATAATAAACAATACTTGAAAGTGAAAGTTTTAATGGTTTATGTGTTCTACATAGTGTCCCCCCCGCGCAACCCTCCCTTGAGTACAACGTACAGAACGTTCATACAACCATGTGAAACAGTCAGAAAAGTCCATTTTTGTGATGTTGCTCAACTCACGCTTCACATTGGCTTGAATGTCGGCTATGTCGTCAAAGTGTTTACCCTTCATGTGAATGTCCGCTGCACTTTGTCGTTTTGTGATAGGTTTATTGACAAAACCAAGTCTCGACATCCGTAATAATTCTTTCCAGAAAAGAATTGTCCTCACCTTGCATTTCAGTCAAGTCGCGGTATGCGTCGCTGTGTTATCGTCTTGGAGGTGTGTGGGACAAACTTTACGCACACTTTTCTCTTCTTCAAAATATTCTGAAAAAGTCTTGAACACTTGATTTATAGAAGTTTGTCATTGCGATTTGTAATACAACGGCCTAGACACATTACCGCTGCACGTCCACTACTTAGCACTGCCTGCTCACAACTGACTTCTCGAATGCACCTCTGTTGTTTACAGTTGTTACTTCAAGCTGCCACCGGAGTTATTGTGCTGAAGTCGCTTACACGCCAGAAAGAAACTGAGTCTAGGAACTTTTCGGACTGGCTAGCGCATGTGGCTTCCTTGCATATGTGGCTTCTATAGATCAGTTAGTGAAACCCCTTCATATGCTCGATGATCCATTATGTGCCGTATTTGGAGAGAATAGTTCAGTCGTATTTTTAACAATCAATAACATTTTTTGTATACACACTTAAGAAACAGAAAATGTTTTTATGGCACTAGTCAGCTGCAGCAGCATCTCTCGTAACGTCTCACGATTCGTCTCAAACGTTAACAGTAATGATACCAACGCGGTACTATGACCAGTACCAGCAGAATCTTAAATTCTAGTGGAATCAAACAACCGAAAATCCAGGATGGAGTAATGGTAATATTATGAAAAGGATAGTTGCTACTCACGATACTGCGGAGATGCTGAGTCACAACAAAAAGGCCGTCAGATTGTTTCGCCGAAAGCTTTGATTGACAGTCTTTTTGTTGTGCCTATCTGCGACTCATCATCTCCGTTACACGGTGAATAGCAACTGTTCTTTCAATAATATTGTCATAAATTCTATGTCTAACGTACACAGAGTCGACAAAAATCATGCGATAGCGATATATATATATATATACTAATGGCGGTAGGATTGCGTATACAAGGTGTAAAACGGCATTGCACTGGCGGAGATCTCATTTGTACTCCGGTGATTCTTGTGGAAAGGTGTCCGACGTGATTATTGCGGCACGGCGAGTTATCATACTTTGAATTTGGAATGGAGCTGGACGCATGGGGTATTCAGTTTCGGAAATCGTTAGGGAAATCAGTATGCCGAGATTCACTGCGTCAAGTATGTGCCGCGAATACCACGTTTCAGGTATTACCTCTCACCAAGGACAACGCAGTCGCCGACGGCCTTCACCTAAAGGCTGACAACAGCAGCGCTTGCTTAGAGTCGTCTGTGGTAATAGAGAAGCAACATTACATGAAATAACCGCTGAAATCAATGTGGGACGTACGACGAACATATCTGTTAGACAGATGGGCCACATTTGGCGTTAATTGGCTTTGGCAGCAAACGATGGACGCAAGTGTTTTTGCTAACAGCACTACATCGCCTGCAGCGCCACTCCAAGGCTCGTGACCATATCGAGTGGACCCTAGACTACTGGAAAACAGTGTGCTGGTCATATGAATCTCGACTGACGGGATACCAATTCGATTCTACACAGAGTACGCGAAAGAACTTGCCCCCCTTCTAACAGCCGTGTACCGCAAGTCTCTAGAGGAACGGAAGGTTCCAAATGATTGGAAAAGAGCACAGGTAGTCCCAGTCTTCAAGAAGGGTCGTCGAGCAGATGCGCAAAACTATAGACCTATATCTCTGACGTCGATCTGTTGTAGAATTTTAGAACATGTTTTTTGCTCGAGTATCATGTCGTTTTTGGAAACCCAGAATCTACTATGTAGGAATCAACATGGATTCCGGAAACAGCGATCGTGTGAGACCCAACTCGCTTTATTTGTTCATGAGACCCAGAAAATATTAGATACAGGCTCCCAGGTAGATGCTATTTTCCTTGACTTCCGGAAGGCGTTCGATACAGTTCCGCACTGTCGCCTGATAAACAAAGTAAGAGCCTACGGAATATCAGACCAGCTGTGTGGCTGGATTGAAGAGTTTTTAGCAAACATAACACAGCATGTTGTTATCAATGGAGAGACGTCTACAGACGTTAAAGTAACCTCTGGCGTGCCACAGGGGAGTGTTATGGGACCATTGCTTTTCACAATGTATATAAATGACTTAGTAGATAGTGTTGGAAGTTCCCTGCGGCTTTTCGCGGATGATGCTGTAGTATACAGAGAAGTTGCAGCATTAGAAAATTGTAGCGAAATGCAGGAAGATCTGCAGCGGATAGGCACTTGGTGCAGGGAGTGGCAACTGACCCTTAACATAGACAAATGTAATGTATTGCGAATACATAGAAAGAAGGATCCTTTATTGGTAACTGGTAGCAGTTACATCTATAAAATATCTGGGAGTATGCGTGCGGAACGATTTGAAGTGGAATGATCATATAAAATTAATTGTTGGTAAGTCGGGTGCCAGGTTGAGATTCATTGGGAGAGTCCTTAGAAAATGTAGTCCATCAACAAAGGAGGTGGCTTACAAAACACTCGTTCGACCTATACTTGAGTATTGCTCATCAGTGTGGGATCCGTACCAGGTCGGGTCGACAGAGGAAATAGAGAAGATCCAAAGAAGAGCGGCGCGTTTCGTCACAGGGTTATTTGGTAACCGTGATAGCGTTACGGAGATGTTTAACAAACTCAAGTGGCAGACTCCGCAAGAGAGGCGCTCTGCATCGCGGTGTAGCTTGCTCGCCAGGTATCGAGAGGGTGCGTTTCGTGATGAGGTATCGAATATATTGCTTCCCCCTACTTATACCTCCCGAGGAGATCACGAATGTAAAATTAGAGAGATTAGAGCGCGCACGGAGGCTTTCAGACAGTCGTTCTTCCCGCGAACCATACGCGACTGGAACAGGGAAGGGAGGTAATGACAGTGGCACGTAAAGTACCCTCCGCCACACACCGTTGGGTGGCTTGCGGAGTATAAATGTAGATGTAGATGTAGATGTAGACTTCAGTTGATAAGGGCTGATGGTAGAGTTCGAGTGTGGTGCAAACTCCACGAAACCATGGACCTAAGTTATCAACAAAGCGCTGCGCAAGCTGGTGGAGTCTCCATAATGATATAGTTCGTTTACCTGCAAGGGACAGTGTCTCTGGTCCAGCTGAATCTATCACTGAATGGAAATGGTTATGTTCGGCTACTTGGAGACCGTTTGCAGCCATTCATGGACTTCCTGTCAATGCGCTATGTTACCGGACCACAACTATTCGTGATTGGTTTCATGTTCATACCACGTCGAGTTGCTAACTAAACCGGGCAAAGGAGGTCCGACATGATATTAAGAATTATCCCATTACTCTTGTCGCCTCAGCGCATAGCGTAAGGTTAAGCTGGACGCCAGAACTGGTGCCATACTTACCACTTGTCTCGGAACGGTCGGGCGCAGAACGCTTTAAACACTGTGAAAAAGGCCGCGTGTGAATTACCTAACCAAGGTTTCGCAATAGGAAGGAGACTTACGCTTATCAACTACAGATTAGACCATTCGCGCTTTTCGAACAGGTCCTAGGAATAGGGTTTCGTCTGATATTGTTCTAATCATCATTTCTGAAAATTACTTTGAGTAGACAGAGAATCTGCTGGTAACTAAATTTTAGATTCAGTTGATGTACACGTATGTTACGGCATCAGTAACTACGGGTGTTCTGTGGAATGTTAATAAGGGAAGGACAAAATTTCTGATTAACAAGTGCAACAATAAACAGATGGCAGATTTACTGAGCTGTTAGTAGTAAAAATTCATCTGACGCGGTTAGAATGTTGAGTATCAATGGATAAAATTCAGTATCACAATCCAAATATAACGGTTTAAAAAACTGTGTCACAAAGTTAATACGAAGTCAATGAGAACTACACCGTGAAACGAATCTAAGGACTGTCTCTACCGACCGCTGTGGACGAGCGGCTCTAGGTGCTTCTATCCGGAACCGCGCGACTGCTACTGTCGCAGATTCGAATCCTGCCTCGGGCATGGATGTGTGTGATGTCCTTAGGTTAGTTAGGTTTAAGTAGTTCTAAGTTCTAGGGGACTGATGACCTCAGATTTTTAAGTCCCATAGTGCTCAGAGCCATTTGAACCATTTGACTGTCTCTGTTGATCCAATTTGGACGTGAGACAGCGGCTGGTCAAATATCTACCAAGGAAAATCGCCAAACAGCCCTACGTTTTGCGAAGTTATTTTATTTTATTTTGACAACCGATTTCGGCATTTCAATAAGCCGTCTTCAGGCCCCGTATGCGCTTCAAGTGTAGACATTCGGATGTACCGATATTGGCATACTGGAGCCATCAATATCTGGATACTGAGAATTCATTATTTGAGACTTGACAGTCGTCAAGTCTTTGAAGGAAGTATTAGAATAACGAATTCACGGTATTCAGATAGGGATGGCTCCAGTACGCCAATATCTATTCATCTGAATACCTGTACATGAAGTACACATGAGGCCTGAAGATGCTACGTATATTGCAATGCCGAAGCTGTTGTCAAATTTTCAAAACAAAATAAAACAACTTCTCAAAACATTCGGCTGTTTGGCGATTTTCCTTGATAAATTTAAGGACTTGCTGTCAACTGAAACTCAACGAAGACAAAGTGAGTCCAAGAATAGCAGTGTGAGAAGTGTTGTCCTGCGTTCTAAAGTAAAATTCTGTCAGCTGACCTCGCGAAAATTTCTGTTAACTTTTAGTCTTAAGTGAAGTCAGTACCTGGATCAGAATTATCCATCCAGTCGCTGAATGTCATCCTCGCACTGAAACAGAGGTTGATACGGCGAGTGTCGAGTAACTAAACACGGCCTTCAGAAATTGGTTCACTGGGAAGATCATTTACCAGTTCCGTTTTTTAACAATCAGAAAAACAATTGGTACTGAAATCGGCGGTCACGGAACTGACAGTCAACTAAAATCTCTCCAAAAAGCAAAGATGACTGGGTGTTATGCGGTACCTCTACGATTCAACATATATTATCCGAAAAATCTAGTTCTTGTTGTAGCAGTAGTCTATCGTTAGTCGCTGGAGCAACGAAGTGTTTCAGAACAATTAGAAAAAAGAGCAGGTAATACCCGCTCTCAAGATGGGTCATCGGGAGATTCACAGATTTATAGGTCTATGTAGCTAACGTCAGTCTCTTGTGAACACGTTTCATGCTCGCTTATTATGACTGCCTTGGATCTGAAGGCCTCGTCTGTAGGAATTACTATGGATTCCGCAAGCAGCTATCGAGTGAAACTTATTTCACTTCGTCACTGAGACCGAGAAACTAATATATAGCAGAGGCTGGCTGATATCGTTTTCCGTGGCTTTCGTAACATGTTCGATACGGTTCTACACTGTCTCTCAGCATCCTTTTCGTCAATCTGGAACTCATATAGGAAATGTTAGTAGAAGAAATGGAGAAAATGGAATGAAGAGCAGCGCCCTTAGTCAGGTGTTCATTTGATAAACGCAAGAGCGTCTCTGAGATGCTCACCAACCCTAGTGGCAGACATTACAAGAGAGGCGTTACGTATCTCGGAAAGATTTTTTTTTTTTTTGTTAAAGTAAGAATAGCACCTCCTCCCGCACATATTGCAAAAAATCAACGTAGCGAACACTCAGAGAAATTCATACGGAGGCTTAACGATAGTAATTCGTCCTGTGCAGTTGTTGCGATTCGAACTGGATGGGAAAAAATGATAGTGGTACACGAAGTACACTTCACCAGATACTGTAAGGTAGCTTGCGGACTATGGTTATTCCCAGGCTGCCCCTCTGGTCACCAACAATGAAACTGACCGAGCCTATCTCGATCCTTCTCAACACTAAAATGGTGAGCGAATTATGAAATAAAAGAGGTTCCTCACAACGAAATACCAACTCAGAGAACACTTTACAACCATACGTTGGTTTCAGTAAACACCGCCACCCCCTTTCGTTAACTGAAGGGGGGCAACTCGTTTTCAGAGTAGGGGAAAGTAGCCTAAAATGTGATAGGCGGGCAAAATGACATATTGTCATTGTGTTTTTATATGTCCATCCTTTTGACTGGAGGTCTAGGTGACTACGGCCGTCCACAGCAGAAGATGATTAATTTTCTTACAATATTTCTGAAATCGTCTACACGAGTGATGTTAGGCTGGGAAATTTCATTCTTACGAGATGTTGGCAGCAGTGAGCAAACTATCAATCGATAGGCGGCGGTATCATTTGGTGCCTGTGGCAAGGAAAAATGTGCTTTCATATCCCGTAATTCCAACATTTCAGTGAAGTATTTGGCCAATACGCCTTTTGCTGCAGTAGTTTAGAATTAGAGGAAGAGGGACAGTAAATACCACAAAGGTAAGACATATTTCAGTACTTTTGTATTTTAGTGCGCAATATAGCTTTTGAGATGATGGTTTTTGAACTATCATTTACGGCAGCAGACCGAACGACATACTACTACGTCATTTTGCCCTGTTATATGTGCCTAATCACGCCGCCTTACTAATCATGACCTCCTATGTCTTCATATAACTTGAAAATATTGTTCATTACAGTTGAATATTGTTAATACGATCATTAAATATGTATTTTTGTTTTATATTTAGTACGATAATTACATACAAGAGGGTTACCAACAAACAGTCTTGGAATGAAAACGACATGAAGGCAGCCTTGCAACAAAAAGAAAATTAAAGATGGGTTGGTTTAAAGCACCTAAGGCTTATAATGTGCCTCGTGCCACACTTCGTCGTCATTGTGCAGGGAGAAACAAACAAGGAAACAATGGTATGAAAAAATGGTAAGTTTAAGCCTTTTCTGAAAAGGAAGTTGCTGACCGTATTCTGGATATCGAGTCACAACTGTTTGGACTGATAGCTACGGATAAGAAAGTTGGCTTTTGATTTACCAGAAAGAATGGGAATACCTGTGCCTTTCGACGCAAAAAATGGATGGCAGGAAAAGACTAGCTTATCGGATTTCGAAGAAGAAACCCGAAGATAAATCTTTGCGAGCCAAAGCCTACTTCACTAGCGAAGGCACCATCTTTCAATAGGCTTCAAGTTGCAAAATTCTACTCTCTTTAACTCAATCGTAGAGAAACGTAATCTAAACCCAAGAAACATTGATGAATCAACCATAACAACAGTGCAAAAATCTCCAAAAGTCTTTGCTAAACGACGTAAGAAGCAGATAGATGCACTTACAAGCGTTGAGCATGGTATTCATGTAACCGTGATAGTTTCTATGAGTTCCAATGGACACCGTGTTACTCCAGGTATAATTTTTCAATTGAAGAAAATGAACGGCACATTGTATGGTGAAAGGCCACCAGGTACTCTACGACTCTGCATCGAAAGTGGGTGCATGATATCATCACTCTTTGTAAAATGGCTGCTACATTTTATATCTTCAGTTAAACCTACGACTGAGGACAAGTTGTTCTAATCCTAGATGGAAATAGTACCCATAAGGACATTCAGGCGGTTCAAATAGAGAGAAAGCCTGTAGTTATTATGTTTTGTTTTCCTCCACATCGCTCACATCGGTTGCAGTCTCTTGACATTTTGTGGGTCACCAGGCACCTATTATAATCAAGAGATCAGAAAATGACACAGAAACAACACTGGTAGAACAGTATCCATCTACCAGATACGAAGCTTATTTGATGGCTCCAACTCCGAAAAATACACTGTCTGGCTTTCAACGATACGGAATTTATCTATTAAATCCAAATATATTCCCAGACCATATGTACTGCCCAACGAAAACAACTGATCAACCTCGTAACGAACGCAATAATGGAGCAATTGAGACAGAAAGTCAGACTAACAACCAATCTCCAGAACAGCAATATGACGCAGATGCCTTGTCAGTAGAACTCTCACCAACACTACCAGGTTCAGGCCTAAACGAAAAACTGGAGAAGGCAACAAGAAATTAACTTCGACACGAAACTTGCAAAATTTGAAGGAGAAGAAAATCCAAAAGAATGCTATACACGCTAGGACATCAACTAGAGCTGGTGCAAAGGGGCGTCTGGTCATTGTTTCAGCGCCGGACGAAGAAGAAGTGCCAGCCGTTGTGTCCGCGTGGTTCTAGGCGCTTCAGTCTGGAACCGCGCGACCGCTACGGTCGCAGGTTCGAATCCTGCCTCGGACGTGGATGTATGCGATGTCCTTAGGTTAGTTAGGTTTCAATAGTTCTAAGTTCTAGGGGACTGATGACCTCAGATGTTAAGTCCCATAGTGCTCAGAGCCATTTGAACCATTTGAAGAAGATGAGCTCAGCCCTCACTGGTGTTATTCCTAGTAACGAGGACGATAATATTGCCTGTATTTATTGTTCTGACTTATTTAGCCTCTCAAAGGAAAATGAAGTGTGGATGAAACGACTTCCATGTCGCAAGTGGAGCCGTGGAGATTGTGTGGGGGCATCCAAAGGTGCCAAGAGTTTAATTTGTGAACTGTGTCAATGAACTGGTCATAACTTCGCTAAAAAGTCTATTGAAATTTTATATTTTTGTCTCGTAATTTCATTTTCAAAAAAAATATTCCCTGAGAAAATATGAACAATTTTTCACTTATGTTGTATTTTAGAAATTACTTTCTACTTGAAATGCATGGCAGTGTGTCACATATTTCCTTGACTTTGTTTTATTGGTATTTTGAAGATTGTTATCTTAATCCAAGGAGTCAGAAACAGCAGAAATATACTATGTCATGTTTTCCACCCTGGTAGCCGAAAGAGACGTATTGAACCCTGTATAAAAGTCAATATTTATGAAAAGCCATATTACACTATAGTCAATTTCTAACATTTATCTTGTTTCTCAAAGTACATTGTAGCTGCTCCACTCAAATTTCAAAATCTTATTTTTAAAAATTACACAGAAATTGGAGTTCTTCTAAAAGTATGCCAATTTTAGCCACTTTCCGCCAACGTTGATACGATTTTCAAACGTCGATGAGACAGCTCAGGGCGGTGGAGCAGAAACCTTAGTTGTTGCTGGAAACTGAATATCCTCCGTATTTTGTTATCATTGCCAAAAAATATCCTCGAAATGAATATAGCAATACATTGGTTTGAAGTTGACTTGTCGATTACACATAGAAAATTGAACTTCAAAGAACATATTGTATGCAAAGAAAATTAGAACTGCATTTTCCGTTTGACAAACAGCGTTTGGCCTGACTGCAACTATACATTACAGGAATATTAAATCGAAAGTATCTTCCAAAATATGCACCGGACAAAGTGTGTACACATCACAGTCCAGAGTTAACATAATTTTTCATTACAATGCGAATGTGCTGTAAAATGAAATTTATTCGATACCAATTGTTTTTTAAGTTGATGCTGGCACAATATTACTCGACGAAAATTACATTGTTCTTCATGTATATTAGACATAACGTGGAAATGTATAAAATGTCCTTCTATTGACACTCTTTTTTTTAAACTTTGCTCCCATAATGTGCAAATTATTATCGGAGCATTAATTAATTTTGCATAAATGCAAAATATTTATTTTTTTCTCCATTTTCGTCGCTTGACGTGCAGGAATAATGTATAGAATATACATTGGAGCTGCAAAAAGTAAATTACACTACGCAATTTTCTGTAGACAAAATTCTGCTGGGGTATGGATAGCAGTCGCATCACTGTGTAAAGAGTGAAATAGCGCGGCAGCTGCAAACTTATATGGACGAACTGCAATGTCACGTCCAGCAAAAGTGGAATTGTGCCAACACTTTGACTAAGGCCGCATAGGCGTTTGTGATGCCGATCAGAAAATCCTGATCTTGCACCATGAGATTTCCTCAGCAAACTGAGGAAACGTCGGGGGAGAAAGAGATTTATCAAGCGATGAGGACGTTCCGACAGTGGTTCTCGAATGGCTCCTTGACCAAGAAGCGGATTTCTATCGTCGCGGAATTAAACGATTGGTAGAACGTTCCGATCGTTATTTACAGAGACCTCCTCACTATGCTGAAAAATAGAAAAATAGTGTCGTGTATATGCGCCGCTTAAGCGTAGTGCATCATTCAATAAAAGTTATTTGGCCGGCCACAACAGTGTGTAAATTGAAGTCCTTCGTATATTAATACTTATAGTCATTTCCCGAGTCCAAAAGCGTTTCAGTTTTGACATAAAGTCTCTTCAAACAGGCCTTCCAGACTCGCAGGTGACATATCTATGTGTTCGTTGATCAGTGTAGGGAAGGTCACTTTTACTCGGACAATTTCACTTACGTTTGATAGGTAAGTAGTGACAACACCATATAACCTCTTGCTGCACAAAAACGGCACTTAGATAGCTGCATGTGCTGTATATCATATTCACTCTTAAACGTATGATGTGGAGCAAGTCACTCGAACAACATTTACACACATCTAACTACTTGCTGCGCAAAAGACTTTCGCTACCGTCCCTTGGATAGTGTATACAAGAGTTATCTGAATGCGCTGTAGCCTTCGTCTGCAGTATGGAGGTCACAGAACACACACTAGAGGTCGGCAGTACATCTGGTACTGTAATTTATTTGCCACGCAGCTTGTGAGCAATAGGTTTGCGAACGTTCTCCTGCACATACTCCGCTCATTTACACTACTTAGCGAAAGCACGTCACCTGTGAATTGTAGTAGGCAAATATTTTGTTCTCGATTCTCGAAGCAAAGTGCTCCGCACTTCGCAACAGCTAACACAGCCGCTAACCGGTTTATTACGACATCTCTCCCTAAGGACCGTTCAAAGTTAGTGCAGCTCTGTCATGCATGCTGCAAAATGCGGCCACATAGCAAATTATATAGCCGAGCACCTTTTGCGGCTTTTGCGTAACATTAAAGAGTGCGAATCTCCCACAGCAAAAAAGAAAAAAAAGTTGGTGGTTAAGCGGTATCAACCTATATTATGCTACATTTTAATAGAAGAGATGCAGATTTCTATCACTTTTTCGACGAATTGCTTTCCAAACACTCCCAATACTGTTTGCTTCCTTGCTGTATCTCATGTTAGTTCTCTGAGAGAAAACGGGTGTTTTTGCGTAAATTCATCGTTCCTTAGCTTCTGGGCTGTTTTGATGATTATCCACATGTACGACGATAACGAAGTTTTGTTTACTTCAAATTGACCTTACACTATCCTCCAGACAGTAATAATTCTTCCATTTTTCTTGGTTTCTTTTTCTCCTGAATTTTTTCACTTATTTGTACGTAGATAGTCTTATAGTCCGTTTAATGTCTCGTCTTGTCTCTTACGAAATGCTGCTCTATTAGCTTTAATCTTCACAGATCATGATATGCACATATTTTTTAATTTTATCCGTTATAAATGGTTGAAGAAAATCTGCGACCATAACAACAATTTACTTACTTATTAAATAACTTATTCCGATGTCAGTCGCGATTTTTTATTTATTTATTGCGTGACGCGTTTAGGGAAGTGAGTCCCATTTTCAATTACGTTTTCTCGCGTTTTTTTATTATTTATGTGTGATATTTTTACGTGTGATGTGTTGCGTGATTCTGTTTCTTTTAGTATAATAAATGAACTCGTGCTGTTCTCTAATTAATGATGGACCTTCATTATACATATTAACGGTAAATTTGGAAAAATCCATAACTAAGAGTTTTTTTTTCCAATTTCGCCATTAGCTATATGTAAAGACGACCATTAACTGCAAACTACAAAAATGGCTCAAATGGCTCTGAGCATTATGCGACTTAACTGCTGAGGTCATCAGTCGCCTAGAACTTAGAACTAATTAAACCTAACTAACCTAAGGACATCACACACATCCATGCCCGAGGCAGGATTCGAACCTGCGATCGTAGCGGTCACGCGGTTCCAAACTGAAGCGCTAGAACCGCAAGGCCACACCGGCCGGCTGCGAACTACAGATGTTTGTATATTATAGTATTCATCGAAAACATCACGCACAAATACACAAAAAAGCACACTCGAAAATGGGAATAATTTCCCAACACTCATGTGCAAGAAATAAATAAAAATAGTTTTTTACTTCATAAATCTGTTTGTGAATATAAATATGCTCCATCACTTATACATTTTTGTAGTTTCGTGCCTCAATCGGTAAAACCGTTGTTGGGATCACTTTGTTGTCCGTGTGCATATCCATCTTTTAAGAGCCTTTACTCTCAGGAACAGGTAGAAACTTGTGTCCAATACTAAGGTCTATGGTCCTTTGCCGCTGTAAAAAATTTAAGCTTCTAAGTTAATCCAATCGAAAGATAGGCCTATTTTTGTCGCATATTTTGATACCTGTGAACTCACACATCAAAACCTACATATGAACTATCTGTACTGTATATACGTATAATCAAGTTTGTACCGAGCCTTTAGAGCTCGAGCCCTACTCGGTCTTGTGCGTTTTTTTCTGCGATCTTGCAAGTGATGTTTTTATGCTTTGCGTTTGTAATTCTTTCCTTATGGTAACCTTCTTTCTCTCCCTTACGTTAGAACCAGCCAGTAGAGCACAAATAACCACCTTTTTAGTACTCTTAAAATTCCTGGTACTCTAACTTCTTGATTTATTTTCTTCTTTAATTTCTGTGAAACGTGGTATTAAAGTATTTGAATCCTCTCGTTTCGTTTCCAACGTCCACTTTGTCAAGCAACGATAAGTTGTACCCTATGAAGTTAAAATTATCATTTCATTAGCAAACTGCAATAGATTACATTGGCATTTCTAACAAGAGAAACGATATTTTCGTTTCTTATTATTCCCTTGTATTTTTTCTCTGTGGATGTGTTACTAAGGATTGAATAGACGTACGTAGTGTTCCATTACTCATTTGTGCAAAGTACACATTTTCTCAACACTATACAGCACACGCTTTAGTTATGCATTTTGTCTTGGCAGCGCTTATATACAAAGATTGTCGCAAACAACGTTCACGGTCAAAGACGGAGACATAGTGTGGTTTTTGCCTCACGAAAATACGTCTACAACTTACCGTATAAGGTAACAGGTGCATTGATTTATTGAGTCTTCCAATAAGCTAAGTGCGCAGCCATAGTGATGCATCATCTGAGTGTGTCGAGTAACACGAGCGCAGGGAACGTGAGACAGCGTACATCCTCGTATGAGCGAAATGTACACAACTGAATCATAGAACCATAGTGCCTACAGACGGTTATGAAGCCTGTGGTTTTTATTAGCGTGCGTTACCAAGTACGGATCACTTGCATTTAAATAGCTTGAATCGTTTCACACAACGTTTAACATTTTGAGGGGGTCATTTTTTCGTGATGAAACAGAAATGTATTCCAGATAAATATTGTGATTTTCCCCTCAATGAAAAAGCTACATATTATCGTGGCATTTATATCTGTTCCCACCAAGTTTCACTAATAAAATGTTCCATACACAACAAATCTTTAAACTACACTCCTGGAAATGGAAAAAAGAACACATTGACGCCGGTGTGTCAGACCCACCATACTTGCTCCGGACACTGCGAGAGGGCTGTACAAGCAATGATCACACGCACGGCACAGCGGACACACCAGGAACCGCGGTGTTGGCCGTCGAATGGCGCTAGCTGCGCAGCATTTGTGCACCGCCTCCGTCAGTGTCAGCCAGTTTGCCGTGGCATACGGAGCTCCATCGCAGTCTTTAACACTGGTAGCATGCCGCGACAGCGTGGACGTGAACCGTATGTGCAGTTGACGGACTTTGAGCGAGGGCGTACAGTGGGCATGCGGGAGGCCGGGTGGACGTACCGCCGAATTGCTCAACACGTGGGGCGTGAGGTCTCCACAGTACATCGATGTTGTCGCCAGTGGTCGGCGGAAGGTGCACGTGCCCGTCGACCTGGGACCGGACCGCAGCGACGCACGGATGCACGCCAAGACCGTAGGATCCTACGCAGTGCCGTAGGGGACCGCACCGCCACTTCCCAGCAAATTAGGGACACTGTTGCTCCTGGGGTATCGGCGAGGACCATTCGCAATCGTCTCCATGAAGCTGGGCTACGGTCCCGCACACCGTTAGGCCGTCTTCCGCTCACGCCCCAACATCGTGCAGCCCGCCTCCAGTGGTGTCGCGACAGGCGTGAATGGAGGGACGAATGGAGACGTGTCGTCTTCAGCGATGAGAGTCGCTTCTGCCTTGGTGCCAATGATGGTCGTATGCGTGTTTGGCGCCGTGCAGGTGAGCGCCACAATCAGGACTGCATACGACCGAGGCACACAGGGCCAACACCCGGCATCATGGTGTGGGGAGCGATCTCCTACATTGGCCGTACACCACTGGTGATCGTCGAGGGGACACTGAATAGTGCACGGTACATCCAAACCGTCATCGAACCCATCGTTCTACCATTCCTAGACCGGCAAGGGAACTTGCTGTTCCAACAGGACAATGCACGTCCGCATGTATCCCGTGCCACCCAACGTGCTCTAGAAGGTGTAAGTCAATTACCCTGGCCAGCAAGATCTCCGGATCTGTCCCCCATTGAGCATGTTTGGGACTGGATGAAGCGTTGTCTCATGCGGTCTGCACGTCCAGCACGAACGCTGGTCCAACTGAGGCGCCAGGTGGAAATGGCATGGCAAGCCGTTCCACAGGACTACATCCAGCATCTCTACGATCGTCTCCATGGGAGAATAGCAGCCTGCATTGCTGCGAAAGGTGGATATACACTGTACTAGTGCCGACATTGTGCATGCTCTGTTGCCTGTGTCTATGTGCCTGTGGTTCTGTCAGTGTGATCATGTGATGTATCTGACCCCAGGAATGTGTCAATAAAGTTTCCCCTTCCTGGGACAATGAATTCACGGTGTTCTTATTTCAATTTCCAGGAGTGTATATTACGAGGGGTGTTGAATTAGTAATGCAACAAAATTTTTTACGGCCAATTTCCACTGAAAAAATACGGAATTTTTTCTGGGACATCGTGGAATATTCCCGCATCAGTTCCTATAGTTTCCTGAAGTTACTATACGTGACGGCACTATTCGTAGGCTTCAAAATGGCGTCTGTAATGGAGGTGCGTTCCAAGCAGAGAGTTGTCACTGAGTTTCTTTTGGAGGAAAACGAGAGCATCGCAGATATTCATAGGCGCTTGCAGAATGCCTACGGAAATCTGGCAGTGAACAAAAGCATGGCGAGTTGTTGGGCTAGGTGTCTGTCGTATTCGCAGCGAGGTTGGCAAACCTGTCACATCCCAGAGTACTGGCCGGCCGCACACTGCTGCGATCCTGCGGTGTTGGAACGTGCGGACACTCTCATTCGAGGTGATCGACGGATCAATAATCAAACTCCTCGCTGCTCAACTGGACGCCTCTTTTGGTAGTGGTGGCACATTCGTCCACCACTTGGTGTACTCAAAAGTTGTGCGCTTGCTGAGTTCCTCGTCGCTTAACAGAAGATTACGGAATTGCTTGCTTGCTCGTTTCGAGGCTGAGCGCGACAATTTTATTGATGCAAGAGTGGCACCATGCGGGGTCTCTCAGTAAGGTGGCCTGGGGACGTCATATTAAACGGAGATTATTTTGAAAAATAGTTTTTTGTAGCCAAAAGAGTGGGGAACAATATGGTGTATTGGAATCCTAAATAAAACCAACCTGCTTTCAGAAAAAAAGTGTTGCATTACTTATTGAACACCGCTCGCAGATGATAAACTGACAAGAAATGTAGCAAGAGAAACATAGTTGCTACTGGCGTACAAAAATTGTAGATGTATGTCCGTTCGTTCCGTCTGTTCTATTTCCGGATGTGCTGTTCCACGATTTTCGTTCGATACTGAATGGTACCGTAGTGTTATTCCTATCGTAGGGGTTTTGTCAAACTTCTGCGACGAAATCACAATACAGCGACAAGAGCAAATAGCCTACCTGCGAGTACTTCACCTGAGAAGACAGGGCGAGGTGGCGCTCTGGTTAATGTACTACATAGGCATTCCTGAGCAGAGGAGTTCCAAATCAAGTTTGACCATCAACTCGGGTGTGCCGTGGTTTCCCTAAGTTGCCTAACGCAAATACCGGAAAGATTGCTTAGAAAATAACACGTTCGATTTCTGTTCCCATTCCCGTCCTTCCTCTAGCGACGTCGATTCCTGTTTCCATCCTTTCTCTGGCGACGTCGTCATCTAGACGAGATTAAACCGTAATCTTTATTTTTCTTCCTCTGACAGTCATCATATTCCTTCGTCTACGTCACGTCATTTGGTACTGGAAAGGATTTTGGTTAAATCATCATTCTACATGGTAGCCAACGAATTTACAACTGTGAGAAGAGGTTTGGATTATGCTGAACTGATTATCCTGACTTTTACAGCTTTACCTTGTCTCCTCTTGCACCAGCAGGTTCAAATGGTTCCAAGGGCTCTGAGCACTATGGGACTTAACAGGTGAGGTCATCAGTCCCCTAGAACTTAGAACTGCTCAAACCTAACTAACCTAAGGACATCACACACATCCATGCCCGAGACAGGATTCGAACCTGCGACCGTAGCGGTCGCGCGGTTCCATACTGAAGCGCCTAGAACCGCTCGATCACCATGGCCGGCTGCACCAGCAGGGATCAGGCTGCCTTCTTCTGGTTCAACAGCCACTATGAAACCTTACGGTACGAACCTTGGCAAAAAATTGAAATTCGAGTAAATGACAAATTGCAGAAGAGAGCAGCCCCACTAACATCCGCTAAGCAGAAAATGGTATCGCACAAGTATGAGTACGACGCCTTTTGGTAACGCGACAACGATATGAACACTAGTGTCACATAGTTCTGATCAAAATCCACCAACTCCAGTTCTACATGAAACACTACAGTACTGGGAGGCCAAGCAGAGTACAACTTCCAACACATTAAAACAAAGTCTTTCTGGGTGCGACGCACTGATCTACCTGCAACTTACTGATCAATGCAACTAATGGAATAAAGACATCGAGACCTGGGGGTTTTAACGGCGTCCTCTTAAATGCAAGTCCAGTAGTTTCCCCCCATGACACCTCGTTCTAACTGCCGATGGCGATTTGTCATGTAGAATTGAGGCGTTAAATTTACCAACTTCCATATTCACAGCCAAAATAGCAAGCTTAACAGTGCCACCCGGCTTTAATTTTCCTTCACGAGCTGTACAAAGACAACACTCTACTCCATGAACACACACTGCCCAGTGGTATTTTAATGGTTACGATAAACATACAACACTAATTTTTCTGGGAAAGCTGCCAAATGTGTTTTCCGGTTTGGTCTATGAAATGCATCTCGTGACATATCAGACAACAAGTACAAAAGACTTACTTCTTTTAGCAGCTGACGCCTTTTTATCCGTGATGGAAAAGATACTTTCTTTTCCAGGCTGCATTGTGACTTCTAGGTCCTGCCATCTTATTACTTTATACATGTCGTAGTGCTCCACGCAGGCCTCTTAGCCACCTCCCACGGCCACTACCGCGCAGCAGAACTGGACTACGCAGTGGAGGCTGCGGGCACTGTTTCCCATGCAGCACCACGTGGAGGTGGGGCTGCGTGGAGTTCTTTCGTCTTTTCTTTCGCATTATCGTTTATTTACTTACAGATAATATACTTGTTTCTTAAAGAAAAAATATGTGAATAAAGAAATAGGAAATTATGAATTTATGGCATATTTTGGGAAGAGAATTAAATGAAGACAGGAAAGAGAAGATACAGATTTCCCTTCACCAACACCTCCAGGGGAAGGGGACTTAGTATTGAACTAAAAGTCCAGTGACCCTGTGTGGTGCTACCCACATTAGTATTAGACCCATGAACATCACCCCTTGGTAAATCTCGATTCGTTCAGCCCATGCGAACCTAATCTATTATATATGTTGATGTTGTTTGTCAGCGTGCTGTGTGAGTTCATGTTTGTTAGGATACAAAACAGCTTCTACTATTGGGTTGGTATGTAAACAAATTTTGCTTGGCTGTGGAGCAATATCCTGCCATGATGTAATCTAATTCAGATATTACGTAGCTGTAGAAATAAATAACAAGCCGCAGCTAAGGTAACTATTAATCCTGTAAAAACATATTTGTATAAAAAACTAGTTTTATTAAGTAGTGTGCTTGTTAATTTCGTATACATTACGTAATATATATGCTGTGTCACTGCTGCATATTTGCTCTGCTTGAATTACTGCTGCGTGTCTGTATATTACGTTATACTGCATTTCACGGTATACACCGAGGAAACAGCAATATGCACATATACAGATGGCGATAGTATCTCGTACACAAAATATAAAAGGGCAGTGCACTGGCGGAGCAGTGATGAACACCTCTTCCCTGATAATCTTCGTAAGGCCAATCACTTTTTCTGCTACCTCTTCGATATCTTTACCCTCCCTGACGATCCCCAGTTCGATTACTCCCTCTTCCCTGATGTCCGCGATCAAACTGACACCTCTGTCCCTCCACTCGCTCCTGGCTTCCAGTACTTGGACAACATTATGCACAACGAACTCAATGCCCCATCACTATTCAGGATATCATCATTACACTCCACACGAAACGCAACACTGCTCCTGGTCACGACCGTGTTACCTACCGCCACCTCCGTGCAGCTCCTGTCTCCTTCCTCTCCATCCTGGCCAGGCTATATAATGTGGTCCTCTACACCTCCCACAAACTTGATGCCCCTCACCCGCTTGTCTCTCCCATCCTTTCCCATCCCCGTCTGCTGCCGCACCTGTATTACCGCGTCCCACCCACTCTCCATCTCTCCACTCTCCATACCCTTGCCTAAGGTGGCTTCCGCCAACTCCTCTTCCCTGATGATGCCCTCATCCCCTCCGTCTACCCCTCCTACCAACTTTGATCCTCCCCTTCCACCCTCTGCGCTTTCCCAAGGGCACCCTATCTCCCTTCTCTCCCTCCTCTCTTCCTCCATCCCTCCTCTCCCTCCCGGGCTTCCCTTACCCCCCTACCTTCTATCCTCCCCCTCTCCATTCCCCTTCCACTGGCATCTACACCCTCCACCTTTCCCTCCTACCCGACCTTTTCCCCTCTGGCGGGTCCCCGGATTCGTACATGAACAGTGAACATTTATGCCCTGGATATCATCGCCATCGGTTTTTTGTGTGCTATCGTTTTAGTGCCTTAGTGTTTCACCATCCGTGCTCCATCGTTCACGTGTGTCATTTCTGTCATCTATGATCATGTACCAATGCTGAACGTTTTTTATTTCACTACGCCTGTGAACGCCTCCTTGTATTTTACTGTTTTTTATCCATCGTTTTCTTTTGTTTTTCTATGTCTTCATATGAACTAATTGTAATATCTGTGGCCGAAGAGCGGCGTAGTTTTGCCGCTGCCGGCCTACCTGTATAAGATATTAAAATGACAATAAAGAAAAAAAAAAAAGAAAGTGGAGCAGTTACTTGTACTCAGGATTCAGGTGAAAAGGATTCCGACGTGATTACGGCAGCTCGACGGAAATTAACAGATTTTCAACGCTATATGGTAGTTGGCGTTAGATACATTGGACATTCCGTTTCAGATATCGTTAGGGAATTTAATATTCCGAGATCCACACTGTCAAGAGTGTGCCGAGAATACCAAATTTCAGACATTACCTATCACTACGGAAAACACAGTGGCTGACAGTCTTCACTTAAGGACCGAGAGCAACGGCGTCTGCGTAGAGTTGTCAGTGCTAACAGACAAGCAACACTGCGTGAAATAACCATAGAAATTAATGTGGGACGTATGACGAATGTATCCGTTAGGACAGTGCGGCAACATCTGGCGTTAATGGGCAATGGCAGCAGAAGACAGACTCGAGTGCCTTTGCTAACAGCACGGCATCGCCTGCAGCGGCAACCCTGCGTTCACGACCATATCGGTTAGGTTCTAGGCAATAGGAAAACATTAGTTTGGTCAGATAAGTCCCGATTTCAGGTGGTAAGAGATGACGGTAGGATTCGAGCGTGTCGCAGACCCTACGAAGCCATGGACCAAAGTTGTCAACAAGGTACCGTGCAAGCTGGTGGTTAGTCGATAATGGTTTGGGCTGTGTCCACATCGATCATTGACTTAAAATAGTTATATTCAGCTACTTGCAGATCACTTCATGTACCAAAACAACTAAGGAATTTTTAGGGATGACAATGTGCCATGTCACTTGGGCCAGAATTGTTCGCGATTGGTTTGAAGAACATTCTGGACAGTTAGAGCGAATGATTTGGCTACCCAGATCACCCAACGTGAATCTCTGTCGAACGTTTCTGGGACCTAATCGAAAGGTCAGCTCGTGCACAAAAACCTGCATAGGCAACACTTTCACAATTATGGACAGCTATAGAGGGATCATGGCTCAATACTGCTGCAGGGGACTTTCATCGATTTGTTGAGTCCATTGCACTACACCAGGCAACCAGGCAAGAGGAGGTCCGACACGATATAGGAGTCATCCCGTGACCTTTGTCAGTTGACTGCATTATACTTGTGTTATTAAATTTACAATGACGTGTTCGTTTATTGTTAGGACAGCTGATGAGGTACTTTGAGATTGCATATATAGAAAGGTGATTCGAAACTTTTCTTCCTGAACATCCTGTTTCTGAGACCTACCTGGTTGAATTCGATGTTGATATTGTAGTGAAATATTCAAATATTCGACGGTTAAGTTCTATGTTTCATAAGATACTGAATCTTACTTCGGGGTGTATTCAGCAGGGAGGTTTTTTCTGTTTTTTTTTCTCTTTTTGCTCCTCGGTGTGGCGCTTTATGAAGTAAATGGAAGACGCGTGACAATAAAAATCGAATCTAATATATACACTTCTTATCTCGGGACGCAAAAACAGAACTGGTCTTTCCACCTGACTGTCCGGCCACTATGAGCTGTGTGTCGTGCCATCAGTCGACAGAGCATAGCGGAAATGTTCATAATTCCATATACCACAATATTATCTCCACATCTTTTTCGTTTGTAGACAATATATGTGGTAAACGAAATTTCAGGAGCTCATTTCTTTTCAACGTCAGTATCTGACGAAGTATAAATTACAGTTAACGCTACCTCGCAACCGTATTGTGGCAGTCTCTGACTCAAAGGAAAAATTTTTGTTGTGCTTTTGTTAGTTAGTCATTCATGCACGAAGTGACAATTATTTTGCCATAGATCATGCAAAGATATAGTCTTCATTAGATAGCTTTGCAGGGATGGTACACAGTTGATTGTTGCCGCGGGTTGAATTAAATGGGGCCGTTGCAGAAGTACATTGGTGAGCGAAAACATGATGACCACTGTCCACCACGAGACTGAAAGCAACCAGGTGGCGTCATGGGCACGCGACACATCCTGGAGAAGAGACTATTGGGGAATCATTGAAGCGATAGAACGGTCCGCAAATAGGGTTCAAGAAATGGTTCAAATGGCATATGGGGCAATAGGAGGAGGTCCCAGAAGAGGGTTTGTTAGGTTTAAAGAACAACAGATTGCGGCAGGTCTTCCACAGGGAGGGGGGGGGCCGGGAGGGGGGAGGGGGGATAAAAGCAAATGAAGAGGATGGTGTTATACTGGGTGGCAAGGGTGGTGAGGGAGGAGAAAGGGCATTCCTTGAGATGGCGGTAGGCGATGCAATTGTGAATAGGGACGGTTTAACATTTGGAGCGGAGGATGAGTTTCATGTCTTAGGCTGTGATAGGAGTGTTCAATTCTGAGGACGGTAACTGGTCCAAGTACCGGAAGCTGGGAGCAAGCGGCAGGACAGTGGTATTGGTGCATTCAAGGACATCAGGGAAGAGGGAGTAATCAAAGTGAGGGTCACTGGGTATGGAGAAGACTTTGTTGAGGTCAGAAGCTTTACTGAGGTTGTCAGGGAAGGGGCAATTGACATGGAGCAGTGGTAATGTGGGGCAGTGGTAGAAGGACCACTATTTGTAGGAGTTGACAGGGAGGGTGGCGTTGAGTCGTGTTCATGTATGGCGCCAGTCACAGCGTTTCTTTACTGTTGTATGTGTCTTTGTAATTGCCATTGGTGAAGGAGTGTGTTCCAGTCACGAGTGTGGAGGAAGGAACAGAAGAGCCGGAGGGATTCACAGAGAAGGAGTACGGCCTGTGGAGGAAGACTTTGTGGGGGTGGATAGGTTTAGTGGGAACATGAACCACCACAACATCAGAGACGTTCTTCTGGAAGAAGGACGAGATGTGAGACTTGTCATCAAGATGGTGGAAGGGGAGGGGATGGCTTCCAACCTAGGTGTCAATAGATTCATGGTAGGCATTCCAGTCGGCATGGCAGTAGTTGTGAACGACCTTGGGAGGGGTGAATGGGCAGGGAAGGAAGCCGGGGGAGGGCAACGGGCAAAGGAGATGCTGAGAAGGACTGGCAGGTGGTCACTGCCAATGGGTTCAATGACTTCCACATTGATTGCCCAAGGAGGTTGGAAGAAGCAAGGACAACATCAGGGCTGGTGTAAATTTCGGGATAGGTATGCTAAGGGAGGAGGACAAGGTCGCCTTGGAGGGTGGAAAGGAACTGATGCCACTGCTGGAGTGTGGCAGGGTCATGGTATGTATGTTAACATCTGTGGCAATCTTGTAGGTGTAGAAGGTGCGGTCAGTACGGGAAAGGAAATCATAGGGGATGGGAACAGCAGGGAGATGTATATGCTAGCACAGGTAACAGTGAGGGTGGGTAAAAAGACGCTAAGGAAAGGATGTTCGGTAGGATCACTGAGGAGAGGTTGTGGCCAGACAGGGATATGCTTAAGGTGGCCAACAGCAGTCCCACCTTGCAGTAAGGGGTGGTCATTATCGGTTCTATGAAGGACATAAGGAGAGGTGTGGACAATGTAGTGAGGTTCGAGGAAGGTTTCATTCAGAACGAAGGCGTCAACCTGGTGCTGGGACAGGGTATACATGTATAGGGGCTTTTTGGGAAGGAGCGAATGTGGTGGCTGGTGGGAGGATTTTTGGAGGTTGGGGGAAGATGATCGTTATAGACAAGGCACTTTTGGCACTGGTAGGACTGGGGAAGGCAGCAGGAAGAGTCAACAGGGTGGAGGCAGTTATAAATAAGGGCTCTCTGGGTGAGTAGGTGGTCGATGGAGAAGGAGGACTCGATGAAGACACACATAAGGAAGGTGGGTCCGAGCTGCATGGGATTAGCCGAGCGATCTAAGGCGCTGCAGTCATGGGCTGTGCGGCTGGTCCCAGTGGAGGTTCGAGTCCTCGCTCGGGCATGGGTGTGTGTGTTTGTCCTTAGGATAATTTAGGTTAAGTAGTGTGTAAGCTTAGGGACTGATGACCTTAGCAGTTAGGTTCCATGAGATTTCACACACATTTTTGGTGCGTCCGAAGTCATTGCAGATGTGGCAGAACGGATTTTGAGTGCAGGGTAGGTGTTCAGTTCCACCAACACCCCTATCTCCATGACCATGGGGCTGAGCTTTGTGATCATGGTGGTGAGGGTTGGAGGACAGCGAGGAAATTGTTGCTGGTGAGGAGAGGATGGGGTAAGGAAGGATGTAAGGGAAGCATGAGGACCAAAGGTGAAACAGGAGATCTTTTTGAGAAGGTTGGTGTTGAGGGAGGGATTGGGTGATTTGATAAGGATGGAGACCTTGTGGGAAATGAGTTTGGGAATGTGAACATTGGGAAAGTATTTGTGGATTTCTAAGGTGTGGGCAAGGGCATCAAGGAAATTGGGGTCGGGGCAGTTGAGGATGAAGGTGTGTATGGCAGGGCTTTGGGAAGCGGGAATAGGGGTGCTATCCATGGGGTTCAGAAAGGATGGCGGTGGGCAGTGGTTTTTTGATGGTGGTGGCAGGAGTGGGGTCAATGTTAGGTCATGGGGTAGGTTGAAGGGTGAGGGATAGGTTGAAATGGAGGTGATAGGTGGCAGGCTCTGCTTGGGATGTGAAGGTGTTAGTGAATTGTCTGTGGTGGCGATTGTGGCCCAGTGGCTATGACCCGGGCAGGTGAAGGATGTGCTGGGGTTGTAGGGCGACTGGGGAGGAGGGGGAGCCGGCCTCTGTGGCTGAGCGGTTCTAGGCTCTTCAGTCTGGAACTGCGAGACCACTACGGTCGCAGGTTCGAATCCTGCCTCGGGCATGGATGTGTGTGATGTCCTTAGGTTAGTTAGGTTTAAGTAGTTCTAAGTTCTAGGGAACTGATGACCTCCAATGTTAAGTCCCATAGTGCTCAGAGCCATTTGATGCATTTTGAGGAGGGGGAAACTCATGAGGACGGGTGGCAGGGGCGGGAGAGGGAGCAGGAGTGGACTGATAAAGTGTGGATACAATGTGGGGGCGGAGATGGAGGGGGAGGAAAAGTGATGAGGGGAGGTTGGGCATAAGGAGAGGGGCTAGGGGGAGGTACTCCATGAAGTAATGGTAGGGGCAGGGGACGTGGAGGTGTAGATGACGGTGGAGTTTGGAGTGTCCATATTTAAATCGGGATGAGCCTACCGCCAAGGTAGGAAACGTAACGATGAGTGGGGAGGCGATACAGAGCAGTTGAAGACTACAAGGAAGACGAAGACGAAGCAACAGCATGGTGACAGCATGGCGACGGCGACGGTGACGGCGATGGGCAGTGGCGGCGGGCTGCCTGTAGCAGACTCCGAAGCAGTGGGCGGCAGGCGCCGGGCGGCCAGTATCAGCAGACCCCGAAGCGGCGGGCGACGAAGGCGGCGGCGGCGGCGGCGGCGACGGCGGCGGGCAGCGAGACGATGCAAAGAGCAGGGTTACTGAGTTTCCAACCGGAGAATAGGTACTGAGAGTTGCCCAGTCGACAAATTCTTCCATGTGGAAGGAGGGATGATGTACTGTTAACAAAATAAAATATGGACTAAATAACAACATATTAGAAACTGGAAAGAGAACAATGCATCTATTAGTTCATAACAGTAACGCGTTCTTTACATGAGGTTCCCGGCGAAGCAGTCCCTGATTTCAAAGTTAAATAACTCGAAAATTAAGATCGACAGACGAGTGCAACAAACAGAATGATTATTGTGAGAGCTGAAACAATGTTATAGAGAAGTTTCGGCTTACTGTACTTCCAAAAGATGCTAGCAGACGACGCTGTACGATGTCCAGGGCATACAGTATCAACTCGTCCTCTGCAAGCAGTTTTTGCAGTTACATGACAATCTTTCCGAAAAGTCGACCACTCATAGTAGGAAGGTGCTGAAAACGAACACTGATATTTGCCTAGTGTCTCAACAGAAATGGATTCCGATGCCACACCGGTCGCCGATTAGAGCTCGTCTAACATGGTGGGATGGTTCCGGCAGATACTGTCTCTCAATGTGCCCAGCAAAAGTAATCACAAGGGGTCAGATCGGGTGATTGTGGAGACCAATCCATCCATCCGTCAGTAAATTTGCAATAATCCAGCGTGATGACTCTATTCCCGAACTATTCATTAAGAAAGCGAAACACCTGTCGGTACAATGTGGTCTGGCCCCATCCTGCATGAATCACTCAGTGTTTCGTCTATCCTCCTTAGCTATGTGAAGGGAAAATTGTTCCAAAATTACAAAGTAACGTACGCTAGTGAGCTTTTCTCGGGCGTAACAGGGTCACTAATGCCTCTGCTGAGTGCCACATGTCAACCAGCAACTTCGGGAGAATACAGTTCAAATGGCTCTGAGCACTATGGGTCACTTAGAACTACTTAAACCTTACTAACCTAAGGACATCACACACATCCATGCCCGAGGCAGGATTCGAACCTGCGACCGTAGCGCCTAGAACCGCTCGGCCACCCCGGCCGGCTGGGAGAATAAAGTCGTTTCGCTTCACACAGATGTAAATCTTCAGAATCGCAAAATCACCAGTGAGGTTTATTCAAGACTCCATTCAGCTGCAAGTGTGCTTCATTTGTAAACCAGATGCAGCCAACATTATATCTTCCATTATTAATCAATTCCAATCCCAAAGAAAGGAGGTGTTGACAGATGTAAAAATTATCGAACTATCAGTTTAATAAGTCACAGCTGCAAAATACTAACACGAATTCTTTACCGACGAATGGAAAAACTGGTAGAAGCCGACCTCGGGGAAGATCAGTTTCGACACCGTAAAAGAGTAGGAACACGTGAGGCAATACTGACCCTACGACATATCTTAGATGAAAGACCTACTTTTCTAGCACTTGTAGGCTTAGAGAAAGCTTTTGACAATGTTGACTGGAATACTCTCTTTCAAATTCTGAAGGTGGCAGGGGTAAAGTACAGGGAGCGAAAGGCTATTTACAATTTGCACAGAAACCAGATGGCAGTTATAAGAGTCGAGGGGCATGAAAGGGAAGCAGTGGTTGGGAAGGGAGTGAGACAGGGTTGTAGCCTCTCCCCGATGTTATTCAATCTGTACATTGAGCAAGTAGTAAAGGAAACAAGAGAAAAATTCGGAGTAGGAATTAAAATCCATAGAGAAGAAACAAAAGCTTTGAGGTTCGCTGATGACGTTGTAATTCTGTCAGAGACAGCAAAGGACCTGGAAGAGCAGCTGAACGGAATGGACAGTGTCTTGAAAGGTGAATATAAGATTAACATCAACAAAAGCTAAATGGGGATAATGGAATGTAGTCGAATTAAGTAAGGTGATGCTGAGGGAATTAGATTAGGAAATGAGACATAGTGGGAAACCAGTTTTGCTATTTGGGGAGCAAAATAACTGATGATGGCCGAAGTAGAGAGGATATAAAATGTAGACTGGCAATGGCAAGGAAAGCGTTTCTGAAGAAGAGAAATTTGTTAACATCGAGTATAGATTTAAGTGTCAGGAAGTCGTTTCTGAAAGTATTTGTATGGAGTGTAGCCATGTATGGAAGTGAAACGTGGACGATAAATAGTTTGGACAAGAAGAGAATAGAAGCTTTCGATATGTGGTGCTACAGAAGAATGCTGGAGATTAGATGGGTAGATATAACTAATGAGGAGGTATTGAATAGAATTGGAGATAAGAGAAATCTGTGGCACAACTTGACAAGAAGAAGGGATCGGTTGGTAGGGCATATTCTGAGGCATCAAGGGATCACCAACTTAGTACTGGAGGGCAGCGTGGTGGGTAAAAATCGTAGAAGGAGCCAAGAGATGAATACACTAAGCAGATTCAAAAAATGTAGGCTGCAGTAGATACTGGGAGATGAAGAAGCCTGCACAGGATAGAGTAGCATGGAGAGCTGTATCAAACCAGTCTAAGGACTGAAGACCACAACAACAACAATATCAATCAGTGCGACAATGTGGTTTGCAAAGGAAGCCATCTGACGCACGACTCTTACAGTGGCTCTGGACTGAATGGGAACATGAGCATGCTCTGCCTTAGTATTTTCTGCGTGCTGGAACGCTTGAAACAGTGTCTGCTACTATTATTCTGACGGATTCCCTTGGATTATGCTGAATGATTTCAGAAATCGTGATGGCATTTCCAGGAATAGATACAATTTTTCTGGGGCAACATTCACCGCATGATCATCAGCCACAGGGACTGTACGTTGAAATATGGCGAAGAGCCTGCGAATGGTTTTCGCATCTGATCCTTTTGGAACATTCAAACGTGTTTGAAAACTCGTCTTGTTTCCGTAGGATTGTGTTTTAGTACAAGAAAAACACGTTGTTCGATGGCACACACGATTTCAACATCTTCCTTCGGTATACTGACCTCCTTTTACGTTGCAGTGGTAGAACTAATGGCCCTGAGCTGCGACCCACTATTTATAGACACTACGTATTGCAATTATAGCGCCACCTTTAACAGCTTTTCGGAATATTTCGAAACTTCTGTATAACATCTGTATAAAATCCTTACAGGTTTCATAACAAACACACCGTTGCTACAATCGTCTACGACCTTTGTCTTCCAGATATTTTATTTTTAAATCAAGGACTCCTTTGCTGGACGCTCTGTAAAATCTGTGCAGTCGCTATTGTCAGTTCACATTTTAACGCCGCATGCAAAAAAATCAGTTATAACATTTATCGTAATGGTAATTATGTCCACGCACTATACATGATCATAGAATACACAATAAAATGGGATTGTGGATGTTATACTACTGCTGCTGATGATGATGATATTGTTCCGTATGATTATGGTGACAGTCTGTGAAGATACCTCAGGTAATGATTGCGGTGAATAGATGGTTGGAATTTTCCGCTATTCTAGTATTATAGACATTTTTGTATGGATGAAATAGCTTGAAGATGTCTTTCTTGAAACACGCAAAACGAAAAAGGAGGTGCTGGCTACGACTGCTACGGAGCATATGTGCCGTAACGTACTTCGAGAGCATTCAAACCGTTACAGATCTCGGTGTCATCAGTTCGAAGCACTGGACTTCGTAGAAAATAAAAGGGCTTCCAAAATTTTATGTTGGTCACAACTACATTACATTAAAATGTTGTAAATTAATAACTTGAGCATAGTGCAACCGATTGTCAAAATTTATTGGGACCAACTTCAAGTTAAATAACAAATATTTGAATTGCGCAGTATCCCTCACAGAGTGCCTCAGTGTAGTGCCTCAGTGTTTGCCGTCTGTCTCTTCGATTACGTAACAGTTTACTATCGGGAACGTTATCACTAAAATGAGACAGGAAAATCGCCAAATATAATCGTTTAGCTTGCGATACAGTAAGATATACTACAGTGTTTACCTCAGTTTCCGAGAAAAACACATGGTTAAAAGACGAATGGTTTTCATGCATAAATTTTACTGCGTGTTCCACGTCGCTCTTATTTCTGTGACACTCTCGGGCTTTTAAAATTCTGTAAAATACCAAACCAGTCTAGAAATAGTGTTGCACGTCTGTGCTTATGCGCTTCAAGTCTTTGCATATCAAACAGCTCCAAAAAAGCTGTCGGAAAAAAATGCAGAGTACTTAGTACCGACTTCACATCAGAAAGCGTTACTTTCTTTTCTTTTCGTAATTTCCAGTAGTCATAAAGAATACGGACATGATCAAGTTTTCTCAGCTGCAGTTTTTCGTCCTACATTTCCCACTAGACCTGCACGCAACTCTCGTATTGACTCAGGTGGCACATTGCAAACATACTGAGGTGGCAAAAAGTAACTGGATACCTCCTAATATCATGACTGACTTCATTTTTTCCAGCGTGCCATGGACTCAACAAGTATTTAGAAGTCCCCTGCAGAAACATTGAGCCATCCTGCCTCTATAGCAGTCCAGTCCATAATTGTTGAAGTTCTGCCGATATAGGGTTTTGTGCACGAATCAACCTCTCGATTGTATCCCATAAATGTTCAACGGGATTCATGTTGGGCGATCTGGATGAAAAATCATTCTCTCGAATTGTCCAGAATATTCTTCAAGCCAGTCGCAAACAATTGTCGCCCGTGACATGGCACATTGTCACCCATAAAAATTCCATCGTTGTTTGGGAACATGAAGTTCATGAATAGTTGTAAACGATCTCTAAGTAGCCGAACATAACCATTTTTAGTCAAAGATCGGTTCAGATGGACCAGAGGACCCAGTCCATTCCCTGTAAACACAGCCCACACCATAATGGAGCCACTACCAGCTTACACAGTCCCTTGTCGACAACTACGGCCCATCTCTTCGTGGGATCCGCGCCACACTTGAACCCTACCATCAGCTCTTAGCAACTGAAGTGGGGACTCATCTGACTAGACCACGGTTGTCCAGTCGTCTGTGGTCCAATCGATATGGTCACGAGCCCAGGAGAGGCGCTGCAGGAGATGTTTCGTTAGGCAAGGCACTCGCGTAGGTCATAGCAAATTAACGCCACATTTCGCCGCACTGTCCTAATGGATATGTTCGTCGTTCTTCCAACATTGATTTCTGCGGATAGTTCGCGAAGTGTTGCTTGTCTGGTAGCGCTGACAACTTTACGCAAACGCCGCTGCTCTTGGTCGTTAAGTGACAGCCGTCGCCCACTGTGTTGTCTGTGGCGAGAGGTAATGCCTGTAATTGGTATTCTCGGCACGCTGTTGACACTGTGGATCTCAGAATATTGAATTCTGTAACGATTTTCGAAATGAAATGTCCCATGCATCTAGCTCCTACTAACATTCCGCCTTCAGAGTCAGTCAATTCCCGTCGTGTAGCCATAATCACGTGGAAAACCTTTTCACATGAATCACCTGAGTACAAATGAGAGCTCCGCCAATGCACTGCTCTTTTATACCTTGTGACGCGACACTACCGCCATCTGTATATGTGCATATCGCTATCCCATGACTTACATCTAAAAAATGGTTCAAATGGCTCTGGGCACTATGGGACTTAATATCTGAGGACATTAGTCTCCTAGACTTAGAATTACTTAAACCTAAGTAACCTGCCCGAGGCAGGATTCGAACCTGCGACCGTAGCAGCAGCGCGGTTCCGGACTGAAGCGCCCAGAACCGCTTGGCCACAACGGCCGGCCACTTTCGTCTCCACAGTGCATAATTACATTGTGTAATAACGTTTTCTTCAATTATTCATGTTCTCCTACGTGCGGTATTTGAGGCCATGACACTTACTCGAATGAAACTCAAATACCGATGGAAGTCGCACAGTGTTTAGGGTTGTGGAGGAGCGAGCTGTTAAACTCTGTTTGGCCATACTGAACTTAATTTTGTGTGGTCCTTTTAGTTCACGTAAACCAAAGCTTAGGGTAATCATTTAGGCAATAGCATATCCAAATGACTCACGAATCCTTGTGTGCGTGAAGTGGAGTCTATATACAATGAACTCGGTGATAGAGGGGCATTAAGTGTTGATAGCAGACAAGTCCTCGAGAGCAACTATCACGGAAGTACACTATCTGATCAAAAGTAGCCGGACACCATTACGTAATGTGGAACTGACAAGGGAACCTCCCCATGGCACCCCCCTCAGATTTAGTTATAAGTTGGCACAGTGGATAGGCCTTGAAAAACTGAACACAGATCAATGGAGAAAACAGGTAGAAGTTGTGTGGAACTATGAAAAAAATAAGCAAAATATACAAACTAAGTAGTCCATGGGGAAGTTAAGCAACATCAAGGATGGCGTGACCTAAGGAGCGGCGTGGTCCCGTGGTCAGCGTGAGCAGCTACGTATCGAGAGGTCCTTGGTTCAAGTCCTCCATAGAGTGAAAAGTTTAACTTCTTTATTTTCGCAAAGTTATGATCTGTCCGTTCGTTCATTGACGTCTCTGTTCACTGTAATAAGTTTAGTGTCGGTGTTCTCCGACCTTACTGTAATAAGTTTAGTGTCTGTGTTTTGCGACCGCAACGCAAAACCGTGCGATTAGTAGACGAAAGGACGTGCCTCTCCAATGGGAACCGAAAACATTTGATCGCAAGATCATAGGTCAATCGATTCCTCCACAGGAAAACGCGTCTGATATATTCTATACGACAACGGCGACGGCATGTGCGTCACATGACAGGAATATGTTGTCCACCCACCTAACTTGTACACTTGGCGAATGGGTAAAAAGATTCGTCTACCATGCCTGATTTAGGTTTTCTTGTGGATGTGATAATCACTCCCAAAAAATTAATTTTTTCACTCGAAGGAAGACTTGAACCAAGGAGCTCTCGTTCCGCAGCTGCTCACGCTAACCACGGGACCACGACGCTCCTCAGCGCGTGTTATCCTAGATGTTGCCTATCTTGGGCATGGACTCCTCAGTTTGTATATTTTGCTTATTTTTTTCATAGTACCACACAACTTCTTCCTGTTTTCTCCATTGATCTGTGTTCAGTTTTTCAAGTCTTATCCACTGTGCCAACTTATAACTAAATCTGAGGGTGGTGCGGTGGGGAGGTTCCCTTGTGAGTAATAGATGTCCCAAGAGACGGACAAGCAGGTATAAAAGAAGGCGGGGAGAGTACTGTTGTCAGTAAAGAAGTAGTAAGAGCAGAACCGGTCCGTTAGGAGAGCTCGGTTACTTCGAACGTGGTATAGTAACTGGATGTCACCTGACCAAGAAATCTATATTGAGCATTCAACCACTCTGAAGCTGCCCAAGTCGACTGTTGAGGATGCGATTGGAAAGTGGAAACGCGCTCAAACGGTCACAACTAAACCAAGACCGGGTAGACCTCAAGTAATGATGGACAGGGATCGTCGGGCACTGCGGAGGGTGGTTGTAGCAAATCCCATGAAATCAGCGTAACGAATTACTCATGAGTTCCAAAGTGTTACCAGCAGTTCGGCTAGCACACAGTGACTGTGCATAGGGAGTTAAAGAAGAATGAGGTACAGTGGCTGAGCAGGTGCCCATAAGCCACACATTTCTGCACTCCGTTCAAAGCGACTCTATACGGTGCAGAGGGCGACGCCAATGGACAGTGGATGACTATAAACGAGTGGTTTAGATCAATGAATCACGCTATACCCTTTGCCGTTTGGATTTGGCGATTGCCGGGAGAGCGTTACCTGCCGTCATGTGTAGTACCGATAGAAGTACGGATGAGTTGATTTTACGGTATGGGGTTGTTTTTCATCTTTGTAGTGTGGTTCCATATTGTGATTAAGAATATGGAATATTGTGAATCCGTTTTACAGCATTCTCTACTGTGTACAGTAAAGGAACAAATTCGGAGATGATGTTTATTGGTATCAGTGTGACAATGCACCTGGTCATAAAGTAATGTCTGTGAGGCAGTAGTTCGTGGACAGTAACACTCCTGACATGGACTAGCCTGCCCACGCTCTCTACTTGAAATCAATGGAACACGTTTGGGATGAGATGAAACGTTGATTTCGTTCCAGGCTGTAGCGTCCAGTATCACTACTTTTTCTGGTTTCCGTTTTTGAGGAAGAACGAAGTGCCATTCCGCCACAATCATTCTTATACCTCCTTGAAAGTGTCCCCAGCAGAGTTCAAGCAATCACAAATGCGAAGAGTGGGCACACCCCATATTAATCTTCACTAATAGCTGTTCCGAATCATACATCTACATCTACATCTACATCTACATGGATACTCTGCAAATCACATTTAAGTGCCTGGCAGAGGGTTCATCGAACCACCTTCACAATTCTCCTTAATTTTCCTTACTTTGTCGTGGTGATCATTGCTCCCTATGAAGGTCGGTGTCAACAAAATACTTTCGCATTCGGAGGAGAAAGTTGGTGATTGGAATTTCGTGAGAAGATTCCGTCGCAATGAAAAACACCTTTCTTTTAAAGATGTCCATCCCAAATCCTGTATCATTTCTGTGACACTCTCTCCCATATCTCGCGATGATACAAAACGTGCTGCCTTTCTTTGAACTTTTCCCTTGTACCCAGTCAGTCCTATCTGGTACGGATCCCACACCGCGCAACAGTATTCTAAAAGAGGAGGGACAAGCATAGTGTAAGGTCTCCTTAGTAGGTCTGTTACATTTTCTAAGTGTCCTGCCAATGAAACGCAATCTTTGGTTAGCCCTCCCACAACATTTTCTACGTGTTCCTTCCAATTTAAATTGTTTGAAATTGTAATTTCTAGGTATTTGGTTGAATTTACGGCCTTCAGATTAGACAGTGTTGACTGGAATACTCTCTTTCAGATTCTAAAGGTGGCAGGGGTAAAATACAGGGAACGAAAGGCTATTTACAATTTGTACAGAAACCAAATGGCAATTATAAGAGTTGAGGGGCATGAAAGGGAAGCAGTGGTTGGGAAGAGAGTGAGACAGGGTTGTAGCCTCTCCCTGATGTTATTCAATCTGTATATTGAGTAAGCAGTAAAGGAAACAAAAGAAAAATTCGGAGTAGGTATTAAAATCCATGGAGAAGAAATAAAAACCTTGAGGTTCGCCGATGACATTGTAATTCTGTCAGAGACAGCAAAGGGCTTGTAAGAGCAGTTGAACAGAATGGATAACGTCTTGAAAGGAGGATATAAGATGAACATCAACAAAAGCAATACGAGGATAATGGGATGTAGTCGAATTAAGTCGGGAGATGCTGAGGGTATTAGATTAGGAAATGAGACACTTAAAGTAGTAAAGGAGTTTTGCTATTTGGGGAGCAAAATAACTGATGATGGTCGAAGTAGAGAGGATATAAAATGTAAACGACAGCGTCATCTGCAAACAACCGAAGACGGCTGCTCAGATTGTCTCCCAAATCGTTTATATAAGTAGGAACAGCAAAGGGCCTAAGCACTACCTTGGGGAATGCCAGAAATCGCCTCTGTTTTACTCGATGACTTTCCGTCAGGTACAACGAACTGTGACCTCTCTGACAGGAAATCACAGATCCAGTCACATAACTGAGAGGATATTCCATAAGCACGTAATTTCACTACGAGGCACTTGTATGGTACAGTGCCAAAAGCCTTCCGGAAATCCAGAAATACGGAATCGATCTGAAATCCCTTGTCAATAGCACTCAGCACTTCATGTGAATAGAAAGCTAGTTGTGTTTCACAAGAACGATGTTTTCTAAACCCATGTTGACTGTGTGTCAATAGACTGTTTTCTTCGAGGTAATTCATTACGTTCGAACACAATATATGTTATAAAATCCTGCTGCATATCGACGTTAACGATGTGGGCCTGTAATTTAGTGGGTTACTCACACTACCTTTCTTGAATATTGGTGTGACCTGTGCAACTTTCCAGTCTTTGGGTACGGATCTTCCGTCGAGCGAACGGTTGTATATGATTGTTAGGTATGGAGCTAATGCATCAGCATACTCCGAAAGAAACCAGATTGGTATACAGTCTGGACCAGAAGACTTGCTTTTATTAAGTGATTTAAGTTGCATCACTATTCCGAGGATATTTACTTCTACGTTACTCATGTTGACAGCTGTTTTCGATTCGAATTCTGTACTCGCAACGCAGAAAAACTAGATCTTCCCTTATTACTCGAATGAAAATGACTGTGTCAGCCCATTTTAGTTGTACAAATTATGTGTATCTTGCTTCTACATTTGATTCGATTTTTACTGTGTGTTTTATCTTTGTTAAGTAGTGCAAAGAATTTGTTGTGCAGTCGTATAATAATGAACGAATGTGTCTGGTTACGCGTATTATCTGAACTCCATTCGCATAAGAAACAACATTTAGTAAATATCGCCAGTAGATCATTCGAATGTTTCGCAGTTTTCTCGCTGTAGTCCACGATGCTGGCAGCGGAAAATCAGAGATTTCGTTATATTTTATAAAATCGTTCAAGATTTCATCACCGCTGGATATTATACTGGATATTACGCTGCCTGTCAGTGTACCTCTCGATTGCATCAGCCGCCATGGTCTGATGCTTCCACAGCGTTTTGTGAAGGCTGTGGACAGATCTATCAGAATACCGCAGATGTTCTCCGTTGCTGACGGCGAACCGTAATCCTTCCTCTTACAGCAATCTGCATCTGCCGCAGCAAGCATTTCCTGGTTTTTGCGACGGTTTGATTTCCCACTTACATCTTGAACGCCATGAAGAAAGAATCCGCGACGCGTTATTGTTGAGATCCTTTCCTCTCATTTGTTTCTGTTGCAGTGCTTTTGGATTTCTATTGCTCTTTTGCATAAACGAATGTCGTAATTCGTCAGTGGAATAACAATGCTCTACATCTACATGTATAGCTACACCTACAGCCATATTCTGCAAATACTGTGAAGTGCATGGCAGAGGGTACTTTCCATTGTATTAGAACTTTTTCCTGTTCTGTTCACGTATCAAACGCAGGAAGAATGATTGTTTAAATTCCTCTGAGCGTGTTGTAATTAATTTGATCTTTTCCTCACGGTCCCTATGGGAGCGATACGTAGGGGGTTGTAGCATATTCCTTGAGCCATCACTGAATGACGTTTGCTGAAACTTTGTAAGCAGGCTTTGTCGGGATTGTTTACGTCTATCTTCAAGTCTGCCAATGCAGTTCTTTCAACATCTCTGTGACACTCTTCAGCAGGTCGAATAAAACTGTGACCATTCGTGCTGCCCTTCACTGTATACTTTCAATATCTCCTGTCAGTTCTGCTTGGTACAGGTCCCACACACTTGAGTAGTATTCTAGGATGGGTCGCTATCTCCTTTGTAGACTTTGCATTTCCCTGCTATTCTACCAATAAAAGCCGCCTGCTTTATCCACGATTGAGCCTATGTGAGCGTTTCACTTCATGCTTCTACAAGAGGTTAAAGTCAGGTATCTGTATGAGTTCACCAATTCCCACTGTGACTCACTGACATTACAATATCGTTTATGTTCTATGATTCCAATGTTGAAGGATTTTCCAGTCAAAGGATTTTCCAGTCACTGAAACATACGAATCTCGTCAACGAGACATTCCAATACAAACTCCTCCGCGCATTGTAGGACGCGTTATGCAGTACTTCCTACAAAGTAATTGATTTTCTTTTGTCCGACACCAACCTCAGGAACTCGCTCGCATGATACTTTGTGTGTCATTTTTATATCTTAAGAATCTAATCGATAGATAATCCTGTCCGTCTCTTTGAATTTGAGCTGCAGAAAAATCATTCTTTTTTGAGTCGCTTCGTCTATCATGTAATATCTGAAGGTAGTTTAGCTTCTTTACGGAGTTCCCTTTGAGAACGCATTCCAGTACTTGCACAACGTGTATGAGGTGCTAGGTCTCTCGTGCACGTCACTCACAGCTTACGATACTCTAGATGATAAGAGTGGTGAGAACCAACCAGGAGTAAGTGAAACTAAAGTAATAAGTTACTAAGAGAGAAGGAAATCGGCGACTTCCAGTCGGCAGTACTGAATTAAGGGAGTAAATTACTTCAGGAGTAAATTTTTCATTTACTTCCGAAGTAAATTTATTTACTCCATTACTGATGGAGAGCACCATTGAAGAGTACGCTACTACGTTAGTAACTTAAGGAGGAAATAAGGACAAAATTTATTCCTAGGCAGTAGTAGGAGTAAAGTAAGAGAGTAAGGTGTGATCTTCTGTGTTTTAAGTGTTGAATTCTATGGATTACATGGACAACGAAGAATATATGGAAATGGAAAATGAGGTGAACATCCCAAGAATGAGGATTGTGATGAATAGCGACAGTGATTTCAGAGAGCGGTTTGGGTTTCGTAAGGAATCTTTTGAGTTGCTCCTTGGTTTGCTGGAGCCGTTAGTGCAGCATAATTCTGGCAGGAACCGTGGTTTGTCTCCTAGGCTGCAACTTTTTTGTGGACTGCGAATCTTTCTCAAAGGTACTTATCAAATCGTAGAAGGGGATCTCATTAATACCCATCATACTACTGCTGGAAGAGCTTTTAACAGTGTAATGAACATTTTAATTGCCTTAAAGCCACTGTATGTGTCCAAGCCACAGAGCCAAGAAAATATATCAAAGAACAAAAGGGAATTCTATCGAACTGGTGGATTCCCAGATGCCATAGGGGCCATAGATTGTGTACATATACCCATACTTTGTCCTTCTGGAGCATGAGCAGAACTATATAGAAATTGTAAGAACTTCTTTTCTGTCAATGCACAAACCATCTGTGATGCCAATATGAAGATTTTGAAGGTGTAAAGCCGTTGTCCGGGTTCCACGCATGATGCACGCATTTGGGACAATAGTACAGTTGCTGCAAAATTAGAAAATGGACAATATGATGGGTTGCTTGTTAGAGATAGTGGATAAGCTATCTCCAAACATCTTATGACGCCTGTGTTCCGAGCCCACACAGGAGCCGAACGGCGCTACAATAGAGCCCATATTGCTACCCGATGTGTAATAGAGTTGGCGTTCGGTGTTTGGAAGAAACGTTTCCAAATTCTCACTAAAACAATGCGATTTAAACCAAACAAGTGTCGGAATGTTATTGTGGCTGCTGCAGTACTACACAGTTATGGAATAGAAGTTAGAGATGCGTTTCACCCTGATGCTGTGGAGGTGAATGCATCGAACAAAATGCATTTCAGCCAGAAGCAGATGCTGCAGGCCAAGCTGTCAGAAGGTCTACTATACGTAATTACTTTAATTAAAATTGCACCTAGTTTGCTAGTAAAATTAGAAGCTAGTGTAAAGACATTTCCTTCTTAAATGAATAAATAAGCCACCGGATTGTCACTACTGCAGTGAAAAGTGAGTCATTTTATTTAAGTGTAATTTTATAGTTATGTTCTTTTTCTCTTTCTTCCTTTTTTTTGCTAGGGGATTAACATTCTCATTTCTTAATTGAGTATACAAAGTCATTCAACGTTTCGATTTTTTTTAAAAAAAGACTCCTTTTATAATATTGCAAATTCAGATAAATATTAGAATACAGTATTAACAAAAATTAGTACAGATACTGAAATGATAAACACAAATATTGTGCCATACAAGAAACAAGAACTTATTAGCCATTTGAAAAGTATCAGAGAAATAAAAGATTTTTTATGCATATGAATATTGTCTTATTCATTCACAAAAACCCAAATTTCTCGAGCACATTGGCTGAAGATCTGGAACCTGAAGTTTGCTCCATTACGTTCTTGAACTTATTCATGATTTCCATTTTAGGGTTATGCTCTTCTTCCACGATTTCTCTTTGTCTTTCTATTAATAGCATTTTTGCATTGTATTCCTCTCGTATTAAATGCATTTTTAGGGAAAGAAGCTCGTCTGCTTTTTTCAGCAACTCTCGGTTCTTCACTGCAACCGCATGTTCTCTCCCTCTTTTGCTGGGCGCATCTTCTGATAAGCTCCCACCAGAGAATGCAGGCCGAGGTTCATGGCTATGGGATAAAGTTCCACCTTCAGCAGTTTCATTGCCACCTTCAGAGCAGTTACCATCATCGAAGTTGCTTGAAAGTATCACATTATCCTCAGATGTGTATTGTCGTTAACTCCAGCTAACCCCTCTAAAACTTATGCGATCATATCAACAACCATTTGTCTTATATCGTCGATCTTCGTCTCACCTTCTCCACCGCCAGTTTGAAATTGTTCTCGATTACATTTAGCTTTCATTTTCTCTGCTGTCGCTTTCATGTCCTTCCAAATTACTTAAAGCTGCTCGTGCGCTCTTTGTGTAAGAGCTTCTACGTTGTATTCAACGTGTATTTTTTCCCAAGCATCCTTTTTCCTTTTTAGCATGTTGACATAGTGCTTATTAGATTCGGTAGTAGTTACGTACTTTTTCATTATTCCGCAAACCGCTCTTTTTTATTTTCTGGTATGTTTTTTGAACGTTTCTTGGCTACCTCCATGTTGCTGCTAGCTCGTATCTCAAACTGGCGCTTAAATTAACACGTGTCACCAACCAACAATGGACGCCGGTAGTTGTAGATGGTGGGGTAAATATAAATTCATCCATTAATAGCGCGTTTATTTTCCATAATACACAGAACTTATCATTAATTAGTACCATAGCATTTAGATTTTCCAATTTTTGTATTTCAATTTAATAATCCTTGCTAGCTTCTAAAATTAGAGGGATGAACATAAATTACGCAAAAGATGAAGCAATAATGTCTGCCGACAATCAATAATTTCCGAGAGGGAAAGTAATGCACGGGCCAGCAGTGTGCAGAACTGGCTTACTTCTTTAGTAAAAAGGCGTTACTACTTTAGTTACAACTAAAGAAGTAAATATAAATTGAGCTCTACAACACTTACTAAAAGGGAATATTACTACAGAAGTAATTTACTGAAATGGCCCAGACTAAAGAAGTAAGAGTTACTACAGAGTAATTTATATTAGTTTTTTGCTCGCCACTCTAATCTTTATGTGTGCTGGATGATGATTCGATAGTTCATGCTTATCTCTGTCATCGACAGTAACGTCCTGAAGTGGCATTTGTGAAAACATCAGCACTTGCGCCATTTCATCGACTTCCATCACCTGGGAACCATAGCGCGATAACTGCCGGTGGGTATGTGAGCGCGACAAAGACGCATTGCGCGCCAAAACATAATATTCCCTGCAGTTAGGGCCCCCTACATTGTACACTACAAGGTAAAAATTGGCTACGGGACGAACGGTCTTCCTGATCGTTTTAAACAAGGCATGTTATGAGGACCAAATACGACAAACACATTCTTTTCCCTTCAGTTACTTCCTGACTAGCGTTTCATGCGAAATCTGTTAGCGACATATGTAAACAAGAATTCCATCTTCCTTCACGAGATGGTCTGTGGTCAAATACACTATTTTTGTCATGTCATCTGGCTGGTCTGATGCAGCCCGTCTTGTCTTCCTCTCCTGTGCCAACCTCTTCATCTCAGGGTGGCACTTACACCTGACGTCCTCACTTATTTGTTGGTTATAGCCCAGTCTCGGTCTTCCTCTAGAGTGTTTACCCTCCACAGCTCCCTCTAGCACCGTGGAAGTTATTCCCTGAAGTCAGTGCGATCCAGGGTGTGGATCAGGAGTCCGACAAAGCTACAACCCCTCGATGATGTCATCCGCAGACGGGAACAAAACGTAAGGTTTCAACAAGAAATTCATCTGTCCTCAGCGTAACAAACAAACAAACGCCGTCCGAACAGGCCTTGAAGGACCAAAGGCACCAAGCGGCCGCCGTGTCTCCTCACCCATACGCATCACTGGGTGCGGACATGGAGGGGCATGTGGTCAGCACACCGCTCTGCCGGCCGTTGTGAGTTTTCGTGACAGGAGCCGCTACTTTTCAGTCAAGTAGCCCCTCAATTGGCCTTACAAAGGCTGAGTGCATCCCACTTGCCAACAGCACTCGGCAGATCCAGACGGTGACCCAGTCGTCAGCCTAACAAACCGGAATATTTTAATAAGTCTGACATTTCCGGCCGCGAAATTTTACATTTTACATATCCTATTTTCCTGTCCCTTCTTCTTGTCAATTTTTTCCCTTTATCGCTATCCTCCTCGATTCTGCGGAGAACCCCTCATCTTATCAACCCACATAATTCTCAGCATCCTTCTATAGCACCACATCTCAAACTCTTCGACTCTCTTCTTCTCAAATTTCCCTACAGTCCCAGATTCACTTCTATAAGTGATGTACTCCAGACATACAATCACAGAAATTACTTCCTCAAATTAAAGCCGATGTTTGATAGCAGTAGAATTCTTTTGGCCAGGAATGTCCTCTTTGCCTATGCTAGTCTGCTTTTTATGTCCTTTGTGCTTCATCCTCATGGTTTATTTTGCTTTCAAGGTGGAAGAATTCCTTCACTTCGTCTACATCGGGGTCCCCAGTTTAAGTCTCATTTCTGCTGCATTTTATACTCAGGTGTTTCTTCGGCTTACTCTGATTCCATATTTTGTGCTCAGCAGAGCCGGCCAGGGTGGCCGAGCGGTTCTAGGCGCTACAGTCTGGAATCGTTCGACCTCTACGGTCTCAGGTTCGAATCCTGGCTCGGGCATGGATGTGTGTGATGTCCTTAGGTTAGTTAGGTTTAAGTAGTTCTAAGTTCTAGGGGACTGATGACCTCAGAAGTTAAGTCCCATGGTGCTCAGAGCCATTTGAACCATTTTGCTCAACATACTGTTTATTTCATTCAGTACGTCGTGTAATTCTTTCTCGCTTACACTGGGGAAATCAATGTCATCAACAATTCTTATTATTGATATCCTTTCACCTTTAATTTTAATCCCACTCCGGAACGTATCTTTTATTTTCATTATTGCTTCTCCAATGTACAATTTGACCATTAGGGAAGAAAGACACTTCGTTCTCGGCTATACGATCTCGTTATTATTCTTTGTTAGTCCTTACACAGGGTGGCAACTATTGAAATATACGAAAAAACGTAAATTAGTTACAAACTACGGTGTGCACACACTTTATTCAACATGTAAACGTCGCTACAGATATTCGGATTTAGGTTATGACATGTTCGATGTGCCTACCATCATTGGCGATGATGTGGCGCAGACGAATAGCGAAATTCTGCGTGACCCGCTGAAGTGTCGGAACATCGATGCTGTCGATGGCCTCCTGAATGGCTGTTTTCAACGCAGCAATGGTTTTGGGATTATTGCTGTACACCTTGTCTTTAATACAGTCCCACAAAAAGGAGTCGTGTGTGTTCAGATGCGAAGAATATGGAGGCTAAGGAGACCCATGCTGTCTCCAAAGCGCTCCCCAGGGCATCAAAAACTATCCTGCTTCGATGGGGTCGAGCTCCATCTTGCATGAACCACATCTTGTCGAAATCAGGATCACTTTGCATAATGGGGACGAAATCATCTTCAAATGGTTCAAATGGCTCTGAGCACTATGGGACTTAACTTCTGAGGTCATCAGTCCCCTAGAACTTGGAACTACTTAAACCTAACTAACCTAAGGAAATCACACACATCCATGCCCGAGGCAGGATTCGAACCTGCGACCGTAGCGGTAGCGCCGGTCCAGGTCTGCCGTCTGCTTCACGTCTGCTGTGCAGCGAGCTACCTTAATTTAAGTATTAACTGTATTTTTCTTACTTGACACTTTTTCTTCCGTGTGTTTTTGCTTTTAGGAAGCTTCAATTGTCGAGTGCTAGTAATAGTGTTCCATAGATTTCGTGTTTGTTTTGAATACAGTCAGAGAGAGTCCGTTTCGTCAACCATAGTGCCAGTAGTGCTAGTGTTTGTTTTCAATACAGTCCAGAGACAGGTAGTGCTATTTTCATTGTTTTCTACAAGAAGTGGCTAGCAACCACAGTTTAGTCAACAATCAGCCGCCTTTAGTGAATTAGCAGTCTAGATAAAAGTTGATTAACTCTCTACAGTAAATTGATTTCTTAGGATGGATAGGATGTGTGACTGCTGTGTACGGACGCAGGAGGAGCTGGCCACTGTTCGCGAACAGCTGAACGTGTTGATGGCCGCGGTCAGCCGTCTTCAGGCTGCTGCCTCGGAGTGTATCGGCAGTGGGGAGGCTGCCTCGGAGTGTAGCGGCAGTGGGGAGTCTGGTGCGTCGCAAGGTACACCCCAGGTGTTACATGCTTCACCCACTGCCCCTGCTGCTGAGATAATCTTCGCCGGTACCGGGCGCGGTTGGGCCACCCCCTCCCCAAGGGGAGTGGCGGGTTCAGCGGCGTACGCGGCGCACGAGGCGGAGGGTAAACGTGGAGGCTGGCCGTGTGGCATCGCCCGCTCTGCCTGTGAGTGGACATGTGGCCGCTCCTTCAGCAAGGTCCGAGCAGGCACACGGGGGGAGGGGTTTATTAGTTATTGGGAGCTCCAACGTTAGGCGGGTGATGGAGCCCATTAGGGAAATAGCGGAAAGGTCGGGGAAGACGGCCAGTGTTCACTCTGTCTGCTTGCCGGGGGGGGGGGGGGTCTCATCCGAGTTGTGGAGGAGGCTCTGCCGGCGGCGATAGAGAGCACTGGGTGCACCCGACTGCAAATTATTGCTCATGTCGGCACCAACGACTCCTGCTGTCTGGGTTCAGAGGTCATCCTCAGTTCGTACAGGCGGGTGGCGGAATTGGTGAAGGCGGAAAGCCTCGCTCGCGGGGTGGAATAAGAGCTAACTATTTGTAGTATCGTTCCCAGAACCGATCGCGGTCCTCTGGTTTGGAGCCGAGTGGAAGGCTTAAACCAGAGGCTCAGACGATTCTGCGGAAAACTGGGGTCCAAATTTCTCGACCTCCGCTATCGGGTGGAGAAATGTAGGGTCCCCCTGAATAGGTCAGGCGTGCACTACACGCTGGAAGCGGCTACAAGGGTAGCAGAGTACGTGTGGAGTGCACATGGGGGTTTCTTAGGTTAGAGAATTCCCTCCCTAGGCCCAACAAGACGCCTCCTGAGACACGGCAAGGTACTAGTAGGCAAAACGCAACAAGGAATAACAATATTAATATGCTAATAGTAAACTGCAGGAGCGTCAATAGAAAGGTCCCAGAACTGCTCTCATTGATAAACGGTCACAACGCCCATATAGTACTAGGGATAGAAAGTTGGCTGAAACCAGACCTAAACAATAATGATATCCTAAACTCAGATTGGAATGTATACCGCAGAGACAGGCTGGACAGTGAAGGGGGAGGCGTATTTATAGCGATAAGAAGTGCAATAATATCGAAGGAAATTGACGGAGATCCGAAATGTGAAATAATTTGGGTGAAGGTCACGGTTAAGGCAGGCTCAGACATGGTAATTGGATGTCTCTATAGGCCCCCTGGCTCAGCAGCTGTTGTGGCTGAGCACCTGAGGGATAATTTGGAAAATATTTCGAGTAGATTTCCCCACCATGTTATAGTTCTGGGTGGAGATTTTAATTTGCTGGATATAGACTGGGAGACTCAAACGTTCATAACGGGTGGCAGGGACAAAAAATCCAGTGAAATTTTTTTAAGTGCTTTATCTGAAAACTACCTTGAGCAGTTAAACAGAAAACAGACTCATGGCGATAACATATTAGACCTTCTGGTGACAAACAGACCCGAACTATTTGAAACAGGGACTCAGCGATCATAAAGCGGTTACTGCATCGATGATTTCAGCCGTAAATAGAAACATTAAAAAAGGTAGGAAGATTTTTCTGTTTAGCAAAAGTGACAAAAAGCAGATTACAGAGTACCTGACGGCTCAACACAAAAGTTTTGTCTCAAGTACAGATAGTGTTGAGGATCAGTGGACAAAGTTCAAAACCATCGTACAATATGCGTTAGATGAGTATGTGCCAAGCAAGATCGTAAGAGATGGAAAAGAGCCACCGTGGTACAACAACCGAGTTAGAAAACTGATGCGGAAGCAAAGGGAACTTGACAGCAAACATAAACATAGCCAAAGCCTTGCAGACAAACAAAAATTACGCGAAGCGAAATGTAGTGTGAGGAGGGCTATGCGAGAGGCGTTCAATGAATTCGAAAGTAAAGTTCTATGTACTGACTTGGCAGAAAATCCTAAGAAATTTTGGTCTTATGTCAAAGCGGTAGGTGGATCAAAACAAAATGTCCAGACACTCTGTGACCAAAATGGTACTGAAATAGAGGATGACAGACTAAAGGCCGAAATACTAAATGTCTTTTTCCAAAGCTGTTTCACAGAGGAACACTGCACCGTAGTTCCTTCTCTAGATTGTCGCACAGATGACAAAAGGCAGATATCGAAATAGACGACAGAGGGATAGAGAAACAATTAAAATCACTCAAAAGAGGAAAGGCCGCTGGACCTGATGGGATACCAGGTCGATTTTACACAGAGTACGCGAAGGAACTTGCCCCCCTTCTTACAGCGGTGTACCGTAGGTCTCTAGAAGAGCGTAGCGTTCCAAAGGATTGGAAAAGGGCACAGGTCATCCCCGTTTTCAAGAAGGGACGTCGAACAGATGTACAGAGCTATAGACCTATATCTGTAACGTCGATCAGTTGTAGAATTTTGGAACACGTATTATGATCGAGTAATATGACTTTTCTGGAGACTAGAAATCTACTCTGTAGGAATCAGCATAGGTTTCGAAAAAGACGGTCGTGTGAAACTCAGCTCGCGCTATTCGTCCACGAGACTCAGAGGGCCATAGACACGGGTTCCCAGGTAGATGCCGTGTTTCTTGATTTCCGCAAGGCGTTCGATACAGTTCCCCACAGTCGTTTAATGAACAAAGTAAGAGCATATGGACTATCAGACCAATTGTGTGATTGGATTGAAGAGTTCCTAGATAACAGAACGCAGCCTGTCATTCTCAATGGAGTGAAGTCTTCCGAACTAAGAGTGATTTCAGGTGTGCCGCAGGGGAGTGTCATAGGACCGTTGCTATTTACAATACACATAAATGACCTCGTGGATGACATCGGAAGTTCACTGAGGCTTTTTGCAGATGATGCTGTGGTGTATCGAGAGATTGTAACAATGAAAAATTGTACTGAAATGCAGGAAGAGCTGCAGCGAATTGACGCATGGTGCAGGGAATGGCAATTTAATCTCAACGTAGACAAGTGTAATGTGCTCCGAATACATAGAAAGATAGATCCCTTATCATTTAGGCACAAAATAGCAGGTCAGCAACTGGAAGCAGTTAATTCCATAAATTATCTGGGAGTACGCATTAGGAGTGATTTAAAATGGAATAACATATAAAGTTGATCGTCGGTAAAGCAGATGCCAGACTGAGATTCATTGGAAGAACCCTAAGGCAATGCAATCCGAAAACAAAGGAAGTATGTTACAGTACGGTTGTTCGCCCACTGCTTGAATACCGCTCAGCAGTGTGGGACCCGTACCAGATAGGTTTGATAGAAGATATAGAGAAGATCCAACATTGGCACCGCGCTTCGTTACAGGATCATTTAGTAATCGCGAAAGCGTTACGGAGATGATAGATAAACTCCAGTGGAAGACTCTGCAGGAGAGACGCTCAGTAGCTCGGTACGGGCTTTTGTTAAAGTTTCGAGAACATACCTTCACCGAAGAGTCAAGCAGTATATTGCTCCCTCCTACGTATATCTCGCGAAGAGACCATGAGGATAAAATCAGAGAGCCCACACAGAAGCATACCGACAATCCTTCTTTCCACGAACAATACGAGACTGGAATAGAAGGGAGAACCAATAGAGGTACTCAGGGTACCCTCCGCCACACATCGTCAGGTGGCTTGCGGAGTATGGGTGTAGATGTAGATGTAGAACCGCTCGGCCACTCCGGCCGGCCGAAATCATCTTCCAAAACCTTCACGTACCGTTTGGTAGTCACCGTCCCATCAAGAAATATCGAACCGATTATTCCCTGAGTGGGCACTGCACAACTGTTGAGGGTGAAGAGACTTCTCGATCGCGAAATTAGGATTCTCAGTCCCTCAAATGCACCAATTTTGCTTACTGACGAACCCATCCAAATGAAAATGGGCTTCGTCGCTAAACAAAACCATACTAATTCCCATTATGCCCCGCTGTCAACCGTGCGGTTTGAACTTCCTAACGCAAACCGCTCAGAAGTTATGACGATTTTATTTCGTGTAGTTCAACAATTGTCACCCAGCACGTCCATATTGCTACATAAAGACAAGTCGTTTAACTTCGTTACCAAAAATCCCGAAAAGTTCTTGACCGATTTACTTCATATTTTTACGCAATACTCTAATAAACGTTCAGACGGACATAGGTTACATATTTTTAAATACATGTACTATATAACTATATATGGGAAATCTTGCTAGTAAAAAATCTAGAAAAGTTCTTGACCGATTTACTTTAAATTTGTATATAATAAACGATTCGAACGAACATAGGCTACATATCTTTTTAATGTGTATTATTCATAATTTTTTTATTGTATATCGATTCCCTCCCAGAGGGGGGACAGGCTGGCAGCAGCATAATACGCTGCTCTGCAGCTTACAGCACATAGAGTTAAAAAACATAATGAGGAAACATAACAATAAAAAGAGGTGATACGAGGTGCATTCAAGTTCTAAGCCCTCCGATTTTTTTTTCTCCGGACTGGAAAGAGATAGAAACATGCGCATTGTTTTAAAATGAGGCCGCGTTCATTGTCAATACGTCCCAGAGATGGCAGCACCTTACGGTAGATGGAATTTTACCGCCAGCGCCGAGAATGAGAACTGTTTTAAATACTTAAAATGGCGACGTTTTCCTTACTTGAACAGCGTGCAATCATTCGTTTTCTGAATTTGCGTTGTATGAAACCAATTGAAATTCATCGACAGTTGAAGGAGACATGTGGTGATGGAGTTATGGATGTGTCGAAAGTGCGTTCGTGGGTGTGACAGTTTAATGAAGGCAGAACATCGTGTGACAACAAACCGAAACAACCTCGGGCTCGCACAAGCCGGTCTGACGACATGATCGAGAAAGTGGAGAGAATTGTTTTGGGGGATCGCCGAATGACTGTTGAACAGATCGCCTCCAGAGTTGGCATTTCTGTGGGTTCTGTGCACACAGTCCTGCATGACGATCTGAAAACGCGAAAAGTGTCATCCAGGTGGGTGGCACGAATGCTGACGGACGACCACATGGCTGCCCGTGTGGCATGTTGCCAAGCAATGTTGACGCGCAACGACAGCATGAATGGGACTTTCTTTTCGTCAGTTGTAACAATGGATGAGACGTGGATGCCATTTTTCAATCCAGAAACAAAGTGCCAGTCAGCTCAATGGAAGCACACAGATTCACCGCCACCAAAAAAATTTCGGGTAACCGCCAGTGCTGAAAAAATGATGGTGTCCATGTTCTGGGACAGCGAGGGCGTAATCCTTACCCATTACGTTCCAAAGAGCACTACGGTAACAGGTGCATCCTACGAAAATGTTTTGAAGAACAAATTCCTTCCTGCACTGCAACAAAAATGTCCGGGAAGGGCTGCGCATGTGCTGTTTCACCAAGACAACGCACCCGCACATCGAGCTAACGTTACGCAACAGTTTCTTCGTGATAACAACTTTGAAGTGATTCCTCATGCTCCCTACTCACCTGACCTGGCTCCTAGTGACTTTTGGCTTTTTCCAATAATGAAAGAAAGACACTTTCCGTGGCCGCACATTCACCAGCCGTGCTGCTATTGCCTCAGCGATTTTCCAGTGGTCAAAACAGATACCTAAAGAAGCCTTCGCCGCTGCCATGGAATCATGGCGTCAGCGTTGTGAACAATGTGTATGTCTGCAGGGCGATTACGTCGAGAAGTAACGCCAGGTTCATCGATTTCGGGTGAGTAGTTAATTAGAAAAAAAATCGGAGGCCTTAGAACTTGAATGCACCTCGTAAAACGCTGACTGTTTAAAACTAGTACATGGCGAAAAAGTTGTGAAGAAAACATAAAAAACAAAGAGGTCAGTGATGCTGATTAAAAACACTTAGGAAATAGACAGGCACAATTACAAAAACATGGCGACAGTCTCGTTTCTGTTCGCAGCACTTTAAAATGAGGACACACAACACTGAACACGCACGGAAAACACTACAGAGTACGAAGGCACATTGGTATGGGGGGGGGGGACCCAGACAGATGAGGGGGGTGGGGGGGAAGGGGGGAAGCTGATGGAGGGAGAGGGCACAGAAAAAGTTGGGGGAGCAGGGCGGACGCGAGAAAGTAGTGGGGAACACAGTGGAGGGGAAAGAAAAACGACTTGGGGGGGGGGGGGGGAAGAGAATAGAGTCAAGGAGTGGGTAGGTGAAGAAAAAACAGGATGAAAGGGGCGGGACAGACGGAGCTTAGGACTGGTTTTCCGTCTGAACTCTTGATGCTCATACAGGATGTTCTCTTTTCTCCAAAGGTCACTATAATTTTCCTGTGGGCAGTATCTTTCTTAACCCTAGTAATATATGCTTCTACATCCTTACATTTGTCCTCTAGCCGTTCCAACTTAAGTCATTTTCACTTCCTGTCAATCTCATTTTTTGACATTTGTGTTCCCTTTCGCCTGCTTCCTTTATTGCATTTTTATATCTTCTCCTTTCATCGATTAAATTCAATATCTCTTGTATTGCCCAAGGATTTCTACTAGCTCTCGTCTTTTTACCTACTTGCTCCTCTGGTGCCTTCACTATTTCATCTGTCAGAGCTTCTCATTCTTCTTCTACTTTATTCCTTTCCCCTGTTCTTGTCGATCGTTCCCAAGTGCTCCCTCTGAAACCCTCTACAACCTCTGATTCCTTCAATTTATCCAGGTCCCATCTCCTTAAATTCCTAATTTTTTGCAGTTAATTCAGTTTTAATCTGCAGTTGATAATTAATAAATTTTGATCAGAGTCCACAACTGCCCTGTAAGCGTCTTAAAATTTAAAATCTGGTTCCTGTATCTCTGTCTAACCATTACATAATCAGTCTGAAACCTTGTGGTGTCTCCAGGTCTCTTCCAAGTGTACAACCTTCTCTCATGTTTCTTAAATCAAGCGTTAGCTTGGCTGAATTATGCTCTGTACAACATTCTGTCATGCAGCTTCCTCTTTCATTCCTTTCCCCCAGTTCATATTCACCTACTACTTTTCCTTCTCTTCCTTTCCTACAGTTGAATCCCAGTCACCCATGATTATAAGTATCTGAATAAATTCTTTTGTCTCATCATATATTTCCTTAATCTCCTCCTTATCTGCGGAGCTAGTTGGCATATTAATTTTTGTTGATATACTTTCCGGGATGTGAGGTGGTGGTCCAAGAACTTTTCTGCTCCTTACGTTTCGTCCAGGACTGCGCTGGACTTCCTCAGAGGCGCTGCTCCGCTGAGTCTTGCCGACTGACTGGTCGGCTGTCTGAGAGCGACTTATATATTGTGAGAAAGGGGGGCGTGGTTCAGGTGACACGTGATGAGCAGTGACAATCCATAGCAAAGATGAGGTTGACTATCAATTACCACCTTGTCAAAGACAAAAATTGTTAGCAATTTTGTAGAGCCACTGTCCATATATCGCTAAGTTTCATAGCCTCCTCTTTCCTATTAAAATTATCGTGATGTTTATAAATTTCGATAGCTTCTCTATATAGCCGTGGATAGTAATTTAATGTTGTAGATAAAACTTCGGTATCCGAAAACTTCACTTGGAAAAATAGAAAAGTCAGCTGTAGCGGAACATGCTCTTCAACCAGGCAACCACCAAGTGAAGTTTTCGGATACCGAAGTTTTATCTACAACGTTAAATTACTATCCACGGCTATATAGAGAAGCTATCGAAATTTATAAACATCACGATAATTTTAATAGGAAAGAGGAGGCTATGAAACTTAGCGATATATGGACAGTGGCTCTACAAAATTGCTAACAATTTTTATCTTTGACAAGGTGGTAATTGATAGTCAACCTCATCTTTGCTATGGATTGTCACTGCTCATCACGTGTCACCTGAACCACGCCCCCCTTTCTCACAATATATAAGTCGCCCTCAGACACCCGACCAGTCAGTCGGCAAGACAGCGGAGCAGCGCCTCTGAGGAAGTCCAGCGCAGTCCTGGACGAAACGTAAGGAGCAGAAAAGTTCTTGGACCACGACCTCACATCCCGGAAAGTATATCAACAGCCATGTCACCCGGTCGTGAAAGCCTTCATTCTACAATATTAATTTTTACTACTGTGATAGGTGTGGGCTTTGTGTCTATCTTGGTTACAATAATGCATTCACTATGCTGTTTTTAGTGGCTAACCTGCGCTGCTATTTTTTTATTCATTATTAAACCTACTCTTGCATTACCCCTGAATGATTTTATATTTATAACCCTGTATTCACATGACCAGAAGCCTTGTTCCTCCTGCCACCGAATGTCACTAATTCCCACTATATCTAAATTCAACCTATCCATTTCCCTTTTTAAATTTTCTAACCTCCCTTCCCAATTAAGGGATCTGACATTCCACTCTCCGGTCCGCAGAACGCCAGTTTTGTTTCTCCTGATAACGACGTCCTCCTGAGTAGTCTCCGACCAGAGATTCGAATGGGGGAGTATTTTACCTCCGAAATACCAGCACAGTAACGACGTTTCAGTTAATGTTACAAGGCCAGATCAGTCAATCATTCAGACTGTTGACCCTGCAACTACTGAAAAGGTCTCTCAGCGTATACCTATCCATTGTGGTTGCATCTACGGTACAGCTATCTGTATCGCTGAGGCAATCAAGCCTCCCCACCAACGGCAAAGTCAATCGTTCATGGGGAAGGGGGTTAAACATTCTTTACTAAATTCACATATATTTATGAGGGCCGTTCAGCAACAAACGAGTGAGCCTACAATACATTTGCTTGCAACCCTAGCCAAAAAACGAGTGCCTGAAGGCGCCTGCGTGACCTCTATTTATACTTTTGTTAACAATTACCTACAATGAAAATTACAATTTTATGTAAAATAACAATTAAAAGTTAAACCGAATATGACCTATACATTGCTAAAAATTTACAATCTCAGTGCTGTACAAGGTGAACCTATTTTCAACTTAGTTACGAGTTAATATAACATTTTCTGACTAATTATGTTACAGGTAAAAATTACATTTCTAAATTTGTTTATAATAAATCAATTAGTGCCTGAATTTTAGTGCTAACATATATCGGAGATTCAATTAACATGCTTTATTTATATGTTCTATTTAATTTGCTGTAGTAATTTTATACTGATAGGTTTACTGGTACATCCTGACCATGTGCTACATTTCTTTCGATTAGTTACAGTATTAATCTCACATTTATATTATGTTTCTCACATAAGAACAATGTTAATCAGCACAGCATCGTTTTCGAATTATATGTATGCTGAAATAGTGTTTTTTTTGTATGTAATTTGGAAACAGGTCACTTTGCAATTGGGAAATTAGGACTGGTGTTTATCTTCAATGCTCTCCGAGGGATTCTGGTAGGTAGCAATGAGATACAGTAATATTTCAGGCTGCACTTTCCCAGCATGCCGCCTACGAAACAAAGTCTGTCACCTGCCTCAGCCATTACGGAGTCTATGTGATCATTCCACTTAATGTCGTTCTTGTGCTGTTGTGGTCTTAATTCGAAGACTGGTTTGATACAGCTCTCCACTCTCGTCTATCCTACGCAAACCTCATCTCTGGATTACTACCACAGATGCTTACTGTATTCAAGCCTCGGTCCCCGTCTCCAACCTCTCCCCTTCCCCTCCTCTCCCCTGCACCCCACATTTCCTTGCATTACCAGACCAACAATTCCCTGATGCCTCAGAATGTGTCTTATCAACCGATTCCTTTTTTCAGTCGAGTTGTGCTATAAATTTCTTTTTTCTGCAAATTGATTCAGTACCTCTCTCTCTGTCGTTCGATCCACCCATACAATCTTCTCGACGGTTCTACAGCACGGCACCTCAAAAGGTTTTATTTTCTTTTTGTCTGTATTGCCTATCATTGAGCCATATAATAGAGCTACTGCGGCTACTCATAGAGGTCAACCGTGGGCCGTAATCATCGTATGGCAGCGAAACTTGGTAGACATTCTAATGAGTTAATGCGGAACCGATTTACGCTGGAAAAATTAGTTCCAGTTTTGGCCACCAGGTGCAAATCCAGCGCTGTGAATTGAAGAAGGACGTATGGAAATGTTTCCATATGTAACGGATTAGGCATGGGACGTGGGCAGAAAAGGTCAAACTAGTGAGAAAGGCATGATGTTTATTTAATTATTAACTGCCACTTACACAATCTCTTTAATTTGAGCACTGGAGACGTCGACAAGATACCGTAGAGCATCAGATTTGTACATGGCGGCAAAAATTGGAACTAATTTTTTTCCAGTGTAAATCGGTTCTGCATAAACGCAGTAGAGTATCTAGCAAGTTTCACTGCCATACGATAATTACAGCCCATACTAGATCTCCGTGAGTAGCTGCACTTTAATTATAACCCTCGGGAATAAAATCGAGACTGCACAACAAGGCAACGTTGCCTAATGTTACAAGGCCAGATCAGTCAGTAACACAGACTGTTACCACTGCAAATACTGAATAGGCGGCTGCTTCTGGTCTTCAGCAACCACGGGTTACTGTGATTTGTTCACATATACCGCTCCGTTATGGTTTCAGTTACTGTATGGTTATCTATATCGCTGAAGCACGCCTTGCTGCACCTCACCTCGCTAAATTTAATGGTTCGTTGAGGGAAGGGCGAGAGGGTTCGTTTGATAGCATTACATACCGTTATACCCAGGAATTTGTATGAGATGACTAATACCAGCTGTGACTCTCTGATGTTGTAGTCATGGAATACTACTTTTCTGCGCTTTGTGAAGTGTATAATTTTACGTTTTTGAACATTTAAAACAAACTGTTAATTTTTGTCGAACTGAAGTGTAACCCAGACAATCACCAGGCCTTGTGTTAATGAATTATTTCGTAGCTTCTAGGTAGAATGATTTCATATACAAGGGAGAAAAGCAAACGAACTGCGTTTTGTCCACTAATATTTGTGTATTACTAACCATTTTTTCGGCTTGTTAAGTCGTCATCAGATGATAACCTGATAATATTCGCGGAACAACTATTATACAAAAAACTAAAATTAATAGCAGCACAGATTCGTTGATAACGACAGTCAGCAAGAAATAAAAAGTCAAGTGTAAGTCACTAGGATTGTGTGTTAAATTTGTTACGATCACTTAGCGGCTTTTGGATAACATAGTCTGGTACAGCAGTATGGGGAAAGAGGATGACAGTGAATAACTTACTATGTGAATAATAGCTTCTGTATGAGGAACACATTTCTATAACATATCCCTAATTCATACTGCAACAACGATATTAACACGAATTATTCTTGTTTTTTTCGCTATGGAGATACACCTAACTATGCAATTTTCACTGAGGTAGCAAAAGTCATAGGATAACAATTTGCACATATACAGATGACGGTAGTATCGCGTACAGAAGGTATAAAAGGGCAGTACATTGGCGGAGCTGTCATTTGTATTCAGGTTTTTCATGTTAAAAAGGTTTCCGACGTATTGTGGCGGTACGACTCGAATTAACATACTCTGAACGCGGAATAGTAGTTGCAGCTAGACGCATGGAACATTCCATTTCGGATATGTTAGGAAATTCAATAGTTCGAGATCAACAATGTCAAGAGTGTGCCCAGAATACCAAATTTCAGGCATTAACGTTCACCACGGAAAAAGAAGTGACCAACGGACTTCACTTAACGGCCGAGAGCAGCGGCGTCTGCATAGAATTGCCAGTGCTAACATACAAGAAACACAGCGTGAAATAACCGCAGAAATCAATTTGGGACCTACTACGAACGTACCCACTAGGACAGTACGGCGAAATCTGGCGTAAATGGACTATGGCAGCAGAAGACAGACGCGAGTGGCATTGCTAACAACACGACACCGTCTGCAGCGCCTCGCCTGCGTTCACGACCATATCGAATGGACTCTAGATGGCTGGAAAGCCGTGACCTGGTCAGATGAGTCCCGATTTCAGTTGGTAAGAACTGGTGGTAGGATTCGAGTGTGGTGCAAACCCCTCGAAGCCATGGACTCAGGTTGCCATCAAGGCACTGTGCAAGCTGGTGGTGGCTGCAAAACGGTGTGGGCTGTGTTTGTATGGAATGAATTGGGTCCTCTGGTCCAACTGAACCAACAATTGACTATAAATGGTTATGTTCGGCTACTTAGAGACCATTTGCAGCCATTCGTGGACCTCGTGTTCCCAAACAACAATGGAATGTTTTAACGATGACAGTGCGCCATGTCACCAGGCTACAACTGTTTGCGGTTGGGTTGAAGAACGTTCTAGACAATTTGAGCGAATGATTTGGCAACGAAGATCGCCTGACATGAATCTCATAGAACATTTGTTGGACACATCGAGTTGTCAGCTCGTGCACAAAATCCTGCACCCCTAATACTTTTGTAATAATAGACTCCTACTCATCATTTCTGCAGGGGACATCCAACGTCTTGCTGTGTTCATGTCAGGCGAGTTACTGCACTACACCGCACAAAAGGAGGTTCGACACGATATTAGGAAGTATCCCAATTTTGTTTCTAATTTGCATTGTTTTCCTTTCCGTATGTTAATTATACGTTATACGAGGCATGTCGCAATCGGTTTTCAGGCCTACTTCCAGACTTAGACTTGGTCTGTTAAATTCGCCCGTTTATTGATGGTTATTTATTGCACTAGAAGTAAACAGTACAGTGTCATCAGTGAAATGAATGTCCATCAGGTATGTTCCACTAACAAGTCTGCGTTCCAGTTTAGAGAACTGAAATATTCTTCCAGGGGTGTTGACTATAGTTTTGGTAATAGGGAATACCTTTGCCTAACTTCTGTAGTGTATATTCGTCTTGTACTGGAATGATACCATTATTTCTGTAAATTTTAATTTTACACTATTTTATCCTTAGATTGTACTATGTTACCAAGAACTGCATAATACACTGATGTGACAAAAGTCATGGTATACCTCCAAATATAATGTCGGGCCTCGTTTTGCCTTGCATAGTCCCACAGCTCGACGTGGCTTGGACTCAACAGGTCGCTGGAAGCCCCCAGCAGAAATACTGAGCCATGCTCCCTCTATAGGCGTCCATCATTGCGGAAGTGTTGCCGGTGCACGATTTTGTGCACGAACTTATCTCTCGATTATGCCCCATAAATGTTCGAGGGATTCATGTCGGGCGATCTGGCCACATCATTCGCTTGAATTGTCCAAAATATTTTTCAAACTAGTCACGAACAATTCTAGTCCAGTGACATGGAGCAAAGCCATCCATAAAAATACCATCGTTGTTTGGGAACATGAAATTCATGAATGGCAGCAAATGGTTTCTACATAGGCGAACATAACCATTTCCAGTCACTGATCGGTTCAGTTGGACCAGAGAACCCCCCACCATTGTGGAGCCACCACCAGCTTGCCCAGTGCCTTGTTGATAACCTGGGTCCATGGCTTCTTGGCGTCTGTGCCACACTCGAACACTACCATTAGCTCTTAGCAACTGAAATCTGAACTCATCTGACTGGGTCCCTGTATTCCAGTCGTCTAGGATCCAACCGATATGGTCACAAGTCCAGGAGAGACGCTGCAAGAGATCTCGTTCTGTTAGCTAAGGCACTCGCGTCGGTCGTCTGCTGACAAGGGCCATCAATGACAGGTTCTCATTCAAAAAAAGTAGAAAATTCGATTTTTATAGTATTTTTGAAAGGTGTATGTGTCTAGAATGTTACGACAAAAAGGTTTTTTTAATCTGCGCGTTACAAAAGTTCCTACAGCCCATTGTTCGAAGGAGCAGCGTCACGCTCGCCGAGGGACGCTCTCAGCGGAGACGCCCGGTGCAGGTAAAAAACTTGTGCCGTGACGCACGTTCACAAAATGATTTATATTGCATAAAGATTTTTTAAAATTGTGTGCAGCATAAAATAAAAACGGCTGAACCTGTTAGCTCCTACCTTTAACATCCGAAAGGTAAACACTTTTCTTAGGATCTTATATGTATAATATACGAGGGTCACTCCAAAAGAAATAAACACTATTTTTTTAAAACTTATCTCTTATTCTACATGTTTGAAAGTTTTACAGTGTGTAGATACATCCTTTAGGAACAATATTTTCATTTCTCCACATAATTTCCATCCCTATCAACTGCCTTACGCCATCTTGGAACCATCGCCTGTATACTCGCACGGTAAAATTCTGGACCAACCTGTTGGAGCCACTGTTTGGCAGCGTGCACAAGGGAGTCATCATCTTCAAACCTTGTTCCACGAAGAGAGTATTTCAGTTTCCCAAAGAGATGATAGTCACATGGAGCCAGGTCAGGACTATAAGTCGGGTGTTTCAGTGTTGTCCATCCGAGTTTTGAGATCGCTTCCATGGTTTTTTGACTGACATGTGGCCGTGCATTGTCGTACAACAGCAAAACATCCTGCTTTTGCCGATGGGGACGAACACGACTCAATCGAGCTTGAAGTTTCTTCAGTGTCGTCACATATGCATCAGAATTTATGGTGGTTCCACTTGGCATGATGTCCACAAGTAAGAGTCCTTCGGAATCGAGAAACACCGTAGCCATAACTTTTCCAACAGAAGGTGTGGTCTTGAATTTTTTTTCCTTGGGTGAATTTACATGATGCCACTCCATTGATTGCCTCTTCATCTCTGGTGAAAAATGATGGAGCTATGTTTCATCGCCTGTCACAATTCTTCCAAGAAATTCATCTCCACCATTCTTGTACTCTTCCAAAGTTCACTGCATACCTTTTTTCTTGTTTCTTTCTGAGCCACTGTCAACAACCTGGGAACCCACCTGGCACAAACCTTTTATAACGCCAACACTTTCAGTATTCTGCAAATACTTCCTTCCCCTATCCCAACGTAGCGTGACAATTCGTTGACTGTGATGCGTCTGTCAGCAGTCACCAATTCGTTAACTCTCTGCACATTGTCTGGAGTGTGTACAGTACGAGGCCTGCCGCTATGATAACAATCCTCAATATTGTCGTGTCTGCTTTCATCACGTAACGTGCTTGCCCACTGACTAACTGTACTGCGATCGACAGCATCTCCATACACTTTTTTCAACCTCTTGTGGATGTTTCCCACTGTCTCGTTTTCACAGCACAGGAATTCTATGACAGCACGTTGCTTCTGACGAACGCCAAGTGTAGCAGCCATTTTGAAGACATGCTGCGACGGCGCTACTCACGGAAACAGGTTGAACTAAGTTTGAAAACAAGCAGGAAGAATGCATCTACACACTGTAAAACTTTCGCACATGCAGAATGAAAACCGTATTTTTACAAAAATAATGTGCATTTCTTTTGGAGTGACCCTTGTATGAAATTTGTTAATATCAACTGTTTTTTGTAAAGCCATAAAGAATGAAAAAACCCAAAAAATCGAACTCAAAGTTCGAGTTAGCACCATATCGTGGAATTTAAGGTTATTTCGTTGTGGTTAGGCATACGCTCCCATAAATTTAATGTAGTATCGACTGATGTTATCCATTTTTGATTTCATGTAACTGCTGAGGGGCTAAACTGCACGCAGTCTGCGTACTACAGGCTCGCAGTCCTTCGATCGAACCATAATTATGGGCGCCATTTTGATTTGTCTGTTTTGTAAATCTAAAATGAAGTTCAAAGCATGATTAAACATATTCCCCAAACAGTTTGTTTGTATGTCTTTTCATCGTGTCAAAAAATTTCCTAACTTTGCCTATTTTTTGCTCGTTTGAATGAGAATCTGGCCTTAAAGCCAAACTTCACATCACTCTCCAAACAGGTACGTTCGTAGTACATCCCACATTGATTTTTGCGGTTATTTCACGCAGTGTCGCTTGCCTGTTAGCACTGATGACGCTACACAAATGCCGTTGTTGTCGGTCGTTAAGTGAAGGCCGTTGGCCACTGACTTTTCCATGGTGAGAGGTAATGTCTGAAATCTGGTATTCTAGGCACACTCTTGATACTGTGTATTGGGATATTGAATCCCGTAACGTTATCCGAAATGGAATTCCCCATGCGTCTAGCTCTAACTATAATTCCGCGTTCAAAGTCTGTTCATTCACGTTGGACATCTTTTCACACAAATTACCTGAGTACAAATGACAGCTCCGCCAATACACTGCCCTTTGGTCCTTGTGTACGCGATACTATCACCACCTGCATATTTGTACATCGCTATCCAAACAGTTGAAAGCAGAGGAGTGCGTGATTTTTCGTACTTCTGCGTAAGGGCGGATTCAAGGGGTCCCCTACAATAGTTTGTAGGGGTTGGGTAGCTAGACCTGGGAATATAGAGTATTTCTAATATTTCGGAAGACAATGGCGATTTGTAATTAGCTGTTACTAAGTTCCAGTTCCGACTTTGTCAAAAACCTACGTAATACCGACTTCTAAATAATTTTTTTCAAAGAAAACCGCCCGACTACACTATATTTTCCTTACCCCTGAGAGCTACGCCCTTGGGCGAGTTGACTGCAATCTCCACATCACTGTGAAATGCTCCAGCGCTTTGAAAATACTCTTGAAACAACCCGTACACTTCAGAGAATGCAATTCAGTACAGAGTGTATTTTGCATAGCATTCAGGCAAGGTCGCAGGCTGAAAAGTTATTCAGAGAGCTGTAAATGTCAGACATAAAAACACGAATGAAACTTGAATGGGCCTGAGTTACGCAGTGGTACACAAAAAAACTATGTAAGCGGCTCTGGGTGATGGTGAACAGGCAAAACGCAGTTCTTATTGGTCTGGCACGCCCATATATGCAAATGCTGACCTCACTGCTCATGTGGGATACCTAACATGTGTGGCAGTTACAAACGGCGTCTTTCGAGGTCAGCGAGAGTTTGTACTCGGAAGATAATTCGAAACGGTGTCACGAAACAGCTGCCACATTCCATGCACAACAAAATATCGCTATATACTGGCAGGAAAGGAAGTTACTCACGGGCATCTTGACTTAACACTTCCAAACTGATGGTCCATTCTTTCCGAGTCGGCGGGGTGCATTGATTAAAGTTTTATCCTCATGTGAACTTATTTGCAGTACAGAGAAAAACCTATTCCTGCAAAAGAAGAATGCTGTGAGTGCATGATGACTATTGGTTGCGTTTAAAGTTACTGGAACTTTTCAGATGGGCTTTTAAGAGGATGTGCAAGTAAACCTAGTCGCCGTCTTTCAGACTTTATGAAACGTCGATCCATTGTCGTGAGCGACACGGGCTATGGACATGTTTATCGTCATTATATATAGAAATTTTTAAATGATAGTGTAATGAGAGGCAAAGCTATCACAACCCATGCGTTACGTATTCATTTATTTGCAAGCCCGGTAACACTAATGTATAGTTCTAGTTTTACGTATGCCACATCAATCGATACGTTAAAATAGTCAACCATTATTAGTCGAATTTTCACTTGTTAGAAAAATGGTTCTGGATGAAAATAAATTTAATGTCACTGTCTTAAAACACATATAATAGTTATTTTTGTTGTGAACAATGAAGTTCAGTCCTAGATTTTGAATATTATCCAATGCAATCGTAGGCTCGATTCTTGGGCGTTGTCCTTGATTCTCAGTGTCATGGTTCTCTCACATTAACCATGTAATTAGTGACTATCAGGCAGCTTGAAATATTATCCGATCAGTCTCTCGAGTTTGGTGGAGCTCTCCTCCCACCAGTTTATTGAACTTGTACAGACCTCAATTCGATCAATACTTGACTACAGTAGTATGGTGTTCCAACCTGGGCGAAAGGACATCCTGTTGAGATTGGATAAATTTCACTTTATATGTATCCGACAGAGCTTGGGCTCTACCCCTATGAACGTCCTCTTAACTTGAGCCCATGAAATGCCCTTACATATCAGACGGCAATTGCTGACGGACAGATTTTTACTAACTAGGATGTCCTTCTTAAACAATCCCTTGCATTTCAAACTGGAGGCCCTCTTCTTCATTTAGCGCAATAGCGCCTTCTCACTTCTCTCCCCCCCCCCCCCCTCCTTACTGCACTAGTGATTAGCTGTAGAGCATGGAGTCACCTTTCAACAAAATTCCTCAGGCAAGTTCGCTCCCTATCTACACGCACAATTCTTCAGTTCTCTCCCATGAAGTGCATACGCATTTAGGCAACATGTTACTAACGGAAACCATTGATCTGTCGTGATACGAGGGTTGGAACTTAAATAGTGGCAAGTATTTATTTACAGCTCGTACAAAATAGATACGTGTATCAAAGTTTTACTGACTTTCAAAGTACTCAATAGCTTTGTGTATAACCCGTTGCAGCGATGGTCGTAGGATACTCTTAGCAGCGCCAGTTGTGTTGACAGTTCGAGCTGGGCGGTCTATTCAAAAATGGCTCTGAGCACTATAGGACTTAACATCTATGGTCATAAGTCCCCTAGAACTTAGAACTACTTAAACCTAACTAACCTAAGGATATCACACACATCCATGCCCGAGGGAGGATTCGAACCTGCGACCGTAGCGGTCACGCGGTTCCAGACTGAAGCGCCTAGAACCGCACGGCCACACCGGTCGGCCGCGGTCTATTGCCTGACGAATTTGTAGCAGTTCTGAAGCGAATGCCGTGAAGTGTTTCATTCAGTTTAGAAATCGAGTTGAGAAAACGAGGGCGTAAGTCAGGGGAGTGCAGTAGGTGGTATAGCACTTAGCAGCCCCATCAGTCAAACTAATCAGTAACAGCTTGTACTGTACGTACTTGAACATTGTCCTGCAAAATGATGGTCAGGTCCTGCAGAAAGTGTCATCACTTCTGTCTATAAGTTGCTCATAGGTTGTGTTCAAAAAATGAACAGCATAGAGGCAGAAGTGATGACAATTTCTGTAGGACCAGACCATCATTTTGCAGGACAATGCTCAAGAACGTACAGTGCAAGGTGTTACTGACTTGTTTGACTGATGGGCTGCTAAGTGCTGTACCACCTACTGCACTCCCCTGACTTAAGCCCTCGTAAGTTCAACTTGATTTCTAAACTGAAAGAAACACTTCACGGAATTCGCTTCAGAACTGCTACAAATTCGTCGAGCAATAGACCACGCCGCTCGAACTGTCAACACAACTAGCACTGCTAAGAGTATCCTACGACTTCCACATCGCTGGCAACGGGTTATACACAAAGCTGGTGACTACTTTGAAGGTCAGTAAAAGTTTGAAACACGTATCTATTTTGTACGAGCTGTAAATAAATAGTTCCCACTATTAAAGTTCCAACCCTCGTTAATGTGCCTTGTGTACCAGAAATGGTCGGACCTTTTGTACATATATACTTTAAGGTTCCAAATTAAGAAAGAGGGGTGGGGGCGGGAGGAGGGGTAGTGTGGGATGTGCCTTTCTCTGTCCACAAACATATGTCTCAAAATTGTTACAACTGCCGAAGGAAACGTCGATTTTTTTCTGTGGAAGCTGTAGGGATACTACGAGAGCTGTTCAATAAAGAATGATCATAGTTTTTTATGGTCATAATTTCTCGCACGAAAATTTAATCATATTATATTCTGTTAGCTTAATGTGCAACAAACACGCCTTAGTTGTTTCATTGTTGGGACTCCCGGTTCCCGCCTGTGAGAGGCAGGCAAGGTCAGACATGTTCAGTATTGCCTCCCGCTGCAATGAAGGTAACTCACGAGGAACAATATGCGACTTTGAAATTCTGCTTTCGTCTCAACAAATCTTCAGCTGAGGCCTACACAATGTTACAGGAGGCCTATGGAGAGTCTGTTCTTCCCTACAGCACAGCTCGAAGGTGGTTTAAAATGTAAAAGAGGGGAGACAATCAATTTCAAAGGAAGGTGGACCCGGTGCTCCAGTTTCTGCTCTTACGGAAGAAAACATCAACACTGCTTCTGTCATCGACAGAGAGGATCGACAAATTACCTTAAGATCACTTTCTGAAATACTGAACATTTCATTGGGTGCCACCCATACGTTGGAGACAGAAAAATTACACATGACTTGTTTGTGCACGATGGGTTCCATGACTGTTGATTCCCGAACAAAAGGACATTCACGTGCAGGTCTGCATGCAGTTAAAGTTGATGTTACAGAAAGATCCAGAGTTTCTTTCAAATGTAATCACTGCTGATGAAACATGGCTACATCATTTTGATCCTGAGAACAAACAGCAAAGCTCAATGTGGAAATCTCCTTCATCACCAGCCTCCAAAGAAGCAAAAATGGTTGCTTTTGCTGGGAAAGTTATGGTCATCTTATTCTTTGATATTCATGAAATGGTTTATCAGCATGTTGTACCTGCGCACACATCAGTAACTGGACGATACTACAGGGATGTCCTGAAAACATTGCAAGTCCATATCAGGCGCAAAGACCACATTTCCGTGAAGCAGGATGGATGCTGCGCCACGATAATGCGCGGCCGCATATTGCCAATGTTGTTGCTGAATGTTGTCCTCTCTATAGACCGGATTTAGCCCCATGTAACTTTTTTCTGTTCCCTAACACGCAGAAACGTCTTCGTCGGAGTCATTATCAATTATCAGAAGCAGTGGTGAAGGCTGCGGAGGCTATTTTGAAGGACCTCTCAAAAATGGTTTCCAGCATGTATTTGAAGACAGGCAGAAACTCTGGGACAAGTGCATCGCATTCATGGGAGACTACTTTGAAAAGGACCATCAAAATTATCAGGATGTGTAAAGGTATGTTGTCAAAAAAATTATGATCATTCTTTATAGAATAGCCCTCATAGAAGCCATAAAATATATCAGCTGCCTTTATGTTACCAATCTCTTCATTTTATCTGATTCTACGTCCGTTTCACAATGTCTAAGGTATAAGAAGGAGAATTCTAAAACCAGAAAGCTCTTCTTGGCAATGCATCCTGTGTGAAATCTATAGACAGACGGTAGAATTCCTTCGGGTTAAACCTCACTGCGACATAATTCGTAACGATGAAGTCGATAATATTGCTAAAAAAAAAAAGCCACAGACCTTAGAGATTTCATCGGACCTCAAGCTTTGGCCCTCTGAACTGTCCTGTCTGACCACACAGAATGCCTTTCAACAACGGCAAGAGGACTGTAACGTATCTCAACTACTCTTGGGAGGATATTACGCCTGTATTCAGCCTGATATCCCACGTAGACCCTGGTTCCGCTATGTTCGCTCACCCAGATGGCTGATATCTACAGTCTTCAGTATGAGATTCAACCACAAAAACCGATGTATCTCTATCGCTCCAATCCCGCTCTGTGACTATAATGACACTACAGAAGATGACACGAATCGCAGATCCTCTTTGCATGTGCAAAATGGGAGAGACACAGACAATCCTTTTTGCAACAATTACGTCTGAAAGTAGAGTTTCCTACGAGTGCCACCATTCTACTTTCTTTTAATAGAGCTGCATACAGCGAAGACTTTTCAAATTTTTGTAAGCTGCCAAGATAGCTTCGTAATAATAACCGAGCACTAGGAACTATGTTAACTGTTACATTAATCTGTATCTTATACGTATAGTTATTTTAATTTAGGCTGTGAACAATTGTATTTCTACTGCTCCTATTTTTTTCGCATTATGCGTTAACTTGTGTTATTAATCGGTAATGTTGTTATATTTCTGTCACTGTTATGTTATCAATGTGTGGGTTGTATTAAACGTCTCTTATTTAACGTTTAGCTGGCTGAATGGCCGTTAGCTGCCGGAGGCCAAATAAGTATTACTTTTGCTCTTCGTATTTATGCTAGTCTCAAAAACAAAAGAATCAAGATCCTGACATATTTTGCATATTTCCGCTCAGTAAGGTTTATAGAATAATTTTGAGGTAACTCATCGCTTAGAAAGAACATGCTGATTGCACAAAAGCAATCAAGAAGAATTAGACTTGATGTTCACCCGTGGTCGTCACCTACGTACCTCGTCGAGGAGTTGCACATTTTAACTCCACCTTCGCAATACATATACCATAATGCGACACTAATAATCCATCACAGTTTGAGAAGAGTAGTGATATTCATACATACAACACTACACTGCGTTCATCGTAAGAATAAACCCAATGTAAATACTACAGTATGTACTCCGCGTTTGCTGGAATCTCATTGGATTTCGTTACTTGTGGAGCGGAAGCCCAGCTGTCTCGAGAACAGTCAAATACGATAATAAGAATATTTTTTATGCTGCACGTTACGCAACAATCGACTAAGCGATAATAAGGGACCACAGTTTCACTGGCAGCACAGGCCAGCCAGCTGGTCCGACTGCCCTGCAGTGACGTGAACAATTGCACTTACGACGTAGAAAGAGACGAGCAGAGAAACAATATAGCTTCCAATATCACTTAATTCTTCAACAGTATGAAATAATTTATGGCAAAATTACGGCAATATGCTTCTTAGATAACCAGTCGGAAAACATAGCATGCTCTTGCACTTAGCTAACATAGTAATGCAATAAAAAACAAGTCTGATGAAAATCCTAACTTCAGCACAAGGTAATTTTTCTGCGTGCGACATAAAGCGTATTGCAAGGATTTCACAATATAGTTGAATACTGAAGCCACTGAAAGTACAGGTGTTAGAGTTAGTCGTTGGTAATCTCTGAGCTCCTCTCCTATCCGACTCCAAGTAATGCATTGAATTACTGGAACTGTCATCTCCTACATCGGTAACGAGACGATTAACAATAGAAGCCATCCAAAAACCGACATTTTTTCCGTCTTCTTTTATGACATGTTGGTCTGCAATTCGCTAGCATTCGGCAGTGACGTACATTAGTTCCAGTACGTCTGGCAGCTTAGATGTATTGTTATTTCTTGCGATAGATCCATATCAATTTCATCGGTTTCAGATTGCAGTGCTGCGGGGTCAAGAGTATAACATACATCTTTTGTTCGCCATTTTTAATGGTGTGCCGCGTGTGTTTCGCTACGAGGCAGAAAGGAGTGTGAGCCATTTTCACAGTACATATCAACTGCGCGACAACCAGAGACAAGTAACGTTTACAGAGACGCGATTTATGAAACAAAAACAACGTAACTAATGAACGATTAAGAAAAACGTTGATGACTGTTAACATTTCAGAATATCTTAAAGTTTCATTTACAGAGACGTAATAATGAGATATCAGATACATAATTCTTCCCGCAGTGTAACAACACTAGTGTTAAGTGTGACGGCGGTTGACCAATCATGGCGTTTCTGTTTGTTTACATGACATTTATTACTTAATATTTAAGCTGTCAATGGATCAGATGGAGTTCAATATGCAGCAACAAAAATTTGCCCAGTACCATAAAATGTTTCACTGATAGCAAAGCAAGTTTTAAATCTAACATAAAATCATTTCTCTTAGACACCAATTATTCTTTAAGTGTGGTGGCATGAATAGGACTAATAACTTATGTCTTCATCTTTACCTGTAAATTGACTGGTCCCATATCATTTCGATAAAGTAATCCTCAAATATTCTATGGAACATGTAACTAACTTAGTTAAGTAAAAGCACGAACCTGGTTCTCGATTTTATGTTGACGGTACGTCGTACGTGTAAAGTCAGAGTTAGCAGATGAATGAAATTACGTTCCAGTATGAAACTTGCGATAACGGCCAGAAAAAACACATTTCCCGGTGTCGTACGAATTCTCAAATCCTGTCGGTATTTACTGTTTCATCCAAAGAAGAAAATAGACTAATTTGTGACTAAGAGCGTGAAAAAATGAGTAGTTCAGATTAACTGAAGATTGGATGGACATCATTAAAACAAAGACGTTTTTCGCTGCGGAGCAATCTTCTCAGGAAATTCCAATCACCATCTTTCTCCTTCGAATGCTAAAATATTTTGTTCACGCCGGCCTACAGAGGGAGAGACGATCACCATGATAAAACAAGGAAAATCAGAGCTCGTACGGAAAGATGTGGGTTTTCGTTCTTTCTGCGCGCTGTACGAGATTGGAATAATAGAGAATTATTTCGATGAACCCTCTGCCAGACACTTAAATGTGATAGGCAGAGTATCGATGTAAATCTAGGTGAACTTATGGTTAGTTACTGACAGTGCCCTGTAAGAAGCTTGGACACCGTCATTCCGCATCTTCTTGCCTTTTGCCCATCGGTTAACAAAGGCCTCATGACTCAATCTCGGATGAAAGAGTAAAATTAATTATTTAATCTTACATCTCGATTTGGTTCATGATTAAGTCTCAGGAGAAAGTGACTATTTCATCTTCCTACAGCTAGATATATGAATACATTTACAAACAGGGGCGGATTCAGAATATTTTTCTGGGGGAGCGAGGGGGAGGGGCACAAGCTTTCACGTTAATAATTATCCATGTCGCAGCGAAGCACATTGTAGGGTATTTACACTGACGAGCCAAAACGTTGTGACCACCAGCTTTATAGCTTTTTGGCCCATCTTTTGAACGCAATACAGCGCCAATTCTGTGTACCATCGATTCTACAATTTGTTGGTGGGTTATGTAATTTATGTAATTCCCGCAATTGATAGCTCCCGACAGCGGCCCAGAAGGGTTCCATCGGATTCACGTAAGGCGAATTTGGTGGCCAAGACATCAAAGTGATTTCACTCTCATACTCTATACTCTTCAAACCAGTGTAGCATGGTTGTGGCTTCTTGAACACGGACGGCTATACTGTTGAAAGATGACATCGCCGTCAGGGAAGACATCAAGCACGAAGGGCTGCAAGTCGTCCGCAGCTGAAATGATGTCTCCGACTGTTACCCCAGATTCCATGCAAGCGCAGGAGAATGTTTTCCATAACATAATACTTCTCCCAGCAGCCTGCGCCCATGGCGAGGTGTATGTTTGGAGCCGCCGTTTACTTCGATCACGGCATTTGTCGAGACGACAATCGACCTGGTGTAACAACAAACATGATTCATCCGAAACGCTGACACGTTTCCAGTGATCAACATCGAATCCTGATGGTCCCGTGTCCACTGCAGTTCTAAATGTCGATGTCGCTGGGTCAACATGGATATACGTAGGAGTCGTCTGCTGCGGAGTTCCACGTTCAACAATGTACGATGAACAGTGTGTGCTCCGAAACACTTGTGCGTGCCACAGCATTGTGCTCTTTCGACAGAGATACCACAGATAATTATTTATCCTACTTTACAGAGCAGACAAGCCTCCGAATCCCACGTTCTGTGAAGAGTCCTGGACGTCCACCCATTTCACTGTTCGGGTACCACTTTCATAGATGCTCACGACAGTAGCACGTGAACATTCGACCAGCTTCGCCGTTTTCGATAGACTCATTCACAGGCTCTACGTGATAATAATCTGCCCTTTGTCAGAGTCGCTTATCTCAGTGTATTTCGCCATTTGCAGCCCGTATCTTTGCTAGAGTGATCCCCCATCTGACTCTAGTCGTATTAAATGAGATGACGCTAATAGAATTAGCTGAGTGTTGCTATATGGGCAGCAAAATAACTAATGATGGCCGAAGTAGAGAAGACATAAAAAACGCCCTGAGAATAGTGTTTCTGAAAGAGACAGTTGTTAACAACGAATTTAAATTGAAGAGCTAGGAAGTCTTTTCGCAGGGTATTCGTATCAATGTGTCCTTGTACGGAAGTGAAACGTGGACAATAAACATTTCAGACAATAAGAGAATAGAAGCTAAAAATGGTTCAAATGGCTCTGAGCACTATGGGACTTAACTTCTGAGGTCATCAGTCCCCTAGAACTTAGAACTACTTAAATCTAATTAACCTAAGGACATTACACACACCCATGCCCGAGGCAGGATACAAACCTTTGACCGTAGCGATCGCGCGGTTCGAGACTGATGCGCCTAGAACCGCTAGGCCACACCGGCCGGCGGGCTCAGCATACACGATACTTTTGAGATGGCCCCACAATCAGAAATCGCACAGGTTGAGATGCGGTGAACGAGCAGGCCATGGAAGTGGACCCCACCTCGTCCGATCCATGGACCAGAGAAGAACGATTGAGATACGTCCGGACGTTAACGGTGAAGTGGGCTGGAACATCATCATATAGCAGCCACATAACCTTTCGAATAGTCAGTGGCACTTCTTCCAGCAGGGGAGCCAAAGTCACCCTCAAGAAACGCCGATAGTTCCGGCCTGTTAGGCGACCTGGAAGGAAGACTGGTCCCAAAATACGGGCGCCAATTATCCCGGCCCACACATTCCGGTTGAACTGATGCTAATGTTGTGCTGGCACAATACCAGGGGCGTTCTGCATACTCTCCCCCAGATGACTCTTATGAAGGCTGAAGACATCACTTGGCATAGAGGAGGCCTGATTTGTCAATAGGATAGATGACACAACTCCCGGAATCGTGGTTGCCTTGTAAAGAAGCCAGTGACAAAACTGCTCCCGAAGTGGAAAGTGTGTCGCTAGGAAGCGCTGCAGGCGCTCTCAGTGATACGGGTAGTAACAGTTATGGAGAATGTTCCACACGGTCGTCTGGGCCGGCCGCGGTGGCCGTGCGGTTCTGGCGCTGCAGTCCGGAACCGCGGGACTGCTACGGTCGCAGGTTCGAAACCTGCCTCGGGCGTGGGTGTTTGTGATGTCCTTAGGTTAGTTAGGTTTAAGTAGTTCTAAGTTCTAGGGGACTTATGACCTAAGATGTTGAGTCCCATAGTGCTCAGAGCCATTTAAACGGTCGTCTGGCTTACTCTGTAGTGGCGGGTCAACTTCCTCAACTTCCTGGTACTGACACTACGGTCGCCTTCCACAGTGTTCACCACATTTACCTCCAAGTCTAGTGTCCGAACATTTCTGGTACGTTCTTCATGATTTCCTGCTTCATGGAACGACCCTGTCTCAAACGACGAAACACTATTACAAACATTGAATACTGTGGTTGTTGTCGGCGCGAATAGGTCTCCTGATACAACCTTGTTACCCGCCGCCCGTTGCCATTTGCCTTTCCGTAAGTAGACACCATGTCGCCAAGCTCTCGATTCGAATACGGAACCATTGTGTACAATGCAGTATGACGTACACTACAAGGTGAGTCAGCAAGAGAAGTGTATCGGACACAACATTACCAATTAATGTGGCAGGAGATGGCAGTAGGGTATGACGTATGAGGAACAGTACCACCCTGTGGGAGAAAATCACGCACACTGCAACTGTGGCAGCGTGGTACAGCACGTATTAGACAGCAGACTCTGTGGCAATATATGATTCAATAAATGATCTAGCATGGAACCATGTATTTCGGACGTTAGTTAGACTTTTTTGGTCCGTATCCTCTCATCGATCAATCCCTAGAGTTTGTACACGATGTAAAAAATCACCATGTATAGTTACATCATAAGATACCCTCTGTGAAATAATGCACTCTCAAAAATACTGCAAGTTCACTCTTCTCTTAAATTTTCGACAGAAGACTTCCAGCACTTTTTCTGCTATAAATTTAATGTTCCTGTCAATGCGCATCGAAGCTAAGCCCTCCAGTCGGTTTTCTGCCATGGTGGTACGAAGTTAGGATTTTATGCATCGCAGCGGAGAAAATTATCTTTCTACGGTGCTAGTAATGACGGGCAGGATCGGTAGGAGCTGATGGAGGACTGCGATGTTTGGAGCACATGTCTCTGCTGGAGAGGTTGGCTTGTGGTCTCGCTTTTTCCACAACTGATTCCAGATCATCAGTTCCCCTTCCAAAGTCGCGGAACATGGCGAATAATTTTTGCGTATTTCAGCGCATTTCAACTCTTCCTCAGCGTACACGTCAAAAATGTATTTTGGTAATAGCTTCTTCAAATGACTATCGGCTTCATGGAGTGCTTTGGGGAATCTATAGGCCAGTTCATTACACAGAAAACCTAGAAAAAGAATCCAGATTGCCAGTGTAAACAATTCCTCGTGTGACTCAACTCGGGCATCCGTTGGATTCTTCTGTAGGGTAGTTGTCCTAGGAGTTTTTATTTCAGTGCCAAACATCTCAGCGAGTTCCTCTGCCGCGCGGGACTAGCCGAGCGGTCTTAGGCGCTCGTGTGTGTGTTTGTCCTTAGGATAATTTAGGTTAAGTAGTGTGTAAGCTTAGGGACTGATGACCTCAGTTGCATGGAACAGATCAATTTCCTTGTCTTGTCGAGCAAGTGGCAATGTTAAGCCAAGCACTTTGGCAAGTACACATGAACTTACAATAAATTCTGATGACTGCATAGCATGAAGTAAGGAAAATGCTGTCGTTGCATTACTGCTTCCACTGCGAATGTTATATAGTTTCTGCAGCGCTATAGTTAGGATAGGAGCGATGTCTCGAAAATGTAGGAAGCACCATGCCTCTCTACCCAATGTGTTTCACGGTTTCTTAATTTTGTGAAACTTTTCTGCTGGGAGAGATGACTCCGTTTCTTCCTCCAGTAAGTGTCGTCGTTGAGCAGATTCCCTGGTGAAGTTCGGCACTGAATCAATTATACCCATAGCACTTAGTCCACTGCTTAGAGTACAGGCTTTACTTTGTGTAAGATTGAGCCTGTGACTAGCACGGTGACTGTAAATTGCTAATGGCTGTTCCTGTGATGAAACTGCTTGAACTCCTTTATATTTACCACTCACATTCGCGCCTCTCTCATAGGATTGTCATCGGCAATAAGCACATCGACGTCATTGGCTACATCAGTGCCATCCCGCAGGATGGTGTTTGCTAAGTTTTCACACGTCAGGTCAGTAACAGCAATGAATTTAGAAATTCTTCCCTTGCAGTGCTACTCTCAACATCAAAGAAACGTTGTTGTTGTGGTCTTCAGTCCTGAGACTGGTTTGATGCAGCTCTCCATGTTACTCTATCAAGTGCAAGCTTCATCTCCCAGTACTCACTGCAACCTACATCCTTCTGAATTTTCTTAGTGTATTCATCTCTTGGTCTCCCTCTACGATTTTTACCCTCCACGCTGCCCTCCAATGCTAAATTTGTGATCCCTTGATGCCTCAGAACATGTCCTACCAATCGATCCCTTCTTCTTGTCAAGTTGTGCCACAAACTCCTCTTCTCCCCAATTCTATTCAGTACCTCCTCATTAGTTATGTGATCTACCCATCTAATCTTCAGCATTCTTCTGTAGCACCACATTTCGAAAGCTTCTATTCTCTTCTTGTCCAAACTATTTATCGTCCATGTTTCACTGCCCTACATGGCTACACTCCATACTTTCAGAAACGACTTCCTGACACTTAAATCAATACTCGATGTTAACAAATTTCTCTTCTTCAGAAACGCTGTCCTTGCCATTGCCAGTCTACATTTTATATCCTCTCTACTTCGGCCATCATCAGTTATTTTGCTCCCCAAATAGCAAAACTCCTTTACTACTTTAAGTGTCTCATTTCCTAATCTAATTCCCTCAGCATCACCCGACTTAATTCGACTACATTCCATTATCCTTGTTTTGCTTTTGTTGATGTTCATCTTATATCCTTCTGTCAAGACACTGTCCATTCCGTTCAACTGCTCTTCCAAGTCCTTTGCTGTCTCTGACAGAATTACAATGTCATCGGCGACCCTCAAAGTTTTTATTCCTTCTCTATGGATTTTAATTCCTACTCCGAATTTTTCTTTTGTTTCCTTTACTGCTTGCTCAATATACAGATTGAATAACATCGGGGACAGGCTACAACCCTGTCTCACTCCCATCCCAACCACTGCTTCCCTTTTATGCCACTTCACTCTTATAACTGCCATCTGGTTTCTGTACAAATTGTAAATAGCCTTTTGCTCCCTGCATTTTACCGCTGCCACCTTCAGAATTTGAAAGAGAGTATTCCAGTCAACATTGTCAAAAGCTTTCTCTAAGTCTACAAATGGTAGAAACGTAGGTTTGCTTTTCCATGTTAGGTACTATCTTCTTTTTAAACTCCTTGTATAAGATTTCGCAGAATAGTCTTGAAAGCTGTACGTTTCACTCCTATGGACAAACATTTTTCAAAATGAAGAGTGAAATATGCCTCGTGAAATCACCACAATGAAAATTTTGAGAACTTACAGCTAAACAAAGGTTTACCAACAATCATTTGTCCCAAGTGCTACTCGCGAATGAAACAGGGAAGGAGGACATTCAGATAGTGGAACCAGAAGTACCTTCCGCCAAACACCGAAAATTCGCTTGCGAAGTATAGATATGGATATAGGTGTGGTTCGATGCAGGCGGACATGTAAATTATCTGTAATGGTAACATCTTGTAGATAACTTAGCTGACCCAATGGCCTCGACATCTACATAAAACCATCTCTTGAAAAGCACCCAGACATCCTTGTGTGACGCGGAATTGACCACTACATCTCATGAGAGGCTGATCTGCCAGTGTAAAAGGTAGTGAGAAGTTCTGTGTTGTCAGTAGAGAAGCAGTAGCAGGATGAGTCTGTCAGGTGAGCTCAGGGACGTCGAACGTGGCTGGATGTCACCTGAGTATCAAATCCATCGGGGGCATTTCAACCCTACTAAAGCTGTTTTAATCGACTGGTTGATGGTGTGACTGAAGTGGAAATGCGAACGGACAATGACAGCTAAACCCAGACCAAGTACTCCTCAAGTACTGACAGAGAGGGACGCCGAGCATTGCGGAGGGTTGCAAAAAGTCGCATGAAATCTACGAAAGGAATCTTTCGTGAGTTCCAAAGTGTTCCAGCTGTTCAGCTTCAACAATGTCAACCACGTTTCTGAAGCCAGTCGCAAGCGGCGCTTGAGGTGGTGTAAAGAGCGATGCCCATGGCTAGTTAAGGACTGGAAACAAGTGATAAATCACGCTATGCCCTGTGGCAATCGGATGGAAGTGTTTGGGTTTGCGAATGCTTGAAGAACTTCTGCCATCATGTGTAGTGCCAACAGTGAAGTATGGAGGAAGTGGTGATACAGTAGGGGGGTGGGGGGGGGGGGTGGGGGGGTGGGGTTCCGTGGCTAGGGTGTGCTCACCTTATCGTGCTTAGGAAAATTCTAAATATGGAAGGATATGAATTACGTTTTACAGCGTTATAGACTGTTTACAGTACATGAACAGTTCTGAGATGATGATTATTTGTATCATCTCCATGATTATGCAACAAGAGATAGACTCAACTTACATTTACCAAGGAAAAATAAACATAAAACTCAAAACAGCATTTTCTATTAAGGAATAAAACTGTACAATAAATTACCAAAAGAGATTAAATAAATTGCCAAAATACACTTATTTAAAAAGGCAGCTAAAAAGTACCTGTTATGCAATACTTTTTATATGTTGAAGGATTACTTGGCTAAAACAGAGTAGGGGCTTGATAAAACAAGTTATACAAATAAATAATAATAATAATGATTATAAAATATCCAACATTCCACATACCACCTTAACTTCATGTTTTTTTCCTTCTTTTTTCCTTTCTAGAAATACTTACCCCCAAGTTAATGCATAGCACAATACTAATACCTCTTCCTCTTTCAGAGCTCAACATCTCACTGATTATGGAGGGATGCTGACTCAGTTTTTTCAGGATAGCCAATGTGAAGTTGCGGTACAGAAAATGGCCCCGAGATCACCAGTGTGTGTGTGTGTGTGTGTGTGTGTGTGTGTGTGTAGTGAGTGAAGTGTTATGAAACAATGTGTGTATAGTGTGTGCAGTGACTGATTGTGAGATACGAGTGAACAATGTAGCATTACATTATTTAATAAATTATTTGTAAAAAAAGTATTGTATACCAGGAGTAAATCTAATGATTGTCTCTAACTAGAAGTCTGTAAATATATGTGTATACGAATTAGCTTATTTTCAATTGATCTAATTATTGCAAATACTTTGACATGTCCTATATCCTTCTAAAAAGAGATCTACGGATGAATAAAGCTACTACTACTACTATCAGCATGACAATGCTCTCAGTCGTAAAGCAGAGGCAATACTTTGTGGTTTTGTGGGCGATAACATTACTGAAAGGACCTGACCTGCCCAAGGTCCAGAGTTAAACCCAATTTATACCTTTGGGAAAGTTATTACGTTGACTTCACTCCAGGCCCCAGCATCCAACATCACTGCCTTCTCTGGTTCAGTTCTTGAGGAATAATGGACTTCTCTCCATCCACCGACATTCAGATACCTCACTGAAACTGTCCCCAACAGAGTTCACGCCGTCATAAAAGTGAAGGGTGGACACACTTCATGTCAATGCCCGCTAATATGTGTCCATGTTTTTTTGATCAGACAGTTTAGGTACTTCACAAGCCACAGTACAATGCATGGCAGAGGGTATTTCGTACCAGTATTACTGACTTTCATTCCTACCCCATTACGACGTATAATGAGGGGAAAATCATAGCAACACATCTCTGAATTCATTCGATGTCTGTTGCGATGCCTAGTTGATAGGGACTCCAAATGCTGGAGCATTACTTTAAAACTGCATGCACTAGCGTCTTGTATGAGGTTTCATTTACAGATGCACTTAGTTTCCCAGGACCTTACCAACAAATCAAAGCCTTCCATACTCCTGGTTTTAAATGTTCGTCCCATTTCATATTGCTCCTTAGTATTACCCATAAATATTTAAATATTATGGCTGACTTCAAAATTTAGCACTGATCTAATTATGTTTTGATAGTTTATACATATAAACAGAAGCAATATCTTACTACTTGTTTAGTTAATACTCCAATTAGCTATTTTGATCTTTGCCATGTACAGAAAAACGCGAGTTACGCAGACGCCATTCTTGTGATGTTATCTACTATTGTTGTCCTACTCATATTCCAGAGTTAATAAAGAATATATATTACTTCCGTAGCGGAATTGACCTCGGAACACAGCACTCATCAATACCCTGCGGGTCGGTGCAGGAACCTAGCACTGCAACCTGCTAAAATTTCAGTGTTTTTCCTTTTTTTTTTAATTCTCCGATCTGATAAAGAAGTGTCAGGTGTGAAACTATGTGGCGTGGTGGACGTCGACAGCGCGTGCTAGTTCAATGTTTTGTTACGACCGAGTGGCTTAGGATGATGAGAAATGGACCAGTGCTGACAGAAAGAAAGAAAGCGGTCATCAGGCGTGTCGTGATGAATAGGGTGCCCCAGAAATGTTGTGACAAAATTCGAGGGCTTGTAGATGGTGTCTTGAGGAACAAATCGAGGATAGAATCCGGTGTCCGGAAACGTCATCCAACTACGCTACAGAGCGTCTTTTACAGGCGTCGGCACCTGTCACTAGGCAGCAAACAAGTGGAACGTCGCATTGTTTGTTATTCAGTGACCGCGACTGGCTGACACAGTCGCCAGCGGAGAAGATGGCACTGGCTGCTGCGTAGAAAGGCCTTGTCTCCTATGAATGGGATCCTCTGTTGCCTCAGTGGATGACGGTTTTGGACATGCGTTTCCATCCGAAATTTATTTTTCTTTCTCCTCAAACCCGTAAAATCTCTGAAGTTTTTCGGTGTACAGGAGAAAAATAAACTGAAGATTGAAACCCGTGTCCGAAACCGTCATCCACCAAGGAGGCAACAGAGCATCGCATTCATGAGAGATAAGAACTGTCTATGCAGCTTCTAGCACCATCTTCTCCGCTGGCAATCGTGGCAATCAGTCGCGATCACTGAATAACGAACAAAAGTGCGAGACCTTCCACCAACAGTCTCTCAATGTACTGAGTCACGTTTTCTGCCGAAGGGGTGGCCTAGCTGCAGGCGCTGATGCCTGTAACTTCGACTGCACTCAAGTGGCGCAACATTTCTGGGACACACTGTATACTCAAGACACAGAAACGGGGAGTGGGGTGGGTGACAGGGGGAGAGTTTCAGCCACTCTAATTTGGAAGTACATTCAGGAGACTTGTGTACTTTAATGTGCAGGGTGTTTTGGAAAGATACACCCAAGATTGCATCTGCTACATCAATTTTAACTTACACATAAGACTACAAAGTTTTTACTTTCGAAAGAACTAACCGATTTTAAAAGGGTATATCTTCCTCATGCATGCACACACAACCTTAAAGTACCTTCTGCGATGATGTTTAGTATCAAAGTTAACTATTAAAAACCTAGGTACATGGTACTAATGTTCCAACATAATATTTATAGTTTGTTGTGAACTAGCTTTCGGCTTTGTTGTCCATCATCAAACAATGCAAGACTATATAGATAATTCACAGAACATCACTGAGAGTTTATATCTGTACACAGATTGTTTCTCTAAAGATATGTGACTCCAGTTATTATTTCCATATCTTCTCTGATTCAATGGGCACCCGTCTATGTTCTTATTGTGGAATCTGCCCTGGCTGTTAAAATGTCGTTTGGACTACAAGTTATTTGTCCGATAGGGTTGGTATGCGAATTCTTGTCTATTACTTTCCTGACGTGACCATTAAATTGTCGCTGCACTTCCAGTTATTTGACTGAACAGGCTATGGTCGGAATTCTTGTCTGTTATTGTCCTGATTGTTGTTCCTTGGTGGGAGATCAATTTTGTCAATTCAAGTTCTTGTAAAAGTATTTGAAAAGCTTCAGTGTCATACTACGACTATATATCCATACGAAAAACACAAGCGCAATGAAATACACAAAGAATCTGTGAACAAATAAACCTATTACATTATAGGCATAGATTAAAAGTATAAGCATGTACAAGACAAAACAGTGAATACTGGCAAAGACTACCACATTATATGAAAATGCTAGCTTGTGAATGTGATGCACAGGCAAAAAAGGGTGGGGGCGGGAGGAGGGAGAGGGGAGAGGCGAGAAAGGAGTCAATGGAATGTGGCTGAGGAACAGCTATATTATTTACAACAATTTGTTATGGCGAGAAAAATATTAACTGACTTCTGCTAGTTTACCAAGGTTGAGTAGTGGACCTGTATTTGATCATTAAGAATTAAGTCACGATTCTTTGATTACCTATTAATAAACACAACGAAGACACAGAAATTGTTGTTTCACTACAATCACAGTTTTGTATCAGTAGTCGTTTGGCTGTGGATCAAAGCACACAACAATGACTTCGAAAATCGTTGCTCCCACCAGTTACAAAATGGCTACTGGAATTAAATTATTTTAGTGTTAAAGAATATACCACCAGGTGATCAAAAAGTCAGCATAAATTTGAAAACTTAATAAACCATGGAATAACGTAGATAGAGAGGTAAGAATTGACACACATGCTTGCAATGACATGGGGTTTTATTAGAACAAAAAAAAGTTCACAAAATGTCCGACGGATGGCGCTGGATAGCAAAACTACTACCGTGACGGGTGAGAGGTACGCCGATATGTTACAGAATCGCATCATCCCCAGCCTGCTGGACCGTACGATGTTTATGCAGGATGGCGCTCCACGCCATATTGCTAGACGCGTGAAAGACCTCTTGCGCGCGTCGTTTGGTGATGATTGTGTGCTCAGCCGCCACTTTCGTCATGCTTGGCTCCCCAGGTCCCCAGACTGAGATCCATACGATTATTGGCTTTGGCGTTACCTGACGTCGCAAGTGTATCGTGATCGACCGACATTTCTAGGGATGCTGAAAGACAACATCCGACGCCAATGCCTCACCATAACTCCGGACTTGCTCTGCACTGCTGTTCAAAACATTATTCCTCTACTACAGCTATTGTTGAGGAATGATGGTGGACATATTGAGCATTGCCTGTAAAGAACATCATCTTTGCTTTGTCTTACTTTGTTATGCTAATTATTGCTATTCTGATCAGATGAAGCGCCACCCGTCGGACATTTTTTGAACTTTTGTATTTTTTTTGTTCTAATAAAACCCCATGTCATTCCAAGCATGTGTGTCAATTTGTACCTCTGTATCTACATTATTCCGTGATTTATTCAGTTTTCAAATTTATACTGACTTTTTCATCACCCGGTACATACGTTCAGATTCATTAGGAGTTGACCTAGTTTATGGTCATGTAGTAGTAAACGCAGGAGACGTTAAACAATAGCGTCAAGATTTCAAAAGTGGCCGTAAGAATGAGCATGGGGAAGAGGTGCAGTGGCAGGCTCAGTTTCAAGGCCAATCAAATCGTGCACAAAGTGAAGTGAAAACCGTAATCTGAAAGTTGATTACTGATTAATGCTCTAACTGCCTCATGTTGGACGCACCACTATTTTAATGATTGCCGCGGAAAGGCTCAGGTATCACAAATTTTGCGCAAAGTGGGATTCGACAATCCTTACCGACAAACACAAAGAGCAGAGAATGTCAACTGGCCGAGCGCTTTTCGACACATATCACGAAAAGCTTAACACATACCTGGCATTTAAAACCGACGGTGTGGCAACTGTAGTCCTGAGTAGCCTGTCTCCCTGACAATGCAGCGCTAAGGCAATTCTTCCCGCACTCGGCGTCAGGGGTAGTAGGTGAAGTGGCACTTCATTTATATCTTTATCTTGCCACACTTAAAAAAAAAAGTTTACTTAACTTACCACGTATACTGGTTTTTACTGCTGAGAACTTTCTTACAGAAGTAAGGGCGTGATTCTGACCAGGAGGAGTGAAGTAGCCTTCTTTTCTTGCAGGTCAGCCTCAGCCAGTGGGCGGAGCTACGGGTTAAGCATAACCGCTATAGTAACCGTCATGTCACCCGCGTGAGTTTGTCACAGTTGTTCGCGACTGGTCTGAAGGACATTCTGGACAATTCGAGTGAAAGATTTGGCCACCCAGATCGCGCGACATGAATCCAATCGGACATTTGTAGGACATAATCGAGAAATCGGTTTGCACACAAAATGCTGCAACGGCAACACCTTCCCAATTATGGACGGCTATAGAGGCAACGTGGCTCAGTATTTCTGCATGGGACTTCCAACGACTTGAATCCATACCACATCGAGCTGCTACGCTACGCCGGGCGAAAGGCGGTCCGTCGCGTTATTGGGAGGTATCCCATGACTTTTATCACCTCAGTACAAGTTGCAGACTATAAAGCACTGGTTGTCGTTTGCGTGGAGCACACATAGTGCGTTTAGTGTTGCATGTTTTAAATATGAATCCCACTCATGATATAGTGTATATTTTATCAGAAACACCCTTTTCACGTTAGAGAGACGGAAACAGGAAAGATAAGCCTTGTATTACGGAATTCTAGATCACTTATCGATCGAAATTTCAAAATAGATTGTTTGCCTTGCCCATACCACGGCAGTTAAAGAATACCACACACGTTTTGCTTCTAGCGCACTTGCAAAAGTTGTCTGGGCCAGTTTTCTCCAAAAAGCCGATGGAAAGTGCATAAATATTTGGTTCAAAATGGTTCAAATGGCTCTGAGCACTATGGGACTTAACATCTGTGGTCATCAGTCCCCTAGAACTTAGAACTACTTAAACCTAACTAACCTAAGGACAACACACACATCCATGCCCGAGGCAGGATTCGAACCTGCGACCGTAGCAGTCGCGACAGAAATATTTCCATCGTAACGATGTTAGTAATGCTTATTCAAGGTAAGGACATTTTTACGGATGCTTATAAACTGTTCTTCCTTACTCTGTACATCTCTTCTGCTCCAGCATCTGTGAAACGAAGCTTTTCTCAGCTGAAACGTGTAAAAACATACCTGATGAACGCAATTTCAGAAGGAACTTCTAGCGCAATTAATAAAAACACAGCCATTCAGTGAAGACATCACCGGCCCATTTGCAGCCTTGAAGGACCGAAGGATTGACTTGGTGTACGAGAAACAGGTAGGTTCAGTTATTAAGATAAGATAGTGTAAATATAGGTATATTTTTCTTTCCTACTAGCTCCTCACCTAACTTCCCAGCCACGAGCCGCCACTGCTCAACGTATCTGTTGCACTCTATTTGATAAACCATTTTACGGTTCCTATCTCTCAATCAACGACTATTTCCTTTTCTTGCACTTGAAACAATGGCTTCATGGACAATAGTTTGAAGACGACGAAGAACTCACAACTTCGTCCAGACACTCGTTGCCCCTAGTTTTAGTGTATATCTGTGTGATTAGAGGTACGTCACTGGGAATTTTCAGAAGTTTACGCTTTTCGTGTATAGTGTGGTTCGTAGTAAATCGACGGTTCTGAGTAACAGCTGTGTATTCTATACTCTTTGGCAGCCTCATCTTATTCGTAAAATCGTTTACCTATAATCACAGCAGACAATTACGTGGTTAGTAAAAAACTTCCACTTTTTCTCACTCGTTGGCCAGTTTATTCTAAGGAAGTGTTCGATAGAAGTGTTAGATAGAAGTAAACATATTTAATACTAAATCGACTGCTGTGACGTAACGTTATGGTTGTGCATATTATAACTGTCATACCATGTAACAGTTAATTTTGTTTATTAAGGGTAGTGTGTATTGTCTGCATTTGTCGTAAAATTCTCGTACTTACAGATTTGTTAAGCGAGTCTGTTAATGAGCATAACCTCGACAAAACAAAATTTCCAGACATAAACTTTCAAATTGCCTTAGAGTATCAGTAAACTTTATCCCAGGTTCTTCTCCCGTTACGAAATGAACCACGCTCTTGAGTGTTGATGTTTCGATTTTTAAATAGAAATTTTAGTCCCTGTTAACAGATCCCGCAGTTAAAAAGTAATTAACAAGACTAATTTCAAATTCAGAATGCAGTCGCATTGTGAACACTGTTCTCGGGCTACTGTTTGTAAGCAGTAGACTCGGCCACTGTTTCTATGTTTCGATACAGTGTATCGATACGTGGAACTGTTTCAGTGTTTCAGAACGGCTGTGGTTCACTGTTTCGAAATAGTGGTGTTTCATTCCGTCCCTGTCTTGGATAACCGAACCAGATTCGATCTCGAGCCAGACACAGAAACTGTATCGTTGTTTCAAAATAAGGCTGTTTCAGTCCACCTGTGCTTGGAACGGACTAATTGTATCGAAACAGTGATGTTTCTATTCCGCTCTGTGTCGGGCGAGGTTCGAGCTCGCCACAGGTACTGGAACACAACATACCACTTCGTGAAACACTTTCAAGAGTGTCGAAATCTTTTTGACAAGCAATAGCATGAACCTTAAGATATCCGAAAATAAAGCTTCGTTTCTAGCTGACTGTCCTATGCCGAAATGGCGTAACATCTGCTTTATAAACACTAACCAAACAATAAAACAACGCATACTATTCACATTCAAAATAATAAATAGGTGAAAATCATTCAGTTAAATTACACTTTTTTTATAACATACGCTTCTCTGTTCATGTACAGTAATCATAGTAAGAAACGCAAGTAAGCCTACAACATTTCGAATAAAAAAGGCGTAGAGTGACAGTTATTAGACATATACATAAATTTGATATAGGTATAATTGCAAGCAATCTGTTTGACATATCACTGATAGTGTAATGGTGAACGGGAAGGGCTGGCAAGCATGGTGAATTTATAGTAACGGTTCGAAACACCTTGAAAGACAAAATTTTTTCTATTATATTTTGTTGTTTATTCGAATTTTTTGGCATTATTTGTGAGACTATAGTCACTGTGCCTATTATCCACAATGATTCCCTTAGAGTGCATGGAAATTATCAGGATAGGTATATTACCCATACTAACGGAAAGTGGGAATCCCAGTAGCATATCCGTTGTGTCTGCAGTTTGCTCCCACCTCCAGTTCCGTTCGTGGTGGTTCTTCTGTCTTAGGCTATGGCTGTCCTCAGCCAATTGAAAAGTATGAAAGTCACACGACACGAAAGCAGCGCATTTGCTGCAGGAAATACGAAACTGCCAAGACGCCTAAGTGATAGTTTCATACTTTCTGCGATATGATTAGCTCTCTCGCACCTCATTTGTGTTTATATGGACAAACTTATACAGTAGACATTCAAGATGATAAAATGTGTAGGTTTATTAGATAACAAAACACAAACTGTTTCACTGTTTCGAAACAGCGTATCGAAACATTACATTGTACTGTTTCATTTGTTTCGAAACAGTTACGTCAGTTTGCCCATCTCTAGTAAGCAGTTGGTTTGATGCGGCCCAGCACGAATTCCTCTCTTGTGCCAACATTTTCGTCTCAGAGTAGCACTTGCAACATATGTCCTCAATTATTTGCTGGATGTACGAGGCCTGTTCAAAAAATTCCGGAAATTTGTCCACAAAATTTTTCTACGCTACCTTTTACTTATTGTGCATGGTCTTCTTTGAAATGCCCTCCTCCACAATTGATACACCGCTCCCAACGCCGTTTCCACTTCCTGAAGAAGCCTTGGTACGGCTCTATCGGATAGCGCGAATTTTCTTGTATCTTGTATGTCGTTACAAATCTACGTCCTTTCAGCGGGGTTTTCAACTTTGGAAATAAAAAAGAAGTCTTCAGGGGCTAGGACTGAAGAGTACAGAGGCTGAGGCAGCACAGTGATTTCGTTTATTGCGCAATAGTCTCGCACAAACATGGATAAATGTGCGGGTGCGTCATCATGACGCAAGAGTCATGAGTTGTTCCGCCACATTTCAGGGCGTTTCCTTCTCATATATTCTCGCAGGCGTCCCGATAACACCATCGATTAACGGTTTGTCCCTGTGGCACGAATTCATGATGAACTAAAGCTTCAGAGTCAAAGAAGCTTGGCTTTGGCAGTTCACCTGACGTGACGAGCTTTTTTTAGTCTTGGACAACCTTACTCGACTAATTGTAAAGACTGAACCTTGGTCTCAGCATCAAAACCGTAGACGCACGTCTCACACCTGTTACGATTCTCTTAAGAAATATCTCGTTCTCATTCGCGCGATGCAAAAGCTCTTCAAAATGTATGAGGCGAAGGTCATTCTGGTCTTGACTCAAGGGCCGTGGGACGAACTGCATTCCAAGATGCTGTTTCAGGATTTCATGACATGATCCAGCCGAAATGTTACATTCTTCTGTAATCTCTTGGGCAGTCAGTCTTAGACTGGCACACATAATTTCATTGATGTTCCTGGCATGAGCGTCGTCGGATAGAAATCGAAGGCCGTCCAGATCGAGGGTCACTGTTAACTTCCGTCTACCCATTTTTAAGCCGTTTGAACCATTCGGAACACCGAACATGGCTTAAACATTCACATCTCTAGGCTGCCTTCGTCATTTGGTGTGTCTCTGTAACGGTTTCCCTGAGTTTCACGCACGCACAATTTAATGCCGGCGCGTTGTTCCTCTAACTCCGCCATCTCAATATTCGCGAACTGTGCGACACAACGTTCTACTCGATACAGCACTGAACAATAACTAACAGACAAACAACAATGAAACTTCCGGAAGTTACACATTAAACACAGGCGTGTGCAGCGATACCAACCGCATTCCGTTCCATCACACTATTGGCGCGAAATTACGAATGTTCCGGAATTGGGTCTTCCCCTACAGTTTTTACTCGTGAACAAGCAGGACCTATCACTGCTCAACAACTAGAGAGTGACTGGCGAGTCAGTAGTAGCTCTACTGGTGCAGTACAGGGAAGACAGCAGGTACTGCACTCATCCTCCCTACCAACATGCCTGTGATTTCTGTTTCCAGCTGAAACTCAAACTGTGACACTGTGATACACTTCACCTGTTGGGAAGTCTGCAGGGTTAATGTCAGGGGCAAGCAGACACCAAAGGGTAGGAGGACTGGCAATCATCGGCACTTCAAAGGTACTGTATGGCGAATAACAGTACCCCTCAGGACAGAGACAGATAAGAAAAAATCTTGTGCACTCAGTCACTGGGAGAGCAGTATACAACCAGCTGAAGGTAATGGCACACATTGGAACTAAAAATTCATGTTGTCTTAGTTCTGAGGCCATACTTGAACCATTCCAACAACTGGTAAATAAAGTTGAGAAGACAAGCCCTGCTCATGGAAATTCAACGAAGCACACAAACTGCGACATTATGAAACTTCCTGGCAAATTAAAACTGTGTGCCCGACTCGAGTCTCGGGCGGGCACACAGTTTTAATCTGCCAGGAAGTTTCAATCAGCGCACACTCCGCTGCAGAGTGAAAATCTCATTCTGGAAACATCCCCCAGGCTGTGGCTAAGCCATGTCTCCGCAGTATCCTTTCTTTCAGGAGTGCTAGTTCTGCAAGGTTCACAGGAGAGCTTCTGTAAAGTTTGGAGGGTAGGAGACGAGATACTGGCAGAAGTAAAGCTGTGAGACCGGGCGTGAGTCGTGCTTTGGTAGCTCAGATGGTAGAGCACTTGCCCGCGAAAGGCAAAGGTCCCGAGCTCGAGTCTCGGTCGGGCAGACAGTTTTAATCTGCCAGGAAGTTTCATATCAGCGCACACTCCGCTGGAGAGTGAAAATCTCATTCTGGAAACTGCAACCTGCAACATTGTCCCCAAACCTGAAAGTGGAACGCTCGTTGTAAGTAGTGTGGAAGTCTTGCACCAGAGACTATGTGACAAGCTAGGCTGTGAGTTCATTGATTTGCGTCGAGGAATTAGGAATTGTAGGGCCCTCTATATGGGTTAGGGGAGCAGTACACAGCAGAGGCTGACACCCAGCTGACTATGTGTGGGTTACACACAAGGGGTCTTTAGGTAGGCAACTTTTCATCCTGTGCAGACAATGACCATGAAGTGTTGGTGTAAGACCGAAAGAAACGCCCCTTACACATATCCATGTAATACAGAGTTCCAGGGTTTGAAGCGGTCATAAAAAAAGTGGAGCTCAGACAATACTGGATATAGACACCATTATGATTTTTGGAGTAAATCTTACTGTCTGTCGAAAGCGTAGGCTAATGGTAAATGGAAGTGTCATATTTCTCTCAGTAGATAAGAAAATCAAATCCACTGAAATAGAAATTGGAGCTACTTGCAGTACCTGTATTGCTTGGGCAGCACTCAGTATCAAGGTAAGACGTAAATTTAGAGTAGAGCCCTCCTACTGACCTAGATCTCACTCCCAACCGTAAATGAAAACATTAACCACTGTCTCAACTCGCAGCTACGTATGCTCCCCTTTATACTGGTAACAGTGGTGGAGACTTTAACCATCCAACAATCGAGTGGAATAATTACAAGTTCATACATAATGGGAGTGACAAAACATCCTGTGAAACAATACTAATTATTTCTCTGAAAATCAATTGAAACAGATAGTTCGGAATCCTCCTCATGAAGGGAAAATAATAGGTCTGACGGCAATAGATAACCCTCAACTCTTTGAAGAAGTTCACATTGAAAGTCGTGGGTCAAGGCACTTCAGCGCGAATAGTAAGTCTTGCCAAATGCATTTGACCCACTACCACCCCAAAGCTTATCATAAAAAAATGCAATTATGTGGGGTATCAGACGAAATTTGTGGCCTAATTTCTTGGTAGGAAGCGTGTTAACTTGGGTGGAGAGTCATAGACAGATAAAGAACTAGGTTCATTTGTTACTGTCGGGTCGAAAACATACAAAGGGTCGGGAGCAACAGTAAATGAGGTACAGCTTTGGTTGCAAAGTGCAGTTTCTCTAGGTGTTTCAGGTGGAGATATGAGCAGAGGAGAATTTACATGGATGCTACAAAGATCGCAGCATCTGCGTTCTTTCAAGCAACCAAACAGCTCTGAAAGCCCTGTCAGCCCATGCTGTGAGATCAAAGTTCGTTGCAGAATTGCATGGATGTATTTGCTGTGAGGCTATGGCAAAGCAACCGAGTGTACTTGCAGTGGGTTGCTGGCCACTCAATAATATGTGGTATTGAACAAGCTGATGGGCTGGTCAGGTCAGGTGCGATGATTCCATTTTTTGGACGGTAATCTGTTTTAGCTATCGCTAAGGTGACGGGTAAAATCTAAACCACATGGCCTACATAAAACTGAAATGTGTATGATAAATTGTTCAGGAAAGAAGAGAATAAAAGCTTTTGGAATGTGGGACTACAGAAGAATGTTGAAGATTATATAGGTAAATCAAATGACTAATGAGGAGGTACCTAAAGAAATTGAGCAAAAAAAGAAATTTAAGGAACTACTTGACGAAAAGAGGGAATTGGTTGACAGGACACACACTGAAGCGTGTATATGGTAATGCAGGGAATTGTGGAGGGTAAAAATTGTAGATGGAGGACGAAGCCTGAGTATAGTAACCAGGTTCAAATAGATGTACACTGTAGTAGCTATCCAGGGATGAAGTGATTTGTGTAGTATGAAGTTGCATAGAGAGCTGCATCAAACCAATTTTCAGACAAAAATAACAGCAGACAACAAAAACAACAACAACCACCTTCCATCATATGAAAGCAGCTGTACACTTTTGTTTATCCAGACCATTTGGCATTCTTATATCATGCTGCAACATGATACCTTTTTCCTTTTATTCCAAGATTTCTATGATAACCATTGGCCTCATATTCTGCGTTTTCATTAGGAAACAACTGTTAAATTTGTGTGAAAATTAACTTTGAAATGCATTAAATTTATACTTTGTAAACACAGCCTTTCATTATTTTCTCCAACTGATACTTTCTTTGTTTGTCCTGAGGAACTTTGAGTTGTCATATTCTCTCTCATTTCTAATTGACCATCAACAGCTGAGAACATGCTGAAAAATTGGATTAATATTAACTTTGTTGACTATGTGCTTACATATAATATTATAATATGTTAAGGTCCACTGTCACATGCAACACTGGTGAGAAATTGCACAACAGAGCTTGGACTGAACGTTTTAATTAATGTTTACATGCAATGTTTTTCTCAGATGCATTAAAAATTAATATTAAAAACATTAAAAATTACTGTTTCCCTTTTTATCTACTATGTGACAATGGTTCTTCAAATTTTTCTATAACCTTGAAAGATTCCCATTTTAGATATGAAAAGTGTAATGATTATAACTGTGGTGTTAAATGCCATCACTTCATATGAAAGTGCTTCTATATGTTGTTCTGTAAACAATCCTTGTCTCTGTTGTTTCAAATTTATAACTGTTTTTTACAATGTGATGACTCCCCTTTCTTCTAAATTCTTATGCACTGGAAAGCCATTAATTTAAGTCTGAAACATCAGACAGTTCTATTCCTGTTTTTAAATTCTGCTCAAATACAATACTTCCACTTCTTACGTCTTATAAAGAAACAATAGGCATATTTACTTCTTATTTTCAGATACAAATATTTTGGAGTGTGACACTTAATACATTCTTCTATTTGTCCTTCTTTACTGCATTCCAAACATAGATTAATTTAATCTCCCCCAGTGCAGTCTTCAGACTCCAGCAATTGTGTTTAAGATTAGATGGATAGATCAGACAAATAATGAGATGCTATTCAATCAAAGTATGAGGAGGAAGAAATTTGTGGTATACCCTAACTAGAAGACAGTTCACCATTTGCTGCAGCTTATCAAGGGTATTACATATTCTTCGCTAGATAAAGTAGAATGTTGTCACAAGTGTACTACAGCACTGCTCCTCTTATTTTACAGTTTATGACTGTGTTCTTTTTAAAGAGTTGTGACTTTTGTCACGATTTGTGATTAATCTAATCTGAAGATGATAATTAAATCTAATCAAATCTAGTTCTCAAATGTGACTAACTGCAACTGTGACCATTACAATAATTAGTTTAAAAATTTGCAAACTTGTGGTATATATCATGACAGTATGTCGCCCATTATTAATAAAGCTTCAGCCCGTCCTATCAACTCCATGGAACATCTCAATAAAAGTGATTTGTGAAGCATCCAGCATATCCACTCCTGAGTGAAGCTCCATGTATAAACTTAATAAGGTTTTTTTTAAGTTTCTTCAAAGACTTACAGCAAGCCATTTATTTTATTCTTTGCTTATTTGGATTGAGCAGATAGGGCCTTAGGGCTCCCTCTTACATCAGATCAGGAATGACTTATGCAAAAGGATTACAAAATATTTCCAATAATAATAATAATAAAGGGCATTAAGAATGGTATAGACTAGTTTAGCATATCTGAAGTGATGTCTAATGTTATCAGAAGTGGAAGGGATACAGAAAGAGTTGAAGACTGGAGTGACGATGGCTGCTACGAAAGAACAGAATCTAAACAGTTCTTGTGATATAAGGTGAATCATTAGCTGTCTTTTGTAGATTGGAAGGGATTTAGTTTCTGATATTTTGAGGAATATTGTTCCAAAGTCCGTTTCCTGATACAGAAAATAATTTGGAGAACATGGCAGTATTGTGTAATTGTACACAGAGGATTTTGTTTTGCTATGCTTTTCAGATAGTAGTATAAGAGTTGAAAATAAATATGAGAGAATGTAATGATTGAGAAGACGATAGAGCAAACATAAAGCATGATAGTCCGCACTTACCAGCACATAGCCATGGTAACTGTTCATAACCGAGAGTGATTTGGACGAAGTAGTGAACATCACAAATGTATCATACACAATAGTTTATCGACAGCTCCAGCCAGTGTGAGCTTATGTACTAAAAACCTTGGAAAATAGGAGCACCACAATCAAATATGGGGATATTAGTGACTCTATGAAATTCTTTTTAAGCTCACAAGGAAATAATTTCTTATATGTGAAATTTAAGACTTTGCCAGTATACCGATTGTTGTATGAAATTTCAGGAGAAATGTCGAATGTCTGTAGCTTGCTAGTACGATATTTCAGCGCAGATTCTTCTGGCCTTTTTACGATGAATACTGACGAGCAGTACACTGGGCTCCCCTGTTTAGGTGAAAGCTCGCCTCTTTGATATCAAAACGATTGTAAGGTCGCAAGAGCACGAAGTTTTTCTGTGATCGGATTCCGTGTAGAATTTTACTGGAAACCACAGTCTCGATTCATAAGGAATTCGACAGTTGTATTTCCACTGATTCGTTGATGATCGAGCTCCAAAAGTCTGACATATGGTCCACAATTTTTGTTTCATTGTATTTAACCAAATGACCAGTGTAACCATTTTACAGCACTTGAAGAAAAACTGTGACCTGTGATTTTAGCAAGCAGAATGTCAAAGTCGACAGTATCGAAAGGTTTGCTGGGACCCAAGAAGTAAATAACAGTCGCCTCTTGTTTTTTCATAGCTTGTTACAGTTCATTTGTCACTTTTATAAGAGTTGGCAGTGTGCTACAATTTTTCTAGAATCCAGGCTGGTATTCATCTATTATTTGATGTTAAATAATAAGTAAGCTGTTCATAATGTATCGTCAAACCTTAGATAACGATGGTAGAATGCAAATGGACCTTTAGTCGGAAGATCGTTAGGCAAATTCCTCCTTGTGTACTGGTTCTATAATTACCTGCCTCCAGGCTGATGAGAAGATGCTGGAGAATAGTTACAAATGTCCGTTATGTTTGACAGTAGTAGAACGATGAGAAAATTGATCATTTGTACTGTTATATTATCGTGTCCTGCAGCTACCAAGCGAATTCCCGCAGGTGACTTCCTGGCCGTGTTAGAGCTTACTGGCTGCAGCAAAAATTTTTGTTTGTACCAGCCAGTGATTCTATAAGGGAATCGATGGCTTGCAGCCTTGTGTGTTGGTCAAATAGAGATGTCGCCATAGTGATACTCCAATTTAGATCCTTAATAGGAACTAGAGGTTCAGCCGCAGATTTGACTTTGTCTATTCCTATTCTTCATAGATTTTTACGGACAATGGCAGGTCTCTGAATGCCCTCAATTAGCGAGTGGCTCATATTTGAGTTTTGGATTTCTCACAGATTGACTAACTCGGTTATGTAGTTGCCTGTAGGTGAGATGATTACCAGAAGTTGGGTGACGTTTATATTTCCTGTGTGCTGCATCTCTGATGCTCATAACATATTTGAGTTGGTCTGTAAGCCATGATACTGGTTTTCTCCTTCCTCTTACTATTTTCAGAAGAGTGTGTTTATCATATAGCCTCTAAGAAGGCTTATTTACTTCATTATTTATGTCAAAGTTATTTCTCACTCTTATCACAGATGTCAGCTGTAAGGTCAAACATATACATACCCTTAAAATCTCTGAAAGTCGTCACTTGCAGTTTGTTCTTTGGGCAGTGCAAGGCACCAACAACCATTTCTGTTGCATTGACAAAGTTCATCTGGCCAAACATACCAGTTAGCATATTCCAGTAAATACGGGTACTTGCAATGGGGGGGGGGGCTATGGGGGCATCTGCCTCTAATGAGAATTCATTTGGTTTACAAATGAGAAAGAGAACCTGTAAACAAAGGGAGCAGATTCTTGTGACCTGAAATATTTGGAAAATTATCACTAAAATAATCTGAAAATAACGATACAAATGACTTAAAAAGGCCGCCAACAGACCATCGCATCGCGCCATGTCACATCAAGGATTCTTGGGAAGAAAGATTTGATGGCGGCATTTTCTGTTAACGTTGGAAGTTAACCTATTTTCTTCATGCTCACTCTTTTGTAGTAGTCGGTATTGTACCTTTGTGTTTTCTTAATCTTTATTACTGTGCAAATGTTCCATCGTGACTTGGATATTTTTTTCCGTTGAGTTTTCTTCCGCAAGATGGTCTGATATGTAAAAGCGAAAAATTATTTAGGTTTGACAATAACAGAACAAAGCTGTATGCAGGTTGTTTGTGTAAGAGCATGCAAAAATTTAACATGACAAAGAGGTTGCTCCACTGAACAATTTGAGATAGACGACCTGGGTTCGGAGAAGCCTGCTTTAGGAGATAACAGGAATAAAATCACATTAGTGTGTACCTTTTCATTTACATTAGTTACAGTTAACTGCAAATACCGTCAGTGACACAATAAAGTACCATTTGTACTGTATCTTACAAAATGTGCTGAAATTAGCAGCCATCAACATCAATACAAGCATGACATAGGTGAGCAAGATACTGACACTCTCTGAGTAATATCTGCCGTGTGTTTCGATTCAAATCACATGCAGATACAATTCTGGCAACTACTTCCATCTCCTTATCCACTGGGGTCTAATACACAAGTGCCTTTAGGTACCCTCTTGGAAATGATCAAGGGGATTCAGGTCAGGTGATCTTGCAGGCTGTGGAATAGGACCTTTCCTTCCAATCCAGCGACCAGGAAATATAGCATTGAGGTGGTTGTGGACAACCACACTCAAGTGAGATGGTGCACCATCATGCTTCTCATGAACAGAAAAGGGTATGTTCTCCAACAACTCAGTTAGAACTCTTTGCGCAAACCTCAAGTAGGGTGGTCATTCAGATGGCATCATGACTTCTTAGTAATCAGACTCATCCTGCTTGTTTCTTTGCAGGAAATAAAGAATGTACATGTAAATAAACAGAACAGTACGTGTAAACTTTTACCCATGTTGGCTGTAATCAGCTGGAAAACAGTAATGCTAGACATTATGGTAGTTTACTTCCATATCTCCTTAAAATGGATTCTCTGCCCAACGTCCCCTACCTCAAACTGTTCACTTGAGCACTCTCTATGTCATGTTACATTTTTGTACGGTCTTACGGAAACACCCTGTGTAAACAAGAACATAAGTTGGTGAAGCAGCTTCCATTAAACAGCATTTTAACCGAAAAAGTCAGCTTTAATGAAGAAGATAAATACAGTTGTCTATGACGTTATTAGTTACAGTAGAAAAATATTATATGGGTGAGCAATGCTGTTTAACCTCAAAGCACTTTACCACACTAAACTGATAAACATCATATGTTATGAAGTTCACTCAATTCTGATACTATAGTCCTTCTTTTTCAATTATGGATGGTAATCCATAACCTCACTGTCACCATTCAGTACAGGGCTCAGCAGATTGAAGTGACACGATGCAGTGGCCAGTGTGAACACAACCTGACCTGACACTGCTGTGTCGTGATGTGACATGAAGGGACAGAAATTGCAAACTGGGCTTATTGTTGTGTATGACAGTAAGCATGCAGACATTCTCAAAAGTAAAGGAACGTCTGTTAGCAGATAACACATGCTTGTAGCAAGAAAATTTTTAAATATTTGCAAAAACAACTAGAATATGCACTTTGACTTTTTTTAGTTTCAAAAAAGGACTAAAAGATTACAAATACTGATGTTTCACAAATGCCCATTATCAATGGTATGATATCGACTAGAAAGAGATAGATAACGTAAACAGGCTCTACTTATTCCCTAATAAATATTTTTTGATATGTTTGTGTGTTTATATCTTCTCTAGCAAATAACTCTTGGTATTTTGAAATGCTGTCTCACTTCTCAGCGCTTTACCACACAAAACTGACAAAATAATAGGTTATAAAGTTAGTGTGGGCCATTAATAAACTTTATGATTGATAGTTCCTCAATTCTGATAGTATAATCCAATTTTTTGTATCACAGATGATAACTCATAACTTTACTTTCACAGTTCAGTACTGGGCTAAAAGAACTTATCTAATGTGACAAAAAGTTTGAAAACACCCTGACCTGAAAGTGTCATGACGTGATGTGATGGCCAGTGTGAACTGACCTTATTGTTGTGTATGAAAGGCAGCATGCAGAGGTTCTCAAAAGTAAGGGAACATCCGTTGATGTATAACACATGCTTGTAGATAGAAAACCGTTTAACCTTTGCTGAAACAGCTAGAGTGCGCACTTTGACATTTTTCTCTAGCTTCAAAAAATAATCCAAAAAATTGACACTCGAATATGATATTTCACAAATTTTCTTTACGTATGGTATGATACTGACATGAGATATCAATATTTTTGCTCCAATACCCTAGGCTAGGTCTTTTCGGTTATTTGTGGCTTAAGAATATCGATTAATTGTATCATAATGATCGTTATTTGGTTAATTCTTATAGCCAGGTTTCTACAGGTATGAATTACTTACATCGGCATCCAACAATCACTCCTATAAGTCAACTTACACAGCGTTATGCCAGTTTATGTATACATTACAAAAGACGAAAGATATTTTACTTCCTTGCGTGATGTTGCTTCTCCCACTATCACTTTTGAGCGATAGGCACTGCTGATAGGTGGATGTATGTGGAAAGTTAGCATCATGCCAAAATAATGAGCTTAGTCTTCAAATAAGCAAAGGAAGACTTTCTAAAGTGGCAAAAAGTTCTTGAAGAGTGCAATAGGAAAATCATTCTAGCATTTAGCGATTCTGTATAATCACTTATTTGTAACAGAGTAACACATCTTTTTCGGAACAACAAAATTGAGAGCTGCGCAGGATTAGCCAAGCGGTCTAAGGCGTTGCAGTCATGGACTGTGTGGCTGGCCCAGCGGATGTTCGAGTCCTCCCTCAGGCTTGGGTATGTGTGTTCGTCCTTAGGATACTTTAGGTTAAGTAGTGTGTAAGCTTAGGGAATGATGACCTTAGCAGTTAAGTCCCATAAGATTTCACACACATTTGAACATTTTTTGAGAAAATTGAGTAAAAAGTATTGGAACTGAGAGTGTGAAGTTGTTGAGACTAATAGAAGATACTAAAAGAAGTACTGAAAAGGTATTTTAATTTCAATATAATGATAGTAACATTCCACTACTGTCTTTCTGTGTAAATATTACCATGAAACTCTTGACTCTCATTAAAATGTTTTGCAAAGACAACAGTGTTCATATTGGCGCCTTCATTGGTTAGTGACTGTCTTGACAACAGCACAATGTTTGGTTACTAAGTTAGGTATCATACCATTAAAAGAAACGTATGTTTAAGACACCTGTGACCTAACTCTGAAAATAAAAACAAAGTTGCATTCTTGAGACAAACATTTCACTTTCTGATGTACCTTCAGTGTAGTATAGATAACATAAAAATTTAGAAATAAAATTCTTCAGAATGCAATACATATATTGCAGTGACTCAATTTACCATATGTTAATTGTAATTTAATGCGAGTTGGCATAGGATCTCACATATGTGTGTTAGACGTTTGTACAGAGCCATAAATACGGCTGAGACTGATTTCAATTTTTTTTTACTCGTTCGTCCTTGTCAGATAATTCTTTTGTTACTCTATTTATATTTGCAGACGACTCCTACAAGATACCCATTCCCATATGCCACACCTGGGGATCAATTTTCTCTTCTTCAGCGTCACTATAAACTCTTTGGCTGAAAGCTGCACAACTTCATTACAAATAATTTCACTTATCGTCATCTTGAAAGTGGCGTAAGTAGTGTTTCCGTCTCAGGCACGTGGAAATTTTAACATGCATGAAGGATAGAGGTGGGGGGATACACATGTGAGATATACATGCATGTGGAAACCTGGCTTACGTTACAAATTCTTTTTAGGCCTATGACGCATTCCCATAAAATTATTTTTATAGTAAAATAGTTTGGTTCACAAACAACAAAGTGATGCTGCCATACTTACATTTCTATTTGTGTAAGCAACAATGCATGCTCTGTTTCAGGAAATGCACTGAAGCCTCAAAGAAATTGGTATAGCCATGCGTATTCGAATACAAAGATATGTAAACAGGCAGAATACGGCGCTGCGGTCGGCAACACCTATATAAACAACAAGTGTCTGACACAGTTGTTCGATCGGTTGCTGATGCTATGACGGTAGGTTATCAAGATTTAAGTGAGTTTGAACGTGGTGTTATAGTCGGCGCTCGAGCGATGGGACACAGCATCTCCGAGGTAGCAATGAAATGTGGATTTTCCTGCATAGCTACTTCACGAGTGGACCGTGAATATCAAATCTCCGACATTGTTGTGGCCGGAAAAAAATTCTACAAGAATGGGACAAATGACGACTGAAGAGAATCGTTCAGAGTGACAGAAGTGCAACCAAGCCGCAAATTGCTGCAGATTTCAGTGCTGGGCCATCAACAAGTGACACCATGCAAACAGTTCATCGAATCATCATCGATATGGGCTTCTGGAGCTGAAGGCCCACTTGTGTACCATTGATGACTGCATGGCACAAAGCTTTACACCTTGCCTGGGCCTGTCATTGGACTGTTGATGACTGAAACTATCTTGCCTGGTCAGACGAGTCTCCTTTCAAATTGCATTGAGCGGATGGACGTGTATGGATATGGAGACAACCTCATGAATCCATGGACCCTGCATGTCAGCTGTGGACTGTTCAAACTAGTGGAGGCTCTGTAATGCTGTGGGGTGTGTTCAGCTGGAGTGATATGGAACCCCTATTACATTTAGATACGACTCTGACAGTTGACACGTATGTAAGCATGCTGTCTAATCATCTGCATGCATTTATGTCCTTTGTGCATTCTGACGGTCTTGAGCAATTCTAGCAGGACAATGCAACACACCACAAGTCCAGAATTACTACAGAGTGGCTCCTGCAACACTCTTCTGAGTTTAAACACTTTCGCTGGTCACCGAACTCCCCAGACATGAACATTATTGAGCATATCTCGGATGCTGTGTAACATGCTGTTCAGAAGACATCTCCAGCTCCTTGTACTCTTACGGATTTATGGAGAGCCCTGCAGGAATCATGGTGTCAATTCCCTCCAGCAGTACGTCAGACATTAACTGAGTCCATGTCATGTTGTGTTGCGGCACTTCTGCATGCTTGCGAGGCCCTACATGACATTAGGAAGGTGTACCAGTTTCTTTGGCTCACTAGCGTATAGTTGTTTTCTGTTTAGCAGAATGTATACCTATTTAACATTAATTATCAAACCTAATTAATATTGTTGTTTGTGACACAGGTACTATAGTGAACATGCTGACAAGCACCAACATTTTTCTGGAAGTGAACTGAGGAATACTAATGGGTTCACGCACATTGTATCCATCTACAGCTGTATTATAAATTACGACAAAATTAATCAAATTTAGTCAAAGAATATTAAAGAGATGAGCATGTTCAGACACACTTATTACATTATTTATTTCTCTCTTGACACACACAACACAAGACTTTGGCATGCTACATAACTGCCATTCCACATGGACCTATCTATCTGCGCTGGTACCTTTGGATCACCGTAGATCTCATACATTCATATGACACAGTTCCAAACTACTGCTGGCCTAACATCTGTCAGTATACGAAAGAACTTTCAGAGGTATGCAGCTACTGTTTTGCAAAGGATGTTTCGAATATCTCTTGATATTGACCACTTTCATATACAAACAAAAAAATTTAACAGTTATGGTAACAATGTCCAGTCATGACAACATTTTTATTAAATGCAGTCAGCAAGATAAGATTTTCTTTGTTTGCTTGAAAAGTGCAAAACATCCCTGCCTACACCAGAGGTTATGTTGTTCCTACCTCACTGAACATTAGCATCTTCACAGAGACCACCTCTGAATTTATAGAGCGCTCAATTAATTCAGGTTGGGGCATGCCAAAATTCTCAGGGATGAATTCAAGAACCACCTATATCAAGGCACGAGTCATAAAGAGGCAGGGAGTGGATGTTTTACCAAGTAGGCACACTGCCACTGACTGAACACTTGTCAGCCTACAGACTATATTATAGAAGCCTCTTGTCATAGTGGATACATCCAGTTGACCTTTGGTGCTGTAAATCATTCAAACCCTGTACATGTTCAAACCTACACTTTGTGAATAATTCTCAAAATATTACCATTACAAATTATCACATAAAGACAGTTTTTACAAGACTTAAAAAAGCAATTTCCACACTAAACTGAAAGAAATATTCACTAAATTTCACGTATTTTAAGAAAAATGGGTTGACACAGTTTCAGCTGCCCATTGACGCCTTGGGTAGCCAAAACGGTTTCATTTCCAATTGAAATGTGTTCTTGTATTTCATTGACCACACTTTTAGATTCAGATTATTTCATATCAGTTCTCACTGAGGATTTTTGACTTGTGGTGAAGGCTGTATTTATCTGTGTAGAACTGTTAACTGCCCCACACACAATGACCTGTCTGCACACAGTACATCTGTACAGCAAGTGGACTGTAGATCACTGCAGATATATCACTTGAAAGATGTTTGAATCCACTGTTTGCTCAGTCTAGTATCTATCGTCATTGCACATACAGAGTATTCTGAAATGACTGATTTACATCAATGCTTTAGTGAGTTGATCACTGACTTTACTGAAATATGTAGGAGCTACATATGTTTGTGTAAAGCTGAGAATAATGATTATAGTGATCAAGACAATAAGGCAACTGCTTGTAATAGAGAAGACAAGACCAGTTATTCCACAGCCAACAGGGAGACTATCATTGAAAGAAAACATAGTTGTGGGCATAACAAGGATTACTAGTTCTGCCTGGTTTGACCATAGAAGTATGCAGATAGATTGTTATGTGTGGACCAGCCATTATGTCGCTGATATTGGCAGCAATCATAAACAGAATGCAGTAAACACAAAACGTTCCAACATGCACCATTATTACACAGTGAATTCCAGGGGACGTTGGATTTATTTCCATAATCAAGCTGTAGACACCAAGTCAGTACTCAGCTGGCTTTAAAATAAAAGAGGTGAAATTGAAATAATTAATCAAAAGTGTAACTGATTATGCAAAATTAATGTACATGAAAGAAATATCAGCATATTCATAATCAGTTACTATAATAATTGTGATTAATCAGTTGGCTGCACTTAATCACCCATCCCTACACACATCTGATGCATGTTAATAACAATAAGTGATGTGATAATGCCAACAAGCAGATGAACCATCAATTTATTTCAACATGTATGAATTCATTCTTAAACAACATTGTAGTTGCATGCACATTGTACACTCTTTCAAACATTAAAATAATTGATTGTTGTCTCATAAATGGATATTTGAACACAAACATATAAAATATGAAGTGATATCTTTGAATTGATATCATCCTTGAAAAATTAAATACGGTACCTGAATGACGAAAAATGGAAAATTAAATTTCTGTAGCCAGAATATTAGAGGTTTTAGTACTTGTGAACAATGCTAAATTTATATTTCTGTTGCCCAAATACTCAGGATTTTATTATCTGTGAACAATGCATATCTCATCAACAAAGAAAGATTACAAGTCAATAAACTCCAAGTATTACTAATAAGCTACAATAAAATAAAATGAAGCTGCCAATCAACAGAGTGACAGAATGTCTACATGTGTACATCATCTCATTAAGAAAGATATCCATGGTGAGCATTCCATCTCGGAAGTCACACTCCCAGCTCCCGTGTTATCTGAAATCTGAAATGCGTACTGGTGTAGAAAACAGTTGCATTATGAAACACACTCCACAAAAGCTTACTCCTTAAAATTCAAATAATGGTTACCAACTGTATGGCGCTAATTTAAAGTAGGGTGTTGTATTATATTTCTTTTCATCTACTGAACAGATTTTCGTTTGTACTGTGTGGCCACTGATTAGCACTTGTCAGTAGAAGTAGGAAGTTGTCATCATTGAAACTACAGTACTACCAGACTATGTGATCTAACAGTGATTGGCCCTCATTGTGTAATTATTGGTTATTGTCTTCATTTAATTAATTTCATAATCACTATTGCATCACATTTGAGCATGAACATATCTATAATGCCCTTTCACAAAACCTAGCTGATCAGTGCAGCACAAGAATGTTGTTAGCAGTGAATAAAGTTCTCTCTCATTTTTTCTGTAGTTAACACTTTTTAGTAAGTGAACAGTGGTGCATGAATGTTGTTTACTTGGAATTTTGTGGTGTTATGTGCAAAATCTTAGTGAACACAGCGAAAAAAAGACCAATGTTTTTAAATTTTTTGTAACTCAAATGAACAAAAACCTAAAATAAAATTAAAGTAATCGAAAGTATGCTACTTGCGATCAAATATCACAAGCAAATGGTGAGTCATACTCAAATATCTCTATTAGAAAATTAATTGCACTGATGCCGATCAGCCAACTAATCAGAACAACTTATTTTCACATACATCGATTTGAAATTCCATGCTGAAGCTTGGGGTACTGGTTTAAAAACGTAAATGTAGGAATTGCTATCCACATGAAATCATTAACTGTAGGAAAACAATTAATTGAGACAACAGAGCTTACAGTGGGACTATTAGAAAATTACATAAGTGGGGAGAAACATAAAACCTGGGAGTGCAAAAATAGATTTTGCTGTAATTACACTGTTAGCTTGTTTATGTTTATAACATGGACCAGGTATTAAAAGTACTCTGTCAAAACTATTAGGAGAAAATGATGAGCATATATTAACATCCTCTAAATTTTTGAACTGGGGAAAATGTTTTATCCCCACTGATATGAAAATCTGTGCACATCCCTACTGTGTCAATAGCTTGGTGCAATCTGAATTGTTATATTATTCTGAAATACTGCGAGTCACTATTGTGGTGTTCATTGAATGGGTGTGCTAAGACATCAGCATGACATGATGTGTTTTATATTTATAGTAGTTTATATTTCACATGCTGATGTTCCTTGCTATCTTTTATTGTTAAACAATGCAGTATCACTACATAACTTGTAAGTTAGTGAAGCTCATGAACTTCTGTTAATATGTTGCAAAATCCAATAATGACATCAAATATCTTTGGAAACTGGTAATGAATAAAATCTTGGTATGCATGAAATTTCAGAATGATATAAAATGAATAAATGTGGTATATATTTGACATTAAGCAAATGGGTGTGCTAGGACATCAGCATGACATGATGTCTTTTATATTTATAGTATTTTATGTTTGACATGCTGATGTTCCTTGCTATCTTTTATTGTGAAACAATGCAGTATCGCTACATGACTTGTAAGTTTGTGAAGTTTATGAACTTCTGTTAATATGTTACAAAATCCAATAATGATATCACATATCTGAGGATCCTGGTAACCAATAAAAAGATTTACAAGTGATCTTGGTATGCATGACATTTCAGAACGATGTAAAATGAATTAGTGTGGTTTATATTTGATGTTAAGCGAGTCAGCAGGAAAAAGTTTAGAAAAGGTTTGAAATTTTGGTTAAAGTTTGTAGGAAGTCGCTTAGTACTCCCACCATCAAACGCTGGATGAATATAGTTTAAGTAACTTGTGATATGTTTTCAGTAAAAGCTAGTTCTTTCTGTTTATGGCAGCATATCTCCGGAAGTATGCGTTGTGCAACGATCTAATTTTGGAAATACATTCAGTGCTATATGTGGATGCTCTCTGCAAAATATGTTGCAAACAGTGTTAGTAGTAAAGAACTAATAAATCAAAATTTTTACTGTTACCAATCAGGTTTCTCTGAAACTGACATATAAGGTTTTAACAATGACAGAGAACCGATAGTTCTGTAGTGACAAGTTGCTCTGTAACTCCAATATATGGTATTTTGGCATTTAATTCCAAAATTTCTTTTTGTAAACTAAGATATTTCTATCACTAACTGTATCTCTCTTGTTAACTATATTTTTAAACTTTGTATAACAGATCAGTAGATGGGCAGCTAGCCTGAAACCGGTCATTGAAAATAAAAAATAGCGATCAAAAGACTGAAATGCCATATTTTTATTTAATGAACGATCGCGGAAATCCCATGGAGACAATCATGTCTAGTTTTGATAAAGTAATATTAACACCACCCCATTGGTGACAAAAATTAATAATTAATGAGCAAATACCAACACAAAATGAAATGGGTAAAGAAATGTAACTTACTGTGCTGTTCATGATAATATTTGACAGTCATCATTTCCTTGTATTACTAATTTTGGCTGTGACATTTGCAGTTACTTATTGTTGGAGAGAAGTTTAATGAGAAATACGTATATAAAATACAAAGACGTAAATAAATGCTAAATGTATAGATTACAACATAGTGTTTGCTTTCTACCTGATATATGACTAAGGCTACAAAGACCTCTTACCGTATTTTGAGATTTTAATTGTATATTGTACTTCATGTAAAAATGGTAGATCATAGTATCAACAGATAAATCACAATTCAAAGCGACAGTGGCAAATGTGTTTGTCGTTTCATATAGGATTTTCGTTTATAAACGTCAGTTTGTGCAACAGGCAGAGATACATCTACATCTACATACATACTCCGCAATCCTCCATACGGTGTGTGGCGGAGGGTACCTTGTACCGCAAATAGCATCTTCTCTCCCTGTTCCACTCCCAAACAGAACGAGGGAAAAAGACTGCCTATATGCCTCTGTAAGAGCCCTAATCTCTCTTATCTTCCCTTTGTGGTCTTTCCGCGAAATATAACTTGGTGGCAGTAAAATTGTACTGCAGTCAGGCTCAAATACTGGTTCTCTAAATTTCCTCAGTAGCGATTCACGAAAAGAACGCCTCCTTTCCTCCAGAGACTCCCACCCGAGTTCCTGAAGCATTTCCGTAACACTCGCGTGATGATCAAACCTACCACTAACAAATCTAGCAGCCCGCCTCTGAATTGCTTCTATGTCCTGCCTCAATCCGACCTGATATGGGTCCCAAACGCTCGAGCAGTACTCAAGAATAGGTCGTATTAGTGTTTTATAAGTGGTCTCCTTTACAGATGAACCACATCTTCCCAAAATTCTACAAATGAACCGAAGACGACTATCCGCCTTCCCCACAACTGCCATTACATGCTTGTCCCACTTCATATCGCTCTGCAGTGTTACGCCCAAATATTTAATTGACGTGACTGTGTCAAGTGCTACACTGCTAATGGAGTATTCAAACATTATGGGATTCTTTTTTCTATTCATCTGCATTACTTTACATTTATCTATATTTAGAGTTAGATGCCATTCTTTACACCAATCACAAATCCTGTCCAAGTCATCTTGTATCCTCCTACAGTCACTCAACGACGACATCTTCCCGTACACCACAGCATCATCAGCAAACAGCCGCACATTGCTATCCACGCTATCCATAAGATCATTTATGTAGATAGAAAACAACAATGGACCTACCACACTTCCCTGGGGCACTCCAGATGATACCCTATCTCTGATGAACACTCACCATTGAGGACAACGTACTGGGTTCTCTTACTGAAGAAGTCTTTGAGCCACTCACATATTATGGAACCAATCCCATATGCTCGTACCTTAGTTAGGAGTCTGCAGTGGGGCACCGAGTCAAACGCTTTCCAGAAGCCAAGGAATATGGCATCCGTTTGATACCCTCCATCTATGGTTCGCAAAATATCATGTAAAAAAAGGGCGAGTTGCGTTTCGCAGGAGCGACGCTTTCTAAAGCCATGCTGATGCACGGACATCAACTTCTCTGTCTCAAGCAAATTCATTATATTCGAACTGAGAATATGTTCGAGAATCCTGAAACAAACCGATGTTAAGGATATTTGTCTGTAATTTTGAGGATCCGTCCTTCTACCCTTCTTATATACAGGCGTCATCTGTGCTTTTTTCCAGTCGCTCGGGACTTTACGTTGGGCAAGAGATAAATGCAACCTAAGTAAGAAGCCAATGCAGTAGAGTACTCTCTGTAAAACCGAATTGGAATCCCATCAGGACCTGGTGATTTATTTATTTTCAACCCATTCAGTTGCTTCACAACCCCAGGGATGTCTATCACTATGTCCCCCATACGGGAATCTGTACGAGACTCTAACGCCGGTATGTTTGTATGGTCCTCCTGCGTGAAAGATATCTCAAACGCTAAATTTAAAATTTCAGCTTTCGTTTTGATGTCTCCCATTGCCAGGCCAGACTGATCAGTGAGTGACTGGATGGATGGCTTCGACCCGCTTACCGATTTTACGTAAGACCAGAATTTCCTTGGGTTTTCAGCAAGATCTTTTGCTAAGGTTTGACGGTGGTAGTGGTTGTATGCTTCGCGCATCCCTCTTTTTACAGCAGCACCAATATAATCCATTATTGCAGTGGTCATAGCTGTGAGCTATGGCAATGCTGTATACAAATCATGCAGTTAATAAATACTTTAAAACAAATAAAATGGTATTTTTAATAAGGTAATACGAAAAGGAAATCTCTTATTGGTGATTAATAACTTAGCTTTGTAAAAAATGTAGATACGAAGCTTGGCATCCATGATGTCCTTTTGCCTTGCTTATGATACTTAAAAGTCTCTTTTACTTTAAGATTGCACACAAATAGTAAGTTTTAGCTCAAAATTGGTATGCAATTTCAAAAGCCAGTTAAAAACTTTTCTAACAATACCTAATTTGCCCTTGTATGATAAGTGTGTGTTAAGAAAAAGGGATGTAGACATAAGAAATAATATATATGATTGGTCTGGTAGCAATATGAAACTTCATGGCAAATTAATTTCTCAAGCCACTTTACTTCCTGCACTATTGCTGCAGACTATGGCTAGTAATAATAAGAAAAAAATGCAAAATGTTAGGTGTTTGTGGGTCACTTCTCCATTGTGCAAACTGTAGAGATCAAAGGTTTCGGTTCTTGTGATGACAGATACTTTTATGTGAGATCTGTTCAACACATTAAGCCTTCTATATTAGTAAACAATAACATTGGCATGCCTCTCACTGCTGTAGCCTCTTATTGAAGTGTTTATTTTAGATTCCTCTCAATATAAGAACACATTGCTTTTTTCGCTTTATTCTTATTTCAGGCCAACGCTTTGGTGCATGCTGGCAATGCTTCATACCTTCTCTCTAGCCATAGGTAAATTCATTACTTCGTGGCTAAACAGGCAAGTATAAACGACAATTACAAAAGCATGTGTGTCAATCCTATAGGAGCAACCAAGATCGTCAGGTACTGTCTGATGCTGTGTTGGTGTCAGCTGTCAAAGAGTTCGCGCACCAGCTGCCAGAGCCGCTTGGTTTTGGTTATTTTGTTCTCTGTGTACAGCCTGACATTCCAGGAATGTTACATAGGGCAATAATTTCTTGCCAGTTATGGACAGTTCTTGTGAAATTCTTCTCTAGCACTAACTTGTCTCAGGTCTTCCCAAGTATCTTTTCTATGTTTTTGGTTACTTAAGGTTTATTCGTTCCTGGTACTCTGAGTTTCATATTTTGTATAACTGGCTGACTAACTCAGAACTTGCAATTATAGTTGTTTGGGCAGCTAACACCTAGTTATGCCAACATTGGTGGCCCTGATGTGATCTCAGCCTAAGTAGTCAGTACATGTAACCACAAGAGCCAAGATGTACTCTGAACAGTGGATAAAGAATTTTCATGAAATGCAAGACACACTGGTCCTTGGAGTACCCTCAATATCGCGATTTGCTGTGAGATACCCTCCATCCTAGCCTCATAATCTTGCATTATATTTCACACAGGTTGAAGTAAGCTTTCATTATACCATAATAACTATGGATTCGACAAAATTTGTCTTGGTGATCAGGCATCATTACGTGACTGGAGATGAAGATGTAACAACTGCACCTCTTCAGCGAAATTCCTATGACAAACTCAAGGCCGAATTAATGCACAGGAATTCTGCTCCATCTGATCATCACATTTCACAAATCCTAATGCAAGAACACATCGGTGATAGAAAACCCTCACAATATCTCACACACTTAAGCAGTCAAGTAAATGCAAATACTGTACCTGATACCTTACTATTTACACAGTGTAGCAGCTGTCTTCCAGCCAAAGTGAAAGCTATAATAGCCGCCACAATCCTGGCTGAAATGATACAAGATGCAATAATCCTGACTTCGATCAATGAAGTGACAGCACCACGAAACAGTACCCCGTCATCGCAATGATATGCACAGATTACAATTGCGTTCCAGATAAGATTGAAGCTCTGCTAAACGGATCAGTGAAATGTTGTCTCGTCGCAACTTCAGCAACTATGGATGCTATCGCAAGGAATCGTGTCGTTGTTCTTCTACAACCTCCTTGGCCCAGAGTGGAGCAGAGCAGCCCTTTCTCTTTGTTGTATCACAGAAAGTTAGAAAAAGATGAGCTGCGCAACTGTACCTCACTTTGTGCTTGCCCAGTTGCCAGCAGCAGTCGGACATAGGCACATCCGATTGCGATGTCAGTGTCTCTTTATGAGTGACTGGAAGATGCGTCAAAAACATCTTGTGAAAGCTGGTGTATTTGTCCACATACTTTACTGTATAACTCCCAGTCACCAGCTTCGTTCTGCCTCTCCTCAGACAATAATTCATCGGTAGCGATTTACGGCACTCAGCATACTGTGTTGCACTTGGGTCTGTGCTGTGTCTTTGCCTGGAATTTCGCCACTGCTGACACTACAGAACAGTAATCAGAGCAGACTACCTGATGGGTTTCACGTGCCACTGGATGTGGTGAAAATAAGACCCATCAACAGCGTCACTGGCCTTACAACTGCCAGACTCTGACGCAGTGCAGTGGTACACAGCGGCAATATCGGCCACGTGGCAGGCTGTTAATACGCATAGCTACTTTAACAATTTCCAGCTGTATCGCGATCTCCAGGCGCTCTGAGACAGGTATGTCACAATACCGTGCATCACGTTAAAACGATAGATGGACCACCAGTTTTGTGCAGACTAGGTGATTAGCTCCTGACAGACTGGCTATCGCAAAAGCAGAATTCGACTTAATGCTCAGGGAAGGTATATCTGTCTTTCTACAGCTAACAGTCCATGGTTTCACCTTTGCACCCAGTACCCAAAAAGTGTGAGGCATGGCTTCTGCATGGTGGTTATAGTACACTTAATGCAAGGACGATGTCATGCACGTATCAAGTTCCTCTATTAAGAGATTAACTATGCTCTGCATCGTGCAGCAGTGTTTAGTGTGCCATCATGTAAATTCCTGTAGCAGATGAGGATATCCGAAAAACAGCCTGAATCAAGCCATTCAGTTTGTTCAAAAGTCTCTTCATAACATTTGGTCTATGAAATACTGCACAGTCTTGGCAAAGATTTATTGACACGCTGCTGCAAGGGCTGTCTTCCTGTTTTGCCTACCTAGATGACATCCTCGTTTTTTTGGCCATTGCAGAATAGCACCAGCAACACATGGACGTCTTTAGATGCTTAGAGCAACATGTTTTGGTACTGAATACTGCTAAGTGTGTTTTTGGCGAACAACAGATTACCTTCTTAGGCCATTTGATTTCGTCAGCAGGGTCACTACTGCATCATGAGATGGCAGAAGCCATAATGAAGATTTCATAGCCTGAAACCATCAAGGAACTAAGGCTTTGTTAAGAATACTAAATTTTCACCGGTGTCATCTGCCCCACTTTTCTGAGCTGCAAGAACTGTGTCACTTTCCAGACCTAAAACTAAGGGAAATTTTCTGATCCAAGGACAGACGCAACGAGCTCTGCCTTTGAAGCAGAAAAGCAAAGCATACCGAATGCTGCACTCCTGGCACACCCCATTCGGACGCACCTCTCGCATTGGTGGTAGACACTAGCCAGTCTGCTGTAGCATTAGAAAAGATAGTCGATGATGTTTTGGTAACCACTCATCTCGTTTTCACACAAGCTCTCATCTCGAAGCAAAAAAACGGAATCGTTACGATCATGAACTTCTGACATTTATGAATCGATCGAGTACTTTTGCCCCCAGTTGTAAACCAGAGTTCACAATTTTTACCAATCACAAGCTGCTTGCTTACACCTTTAGACAGAACAACAACAAATGCTCATCATGTCAGTACAATCATTTGGAGTTCATTACCCAATGCAGCACTAACATCTGTCATATTTCAAGCATTTGCAACATGGTACCTGTCTGTCTGCCTCAAGTTAGGAGTGTAACGAATGCTATTGATGTGGCACAGCTTGCAAAGCTTAGGAGTCCGAGCAGGATCTCCTAAATCTACTGAAAGATGCATCGTCCACCCTACAGTTACAACTGGTCAACGTTCCTAGCGCAGACATGAAGCTATACCGAGATATTTCTGGTGGAAAACCTCAGTCCTTTCTGCCACCCACACTCTGCAGACGTGCTTTTGACACTGTGCACAATCTGTGTCTCCCTGGCGTTAGATCAACTCGTCTAGGTTAAGAACGTTCTTTATGACATTGCATGAATTCATTGCGACCGTAGCAAGACATCCCATCATGTGCATGCATTCGCGCCAAATTTTCCAGGTAAGACAACATGATTTGCACCTATAAACATCAGTGTAGTAGCTCGGCTACCTCTGTCACATAGTCAGCGTTACTTGTTAACGGGAATCGATCGTTTCACACGTTGGTCAGAAAGAATACCAGTTGACAATATTTCGACACAAGCCCTAAACTTCGTGTTTGTGTCGAATGAGACTTTGCGCTTTGGTTGTCAGCTGCACAGTCACCACAGACTCTTGATGACAGTTTGAATAAGAGCTATTTACTCAGCTAGCAAATTTTATAGTTTCTCATAGGACATCAAGCTACCACACAGAGACAAATGCAATGATTGAACGTTGGCAGTGTTCTTTGCAAGGTGTTGATGTGTCATGACACTTATTGGACTAACTGGACAACAGCCTTACCCATGGTTCTGCTTGGTCTTTGGAACACATATAAACTGGACTTAGATTCTTCGTTGACGTGGCTCACATAGGGTAAAGCACTGTGAGTCTCTGGCGAATTCATTGAGCCAAGTCCACGCAGATTCCTGTCCATGACTAAAAGACTTCATTTGTCTCCTGAAGGAACATGTTGCTTGCATTCTTGCTCATCAAGCATCCAGACACAGCAGAAGACCAGCCTATGTACATCACAGTTTACAAACATGTACACAATTCACATTGTGCACAGATGGCGTCAAATTAGCGCTATAATCACCTTACACAGACCAGCATCGTGTCTTCGAAAGGGCTGGCAACTCTACCACAATCTAGATTGACAGAGGGAATCGAGTTTACGTTTTTCCAGGAGTACCACTAGCATGCAGACCGTAGAAATAGTCTTAGCCTCATCCTCAAGCATAGCTGCATACCCCGAAAGCACACCCTCTATCTGACTCTAGAACATGCTCCAGATGTTGATTGCACTTCCCAGTAAGATTTTCAGATGACGAACTACTTCCCTGTGGGGGCTCATGTGGCAACCAAGATCGCCAGTTACCATCCGCTGCTGTGTTTTAATCAGCTGTCAAAGAGTTCTTGCACAAACTGGCAAACGCTCTGTGTGTGGTGCGACGTTTCATGAACATAAGACGATAATTTCTTCGCAATTAGAGACAGATCTTGAGAAGTTCTTCTCTAGCGCGAACTAGTCTCAGCTTATCAAGTATATTTTCTGTGCTTACTAATTGATTGATGTTTATTCGTTCCTGGTACTCGGGACTTCATGTTTTGTATAATATGCTGAGTATCTCAGAACGCGCGATTGTAGCTGCTGAGGCGACTAACACCTAGTTGCACAGACACTGGGTCAGTCCTATGGCTTTTTCTGACATGTGTCTCTTCTGTCAACTCTGGCAATGATCTGCATATGATATGTAGAACAACTATCTTAAGTTGTGGGTTCCCTATAACAAACTACGTCATTTCAGACGTCAGAGGAAGATGAACGCATACATGTGCAATAATACAATGTCTACTAAATCGCTGAGGTGTTCAAGGCAAACTTCTGGCAGAGGACAGCTTTATAGTACCTAAAGATGATCCATAAAAATAAAGAAGTTTGCAATTTAAAATTTATATGTATGCGTCAGGATAAGTATGAGAGATTTTGTTGTACTGGAAGATCTTACCACTAATTGTACTGTAAGGATGCAATTACTATTACTTCTACTTTTACTAATTTTATAAACATCAATTAGGTGCTAAATGTTTTGTGCTGTTGAAGTTGTTGCTAGTAGTTAATATTGCAGACAGTTGATTATCCCAAACAATGACAACGACCCAGCATAATGAGCAATAACAAATAATGGACTTGATGGAGATCTTGTTTTTATGTAATTATTAATAATGTTCCTAAAATTGGTCATTCCTATTACTCACATTATGAATACGGTATACGATTTTATCATTCTATAAACCAAGTTTATCCCATATGACCGTTACGCTTATATTAACCACGATATTCTAAAACAAAATGAATCAACAGTAGCAAAAGCATAGACTCAACAGTTTCTAGATGATCTATTCAGATCTCTATTTCTGTAGGAATTTATGCTTCCAGAGGTAGCAAAGCTATTGGGCAAAGCTATTAATTTCAGACTTTTTTTGTTTAATTATGCAAATGATATTCGCATCCCTCTCGAGCTAGCTTTTGGTGATAGCAAGTACACATCGCTATGAGCGACTATACTCATCCTTGCACCCTATCACTTATGTCTGCACCTGTGACTATAAGATAAGATGAACTCTGTTTTTTATGTAAGAAAGTGAAGAAGTAGAAATCTTACAACATGGAAGAGAAATAATTTATGTCGCCAGCCATGGTACACATGGAATTGGCGCCGCTAAGATGTACCTAGTGTGGATTAAATGTTGACTTTGGAGAACAGAATGTGCACCTTTGGTTTGTTTACACAATATCTTTGAGAAACGAACGATTCAAAATAAATAACAGCTGTTTCCTAGCAGTTGATTTACGAAGACTTCCTATTTCAACAAGGTTTTAAAATCTTTCTGATATGTCAGCTGTGACGTTCGGTAAAAAGACATTTACTCCTACGCCTCCAGATAAGGGCAGCTTTCCACTTGATCATGACGGTGTGTGTAAGACGTCTATGCTAAAATATATGATATGCCTACGCGAGAACAAAAATGACAATTCAAAGTGCCGGAAGGAAGCAAAAGATTATTTAGGATGTAGGATGGATCATAATTTGATGACTAAAGAGGAGTGGTCAAAGCTAGGCCTTGGTGACGTCGATGTAGAGTCGAAGAAATAGACTGTAACGGACTGCAATATTGCGTAACAAAGTGCTTTTGAGGAACGATGCCGAACACAGATTTTAAAAGAACTCCCGGTGATGATGGCACATTGCAACAGAAGAAACACATTTTGATAGGTTGTACAGGGAGTGTTGCTACTATTAAACTGCCGAACCTTGTTGCATTTTTGAACCAAAAATATGATGTAGATGTTCGTATAATTGTGACGAATCATGCACAGCATTTTTATTCGCCTGAAGATATACCCTCCAGTATATCAGTTTACACGGACGACGACGAGTGGAGCATGTGGTCCAAACGAGGTGATCCTGTGCTCCACATCGAACTGGCAAAGTGGGCCGATATTTTTGTTATTGCGCCTCTTGATGCCAATACTTTAGCTAAACTATCGCATGTAAGTATACCAGTTTATTAATTTTAATGCACATTGTAGACTACACATTTATATGGGGAAACCACACTGCTGTCTGTTTATGGTTTACCTATTGTTTCATGGGATATTTTTGGAGCGGAATTACAGTCGTGTGTACTCTGGTCTTCGTGTGTTCTAGAGGTGATCAGAAATGAGCGAAAAGAGAATAACTGCTAATGCCTCATATTTAGACCGTTACAGCTTGTAAAATAGATAGTGCATACAGTTTTCATTAGACACGAAACGTTGACTACTTGTATTGAACTTTTCTTTCCCAAGCAAATACGAACCATCTTCATTGGCACACTCATGGTTGTAAGTTATTCTCAACAATACTCATGTTAATTTATCCCAGAATGCAATTCCTTGTTGCATATTTTCCTTTCTTATTGATTCCAAAATTTATTATTATTCACAATTTATTATGCCAGCATCGACTAATTTACTTCCAAATTATTTTGTTTGCTATACAGGAAACGGGACGAACACATGAGGAGCAATATTCATGTTATTGTATATGCATTTTGTGATCGTACAGGTCTCGTGTATCATGATGATTTGTCACAAACACCACTTGCAGTAATTAGTTAACGAGTTGTGACAGTGACCAAAGTGATAAGCTAGAACTGACTGGTTTCTCAGCATTTGGAATTAGTGCCTTGGGCCCTATTGTATAATTCAGTAGTTCTTACTACAAATATCACCCCTGCTTGGTTCTATTTTCTCGTTTAATTCCTTGCCATTCAGTTTTCTGGGCCTTTTTTCCTATACAACATTAACAGTAGTCAGTGTAAGGTTTCATTTTTCCTCATGTCACCATTAACCTCTTTGACTTTGGTATCAGCAGGCCCTCATAACGAAATAAACAAATGCCCCTTCATTTAACAGTTTTACAATATAATGTATAAAGTTCTTTGTACATATCACCTATGTCAGCTAAGTGACAATTGTCTGGTGACACATTTTGAACTGAATTAAATTATAGTCTAATAACTGGCTATTTGGGTCGATTCTTGGTGTGAATGAAGAAAATTCTCATCACAGTGTTAGTTTATAACATAAAGTAGTTATGACCCTCAAGAAACAACCAATGGATGATGGTGATAACTGAAGATTCCAGTACCACTGGTCGCTTTTTATCTGTGACGTCACAAAGAGGGCGGAGACTCCTTTTCAACCTTCAATATGATAGCTGTGATGCTGTGCATTACATTCACAAACGGATGCAAATAGTACAGAAACAGTGTGAAACTAATGGGAAAGCTGCAGGAATTACGTCATTTTGAGTTGGGAGAAACTAAATATATGACAGTCCCAATAATGAAAACATTCAATAAAAGTTGCTCTTGCTAAAATGAAATCCTCAACAATAAGCAAAACCTGAAGACAAGAACCTGGAAAAAACTGGTATTGGAAATTTCGCTAATGTACAAAGATCAAACAATCTTGCTACCGTGAACCTACACAAAGGTGCAAAAATCAGTACTGAAAATTTCACTTGACCTATATAGCTCTAACAAAATCCATGATACCACAAAAATACACTCAACTAATCTGGTATCTAACCCTTCACTTGACCAATATAACTAAAATGAAGCCCGCAGTAACACAAAACCAAAGCACGCTTATACAGGGTGAAAAGTATTTAAACCAACGAACTCTGGGAGGTTGTAGGGGACATCAAAACAAATATTTTTCCCTAATGTCATTTTTTCCTATGAGGAGTATTTAAACTGGTAGAGGAAGATTTATCTGGCAGCAAATTAATTAAACCAACAAACACTTTTCCATTTTTTATGACCAGGAGACAACACATTAACACAACCCAATTTCAGTTACCGTAGATTTTCAAAAATGCCTCCATTGACATGTAAACAAAGGTTACACCATCAGATCATGTTCTGTCTGACATGGGCAAAAACCCCAGGAGTATCCTGAATTGTTCCTGATGCTATTCCTATCCGGGCAACCAGATCCTCTTCTGATGCAACAGGATTTGCGTAAACAAGGTTGCGCATCCCTCCCCACACAAAAAAGTCCAGAGGGGACATATCTAGGGATCGAGCAGGCCATGGTACAGGACCATGTTTCTGGGAACTGTCGGTCCAGGAATCGACGCACACAACGTATGAAATGTGCCGGCGCCCCATCATGTTGGAACCACATGTGTTATTGTGTAGGGAGCGGGACGTCTTCCAACAATTCTGGCAATGCTCTGGTAAGAAAATTGTAGTAGTACCTCCCATTTAATGGCCTAGGTAACAAATATGGCCCAATTAAAAAACAGTTCCCAGCCACAACTACCCACACGTTAATGAAGAACCGCACTTGATGAAGTAGTATGTTGGTTATCCTCACTCCACACATGCGAATTGTGCATGTTGAAGACTCCATCATGCCTGAACGTTGCTTCATCAGTAAACAACACTGAGGATGCAAATGTAGGATGCCATTCACACTGTTCCAGGTACCACCGCGCAAACTGTGCTCTGGGTGGATAATCAACTGGGTACAGGTTGTGGACACACTGTAAGTGAAATGGACATAACAATTGCTCTTGAAGGACTGTTCTTACATTCGTCTGATTTGTCCCCGTGTTACGTGCTGGTTGAAGGATCCCACTCCACATGCTGCAAGACAGCTTCCTCAAGTTGCAGCGTTCTTACTGTGTGACGGCGTTCCTGTACAGGTAATCTGCTAAATGACCCGGTCTCACGCAGACGTTGGTACACAGCAGCAAAGGTCATATGATGCGGGATACAGTGATTAGGATGTTGTTGATAAACATCACTCCAGGTGTATCGCTCCATTAGTAAACAGAGACAATGCACTACTATTCTGGTGGACAGCAGTTGCCTTCAACTGAAGAGCGTAATACGCCCTCTAACAACTGAAGATCATAGTATGGCCTCTAACAACTGAAGAGCGTAGTACGGCCTCCGCCGGTTTAAATAATCCTCATAGGAAAAATTGACATAAGGGAAAAATATTTGTTCTGGTGTCCCGTACAACCACCCAGAGTTTGTCGGTTTAAATACTTTTCACCCTGTATAACTAATATAGAAAACCCAGCATCATCAATGTAGGTGAAAGAAACTTCATGGTACATACCAATCACAATCCAGTATTGTCACGAACCGATGTAAGTCAGCTAACACAAAAATCTACCAATTTAGTGATACCAAAATGTTGTCATCAGCATGTCCACATTGGCCAGCTTAGGCTTCTGAAACCAGGATATCATTTGGATGAATGCCATATTGTCCAGCCAACAGTGCTATGTACATGGGTTCCTGGTCTCAGATGCAGCGCCTCTGGTCCATCTCACACCTTTTCCACAAACATAACACTTCAGGTACTTGGCAATTATACAAAATAACTATAGGAATTTATCTGTGTCAACATGTGATCTGCCATTGTGGCACGTTGGTTCCTACTCATAAATTTCATTCTCATGTTCATCACTAACAAATAGGAAACAAAGTTAGATCTCCAACCATAAAGCGCACATCACACTAACCCGAAAATGAATCTATTCCCTGTAACTGCCAATATCCAAATAACTCTTCAGCCGTCACAAACTCTTCCAATACTATTCTCATCAATAGCAGTTCAGAAGTCCAATGAACCATTAATGTCACTTACTAAATATGAAAATATAAACATCCCACACTAGATAGAACCACCGCACCCTGCAACACAATCTCCGCAAACACTATCCATTTGAAGTATTCTTTACTACCATGACGCCGCACAACACAACAGAATTAGGTCATTTGTCAAAGGAGACAGGTGGTACTGCAAACTTCAGTTGACCCAGATGAAAGCATTAGAAAAACAAAAAACAAGACACTTTAATAGTATCTTGGTGGGAATAGAGTTTTGTGGGGTGTCCTTGTTTTTATTAGTGCGGTTTTATTCATGGTCATTGCATTTATATTATAGAACTACCTTAATCAATGTCCCTGTCTCCCATTCAAACATATTAAAGATATTGGACTAGGCTTTTGTTTTTGAACATTTTGGTTGAAATTCGTGTGATGAGCTATTTCCATATGTGCTGCTTTACTGTGTTCAAATTCCAACTGGAAGTTCTGAAGCTACGTCATTGTTTTTATATATTTTGGAGTAACTGAAGCCCTGACACCTCTTTGCAAACTTGCAATCGAACTTTCACCTTTCAATCTAACCTGTTGCCACAACTAAGATTTCAATTCACATTCAGTGGCATGTCAGCTCAGCCAAATTGTAACCTTTCAATCTAACCTATACATTATGCTACACTACATATCAGTTTGTCATCATAACCTACATTTCAAGAAATAGTGTATATGCAAAAACAAGTCAGTTTTGTTTTCTCTTTGCAAGCATTTGACATCATAATACGACAACATGATTACATCAAGGCATGGAACTGACATCCAATGTAGATAGATTCAGTTACCCCAAATTTTGGCCTCTTTTGTAAAAGATATGTATAATTTTAAATTACGTTTGTAGTTTTTAATAATTGTGTTACAAAGATGTACATGTTGCCATACACATTACATTCACTAACAGCACAGAGGCCGTACTGGTGAAATTGTTTTCCTTGTACGATGTTGAACAGTCTTTGTAAGTTGGATGTTATGGAGCAGCATGTGACATGATATTCTGTGTGTAAGTCTGCATACCTTGGCTTATGGTAAAATCGTCTGAGTCATTAGGTTGCGTGACATTCCTATTCAAAGTTCAGTTCTCAACATTTTGATCCCTGTGCTGGCATATTGATCTTCAAATTCTACTAGTGTCCTTCAACGGCTGGACTGTCAAAAGACAGTATCATGTTCGGCTATAAGGACTATTTTCCTGCAGTTGAAATATCAAAGAAAGAATACAATTTCAGCAAAGAAGACAGCTACAGATTTCCCTCCCTCTTCGAGGCTACTTGCTATCATGGGAGCAAACACCAAGCCGCGGCAAGCAAAGCATATAAGCAACTGAGGCAGTACAACAGTAGTATTTTTAATTCAGCCCATCTTTCAATACCTGCTTTCATTATTTACTCAATAATGATGGCTCATCAATTGCAGACTGAAGATTTTTACCCAGTAACTCCATTTCTCTGGAAAAGTGTGAAGCCAGTCTTTTTATAATTGAATGCGGCACTATCTATTGATAGTGTTCAGCCATCCAGGGTCACCACTGAAATCATGAAGAATACTCCGTTAGCGGGATTGAAATGTCGAGTACTGAAGTAGTTTGAAGAGGTGTATGATGTGGATCACAACACTCTATGTTGATTTCAGTACGCAGACTTATGTTCTTCACTGTTACCCCATGTAGCAGTTCGCTATTTTTTCACATTTTGTCTTTTATCCCAAATTTAATCCCACTGAAATGATGATGGGGGTTCTTCTGAAACATGTCATGGGATTATAAATGATGATATTTTGGTTGTTGGTGTAACTTTCTTTGCACACTTTGTCGTTCTTTAGTGGATAAAAACAGTAATAAATTGCCAACAGCAGCATGCAATGGAAGAGACGTGGACTCTGTAAGTTCACTTTAGCTGATATTTTAATATGTTGCCAAGTGGCTACATCATTTACTATTAGCCATCAGGCAAAAATCAAACAACCAAAAAATCCAGGATGGAATTATGACGAGGAAAGTTGCTAATCACCATATAGATGCTGAGTCACAGACACAACAAAAAGACTAGCTCACAATTAAAGCTTTTAGCCATTAAGGCCTTCGTCAAAACACACACACACACACACACACACACACACACACACACACACACACAGAGAGAGAGAGAGAGAGAGAGAGAGAGAGAGAGAGCTGCAGTCGTTGTTATCAGTTTGTTATTTTGTAATGTATTTTTGCAACTAGAAATTTGTTAATTCTACTTGTGGTGAATGTCCAGTTTCAAGCCTTTATGAGAGAGTTTCATAAAAAAAATTAGTTACACTTTTAATTTAGCTTCTTTCATTCACTGAAGAGCCAAAGAAACTGGTACACTTGCCTATTATCGTGTAGGGCCCCCGTGATCACACAGAAGTGCTCCAACACGATGTGGCATAGACTCAACTAATGTCTGAAGTAGTGCTGGAGGGAATTGACACCATGCTTCTTGCAGGGCTGTCCATAAATCGGTAAGAGCACGATGGGGTGGAGATCTCTTATGAACAGCCCGTTGCAGGGCTAAATAATGTTCACGTCTGAGGAGTTTGGTGGCCAGTGGGAGTGTTTAAACTTGGAAGAGTGTTCCTGGAGCCACTGTGTAGCAATTCTGGACATGTGGGGTCTGGCACTCTGGCACTGTTCTGCTGAAATTGCAATGCACAATGGACATGAATGGATGCAGGTGATCGGACAGGATGCTTACGTATGTGTCACCTGTCAGAGTCATATCTAGACATATCAGGGGCCTCATATCACTCCAACTGCGCATGCCACACACAATTAAAGATTGTTCACCAGCTTGAACAGTCCCCTGCTGACATGCTGCGTCCGTGGATTCATGAGGTTGTCTCCATAGTACACGTCCATTTGCTCGATACAGTTTGAGACAAAACTTGTACGACCAGGCAAAAGGTTTTCAGTCGTCAACAGTCCAACATCGGCGTTGACGGGCTCAGGCGAGACGTAAAGCTTTGTGTCATGCAGTCATCAAGGGTACACAAGTGGGCCTTTGGCTCCGAAAACCATATCGATGATGTTTTGTTCAACGGTTTGCATGCTGACACTTATTGATAGCCCAGCATTGAAACCTGCAGCAATTTACAGAAGGGTTGCACTTCTGTCATGTTGAATGATTCTCTTCAGTCATCGTTGGTTCCATTCTTGTAGGATCTGTTTCCGGCTGCAGCAGTGTCAGAGGTTTGATGGGAAATCCCCACTTCATTACTACTTCGGAGATGTTGTGTCCCATCGGTCGTGTGCCGACTATAACACCACATTCAAACTCACTTAAATCTTGATAACCTACCATTGTTGCAGCAGTAACTGATCTAACAACTGTGCCAGACACTTGTGTTATATAGGTGTTGCCGACCACAGTGCCATATTCTGCGTGTTTACAGGTCTCTGTATTTGAATACACATGTCTATACCAGTTTCTTTGGTGCTTCAGTGTAAAATCCACTTTCCTATGATAAACATTCAAATTCTAAAGAACCTGCTGCCATTCAGTCTTGGACACAGTAATAAGTTGTTTTGGTGGTGGTGGGCCAACCAGAATTTGTGATACCATCTATCTGCTTTGATCTGTGATGCAACTGTGCTGTGTTATGTGACATCCTGCTATCATGGCATATTACAAATCAATCATGTTTTCAGAGGGCATGTTGAATTAGGCATTGGTGCTTTCTAGTGTGGGGTGTAATTGATTCATTGGACTGCTTGAATGCTGTTTGTAATAATGATATTGGAGGTGTGTGTGGCAGCTTGCTAGTGAATTATTTTGATGTTGACAGTTCCGGGTAACAGTTCTTTTGGGTTTCGATTTATTAGCGCAATGTGTTGTTGTTTATGGTTGGAGATTTAATTAAATGTTTAGTTTTTAGATATAGATATGACAACATAGTTCATGAGTGGGTTGCTGATACCACAATGGGGCATGGCCTGTTGACCTTGATTAAGTTCTGACAGTTGTCCAGTTTAATTGCTGAATATGTGAAGTGTCATGTTGGTGGAGAAGCTATGAGAGTGACTGAAATTATTGGGCCTATACTATTGTGTAGGGTACATATATTTAGTAAGTAGGTTATGTATGTGTTTCTTGTATTCCGAATTGGTATTACTGCAGTTTTTATAAAGTTTGTGCTTGTGTTGTTAATTTGGGTAATTATGTTGGACTATGGTTGGTAAGTTAAGTTTTCAGTACTACATATATTAGTGAGCTCTGGTGATGTGGTACCACAGACTTCATTTTAGCTATAGGTCAAATTAAGTGTTTTTTGACCTTGGGATGGTTTTATGATATTGTGCATTTCATTTAAGCTTATAGATCAAGTGACATTCCTGCTATCCATTTTTGGAACTGTGTGTGGGTTTGTGGAATTATAGAGCTCACTTGAGCTATGTAGGTCAAGTGAAATTTCCAGTACCAGCTTCTTTTCTTGGGGGGTTCTTTTATTGCGACTTTGTTGATTGTTGAGGATTTTATTTGCTTGATTTTTGCATAAATATTTGTTTTGGTGTATCTTCATTATTAGGATTTCCATTCTTTAGTTTGTCCTTGCCCAAAATGCCCTAATTTTTGTGGTTGTTCTAAAAGCTTCATGTTATTTCTGCAATTAAATATTTTTCATATTTTTTGTCTGTTTGCGTGCATAATGTGTGATGTTATGATTGCTGTATTGTACGAGCTTAAAAGAGGGAAGTCTGCCATCTTCATGAAGTCACGGGTGAAAGCTAGTGGGTAGTAACAACAACAACAACAACAACAATAATAATAGTAATGATGATGATAATAATAGTAATCCTTCCTGAACTTTTCATTATTATAGTTTTGTTTCAGTGATCATTTTATTTGCTCTTTTGCTGTACTATCTATTGTAGAAATTGAATGATTTCCACTGTTTTTATTTGGCTCTGTCTTTCCTGTGATGTTTCTCTTGATAGGTGGGAACAACATTTTGTCAATTAGTTCTTTATCCATTTTATTTTATCTTTAGATGGAGCTTTCAGTTACTCAATCTTGAGGCTTTTTTCTTTGTAATTTAGATAATTTTTTGCTGCTATCACAGTATATTTCAGTAAATAATGCCTTCTTGTGTATGTTTGTGTCAATCTGGGCATTAGAAACAATACATAAGACTAATCTCGATAATACTATTCACTGTTTTGGATGACCATGCAGTGGTTAGAAATCATGTGGTAATTTAATTGAAGACAAGCTGGAAAAGAAAGGGTGTGTTGTATGTGTCTGACATCAGTGGTAGTAACATAAAAATAATAAAAGTAACCAGTTATGTTTTCATATTTGCAAGCACTTTTATTGCTGTTATCTGAGGTTTTGCACATGGCAAACTGTTCATAATATAGTAGTTGCCAAGAAGACTTATGGTTGTACTGGTACAGAACGTCATTTTTCTTGGTGTGCTCTGCTCTACTATTATGTTTAGAGGAAAAATGCCTTTCAGTGTTTAATATTTGATTTCAGGGTATGTGTGATAATCTGTTGACATGTGTTGCAAGAGCCTGGGAAATTAAGAAGCCACTGCTCTTCTGTCCAGCTATGAACACAAAGATGTGGGAACATCCAATCACAGCCAAACAAATTGAGTCACTGAAAGAATGGGGCTACTGTGAAGTTCCCTGCATCTCAAAAACTTTGATGTGTGGTGATACTGGTTTGGGAGCAATGGCTGAGATAGATACAATTGTTGCAGAGATCATGGGCAAACTAAATAAGCCACATGAGTCTATGGCACACTGATTACTGATTTTATATTTTTCATGTGTATGTAACTTGTTATACATAAAAAATTATGTCCACAAACAGTGATAACTTTGGTGGAAGTCAAATTAGTCAGTTATGTAGCAACTTAAAATTTAATACTTGTTATGTACTCCTCACTGCCATCATAACATGCATGAGCTATGGTATTTATTGATTTATTGTTATATTACTCCTTCCTTTTCCCATTCTCTGTAATCATATTCTAAAACGAACATCCAGTTTTTCAGGGATCAAGTTTGGCTAGGCTATATGTAGTTTTGTATATCATTGTATAACTACGTAACATAACTTATTTTAACGTGGGTATATTTTTTCAACTTTATTGAGTAAAGCCTTTTGTCAAATGCAGTGAGTCTTTGAGGAACACATTACCCTAAACCACATCTTAAAAAAAAGAAAAGAAGTAGTTTTAGAAAAAATTACTCTACTGCTGTGTACAATAATTAGCAAATGGTCTTCCATGTGTTTTAATATAAAACAGAAAAAAAGGGGACGATATTGAAGTGGACAGCTCAATGTTAAACCACTGCAATTTTAATAAATTGAATCATATTTCATTTTTAAATTTAAATCCACACTAGTTCAGTTATTCATTTACTCCATAATTTTCACAAGATATTTCAATTCACATCAACCAATACATCTTTCAAGAGACATCAATACAGAATGAGGTGTATTCAAAAAATTTGGCCATAAAAATACCGTTATAAAAAGTTTTTATTGGTAGTTATAGTTTCTTACAACTCTGATTCACTTTTCCACATAACTGCCATTCACTTCTGTGCACTTTTTGTTACATTGTTCATATACCTTCATTCCATTACATAGAAGTTCTCCTCCTAGAAATCAGACCATGTGGCAGCAGCAGTCTCGAGTTCTTTGTTATCTTGTCCACAAAGCTATTGTTTCAGAAGGAAGAAAAAGAATGGCCACTGGGTACAAGGTTGAGATTATTGAGTGGGTTGTGAAAAAGTTCCCAACAGAAATAATGATTCTTAACTTTATTGTGAGAAGGATGGTTGTGTTACTCACCCCCCCCCCCCCCCCCACACACACACACACAAGTGCAACTCCCACAACATGACCACAGTCTCTGGCTGCTGGGGCCAGTTTGTGAGCAGAGCACATGAGGGGGGAGGCAACCAGATGGTGAGGGTAAGGAGGAAATGGACAGGGGGAAGGAGGGATAGCAGGGTAGAAGTAGGGGACAATAAAGTACTAAGTTACTGCTTGTGCGAGTGTACAGGGATGAGGTGGAGAAAGGGTAGGGCATCTAGGTGCAGCTGGGAGGTTAGATGGAAATTGGTGGGGGGGGGAGGGGGGGGGGTAGCAAAAAGGAGAGAAGTAAAAAGACTGTGGGTGCATTGGTGGAATAAGAATTGAGGGCTGTGTAGTGCCGGAACGGGAACAAGGAAGGAGCTAGATGAGTAAGGACAATTACTGATGAAGGTTGGGGGCAAAAGGGAACATAGGATGTATTGCAGGGGGAGTTGCCACCTGCACAATTCAGGAAAGCTGGTGTTGATGGGGATCCAGATGACACAAGCTGTGAGGCAGTCATTGAAATGAAGAATGTCGTGTTGGGCAACATGCTCAGCAACTGGGTGATCCAGCTGTTTCTTGACCACAGTTTATCGGTCGCCATGACAGACTGCTTGTTGGCTGTCATGCCCAAATAGAATGCAGAACAGTTGTTATAGCTTAGCTTGTAGATCAAATGACTGATTTCACAGATAGCCTTGCCAGTGATGTGATAGATGATGCTTGTGACCTGACTGGAGTATGTTGTGGTGGTGCAAGGATGTATGGAACAGGTCTTGCATCTAGGTCTATTACAGGGATATGAGGCAAGGAGTTGGGAGCAAGTGTTGAGTAGGGATGGAAGAGGATATTGTGTAGGTTTAGTGGGTGGCTGAGTACCCCTGTGTGTGGGTGGGGGGGGGGGGGGGGGAGGAAGGATAGTGCGTTAGGATGTTCCTCATTTCAAGGCACAACGAGAGGTTATCGAAACCCTGACAGACAATGTGATTCACTGGTTCCAGTCCTGGGTGGTACTGAGTCATGAGGGGAATGCTTCACTGGCAGCTGAATGGTGGGACTTAGGGAGGTGATGGGTGACTGGAGAGATAAGGTATGGGAGATATGTTTTTGTACAGGGTCTGTGAAGGCCTCAGTGACACCCTCGGTATATTTTGAGAGGGACCGCCCATCACTGCAGATGCTACAGCCACGGATGGGTAGGCTGTATAGAATAGACTTATTGTTGTGTAATGGGTGGCAGCTGTCTAAGTGGAGGTATTGCCGTTGATTGGTAGGTTTGATATGGATGAAGGTACTGATGTAGCTATATTTGAGCTGAAGGTCAACATAGAGAAAAGTGGCTTGTTGGGTTGAGTAGGACCAGGTGAAGCGAATGGGGGAGAAGGTGTTGAGGTTCTGGAGGAATGTGGATATTGTGACCTCACCCTCGATTCAGATCACGAAGATGTCATCAATGAATCTAAACCGCTTACATCTACATCTACATGGATACTCTGCAATTCACACTTAATTGCCTGGCAGAGGGTTCATCGAACCACCTTCACAATAATTCTCTATTATTCCACTCTCAGACAGTGCGCAGAAAAAACAAACTCCTATATCTTTCCATGCTAGCTGTGATTCTGCTTATTTTTTTATGATGATTATTTCTCCCTATGTACGTTGATGTCAACAACATATTTTCTCATTAGGAGGAGAAAGATGGAGATTGAAATTTTGTGAGAAGATTATGCTGCAACGAAAAATGCCTTTGTTTTAGTGGTGTCCATCCCAAATTGTGTATCAAATTCATGACACACTCTCCCCTATTTCACGATAATACAAAACATGCTGCTCTTTTTTGATGTACTCTGTTAATCCTAACTCGTAAGAATTCCAGACTGCTCAGCAGTACTCCAAAAAGAGGATGGACAAGCATAGTGTAGGCAGTCTCTTTATTAAATCTGTTACATTTTCTAAGTGTTCTGCCTATAAAATGCAGTCTTTGGTTTGCCTTCCCCACAACATTATTTAGGGTTAATTGCCAATTTTTGCATCATTCAGATATCTTTTCTAAACCATTTTGCAATTTGTTTTGATCTTCTGATGAATTTACTGGATGATAAACAACAGCATCATTTGCAGCAGTTTCCTAAATTGTTTATATAGATAAGGAACAGCAGAAGGCTTATAACACTATCTTGGGGAATGCCAAAAATCACTTCTGTTTTACTTAATGACTTTTCATAATTTACTACGAACTGTGACTTCTCTGACTGGAAATCACGAATCCTGTAATACAACTGAGACAACATTCCATAAGCACGTAGTTTCGCTACAGGCTGCTTGTGTGGTACAATGTCAAAAGCCTTTTGGAAATCTAGAAATATGGAATCAATTTGAACTCCCTTATCATAGCACTCAACACTTGTGTGGGTAAAGAGCTAGCTGTGTTTCACAAGAAAGATGTGTTCTAAGTCCATGTTGACTGTGTGTCAGTAGACCATTCTCTTTGAGGTATTCATAATGTTCAAATACAATATATATGTTCCAGAATCCTGCTTTTAAGTTGCTTTACTACTCTGAGGATGTCTACTTCTAAGTTACTCTTGATTCGAATTCTGGAATATTTACTTCTTCTTCTTTGGTGAAGGAATTTCAAAAGGTAGTAACTCTAGATGGCTCATGAATAGGTTGCATACGATGATGCCATGCTGGTGCCCATAGCTGTACCCCAGATTTGTTTGTAGGTAATGCCTTCAAAGGAGAAATGATTGTGGGTGAGGATATAGTTTGGTCATAGTGACTAGAAAGGAGGTTGTAAGTTTGGAATCAGTTGGGTATTGAGAAAGGTGGTGTTCAGTAGTGATAAGGCCATAGGCATTAGAGATGATAGTGTTAAGGGAGATGATATCAGTAGTGACAAGCAGGGTATCGTGGTAAAGGAACAGGAACTGTGGAGAGTCAGTGGAGAAAATGGTTGGTATCTTATATATAGGTTGGTATGTTGTGAGTAATAGGCTGAAGGTGTTGGTCCACAAGAGCAGTGGTGGCACAGTAACCGGCCAGAATGGGGCATCCCGGGTGGTTGGGTTTGTGGACTTGGAAGCATGTAGAAGGTAGGGGTATGGGGAGTGGTAGGGGTGAGGAGAGAGATGGACTCTGAGGAGAGGTTCTGGGGTCAGCCTAAGGATTCGAGGAGATACTGGATTTCTGGAATGGGGCAACTGTGGCAGGGTTTGTAGGTGGATGAATCTGACGTCTGGCAGAGTCCTTCTCCTGATAATCCTTATATATCAAAACAACAGTGACGGAGCCTTTATCAGCAGGTAGGATTATACATTGGGATCAGTTTTTAGGTGGTGGATTATGGTTCTTTCTGTGGATGTAAGATTAGTGTGCATATTGAGGGATTTGGGAAATGATGGTGAGGCAAGGTTTGAGGGTAAGGAATTCTGGAAAATTAATAGGGGGTGATTTGGGAGCAGTGGAGGAGGATCACAGTTGGATGGAAAAGTGAACTGAGATATGCAGTTTTCAATATTGGTCTTTGGTTGAGTCTGATCGTTATGGTTGTAGGCGAAAAAGTGTTTCTACTGTAGGGACCAGGAGAAGGAGAGAAGGTCTGCAACAAGTTGTGCATGATTGAACTTGGGAATGGGGCAAAAGGTGAGGCATTGGAAAGGACTGATACTTCTATTGGTTTACAGATAGGCACAACAATGTTGCAGCCGAGATTTTACATCATGTAAGATTTGATGTAAGTCACATAAATGGTGTAGCTATACTTATCATTAAGCGACTTGCTTGAAATGCAGACTATATCCATGCATGTTATCTCTGTGTACCAGTGAAGTCCCCTTAACCTTAGAGCACTAAAGCATCAGATTGATAGAATGGACATACAGAACATTCCATCACAAGAATCAAATCTACGCAACTCACCACTACAAATGTCCATATACCTCACCAAAGAGGTGCAGCTCATCTGACTGAGGATCGACACAGGTGTATCAGTGGCACCATTTAACCCCAGCACTTACCACTAGCTGGAATTTCCAACCTTTTTGCAGCCCATAAAAGAGCTACTAGGATATGGCAACCATCACATTCCATAGAAGGGCACTCACTCTCAGCAGATGTTACAAATTAATGCATTGCATTTAAAAATGGTGGTAGCGAATTACCTCTCTGTAGAAAACATCTTAGAGCTGAACAGCTTAACAGATTTTGGATTCACTGTTGCAGATACTTTCTAGTCTCGGAATCCATTTCTTTTCATCATTTGGCTCTCTACAACAGAATTTGCCACTACGTACTCAGTAGAACTCAGCTGTGCAACAAACCCACATTAAGATGAAACTGGCAAGTTTGATGGGTCAAATGACACTGGCAGAAAAGCAACATGACATTATTGCTGAGGATGGATTTGTACCACCTGTGTTGTTCTCTTCATGTCTTTGCTTGCTGCCAGCGAGATTTAAAAAGACTGGACAATACACAAGACTAGTCCAGTGTAGGATTTGGAAGTTTTAGTGCTTCTGTTTGGACCTAATTGTATGGTGAAACTTAAGTTGCACTAGAACTTCATGACTTCCTACTTATAGCATGCTTCTTTTAATGTGTTGTACAATTCTTCAGGTAGTCGTAAAATTGCATCTTGCAATGAAGATATTTCTTATATCAGCAAAATAGGTCAGGCTTACTCCAAAACAAGGAAAAGCTTATTGGAGCTCTGCTTTTTCAACCTTAGAAGCAATCAGCACTGGTTCAAAGAACAAACTGTTTGTTTAAAGAAAGTCTGCTGGCAGAAAATAATGCTATTATTTAGTTACTTCATTAATGAAAATTCACTCACTGAAAAGAAAAAGAAAAAGCTCCAACATGAATACCTGAAGTTAGGCTGCTGGCCACACATTCCAACAATAACAGGAAACCATGTACAATAACAAGCAGAAAGCATACCCTGGGCACCACCTACTGTGCAAATGTAAGTTATCCCATCTATTGCACATGCAAGGATTTACAGGGGTTTAGAACTCCTGTCTATTTCCATGTGCGGATAATGCACCTGCTAATGCTCTTAGTTCCACTTGTTCTGCCACCAGATGGCTGTTGTGTTACTATGAGGTGTCCCAGGAGGAATGGTCAGTATTCAGTGATATGAGAACACCACCACATATGTCCTATTGTAGATGGTTTCTGAATGAGAATACATTTAATGTTCATTTGTTTTTGGGCTCATGGTGTACACAAATGTGTTTTACCTTCCCAACCTCTTTGACATATTATTGTAGTCCAACCTACTTCGTTGCTTTCAATCTCTTTGCTTGGGAAATCTTTTTGTCATTAAAATAGCCCATTGAACAGAGAGTTGTCCATGGTGTGTTGTGAATGAAATTGTGTGAGGGACTGAGAGTATATCAGACAGATTAAAATGCCATACGTCTACACAAGTTAAGAATATGCAGATATGGTGTATGTTTACGGCTTCTGCATTGGAGTGCTCCTGCTACTGTCGAAGAAGACCGTCCTTTCAATGTGTTGAATAAACAGAAGAATAATAACAATGGGTGTTAAATATGTTCTGTCTAGGAAACCATTCGAAATAGGGCATATATCCATATGAAGTTTTTTTCTTCAAATGATCATTTCTGTCATATCACTGAATATTGAACATTCCTCCATTGACACACTGGTCCAGGAACACAACTAATATAAAGGCAGCATATCAGGCCTCGGAGGAACTGAAGGTAAGTTGATTTATGCTACAAATCCAAAGAGCACCAGAATATGCAATTATAGCAAGAAGGGAATTTCTTTCATGCTGACGGCGAGCTCTCCTTCCTGGGACTTAGTGCCGATTAGGATGAAGCAGCAAAACAAAGATGGCAAGAAGGAAATTGTACTGACCCCAGCTTACCTTCCTTGCTAGGGCAGTGCTCCTCATTCCCAGAAAATGAGGAGACTAGTAGGCAGTTCTTCACAGCTGAATGAAAAACTGTTTGTTGGTTCTGATGCGATTGTCCATAACCTGGTGTGGGAAAGCAGTGACATTAACAGTGATGTGTCTATCTTCTTGAATATTTACTCAAGAATAAGCGGGATATCCTCGATCAGGAACATAACCTACATTCAGGAACACAAGAAGGGAAGAAGTAATTGACCTAACTTTTGAGTCCATCTTGATGGGTAGTTAGGTCTGACAATGGCATGTGACATTGGAGCCACCCTTATCTGATCACATTTATATCAAGTTCTAGATTTAAATGGGCGCTAATCAGACCATGGCAAATAGAAATCCTAAGAAAAAAGACTGGGACACACATAGGAAAGACTTGAACTCATACCTATTTGATGTCAGAACTTCAATAAGTAATCCAGTAGATCTGGAGGAGATGACAGATGAAGCGACATCTATGATTATGACCTTGTACTTTGAAAACTTTCCTATCAACAAGAAGTGTGGAAACAGGAATGTACCTTGATAAAACAATAACCTGTAATTCCAAAGGAAGCAGGTAAGAAGACTCTACAAAACTGTAAGAAGAGAAGGCAATGGGCAAAATATTGGGAGGCCTTTGCCAAATACCAACTTGCAATTAAGCAAGCGAAACTATCATCCTGAAGAGTAATTCGTAAAATTCTCACAAGAATACCAACCAATCCAGGAGGCAGAGAGCCAAAACAAGGATTCAAGGCCATTCTTCCAATACATAAAAAATTGGAATCGTGGATTTCAGAGCCCAACTTTTTTCATTAGAGATAAGAATGGCAACTTGATAAATGACAAGAAAAGAATTGTAGAAAGATGGAAAGAGTACTTCTAAGAACTGTTGAATCGCCCAGACCAAGATGAGGTATTACCTGCAAACACTACGGAGGAAAGGAAAGATGAAGAAGAATGAGAAGTAAGTGAAGAAGACGTGAAAATCGCAATCAAAGGACATAGAAACAACAAAGCCCCAGGGAAGGACGGAATAATATCAGAATTAATCAAGGAGGGAGGTGAGAGCTTACACTTAGAGATATATAAACTGATCCAGTTGATGTGGGAGAAGGAGACACTGCCAGAAGAATGGAAATTGGCTGTAATATGCCCAATGTAAAAGAAGGGAAGCAAAATGGAATGCGGTAACTACAGAGGAATCTGATTGTTGAATGTAACGTATAACGTGCTGTCCATCATTATCCTCAGAAAATTGCAACCATTCATAGAGAACAACATACAGGAGTACCAAGCTGGCTTTTGACCAAACAGATCGACAGTAGATCACATTTTCACACTAAAACAATTGTTTGAAAAACATTGGGAATATGATAAAGATATCTAAAGCCTGTTCGTCGATTTTCAATGTGCATATGACAGCATTCACAGGAATAGCCTATACAATGGAATGCGGGGCTTCAGAATCCCTGAGAAGCTAGTGAGAATGGTGCAAGCTTGTACGGAAGGGTCAAAGGCAGCAGTATGTTTCTGAGGAGCCACATAAGAAACATTTGAGATTGAGACAGGCCTCAGACAAGGGGATGCTCTCTCATGTGTTCTGTTCAATGTCATCTTAGAGAAAGTAATAAAAGAGTGTAGGCAACAGGAGTGGGCTGGAGTAGAGATGGACGGTAACTTCAGTTGTCTCGGATATGCAGATGACATAGTACTATTTAGTGAATCAAAGCACGAGTTGAAATAAATGTACCAGAAAATGTACAATTATGCACAGAAGGTAGGGCTCAAAGTGAATCGAGACAAAACAGAGTTCATGCAATTAGGAAGAAGACAAGAGCAGATAGAATTTCTTGAGATAGATGGCAAGCAGTTCAAGAGAGTAGACCAGTTCAAATACTTGGGATCGTGGTTTACCACGGACAACAACATAAAAATGAACATCAAGGAAATAATAGCAGTGGGAACGAAATTCATGCATACCCTCAGAGAGACGCTTGGCTCTAAATCAATCTCAGTGAACACAAAGATGAAAATCTACAACACAGTGATATGCCCAGCAGTAATATACGGTTGAGAAACATGGAGCACGACTAAGCTAGAAAGGGAAAAACTATTAATATTTGAAAGAAGAGTAATGAGGAAGATGTGGGGACCAGTTTTAGTTAATGGAGAATGGAGGAGGAGGAAAAACGAGGAAATCTACCTTCTGATGCGATAACCAACTAGCCTACAGAAGATAAAGAGCAAAAGAATACAATGGGTGAGCCCTGTAGCCCGTATGCCAGATGGAAGACAGGCGAAGATGGCACTAGTGGGGAAACCAAACGCCCCATTGGAAGACCAAGGCAGTGCTGGATGGACGACCTGGCGGAGGACCTAGTAGGCCTGGGAAGTGAAGACACCTGTAGGAACCGGGCACAAAACAAGAAGGAATGGAGGCAGTTTGTGGAAGCAGTGTGTGGTCTGCAGGGCCTGTGATTGCTGAATATCTATCTAAATATTAAATTAAATAGGTGAATAAAAGAAAAATTGGTCCATTTACAATTTGCTGTTTTTCCAATAAGTGATAAGTGGTTGAATACAACAAAAGAACATCAGTATGCTCCTGGTGATGCTAATTCCTTGAAAATATGCTCAAAAATGGTGATGTAGTCGAGGATCATACTACTATTTGGGCATTACAAAGAATGCTAAAGGGTGAAAACAAAAGTAGAGATCTTCACTTTTCATATTAATTCAACTGTTTTCAAGAGCTACAAGCAGATAAAGGCATATGTGTAGACACAGGCAACAGACCAGCCACTTTCTATTTTTATTGTATACTGCAGATGAATTGTTAAGTCTGTAATTTATTACCGTGACCATAATTTCTTTTTTCATTTATTATTTCATAGAAATGGCAGGTAAATCTTTAATCCTATGAAGCATTGTACTTCATTGCCATCTCACTTTGTAAAAATAATTTAATGCTAGGGTTGGTGCCATTCTGCAATGAACAGATGTCCAGCGACGACAGCAAGAAACTACTGTATTGACCAGGTGGGAAAAGTCTTGCACACAGCATGTACACACATACCTTAAGCCATGACAAAGCAAGAGCAGGATTATTGTATCAACATTGCTGAACTTTTGTTGCTTGTTTCTGTCAGTATTGTTATTAAAATAGCACTGACCAGTTTTCCCATATTCTACAACACCACAATATTTCAAACCAATGAAAATTTTAGCATTGCTGCTGTGGCTAATTGGTATTTCCATGGTGTCTACAGATTTTCAGAGGATCAATTCAAGACCTTTTCATTACTTTTTCATTACCTCTTTAGTTATATACATGACCTCTTGAGAATATACATGGTACAATGATGAAAAAACTTCTTTTGTGAGCCCAAAAGCTGGTTGAAATGAAAGCTGAATGTGAGAATTCTTACATCACTTAAGCTGTATGTCAGCATGAATAGTGTAACTATATAGGACTTGTAGTATACCATTCATCAGATACTATAAAAACATTAAACTCTCACATAGGATGGGGTATGACTGTTTTCAGACATATTTATTATCACATGAAGTAAAATACAAACTATTTTAACATAGTAATCTAGTGAAAACTACCGTTTTCCCTAAGAAATTGTAACAATTTTGAAGATACAAAATTTATGTCAAATCTTAAGCTTCACAGTAAAAGACTCGGTGTTTAAGTTTCTTTCTAAACCTGAAATTTCAACTTCTAAAACTTTAACTTGTTCTTTTACCTTTTTTATAATAATTCCTCTTTTTTTTTTTATTTTTGAGCCCTCTTATTTCTTGAACGGTTTTTCTTTTAAGACTCGCCACTTCATTTCCATCAGATTTCTTGTTTTTCAAGAGTTCTACTCTTTTTGATGAAGCAATCTTTGCAGCTAGTATCACTGATTTTGTAGTATCCACATTCAGTTGTTTCTCACTATTAAGTAAACTGCCTAACAGTTGTATTGCATTGTAAACATTTCTTCAACTAAAACTTCTTTGTTAGCAGAAAAGCCTCTTTCAAGTGCAGCATTTCCATGAAAAATGCCTAACAGCTTTTTTACGAACTCGATGAAGTCATAGTTCGCACTTTGCAGTTAATTCAACAAAAAGTGATCAAGTATGTCCTCCTTAGGATTGGGTTGTTTTTTCATTTTTCAGAATGTTCACAAAATTTAAAGAATTCTCTCTTCACTACGGCAGCTGTTGATGGAGTTACATGTTCTTTTTTTTACATACATTTTTCCAATGCAGTTGACATTCAAGAATTTCTTAATATGGAGCTTGTCATAGTAATGAACATGAAGCACCTTTTATTATCTTTAATTTCAGTGGACTCTTCTCAGCAGTTTTTGGATACAGGCTATGCAAAATACCTGTGCACTTATTTCTGGAAATAAGGATACCCTTTTCTGGGTAGTTCTTGCTAGCAGCAGTGGCACCAAATCCAACATCTACATAATGACTTGTTTTATGATTACATGCTTCGGTAACATCAATAGCAAGTAATTTGCTAGGACTGGTCACCATTTTGATAACCCTTTTTCTTATCAACCAAGAAGCAATCCCATACATTAAAATGAACAAATCTTTGTACAAAAAGTGGAAGAGAGAGTCATTTTATTGATACTTAGTTAAATTGACAATAGTGTAAGAAATTCAAGTTTTGCACAGAGGAATTTGTCTTCTAAGTCATGTCAAATTTTTTTGAAGTTTTTACTTTCAGGTGGCCTTTTATGTCCTTCAGCAACATAAAACTTCAAATGTGGACTAAGTTCAAGTGCTCTCTTCATGTCTTTAGCATTTCCAACCCCTCTTACAGAACAAAATTTGAGAGGAAACTTGGAAAAACCCAGTGATATTTAAGAAGTTTGCCTTCCTTGAAAGAAAATCCTTCATAAAGTACCATATCACCCTAAGAAATTCATGTGCATTCCAACCACTTTTATTGTGAGCAATTTTTAAAGCTCCATTCACTACATGAAGTGAGCAAGTATCACAATTAAACATTTGTGGCTGATTATCTTCTTCACTGATTACAAATGCATGCAAATCATGCAACATCTTAAAGTTCACATTTGGCGCATCGTTTGAAATTTGAGTTACAGTCTTAGGTGACAAATTCAAACCATTCACACCATCCAGGAATGTTGACTGTAAATCAGAAAATGTGGCAGGATCAAAAACATAGAAGTTAAATTTTTTATAGATACAGACTGATTTTGTTCATCCCAGAAATAAACCACCAAATCCATGTGTCCCTTTTGGACAACTTTGTTTAAACTTCCCACTAGTCTACCGCATGTCAGCACAGTAACAAGTTTCTGCTGAACAGAATTTGAATGGCAGTAACAAACTAACATCACTTGCTCCTGCTACAACCTCTAGAACTTACACTGAAGAGAGTTCCAAAACAAACATTTTTAGTTACCAATGAGGTACTAAAATCTGAAATTAATTGGCCTATGAACAGAGTCTTCGCTCCTCAACACTTACTTCCAAATTCACTTCACCTAGTCCTTCTTAACTCAACAAGCCATCTTTCTAGATGTCAACCTCCACCTCTCAAATGGCTCCGTAGCTATGCCTGTTCATATCAAGTGCATCAGCCACCAACAGTACCTCCACTTTGATAGCTGTCACTCATTCCTTGTCAAAAAGTTTCTTCATTATAGCCTCATAACCCATGGACATTGCATCTGTTGTGATAAACAGATGATGTCAAAATATACTGACAATCTTATCAGAGCTTTTATTGACAGACAATATCCTACTCAGCTCATCCGTGAACAGCTCTCCTGTGCCATCTCCTCCTCTGACACTGGTAAACCCATTAACCAAACCATTCTTCAGACTGAAGACCACAACAACATGTTCCAAAGCAAAATGTGCTACTATGTGCACTAGAAAGGCCAGTGGTAAAAACTTGAGCATGTACTGGATATCCACCACTACAATAAGACCTATCATAAGTTACAGGACTACAGAATGGTGGAATAAATTACAACAGAAGGTGGCTACTAAGGAGCTTACCAAGGTGCAGAGATTGGCCTGCTTAGCCATACTAGGTGGAATTGGCAGCGCACCCACTACTGAGAGGGAGACCATGCTGGACATGCCCCTATTACACCTTTGGGTTACAAAGGAGGCAGCTATAGCAGCAGGAGCATACAGGTTAAAAACTGGAAATAACTGCAAACCTAGTCCAGAATCCCACAGCAGTATAGTGAATTTGGTAAATAAATGAATGTTCAGGGAAATTCCAGCTGATTATTTAACAATTTCCACATATTTCAATAAAACTTTCAAGGTAATAATTGGAAATAGGGAGCAGTGGAAGAATGGACTTTGATACTCTTCAGGAGAAGTGATCTGGTTTAACCTGAATCAACACAGGTGAAGGCACTGGGACTGGAGCATACAAGGTACACCCCAGACTAGAGAGAGTGGGAAGATCATTGCAGAATGACTTGAAGCTCTTGCAAAGCTAGGGAAAAGGAGCAGGGTAAATCTGCTTTGGGTCCCTGGTCTCTCAGGAATCAATGGCACTGAATAAGCTGATGGGCTGGTCAGGACAAGCACTATGACTCCATTTATTGGACCAGATCCTGTCCTAGCCATCACTAAGATGGTGATAATAACAAAACTATGTAGTTGGATTGAGAGGCAACATGTAGAATATTGGACTAAGAGCAAGCTAATGATGCCGAAGCCATGTTTCAAGAGAAGTTCTGTAATCCTGGGCTCAAACAGGAGACAGGTTAAACTTATAGTAGGACTGGTGACTGGCCATGGGAATGTTAAAAAACACCTACACATGATGGGTATAGATAAAAAAGTCCCCAAGTGCAGACTATACTATGAGGGGGATGCAACTGCACCATATTTTAATCATTGAATGCAAAAGCTAAATTTGGGTCACTAATTTCTGAAGAAATTGTGTCTAATAAAGATCTAGCAAAAGGCTTCCCACTACTCTTTAATGATACTGGCTGGTTTTACATTAATTACAGGTACTTACTCAGTTTTGGCGCAGGCAATGGTGGACTAAGACCCTGTCGTTTAGTCTCCCTGCATAAATCAATATATCAGTGCCAGTATAAAAAAAATAAACAACACATTTTTTTGTTGTGCCAAATTCTATGAAATACATGGTGTCCTCTGTTTAGTCACTTAGTCTGTGTTCATCTGGCTGCATATTCCTAGACTCTGTGGAGTTACTGCATTGTTTGGAAGTATCCAACATAATATGCACCATGTAAAACTACATCTGTTAACAGAATGCCTTGCTTTTTGTTTTGATTGGGAATTATAACCAATTTTCTTTCTTTGCATTATTTACAAATATTGCCAACTCACCATTTGTGTGGAAAGTTTTGAACCCATTGTTCACGTACTCATCTTTCAGATAAATTGTGAAGTTTCTGATTTTTGCTAGCCGATGAATCTAGGAGTTACTCTACATGTAATATAAACCTACTCTCTTCATACCCATTGTAATATCATTACAGTAATCACTTCAAGAACTGACAGTTGACCGTGTTACTTGAGGAAAGACAACATTCCACCACACTGTATTTTAAAATACTTTATTTAGCACTACTAGTTTTGGACGTGACACATTTTGAAATGCATCTACAGTATAACAGGTGTGTGGATACATCATCTTCATCTCATCATGTGTGTATTTGTGTAAAGCATGGCCATCGATGTTCATTATCTAAAATATAAGTTGTACAAAATGATAATGATTGTGAGAACAGTGCATTATCACACTTTTAAAATGGGACATCTAACCAGTAACAGGAAGAAGACAAACGTCATTATGCCAGCTGCAAATCCCACATAATATTAACACAGAATAAACTTTTGGGTTCATTAGTGGATGATTTCCTTGTGGATTAATACTTTATACTCATGACTCTACTTTCACAAGCTATCAGACTACACAAGGCAAATAGTTACTTAAAATAAGGGAAAGGCAACTAACCATCTAGAGTGGACTGAAGTGCGGAGCGTAGAAATGTGACAGGAAACACTATGCAGACTAGCTTCTAAACTCTTGCTCTTTTTGCAGTAAAAGTACACCTATTCTCACACACACACACACACACACACACACACACACACACACACACACACACACACTCCCATGGCCATGGTGAGATTGATTATTGATTATCAATTATTGAAAGCAGTTGCCTGGGTTGAGGGATATGGAGACGGAGTAGGGAAGGACACAAGGGAGTAGGGGGAAAGAGGCAGGTCTTTCAACAGATAAAACAGTGGTTGCACAAGATGGAAGGAGTACAGGGCACAGACCATAAAAGAGATATAGAAAGAGGGAAGGGGGGGGGGGAGATTGAGGAAAAAGGAGAGAAAGGTGGAAATGAAGAGGGAGACAGGGAGAGGAGAGAAAAAAAGTAGTAGTGCAAAAGTGGGGGGGGGGGGGTAGGGGGGGGCGACAGTAGATGATCTGGGTGGAGAAGGAGTGGTGTCAACAGAAGAGAGAAGAGAAAATGTAAGATGAGGCATTGGGAAATGGGTTAGTGGAGTTTTATTCTAGAGCAATTGGAAAAGTGCAGGATATGCTGGAGAGAGAATTCCCACAAATGTAGTTCAGCAAAACTTGTTCTGGAAGGTTATATCCAAATGGCCTGTGGAGTGAAGCAACTGTGTAACTCATTTGTATTACAGTTTGCAGCATGTTGAGCAACTCAGTTGTCAAATCTGCCTCAGTTAGGCACAGGCCTTTAATGTGAGTAGGCAGTTGGTTACATGACATGCCACATAGAGTGCTGTATAATAATTGCAGCATAGCTGATATGTATCATGGCTGCTTTAATAAGTAGCCTTGCCTTTTATTGGGTAGGAAATGCCTGTGATGAGAAGAGGTAGTGAGGGGTAGGTGGGGGTCTTGAATCTGGGCCGACCACTAGGAAATGACCCTTTGGGTGCAGGATTGATAACAGGGTTGGAATAGGGATGGTAAATGATAGTTTATAAGGTGGGTTGGCGGTGGAACGCTACTTTGAGTGATGTGGGTAGGATATCCATCTCAGTGCACAATGAAAGGTAGTTGAAACCCTGGTGAAGGATGTGGTTGACCATTTCAAGGCCAGGGTGGTACTGGATGATCAGAGGAGTGCTGGTTGGTGGTGGTTAATGGGTTTACCAGTGTCAGAGGAGGAGATGGCACAGGAGAGCTGTTCATGGATGAGCTGAGTAGGATATTGTCTGTCAATAAAAGCTCTGATAAGATTGTCAGTATATTTTGACATCTTCTGCTTATCACAACAGATGCAGTGTCCATGGGTTATGAGGCTATAATGAAGAAACTTTTTGACAAGGAATGAGTGACAGCTATCAAAGTGGAGGTACTGTTGGTGGCTGATGCACTTGATATGAACAGGCATAGCTACGGAGCCATCTGAGAGGTGGAGGTTGACATCTAGAAAGATGGCTTGTTGAGTTAAGAAGGACTAGGTGAAGTGAATTTGGAAGTAAGTGTTGAGGAGTGAAGGTTGCCCTTGTCATGAGTCCACATCATGAAAATGTCATCTGTGAATCTGAACCACATGAGGGGTTTTAGCTATTGACTAGATAGAAAGGATTCTTTCAGATGGCCCAGAAATAAGTTGGTAGAAGATGGTGCCATGAGAGTACACATTAAAGTACTATGGATTTGTTTATGGATTTGGCCTTCGAAGTGAAATAATTGTGTGTCAGGAAGTGATTGGCTTGGAGAATTAGGAGAGAGGTGATGGGCTTCGTATCAGGAAGATGTTGGCAAAGATGGCATTGAGGATGTTGGTGTATAAGGCTGTCACTTCCACAGTGACCAGGACAGAGTCTGGTGCTAATGGTTCAGGAACTATGGAGAGGCGAATAAGGAAGTGAGCAGTGTATTGAATGCACGGTGGGAGGTTATGGACAACAGCTTGGAGGTACTGGTCAACAAATGTAGATGTTCTTTCTATGGGAGTAGGCACAATAGGATGACTGGTAGGGAGACCTGTTGGTTTGGGTTGGTGGAGTTTGGGGATTACATAAAACTAGGAGCATAGGGGGTTGCTAGTGTGAGGAAGGAGTTGGATTCAGGTGTTACGTTGTGGTGTGGACCTAAGGCCTTGACCTAAGGCTGCTGAATGTCATGTTGAACTTCTGGGATGGGATCATGGTAGTAAGGTTTGTATGCAGAGGTGTTGGAAAGTTAGTAGAGACCCTTAGGCACATAGTCACTATAATTAATGACCACTGTGGTGGAGCCTTTATCTCTGGGAGGGATGATAGAGTAGGATTGGTTTTCAGGTTACAGATAGCTGTGAATTCCAAAGGATTAATGTTCAACTCACTGACGAGGAATAGGAAATGAAGAAGAAACCAGGTTAGAAGTAAGGAATTCCTGAAAGATTACCAGGGATGACTGGATGAAAGGTAAGGAGTATCACAGTTGGAGGGAGGTTGGAACTGTTTTAAACAAGGCTATATGTGGGGGTTTTGGTTGGCTGTTGACAGTGGGGTGTATGGTGAAGAAATGTTTCTGTGGCAGAGAATGAGTAAAGGAATGAGGGGTCCTTTATAAGTCCAGCATCATGAACTTCATACAAGGCTAGAGGCGGGTCTTTAGAAAGTACTGTGACTTCTGGAGGGATCATAGTTTTAGCAGAAAGGTTGACAACAGTGTTATGGGAGGGATGTTTAAGAGCAGTGTGTTTCATGGATGGTGGAGGGAGTTTCTGGGAATATGGAAGGTGGAATAAATCAGCAAGGTGTGGTGGGTAGCTATGAAGGGCCGACAGAGGAGGAGGCAAGAGAAGTGAGAGCAGTAAGCTTTTTCCTTGGTTATAAATCCCATATGGCACAAGGCAGGAGTAGCCGGGACAGTTTCCTCAGTGGTACTGGGAATGCTGTTTCAGTCGTCGAAGGTCAAGAGTTCCTACTGCAGTGTTGGCATCCAGGAGATTGAGGTCATAGAGTAAAAGGATTTTGTAAAAGGAGTAGAGGCTGTCAAGTATGTGCTTGACCATGGACTGTACGTTTATGAAAGACCAGATTGGTGGAACTGGAAAAGGTGAAGTTTCTTGCAATGATTGTCTATCAGTCAGGCTGGACAGCAGGAGTCGATAGTATAGTGTATGTTGTAAATAGCATGAAAATTAAATGTTTGAAAAGGGGCTATTGCCATGAGAGCAGGGAGATTTAGTATGGCACTAGGAGAAGAAGGTGGAGATGAAGAGGGAGACATGGAACATGGAGAGAAAGGGATGGTTCTGCAGAAGGGGGGAGGGAGATGTCTGCATGGGGAGGGCAGAGTAGTGGGAGAAAACAGGGCATGATATTTATGGAGAAGGAGGGGTGTGGCCAGAAGGGAGAATAGAACAGGTAAGGTGATGCATTGGGAAACAAGTTAGTGGTTGTTTAGGCCAGGGCCATTGTGAGAGTGCAGGATATGCTGGTGAGACAAGTCTCACCTCCCTAGTTCAGAGAAACTTGTTCTGGAAGGTAATATGCAAATGGCCTACGTAGTGAAGCAGCTTATGAAATCATTTGTGTTGTGATGTGCAGCACTTTTGGTAAAATGGATGGACTCATAACCCATGAATGATTTGTTGTGATGATATTTAGCATTATCAACATTCATTATCAATGTTGTCATTGTCATGTCTAGATATTTGGAAACGAGAGAAATTCTTTCAGTACCATAAATATCATTACCCTGTCCTGGCAAAACTACTTTTTAGTGCTGTATTTAGAAGCACCACAAGCATGAAAAATTATGGTGGAAATCAAACAATGGCAAATCTACGATGGAACTGGATAGATTGCTGCTCACCACATAGAGGAGATATTGTGTGGCACATAGATGCATTTAAAAGTACATTTAAAGATTGCAAACATGCTCACTCACATGCACATGGTCACTGTCATCTACATTCCAGATTATTTGTGAATGAAGGAGTAAATGATGATCTCTCTTCCCTTTGTACTAGACTTTTAAAAAACAAACACAAATGAACTATTACAATAAAAAAAATACCACTGAGAAATATAACTCCATGTAACTGAAGGTGAAGCGGGGAAAAAGTGAAGGAAAGATAAGGAACTAGTGATATCAGCTGCATTGGAACATAATGTGGAATCTGCAGCAGCAGATGAAAAAGTGTGCCGGAATGGGGCTCAAACCTGAGATCTCCAACTTACTAGGCAGTTGTATTAGCCACTGCACCATCTGGACACAATCTGTATCATAAATGTGTGGACTATCTCTTCACACTCCCTGGCTTACATTTCCACCTATCCTATTGAGATACGTCTGAAAGAAGACAGACAGCATCCATTCACATAAAAATAACTCTGTTGACATTTGAAGTCAGAGAAGCAATTAATTCTTTGATACTTCAAGAAACTGTGTGGTATGTGGTATTTAGCTGCATCCTAGACTGGGTTAAAAAAACATCTACTTATCTCTAAATTTTATTGCAACTCTGTTTATGATAATACAGAGAGGTACCTATATAGTTGAATGTGGAATAAATAAATTTATATCATTGATGATTGCTGCTATTCTGTTTAATGCAAAAATTTTCAGTTATTTTAATTTAATATTATTTGTGAAACCAAGAACTTATTCTAGAATTTTCTGAGTGTCATAAATTAAATGCTCATGGTCCATGCTTAAAGAACACAGTACTTCAATCTCATACTGGATACATAATCCTCAGCACACAACAGAGGGTTCTGTATTGCAGGAAAGAGGTCATCTGACAAGATAATGCAGCTTGGACTGACTCACATTTTCACTGTACAAGCTTCATTTTATATTCCAGTTTTGTTACAAAATAAAAAAAAAACTACATTCTTTACAAACTGTAAGATTAAATCACTGTTAATAAGAATAACAGTGCACGGTATTTTTGACTGCACAGTGTCTTCTAGTGTGGAATTAACAAAATTTAATACAGTTACATGCATGTTACACAACATATAAAATATTACTTAAATCAACATTTTTATCATTACCTACAATATATTTTCAGAAGTGTTAGTAGAAACATGGCAGTTGGATTTCTTCACTTGTTCTAGAACTTCTGTTCTCAAGTATGTATATGGATCTGCAGCTAGCAGTAGACAAAATAATTCCGTGTATCTGTTCTTTTTTGTGTATAAAACTTCTATTTAAAAGAAAATCTTGGGTTCTTAATAAATAGGTGTAGTATAGACCAAGTGATGTGCTGATGTCTGGTACAGATGGTGGATGCAGTACTGCACATTTTCCCCAATTTCAGCAAGTACTGCAAACATAGGGGTTAAGATCTTCAGGAAGTGTTACATTATAATCTTCTTTGGCAAGGGACCAATACCGTTGTCTCACCATATGTGCTGTCATTTTGGGCTGCCGTGCTCTTGTAAAGATTCCCTTCTTATTTCCTGCAGCACGTTTGGAATCTGCAATTAATCAGTGAACATTAAATTAATTGTTGAAAAAATTATATAGTTATATCTAAAAACAAAGATGATGTGACTTACCAAACGAAAGCGCTGGCAGGTCGATAGACACACAAACAAACACAAATATACACACAAAATTCAAGCTTTCGCAACCAACGGTTGCTTCGTCAGGAAAGAGGGAAGGAGAGGAAAAGACGAAAGGATGTGGGTTTTAAGGGAGAGGGTAAGGAGTCATTCCAATCCCGGTAGCGGAAAGACTTACCTTAGGGGGAAAAAAGGACAGGTATACACTCGCACACACACCCATATCCAACCGCACATACACAGACACAGTTATTATATAGTTAGTTATAAATTATATAGTTAGTTATGCTCTTGGCCTGTTTTCTGTCTCCAATAAGTGTCTGAGTGTGACAGTGGAAGGATTAAGCTACTAGACCGTTGTGAGGCACTATCATCTGGTGCACAAATTTCTATTATGCAAGAATGTGACTTATTATTTTGAGTAGGAAGTGGTTTAATGTGTCAAGAAAGTTTTTAAAAATCATTGGATCATCCCCAGGTACACAAAGTTGGCGTACTCACTGTAGGACATACATCCATACAAGGTTTTTCACCAAAAATGTAACTTCTGCCATACTGTTTTGAAAATTTTTATCTGTTATTGGACAAGTATGGGAGGCTTGTTTTTTAGATTAAAGGTATGTAAATGTATGAAACACTATAATCAGTATTGCAAATAACATATCAAATTGTTATGCAAATCATTCCTGATTTGTGTAAAAATGTGATGTAGTGTATACACTGATGATTCTAGTAGTTCAAACTTGAATTTGCTCTTTTAGCATGGCAAATCATGCACAACTTGACACACAATAGTTGAATGTACAACACAATACAGTAAATATTCAGTTTTTTAATGTTGAAGCCAGTGTACATTCTTTAAATCTGTTTAGTTTGTCAACTTTGTATACGTCAGAATGGTTTACTGAACCGTTGAAACTGGTTTTCCAGCAAAGAATGCGGACACACATTGAGTGACTTTTACAGCCTGATGGTTAAAAAACACATCACATTATTATTTCTTTCCTTTCTCAGACGTTATGTCTGGTTAAAAATGGAAAGTGTTGCGGACCTTGATCAAGTGTGACTTCCTTTTAACTGTACGGTATATGTTACATTGCATTTAGGAACTTTCGGGTAATTGAACATGTATCAATAATTACGGATTTCTGTAGTTGTATATATACGTTTGGATGTAGCTGTATTGCGTTGATGTACTGGTGGATATTGTGTGATATGACTCCTGTAGTTCACAGTACAATTGGTATAATGGCAACTTTATCCTGATGCCACATGTCCTTGACTTCCTCGGCCAGTTGGATGTATTTTTCAATTTTTTTCTCCTGTTTTCTCCTGTTTTCTTCTGTATATTTGTTGTATTGGGTATGGCTATTTCGATTACTTGTGATAATTTCCTCTTTTTATTGGTGAGTATGACGTCAGGTTTCTTATGTGGTGTTGTTTTATTTGTAATAATGGTTCTGTTCCAGTATAATTTGTATTCATCATTCCCCAGTACATTTTGTGGTGCATACTTGTATGTGGGAACGTGTTGTTTTATTAGTTTATGTTGTATGACAAGTTGTTGATGTATTATTTTTGCTACATTGTCATGTCTTCTGGGGTATTCTGTGATTGCTAGTATTGTAAATCCGATTGTGATGTGATCTACTGTTTCGATTTGTTGTTTGCAAAGTCTGCATTTATCTGTTGTGGTATTGGGATCTTTAATAATATGCTTGCTGTAATATCTGATGTTTATTGTTTGATCCTGTATTGCAATCATGAATCCTTCCGTCTCACTGTATATATTGCCTTTTCTTAGCCATGTGTTGGATGCGTCTTTATCGATGTGTGGCTGTGTTAGATGATACGGGTGCTTGCCATGTAGTGTTTTCTTTTTCCAATTTACTTTCTTCATGTCTGTTGATGTTATGTGATCTAAAGAGTTGTAGAAGTGGTAATGAAATTGCAATGGTGTAGCCGATGTATTTATATAAGTGATTGCTTTGTGTATTTTGCTAGTTTCTGCTTGTTCTATAAAGAATTTTCTTAAATTGTCTACCTGTCCATAATGTAGGTTTTTTATGTCGATAAATCCCCTTCCTCCTTCCTTTCTGCTTAATGTGAATCTTTCTGTTGCTGAATGTATGTGATGTATTCTATATATGTGGCATTGTGATCGTGTAAGTGTATTGAATGCTTCTAGGTCTGTGTTACTCCATTTCACTACTCCAAATGAGTAGGTTAATATTGGTATAGCATAAGTATTTATAGTTTTTGTCTTGTTTCTTGCTGTCAATTCTGTTTTCAGTATTTTTGTTAGTCTTTGTCTAAATTTTTCTTTTAGTTCTTCTTTAATATTTGTATTATCTATTCCTATTTTATGTCTGTATCCTAGATATTTATATGCATCTGTTTTTTCCATCGCTTCTATGCAGTCACTGTGTTTATCCAAGATGTAATCTTCTTGTTTAGTGTGTTTTCCCTTGACTATGCTATTTTTCTTACATTTGTCTGTTCCGAAAGCCATATTTATATCAATGCTGAATACTTCTGTTATCTTTAGTAATTGGTTGAGTTGTTGATTTGTTGCTGCCAGTAGTTTTAGATCATCCATGTATAGCAAATGTGTGATTTTGTGTTGGTATGTTCCAGTAATATTATTTAGCATGTTGGGTAGTGGGTTCAGAGCAAGGCAGAACCAGAAAGGACTTAATGAGTCTCCTTGGTATATTCCACGCTTAATCTGTATTGGCTGTGATGTGATATTATTTGAATTTGCTTGGATATTAAGTGTGGTTTTCCAATTTTTCATTACTATGTTTAGGAACTGTATCAATTTAGGATCTACTTTGTATATTTCCAATATTTGTAGTAACCATGAGTGGGGTACACTATCAAAAGCTTTTTGGTTATCAATGTATGCATAATGTAGTGACCTTTGTTTAGTTTTAGCTTGATATGTCACCTCTGCATCTATTATCAGTTGCTCTTTACATCCTCGTGCTCCTTTGCAGCAGCCTTTTTGTTCTTCATTTATAATTTTGTTCTGTGCTGTATGTGTCATTAATTTCTGTGTAATGACTGAAGTTAATATTTTGTATATTGTTGGTAGGCATGTTATGGGGTGATATTTTGCTGGGTTTGCTGTGTCTGCTTGATCTTTAGGTTTCAGATAAGTTATTCCTTGTGTAAGTGTATCTGGGAATGTGTATGGGTCTCCATTGTAACTGTTAAATAATTTAGTTAGATGTGAATGTGTTGAGGTGAACTTCTTTAACCAGAAATTTGCTATTTTATCTTTTCCAGGGGCTTTCCAATTGTGCGTAGAATTAATTGCTCGGGTGACTTCATGTTGCAAAATTATCACTTCAGGCATTTGTGGTATCATCTTGTATGTGTCTGTTTCTGCTTGTATCCACCGTGCATGTCTGTTATGTTGTACCGGGTTTGACCATACGTTGCTCCAGAAGTGTTCGATGTCTGTTATGTTTGGTGGATTGTCTATTTTAATGTGTGTGTTATCTATTGTCTGGTAAAATTTCTTTTGGTTTGTGTTGAATGTGTGGTTTTGTTTCCTTCTATTTTCACTTTTTTTGTATCTTCTAAGTCGTTTGGCCAATGCTTGTAATTTCTGCTTCTTTTCAGCTAATTGCTCTATCGCTTCTTGTTGCGAGATTTTACCTAACCTTTTTCGTTTTATGTCTGATATTTCATTTCTTATAAACTGTGTTAGCTGTCCGATGTCTTTTCTCAGTTTTTCTATTCTGATCTGTAGCCTGTGTTGCCATGCTGGTTTTGTGGATTTCTTCTGTGTGTTGGTTGGTTCTGATCTCTGCCTAGTGTGTATATTTAGTGTAGTGAGTGCTCCTATATAAACCAGTAGTTGTAACTCTTCCGTAGTTGTATTTTCATTTATTTTGTTGTGTATGATTGTGTTGATAGTTGTTATTGTTGTTTCGACTTGTGGGTTATTTGGTGGTCTATGCAAGAATGGTTCAATGTCTGTATTTGTATCTTTGTATTCTATATATGTCAGCTGAAATTTTTCTTCTATATCTAACACGTGTGTCACTTCATGTTCTATTTGTGCTTGTTCTGGTGGCTGTCTTAAGATTTTGTTTTCCTCTGATTGTTTAATTGATGCGTGTTGTTCTTTGTTTGTTTGCTCTGGGATGCTTGAGTCCATTACTGTATTTTCTTCTTCTTCTGATTGCACATTATTTTGTTCCAGTATTTGTTGTACTTGTTATTTGATGTTTTCTAATTCTGACTGGGGTATCCTGTTACTTTTGATTATTACACGGATCTGATCACCTAGTCGTTGTTCTGTTAAAAATTTTAATTTCGGGTATCTGGTAATAAATGTTGTGTATACTTGTGATCTGTATCCAGTTGTGTTGGTTCCTAAGTTTGTTGCTTGGTAATAACAGAACATGAGGTGTCGGTTAACTTCATCTGACCATCTCATCCTCTGTCTTTGTTTTCCTTCTAGGTTGGTTGCAGGAAGCATATCCTGCAAAACACCTCTATTTGGATTTAAATCATTTTCCGTGTGGCTAGCAGTGTCGTTACCATTGTGGACAGGCACAGGGTTCAAGCGCTTGTCCGAGGCTTCATTAGTTCTGTCCTGAACCAACTAATCACACTAAAAGGGGAGTTAGCCCTATTAGTGGTTTTTTCTTTTCGTCGCCTTTTACGACTGGCAGAACATACCAGAGGCCTATTCTTCTTATTATTATTGTTACTACAGTCAAGTAGCAAAAGGCCAGGCACTGGTGTCAGGTATGGGGCTTTGCTGTGACCAGTGGCAGCCTCTTGGCAATCAGTGCCTTAAATCATTATGCTGCTGTTGATTACTTACTCTGAGCAGTTTGGAAATCTGCAAAGTTCCATATCATTTCCCCAACAAAGTAATCTCTTTCTCGAAGTTTGTCAAAAGCTTTGAAGAATGCAGAAAATAAAGCTCCTTGGTACTCCTCTGACCACATGAATTCAGGTTGCTGCATTAAAGAAAAGATTTAGTTATGATTTGCAATATTGTTACTATATATTTCTAATCATCAATAGATAAAAAAAATCTCTGTTAAAATAATAAAAATTATATAAAATAACTATTTTCATGTAAAAATGTTGGCCAGATGAAAGTAGGACTCACACTCTGGGCATTCCATACAAACTTAATTATATATACAGACAGTTCAGGTCAGTGGTGGGTACAGAAAAACCTCAAGGAGGTGACGCTAGATATACCTTGGGCCACCTTTACTTTTACCATAATAAAAAATAATCAAGTCACTTGCAAAGTTTAAGAAATTTTTATTTAAACTGATTATACACATATACAGTAGAGTCTCGATTATGCGACCTAAACTGGCCGTGGCAAGGTCGGATAAGCGGGAAGGTCAGATAACATGGAAAATAATACAAAAAAAAACACAAAAATTAAACTAAAGTAGGCCAATGAGTTAAACATTCAATACAATACAAATCAAATTAGACTGAATAGATATTTACTGTGCGAAGAAGTTAGTAATTGTCTTTTGTTTGCCTGCTGTTTGCCGTTTTTTTGCCGCTAAATCACGTAGTCTCTTAAGAAGTAAAACCTCAGTATAAGATGTTTCCTCCAGTTGCTCTACATATTTTAAAGCAGTTTCTAAGGCCTTGTGTCCTTCGTTGTGAGGAATCTTGGGCACACTTTCCTCCACTACATCCGCTTCTTTGTCTTCCTATTTTTCGTTTACTGTTGACTATTTCTTCATCTGTTACTTCAAATTCTTCATCCTGGACAATCCATTCATTTATGTCATCTTCCGTGGTGTCAGCACATTCCAGAACTTTTCGTAACAATGAAAGCAGTGTAGTATTTTCTGTTTCGGTTTGCTGCTGTAGATTTTCATCATCTGGAGAATTTTCTTGATTTTCCTGTAACATTTTGTAATTGAGACCAGTCTTGTCGCAGTTAAAAATTTGATCGCCTGTTAAATTTTCTTTGTCCAATACCTTGTGAAGTTTATTCCTAAACAATTGAACAGCTTCAAAATTTGCTGAAAGATTTTCACCACAGACATTAAGTTGCCGAGTTCCGTATCTTTCCTTCCATCTATCGAGCCAGTCTACACTAGCTGTGTGAAATCAGGTTTACCTTCGTTTAGTTCGTTACGAAACTTTAAGGCTTTTTCCTGCAAAATAGGTTCCAACATGGGTACACCTTTATCTCTATGTTGAGTAAACCATAGGAACAAAGTGTCACTTACTTTTTCATAATCACATTTTTGATGGTTTTCCAATTTTCGAAAACAGCCGAGGTTGCTCGCTGAGAACACCACTTCTCAATTTCATTGCGGTTCCTTTTCCAGTCTCCAACTGTTGTTTTCCCGAGGTTATAATCTTGCGCCACTTTTAATAAAGTTTCACCGTTGTCTATTCTTTTTAAAGCTTTAAGTTTTTCTTCCATTGAAACGACCACCTTTTTCCATTTTGCAGCCATCACCACAAATTTTTACAGTAAACAAAGCGCAACACGTCCACTCCACTACAGATCTAAGTTAGCACTGAGGAGTGAGGAGTAGCAGATTGTGACAATGAACTGAGTATCAACAAACAACATGTTAGTCACTGACCTGTCATCGGCTGGCGCAAGGCTGGAGTGGTGAAAGGGTCATATAACACAGAAGGTTGGATAACCGAAGATCAGATAATTGAGACTCTACTTTACAAGACAATACCATCTTATGATATAAAAAAGTTACAATTGTGGTTTCTCTTCGTTAAATGATGAATGCTACGTGCCTGTTTTTTGTGGCAAATTGCTTAATTACATCGTCAATAGGACAATCAATATCAGGATGAGTGTTCAACAGAACTAAGCCGTTAAGTTGATCCCTATGTGACAGACAGAAACTTACAAAATACAAATACTCAATTCGGTTGAGTGGACTGACGAAAGAAAGGAACGAATAGTGTGCGAGCTGACTGGTGGGGGCGATGCGGGTGACAATGTGGGTGGCCCACATATGTATCTGCTACTGATTCAGATATCCTGAGAATTGAGAATCGCAATGATTTTTGCCTGTTACTGACACTGATACTACGATGTTGGTCCCGGAAATTCCAAGACCTTCAAGAAGGTTTCAATTTCAAGTTTGAAGTTGGATAACAAATGACAAAGGAAATATTTTTGTGTCATATGAATACAAATTAACAATTTTCTGATTTTTTTCCCTGTACTTTTACTGTGAAAGCTTGCTACTTGCCAAATTTCATGTTTCTAGGTCGGTGGGAAGTACCCTGCAGATTTTGATGAGTGACTTTGTGAGTATCAAATATGCCAAATAAATAACCATATGCAGTTACTACACTGTCAAGGGACTATAGACCTTGGAATTTGACAAACTTCAACTTGGTATGTGTGTCCATTCATGAGGAAAATGGGGCCTCAACAGATGGATGGACAGACAGACCGACAGAAAGAAAGTCAGACAGATTCCAAAGAGAATTCTCGTCACTGCAGGTAAGTATCCACAGGTGGCCAAACTGTATGGCAGTGATTTTTTTGTTGTGGTAGGGTGACAGCTGTCAAAATACAGGCATTGTTGGTTTAATATGGATATAAGTGTGGGTGGAGCCATCAGAGAGGTGGAGATCAGCATCCAAGAAGATGGCATGTTGGGTGTTGAGGAGGATCAAGTGGAGTGGGTGAGGGAGAAAGTGTTGGGGTTGTGGAGGAATGAGGTTAGCATGTCTTACCATGTGTCCAGATAATGAAAATATCATCAATGAATCTGAACCAGACAGGCAGGTTTCCTCTAGGTAGCCGTAAGAGGATGCCATACAGGTGCCCATAGCTGTTCTTTGGATTTATGTATGTACCTCTCCCGCAAACAAGAAGTAGTGTGTGTTATCGCGTAGTTGGTAAAGTGCATGAGGAATGAGGTAGTGGGTTTGAAGTCAGAAAGAAGTCTGGGGAGGTAGTGTTCAGTAGTGGAAAGGCCACAGGCATGAAGGATGTTGCTGTTTAGGGAGGTGGCATCAACAGTAATGAGTAGGGGTCCAGATGATAATGGAGATGGTGGAGAGTTAGTGAAGGAAGTTGTTGGTATCTTTGATGTGAGACAGTAGGCTTCAAGGGATTGGTTGGAGGTATTGGTCAACAGGAGTGGAACTTCTTTCAGTGGAAGCACAATAACCAGTTACAATAGGGCATCCGGGAATGTTAGGTCTATGGGTTCTGGGAAGCATGTAGAACAGTTCTGGGAAGCATGTAGAATGTGGGTGTGCAGGGGTTCATTGGGCTGAGATAGATGAACTTGGGAGAGATTCTGGGGTGGGCATAAGGATTTCAGCATGGATTGGAGGTTATGTTGGATTTCTGAGTTGGGGTCACTATGGCAGAGCTTGTAGCTGAAGGAGTCAGGCCATTGGCAGAAGCCATCCATCAAGTAGTCACTGTGATTCATAATGACAGTGCTGGAGCCTTTGTTTGTAGTGAGGATGATTAAATCAGGGCCTGTTTTGAGATTGTGGCCCTTCTTCTGTTGAGAGGTTTGTGTTATTGGGAAGGGACCTGGGGAAGAATGGCGAGGCCAAGTTCAAGGTAGGGAAGGTGACCAGGGGTGATAAGGTGGGAAGGGTGGGGGGGTCATGGTTGGATGGTGGAATGAACTGTGAGGGGAAATGTTCAATGTTGGGTTTAAGTTAGCTATGGTTGGAGGGATTGGTAGCAAAGAAGTGTTTCCACTGTAATGATCAGGAGATGAGAGTAGGTCTTTGATGAGTCCATCATTGTTAACCTTGCCTGTGGTGCTTTAAGTGATGCCTTTGGACAGGGCTGAAACTTCTGTGGAATTGATGTTTTTGGTGGAACAAGCTTTTGAGTTTGTTTGGGTTCTGGGTTTCATCAAGTGTTGAGAGGGAGTTTGGAGACTATGACAAGTTGAAAAGGTCAGCTACTTAGAGTATGGGTGCTATTAGGGGTTGACGTGAGGTTCGCTGTGGGTAGAACAAGTGTTGATGGATAGTGGTGCTCCGAGGTAGGAGTAGGATGTTAACAAGTTTGATAATTTGTGGATCTGGTGTCTGAAGTGCTGCTCCAGGTATTTGGTAGCAAGGGTTTCAACTTTTCGAGATGTGCTGTATATAGTTGGGATTAAACTGTAATAATATCTTGTAGAGAGAGCAGAGCTGGTTGCTTGCACCAGGGAGATGTGTTTTGCAGTACCAGGATTGTAACTGGTGGAATGTAGTTGGTACCACTACTGATATTGAGGACATTTATATTACTGGTGTTACTGATGTTACTACTGCTGATTTTACTGATGCCACTCTTGTTGTTGATGCAGCTAGTGACTCTTCCTCTACTTGGGTCAGTGACCAGTGGTTGAAAGCATGGGGTGTGGGAGTCACGGCACTGGCTGGTAGGCACAAGTCACCTTAGGTAACAGAAAGGTCAATGGACCCCAGAATTCGTTAGCTGCTGTGGAAAGGTAACTTGACTAGTACTACATTCAATGAGGGTGCAAAACTGCAATGGTGGGCTTCCTGTCAAATTAGGAATATATCCCATACTAACATTGCAGAAATCTAGTCACGTTATGTCAAGGAGACAAATTAGCTAATAGTTATGCTCTGAGGATTAAGAAACTTGTGTCAGTGTGTATAAATCAGTAGACCTACTTATAAAAAAAAAATACAAAAATTCTTAACCTACAGATACCAAATGCATATAGTCACAGACAAGATATTAAACAATAGCTGAAGAAATCAATTGTCAACACTGATCACCGTGTGTCATGGTCTCAAGTGCAATCAGTATTACAGCTTATTTTAATTACATATGGTTACACAAATGTGTCATATGTGCAGATTTAAGATGTATTTAGTAGTCAATTATATAATTAATCATTTGGTCATTAATGTAGACATATGTCACCAAAACAGTTCTGAGCACACCACTGAATAGGGTACATGAAGACACTCAATACAAACAGTTCATGTTTGTTTATATTTCCTGATGTATCTGGAAAGAGAGAGAGAGAGAGAGAGAGAGAGAGAGAGAGAGAGAGAGAGAGAGTGTGTTTTATAACAAAATACTTTTGCAAGTGTTACATTCTGAGCAGCAGTTGTGATTTAGAATTATTTTTAGTGGACTCAGGAGAGATTGAAAGACTTCAACGTTTTGAGTGTGAGTTGTAGGACAATAATGTGAGATCTTAAACTGTATCTTTTTTATCAGATAGACTACTGAACTTTTGTGAAGGTGAGGCATTTCAGAACTTTGCACTTACACATCAGTTAAATAAGTTGTTACTTATGGAATCTGCTATCACATGTTGTCATTTATGCAAGCTTTAACTGCACTGGCTAAATTTCACAAGTTTCATTAGAACTCCAGTTACATCTGTTTTGTTTGTATTACTGTAAGGCCACTATTCATAAGTTTGATTGTTGTGAATAAAAATTAATTAATTTATTTATTGTATGTTTTTTAATAGAATATTAGAGATAGCACGAACAATAACCCATGTAATTTACAGACAGACATCTAAATTTTTAATATAACCAATTGCATCATTCACTACCATCAGGAAATAGTTGAAAGTTCCACAGTAGACCTCGTTGCAACATTCTTTAACAATATGACAAACGATTTGCTAGGCTGCTCGACTGTCCTATACATGAAAAGAGTCTATTCTTCTGCCATGACTGGTGCATATTATGCCAAATGTTGTCCATGTTCTATGTGATTGGTCAAAGGCATGGGGTTTCTTTCTAATGCAGGGCAAATTTTGGCAATGTGGAGGACAAAGTCTTTGTCCAGTCTTTTTCCCAAGAGTCTGTTAAGGTGAATTACGACGTGTACTGTTCCATGGCTATTTTCTTGATCAAATCTGGTTTCATTCTAGGATAACCGCATCTTTATGGATATGGAGATTCTAGTTGCCTTGTGTATGTTTCAACTCCTGGTGCAGAGCTGTTTCTCGTCAGTGTCCAGGGGGCAGAATGTGGCACAGTGTGGACAACCATTTGATGGGGATCGATCTTATTGTGCCATCGATAATCCTCATCATTTTGTTCAGTTGTGCCTCGAGAGAGTTTGCGTGGGTGCACTATTGAGCCGTGCAGAAGCTCCATATTCTTCAGCAGAGTAACTTGTCCAAGTACTGAAGTGTGCAGAGTTTCAGCAGAAGAACTCCAAGTTGTTCTGCATAGCTCATGGGATATTGTTCCTAGTTCATATCATTGCAGCAGTGTTTTCCAGATGCTTCTTGCAGGACAGGGTCCAGTCCAATGTAGCCTCTAGATATTTTGCCTGCTGATTGCAGTGAAGTAGTCTGTCACCAAAATAGACCTAGAGTTGTATGTTGCTGCTCTGTTGCACAAATGATGGTGTTTGGTTACAGTCTCCATTTCTGAAAGTATGTTCCCATTGTTGCCAGATCAGTTGTTAAGGTGGCTTCCATTTATCCAAAAATTCCAGCGTCTCACTGCAGCACCCAGTCACTGATGTATCCGAACTTATGAGATCAAGTTTCAGGCATATCGGATATGTATAGATTAAACAGGAGTGGGGTGAGAGCAGATCCCTGAGGCAGTCCTAAAAGAGCTGTTGCCAGTATGGCTTGGAACGACCTTCCAGCAAGCATGCTATTAATAAGTTCAACTGTTTTTCTGCATGGAACTATTTGAGTGACTTTGCAGAGAAGACTGTGTCTTCATACTGTGTCATAAGCTCTCGAAAGATCCGTAAATGCATTGAATGTTTTAAAATTCTTTTGAAAGCCTGCTTCTGTATAGGTCATGAGTGACATTATCTGGCCTGTAAAGCTTTTTTCTGGCTGAAAGCCAGCTTGTTCAATCTGAATTTTCTCAAGTATTGTAGCCGAGATTCTTTTGTAGATTACTCTTTCAAGAACTAAGAACTTTCAAGAGCTAAGAATGGCTGTTGGGTGGTAGCATTGTGGCTTGTTGCTTGGTTTCACTGGCTTAAGTATAGTGATGACATTAGACATTTTCATTCTGTTCAGGATTCTCCCTCTCATCATGATATCACTAAAGAACTGTGCCAGCCATCTTTGGTATATTTACCACAGTTAAGGGGGAATTCAGGATACATTGCATAGGCCCTGGTACCTTTCCTGTTTTAACTTCTTTGAGTGCCATTGTTATTTCCTCAACACCAAAAGGCTGGGAAAAATCAGTAAGGTTGGTGCTAGATGTTTTCAGAGCTGTAAATTCATGTTCGATATGGGTGGTGTGTGCTTTTGTCCTGTAGGGTTCTTGAATAAATCACATCATCATTTCCAGTTCCGCCTGAGTATGAGGCCACTTTGCCTCTTGCATCCTTAGGACTTCTGCCTAGTTTCTTTAAAAGTGCCTACACTTCTCTGCTAGGTATTTTGAAGGCCATGTTCAGGACTGTTTCTGTCTATTTCTCACATCCAGCCATGTCTAGTGTGAGTAGCAGATGATTAAATCTCTCTCTGTCCCCTCCTTGGAGGAACTCCTTGTGTAGTTCTTCACACTGAACATTCCATCCTGGTATGAACTACTTGCAGTATCATCTAGGGACGGTCCTCTTTGCTGTTTCAGTCACGATTCTTGTGAATCTTTGGGAGCTTCCGGTAGTGGGTGGAATCCAACCTAAGCATTTGCCAAGGTGGCTGGAGAAGTTCTTCCAGTCTGCCTTCTTAAAATTTCATCTGAGTGGGAATAGGACCTGATCAGGGGGATGGTTATTCCTATTTCAATTAGAGCTGATCAGTGTTTGCTATGTGGGAAGTCTTGAAGTATTCTGCAGGTTGCTTGCAGCAGTATGTTCTTATCGTCTTTGCTCACAAAGCACAAATCAGGGTTGTATTATAGGTTCCAGGCTGCTGATTTATAAGATCCCTTTTGCATCAAATAGCAGAAGTAGATTGATATCATTGGTTCAGCTATTGTTGCTATCATTGTTCTTATATTTCTGTTGCATATGATGGCTGTTAAAAGTCCCCAACATAGACTACTTGGTGGGGCAGTAGAGGCAAGATTTCAGGCATGTGGGGGATTTACATACACAGCTATTTTGACAAAGGCAGTACCTGTGGTCTTATTGCATAATTTTAGATCTTTGTTTTCAATGTATGCAACAACTAATGTCATTTGCCATCTATTGGCTCCTCCTACTCCCCAAGAAAGAAGTGAGCAGTGGTATGACAAGGTTTGCTAGTGAGATATGCAGATTATCACTTGTGGACATTGTATTCAACCAAGCACATACAGTGAACATTTTAATGCAGTACAAGTTGCAAGGGCAGTCTGTTTCATCCAAGAAGGATGGAATTTCTGCTGTGTCACTACATATGCCAATTTTTCTACATCTGCCTTCCATAGATTCTGGACACACTATGGGGAGAAAAGTGTGTACACAAGGTGTGTTGAACAAAATTGCCAATGCTTTACAACCTCACTTGAAGACTCGTATTTGGCCATCTCTGCATTGTAGTGTCATATGACTACTGCCAGAGCACTATAGAACCTTTTCATAAAGGCCATTGGAGCTGTTATGTCCAGTCAGACAGTAAGAAACAGGTTATGAGAAATCACCTTATGACCCAGACATGCCGTTTGAGTACTCCACTTGACATGAAAGTGTCTGGCAGCTCACCTACAGTTCAACCATTCCTGTCTCAACTGACAACTTCATCATTGGCAAAATATGTTATTCACAGATGAGTCCAGATTTTCTCTCTTCCAAGGTAATGCCTATGTCCTTGTGTGGTGAGCAGTAGCTGCCAAATTTTTTTCCAAGAAGTCAACAGATTTTGCAGGGTTCTGTGATGGTGTTGGGTGGTTTCAGTGTTAACAGCCATTTGGATCTCGACATTGTGCGTGGTCGCCTTACCGCCAGCAAGTACACTGAACAGATTGTGTTGGACCAAGTGGTGGTTGCTGCATATGGTAGTGGCCCTGAATTCATTCTCAAGTTTGATAATTCCAGAATCCATGTGGCAGTAGGTGCCAGGGATGTCTCTTAATGCCAGGACATTGAAGTAAAGGAATGGCCAGTAGTGAGCCCTGACCTAAATCCCATCAAGAATGTGTGGGACATGCTTAACAGACATGTTCGTGGTCATCCAGTAGTGAGCCCTGACCTAAATCCCATCAGGAATGTGTGGGACATGCTTGACAGACATGTTCGTGGTCATCCTATTTCACCACAGACTTTCTGAGAACTCTCAAGTCCTCTCATTAAAGAATGGGCATGAATACAACAGGGTGACATCTGCAACCTACATGGAGCATGCCACATAGGTGTTGGGCAGTGATGATGCTTATGGAGGGCATATACATTATTGCAGCTCTCACCGTCCAATGAAAAGCACCCAGGATAAAGGAATGAATGATTATTCCCACTTTGTTTTAGATGCTTCTCAGGCACTTCAGTTCTTGTTATATAAATGAATGAGGGTATAATGATGTTTTTTTGTGTACATAATTTCTGAAAGATGATGGTATAATTTGGCAATGTACCCACTCCTCAATTATTACTCACTAGAGTATGGCAGTGCCCAAAGTCATGTTTTCATAATTCTTTTGAACAGTGTGTATTACTGATGGTTATTTCTCCCTGTTTGATGATGACCTCGTGAGTGTTGTTGGTGATGGATATTGTAACAAGGTGGGTATGTTCCACGGAGGAGCAAACATATGTAGTGACTCTGTAAGTGAATAGAAAATAAACACCTAATTTAATTTGTCCACACATGTTTGTTTTTGGCTACCAAAGTTAAGTCTTCTAGATTACAGCCTTTCAGTTATTATTTAAATTTGCAAACTTGCCTGGTTTGGATTGTTTCAACTGAATAATCATTTTAATAGCTGTTTTATTTGTACTGAGGACATCTGCAGGAAAAGTTTGTAGGAGTATGAAATTCACAATGACATTATACATGAGGTATTGGAATTCAGGATTACTTTCTACCCAAAACCACTGTACCAGATTGCTGTTTGCTCTCAACAACAGGAGCAAATACTCTACTGGCCATTAAAATTGCTACACCAAGAAGAAATGCAGATGATAAACGGGTATTCATTGGACAAATATATTATACTAGAACTGACGTGATAACATTTTCACGCAAATTGGGTGCATAGATCCTGAGAAATCAGTACCCAGAACAACCACCTCTGGCTGTAATAACAGCCTTGATACGCCTGGGCATTGAGTCAAAGAGAGCTTGGATGGCGTGTACAGGTACAGCTGCCCATGCAGCTTCAACATGGTACCACAGTTCATCAAGAGTAGTGACTGGCGTATTGTGACGAGCCAGTTGCTCGGCCGCCATTGACCAGACGTTTTCAATTGGTGAGAGATCTGGAGAATGTGCTGGCCAGGGCAGCAGTCGAACATTTTCTGTATCCAGAAAGGCCCATACATGACCTGCAACATGCGGTCTTGCAATATCCTGCTGAAATGTAGGGTTTTGTAGGGATCGAATTGAAGTTAGAGCCACAGGTCGTAACACATCTGAAATGTAATGTCCACTGTTCAAAGTGCCGTCAATGCGAACAAGAGGTGACCGAGACGTGTAACCAGTGGCACCCCATACCATCATGCCGGGTGATACTTCAGTATGGCAATGACGAATACACGCTTCCAATGTGCGTTCACCGCAATGCCGCCAAACACGGATGCAACAATCATGATGCTGTAAACAGAACCTGGATTCATCCGAGAAAATTACGTTTTGCCATTCGTCTACCCAGGTTATATCATTGACTACATAATTGCAGGCGCTCCTGTCTGTGATTCAGCGTCAAGGGTAACCTCACCCATGATCTCTGAGCTGATAGTCCATGCTGCTGCAAACCTCGTCGAACTGTTCATGCAGGTGGTTGTTGTCTTGCAAACGTCCCAATCTGTTGACTCAGGGATTGAAACGTGGCTGCATGATCTGTTACAGCCATGCAGATAAGATGCCTGTCATCTCGACTGCTAGTGTTATGAGGCCGTTGTGATCCAGCACGGCATTCCATATTACCCTTCTGAACCCACCGATTCCATATTCTGCTAACAGTCATTGGATCTCGACCAATGCGAGCAGCAATGTCGCGATACGATACACCGCAATCATGATAGGCTACAATCCGACCTTTATCAAAGTCGAAATGTGATGGTACGCATTTCTCCTCCTTACACGAGGCATCACAACAATGTTTCACAGGGCAACGCTGGTCAACTGTTGTTTGTGTATGAGAAATCGGTTGGAAACTTTCCTCATATCAGCACGTTGTAGGTGTCGCCACCAGCCCCAACCTTGTGTGAATGCTCTGAAAAGCTAATCATTTGCATATCACAGCATCTTATTCATGTCGGTTAAATTTTGCGTCTTTAGCACATCATTTTCATGGTGTAGCAATTTTAATGGCCGGTAGTGTAGGTTAGTACTTAACAAGATGCAGATTTTGTTGGCCAAACTTCCATGCTATTAGTGCTGTTTCTGACTCATCTAGTAGTGCAGACTTTGGATTAATAATCAATGGCAGATTATTTTCATATATATGAGATTCTGCTGCTAGTAATAGAACAGAGTAGAATACATAGATTGAAAATCTAGTTTTCCTGAAAGCACTGAGTTTGCTTCATTCAAATATAAAAGCACTCTTCATATGCAAGTTTATTCCATGTCTTGTGAAATGCAGACAGAAACAGGGCATATGTAAAAGACAGAAGAATAACTTTTTTAAATAAATTATATTGACATAACATGCTTTAGGAGTAAAGGCAACCATTCACTGAGCAGAAGTCTTGTGTTGTCAACAGGCACATGCAAAAAGGACAAAAACACGCACATGCTAGTGCCCCTACATAGTGCTGGCTGGATGTACAGTGCCAGGAGAGTAGGTTGGCAGACAGACTGAGGTGGGCTTGGGGTTGTATTGGGTGATGTGCAATGGGTAGAGTGAAAGAAAGGTGGGAGGAAAGAAGAGGGCTTGAGGCTGGATAGCTAGTGGCTTGGAGGGAGGCAGTCAGTTTGCTGGCAAGGAATGAGGGAGGGACGGGTAGCAAATGCACAGGCTAGACATGCATGTGACATCGAGAGGTGTGTTGGGAGGGGGATGACAGTACAGAGGGAGATGAAGCTGTTGGGGAGGGTGTGGGGCAATCAGTTAACAGAGATTGAGGCCAGGATGGTTCTGGGAGTGAAGGATATGTTGTAGGAATAACTTCTGCTTAGTACTGAAAAGCTGGTGGTGGAGGAAAAGATCAATATGACATGGTTTGTGAAGCAGCCATTGAAATCGAGCATGTTGCCAATGGGTGGTCAACATTGTTCTTGGCCAGTTTAACAGTGGCCATTCATTCTGGTGGAGAGCTGGTTAGTTGTTATACCACCATAAAAAAGCTGTGCAATGATTGCAGCAGAGTTGGCACAGACAAAAACCGTCATATGTCAACTCTGCTACAATCACTGCACATATTTTTATGTTGGTATGGTGACCAACCAGCTGACCACAAGAACAAATGTCACCACAAAACTGTGGCCAAGAACAAATTAGACAACCTGATGTCTTAACATGTAGCTGAGCACCACATGCTCTATTTCAATGGCTGCTCCATGACACTAGTGGTGGAGGAAAGGATCAAGATGGCCATCTTGATTCTTTCCTCCACCACTAGTGTTTCTGACCTACACAGATGGGAGTTGTCCTTGCAACACATCCTTCATTTCTGGAACTGTCCTGTCCTTAATCTCCATTAACTGACTGTCCTCATATCCTCCACCTCTTTCTCTGTCCCATCCTACCTCCCACTTTATTTTTCCATGTCACGTTCATCATGCGTTGCTCCCCACCAGCTCCAACACCAGTGCATTACGTGCCTAACCCAGCACCTGCCACCCCCTAGCCAGTAAACTGACTTCCTCCCTCCAAGCCACTTGCTAGTCACTTCCAGTACCTCTATTTGCTCCCGCCTCCCACTCCCTATACCCACCCCACCAAATTTAACTCCCCACCACACCTCAGTCCACCTGCCGAATTGAAGTCGTGGCATTGTGCATACAGTTGGCTCTACATATGGGCATAGGTGTGTGTGTGTGTGTGTGTGTGTGTGTGTGTGTGTGTGTGTGTGTGTGTGTGTGTGTACACGAGCATGGGAAAAGAACTAACTCTGAAAACTAGTAACTTTTCTCTCTTTTTTTCTTGTGTGCCTCTTGACGATTCCATGCTCCTACTTTTCAGTCAGTGGCCTCATTTACTCCTAAAGTATTTATACTCTCACCAGTATAATTGACACTGCTTAGATATGAAGAGCACAAGAGATCATCTCTTTGAGGAAAGTCTGTCTCAGTCACATTTTAATTTAATGTAAACTGAATCTCAAAGTTAGATTTGTTGTGTTTTTTAAGTTCATTCCTGTATAAATCATTTGTGCACTCAAATATTACAGAAGCATTGATTGCACAGTGTATTGTTAGTTTTATTACATTTCTTTTCAAATTTCATGCAAGTGAGTACTCAGTTTCACAGACTGGCTTGTTTCAGTTCTTTGTGGCATCAAAAAGCTTCCACAGTTCGTTTTCTATGACTCTCCAGAAGATGATACTACTGGATGGAATACCAACAATGGAAAGAGTAAAGGTAATGACTCAGCAAATGGCTGAGGCCTTGAGCACTCTGTGTCTGTCCAAGACTCAACTATATGCTGGGTACTTACCTTTACTTTTTTTGTCATTTTATTGTGGTTTTGAGGTAAATAGTGCATCATTTCATAAACAGGATGCATTATTTGAGGAAATGTGAAGGTTTGGGTAACAAAATAGCATGAATGGTGACTAAAGCACAAAGACAGCGATAACAAAAGTTTCATACTTCATGTAAATTTAAATGCCATGCTTTTCACTTTATAAAATGAGGCTTTCTGACAACTGTGTCTGTAAATGTTCTTATCCGAAAAACAGAAATCTCTTTCATTCTTAGTTTGCACATTATTAAATATGTGAAATCTATGCTTTAATAGTACACTACTTAAGAAACAAAAAAAAACTGGATTGGAGGTGTAGTTTCTTAGCAAGTTCTATAAAAGAAGAAAAAAACGTAAATTCATATGCTACTGTAAGAGTTAGATTCTGCTGATTTATTCAGTTTTTTTGGGTACTGGAAGCATACAAACTGATAATGTCATGTAAAATTTGTCACTATCAAATACTTTGTCAGATAAACATAATGCAATTACTAATCTATTTTTCCTTACCGAGTGCAGCCCAACAATGTTTTCAGCTCCATATTCTGTAATTATTATTGGTTTGTTGTACTTTTCTCTCCACATATCAATTTCCATTATGAACTGTGGTTCAATTGTTTCAAGAAGCCCTCCATTCTCATACCATCCAAGGTAACGGTTCACTCCAATAATATCCAAGAACTGACTCTGCAGAGAGAAACGTGATTGAAACACTGTACTGCTACTACAGTTATATGATTTGTGGCTGTTAGAGGAACATACACAGTACTTTACTTGTATTTGGGAAGAAAACCTTATTTCCTGTAGTCTAATGTCAAATTGATATTTTGTAAAATGACTACCAGTTTCAGTACCAGGTTCCATCATCAGACCATCCTACATTCAAAAACATCACAGTGCACAAATGAAATACTCTCTGAGAAACATTTAACTTTCCCATGAATAGCCAAAGGTCCCGAGTTCTAGTCTCGGTCCAGCACACATTTTTAATCTGCCAGGAAGTTTCATTTATATGTAATATTTTCCTATATGGTACCAATGAATATCAAAAAACCAAGGAAGCTAAAAAAAGCAGGAAGATATGTGTGTTCAGCAATTAGACAGAGATAAAATAGTGCCATACCTCAATGAGGAACTTGAAACTTTTAGCTCCGGACAGGAGTGTGTAGAGAAACTATGGATCAAGTTTCAAAGAATAGTTGACCAAGCACTGGACTGATATGTACCCAGTAGGAAAGTTCATAATGGAAAAGACACTCCACGGTATACAGTCACTGCAGAGAAATTTCCAAAGAAGCAGAGACTACTACTTGATAGTTATAAGGCAAAGCATGGGGCTATAGATAGAGAAATGCTGAATGAAATGCATCTTGCAGTCAAGAGAGCAATGTGTAAAGCTTTCAGTGACTATCACTGCAGGATATTATCAAATTATCTTTCACAAAAACCAAAGTAATACTGCTCATATATAAAGGCTGTTAGTGGCACTAAAGTTAATATCCAGTCACAAGACAAGAACTGAAATTGAGAGTAGCAAAGCAAACTCGGAAATGCATAATTCTGTTTTCAAATATTCCTTTACAAAAGAAAACCCAGGAGTATTGCACCACTTTAATTCTCATATCACTGAAGAAATGAGTGAAATAGAAATTAGTGTCAGTGATGTTGATAAACAACTGAAATTGTTAAAACTAAATGAAGCCTTGGGGCCCATTGGAATCCATTTCAGTTTCTATACACAATTTTCAGCTGAGTTAGCCCCTTTGTCAACTATAATCTACCATAGATCCCTCAAACAGAAAACTGTGGCTATTACTGGACGAAAGCAGAGGTCACACCTGTCTCCAAGAGGATAGCAGAAGTGATCCATAGAACTACCATCCAGTATCCTTGACATACATTTGTTTATCCCATGTTCCTGTAACCCTCCTGGCCTCAAACTTCATTAGTCATTGTCGTTACCCATCTACACCCTTCCCTGTTCCCATTCCAGCACTTCACAGCACTCTGTTCTACCAACGCATCCAGTCTTTTTTACTTTTCGCCTTTTCTGTTACCCCCCCCCCCCCCTCTTGCTCACTCACCGTCTAACTTCCCAACTGCACCTAGCTCCTCTACCCTCCCTCCATCTTGTCCCTGCATGCTCCCACTAGCAGTAATTTACTGTCCCCCCACCTCTCCCTTGCTATCCCTTCTCCTCTCCAACCCAGCCTCCTCCTTATCCCCACCAGTTGCCTATCCTTTTCATAATATGGAGTATATTGAATTAATAACACAGTACTGTAGGATTGAAAACCTTAGGTAGAGTAACATTGTGGTTTTTGGATCACTGAAAAGAGTTGTATTTTGGTGTCTGAGGAGTGGAGATAAATGTCAACTGGAAAAAGCATGAACTCTGAAAAATTGAATATATGTAGAGGATGATTATAATTAAAGTTCCAGTTACAAAATTCTGTAAGAAAAGAATTGCTGCTGAGAATAACATCAAATTTTAATAGAATATTATCAAAGAAGGGGGAAACATTACGGAAACAAAAAAAATTAATGAACATAAGTGGCAGAATATGCCAAGTAAAAGTTTGCACCTATGAAGCTCAACATGTCTTTCTCAGTGCAGTATTGTGCTTTGTTGGTCTTTTACAAGAATGTCAACTGTGCATCAGTAGCTCTGCAGAAGTTCTGGACACTGAAGGGTATAAAGAAAGGCAGTGGTTTGAGGTCTGCTAAGGGTCTGGAGGAAACGGTTACTAAATTCATATAAGACAGGTTCTTTTGAAGTGCAGTGTGGTGCAGGGAGGAAAAAAATTGACCCGACATCAGTAAAAAGATGTGGCCTCAGCATTGCAGTAAGGGTATGCAAATGTGCAGTGCATGGAGACTTGCCCATACTTTGGGCACACCTGCGAGCAGGGTGCATAAAATTGTATGAAACATTTTGCATTTTTATTCACACAAAATTACCCATTTTCAGGAATTGCTTCATGTTAACCTGCCAGTAAGATAAATGTTTGCTCTAAAATTTCTTGCTGGCATGGTAGTGGACAATGAATGGCCATGGGGACATTCTGTGAACAGATGAAGCCCATTTCCATTTCCAAGGACAAGTCAATACAAAGAATTGCAGTATATGGGCAACAGAAAATCTGCTTGTTAATCAGCCAGTAGTGTTTCATTTTGCAGAAGTAACTTGTGTTCTGTAGGTTGATGGATCATTTACCGTAGTTCCATATTTTTCCTGCAGATTCTCCCACCTGTACCGTCATTGCTAAATGCAATGTGGGTCTTTTGCACAGCAATGTCATTCCAAACCTTCAACAGTGTGGATGTCTTGGTTAGCATCATTTTTATGCAAGATGGCACTCCTCTGCACATTACAGCTGATGCAGAGGCATTTTGGAAATGCTAGAATTATCAGCCATCATTTCTCTACAGCCTGATCATCTAGATCACCTGATCTTAATCTGTTTGACTTCTGACTTTGGGGTTATCTGAAAGGTACTATGTTCAGTGCTCTGATTGTAAAAATTGAAGGCACACATTGCACAGAACATTTTCAATGTGACCCCTCAGACACTCCAGTCTGTTGTGCAACATGTTGTTTCTCAATTTCAACTTGTGACAGTAAATGTTGGGTAACATATTGAACATGTCTTCCACCAGTCTCACACCAATTAAAAACCAATGTCATTGCAGCTTTTTATGTAGTTTTAGGCCTCAGGAGAGTTAAAAACTGATTCTTGAATTGCAACCTAGAGCGGTCATGCGAATTATGCAGTGCACTTGGTTTTATGTGCAACTCACACCATAGCCATCATATTGCAGTTCATCTGTCATATGCAGCCAAACTTATTTATGTTATTATGAAGCTTACAGCACCATCTAGTGGGAAAATTTTCATTAAATTTTTTTGTTTGCATAACCCTTCTCCCTTCTTTGACAATGCTCTATTCTCTGTATCATATAACACAATTCTTTCTTATTTTGTATTGGTATATCAAAGATAATTAAAGTTTATTTTTCTGTAATTAACTTCACATCAGCTCCCCAAATTGTTTTGACCGGTATAATGTGAATTCAGATCGTTATGTATCTTACAGCCCTTATGTGACCTGTTTTGATTTTCTCTTAGTTTCAGCTTCAGGTAAATATAATAATCTGCCCCTGACTGTAATTATCATTAGAGTGAATGCACACCAGTTTTATTATCCCAGAAGATTGGTGTCAGGGTGGCAGCAGTCTTGTAAAATAATATAAATATTAATCTGGGGCCTTGATGCTTTGATTGAAAGAGAGTTGCTATAAAATAGAAATTACTGTAACCTGAACTGAAATATATAATGAAATAGTTTGTACTGCATAATCAAATTTCATGTAGACGGTTTGTCCAGGTGAAATTGGGAACATTCTTATCAGACACCAACATAAATTATTTTTTGATAATATGTGATATCAAATAGCAGAACTTTTTGTTTGTCATGTAACAATTTGTGATGAATGTAAGTACTGTTATTCTACAGTAATTTAATGTGAAATTAAGAAGTGGTAAAAAACCAAAATGTTATTTACACTTACTGCCTGATCTTTAGACCAGCTTTCTGACTGAGCAATTGTAGTAGGACGAGTTGTGTCGAGGCTTTTCACATGATTGATAATTTCCCTGAAATATAAACAAAACTACATTAATGTGATACAACTGTGTATTCTGTGCAATGATAGAACATGTAGGCTATATGTGAAAATAAACTTCGAGTGAGTAGCCTACACAGTGCAGTCATGTGAGGAGCAGATACTGTAGGCAGCATACACACAGGAAATAATGTAGACAGACCATTTTCATGGTCTAGATTCTTAGCTTAGTAAGTTATATGTAGATAGCACATGAATTTTGCGATAATATAACCAGAATGAAGTTGAAAATCTGAAAGCAGGGTTTACAATTAAATACAACACTTTTCACTGAAGGCATGTTTATTACAAACACCAATGTACAGCCAGAACAGAACTGATCTCTTGAATGAAGAGGGCTACTATTTAGACAAACATAAAATATTCCAGAACACACAAGCATTAGAAAGATAAGAACTTCACAAAATCTCCCAGAAATGGTTAATGCTAAATAATCAAACAATGTAAACTCCAGGTAGGAATATCAACAATGTAGGAAAAGACAGATTGCTACTTACCGTAAAGAAGACATGTCAATATGCAGACAGGCACAATTAAAAGACACTTACATAAAGCTTTCGGCCACAGACTTCATCAGTAAAAGAGAGGCACACACACCATTCACACGCACATAAGCAAGCACACCTCACACACACACACACACACACACACACACACACACACACACACACACGACCACCAGCTCCGGCATTCTGGCTAGTTCCATTGTCCTTATGGCCTTGTGACTGTGGAGCAGAAGGAACAGTGTGAAGCCTGTAGCAACTTGCTTTGGTCTGTTGAATTCAAGTATCATGGTGGGGAGTATTGCATGCCAGTCTCTCTGTTTGACATCAACATACATTGAGAGGTTACTTGGCAACAACTTATTAATGCATCCTGTGAGGCCATTCGTCAGTGGTTGGTAGGCAGTTGGCATCCTGTGGGCAATGTCACAGTGTGAAATTACCTTTGCTACTAGTCTCAACTGGGAAACTTTCCATGATCAGAGATCCCCACACATGGTACTCCATGCTTCAAAATGATGTCTTTGATAAGGAACCTTGCAATTTACAGAGCTTCAGCTGTCATAAAAGCTTTGGTGACAGTGTAGTAGGTGAGGCAGTCAGTGCAGACTATTATCCACTGATTCCCATTTGTCAACTTTGAGAACCTCCCCAAGATGTTGATTTCAATGTGATGAAATGGTGTTGCTGCAGGTGGAATTGGTACCAGATGTTTCAGAGATTATTTTGGTCCCTCTCCCATCACTGGCATTCCTTACAGTAGCTCACATCATGTCTAATAGATGGTAGATCCAAGCCGGTGATACCTGTGTCTGATTCTGTCTGGAGTCTTCACGAATCCCAGGTGACTAGACATCTGACTGTCATGGAAATATTTCAGTACAGCTAACCATGTATGAGCCAAGATGACAAGCAACCATTTCCACCCCATTGGATCATAGTTCCTCTTATATAATGTTCCATTCATTAAATGGAACTCTACTTTGGTTGGTTTCTCCCCCTTCAAGGCATCTGTAGTTCCCAACAGTGCTGGATCCTCCCTCTGTTCAGCAACAGCATCGTTTAATCCAGTGATGACTGAGATTTCATCCATGCTGATGTGTTCTGCCAAAGGATTTTTTAAAGGCAATCATGTTTGCATGTGCTATTTTATACAGTTGTGACATTGAAGAGCCCATCTTGCCAGTTGGTCTGACAAATCCTTCAAACTAGTCAGCCAAAACAGAGAATGGTGGCCAATCACAAGGGTGAATAGTTTGCCAGATAAATACAGTCAGAACTTGTTGATGACTCAAAGAACTCTGTTGTAGAGTAGTTCATCCTGGATTTTGCGAGTCTCTGGAATCATCATCTTTTCAGCACCTTCCTGAAATTGCATGTCTACCTCAAATGCTAACATCAGGATTGGAGAAGATGTTAGTACCTCCTTAAGAACAAGGAAAGACCCTTCCTGTACCTCAGTTCAGAAAAATTTCGCATCACCCTACATTAGTTATTGCAGAGGACACAAGTTAGTACAGAAGTCCTTTACGAATCACAGGTATTATGAGCATATTACAAGAAAACTTCACGTGGCACAAATGTGCTGAGCCAGAAAATCTGTGACTGCTCTTACTTCCTCTGGACCTTGGTGCCCAAGATTTTTATTTAGATTCAGGCAGAGGTCTGCAGTATGAACAAACTTAAACACAGTTGTCAGGTGACTTAGATGTTCTTCAAATATCTTAAAAAATGAGAATGCCATCCAGATAGCAAAGACATGTCATCCATTTAAAATACTGAACCAGGTTGACCATCATATGTTTGAAGGTGCCTGGAGTACAAAGGGCATAACTCTGAATCCATAGAGGCTGTCAGGTGTTATGAAGGCAGTCATTCCCTTATCAGCTCCTCAGCCTTTATTTGCCAGTAGCTTGGCATAAAGTCTGTAGTTGAGAAATTCTTATGTCTTTTAAAACAGTTTAGGACTTAAACAATGTGCAGCAATGAGTAGATGTTTATTTTCATGATTTTGTTCAGTCATTGGTAGTCAACACAGAAATGCCAATTGCTATCCTTCTTCTCCACAAGAACAAGGACCCTCTGCAGATCCAATAATGTCATCTTGCAGCATATATACAAGTGCTGGCTAACTGCTGGGTGATCTCCAGTGTTGATACTGTATTTTATTATGGACCCCTCAGTCTGACTATTCTTAACTCTGGATTTGAAAGCATCCAAAAATTGGTGCAGAACAGCTAATACTCACTGACTCTTCCTTGGTCAGGCCAAAGCCTACTGACACTTTGATAACAACTTCCCCCAGTGCATTATCCGTAGTGATGGCACTGAGCTGCCCATTCTGGACTTATTCATCTGTTCCTATACACATATATTTGTGAATTAGTTGTTGCAGCTCATGACAATTGATAATTAAAAGTTCTCATTGACCACCAGCAATGCTTATGATTCTCCCGGTATGTAGATTTCTTTTGTGAACCCGTGTAACTTTTTGCAATCAAAAAGAGCTTCACAGTTTAACTGAGGATCTAGAATGATAACTGAACCTATCTTGTTGATGTCGGTGAGATAAAAGTATCTTTGTCAGTAAACAGCTGCCCAGAGCAATCTTTGTTGTGTGTGCTTGTTGAATAGCTTCTCTGATCTGGAGCTTTTATGTTCTGTGGTGCTTCTGAGGCCTGCAATAAGTTCCATCCAATAATAACACTATGACTAAATTTTGTTAAAACAAAAAATTCAAAGGGCTGTGTTGTGTGACTGATAGTTATTCTTGCAACACATCTTCCTGTTTGCTGAAAGTATTTCCCCTTTTATGATCTTCAGTACAATTGCTTTCATATGATGAAAAATAATCTTGTTTAGTTGAGAATGATAAGCATTTGACACTATGGAAAAAGTAGCCACTGAGTTGACTAGTGCCCTTAGAAGCTAGCTGTCAAGGAGATTTCCTGACATCTTGTTAACCTTTTCCACAGAGGAATTTCATCTGTGATGGCCTTGACCACATACGTTGTCACCATGCATATTTTTCTTGAATTCAGTGGTTGGGTAAGTGGCTGGTACCTTCATACAGAGATGAGAAAAGACTACTGTTCACTGAGTAGTGACTTCATCCAGAGTAAGGTGATAGGCTTCATCCCACTGGTAGATTATAATCATTTGCAATTGACTGATGTGAAAAGGACTGTTATGATGATTGCTGTCTTTTGGCTTAATAGCCACCAAACAGTTATCTTCTTTCTCTACTAGTGGACTTAATAGTCACCAAACACTTATCTTCTTTTTCTACACTAGTGTACAATATGTCCAGGGCATCCATAGTGGAAACACATCAGCATACTTTCCTCCATCTTTTAGATGTCTTTTCTTGTGCAGGGCATTATACTTGGTGGAGGAGTTCATTGTACCTGTGTTGTTTGGATGCTGGGGTTTTGTTTGCCACTGTGGCATAAGTCCAAGTTGGCCAAGCTCATTCTTCATGGGGCATTCAACTGGCATCAGAGATTTGTGTTAAAGATTGATCATCTCTTCTTCAACATTGTCTATTACATCCTGACATGGGTTCAACATCTGCGGCTGCTATGTCTTGTGTACTTGGTCTGACATTTCTGGCTGCCATAAACTGCTTCATGTCTTCTCTTACTACCTGGCTTGTGACAGAGGTGAGGTCTTGGTGGTCTACCACAAGTGCCATAGGGACCACATTCAGGAGTTGGTCATACCTCATTTGCCAACTTTCTCTTTTGTTTTCTGTATGTATGCAGACTGATGTATGAATGAAAATCTGTACCTAGGCTGGGATTCGAACCCAGGTCTCCTGCTCACTAGGCAGATGCATTAACAACTTCACTATCCTGGCCCACTGGCTTTGCACAACTTTGGGACTACCCTAGCACACCTTCCTCAGTCCAAATTCCCATTCACACTTCAGTACACTTCGTATTCCCATATCCATAAACTCGAACAGCAGTGCTCATGCTCTCCAACTGTATTGGAATAGTCCTGCCTGAAACCCAGGCAGAGCTGCTTTAATCAGATGAAGCTATGTGGTTCCAGAGACCTTTTTCAAATCTCAAAAGACTGAAGCTATGAATGAAAATATTTTACAATTTATGTCTTCAGTGTGCATATATACATCATACATGTTTGAGACTTGAAAATGTCTGTGGAACCATATAGTTTCTTTTTTCTGTTTCATTTTTATGATGTACTGGTACAATTTTATAAATTCTTCTGTTGTTGTGACATCATTTACCAGAAGAACTTGGTCTGCTGTGGCTCCTTTCTTCAGATGTGACAATATATCAGTTTCTGTCATATTCAGATTCACAATGTGGCATAGAGCCAAACATTCTGTATGAAAGATTCCCTGTGATGTTGGGCTCTGTTCTTCTTCACCAAATGGACTTGCTACTGATGATCATCAAATGTATTCTTCAGAGCAACATGGAATTTGTCTCAGCTATTGAACTTCATTTAATTGTTCTTGAATCATTGCCGGGCTATGCCATCCATGTAAAAGTACACATTTGCCAAACACATCATGTTGTCCCACTTGGTGTATTTGATGATTAGATTGAAACCTTCCAGGCATTTTGTTGGGTCCTGACCAGCATCTCTAGAAAACACTGAAGTATACCTGACATGCAGATGATTACTGGTGTTTTGGACTGCATCTGTCTCCTGAATATACATACCTCACTGATTGCATTTCTGTTCCTCTCCATGTAGGCAGTAGCTTTTACCTGGAGTTTCCACCAAACAGCACCCTGTCATAGCCACAGTCAAGGCCAAATGTAAACACAGGGTCCTCAATAAAGTACAGCACTTTACACTGGAAACAGGTTTATTGTGGACATCACTGCACAGACAGAACAGAACTACACCTTGGATGGAGAGTGCTGTTATTTATACAAACATTGAATATTCCACATTACAGACATAAGAAATTTTGAGAATTTTCTAGAAATGATAAATACTAAATATCAAACACTTGTCGGTGATTGGATTAGAACTGGTAATGCTCAGGACACCGGCCAGCAACACTAACCATTACTCCACATTGCATGCAGCACAGCTCATGGCAGTATTTTTTTTTATTACCTTTCATGTAAAGTGGTCTTACAATAGCATATTTCTGACTGTTTGGAAAACCCCAAAATTTTATCTGATCAAAAGTATCCGGACACAGAATAGTGGACAATAATATGAGGTATGTCCACGCTTTGCCTTATGACAGCTTGAATTCTGCTGGGGACATTTTCAGTTAGGTGTATGAATGGCTCTGGAGGAACGGCAGCCCATTGTTCCTCAAGAACCAAAAGCAGAGGAGGCAGTGGCGTTGGAAAGTGGGGTCTGGAGCAAAGGTGATGTTCTAACTCATCCCATAGAGGTACTGTTGTGTTCACCTCAAGACTGTCGGCTGGCCAGTCCATTTCAGGAATGTTATTGTCCACAAGCCTTTGCCTCAAAGAAGCTGCTTTATGACATGGTGCACTATCATGCTGATATGAACAATCATCATCTCCAACTCTTCCTCTACAGTATGAAGTATACAATGCTGTAAAATGTGTTCATAGCCTTCGACATTAAGCATTTTCTTAAGTGCAGTAAAGTGCTGTTCTCAAACGTTTTTGGCAACAGATCTTTTTTGGAGTATGAAATATTCTATGGAGTCCAAAAATAAGAAAAACCTGGTTTTATGTTCATTCTTTAGTTATAACCATTTAATGAAAATCATACAAAAATAGGTACTTTGTACATTACTGACTTCTACAACAATATATAAAACAACACACAATAATACAATACACAAAATAACACTGGTTGACTCCTCTGTACATTTATAAAATTGTTTACATTCTGTGGCAGTTATGAGGTTGCTTTTTAATTTTTGAGCAACTCTTTAATGTCAGGCTTGTTCGAAGAGAGTTAAAGAGGCATGTCAGGTTCAGGTTTGTAGATGCATGTGATGAGAATCCCATTTACACAAGTATGTTGCTAGGATCGAGGAGAACAACAGTCAGAGCCTTTGTGGCAAGTTGTGAATACTCGTCATGAACCCTGCACCAAAAATCATGTAACATTGTTTTGAACAATGATTCCATAATTGAATCTGATGTCATTTCTAAACATGATTTACAGGTTCTTTCATTTGACATATTTTCTGGCTTCTGCAATTTCAGATTTCATTCTCAGAGTAGCATTCTGTCCTTCAGGGAAATATGACGCAAAAGATATGTGGATATGGAGACAATGGACCAGTTCTTCTAATATTTCATATGGTAATTCAGCTGTCTCACTGAAGAACACATTCAGTGTTAAAAAGTTTTCTAGTTCCTTCTTGGCAACACAAATGATCGAAAAATATACATTTTTTAAACACTGTTATTTTTTATTGGTACTGAAAACTGTTGTCTGTTTCCATGTAGAGACTGATTTAATTAACTAAACAAACACAATTTTTGGCCTTGTTTCACAATTTTATTATTAATGTTATTGCACAACCTAGGTAAGCCCATTTTCAAGTACATTACTGATTCCCAAAGATGATTAAGCAGAGATAAACATGATGACAAGGCAAATATAATCTCAACTTCTTAAGGTATCAGTCTATAGCTTAATGCACAATTATGCCAATGACCATTTTTAACAAATTACATACATTATTACACATTCAGCAATTACACTACAATGACTGGGCTAACATAATGCATCAGCCAAGAGCTTCTTAACTAAGATGGACTGGGGCCCAAAGTTTTGCCTCTATTCTCGCGTTGTGATCTCATCTAAAATAATTGAATAATAATATGTGTGGGGATATACACATCTGTCTTTTAATTTCTAACATTTCTAATTGGTTGATTTTGGCCCCCTTTTCCTCTGTGTGTAGGACTTGTACATCAATTGTGTATTTGAAGTTATTGTTCAGGCAATGTTCTGTGAAGGCTGAATCAGGCTTCTTCAGTCTCCAGCTTCTGTGGTGTTCTTTATGGCATGTGCTTGTCAGTGCAAGATACAATGACTGGAACTACAGTTTGGTGCTTCTTTTTTGTGATATTGCTTTCTGTTTTACCAGACATTGCCTTGGGCCTGACTGTTGAAATATCAACACATTCATTCAGTCTGAGATGTGTTTTTTTTTTTTTTTTTTTTTTTTTTTTTTTAAATTGTTAAGTATGTCAAAATTTGTCTTCTGGTGGTGTTAGTTGTCAGTGACATGTATATAAGCAAGTATTCTATGAGTGAATGTTTACATGCATACCATACAATTATCAACAAGATGGCCAGTCCAGCACATCAGTCAGCTCAACCATTTGCAAAATGAATTTGTTTATATTGATGGTGACCAACTAGTCTGCATGATATAACCAGCAAGACTGTTAATTCGATGCAAAATGGTGTCATTTGAAAGCAGCTCTGTAGAAAGATGCTTTGCAGATTTCTCATCGAGTATACATTATGTTACGTCTGCCATACACGTATTTATTAAATTCTTAGTAATAGTGTGCACTTTGCCCACATGTGCAATGTGATTGCTGGCCAAATATGAAGCCTCTGTGGGTTTTTCATTCGGTTTGGTCACATACTTCATAGTTTTTAGACTTTTTAATAATTGTCCTTTCTCACGTCTTTGCAATTGCAGGGTCTAGTTTCTAAATGTTGGTACATCTTAGGTACCTTGGAACTATTGAGAAGTGTAGAGAGGTGAGCTGCTGGAATCAACAAACCTGAGACTGATGCAAGATTTGTTAGTCTTTCTTTTTTCAACTTTAGTGAGTCATTAGATTTCTTACAACTTGAAACCATGGAGCTTGAAGTCATTACATCACCTTCTTGAATCTCATTGTCTTTATTGGAAATCTTTGAGGTTAGCCACATCTTATGGGTGAACAACCCTTGAACTTTTGATGCAAGATTTTGTTGAAACACCTTTAAGACAGTGCTTCATTCTAAGCCAATGCTTCATTCTATCTTTTAACACAGCAGTTAAATTTTACAATATGATGAACACAAAATAATATTCACACAAAATTTTGAAACTGTAGTCAGTAGCAAATATGATTTAAATGTACTGCAGTCTGAGAGCTGTGCAGGGACTAACCATGCCAAATTGGACTGTGCATCGCTTTTGCAAACTCAAGCAGAAACTTTACTCTGTAGTTTTTGATTGTAGCATTATTGTAGATTTGTTGTGCTGCTTGTCACCTCATTTTTGGCCATGTAGTTTTTGATTATAGCATTATTGTTATCATTTGGGCAGAACTGTTGCTGAGGCCTTGCGGAGCCCATGGTGTACACTTTGAGTATTGTTTAATTAAGGGAACTACTTCCTAACTGCAAAAAGCACCCCAATATTATAACACTACCTCCTCTGTACTTCACTGTTGGCACTACACATGAGGGTAGGTAACATTCTTGAGGTATTTGCCAAATTCAAACGCTTCCATAAGACTGCAACAGGATACAGGGTGGTCCAGTACTCCAAATTACTCATTTTTAGCCATCCACAGTCCAGCTGCATTACACCACCTTAATTGTCTCTCAGCTTTGACTATAGATATGTGTAGGTTATGAGGAGCTGTACCTCATTCTTCTTTATCTCCCTGTGGACAGTCATTGTGCTAGCTGGACTTCTCATAACACTTTTGAACTAATGAGTGATTCCTTATACTGCTTTCATGTGCTTTTTTTACAATCACCCTCCGCAATGTTTGACAGCCCATATCCATCAGTACATTATGTCTACTTGCTCTCAGTTTAGCTGTGGTTGTTTCATTGCATTTCCACTTCAGAATCACATTACCAACAATCAATTTGGCAACTTTAGAAGAGTTGAGATGTCCCTGATGGATTTGTTACTCAAGTGACATCTGATGACTAGTCCATGTTCAAAGCTGTTCAAAGCTACTGAGCTCTCCTATATGACTAATTCTGCTGTTACTGCTTCTCTACTGACAACACAATACTTCCTGCCTCCTTTTATACTGGCAGGTCCACCCCCAGTGACATCAAGTGGTCAATTCCCTGTCACATGGGGTTGTCCAGATACTTACAATACACAGAGTACAGATTTTTAAATAAAAAAGCACAAAATGGCAACAACTCACCTGTAGCTGATTGATGCACTGTGCACAGATACATGCCAAAGGACATAGACTTTACAAGCTATCAAGTTTTATAATTAAAAGTGCTTGATATCTCGTGTAACTGTGTTATGGTACAGTTGGTTGACTGAGGAGTTATTTTGCAAATGTTTATACTGAATGAGATGGAACCCTAGCGGCATCCACTGGCAAATGATACCACAACCTGTTGACAGTACTTATCCACTCTTTTGAATGCCTACAGCCGTGTTTGAGACCCTTGCATTCAACATGACAATGACAATCCATCAGTCCCCAGTTACATCAGAATGGTTTTTTGAGACGCAATATCCATGACGGTTCTTGCCCAGGTTTTAAGGATACTGATCCAAATCCTACTGAAAACGTATGATGTGCTTTCAAGAGGAATGTGCATATCTGGGATCTTAATACAGTGAATCTCAAAAAGCTGTAGATGGTTATCGAGCAGTGATGCTTCAGTCTCCCTTTCCAATGCTTTTGGTGTTTTGTGGATACCATGTCAGTTCTTGTCTTTATCTGAGGGAATAGTGCTATAATGTACCCTGAAGAGTTTTTAATCAAGTTGCTCTTTAGTGTATCAGCACTTCATCAGAAATGTTCTGAGCATGCTGAAAAAGCTACAACAGCATTTGTGATTTTTTGCTGCAATGCACTTGATTTCTCAGTTCCTGTTACTTTTACTAAGTTGTTTTTGTGCAGCAGAGCAGAGAATGGAAATAACAGCAGCTATAATTGCCTATTAATATAGTAGGTTACATCTTTCAGAACAAAGCATGCAGAGTAAATGTTTGTTCATTCCATTTAATCAGACTGGCCAATAAAGATAACTAGAAATTTTATATGTGGAGTCTTATTAATTTCCTCTTAATTAACCTCATTCCAGGACATTACAGCAGGGTTTCCCAAACTGAGGACACTATAACAGGGTTTCCCAAACTGTGTTCTGTGGAACTTTGAAGTTTTGCAAGAAGTGAATAAGTGCTCCACAAAAAACTATTAATAAAATAGCATTTTTTTAGACATTTAGTTGTTACTAATTATGTTTTAAAAATTATGTTATGATATAAGTTAAAATCAAAGTAATCACTAAATAAAACAAGTTTTTCTGATTTTTAAAGAAAATGATACCCTTCAAAATGACAATTGGTGTTCTCTCAAAGTACCACGATTCTCAAAATGTTCTGCTTGAGGAAGACTTTGGGAACCCTTGCATTATAGGCTATATCTTCACTCCGCGGAAAAACTTATGTTCCTATATTTAACTTACAATTGTCAGTCACGAACTGCATAACCAATGTTGTAGCTGTGCCCTGTATTACAAAGTTCAGACTCTCAATAGTATAAATGTGATGAATGAATGAAAAGGATGTGCGTTTGATTAGCTGTTGTTTCACTACATAAGCAAGCTTTCATTAAGTGCAAATATGTTCTGTCCCATCATCTAACAAATTTAAAACAGCCCCATCTATGACATAAGTCATGGTGATGCTATTTTCAATCTACAGTGACAAGCTTCTGCCAATTATCTTATGAGAGGAAGGACAGGAACTTTTGCTAGTTATTGCAGCACATTAGGGCAGTTACTGGAGACTGTGTACATAATTACTGAATAATCTTTTAAAATTTTGAAAATAAATAATTTTTTTTGCCTTGGCAATAAAATATTTAGAAGATAAAAATCTGATTTTTTGTAATAATTCATCCCAAGAAGATATCAACATGACCTTCAGCCCAACTTCAGTGAACATGAGGTTCTTTTTTGCACTGTAAAATTAACTACAATAACAACAGTTTAGTGAAATTGCTTGCTTACCTATAATAATCCTCTGTTCCATTTAGTTCAGTAAGAGGCTCATTAGCTACTGACCAAATGATAGCACTAGGTCTATTTTTATCTCTGTTGATTAGCTCAGTCAGTGAGCGTTTGTGATTTTCAAGTAGATCTTCCGAATAGTTTCTAAAACAAGACCACATTGAGTACATACTTTGAAATTCTTTACATGTTATGTAATAATTCGTTTTGAATTGATTGATGCATCTGTGTGATTTATTGTCATTTTACTGTTCATAAATGTTTGACACTTACGCAATGTTCACTGCTGAACACTCATCAATTATGATGAAGCCTTCCTTATCAGCAAAGTCCATTATTTCTTCTGCATAAGGATAATGTGATGTCCTATAAGAATTTGCTCCCACCCACTTTAACAAGTTATGATCACGAGTCACCAAAGGAAGATCAAGACCTTTCCCACGAATCTGAAAATACAAGAGGGACGATGATGTTTTATCTGATTTTTATTTTGAATTAAGGGAGATCTCAGTCTTTTTCACAGGAAGACAGGTGTGTGTGTGTGTGTGTGTGTGTGTGTGTGTGTGTGTGTGTGTGTGTGTGTGTGCGCGCGCTTGTGTGTAGCATCATTTTAGTAAACAAAAAAGAAAAGAGAAGATTACTGTTTTACATCCCATAATCTTTGAAGATGAAAATACTTACATCAGAATCTTCATGTCTGCCAAAACCTCTTATGTAAATGGGTTTGTCATTGATAAGGAATGATGAGCTATTCCAGGTGAGACGCCGTATTCCAACAGGAAGCCTGTAAATATCATCTGATGCCCCATCTGGAGATATCACATGAACCTGTTAAAATGTGCAGAATGAGTTAGTTGTACAGGAATGTCAAAGGGTATAATTAAATATTATTTTAAATGAATGTTTACTGTTCAGTCCAAGAGAAAGTGATTGTGTTCAAATAAAATGAAGTAGAGAGAACAAAGGTAGAGACGTACTTTGTGCTGGATTAGACATAAAGTTCTCGTTTTCACTGAATAAAAACGCCAATGACCTTTTCTCATCGTTGCAAACTAATTAAGTCTTTGTGGTATGATTAGAAATATGGAGAAGCAAAACCTTAACAGACAGACAAGCAAGATTCAGAGGACTATTTAGTTTATCTTTCCAGAAAAAAATTTGGTTGTTCGAGGAAATATGTTGAAATATCAACAATAATATGAGAAGGATAGATTGTTACTCACCACTGAGTTGCATATAGGCATTATAAAAAGACTGTTGCACATTGACCTTTCAGCCAAGCCTTCTTCAGGATGGAAAACACACACACACACACACACACACACACACACACACACACACACACACACACACATTCACACAAGCAAGCATACCTCATGCACACATGAAAGCTATCTCCAGTCACTCCAGCCAGACTGTAATGGTGTTGCATCAAATGATAGTAGAATTCTGGAATGGGGCAGGGAAGAGGGAGGGATAGCAGGGTATTACTGCCCAATGTGTGAGTATGCAACATACATTGCCAGTGTTCAGTGATCATTAAATAGTGAACTACTACTCACACAATGCACCTCAGTGTACTGTATGATCACCAGCTTAATTTTATACACACCTATCACTACCATTTTCCACAGCCATTGCTGTACCACCTGTGCAGGTCAATCATGCTCCTGTATCTTCTGCATTGCGGCTACTTGCTCACTCCATGGGGGCCTCAGGCGACACAGCACACAATGCTCTCTCACCTCACAAATGCACACCACTGTTGCAACCAATCACCTTGATCATCGTTGCTGCATCAGTTGATCACAACACCGTCATGACTTGCACATAGTGTCTTATGTGTGGACATCACCACCACCCTGCAATGATGACCTCAGGAAATGCAGCTCTGCAGCATCAGCCCTTATATGCAGTGCTTAATCAAGACTTCACCAACCACAGCTCTTTGTCACTACCAAGGGTTCTTGGTCCCCTGATTTGGTATCCATAGCATCATGGATGACGATCTATATTTCATTTGTCTCATCAGTCATTTGCACAACCACACTGATCTCATCATGATTTGGCCCTCTGCCCACCTGATCATTGTAAGTACTCTGTTAAGGTTTCTATCATTGAATGCCTGTTGTGCCCACTGCATGAAGTCATTCATCACATTTTTCATGATGAAAGCATTGATTTTCAGACTCTGTCACTGTCTGTGAGCTCTGATAGATGCCAAGTTTATGCCTGATATTGCACTATAGACTCTGTGGCTGATTAAACCACCATATGAATTGCAACTACAACTGCTATCACATGCTTCAAGACCAAGCTTAATCTCAAAGATCAAGCCTTTTAGACTTCTTTTTACCTATCCCGGCATCCGCTCTGATGATTAAGTTGGTAACTGTGACAGCCTTCGCCCCCCCCCCCCCCCTTCACTGCCCCCCTCCAGCTTGGCCAGCCTGCAGGGGATGTCCAAGAGCCCATATAGGATCACAGGAACACATGCAGCCATCTGGTGGCAGCCTTCACGCATTACCTGTGCTGGATCCACGATCCCCTCTGGCCACTGCCAAAGGCACACCCGAAAACTCTGTTGACTCCACATGGAACTCAACAGATTGTGTGCACATGGTACAGACCACTCCACACCCTGCATACCCTCTCTGTTGGTTCTACACTATGTTTGGAGATGTAGCATGGAACTGCCGCACTCCCTGTGCATATCCAAAATCTGCCTGCGGGCCGGTTTAGGTATCCTGGTTCATGATAACCACACACCATACCTTATTATGCAACAGTCAGCAAACGCGATATCCACCACCTGGTGGATACCTCTACAATTTGGATCACACAATAAATTTAAGATCCCTGATCGATATAGGTACAGTGGCTGGTATCATCCCTATAGCTTCGGCACCTGCTTGCACATCCCAAGCTATGCTCACATTATGTGCAGCTAACAAGTCTAACATCAATATACTCAGCACAGCATAACTCCAAGTGCAGCTCACTTCTGGTCTGGACTTTATCTGGACAGTCCACATCACTAATGTCAAAGAATCTGTGCTTGGTATTGACTTTCTTAAACATTTTGGTTTACACCAAACATTCAATCCGCCTCTTTATTCCACTATGCCTATGGTTCTCTCACTCCATGCTCATTCAGCTCTGTGACCCCTCTATTACATACATATGACACCTCTCCCTCATTCTCTCTCTCATGTTCTACACTGATGGCTCGCCTCATTGCGTCATTGCTTGAGCTTATGCTCGAGCACTCACAACACTGAACTTCATCAACTGATCGACGCAGCTACCAAGCAACTGTCACAGGATCATCATTTGCTATGCCAACTCACTGATGCGCAGCCATTGTACACAGTCGAAATGCCTGCAGTCACATTCTTGTCCCCTTCAGTGTCACTCCCTCTAAGGACACTAAGGTCAGTGACATTTCGCTCCTCAGTGTTTCTCTTCAGCGCACTCTCTTTTGCACCTCAACCGTACCCCACCTTCCTTGAGTATGCATGATATGGATGCAGTGATTATGAACAGTACTTTTCACAAGACCAGTACTATGACAGTGCCAGCCATACACCATATGGCTCACCCACCGCCTCATCCCTAAGAAACTGCATCACACAAAAGCAGCTGTCAAGGAGCTACTAGACTTAGGCATTATCAACCCCTAAGACAGCGACTGGTCTTCCCCCCATGGACTTCATCCTTGTAAAAGATGGTTAATTTCATTTCTGTGGGAGATACAGAGCTCTGAATGCTCACATCATTATGGACAACTGCCTGTCCCCACATATACAGAGCTTCACTCAACTACTCAATGGTGCACAACTGTTCACTGTACGTGATTGTTGCAGAGCTTACCATCAAATTCCCATGTTCAAATAAGACATACCTAAGACTGCACTCATCACCCCTTTTGGACTTTTTGAATATTGTTTGATGCCTTATGGCTTCAAGAATGTGTCCCAAACATGGCAATGATTTATTGATTCTTTATCATACAGCCTTCCATTTTCATATGCCTACCTTGATGACATCCTGATCTCCCACTCTCTGTCACAGAATGTGAACAACATCTGGCCCATGTCCAGTCCACACTCCATGACAATGGTACCAAAGTCAGTCATGAAAAGTCACAACTAACTTGTGACAGTATTACTTTCCTACACTATACTGTTTTTTTGAATGCTTCTGACTGGCATCTGACTGTGTCAAGTTTATTCATAATCTCCCACTGCCTTCTGGCTACTGTAAACTATGAAGATTTCTCAGTATTATAAACTTCTATCACTGACATTTGCCTCACACTAACACCATTCAGGTCCCACTTACGAATGCTCTGGCTGGCAAAAATACCTCTGGCCTGAGGAGAGTACTGTGGACAGATGAAAGACATTGATTCTTTTGATGCTCTTAAGAAGGCTGTAGCCCATGCTGTTATGCTGCCACATATCGTACCCAACATATGCATCTCAGTCACTGTCAACCTGAGTGGTGTGTTGATAGGTGTGGTCCTGCAGCAACACATCACCAATACCACTGAGCCCCTCAGATTTTTCTCCATAAAACTATCAACTTTGAAGAGCAAGTGGTCAACTTTCGACCATGAGCTCCTTGTGATCTATGGGGCAGGCAGGCACTTCCATGACAGTATCATAGGGCATGAGTTTACCATCTTTACTGACCAGTAGCCATTTGCAGATGCCACCCAGAAACCAGGCAAACACATTACCCGTAGACAACTCAGGCAAATGGACTTAATTAGTCAAAACTCCATATATATCCACTACATATGCAGAGCTGATAACATCATCACTGATTATTTGTCATGAGTGAACATCATCACCTCTCCCTTCGACATGAATGAACTGACTCTCTTACAAAAAGATGACACTGAACTTGCAAACATGCAAAAGGATCCCAGATGTGCATTGACTTTTGAATAGTGTATACTGCCAGTCTCCTCCCTGCCAATCATTTGTGATACTTCAACGGGTTCTCTGTGCCCAGTCATACCTCCTTCACTCTGACAAGCAGCGTTCACAACCCTTTGTAACCTTGCTCACCCAAGCATCGAAGCCTCTACATGACTTGTTACTGAAGGCTTCATCTGGCCTGGAGTCAGAGCCTGTGATTGCATCTATTGGACATGTGTAAAAATCCCTTGTCAGAAAAGCAAAGTTGGACGACATGCACAACCATCTTTTGGTCAGTTTAATGTCCCCAAGGGTCACCTATGACATGTAAACAATGACATCCTTGGTCCTCTCCCTTCTTATAAAGGTTTTTGAGACATATTCATGATCGTCAGTTGAGTCACAATGTGGGTGGAGGCAGTCCCACTATCTGATATTACGGTTAACTCAGTTGCTCATACTTTCATCAACTGCTGGATCTCCCACTTTGGTTGCCCTTTCTCCATCACCACTGGCCAGGGCTGCCTATTTGAGTCTTGCTTTTTTGCCAAGCTATTTGAGATGTGCTGTGTTGACAAGTTGCACACACCGCTTATCACTCTCAAAACAATGGATTTGTCAAACACTGGCACTACACTCTCAAGGCAGCTCTCATGTGCCATTGTGGATCCTTCTTGGCACCTGTTCTGCACACAAAGAGGACCTACAAGAATCATTCACTGATATTCTATATAGTGAACTGCTCATTCTGCTAGCTGAGTTTGTAGAGAGATCTGACCTCCCAACTCAAGGTAGCTCCCTGCTCTAGTTAAACAAGTATGCTCTCATATTTCTCACATTTTTACTCTCCAATTGAAGCCACACACCCTGCAATGAACTTTCATTCATAAAGAACTCTCTAACTGTGAATATGTCATGCTTTGTGATGACTCAGTTTGGGCATCTCTCGAGCTGTAGTACTTGGGCCTTTACAAATTCCTTAGCTAATGACAGTACACAATTATCAAACTGTTTAGCAGCAGACACCAAACTGTCTCAGTGAACAGGGTAAAAATGGCCTGGCTATAGCTGATAACCCCTGCCTAATTGAACCCTACGACGCTCCTGCCACTATCTCTGAGAGTGTAAACAGTGCCTCTTTACAGGATGCAGTGCATGAAGTGTGAAATGGCATCATGTAAACAATGCCTCTTTACAGGATACAGTGCATGAAGTGTGCAATGACATCATGCAAAAAATGTCTCTTTACAGGATACAGTGTGCAGTGGTGCAATGACATCAAGCCCCTGTATGACACTTCTCTTTCTGTCTGATATCCCATCTACAGTGTTTACATCTGACATTGTGGGCCTTAACTTAGATGAACTCTCCATTGAGATACAAGACAGCAAAATAGTAGACTTCCTTGTCTCTCTGACAGGGCAGCCTGACACATTCACAACCCACATTCAATTGCTAGACATCTTCCAGCTGTTGGCAGATGAGGACCAAGTCATGGCCCAAATCTCAAGTGCTGGTGTATTCTTTATTATTGTCCCTGTATGCCTGCCATCCATGGCATATGCCTTGGTCAACAAACCTCCTCGCTCTCACAGAGGACTTCACCTTTGCCCTCCTACATCGCTACAGGACTTTGGTGAGTCCAGCTCTCCTGCCCAGCTTCTCCCCCATGTTCCACACTAGTAGGGGAGGGTTGTTTCTGTGGTGACTACTGACCACTCAAACAGCACCTTTGTGCTATCACTGAAAAAATTCTTTGGTTGAATTTCACTTTCATTTTTGCATACTGGCTAGTTCACACGCTGTGTTTTTGTGTATTCAGTTTTTGAGAGTGAAATTGTGTTCAATAAATTAATATGTGTTGGTGCTACTGTTCCCTCATCTGCTGCAAGTGGACAGAAGTTGCCACAATGTCATAGGCTCAATTTTTTTTCCTTATATTAAATGTAAGTAAGACTTCAGAATTTGCTTGATTGCTGTGATTAGATAGAGTATGATCAGTAAATGTTTTTGTTTGTATCCTATCCTTTCTTTTGACTTTATCTTCCATCTTTCACCTCTTAGTTTTTGGCAATTCATTATTAAATCTCTTGAATTTGAACCTCAGATTTTAGTTCATTGTTACTTCTGAGTGGTGAACAGTTGTGTGGTACATATTCTTCTAAAAATACCATCAGATAAATGGGTACCAAAGATGCAACAAATTAAAAGGAATACTTACCTCAAGAGTGTAGAGATATCCTGGTACAGGGTTCATAAGATATGGCCACCAAGCATTGGCATTTGCGACAGTCAACTCTCCAGAGAAACCTGTACTGTTGGCTACAACCTGGCCTTCTGCATCCAGAAGGGACACAGCACAGGAAACAAGATCAGCAGACTGACCATCTACTGTCACATTATATTGCACAGAGCCTGCAAATGATAAACCATACAGAAAACAACACTGTAAATGACTCTTAGCAGTAATTTTTTAATGGTGCAATACAGAAAGGGAAAATATGTCAGATAATCGAGTAATGCAGACGAGGAATAATTATAATAAAATTTAGCTTTTATTCTAGATAAATAAAAGTTATCTATGTATGCCGTTGTAAGTAAGAGTTCACAAACTTGTTTGCTTTGCACCTATAGGTAAGTCTGTGAAAGGATGTAAATGATTTCAAATGGTAAATTTACAGCCATTCACTATTTCAATACTTTGGAAACTTCTTAAGCGATGAAACTTCCTGGCAGATTAAAACTGTGTGCCAGACTGGGATTGGAACCTACAAACTTTGTCTTTTGTAGGTAAGTGCTCTATCAATTGAGCTACCCAAGCATGGCTCACAACCCATCCTCACAGCCTTACTTCCACCAGCATCTCATCTCCTATCTTCCAAACTACTTGGCTGTAGGATTTTATGTCTCTTATAAAATATTTCATAGGAATGCTACACTACATAATACTATACTCATATATAGTGAAAAATGTCACCATTTGCCTGTCTTATGAATACTCTAGGTGGTACAGTTACACATACACAATTGTAGAGAATTTGGTATCATAATCATTAATCTTTGTAAATATGAAAGTTTCATTTTTATTGAACTATAATGTCATGACAGGGAGCTGATCAAATATCATAGTATTGGTAATTCCAAAGTATGAATTAGCAAGCCTGCTGCTGAATGACATGAATGTATTTTAACATGGAGCAATTAGCAGTACATCCTGATAATGCTGAGCAGTCCCCTGATAATGCCAAGCACATAAGACAATGCTACAGTTTCATTTCTGAAGAGATAAATCTCCAGGGGCCTGCAGGAGTACTATTGAATAAAGACTAATAATTTTCACTTTTTATGTAGTTTCTCTTAGAAAGGTAGAAATCTAGCCCAAGTATTCCATGTAATCATATTTAGCTGTGCATTGTTTATGTGGCTTCATAGCTGAATTTAGTATCAGTGTATGATGCTTGAAAGCCAATGGCCTTGCCACAGTGGTAACACCAGTTCCCTGCTGGATCTGTGAGGATAGTAGCACCAGTGAAAACGTTTTGTGTGGTTTCAATCTGCAAACAAGTCGGATCATGCCCATATTTAAGCGGGTGCAACACATGCAGTTCCACAGGGCAGCAAATTTTGGGGATGGCAAAATGCTGCCATTGAAAAACTTCTTTTAATTATAATTAATGTGTTCAATAATTTACTGGCAAAGTGTTGACAAATATTTATACCCATCATTAAACTCTCATTTTACAACTTGTTTACCTGTATAACATTTTCCATGCACCAGTGCATTAAGGCTCTGTCAAACATGATGCATGCCACCTGCATGGGCACCCAGTGCTGTCTCTGTGTTGGACACTATGGTGCCGTCCCAGTCAAACAGAAGGCAGATGTGCATGCTAGGCCACTCTTGCCTGCAATTTGCATCTGTGATTTTATACAGAGTCCATGGCATGCTAGTTTGCACTAGATGGTGGCAGAAACAGGAAGACTGATTGAACTGATATACGCAAACGTACTTTTGTACAATATATGACACTGTGATTATAAAAGCTTGATGAAAAAGGTGGCAATGAGGAAGAAAACTGATGCAAGTGTATATCAAACACGTCTTCTTTGTTTATAAATAAATGTGCAGGTGCATGACATAGTACCAGATGAATATTGTAGTGTACAATAGAGTTCAGCTGAAACAATAATGTGCTCCCAAAAACTACTGGTGGCACTCTAGTACAGTTTAAGCTACAAATATGCTGCTTTTACAACAGCTTCTTCAACGTGGATCATAAGTTTATAGGATTTAAAATGACTTATCACCTCAGAGTGAGTGTACCAAAAGCATTTTCTACCAAACAACAGCCCCTACACATTTGTTTATTGAAAATTGCTTTCGAAGGATCTTCCAAAGCTGATGAAGGGGTATCAGACAAGTCTGTAACTTAAACCCTTCATCACGAGGCAAAATACATTTTCCTCATAAAAATTCATGGACAAATGCAGTTTTCAAAACTTGTGCTGTCACAGTGTCTACCATAGATGCCCACTTGATAACCATGGAGTTGTAATTGTGATCAATAACTGCAAACAGGAGAACTGAAAATAAGCTTTTGTAACAAAAATAATATGAGCCACTGTTTTTAGCACACTTCATTCTAACATGTTCCCATTTATATTGCCAGACCAGTTAGAAAATTGCCACTGTTCCATTAACTTCATCTTACTTTTCTTCCAGATTTCCTCCATTGGTTGAGGAAAATACAGTGGCCATAAAACACTGTACAGTTCTTAACGCACATATTTGACTAATCTGGAGAAAGTTCTCCTCCCCATGCAGAATTAAAAAGTGATGGTATGGTGTGAATCACCAGTGGCCAAATATCTGCAACAAAATGTACTATTTGTTAGTAATAAATGCATCACATGAAATAAAATAATTTGATTGTGACTTGACTGACAGGTGAGGCTGTTTGACCCAAATGGGAGAATCTACAAGACTGCTACAGCAAATACCTAAAATTCCTAAAGAGAGGAACAGGTTCAGCCAAAAAGTATCAGAATTGGCCATGGGCAGATAATTTGGAGTTTCTTCCTGACACACTGTCACTATGTCATACATCATGTATGTCATACACTGTCAAATGCTGAAGTGTCAGAGGGACCATTTCCAGACAATGGAGATCAAGAGGAAGAAGCATACTTGACTGTATCATGTGAGTTCATCCAGTGAAAAAGCCATAATAAAAAGAAATAAATGAAGATGTAGCTGTAGTCACAAATTATCAACTCACCAGAGACAGTAGTAGGAGAGAGAAGGGTGAGCTCAACAGTATGGCACCTTGTTTTTAAGTTATGCACACTTGTTCAAGACATTCCCAGCTCAAACACAAACTCATTTAAAAATACAGCTGGCACAGTATTTGGAGAGACTGAACCTGCAATATTAAACAATGAAACACCACCATATCTATTCTCCACAGTCCTTGCACCACTCAGCTCAGTAGTGCCACAATGTAGTGCTGATACTATATCATAAAATGATGTCATCTGTATAATTTAGGAGCCAGAGGAATCTTACAATGACTTTTGTAGCACCAGAGAAATGTATGAGAAGGCAAAAGTTTGTTTCAGTGTTCATGACTGACCTGTAGCTCACATTTGCTCCTACACAGTGTAGATAGTATTTTTCAGTTTATATTTTAAGTTCCATGTTTTGTGGTTATTACTGTTTTTGAAAATATACAGTCCCACATAAATAATAAAATAAAGTAAGTGGGTTCTACCATAAATAATGTTCTGTCATAAGTAATGTTCTACCAAGCATTGACAGAAGAATCAATTAACATCATAAATAATGTGCTTGCCTCAAACAAACTGACAAGTCTTTCTTATGAACCTACGGGCTTTCTCTAGTTCATTTCAGTTTTTGAGATTTTTGGTTAAATGAGTGTGTGTAACATTTCAAATTCTTCACAAGACATTTGAAAAAAAAACTGAAGAAGCAGTCTTCACAAGACCACAGTACTGGGTAAAGATAGTGAAATTCCCTGTTATCATTTAGTGTTAATTTCATATTTCCATTTGATTCATTTCCTCAAAGTGAGTGCAAATAAAGGCAACAGTTTATTGTCATTAGAACTGATACTCATGTTTACTGGCCAGCAGCTAACTCACTCACAATCAGAACGATTCGACAATGGGATCACTGTGTCCTACCCATGCTCTGTTTGATCACAGCTGACCAAGCAGGCAATAGAATGTTCTGAGTGCTCAAGCAGCCCATTCTCTGGTTGACACAGACTTACTCTCCATGTAAAGATGTAGCCTATGAGATCTTGCATGTGGCATGTTGTTCAATTCTTCACCCGTTCATGATTATGTTGCTGTCAGATCAATGCAATGTTTCATGTGGTTCTCAACTTAAAATTAAGGTATGTAATTTGAGTTCTAACTGGTCATAGTGAAGTTGGTTCTTTTTTACAGTGGACTCTTGATTATCTGGCTCATGATTACCCAGCCTTCATACTATTCAGCCTGAGGATTATCCAACCTACTTAATTAATATCATAAAAATACTTCCCCATAATACTATGAGGGTTCTGACTTTCAAAGTTCGGGAAGGATGTCAAGAATCTACATGTTCTAAAGCAGAGGATTTTCCTGTTCTCATTAATGACCCATTTTATTCAGAAAACAGTGACCAGACACTGGAGTAATTTGTTAAAAATTGTATTAATCAAAACAGAAATGCAGATTTTTCTATGTCCTCACAGCAATGTGCCAATGAATCTCAGCACTTTTGAAGCAAAAAGTAGTTTCTGATGGTTTTGGCAAATGAGGAAATTGTCAACCATAGATGTTTTGTATATTGTCCTAGCAAAGGATCATTGTTCTGTGTATATAGTAAATTATTTGGTTGTGCATCTCAGTTTTCAGCATCTGGCTTCAGTGAATGTAGCAATGCTGGAATATGAATAGATGAACAAGAAAATTCTCCCTCTCACAGAGACATCTTACAAAAGTGAAAAACAGGGAAAACAAGATGAAAAGAACTGGCAAATGGTTGCTAATTCGTTGTGAACATGAAGTTACATATTAGAGAGAAAAAAAAGAGTTGTTTCTGTAGTTCTGAAGCTAGCTTCCAGGGATCTAGCATTTCGTGAAGATGAAGAGGTGTTTTGCTCTGTGAAAAATGAAAATTTCGTGATGTGTCTGGAATTAATTGCAGAGTATGATTCTTTTTTGTCTGACGATATAACTACATTTGCTAACACTGGAAAAGGATTCACTTCATGCTTGTCACCAGCAACTTATGAAGATTTAATATGTCTTATGGGAAGGTCAGTGACCCAAAAAATATGTAATGAAGTTATTTCTTCTAAATATTTCTCAGCCATAGTAGATTCTACATCAGATATATCCCATAATGACCAGTTAATTATAATAATTAGATACGTAAAAGAAGATAGTCTCTCAGTTCAAAAATTCCTATGTTTATGGATAGAAGCATTCTGAATTCTTTAGAACTACATGCAGCCAACATGTCTAGCACATATTCAGGATTGCAAGCAAGATTCAAGTACCAAAACACTCTGTCTTCACTTCATGTTGGGATCACTCACTAAATGTAGTTGACCCATGAGCTGCACAGCTTCAGTATGGTTTTTTGAGTTAATTCAGGGTTTATAAAACTTCTTTGCGGATTTTACAGGCAGATGGTACATCTTGTAAACATATTTTTAATCCAGAAGTATGACACTGAAGTCACTGTCTACAACATGATGCTGTACATGTGAGGATGTTTGTAAGAGTCTGAACACAGGATGGAAATATTTGTTTTTTTTTTTCCCTTAAGAACAATATCAGAAAATGAGAGTGTTAAAGTTAGAAGTGAAGCTGACGGTCTTCTTAGAAAGTTAAGAAATATTGAGATAGGTTTCATGATATTGATGAGGGATTGTATTCTGTTATAGTTTAGCAAAACAATGATGAAACTGCAAGCTGTTGTAGACAGGTTTAGTTATCACTTTCGTGCAATGCACATGAATTCAGCTGAAAAGAAGCTTATGGAGATCAGGAATTTGGAATAAGTTCAATGTCCTACAGATGCTGAGAATCAAAGAAAGAAATGCCACATTAAATGCAAGAGATTCTTTGATGATTCATCTGACTCAGAAGATGAACACAAATGTCCTGAAGAAGAAACAGGGTTAGATAGTTTTGAGATCTGGAAAAGAATGAAAATGTCATATTGGGAAATTATACAAGTTCTTCAGGATGAAGCACAGAAGGGAGTTAATATTTACAAAAGACATAACTTAAGATTCTCATCTCTCTCTAATATCACCAAACTAGAAACAGTTCAAATTTATGATGCTGCAGAAAAACTTAGAGCCATCTGTAGTTCTGACATAGAGAAGAATGTATACATTTTAAAAGCTATCTGTTGTCTATGAAAAAAAAAAAAAAAAAAAAAATACGGTGGCAACTTGTTCTGTCTTCCATTTCACTGTAGAATGTGTTAAAAAAAAGTAGTGATGTCTGTCTAAATGACTACACAGCACTCAAAGCTTACAGTTGAACTCCAGCAACAAAATGTTCAGTTGAAAGGTCCTTTTTTTGTTTTAAAATGGATTAAGAACTGCCTATGGACATCCGAAAATCAAAAATGATTGGTCAATCTTGGAGTACTAGCCATAGAATCAGGCATGGCAGTCACTCTGGATTTTCAGGAAGTGAATGGATTCACAAGTACAAAAGTAAGAAGGAAATAATTTCTCTAAGTTCTGTGTTTTGGAAAAGGTCAGTTAAACGGGATTGTACCATTATTTGGGACTGGCCAAATGTCACATTTAAATGATGTAATTTTGGTATAATGTACTAAACTATAATGATTTTCTTTGCATCTTTACTATATATTGTGTCCAGGTTTGATGTTTCTGTGGTAAATTTTCAGTCAAAGGAGCTATTGACCTGTAGTAGTTATTTTATTATTTTTGAATATTTAACTTCCACATATGCTTTGTGTTATATGTTACTTAAATACTTTTATAATTTATAATACATTTATAATTGGAGTTAATGACTGTGCAGTTTTATTGTTGGTAGTCTGCAAATGAATAGTAATGCTGAAGTTTAGGAATCTGACGGGTAACGTATGCCCTGGGACATTGCAAACAGCAGTTCTGATGTGATCCTTTAACTCAGGAATGGTGGCACAATGTGTTTGGAACACTTCCTGCTTCAGGTAGCCCCAAAGGAAAAAGGCTGCACATGAAAGTTCAGGTGAGCGAAGCAGCCAGGAAATGTCACCAAAATGGGAAATTACTCTACCGGGAAATGTCTGTCACAAGAAATCCATGCAAATTCTGGCTGTATGCAAGGTCGCTCCATCTTGTTGAAACCATAATTGTTCCACATCCACATCAACCATACCTAATTGGGGAATCCACTGGTGACAGTTAGAGCCACACTGCTGTCATTCTCAAAGAAGTAAGGGCCAATAATCCCAAAGAAAGCAACTCCACACCACGCTGTGACATGAGAACTGTGCAAGGGTTTGATGTGCAGTTCATGCAGGTTGACATCACTCCAATAACGCATATTCTGTATATTCACTGAACCACATAACTCGAAATGAGCTTCATCTAACATCAGGATGGTGTGTAACATTTGTGGATTTTGGTGAAGGAGATCATGCATGGTTAAGCAGAATGTTTCGTGCGAAACCTAATCGTGAAGCCTAATTTTCTGAACAATCTGCAGCTTATATGGGTGAAAATGGAGATCTTTGTGCAATATTCTCCTGAATGAGCAATCGGACATATGCACAGTTTGTGCATGATGACAAGCAGATATTTTTGGGCTATGCAATGGTGCAGCACGAATATTTTCCATGGCTTCTGGTGTCTGCACAGTTCTGTCACTTCTTTCCAGTTTGCCATTGCAAACAGAACCTGTTGTTTGAAGTGCACGTACCCACGTCACAATGGTCCGTCCACCTGGAACTTCCCCATGAAATCCCAAGTTGAAATGTTGCTGAAATAGATGCTGGGTAGCAACAACAGAGTCGTTATTCTTGAAATAACTTTCAATAGCAAAAGCATGATGCTGTGCATTCCACTGCTCCATATCACCATCACACTTGAAATGGCAGCTCATTAGTACATGAATGCGGCATGAGCTGGCATGCTTTCCTGCAGTACGTCATTGTATTGTTGTTGTTGATGTGGTCTTCAGTCCTAAGACTGGTTTGATGCAGCTCTCCATGCTACTCTACCCTGTGCCAGCTGCTTCATCTCCCAGTACATACTGCAGCCTACATCCTTCTGAATCTGCTTAGTGTATTCATCTCTTGGTCTCCTTCTATGATTTTTACCCTCCACGCTGCCCTCCAATACTAAATTGGTGATCCCTTGATGCCTCAGAACATGTCCTACCAACCGATCGCTTCTTCTAGTCAAGTTGTGCCACAAACTCCTCTTCTCCCCAGTTCTATTCAATACCTCCTCATTAGTTATCTGATCTACCCATCTAATCTTCAGCATTCTTCTGTAGCACCACATTTCGATTGTACTACGCAAATCAAATTATGCTATGAATGCTGCCGCACCTTCTATGACATACCATATAGATTTAAAGTACTGTATGTAGAAGTATTGTGTAAAAATCTGAAGGAAATCAGTGAAGAACATTTTGAGATTTATTTTAACAACCTTCCCCTAATTATAATTATGGAGCATATATCCATCTGTAAGTTAATTAGAGTAGCATGTAAAAATTTGAAGTAAATATGTCAAGAATTTTTCAACCTTTCCCATTTACATAGTACATATATACTTACGTATTATAAATATTTAAAAATGTGTAGCCTATGTGTGTCTGAAAGTTTATTAGAATATTGTGTAAAAATTTGAAGTAAATCAGTTAATAACATTTTGAGACTTTTGGTAACAACCTGTATACACACACACACACACACACACACACACACACACACACACACAGATATATATATATGTTGTTGTTCACCTGTCTTTCAACAACATCTTTGCCTCTTTACTACCGCCTCAACTGACATCTCTGCCGAAACTCTTTGCCTTTACAAATGTCTGCTTGTGTCTGTGTGTGTGCGGATGGATGTGTGTGTGTGTGTGTGTGTGTGTGTGTGTGTGTGTGTGTGTGTGTGTGTGTGCGAGTGTATACCTGTCCTTTTTTCCCCCTGAGGTAAGTCTTTCTGCTCCCGGGATTGGAAAGACTCCTTACCCTCTCCCTTAAAACCCACATCTTTTCGTCTTTCCCTCTCCTTCCCTCTTTCCTGATGAAGCAACTGTTTGTTGCGAAAGCTTGAATTTTGTGTGTATGTTTGTGTGTCTATCGACCTGCCAGCGCTTTTGTTTGGTAAGTCTCAAAATCTTTGTTTTATATATATATATATATATATATATATATAAAAACAAAGACGATGTGACTTACCAAATGAAAGTGCTGGCAGGTCAACAGACACACAAACGAACACAAACATACACACAAAATTCAAGCTTTCGCAACAAACTGTTGCCTCATCAGGAAAGAGGGAAAGAGAGGGAAAGACGAAAGGATGTGGGTTTTAAGGGAGAGGGTAAGGAGTCATTCCAGTCCCGGGAGCGGAAAGACTTACCTTAAGGGGAAAAAAGGACGGGAATACACTCGCACACACACACACATATCCATCCACACATATACAGACACAAGCAGACATATTTAAAGACAAAGAGTTTGGGCAGAGATGTCAGTCGAGGCAGAAGTGCAGAGGCAAAGATGTTGATGAATGCAGGTGAGGTATGAGTGGAGGAAATTTGAAATTAGCGGAGATTGAGGCCTGGTGGATAACGGGAAGAGAGGATATATTGAAGAGCAAGTTCCCATCTCCGGAGTTCGGATAGGTTGGTGTTAGTAGGAAGTATCCAGATAACCCGGACGGTGTAACACTGCGCCAAGATGTGCTGGTCGTGCACCAAGGCATGTTTAGCCACAGGGTGATCCTCATTACCAACAAACACTGTCTGCCTGTGTCCATTCATGCGAATGGACAGTTTGTTGCTGGTCATTCCCACATAGAATGCATCACAGTGTAGGCAGGTCAGTTGGTAGATCACGTGGGTGCTTTCACACGTGGCTCTGCCTTTGATTGTGTACACCTTCCGGGTTACAGGACTGGAGTAGGTGGTGGTGGGAGGGTGCATGGGACAGGTTTTACACCGGGGGCGGTTACAAGGGTAGGAGCCAGAGGGTAGGGAAGGTGGTTTGGGGATTTCATAGGGATGAACTAAGAGGTTACGAAGGTTAGGTGGACGGCGGAAAGACACTCTTGGTGGAGTGGGGAGGATTTCATGAAGGATGGATCTCATTTCAGGGCAGGATTTGAGGAAGTCGTATCCCTGCTGGAGAGCCACATTCAGAATCTGATCCAGTCCCGGAAAGTATCCTGTCACAAGTGGGGCACTTTTGTGGTTCTTCTGTGAGAGGTTCTGGGTTTGAGAGGATGAGGAAGTGGCTCTGGTTATTTGCTTCTGTACCAGGTCGGGAGGGTAGTTGCGGGATGCGAAAGCTGTTGTCAGGTTGTTGGTGTAATGCTTCAGGGATTCCGGACTGGAGCAGATTCGTTTGCCACGAAGACCTAGGCTGTAGGGAAGGGACCGTTTGATGTGGAATGGGTGGCAGCTGTCGTAATGGAGGTACTGTTGCTTGTTGGTGGGTTTGATGTGGACGGACGTGTGAAGCTGGCCATTGGACAGGTGAAGGTCAACATCAAGGAAAGTGGCATGGGATTTGGAGTAGGACCAGGTGAATCTGATGGAACCAAAGGAGTTGAGGTTGGAGAGGAAATTCTGGAGTTCTTCTTCACTGTGAGTCCAGATCATGAAGATGTCATCAATAAATCGGTACCAAACTTTGGGTTGGCAGGCCTGGGTAACCAAGAAGGCTTCCTCTAAGCGACCCATGAATAGGTTGGTGTACGAGGGGGCCATCCTGGTACCCATGGCTGTTCCCTTTAATTGTTGGTATGTCTGGTTTTCAAAAGTGAAGAAGTTGTGGGTCAGGATGAAGCTGGCTAAGGTAATGAGGAAAGATGTTTTAGGTAGGGTGGCAGGTGATCGGCGTGAAAGGAAGTGCTCCATCGCAGCGAGGCCCTGGACGTGCGGGATATTTGTGTATAAGGAAGTGGCATCAATGGTTACAAGGATGGTTTCTGGGGGTAACGGATTGGGTAAGGATTCCAGGCGTTCTAGAAAGTGGTTGGTGTCTTTGATGAAGGATGGGAGACTGCATGTAATGGGTTGAAGGTGTTGATCTACGTAGGCAGAGATACGTTCTGTGGGGGCTTGGTAACCAGCTACAATGGGGCGGCCGGGATGATTGGGTTTGTGAATTTTAGGAAGAAGGTAGAAGGTAGGGGTGCGGGGTGTCGGTGGGGTCAGGAGGTTGATGGAGTCAGGTGAAAGGTTTTGTAGGGGGCCTAAGGTTCTGAGGATTCTTTGAAGCTCTGCCTGGACATCAGGAATGGGATTACCTTGGCAAACTTTGTATGTGGTGTTGTCTGAAAGCTGACGCAGTCCCTCAGCCACATACTCCTGACGATCAAGTACCACGGTCGTGGAACCCTTGTCCGCCGGAAGAATGACGATGGACCGGTCAGCCTTCAGATCACGGATAGCCTGGGCTTCAGCAGTGGTGATGTTGGGAGTAGGATTAAGGTTTTTTAAGAAGGATTGAGAGGCAAGGCTGGAAGTCAGAAATTCCTGGAAGGTTTGGAGAGGGTGATTTTGAGGAAGAGGAGGTGGGTCCCGCTGTGACGGAGGACGGAACTGTTCCAGGCAGGGTTCAATTTGGATAGTGTCTTGGGGAGTTGGATCATTAGGGGTAGGATTAGGATCATTTTTCTTCGTGGCAAAGTGATACTTCCAGCAGAGAGTACGAGTGTAGGACAGTAAATCTTTGACGAGGGCTGTTTGGTTGAATCTGGGAGTGGGGCTGAAGGTGAGGCCTTTGGATAGGACAGAGGTTTCGGATTGGGAGAGAGGTTTGGAGGAAAGGTTAACTACTGAATTAGGGTGTTGTGGTGCCAGATTGTGTTGATCGGAATTTTGAGGTTTTGGAGGGAGTGGAGCTGGAAGTGGGAGATTGAGTAGATGGGAGAGACTGGGTTTGTGTGCAATGAGAGGTGGTTGAGGTTTGCTGGAAAGGTTGTGAAGGGTGAGTGAGTTGCCTTTCCGGAGGTGGGAAACCAGGAGATTGGATAGTTTTTTGAGGTGAAGGGTTGCATGCTGTTCTAATTGGCGGTTGGCCTGTAGGAGGATGCTCTGAATAGCCGGTGTGGATGTGGGAGAGGAAAGATTGAGGACTTTTATTAAGGATAGGAGTTGACGGGTGTGTTCATTGGCTGAGTTGATGTGTAGGTGAAGGATTAGGTGGGTGAGGGCAATGGATTGTTCAGTTTGGAACTGGTGTAGGGACTGATGGAAAGAAGGGTTGCAGCCAGAGATGGGAACTTTAAGTGTGAGGCCTTTGGGGGTTATGCCAAATTTCAGACAAGCCTGAGAAAATAAAATATGTGAGCGTAATCTGGCTAGGGTGAAGGCATGTTTGCGGAGGGAATGTAAATAAAACTTAATGGGGTCATTGTGGGGGTGTTGTGAGGGTGACATGGTATTAGAAGGTGGAAAGTTTAACATGAGGTTGAAATGAAAAAGAAAGATAGAAATATATGGGGAGAGATAAAGGTGAACTAGAAAGCAATTGGAGATCTGGTACGAAAAAAGACGAAAAAGTGTTGGTTAAGTTGATCCTGTGGTGAAATTGGGTTGGTAGACAGCGATGTGCAAAAAGGTTAGGTGGTTGTGTTGCCGCTAAATCACGTTAAAGGACGGAGAAATTCGGGAAAATTTCGAGAAAACGTATTAAAGGAGTGGTGTTGTGGTGAAAGATTACGAAAATGGGGCTAACAATTGTAGAAATAATGACGTTAAAACCTGTGGGGAGCGGCTAAAATGATCAGTGAAGTGCGAAAAACGGAAGTGGAAATAAAGTTAAAGTTATTAGAACTGGCCGAAATGGTTGTTAAATACGTGAAAGCAGCTGTTATTGAACTAGAAACGGTGGATTTTATAGCAGCGGTAGTGCTGAAGGCGGAAAATAAAATATTTTGGTTATGGTTGGGAAGTGGGTTACGTATTGTTGAGCATATATAGGCGGGATAAAATTGTATAGTAGATTACGGTAAAAGGGGAAGGTGAATACAAAGTGAAACTACTGGTAAAAACAGAAAGAGAAAATAAAGAGAAAAAAGAGAAATAAGACGACAGGAAAGATTTCGAAATGCAAAGGCGACAATAACAAACGTAATTGTTGATTTCAAATTAATGATATGGTTATAATAGAAGGAAACATTCCACGAAGGAAAAATATACCTAAAAACAAAGACGATGTGACTTACCAAATGAAAGTGCTGGCAGGTCGACAGACACACAAACGAACACAAACATACACACAAAATTCAAGCTTTCGCAACAAACTGTTGCCTTATCAGGAAAGAGGGAAGGAGAGGGAAAGACGAAAGGATGTGGGTTTTAAGGGAGAGGGTAAGGAGTCATTCCAGTCCCGGGAGCGGAAAGACTTACCTTAAGGGGAAAAAAGGACGGGTATACACTCGCACACACACACACACATATCCATCCACACATATACAGACACAAGCAGACATATTTAAAGACAAAGAGTTTGGGCAGAGATGTCAGTCGAGGCAGAAGTGCAGAGGCAAAGATGTTGATGAATGACAGGTGAGGTATGAGTGGAGGAAATTTGAAATTAGCGGAGATTGAGGTCTGGTGGATAACGGGAAGAGAGGATATATTGAAGAGCAAGTTCCCATCTCCGGAGTTCGGATAGGTTGGTGTTAGTAGGAAGTATCCATATAACCCGGACGGTGTAACACTGCGCCAAGATGTGCTGGTCGTGCACCAAGGCATGTTTAGCCACAGGGTGATCCTCATTACCAACAAACACTGTCTGCCTGTGTCCATTCATGCGAATGGACAGTTTGTTGCTGGTCATTCCCACATAGAACGCTTCACAGTGTAGGCAGGTCAGTTGGTAGATCACGTGGGTGCTTTCACACGTGGCTCTGCCTTTGATTGTGTACACCTTCCGGGTTACAGGACTGGAGTAGGTGGTGGTGGGAGGGTGCATGGGACAGGTTTTACACCGGGGGCGGTTACAAGGGTAGGAGCCAGAGGGTAGGGAAGGTGGTTTGGGGATTTCATAGGGATGAACTAAGAGGTTACGAAGGTTAGGTGGACGGCGGAAAGACACTCTTGGTGGAGTGGGGAGGATTTCATGAAGGATGGATCTCATTTCAGGGCAGGATTTGAGGAAGTCGTATCCCTGCTGGAGAGCCACATTCAGAATCTGATCCAGTCCCGGAAAGTATCCTGTCACAAGTGGGGCACTTTTGTGGTTCTTCTGTGAGAGGTTCTGGGTTTGAGAGGATGAGGAAGTGGCTCTGGTTATTTGCTTCTGTACCAGGTCGGGAGGGTAGTTGCGGGATGCGAAAGCTGTTGTCAGGTTGTTGGTGTAATGCTTCAGGGATTCCGGACTGGAGCAGATTCGTTTGCCACGAAGACCTAGGCTGTAGGGAAGGGACCGTTTGATGTGGAATGGGTGGCAGCTGTCGTAATGGAGGTACTGTTGCTTGTTGGTGGGTTTGATGTGGACGGACGTGTGAAGCTGGCCATTGGACAGGTGAAGGTCAACATCAAGGAAAGTGGCATGGGATTTGGAGTAGGACCAGGTGAATCTGATGGAACCAAAGGAGTTGAGGTTGGAGAGGAAATTCTGGAGTTCTTCTTCACTGTGAGTCCAGATCATGAAGATGTCATCAATAAATCGGTACCAAACTTTGGGTTGGCAGGCCTGGGTAACCAAGAAGGCTTCCTCTAAGCGACCCATGAATAGGTTGGTGTACGAGGGGGCCATCCTGGTACCCATGGCTGTTCCCTTTAATTGTTGGTATGTCTGGTTTTCAAAAGTGAAGAAGTTGTGGGTCAGGATGAAGCTGGCTAAGGTAATGAGGAAAGATGTTTTAGGTAGGGTGGCAGGTGATCGGCGTGAAAGGAAGTGCTCCATCGCAGCGAGGCCCTGGACGTGCGGGATATTTGTGTATAAGGAAGTGGCATCAATGGTTACAAGGATGGTTTCTGGGGGTAACGGATTGGGTAAGGATTCCAGGCGTTCTAGAAAGTGGTTGGTGTCTTTGATGAAGGATGGGAGACTGCATGTAATGGGTTGAAGGTGTTGATCTACGTAGGCAGAGATACGTTCTGTGGGGGCTTGGTAACCAGCTACAATGGGGCGGCCGGGATGATTGGGTTTGTGAATTTTAGGAAGAAGGTAGAAGGTAGGGGTGCGGGGTGTCGGTGGGGTCAGGAGGTTGATGGAGTCAGGTGAAAGGTTTTGTAGGGGGCCTAAGGTTCTGAGGATTCTTTGAAGCTCTGCCTGGACATCAGGAATGGGATTACCTTGGCAAACTTTGTATGTGGTGTTGTCTGAAAGCTGACGCAGTCCCTCAGCCACATACTCCTGACGATCAAGTACCACGGTCGTGGAACCCTTGTCCGCCGGAAGAATGACGATGGACCGGTCAGCCTTCAGATCACGGATAGCCTGGGCTTCAGCAGTGGTGATGTTGGGAGTAGGATTAAGGTTTTTTAAGAAGGATTGAGAGGCAAGGCTGGAAGTCAGAAATTCCTGGAAGGTTTGGAGAGGGTGATTTTGAGGAAGAGGAGGTGGGTCCCGCTGTGACGGAGGACGGAACTGTTCCAGGCAGGGTTCAATTTGGATAGTGTCTTGGGGAGTTGGATCATTAGGGGTAGGATTAGGATCATTTTTCTTCGTGGCAAAGTGATACTTCCAGCAGAGAGTACGAGTGTAGGACAGTAAATCTTTGACGAGGGCTGTTTGGTTGAATCTGGGAGTGGGGCTGAAGGTGAGGCCTTTGGATAGGACAGAGGTTTCGGATTGGGAGAGAGGTTTGGAGGAAAGGTTAACTACTGAATTAGGGTGTTGTGGTGCCAGATTGTGTTGATCGGAATTTTGAGGTTTTGGAGGGAGTGGAGCTGGAAGTGGGAGATTGAGTAGATGGGAGAGACTGGGTTTGTGTGCAATGAGAGGTGGTTGAGGTTTGCTGGAAAGGTTGTGAAGGGTGAGTGAGTTGCCTTTCCGGAGGTGGGAAACCAGGAGATTGGATAGTTTTTTGAGGTGAAGGGTGGCATGCTGTTCTAATTGGCGGTTGGCCTGTAGGAGGATGCTCTGAATAGCCGGTGTGGATGTGGGAGAGGAAAGATTGAGGACTTTTATTAAGGATAGGAGTTGACGGGTGTGTTCATTGGCTGAGTTGATGTGTAGGTGAAGGATTAGGTGGGTGAGGGCAATGGATTGTTCAGTTTGGAACTGGTATAGGGACTGATGGAAAGAAGGGTTGCAGCCAGAGATGGGAACTTTAAGTGTGAGGCCTTTGGGGGTTATGCCAAATTTCAGACAAGCCTGAGAAAATAAAATATGTGAGCGTAATCTGGCTAGGGTGAAGGCATGTTTGCGGAGGGAATGTAAATAAAACTTAATGGGGTCATTGTGGGGGTGTTGTGAGGGTGACATGGTATTAGAAGGTGGAAAGTTTAACATGAGGTTGAAATGAAAAAGAAAGATAGAAATATATGGGGAGAGATAAAGGTGAACTAGAAAGCAATTGGAGATCTGGTACGAAAAAAGACGAAAAAGTGTTGGTTAAGTTGATCCTGTGGTGAAATTGGGTTGGTAGACAGCGATGTGCAAAAAGGTTAGGTGGTTGTGTTGCCGCTAAATCACGTTAAAGGACGGAGAAATTCGGGAAAATTTCGAGAAAACGTATTAAAGGAGTGGTGTTGTGGTGAAAGATTACGAAAATGGGGCTAACAATTGTAGAAATAATGACGTTAAAACCTGTGGGGAGCGGCTAAAATGATCAGTGAAGTGCGAAAAACGGAAGTGGAAATAAAGTTAAAGTTATTAGAACTGGCCGAAATGGTTGTTAAATACGTGAAAGCAGCTGTTATTGAACTAGAAACGGTGGATTTTATAGCAGCGGTAGTGCTGAAGGCGGAAAATAAAATATTTTGGTTATGGTTGGGAAGTGGGTTACGTATTGTTGAGCATATATAGGCGGGATAAAATTGTATAGTAGATTACGGTAAAAGGGGAAGGTGAATACAAAGTGAAACTACTGGTAAAAACAGAAAGAGAAAATAAAGAGAAAAAAGAGAAATAAGACGACAGGAAAGATTTCGAAATGCAAAGGCGACAATAACAAACGTAATTGTTGATTTCAAATTAATGATATGGTTATAATAGAAGGAAACATTCCACGAAGGAAAAATATACCTAAAAACAAAGACGATGTGACTTACCAAATGAAAGTGCTGGCAGGTCGACAGACACACAAACGAACACAAACATACACACAAAATTCAAGCTTTCGCAACAAACTGTTGCCTTATCAGGAAAGAGGGAAGGAGAGGGAAAGACGAAAGGATGTGGGTTTTAAGGGAGAGGGTAAGGAGTCATTCCAGTCCCGGGAGCGGAAAGACTTACCTTAAGGGGAAAAAAGGACGGGAATACACTCGCACACACACACACATATCCATCCACACATATACAGACACAAGCAGACATATTTAAAGACAAAGAGTTTGGGCAGAGATGTCAGTCGAGGCAGAAGTGCAGAGGCAAAGATGTTGATGAATGCAGGTGAGGTATGAGTGGAGGAAATTTGAAATTAGCGGAGATTGAGGCCTGGTGGATAACGGGAAGAGAGGATATATTGAAGAGCAAGTTCCCATCTCCGGAGTTCGGATAGGTTGGTGTTAGTAGGAAGTATCCAGATAACCCGGACGGTGTAACACTGCGCCAAGATGTGCTGGTCGTGCACCAAGGCATGTTTAGCCACAGGGTGATCCTCATTACCAACAAACACTGTCTGCCTGTGTCCATTCATGCGAATGGACAGTTTGTTGCTGGTCATTCCCACATAGAATGCATCACAGTGTAGGCAGGTCAGTTGGTAGATCACGTGGGTGCTTTCACACGTGGCTCTGCCTTTGATTGTGTACACCTTCCGGGTTACAGGACTGGAGTAGGTGGTGGTGGGAGGGTGCATGGGACAGGTTTTACACCGGGGGCGGTTACAAGGGTAGGAGCCAGAGGGTAGGGAAGGTGTTTTTTCGGATTGGGAGAGAGGTTTGGAGGAAAGGTTAACTACTGAATTAGGGTGTTGTGGTGCCAGATTGTGTTGATCGGAATTTTGAGGTTTTGGAGGGAGTGGAGCTGGAAGTGGGAGATTGAGTAGATGGGAGAGACTGGGTTTGTGTGCAATGAGAGGTGGTTGAGGTTTGCTGGAAAGGTTGTGAAGGGTGAGTGAGTTGCCTTTCCGGAGGTGGGAAACCAGGAGATTGGATATATATATATATATAAAATAGAGGGAAACATTCCACGTGGGAAAAATATATCTAAAAAGAAAGATGATTGAAAAATGGCATCCACGTCTCATCCATTGTCACAACCGATGAAAAGAAAGTCCCATTCATGCTGTCATTGCACGTCAACATTGCTTGGCAACATGCCACACGGGCAGCCATGTGGTCGTCCATCAGCATTCGTGGCACCCACCTGGATGACACTTTTCGCAATTTCAGGTCGTCATGCAGGATTGTGTGCACAGAACCCACAGAAATGCCAACTCTGGAGGCGATCTGCTCAACAGTCATTCGGCGATCCCCCAAAACAATTATCTCCACTTTCTCGCTCATGTCGTCAGACCGGCTTGTGCGTGCCCGAGGTTGTTTCGGTTTGTTGTCACATGATGTTCTGCCTTCATTAAACTGTCGCACCCACGAACGCACTTTTGACACATGCATAACTCCATCACCACATGTCTCCTTCAACTGTCGATGAATTTCAACTGGTTTCACACCATGCAAATTCAGAAAACGAATGATTGCACGTTGTTCAAGTAAGGAAAACGGCGTCATTTTAAGTATTTAAAACAGTTCTCACTCTCGCCGCTGGCGGTAAAATCCCTTCTGCCGTACGGTGCTGCCATCTCTGGGACGTATTGACAATGAACGCGGCCTCATTTTAAAACAATGCGCATGTTTCTATCTCTTTCCAGTCCGGAGAAAAAAAATCGGAGGCCTTGGAACCTCGTAATTGTATATATGTGGTGTCTGTTCATTTGGACAGCCAAGATTTGCAATTCCTTTGCATTTGCCGGATTGAATATATAGCATTTAATAAAAACTTTCATCCCCTAATTCACCCCCTCGGGATTAAATTTCCAGAAATGCTGAAACACTTATTTTTTACGTATGACTGAGGAACCAAATATTAATTTTCGTAGCTCTAGCTTCAAAATAGCCTTAATAGTGACATATTTTCAGAAATTCTTTATTCACTATTTCATCACTTTCAAAAAATTCCTTCTTAAATGATGCCAACAGTATAAGATCAACCCTCTCCAAATTTTTAGTTTCTATCCGTAGTGGTTTGGCTGGGCAATAATGAGTCAGTCAGGACATTACCTTTTATATGTAGAGATATGAATCAGTATAGTTTAGGTAGTCATTTAACATGAAAAAAAGATCAGCTGTTTTTCTTGCTTTTGAAAATTTTTGAAATATCTTTATAGTAAGTTACCTAATAATAATCTTTTATACCAGCACATTGCCTTCAAAATGAACAAAACTTGTTGCATGTTCCAAGGTTGTTAAATCCAATGTACTAGTTTCATACATAAATAATAATTTCTAAAGATTATTTTCGTGTAATTCTGAAAAAAAAATCCTGCAGTTTCACCAGTTTTTGCAGAAAAATGATGTGGCCTATAGTAATTTAATAATGTATATGTTAGAAACTATCAATTTACATCACTTGAATTACAGTGTCTAAATGGTCTCTGATTCATATTTTACCTGTCCCATCAGGTAAGTAGTCAGTTGTAATGCTGATATCATCAATGCAGATCCCTGGTGTGGTGTAGAGATAAACAGGCCCGTCAATGCCCGCATAATTAAAGAAATCAAATGTATAGCTCTGGTATGTCTTGGTGCCATTTGTACTGTACAACAAAAACAGTTCATAAAATATTTTTTTACCTCTTTAAACAAATATACTTGGTGTGTTTCAGTTACATTATTATTGTGCATTCATATCAATCTGGCATTTGTGTATAAAATGGCAAAACTTGAAAACAGATGAAATAATGGATGAATCAATAAAATCAATAAATCAATAAAATATTGGGGCATGTCACTCAGATCCTTGGATTCACCTTATGAGAGGACAAGGGGAGTGCACAGTTTCCCCTGGTCATCATCTCAGGTGAATCCCTCTCATCCCAGGGTCTAAGTGATCTGCCCCTCCTTTACAGCTTTCCCCATTCCGTCCCTCTATCCTTCCTGAGGATGAACCTAAAAATTCCAAAAGCAAGGAATATTGCTTTTGCTTTTAAATATGCCTGTCAGCAGTTCAGGAATTTTGCCTCCTGAATGTACACTGAGATGACAAAAGTCAGTCTCCTAATATTGTGTTGGACCTGCTTATGACTGACGTAGTGCAGCAACTAGCAGGGGCATGGAAAAGTCATTGGAAGTGCCCTGCAGAAATACTGATCCATGCTGCCCTTGTAGCGATCCACAATTGTGGAAGTGTTGCCAGTGCAGGATTTTATGCATAAATTGACCCCTTGATTATCTCCCAGAATTGTTCAATGGAATTCATGTCAGGTGAACTGTGTGATCAAATCATTTGCTAGAACTATCTAGAATGTTTCTTTAGCTAATTGTGAATAACTGTGATCTGGTAACATGGTGCATTGTCGTCCATAAAAATTACATTGTTGTTTTGGAACATAAAGTCTGTGAATGGCTGAAACTTGTCTGCAGGTAATCAAACATAACCAGTTCCAGTCAATCTTTGGTTCAGTTGGACTAGAGGACCCAGTCCATTCCATGTAAACACAGTCCACATCATTATGGAACCACCACCAGCTTGCACATTGTCTTGTTGACGCTCTGGGTTCATGGCTTCATGGGGCACACAACACTCGAACCCCACCATCAGCCCTTAGCAACTGAAATTGGGACTCATCTGACCAGACCACAAGTTTCCAGCCATTTGTGGTCCAACCAGTTTGGTCACGAGCCCAGGAGAGGTGCTGCAGGTGATGTCATTCTGTTAGCAAAGGTACTCACATAAGTTATCTGCTGCAATAGCACAGTAATGCCACATTTTACTGCACTGTCCTAACAGAGAGGTTCATCATACATCTCACACTGATTTATATGACTATTTTATGCAATGTTGCTTGACTGTTAGCACTGACAATTTTATGCACATGGCGCTGCTCTCAGTTGGTAAGTGATGGTCATTGGCCACTGCATTCTCCGTGGTGAGAGGTAATGCCTGAAAGCTGTATTCTTGCAAACTCTTCACACCATGGATCTCAAAATATTGATTTCCATAACAATTTCCAAAATGTAATGTTACATGCATCTAGCTGCAACTACCATTTCCCTTTCATAATCTGTTAATTCCCATTGTGTGGCCACAATCACATTGGTCATCTTGTCACATGAATCACTCAAGTACAAATTACAGCTTCACCAATGCACTGGCCTTTTATATCTTGTGTACATGATACTTCAACAACCTGTAAAAATTCATATTGCTATCCAATGACTCTTGTCACCTCAATGTAAGTCTGTCTCTTTGGAGTTCTATATATTTTCCTCTCGGGATTTATCTTTTGATGCAAAAGATGTAAAATGACAGATAAGTCACAACAGTTTTTGTCAAGAAATTCCAGATGAAATCAGAAGCAAATTTACACAAAAGCACCTATTATAGTGAGACAATTAATCCAATAATAATTTTAAAAAATCAATGTAAAAACAATGTAGTAACTTATCAAACACACATAAAAATAACTTACAAATATTAGGCCTCTCCTTGACTATAATGAAGAAGATGATGATCATGATAATACTGGTAATGAACACAGGTATAAAACAATAATTAAACTCAAATATATGAAGCAGTGGTCTCACACTCTTTAAGGAACCTGAATAAAACACTACAAAACATAATGCATGGAGCATCAAATATTTACTAATAGTAAGATACAAAAGTAGAGAAGTTAATGAGGTTTTATTCATTAAGTCACTCATTCAAAATTATTTTCTGTAGTTTATAACATGAAAGAGGACTTACAGTATTTGCAGTACATCAGAACACATGTTAGTTTGGAAACATTATTCTTAAAAGACTGCCGAACTTTCAGATGTATTCTTCATTATAAATAAAGACACACACACACACACACACACATTGGCTAGGATAAGAGGTCATGTTGGGTAGGTGGATGAGAGGAGAAAGAAGGCCAGGAGCACAGGAGTAGAAGTGAAGGTTGAAGGGAAGGATGACTGACAGCTGGGAAAGAGAGGCATCAAGCATGTGGAACAGGAATGTGACTCTGGTGATGTTGCTCTGGTGCAAGTAAGGGAAGTTGAATGCAGCACATAATGACATGGGGGAGTGGGCTGGGATGGGAAGTCATAACAGAAAAAGAGTGAGTCTGCAGGAAGGAGGCTGTAACAGCAGAATGAGTGAAGTAAGGTTCATGAGGAAAGAGTTGGATATGGATGTGGGACAAAGGCAAGTGGATATTGAGGCCGGGAGGATTATAGGCTTGAAGAAAGTGTTGCAGGGATGATTTCCAGATATTCAGAGAATTACATAGAAGGCTACAGGCTGTTGAACAACCACTGAAATTGAGCACGATGTGCACAGTACCATATTCACCACTGATTGGTCAACTCAACTTTTCGCCACAGTTTGGTGATTGATTTATTTATTGATCAATTCATTTATTGATCCATCTTTAAGCATTTTTCATGCAGTTGATGTTGTCATTTTACATACATTATATAATTACAAAATAAGTCATACATTTTTAACATTCTGATTGGGTAAATATGTTTTATACTGCACATGTTTAGTAGTCATTAAACATAAATGTGACATGCAGAATGACAAAAGGAGATACTGGTGTGTGTAACACAATACACATGCTAAGAAAAACATTTTAACAAATATAAATGAGACAGGCTTAATACATGTTAACCATTGGGGAAAATGCATTATGTAAATAAAGCACAACAGTATGGTACAATAACATTTTCAGAAGAACTTATGTAGTAGGGTGATCATGTCATACAGCAGTTAACTATTGAGTAAAAATACATTATGTAAATAAAGCACAACCGCATGATACAATAACATTTTCAGAAGTGCTCATGTAGTGTGGTGGTCATGTCATATAGCAGTTTTAATAGATTAGATCATTTTTATTACATACTTTAAATTCTTCTATTGTATAGAATGCTTTTTGTCCAAGCCACCTTTTTGTAATATTTTTGAAGACATTCAGTGATACACTGTGTGCTGTAGGTAGTAGCATGTTAAATAATTGTATCCCTGGGTATGTGTAAACTCTTTTTTTTTTTTTTTTTTTTTTTCTTGGTTTTCCTTTATGTGCACTAAGCAACTGAGAATAAACAGTATTTTAAGTGTCATTATTTTTAACTCTTTGAAATATTCTCTACATGATACATGGTTTCTCACGCCAGCAATACACCTAATGGCCTTTTTCTGCCAATGAAAAATTCTTTTTGCCCCAGAGGCCTTGCCCCATAAGAGCACTGCATATGTGAGGTGACTATGAAAAAAGGCATTATAGGAATTTAGCAGTAGCTCGTCCGTCACGCAAGTCTTGAGCGTAGTTAGCAGATAGGTGACTTGGGATAACTTTTTGCATACATAATTGGTGTGAGTTTCCCAGGTTAACTATGGGTCCAGATGAATACCAAGAAGCTTAACTGAGGAACTACAGTTGTCATTGTTACATAGGCTGAAAAATGTTTACTGTGAGTGGGCTGTTGGTTGTTGGTCATGCACACATAAAATGCTGTTACAAGTTGAAGCAAAGCTTGCATTTGACATAAGCACTTCCACAGATGATCCTGCCTCTAGTACATATCAATAGGATATGCTGGGCGGACACACAGGCGGTTATCACACCTTTCACAGGAGTATTACGCATGTGGCAAAGAGTTGGAGGTAGATATGGAATACGGATGAATTAGACCATCTTGTAGATTAGGTGGGTGGCAGAATACTACTTTGGGAAGGGTGAGAAGGATTGGAAGTAGGATGTTCCTCATTTGCGAGCACTGTGATAAATAGTAGGAGCCATACTCTAGGAAGCTTAGTTGTGGAAGATATTGCATGACATAATGTGTTTCAGACTAGTAGGTGAATCATCACCTGTGCTATTTGAATTCTCACCACCAACACAAGTTCTTCTGAAGAGAACATTTGGGAACTCTTCCTCAATGTAAAGAGCATTAATGAACAACCACTGATGTATTGAGAAAAAGGAACAAATAACTGCATGCAAAACATATCAGAATTTGAGAATCACAGAATTTGGTTTCTTGCTTTCTACAGCTACATGACTACCCTGCAATACGTAATGAAGTGCCTGGCAGACGGTTTGTCTAACTACCTTCTACCTACACCCCTACTGTTCCACTCTCACAATGCACACTGGAAGAAAAAACTTTTAAATCCTCCTGTGCAAGCTCTGATTTCTCTTATTTTGTTATGATGATCATTTCTCCCTATGTATGTGGGCTCCAATAAAATATTTTCACACTCCAAGGAGAAAGTCTGTGATTGAAATTTCATGATAACATCCTGCCAAAGTAAAAAACACCCTTGTTTTAATGATTGCCATCTCAGTTCATGTGTAATATCCATGGCACTCTCTACCTTATTTTCTGATAATACAGAACAAGTTGCCATTCTTTGAATTTTATCAGCATCCTACATCAATGTTATCTGATGTGGCTCCCACACTGCACAGCAATATTCTAGAAGAGGGTGGACAAGCACAGTGTATGCAGTCTCTAACATTTTCTACGAATTCTGCCAAAAAATCAAAGTCTTTGATTTGCTTTCCCTACAGTATTATCTATGTGATTGCTCCAACTTAGGTTATTTGTAATTGTAATCCTTAAGTATTTAGTCGAGTTTACAGCCTTTTGTGGGATTTATCATCTAACCAAAATGTAGTGGTTCCTTTTACTACTCATGTGGATGACTTCACACTTTTCATTATTTAGACTCAATTGCCACTTTTTGCACCATACAGATATCTTCTCTAAATCATTTTTCAATTTATTTTGATCATCTGATGATTTTATGAGACAGTAAATGACAGTGTCATCTGCAAACAATCTAACAGGCCTGTTCAGATTGTCTCCTAAATCATTTATGTATATCAGGAACAGCAGAGGGCCTACAACATTTCCTTGGGGATGCCAGATATTACTTATGTTTAGCTCAGTGATTTTCAATCGGTTGTTATGAACTGTAAGCTTTCTGACAGGAAACCATGAATCCAGTCGCACAACGCAGATGATACACCATAGGCATGCAATTTGATTAGAAGTCACTTGTGATGAATGCTGTCAAAAGTGTTCTGGAAATCTAAAAGTATGGACTCAATTTGACATCCTCTGTTGACAGCACTCACTGCTTCGTGAGAATAAAGGGCTAGTTGTGTTTCAGGAATGATATTTTCTTAAGCCATGATAGCTATTTGTCAGTAAATAATGTTCTTCAAGGTAATTCATAATGTGCGAACACAGTATATGTTTCAAAATACTACTGGAAATCGATGTTAGTGATAGGCATCTGTAATACAGCAGATTACTCCTATTTCCTTTCTTGGGTGTTGGTGTGACTTGTACAACTTTCCATTCTTTGGATATGGATCTTTCTACCAGTGAGTGGTTGTATGTGATTGATAAGTAAGGAGCTATTGTATCAGCATACTCTGAAAGAAACCAGACTGGTATATAATCTGGACTGGATACCTTGTCTTCTTAAGTGTTTTAAGCTGCTTACCTACGCCAAGGATAAGTACTTCTTAAGTTACTCATATTGGCAGTTATTCTTGATTCTAATTCTGGAATATTTATTTCATCTTCTTCTGTGAAGGAATTTTGGAAAACCATGTTTAACAACTCTACTTTAATGGCACTCTCATCAACAACATCACCATTGCTATCACACAGTGAAGGTAGTAATTGAATCTTGCCACTGGTGTACTTTTCATACAACCGAAATCTCTCTGGGTTTTCCCGCAGATTTCAAGACAGAGTTTCATTGTGAAAACTATTAACAGCATCTTGCAATGAAGTCTCTGCTAAATTTCAAGCTTCAGTAAAACTTCACCAATCTTGAGGATTTTGTGTTTTAAATTTGGTAAGCCTTTTTTTTTCCAACATTATTCTGACCTATTTTGTGTGTCATGGGGGATCAGTACCATCTCTTATTACTGTATTTTGTATTTGGTACAGACCCTCTCAATTGCCACCAATACTATTTCTCTGAATTTGAACCACATCTGGTCTATGCTTACATAGTCAGACTGGTAGGAGTGTAAACTGTCTCTTAGGCAGGTAGCAAGAAAATTTTTTTATCTGCTTTCTTAATAGATGTATTTTGTGCTTTTTTTTGGTGGGTTTGGTTGTTATGGTATTCAGTTTAGCTACAAGAACCTTGTACCCAATACCTGTCATAATGCTCCCTATTTGGTCAGAATTATTTGTTGCTAAGAGGTAAACTATGTTTTTGCAATCATTTACAACTTAAGTTGGCTACTGAACTAACTGTTCAAAATAATTTTCTGGGAAGGCATTAAGTTCGATTTAAGATGATGTTTTTTGCCTACCATTGACTTTAAACTTGTATTCTCACCACATATCAAGGATTGCTTGAAGTCACTGTCAACTATAGTTGTAGGAATGGGGTACCCACTGGAAATGAGACTCAAGTTTTTTTTTTAACTACTCAGCAACTGTGTCATCTGTGTCAGAGGGTAAAAAAAGGAACCAATTATTAGTTTATTCTGGTTGTCAAGTATAACCTCTACCCATAATCACCCACATGAACCACCTACTTCAGATTTCAATACAAGGTATGCTACTTTTAACAGCAGTAAACACTCCACCACCAACTGTATTTAATCCTTTCTGAATGCAGATAGACCCTTTGTAAAAATTTTGGCTGAAATTGTTTCCAGCTTTAGCCAGCTTTCCATACCCATAAAACTTGAGATTCAGTGCTTTCTATTAGCACTTTGAGCTCTGGTTCTTATACAAGAGAGCTACGACAGTTTACAACTGCAATACTGATTGTTACTATGTCTACCCTCATCCTGCGATCGTCCTGCACACTCTGAAACTGAAGCCCTTTCTTCACTTTCCCAAGACCCTCTAATCTACCCCCCCCCCCCCCCCACACACACACACACAGCCCCCACTACCTGTGGAGCCACTGCCTGCGTGTAGTGGATCCCTGATGTAATAAGTGGAATATGAAAACCCATCACACTAAGGTACAAGTCAAGGAATCTACCATCTACAAAGTTGCAGAACCATTTGAGTCTCTGATTCAGACATTCCATTCAACTCTGTACTGAAGGACCACGGTCAGTTCAGTCAATAATGCTACAGATGCTGAGTTCTACCTGCATCTTGCAATTGAGATTGGCAGTTTTTACTGCTTCAGTTAGCAGCCCAAAACCAAAGAGAATTTGTTGTGATACAACGTGAAACACATCATTAGTACCAACATGAGGCATCACCTGCAGTTGGCTGTATCCTGTGCTCTTCACGGCATCTGGAAGCACCCATTCCACATCTGGAATGACTCCTCCTGGTATGCACACAGAGAGCACATTGGATTCCATCCTCTCCTTTGCAGCCATATCCGTAATGGGCCCCATTAAATGCCTAATGTTGGAGCTTTCAGTAATCCCGCCCTCTGTGAATGGCCAGACCTTTTGGGCTAAGAGGCATCCTGTGTGACAGAGTGAGCAACTTCATTTGACTGCATGTAGTGTAATCAGTGCAGTAATAATGGTGTACGTCTACATCTACATCCATATTTTGCAAACCACCACAAAGTGCAGTACAGCTTTACAGCAGAGGTGGCTACAGCAGAATGGTATTGCTCTCATACAGTGGGTGAATGTCTTTGGCTTTTCCATGGTGTAGTGGGTTCTGACACTGTCTCCATAGATATTGCTCCTGCCAGCAGAAGAGACTGAGTTTCTGAGATACTGGGTGTGAAGATTTTGCCTAAACCTGATGGCCTGCACATTCTATGAAATTGTATTCTATAAAGAATATGTGGGATGCTTCTTAAGAGATGTGCTTTGTAGATGATATTACAACAACTGACCCTTAAGAAACTGCATATCAGATTGGTGTAGCACTTGAACAATGTGACCAAAAATGTGGAGTAGCCTATAGGAAAGCATCACAAGCAGATGTCGACCATGAATTACTGTACATGATGGAAGCATTCAATACTAATCTCTTGTCATATGTTAGGTAATAATATTTTCTGTCATTTCAGGTTTTTGTTGTCCTGTATCCATCTCTGGTGGTAATATCCTGCTTCATTAAGTAATTTAAAAATATTCTGCAGGCATATATTTGGTTTTTAAGCTATTATTTTATTTGTCAACACACATTTTGAAGCACCGCTTCATCATCAGGCCTTCATCTGACTACTAAAGGGCTTTCACTGTAGTGTCAACCATAGATGAACCTGTACACATGGAAGGTTGTAATGAATTTTAATTGAAGAAATACACAAAATAATAATAGAGGGAAGAAAACATAAATATTTTAGATATCCTTTAGCAGCTATTATCAATGAACTGAAAGTATCTACAGATACAGAAACCAGTAAAATTTTTAGAGGAGGAGATACTAAGACAGATACAAAAATGGATTTCAGGTGGTTCCAAGTTTCTTCCCTAATGGCTGCTGGAAACTTGCTTGAGACTGTTGTACCAAAATAAAGAATCTTAAACTGGAATTTTATTTTTGTACAGTAATTGTCTTCATTTTTCATACACTTACTAGTTGTTCATGGCCATGTGTTGCTATGGCTTAGTATGGTTAAATCTAAAAGAAATAAAAGAGAAAACACACATTTGTAATATGAATAGGAACTGGATATACAACCTAATCTCCTTCTCCCTCTTGTCTCTGTCCATCTCCTCTTTTCCACTTTCTGTGTTCATTTCCATCCAACCCTCTATCCATCTACTATTCCTCATTCTCTCTGACACCAATCATTGTTAATTGTTATTACAAATTCAGATTTTGGAGATTTAAGATTTTAACAAATGAACAATTACATATTTATTTATGTAGATGCATGTGTTCATTTGTTTAAAATATTAACTCTCTCTAAGATTCTCACTGACAGCTTTGAAATTTTGACACAAAATTGCATTCAAATAAGCATATGTTTTTGTATGGTGGTGCCATACGGCGTGTGTGTGTGTGTTTTGTTCTTCTAAATATTTAACTATTTGTAACAGATAATCAGCAGCTGTTTCAAATAGCTAATGAAGCAGCAGTTTTTTCTCTTTTTCCCCAGAAACAATGTTACATTCATTTATACTACTTTATGTGTAAGCACAAACAGGATACAGCAGTTTTGTTCTAGCTGACTGTTAATACACCATAATGAAATAGCTTGTTACAGATAAGTCTCTGTGATAATGTAGCCTATTTGCTCAGAGTTATGCTTTATACTTTTAGAATTGTTACTGGTAGGTTCAAACAACATGCACATGTTATGGAGATGCTTCAAGAACTCAAATTGAAATCACTGGAGGGAAGACAACTGAGAAAATTTAGAGAACTAGCATTTGAAGTTGACTGAAGAACAATCTTACTGCCGTCAACATAAAGTCTGTGTAAGGACAAATTAGGATAAGATTCAAGAAATGATGACTCATATGGAGACATATAAACTGTCATTTTTCCGTCACTCTATCTGCAAGCGGTGCAGGAAAGGAAATTAATAGTAGTGGTATGGGGTACCGTTTGCTATGCATTATACAGTGGCTTGTGAAGTATGTGTGTAGATGCAGAAAGTTCTTGAAAATTCATATCTATGATGAAATATACAGAACAGAAGGAATCATTTAATGTGTGTAGTTGCCATTTAAATATAAATTAAATGTGAGTTTTGACTGAAGATAATGTTCTATTTATTTTTACAGGCTTGTGTACTTACGTCTCCAGTGTTGTAAATGAGCCTTGTGGAATAGTTACATTATTAAGCAAATTGCTCACTGCAACTGTAACTAGATTGTTTCCTCCATAGATAATGACAGATGTGACTTCAGATTGGAATGGTAGATGGCCAATATCATGTTCCATCACCTTGTTGCCATTCACCCACTACATGAAAAGAGAAAAATACAAATATATACTCTGACAATTACTTAATAACTGCAAGTAAAATTTATTGCCTAGAATATATTGTATGAATGGCAGCAGATAATTCTGAGGGTGTGGAGTTAAATGGAAATATTAAGATATTAGGATATGCAGATGATCTAAACATCACTAGCGATAGCAAAGAATCTGTAACAGCAAATGCGAATGCGTTAATCAAGGTTAGTGAAGATGTAGGTCTAAGGATAAGTGAAGACAAAACTAAATACCTGGTTACTACTAGAATGCCAACAGCAGTAGATCAGGAAATGTTAAGAGTTGGAGACATGCAGTTTGAAAAAGTGAACACATTTAAGTATCTAGGAGTGGACATCACTTCGAGACATGAGAATGAATCCAAACTGAAGAAGAGATTACGGGCGGGAAATGTGTGCTACTTCTCACTGAATAGATTACTTTCATCACGGATATTGTCTAGGAATTTAAAGATTAGAATATACAAAACTATTATTCTACCAGTTATGCTGTATGAGTGTGAGACTTGGTCTCTCACTGTGCAAAATGAAAAGCCGTTTCGAGTATTTTAAAACAAAATTTTGAGGAAAATTTTCGGAGCAAAAAGGGATGACATTAGCAGAAAGTGGCGAAAACTGCATAATGAAGAGGTTCACGAACTCTATTCAAGCCCTGACATAATCAGTATTATTAAATCACGTAGGCTGCGATGGGCGGGTCACGTAGCTCGAATGGACGAGGACAGGGCAGCACGCAGGGTACTGGTAACCTAGAAGGAAAACGTCCTGTGGGGAGACCGAGGTGTAGATGGGAGGACAATGTGAAGGCTGATTTGAAAAACCTAGGTATTGAAGGTCAATGGAAGGAAATAGCCCAAGACAGGGAGAGATGGCGAAAATATGTTGCTGTGGTAATGGACTCTTCGAGTAAGTAAGTAAAATTTATTTGAAAATTTATATATTTCAGCTTTTAAATACAATGGTGGATTAGTTTAAACACTTAGGAAGTGTCACTTACTCAAATAACAATTTCTTAGCAGTCCTAGAACATAACCAATCAATATTTAATTATAGTGACAGTTTCTTCTCGGACTTTATATGGTATCATCACATGTAAGAAAATCTGAGCTTATGAAAAATTATATCACAAGTACTATGCACTATTAAGAGGTTATTGTTTCATTTGGATTAAATATGTGAATAAAATCATAACACATGTATTGTATGTAGATTTTAGCAACTTCCTTAATGTTGAACATTTACTAGACTTTTAAAGATTTTGATTTTATTGAGAAATATAATTTATGCATCTAATAATATCACTAGCTAATCATTGGACTTAAGATATATCAAGATGTATGTCCTGATATTCATAATTAGAGAAATATCAGTGATTCATGACATTGCACAAGGCATAGTAATAATGTTTGCACTAAATACACCATGTTAAAATTGTGATATGTGGCATTGTGATGTGGATATGAGATACACTAAAAAACTGGATAGGGGTGGGACTTACTGTGTGTGATGTACCTCTGCCACTGGCACAGACAACATTATTGCACGGTGTGATCCTGTTACACGGTAGTGTGATATGCAGAGTGTTTTCCCATGCTATGGACTGAGAAATTCTACATGGTGTTCAGAAATCTATTCTACTGCAGGACAAGTGCCTGCTGGATGTCGGTTATGGTCAATTATGCCAATGTCTGAATTTTAATCCACTGGTCCAGTGCATACCAAACACATTCATTTATGGTGAACTGGCCTTTCTATATGCATGGTGTCCTCATTTTGCAGGCACTCACCTAGCAGGCCAGCCACATGTGACTAGGTATTATCACTGATTAGATGGAACCCAGATCTAGATGTAGTTTTCCGTGGTGCTGAAACAGATCTAAAGCTGTGCATCTACTTTGCTATTATAGTCATGTGTTTTGAAACTGTGCTGTTAGCTTTCCGCCTTTTGATCTAGATCTATATTACATCTTTACTCTTCAAACTACTGTGTAACACATAGCAAAGAGTACGTCTGATTTCACCATGTATTAAGGTTTCTTGCCTATTCATTTATGTATGGAGTATAAAACGAATGCCTGCTGAAGTGCCTCTGCGTGTGCTGTAATTAGCCTATCTTATCACTAGACCACGGATTTTTAGGTCGTAAAAAAGTGTGTTTTAGGCACCTAAAATAGGCTCTTTCAGTAGTTCATTTAGGCTATATAAAACCTGAAATAGGCTCCAATAAAAATGATGCAAAGAAAATAAAAATAAATTAAAATACGCAGTGTTCACAGTATGAACATCTTTTTAGTCATTAAAACAAGGAGAATGAATATTTACACCGTTACAGAGCACAGCAATCTACAACATTAATGTTGAACATAACTCCAAATTTTTTTAGTTCCTGCAAGATAAATATCTCCGTAAAAAAGATGTGGCAATGGTTTAATTAATAAATTCGTTTTTTCACACATTCTGACCATAGTTGGCTTCACAATAAATAACCAAAATCTTTTCTAGGTTTTCTAGTGAAAAACTGTGGCGCTTGACAGTCAGAATCTATTTATACGCTGAAAAAGAATGTTTTACATAAACAGATGTGGCAGGGGCGTCCTTCATTTTCGGCTCATGTTGGACAGGAATGCTTCAGTCAGGAGTGCTGGATTTTCCACTAAGTATGTCGGCAGCTGCACACAACTCCTTCAGGCCAGTGTTCTTCTGCAAAACCGTTTGCATTTTTGCCCGTACTTTTTCCCCTACTTCACCTGGCGCTTCAATTTTCATTTTGACTTCTTCAAGCAAAGAAATATTGTCGTAGATAGATCTCCCTGAGCCTTCCAATTGTGAAATTATTCTTGCCATAAATGTGTAGTGGGCCCTAATGTAAGATAAGTCCCGTTTTAAAGAAGAATCTTTGAGTAACTCCATTGCTCCTCCGGTATATTTTAAACCGCCTTCTGGACAGTTGAGAGATGCGTACTATAGTATTCTGCTGCTATCAGCCACGTGCCCCAGTGGGTGACAACAGGCTCTGGCGGCAATTGGACATCTGGAAGCTGTTCTTTCAATGCCTGTATTCTTGATGGTGCCTTAACAAAAATTTTCTTCACCATAGATATTACTTTATTTACTTTAGGAAATTGTAGCCTTACTTGCTCTGCTATGCGGTTGATCCCATGCACTACACAAGTTACGTGCAGCATAAGTGGGTAGAACACTTTTAATAGTACGTTTCTATCATATATGCAGCAGCATCAGTGATGGCCAGAAGCACCTTATTCTCATCCACTCCGTTTGGGTACAGCACCTTAAGCCCATTGTTCACAAACTGTGCTATTGTTTGTTGGTTAGTTTTTGCAAGCTGTTTTGAGTAATCAAATGAGCCCTGGATGGAGCATCTGGATCTAGCTTGCCAATAATCAGGTTTGCAATGTAACGGCCAAGACTGTCAGTAGTTCATCCACAGAAATCCATATACAAGATTATCCAACATCTTCTCGGATTCTGTGCAATGCAGCATTGTAAGCTGAATCCACATAATTCTTACGTAAAGTTGACTCTGCAGGAATAGACTGATGGCAGTACTGCTCAAGAAAACCTCTGAAAATAGGGTTTTCTAGTTTCCGAAAGGGGATGTTTGCTGCCACAAGTGCATGACACAAAGCACTGCAGAACTTGTTTTTTTTTCGGAGGATTCACCAGAGTTATTGGTTAAAAGAGTTTGCTTCAATTTTGACTTTCGTTCAACATTAGCTTTATGTGCGATTCCATCTGCATGCTGAGTTAAGTGAGATTTCTTAACACTCGAAACCTAATACGAGAGAAAAGGGAAATGCAATTTAGAATCGCATATAAAGAGTATTTCGTATTACTAATGGATAGCGATAAAAAAGAATCCTAAGTGACAGGAAAATAAGATGTCTCAGAAAAACATCAACTAACCTCCTAGTTGCATGCTTGGCAGAAAATAATTTTCCCATTTGTTGTATAATGCAGAAAATCTTGCAGCCACTGCCTTATATAAGTAGACTTTGAACTAGCTCTTTTCGGCATGGCGTAGTATTCTCACACAGAAGCTAGAATTTATTTTGCACTTAGAACGTCAGTAACATTTAACACGTCGGTCACTACACAATGTACTGATTTGTTTTCGTTGGGAAAAAGTGTTCGGGACTGCTGCGGTCGCAGGTTCGAATCCTGCCTCGGGCATGGGTGTGTGTGATGTCCTTAGGTTAGTTAGGTTTAATTAGTTCTAAGTTCTAGGGGACTTATGACCTAAGATGTTGAGTCCCATAGTGCTCAGAGCCATCTGAACCATCTGAAAAAGTGAACGATGACTTGCTTTTTTTTTCTTTTACTGCGTTGCATGAAAGCGGGAGGGGAAGTACGTACTCGTTGCTGGACATATGTCACCTGACAGATGGCTGCCCCTTCTGAACAAGCGAATGGAATCTACCGGTGCTTCAGATGAAAACATCTCACTACTGGCAAATTATTTTTGGAACCGGAAAATTCACGTATAATACCTTTCACGAAACAGAGTAGTTTGATAGGACTACCTGTAGATAGCAGCGAGAAAATGCGCGAAGGGCAGTAATTTAGCTACAGAGGGCGTCTACGATTAACATTGTGATTTTTTAATCCGTGCTCAGCTTAAGGCCTATGAAACCATTTCTTTGCAAAAATACACAGCTAGCCAGAATCCTACGAACGAAATATTTTCAAATATAACATTTAGTACTCTCACGTTCGATTCTAATGTGTAACTCAAATCTTTGACCGGTTGCCATTCGCTTACCGAAGTTAAGCACTGTTGCGCTCGGCGCGTACTTGGATGGATGACCATTCAACCGTGCCGAGTGCTGTTGGTAGTAAGGCAAGCAAAGTATTTGTAAACAGTCTCTAACGACCTTCGCCTTCGACGAGACGTAAAGCCCTAAGTTTACTTCCTTCTTCTAATCTTTGAAAACACAAGAACTCTATGTCAGATTAACGGAATAGGTACTTTTTAGGATTTAGGTGCCGAAATAGGCAACATTAGGCGTCGACGTCGAAATACGCAATTTTAGGTCCAATAGAACTAACGGTATTCAGTTTAGTTAGTCACGAAACGCTTAACTACCAACTTATATGCAAATTGGAGCTTAGGAAAAAAATAGGTTTTAACCTAAAGATTCGTGATCTATTTTTTACATAAGAATAATAAAACACCTATAAAGAGTATTTGGTATTAACAGGGATAGCGATATACAAAAATAAAAAGAGACCGAAGTGTTAGGCAAATACGAAGCATGAGCGCATATCAACTAGCCTCCTTGCTGCACGCTGGGCAGAAAATATATTTTCCATCTGTCGTATTGCGTGGAAAAACTTGGAGCCACTGTCTTATATGATGAAATAGGCACTTTTTAGGATATTAAAGCCGAAATAGGCAAAAATAGGCACTAACGTCGAAATAGGCTTTTTTAGGTCCTATAGAATTAACGCTATTAAGTGTAAATAGTCATGAAACGCATAAGCACAAATTTTTATGCAAATAGGAACTCAGGAACAACATAGATTTTTACCTAAAATCCGCGGTCTACTTATCACTGCAGTCCCTGTAGGAGTCATGCCACATGTAAGAGGCAGTGGTATATTCCTTGATTTCTCACTTAATACTGGTTTTTGAAACATTGTTGGTAGGCTTTTGTGGCATGGTTGACATCTGTCTACATCTATACTCTTCAAACCACTGAAGGGCATGCAGAGGGTATGTCCCATTATACCAATTATTAGGACTTCTCCCCTTTCCATTCACATATGGAGCACAGGAAAAATGACCATTTAAGGGCATCTAAGCATGCTATAAGTCAGGGCTTAACAACTGGCCGGTTTTGAGCGCGAGTACTCACGTCTGCTCAGGCACGTGCTCGCGAGCAGGTGCAAGGTCGCGGAGTAGGGAGGGAGGGGGAATGCGCGCGCACGTTTGAATAGGGCCGCAGCGTGCCTACTGAATTCGCGCCGACTGTGTAACGTTTAAAGTACTAAGATCAGCTCTAACAGTCACTTCGCTGGTTAAGAATCATGCCAAGTCGCCGTTGTGTAAGCCCAACCATGCTTTCGCAGTTCAACCCCCATTGGGAGGAAATGTATCTGTTTACAGAAAAAGATGGTGTTGCAAAATGTTTAGTACGTCACAAAACGCTGAATTCTTTTAGGAAATTTAATTCGCAGCGACATTATATGTCGTACCACGCGAAAGACTACGGAAGTGGAAAATGTGATGGACCACATCGTGCACAGGAAGTTATTAAACTTAAAAGGAAGCATCTGAAGAAGATCTGGACGACGAAGAAAAATCAACTGAGGCAGCTCTCAGAGTGAGTTACAAAATTGCTTTGCTTTTAGCAAAATCCCTGCGCCCCTTCACTGATGGCGATTTAATAAAAGAATGTTTGGTAGTTGCAGCGGAACATTTGTGTCCATCTCAAGTTGAACAGTTTCGAATTGTGCCATTATCTAACATGACCATTATGCGACGCATACGGGACATGGAAGACGACGTCCAGAGCCAGCTTGCAAATATCTGTAAAGATTTTATGGCGTATTCTCTAGCTCTGGACGAAAGTGTTGATATTACTGGAACAGCGCAGCTTGCCATATTTATTAGAGATGTTAATAGAGATCTTCAGGTGAGGGAGGAGCTCCTCGATGTAGTAGCCATGAAGCACACTATAACCGGAGGTGATATTTGAAGTAGTGTTGAAGAAAGTGTTGAAAATATAGGATTGTCGTGGAATTCTTTAGTTTCAGTGTCTACAGACGGTGCGCCAGCGATGACAGGGAAAAAATCAGGTTTCATTGCGCTGTTGAAGGAGAAAACGCAAAAACTGACCGTGCCGAATGAAATAAGGGGTGTTCACTGTGTGATCCACCAGGAAAACTTATGTGCAAAGAGTATCACACTAGAAAATGTGATGAGTGTTGTTATTCGTACAACCAATTATAAAGGAAGCATGGGACAGAACACAGACAATTGAAAAGCTTTCTTGAGGATGTAGAAAGCCAGTATGGTAGCCTGCCTTATTACAGCGAGGTCCGCTGGCTTAGTCGTGGCGAATTATTAAATCGATTTTTTTGCCTATTAGGTGAGATAAATATGTTCATGGAAATAAATAACTTAACTAGCCATCTGAATGCCTTGAACATTTCACTACAAGGTAAAGATCTGCTAATTACTCATTTCATAGATTGAATACGAGCTTTTAAAATGAAATTGACACTTTGGGTGAGTATGCTGGAAACAGGAAATCTAGCTCATTTTCCTAAATTATCATCCATGCAAGATGTTCACAAAGACTGTGAACGTTATTCACATAGTTTAGTTGCCCTTAAGGAAGAATTTGATCAACGCTTTCAAGATCTAACAGCACTAGACAGTGATTTTGATCTGTTCTCCTTTCCATATTCAGCGAATATTGAAGAGATTCGTCCTGAGCTGCAACTAGAAATTATTGACCTGCCGTGTGACAGAGAATACAGAGACAAATTTCAGAACAAGAAAAACATTTTGGAATTCTACAGACACTTCCCTCAGGATAGATTTCCTCGTTTGCACAAACTGGCGGCTAGAATAATATCAATGTTCGGTTCCACGTATGTTTGTGAACAACTGTTCTCTGCAATGAAATGTAAGAAGACGCGCCTGAGAAACGCATTGCCTGATCGAAATTTAAACTGCACGTTGCGCTTACAATGCACAAGAACAATTACTCTGAACATAGGCGCAATTGTAAAGGGCAAAAAGCACAAGATAACCGAGAATCCCACACTTCAGTGACACCTTTTCTTGTGTAACAGTTCACAAATTAATACGAATGTAGAGGCATACACTAAGCTAATAAAATTATGTGGCACGTGTACAATCTCCTTTATTTGTTTCATTTGTCGCAGTAATAACTCGTGAGTGATACCCCAGCAGGTAGCCGCGGATTTACATTGACTGGCGGCAGTGTTGCCAACTCTAAAAATCCCGAGTCGCTAGATTAAATATCAAAAGTCGTTAGAAAGTCGCTAAAACTGATTTTACTAAGAGTGTACTGAAAATTTCGTGCTGTGAATGGTTCAATAAGCCAGTGGGGGAGGGGGGGGGAGGCTAATAAAATATTAATAAAAATTGTCTCGTACGTAATTGCTATATTGTCTTAATTAAATGACGCATCGCTTGCAACAGCATACATATAAAATACGCTAACGTTTAATTATACATGTTATCATAACTGACGCAACACATAAATTGTTGTTTCAATCGCAGTAGTCAAATATACTAGAAATATACAACTATATTTGTAACAAAAGAAAGCAAGAACTCATATTAGGTTACAAAATATATACATAACGGTATGTGAGCTATTCATCGTCGTCACTCAGAAGATCGAATAACTCTTCTGTTTCATGCTCTGATAGAACTGTAGTTGATGTAGAGGGTTGAACGTCACTCAAAAGATGAAGTTGCAGTTCGACTGGTTTTGTCGCAAAAGAGTAAATTTTGTTCGTTCCAATAAGCTCCAATACGTCTGACAGTATGTCAAAAGATGCACAATCTTTATTTTGTTTCTTCAGCTGGTGTCTCAATATGATCAAAGCATTAATTGTTTTTAATGATAATCTGTTATGTTGTTTAGTTTTTATAATGTTCATAGAACTGAATATTCTTTCCACTTCTGCATTTGAATGCGGTGGGCATAGACCAGTCATTGCTAGCTGTGAAATCAAAGAAAAAGGATTCTCCCCTGCGGCATTTTTATACTGCAAAACCTCACTCCAAAGTCGAACATGTTAGTAGTGTTATTCCACTTATGAAGTTGATATTACGCCAATCTTGCAGTATACCGTCTATGAAATCGCCACTAATACCCAATTCTTTGGCTACATCCGCTACAGCATTATTTTTATTCACTTTTAGTGTTTCTTCAACATTCAGCGTTGACATTTTTTTCAGGATCGTAACATTACTTGGCAGTCTTTGTTGAATTTCTTTTATGAGTTCCAGACTAAACTGAATGCATGTCTTCTTCAAATAAACTTTATTTTCTTCAGGCAAACTTGACTCAGACAATATCTGTTCAAACATAAAGCCACGGTTCGGATTTGCGTCCATACATTCGCTTGGAACTGGTGTTGTCAACAAATCAACAGTTGGAATAACTATGTTTTGTCCGAGTGACTGCATGAGAAATACAAGTGTATCTAATAATTTAGTGGGGCCATTGTCTTCTCCTTCCAAAGCTTTTATTGCTATTTGTACGTCTTTTAAAGCATGTTTAAGGTAAAACATGTAAAGATGATTTGAGTCGTCACAATACATCTTGTACAAAAGATCGGCAGTGTAACAATTGCCTTGAACCATGGCAAAGTGAAAAATGTAGCTTTAGTTCTTCCCACTTCTCCAGAATTCTTCGTATTGCTGGTTCAATTGAAAGCCAACGTGTTGCACAGACCTTCAAAATTTTTAGTGGCTGTTTTCCGCAATTTATTGTCTCATAAACCTTTTTATATTCCTCTTGTCTTTTGGGTGAAATGGAGAACCAATTGTAGGTTTCCTGTACAAGAAACTCTATGTTTCCAGGTATGGTATTCACTGAGGCGTGGGAAACTGCAAGCTGAAGAGAGTTACAAATGCAACGGATCAATACCAAATGCTTCAAACCGTATTCTCTCTTGAGTTTTTCGAAAATCCCATTGTTTATTCCAACCGTTGCAGAAGAATTATCTGTGCCAATTCCTACCATATTAGCGATTGGAAGTTTGAGATCTTTCAAAGAATTCACAAGAACAGCAGCCAGATTTCTTGCATCTGCAGTTTCTACAACAGCGAGTTTGAGAAATGCTGATCTAATGGTATGGTTGTTTACCTTTTATGATCCTAAATGATCTACAGCTAAAATAGAACAATGTTCGGCAATAAATAAAGAAAGGGTGCCTTCCGCTCTGCTTGCTATTCTAACTGTAGTTTTCGGAACAATTTTCACAAGTAAGGTGGTTTGTGTGTTTTTTTTTTTTAAATCAATTTTTTGTTTATGCTTAATAGTTTTCGAATGCTTTCTAATATCACACAATTTAGCATAAAACTCTGTTGCACATACTTGGCATCTTGCCTTGGACAAGTCTCCAACGACTGGTTTCAGCCACTCATCTTGCCTTGGACAAGTCTCCAACGACTGGTTTCAGCCACTCATTGAATTCAGGTTCTGCTTCCCATGCATCCCGATATTTTTGAGCGTGCTGCTTCTGCTTCTGCAGTAAATCCATTATGTAAGCCACCACAACATAAGTTTCACCAATTTATAATCACTGAAAATACATTAAAATTCAGGCGAACTAGAGGTTGTGAAACAATCTACTCACTCGGTAACTCGATATCAGTCCTATTGTTCACTGTTTAAAACGTAATAATGTCTGAGATACCCCCACCGAATTGTTCTTGCGTTACCACTGTGCATGTGGTAATAATTTGACTGCGAGTTAACATTTCGAAAAATTAGAGGTTGCTGAACAGAAATGTATTTTATTATACTTAATATTACGGATGTTTTTTGTCAATTCGGAAAATAAAGGGAGTTCTAAAGTTGAAGAATTATAGATCGATACGCTATCGACGATAACAGGCTAGTGGGTAATGAATAATGAATTGTTCTATAGTCAAGGTTTTCTTACTCTGTAGGCAATTCCCACATTCAAGTTTACTAAATGCCGAACAGTGCTACATGATCTGCTAAGAACTTAATTTAACTTAGTAAATCTAGAACAAAGTCAGTGTAGTACCCATTCTATAGTTAAAATCTTAGTTTTGTTAGTGAAAATACTGGCCCAAAATATTTTTGATTTGTACTTCCAAAGTCGTCAAAACTCCAAAAGCCGCCAGATAAGTCGCTAAATAATTTTCGTCGCTAAAAAGTTTTTTTTTTTGTCACTAAGACGAAGGCAAAAGTCGCAATCTCTAGCGACAAATTGGCAACACTGACTGGCGGCAGCTGTTGTGTGCCCCACGTGACTCTCCCCACCCTCCACTCTGGTCCGGTAGTGGGGGTAGCGTACTCACGCTGCTGCATACTCGCGCATTGCTGCTCACAGCTTGCTCCGCGAGCACGTATGTTGTGAAGCCCTGCTGTAAGTAATCTAATCTCCTCATCACAATCCCTAAGTGAGCAATACATAGAAAGTTGCAGTATGTTCCTGGAGTCATCATTTAAGCCAGTTCCTGAATCTTTATAAGTAGGCTTTCTGGGTGTAGTTTATGTCTATCTTCAAGAGTCTGCCAACTCAGTTTCTTCAGTATTTCTGTTACACTCTCCCATGTGTAAAAAAAATTACAACCATTCATGCTGCTGTTCTCTGTATATGTTCAACATCCCCTGTTAGTCCTATTTGATATAGATCTCACACACTTGAGAAAAATAGCACTCTCCCACACCCAGGTATTAGCGTGAGTTTACAGATTCTAATTATGACTCAATGATATTATATTTATAGAACATTATATTTTCATTTTGGTAAGTGCACAGTTTTGCAGTAGAGGTGGGCCAAACGGTTATTCTGGAGTAACCGTTATCACAGTTCCAGTTATTCTTTGATAACCGTTATCGTTAACCGTTATTAATAACTGCCAAGTTATTTTTCGCTAGCGAATACCGATAACTCCGACAGTTAAATAACGACATAGTTGGAATGATTCCGGAATCCATCTGTTTAGTTATCAGTATAACTGCGAGTAGTGTGAAATAGCAGGAATGTCGTATGAATCGTGTCATAACCTTAGCTTATTAACTCCGGGTACATTTTAGTTGATGTTAGAACGATTATTAGTGTTTCATATTATATGTTTGTAGGTTATCGGTCGCTATTAGAAATATTATCTTCGCAGCTGCGACAGAAAGTACGCGGAACTTCGCCAAAGCACTGTCTAAGTAAAATGTTAACAACGTGCATTTTTAAGTATGAAGTAATATGTAAACTGAGTACTGTAAGTTAAATTCGAAGCATAATTTCTTGTGCTGCTCACATAATAGAATAAAGTGTACAGCCTTATAATACAACAAAAAATATACGTAATGTGACAGATTCGTTTACTCCTGTGCTGTAAAAGCTAGTCCTATTGGGGAAAGTGTGAGTACGTTAATCCAAGTTTTATGTCAGATTTGCAAACTGCTCGATTTCTCCAGCGACAGCATGTTTATAACATATGAAGACATGCAGATCGAAAAGGTTGACAGTGTTACATTTCTGGGACTACAACTCGATAATAAATTCAGTTGGGAAGGGCATACCACATTTTTTCATTCTGTTATTTCATAAGGAAGCATATTCTGTGGGAACTTATCAAACGTAGCAAAAGTTTTTCGCATGTAAAAGCGTGTAATAAAAATCGTTTGTGGTATCAATTCAAGAACATCATGTAGGAACCTGTTCAAGGAACTTTGTATTCTAACCACTGCTTCCTAATATATTTATTCCTTTATGAAATTTGTTACAAGTATTTCCAACCAATAGCTTAATACATAATATCAGTACTAGAAATGGGAACAGCAATCTACATAAAGACCTAAAATTACTTACCTTGGTCCAAAAGGGGTCCAATATTCAGGAACATGCATTTTCAAAACTGCCAGCAAGTCAGCAACCATTAAAAACTTGGTTTCAGATAAGGCACGGTTTACAGTGTGTTTGAAAGACTATTTGATACAGAAGTGTCTGATTCCACCCGTCGTCAACATGCCGGAAATGGCTATTTTAAGTGTGTCTATGACGTCACTACATACACATGGCAACAAACAGGAAGATACATATAAATAATACAATAACATTTCCCACCAAAAATACAATCAAACCAATGGGACAACTGCGGGAAGTTGGGGGTTTTAGGGTGAGGACAAGCTAGTAAAAAAAACACACCATGATCCCAAAACACAAAATGAAGAACAAAAAGAAAAAAAAATTACAGCATTCTGCTACACCAACAAAAATCTGCAGGGACCGGACACTTCCCTTGAACAATATAGGTCAACTATAGGTGACCATACCAAAACACCAATACCCACAACTAAAAGTAAGAAAATTGGAATCAGACTATTTCCCTTGACCTATATAGGTCAACCTCAGATGACGATACTAAAACATCAACACACACAACTATGAAAATGGGAATCGGTCATTTCCGGTGACCTATATAGATCCACCACAGCTACTGATGCCAAAAAACCAACACCTACAACTGCGAAAAATAAAACCACAATCCCAAAAGTCTACAAATCAATCATCCCTACATAAATTAAATCACATTCAATACATCATAAATACACAAAACATCACAGCTAGAAAAAAAAAAAAAAAAGAATTAGTTACCACCAGCAAATTCCGGCACTGCAACCTAGATCGACAGCCCCCCCCACCACACACACACACAAACCAACTCATGAACACCGTGCCGTAATGACATTCACACACCACAACACCTTTACGTCGAAGCAGACGGGTGGAATCAGACGCTTCCATCGACCCCTCCTTCTACTCTGTAGATGAATATCGTAACAGAGACTGATAGACCAGCTTAGGTAAAAATTCTGCTATATTTCAGTTTTGACAGCACTTGGTTGCAACAGTTAAGATCGGGTATTCTGTGTACGATAAATTTATTAATAGTACGTAACTGTGTTTTATTCTGTCAGTGTACCAATTCTGTAAATATTAGCAATTACTGTGATATATTCACATATTTTGACAATCTCCTGACAAATGATGAGGATAATAATTATTAATTTCCACTGTATTATGTTATATTTTCTGACATGTTATTTGTCATTCGCGATGGCCAGCGGCTATTTCCGTAGCAGTACGAAAATATTTGTTCGCTCCAGTTACTATCCTCTCTGGAAATATCACCTGGAACTACGACCTTTAACTGGAGTCACCGAGTCAGGAACGTCTAGACACACAGTTATTCCGTTACCAGCTTCCAGGTTATCTGTGGTGGTAGCCCGATAACTACCAGAGAACTAGAACTACGAGCCAATAACGATAACTGCCAGAGGAGAATACCGGTCTCTGACAGTTATTTCCATAGTCGCTCGAATTCCTAAGTAACTTTCCTTCTACTACCCGTCCAAGCTAAATTAACACGTAAGGCGGTGGCTTAAGTGAACGACCGTACTTGTTAATGCCAGTACTGCAGCTCCTATCAGCCACGGCTCGGACATTAACTTTATTTAATTGTTTATGCTAAAAGTAACGAAGGCCCACGAAATAGTATACAGTTCTTATCAACAGATGGCGCGCAGTCTCACAGTTATTCCCATGGTCTATAGAACGCCTTCCAAATGCGCAGTACGATCTTCGGTCAACAGATGGCGCGAGGCACTGTTGACACTAAACAGTTATTGAAATAACTGCCAGAATCAGAGGAACGGTTATCGCAGTAACCGTTACTTCTCAGTAACCGGTTATTTCTATCAGTTACGTTATTTTTTGCCACCTCTACTCGCGCATTGCTGCTCACAGCTTGCTCCGCGAGCACGTATGTTGTGAAGCCCTGCTGTAAGTAATCTAATCTCCTCATCACAATCCCTAAGTGAGCAATACATAGAAAGTTGCAGTATGTTCCTGGAGTCATCATTTAAGCCAGTTCCTGAATCTTTATAAGTAGGCTTTCTGGGTGTAGTTTATGTCTATCTTCAAGAGTCTGCCAACTCAGTTTCTTCAGTATTTCTGTTACACTCTCCCATGTGTAAAAAAAATTACAACCATTCATGCTGCTGTTCTCTGTATATGTTCAACATCCCCTGTTAGTCCTATTTGATATAGATCTCACACACTTGAGAAAAATAGCACTCTCCCACACCCAGGTATTAGCGTGAGTTTACAGATTCTAATTATGACTCAATGATATTATATTTATAGAACATTATATTTTCATTTTGGTAAGTGCACAGTTTTACATTTCTGGACATTTAAAGCAAGTTGACAATATTTGCACTACTCAAAAATCTTATCAAGATCTGAATTAATATTTAAGCAGCTTCTCTCAGACACTATTTCATTACAGATAACTGCATCATACACAAAAACTCTGAGATTTCTATTAACGTTGTCTGCAAGGCCATTAATATACAACATGGACAGGAAGGGTCCCAGCACACTTCCCTGAGGCACATGTGGAGTCACTTCTGCATCTGACAATGACTCTCCATCCAAAATGACATGATACAGCCTCCCTACCAAAAAATCCTCAATCCAGTCACCAATTACACTTGATACCCCATATGATGGTACTTTTGACAATAAGCGTATATATGGTACTGAGTCAAATGCTAATCAGAAATCAGACAATACTGCGTCTATCTGACTGCCTTGATACAAAGCTTTCAGTATCTCACATTTGTAAATGTGAGTTCTTCTTTTAAATGGACATGACTTGTGCTTTCTTCCAACTATTGGGCACTGTTTTTGTTCAAGCGATCTGTGATAGACTGTACTTAAAAGATAAGGCTAATTCAGCTACAAATTCACTATGTAATCTGACAGGAAGTTCATTGTATCTTGGAGCTTTGTTCAATTTTAATGATTTCAGCTGTTTGCCAACACAACTGACACTAATACTTACACTGAGGTGACCAATTCATGGGATACCTGCTATCCTCGTGTCAGATCTCCTTTTGCCCACCATAGTGCAGCAAATCAACATAGCATGGACTCAACAAGTCGCTGGAAGCCCCTGCACAAATACTGAGCCGTGCTGCCCCTATAGCCATCCATAGGCCGTAACTGTGAAAGTGTTGCTGGTGTAGGATGTTGTGCACGAACTGATCTCTCTATTACATCCCATTAATGTTCGATGGTATTCATGTTGGGTGATCTGGGTAGCTAAATTATTCGCTGAATTCCAGAATGAGATTTTCACTCTGCAGCAGAGTGTGTGCTGATATGAAACTTCCTGGCAGATTAAAACTGTGTGTCGGACCGAGATTTGAACTCAGGACCTTTGCCTTTTGTGGGCAAGTACTCTATCAACTGAGCTACCCAAGCACCATTCATGACCCGTCTTCACACCACTTGCCTGCGAAAGGCAAAGGTCCCGATTTCAAGTCTCAGTCCAGCACACAGTTTTAATCTGCCAGGAAGTTTTATGTTTGCTGAATTGACCAGTATGTTCCTCAAACCATGATGAACAATTCTGGGCCAGTGACATGACATCATAGTTTGTGAACATGAAGTCCATGAATGGCTGCAAATGGTCTCCAAGTATCTGAACATAACAATTTCCAATCAATGATTGGAATCCAGTCCATTCCATGAAAACGCACACCACACCATTATGGAGCCACCACCAGCTTGTATAGTGCCATGTTGACAACTTGGTTCCATGGCTACATGGAGTCTGCATTACACTCAAACCCTGCCATCAGCTCTTACCAACTGAAATCGGGACTCGTCTGACCAGCCATGGTTTTCCAGTCATCTAGGGTCCAAGCAATATTGTCACAACCCCTTCAAAGGTGCTGTGGGTGATGTTATGCTGTTAGAAAAGGCATCCATGTGGGTCATCTGCTACCATACCCATTAATGCCACATTTCACTGCACTGTCCATACGGATACATTCATTTGTGTCCCACATTGATTTCTGCAGTTATTTTATGCAGTGTTGCTTATCTGTTAGCACTGATGACTGTACACAAATGCTGCTGCTCTTAGTCATTAAGTGAAGGCTGTCGGCCACTGCATTGTCCATTTTGAGAAGTAATACCTGAAATTTGCTATTCTCAGTACACTCTTGACACTGTGGATCTCAGAATACTGAATTCCCTAAAGATTTCCAAAATGGAATGTCTCCTGTGTCTAGCTCCAACTACCATTCCATATTCTAAGTCTGTTAATTCCCACTGAGTGGCGATAATCACATTGGAAACATTTTCACACGAGTCACATGAGTAAAAATGACAGCTCCACCAATACACAGCCCTTTTATACCTTGTGTACATGTCATCACTGCCCTCTGTATATGTGCATATCAGTATCCTATGACTTTTGCCATCTCACTATATTTCATCAACTTTTAAGTGGTACATGTATTAAACTGGAACAATTCTCCTGGTTTTTGTTTGTAAAGGAACATTTGCAAATGGAGTTAAGCATTTCAGGATTTGCTTTGCTACTCTCAGTTTCAGTTCTTGTCTCATTCATGATTGACTGGACACTAACTTTGGTGCCACTAACAGCCTTTACATGTGAATGGAATTTCTTTGGGTTTGGTGAAAAATCGTTTGACAGTACTCTGCTACAGTACTCATTGAAGGCTTCATGCATTGCTCTCTCAACAGCCGGATACATTTCTTTTAGTTTCTCTCTTTGTATAGCCGTATTCGTAGTTTTACACTTATTGTGCAGTGGTCTCTGTTTCTTTAGAAATTTCTTTACGGTGACTGTGTACCATGGAGAGCTGCCTCCCCCCCCCCCCCCCGCCCCTCCTTCAAATTGCTAACTTTGTTACTGGGGATAATCTGTCTAGTGCATGGTCAACTATTCTTTTAAACTTGAGCCGTAGTTCCTCTACATGCTCCTGTTCTGTGCTGAAAGTTTCAAGATCCTTGAAGAGTGTTGCAGTTTAGGTTTTTCAGCAATTTCATGATGCTGCCCCAAGTGTCAAACATACTTGTGACCATTTGTACTGCCCTTCTTTGTATAAAATCCTTGAATCACTCATAAGTAGGGCAGACAGTGATAACTTATTACTGAAGACAGAAGGAAAATAATTCAGAGATCCAAATGAAATCAGTTATCTTCTTAATCAGCATTATGTTGAGATAGTAGACAAGTCCATAAATCCTAGCAAATGTATAGGAAAAATATCATCCCCTGTCTGACTGGATGTCTTTTCATGTTCCCAGCAAATTAAACACAAATAACAATAATATCGCATAATCTGAGTGACTAGATAATATATTTACTATGATAATTAAGCAGGGTTGATGTGATCACTGACATTTATTGAGAATTCAGCTATGGAAGAATGAATATTCCCTGAACACCTAAAAAGAAGTAAGATAGTGCCTGTATGTAAAGGTGGAGATGGGGAAGCTCTCAAGAATAAGCGAACATGGTTTAGGAAGTGAAAATAATGACAATAGCAATGGACAACTTTGTATTTCTACATTCTTAATGTTCTGTAGATCCCATCAAGAAGAAGAACATTCAAGTATGTGGAGTGACTCAAAGTGTACATTGATAAAATTGCAGAAACTTTATCTGTGTGCTGTATTAACAGTAAACTGTCACTATACTGCTTCATGTTAATCACACTTGTGCTGGCTAAATTTAATCTGGTTAGTTAGAAAGGAAGCTGAGAAAAGCTGCTGGAATCTGAGTTGTACTAAAAAGTTACTATAGTCCAGTTGACAAAGGTAAATGATGGGACAAATATGTGTAGATGCAAATTTTTGTACAATGGTAGTGGGGAGTGTAATGAATGTCATACTAAAAATCCTGATAAGTGGTGTGTGAGTTTTTCTTGACTATCTCAAAAATTGTGACTTCTAGCAAAACTGTTTCCCAGTACAAAATTAAACTACATTAAATTTCCTACAAAAAGATCCTACTGATTTTTCCTGCAGGACTAATAGTTTCCATATTGCAGGTGATGGAAAAAATGCCGATTATTAGAAATATTGTTTTAATGGTATAAAATTAATTTATATTGTTAAATAATGTGAGTTAAGAACAAATAGTAAATGTTGTAACACATCTACCTGCAGTAAAACGATATTAAGGGATAATTGTGGTCTGGGGATGTAATAAGGTGGAAAGGTAGAGATGGAGGTTAGAAGCAGGAGGGAAGGTAGGTCACTGGGTTGTGATCATGTGCTCCTCTCCTTCATAGGCCTGCAAAAAGAAGAGTGAGTAGGCAGTGCTCCATTCTTTGTGCAGTACTGCATCACAAAAAGCACTGCAGGGTGTTTCACAAAGTTATAATGGTCCTTCAATAGTTTGCATTATGCATCACTGGCAAAGCAGTGTGCAGAGAGGCCTGGGGGTGTCTAATTTCCACAGAGTGTGTTAATGCTGCATGGAATATTGATATGAATTATTAATAATATGAACACAAGAAATGCATATGTACAAAATCTGCTTTCCTCTCTGCACATTGTTTCACAATGCTAGAGGCAAATTGATTATTATTCATCCTGTATGGCAGCTGTAGCATTCCTCCAGGAAAGGCAACTTCATCAAATGTGAGTGCTGCTCACTTTTCAGTTTAGAGACATATTATATACTTCAGCATTTCCTATCCAATTCTCTTATGTGAGTAGACAAAGTACTTTACTGACTTGTATTTGTACTGTGGAACTATATTCAGTTCATTAAATGATTACTTCTTTGCAGTTGTTAAATGAGATGTTATGGAAAAAAGCTCAACAGCTGCAGCTGTCTACTACACTGAAGAGCCTTCCACAAGTGTAACATGCTGTGAATATATATTTTAGAGTGTTGATTTCATTGTTTCCACTATCAATGGCTGGAATAGTTTTCACAACTTGAGGGTACCAAATGCACCACCCCAACAATAGCTCTCCCAAAGACTGAGGAAGCCCAGAGCCTTAAACTGGCTCCATCTGTAACATAAGTAAGCCACCTAGGTATTGTGGAGCTCTAGATATTTCATCACAAGTCAAGCAATGCATTACAGAAGATTACTTTTCTGTGTGTAAAGATGATCAGTACCATTCCATCAGACATATTGACACCTGCGGTGCTCCAGATTTAGTAAGCAGCACTGTCCTTATTTTATGTTTGAGTGGCATCAGGTAATCCATAACATTATATGCTTTAATTATGTAAATTCATTTATATGATGAGTATACTGAAATGTTGGTGTTTTGTGCCTGTTTCATGTTGCATGGAGGAGATCCTGGCAGACATTCCATTGGTGTTCCACCAATACAGCAAATCGGCAGTGCAGGTCACTAATGATGAGAGTGCTGATGGTCCACGGTGGTGAGAACATCAGATTGGCATTGTCAGCATCACCTTTGTACAATGTTAAAAATTAATGTTTGTAATGAATATATGAAACTGTATCAATTCTATGTAATGTCTTGGGCTTGTGTGACCATTGTAAGTCATCAATGTTTGTAAAATAAACTGAATGTTGTGACTTCTGAAATTTTCCCGGCGTATTTCTTCTTCTAATAATTTCCGGGTATGCAGCCGGATCCCGTCGACATTCTGCGCGAGATTCGGCATAAATACCGCGACTGCACCTGGGCTCTTCAGTAGTTGTGTACTCACCTGATGATGGCCGGACGTCTCTGGGCCGAAATATCGTGGCAGAATGTCGACGGGATCCGGCTGCATACCCGGAAATTATTAGAAGAAAAAAAAAAAAACTGAATGTTAACTACATGTGGGTCAACTGCATCTAATGATTAGCATAGTAATTGTAATGCTGAACTATAATGAAGTTACTGAATTTGGACTTCTTCCAAGATAATCTGTAAAAGGATCTGACTGACGCTATACTGGAAGGATGGATCTACTATAATCTGGTGGTGACTACTGCAACCAATTTTGAAGTTATTAATGAACAAGACAATTTTGTGAATTCATGCACAACTGAACACTGAAAAAGTTGCTTCCAAATTGTGAAAAGTACCTAAATTAGGTTTGGGTACTGTTATGTCACTGAAAACATTAACTTTTTCTAAAGTGATGAATTCTGAACAATGAGGAGAATAGTTTTGTTTGATTACTTGACTTCAGATCTGATCTTGGCTGTCATTCAAGTAATTGATATCTTCACACAGACTTCACCTTGCATACATATCTGTGAGACTTCCCAATTATCATTTTAGATTGAAGAGAAGTTTGATGTTAAAGTGAATGTGGAAATTTAGAACTGTAATAATTCTTGCAATTTCTTGCCACTTATTGATTGACATCTAAATATAAAGTAGTTGAAAGTGATATATTTTAATGTTACACAACATAACTGTTAAAGAATATCTGTGGTTGACTAAATTTTATCAAGTTGATCAGCTATTTGCATTAGGGAAAAAAAACCCCTTACATGCTGAAGACAATTTACTGTAAAATTAAAAGACAGCCCCTTCTCAACTAGGCAGACTAAATGAATATCATATATAAATGCAGCAGAAATGTGAATATAATTCCATCTAAATAAGATATAAAATCATCAATGAAGAAATTTTCATATGAGATGTGGTCTCGTTGGTAAACACAATCATTTATGTTACTGGAAAGAGTCTTTGAAGAAATTTAGTTAACTGTTGGTACTTCTGAAGGAAGGGGTGCAATGTTTTTTCATAACCTGAATACACTAGCTTGGGTTAGTGAAATGTTGAAGACATGGTAAGTAGTTCCACTCAGTGCCGTCTACTCTGTGAGTGCCAGCAGTTCCTGAATGGAAAGGTTTATGAAGTCTACTGGTAACACTATTAATGGGAGAGAAGTACAGTAAGTTTCTGGTCATTAATTAATTCACCACCAAGTGACTACAACATTGTTACGTGACTTTACAATATGCTGTCAATGACAGACAGGAGCAATATGCCACATTTAACAATCTGATCCCTTTCCTGCCAGTGTTACATGTGTCACTGAACAACATCACACTTACTAATTAGGCACTTCTCAACCATTCTTTATAGCAATGTATTTGACATAAAAGCTCACTTAACAACTGCAAATAAGTACTCACTTAATAAATTGAAAATAACTCCACTATAAACACAATCTCAGTGAAGTTATTTTGTCTACTTACATAGGAGAACTGGACAGGAAATATTGGGGAAATATAATCTGTCTATAAACAGAAAAGCAAGCAATGTCATGGTGGAACAAGTCACCTGTCCCAGAAGAAAGCTATGACTGCCATAGAGGATGACTAAGAATCAATTTCCCCTGTAGCAGTGCCAAATAGTGTACACAGATTTACATAGAATCTGTCCATATGCTTATCTTGTTTTTGTATTGTTAGCAACTCATATCTGTATTAAATGTATTGTTAAAACACTCGTGAGAACCCTGTAGCTGCTTTTTGTGACATAGTGCTGTAGAGAGCATTGGGAATCACCTGCTCACTCTTTATTTTACACATCTATGAAGGAGGGAAGTATGCGACCACAATTTGGTGATCTACCTTCCCTCACACTTCTATCCCCAACTTTCCACCCTGTTACAATCCCAGACCACAGTTTATACCCTAGTATCATTGGGTTGTATTTAGATGTGGTATACATATATAATATTTGTTCTTAACTCACTACACTTAACAATAAATGTTAATTTTATATCATTTAAATACTGTTTTTAATAATCTGCAATTTTGCCATCACTGCAATGCAGAAACTCTGTCTTACAGAGAAAATGGATGGGACCTGTTTTTGTAGAAAATTTAATGTATTTTAATTTTGTACTAAGAATTATTTTTGCTAGAAGCTACAGTTTTTGAGACAGTCAAGAAAAACACAAAAAAGTGACATTTGCACACACCATCTATCCATGCTCACAACCCACTGGTCAGAATTTTTAGAATGTTGTTTGTGACACTCCCACCTACTCCTGTACAAAAGTTTGTGAGTACATCAATATTTTTCCCCAGATGACATTTTTTGATCTTTGCTGACTGGGCTATTATGACAAGAGTCATGGGATACCTCCTAATATCATGTTGGACCTCCTTTCATCTGGCATAGTGCAGAAAATTGATGTGCTATGGACTCAACAAGTCATTGGAAATACCTTGCAGAAATATTGAGCTATGATGTCTCTATAGCCATCCATAATTGCAAAAGTCTTGCCAGTGCAGAATTTTCTGCACAAACTGATCTCTCAGTCATGTCCCATAAATATTCGATGAGATTCCTGTCAGATGATCAGGGTGGCCAAATAATTAACTTCAATTGTCCAGAATGTTCTTCAATTCAATTGTGAACAACTGAGACTTGATGACTTGGTACATTGTCATCCATAAAAATTCCTTGTTGACAACTTGGGTCCATGACTTCATTGGGTCTGTGACACACTTGAACCCTACCATCAGCTCTCATTGACTGAAATTGGGACTCATCTAACCAGGCTATGGTTTTCCAGTCATCTAGGGTTTGACCGATATGGTCACGAGCTCAGAAGAGGTGCTGGAGGCAATGTTGTTTTGTTAGCAAGAGCCCTCACATTGATCGCCTGCTGCAATAGCCCATTAATACCAAATTTCACCACACTGTCCTAATGAATAAGCTTGTCATATATCCCATATTGATTTCTGCATTTATTTCAGAGTGTTGCTTGTCTATCAGCACTGACAACTCTATTCAAGCACTGCTGCTCTCTGCCCTTAAGTGAAGGCTGTCAGCCTCTGCATTGTCTGTGGTGAGAGGTAATGCCTGAAATTTGGTAGTCTTGGCACAATCTTTACACTGTGGATCTCAGAATACTGAATTCTGCAAGATGTCTGAAACTGAATGTCCCATGTGTCTAGCTCCTACTACCACACCACATTTAGAGTCTGTTAATTCCTGTCATGTGGCTATAATTACATTGGACACATTTTGATTTGAATCACCTGAGTACAAATAACAGTTCCATCAAGGCCCTGTCCTTTTATACCTTGTGTACACGATACTACTGCCAGCTGTGTGAGTGCGTATTACTGTCCCATGACTTTTGTCACCTCATTGTTTGTTCCATTGCTTTGATAGCTTAGTACTTAGTGAATTACATTGCTTAGGGCATACATTTAATTTTTATTAGTTATTGGGAATTTTAAAAAATTTAGAAAAAGACCTGGGACAATTCAGGAAAGAAACACGACATAAATTTTATTCCCAAAATGTAATGGACATAGACCCCTCCCCCATGAACCATGGGCCTCGCTATGGTGATGTGGCTTGCATACCTCAGTGATACAGACAGCCATACCATGGGTGCAACCATAACATAGTGGTATCTGTTGAGAGGCGAGACAAATGTGTGGTTCCTCAAGAGGGGCTGCAGCCTTTTCAATAATTACAATCTATATAATTGACTGATCTGGCCTTGTAACATCTATCAAAATGGCCTAGCTGTGCTTGTACTAATGCAAGGTGAAATTAAAACCGTAATTTTTCACGAGGGCATGAATCACTACTATATGTTTAAACGCTGATGGTATCCTCTTTGGTAAAAGGCAAAATACTGACATGCATTCTTTACAAAAGAATGGAAAAACTGGCAGAAGCTGGCTGTGGGGAAGACTGCATTGGATCTGTGAGAAATGTATGAACATGTGAGGAAATACTGACTATACAACTTGTTTTAGAAGATGGGTTAAGAAATATGAAAGCTACATTCATAGCATTTGTAGACTTAGAGAAAGCTTTTGACAATGTTGACTGGAATACTCTCTTTGAAATTGTGAAGTTAGCAGAGTTAGAATACAGGGAGCGAAAGGCTATTTACAGGTTGTACAGAAAGCAGACAGCAATTGTAAGAGTGGAGGGGCATGAAAGGGAGGAACTGGTTGAGAAGGGAGAGAGACAGGATTGTAGCATATCCCCACTGTTATTCAATCTATACCTTGAGCAACCAATAAAGGAAACCAAAGAAAAATTTGGTGCAAGAATTAAATTTCAGAGAGAAGAAATAAAACTTTTGAGGTTTGCCAATGTAATGTAATTTTGTCAGAGACTGCAGATAACTAGGAAGAGGAGTTGAATGGAATAGACAGCATCTTCAAAGGAATGAATTTAAAATGGGTGATGCTGAGGAAATTATATTAGGAAATGAGGCACTAAAAGTAGCAGATGAGTTTGCTATTTGGGCAGTAAAATAACTGATGATGGCCGAGATACAAAGGACATAAAATAAAGTATTTCTGAAAAACCTAGAAGACATTAGAGGCTCTTGAAGGATGGTGCTACAGAAGAATGCCAAAGGTCAAATCGCTGGACCATGTAACTAATGAGGAGGTACTGAACAGAGTTGGGAGGGAAGATATCTGTGGCACAACTTAAGTAAAACGTTCTGTGACATCACTGTATCACCAATTTAGTATCGGAGGAAAGTGTGGTGGCTAAAAATGATACAGGAAGACCAAGGGATGAATATGGTAGTTATTCGGAGATGAAGATGCTTGCACAGGATAGAGTAGCATGGAGAGCTGTTGGAAATTAGTCACTGGACTGAAGACCACAACAAAAGCAACAATGGACATGAATGTTTACCTTACTACCATGCACTCAGGTGATCACAAATGACTTTTAACATTTATTCTACTGTACTGTCGATGTACTTTCCACTTTTATATATTTTATCACTAAGTGTGTTTTCCTTTTGACAGTTTGTAATAGAAGTGAGCTTATGATAACTCAGTCAAGTGTGTTTTGACAATCAGCAAGGCATTGACTGTTTCAACTTCCATTCTGGTGTTTCTTTTTTTTCATCTTAATCACAAGTAGTTCAGAAAGTAAAACACACATAATTCTAGAGTTTCTCTGTTACCACTGATAAAACGAAGTTTCCTTTTTTTTTATTTCTGTTAAAATTACATTTTTTATTTTTATCATGATATGACAGTGATTACACAGATTTAAAATTGTTCCACATCCACAATAATATCTTCAGGCCACTTACAAGAATGGAGATGGAAATTCTCCCTATCTAAACCAACCAAATACAATTTAACATGAATCGTTACTACCAACAGTGCAAAACATTAGCAGTCACTAAACAAAGATTATAGAGCAAGTTGTACGAGTGGTACATGCTAATGTATATAGACTCTTAAGGGAAAAATGCACCACCAAGAAATTATCTGAATGGGATGGAAACTGGTAGATGTGCTGTACATGTACAGACACACAGATTATTAGAATTTCAGGAAATAGGTACATTTTGCTCAAGAGAAAGAGCGTCACAAATTGAGCAATCAGTAATGTGTTGGTCCATCTCTGGCCCATATGCAAGCAACTATTGAGTTGGGCATTGATTGAGAGTGTAGTTTGATGTCCTCATGAGGGATATCATGCCAAATTTTGTCAGATTGGAGTGCTAGATTGCCAACATTCCCATCCGCCAGGAGGGTCCTGTTCATAATGCACCAAACGTTCCCAGTTTGAACGAGATCCGGTGATCTTGCAGGCCAAGATAGCGTATGGAAAGCTTGAAGACAAGCAGTAGAAAGTTTTGCCGAGTGTGGGCAGGTGTCATATTGCTGAAATATAAGCCCAGGATGACTTGTCATGAAAGGCAACTAAATGGGACACAGAATATCGTTGAAGTACCACTGTGCTGTAAGAATGCTGCAGATGGCAACCAAAGGGGTCCAGCTATGGAAAGAAATGGCACCCTAGACCATAACTCCTGGTTTTCGGGCCATATGATAGGCGACAGTCATGTTGGTATCCCACTGCCGTCTGGGGCACCTCCAGATATGTCTTCACTGGTCATCAGAGACTCGTCACTGAAGACAATTCTACTCCAGTCGACAAGATTCCAGGCCAACCAAATCCTACCTTGGTCAGCAAGGTCACCAGATCTCTTCCCAGTTGAGAATGGTTGGAGTATTATGGGCTGGGCCTACCAACCATCCCGCGATTTTGACAATCTAACGTACCAGTTGGACAGAATTTGGCACGATATCCCTTAGGAGGACGTCAAACAACTCTGTCAAGCAATACCCAACTGAATAATTGTGTGCACGTGGGCCAGAGGTGGATCAACACGTTGAATTATGTGCATGTGGGCCAGAGATGGACTAATGCGTTATTGGCTCTGGTCCAAATGGCTCTGAGCACTATGGGACTTAACTTCTGAGGTCATCAGTCCCCTAGAACTTAGAACTACTTAAACCTAACTAACCTAAGGACATCACACACATCCATGCCCGAGGCAGGATTCGAACCTGCGACGTAGCGGTCGCGCGGTTCCAGACTGAAGCGCCTAGAACCGCTTGGCCACACCGGCCGGCTAATGCGTTATTGCTTGCTCAATTTGTGAAGCTCTTTCTCTTGGGTAAAACTTATTTTTTTTCTGAAATTGTAATGATTTGGATGTCTGTACATGCGTATCACATCTACCGATTTCCATTCAATGCGGATAATTTTTTCATGATGTGTTGCTTACTTTTTTTTGTCGTCGAGTGAATTTACACAGTAAATTGCTATCGTAAAGTACTTTACCAGTCAGAATCACAAAAAAAACGGGACATTTGAGAGTCTCCAAAAAACTTTCGGAACGGCGGGACATTTTGGAGAAAAACGGGACCATCATGGAAAAACTGGACTAATGGACATCCTAATGTTGCTGTACGTACTGGGTTCTATTAGCAATGCGACTCATCACACATCTTTACAACAAATATTACTTCTTGCCATGTAGTTAACAAAAATTGCCATTCCTTGAATCTAGATATTATAGATAATTTGTAGGGGAATTGGTTGGCTAGTGAGATAAGTTTTTAATTTTTTGAGCTCGTGAAGAATCCCAGTTCATTGCTTTATGTTAGGTAAACACTATACAAGAAGGCAAAATCTACATGAAAATTAAATTCGTGTGTTGTATTGTGATTATGTACATCATAGTTTAGCAGGAACGGGTTTTTACTATCAGCAGTAAAAGCCATTAAAGACTAAATGTATACGGAGTGAGTGTAAGAATTCAAAATCCTTAAAAAGGATTTTGCAAGACATATGGTACTTTACTCAATAACTTACCCACTAGTTCTGCTGACTAAACACTTTATTTACTTCAGGTGCATTGCCCCAGAAAGAAACTCTGTACGACAACAATGAGTGAAAATGTGCAAATTAATTTGATCAACACAGCTTCTCCACTGTAGGCTTACGTCGCACATGCAAGTATTTCCCACTTCATGCTAATACCCGTCTCGTCTGACGTGCATGATGCTCTGTGAATGAGCTGCAGAAGTAGGAGAAGTAGAGACAAAGTTGAAATTCTGAACCTGAATGATGTTACCCCAGCTTGTGAGTGTTCCCAGATCTGTGGATTTGGAATCCATGTACTATGGCTTCTCCTAAGAAATTTGAAGGCCAGCTTTGACGGTGACCTCATAAAACGTTTATAGGGCCTATCAGGCTCCAGTGGTAATTATTGCTAGGTCATGGACAAATCCAAGACGTTTGATGCTAACTGTTTTAGTCTTGTTCCCATATTTATATTCCAAGTATTTCGTTCTGTCATATTTTGATGCTCTTATTCAGCGCCATATTGAAAATGAATGAAGATAACCAGTCATGTTGCCTTATGTCATAAGATGTAGGGGTTTCACCTATGAAATTTAAATTAAGGTTGTATTTGTTGACGTCTGTTTGATTAAGCTAGTTATATTGTTATTGCATTAAACAGAGCGGTGCCAGGCGGCCGGGTTCTAGGCGCTTCAGTCCGGAACCGCGCTGCTGCTACGGTTGCAGGTTCGAATCCTGCCTGGGGCATGGATGTATGTGATGTCCTTATGTTAGTTAGGTTTAAGTAGTTATAAGTCCAGGGGATTGATGACCTCAGATGTTAAGTGCCATAATGCCTAGAGCCATTTGAACCAAGATCGGTGCCGTCAGTAGAATTACAGGATCTTTTACATCTACAAAAGTGGTGACCGTGTGAATCTCGTGGTGGTGCCGCACTATCATCATGAGATTGCAATTCTGTTCTGCTCAAGATTGGCATTCTTGGAAACCCGCTCAGTATTCACCCATCTTCCATTCCATCTGTTACTGTAATCTGGTAAGGGGGCATGATGGAATACTTTGCTGGTGATTGGCAGAGCAGAAATGCCTCGTTAATTTTTTGGATTTGTCCTGTCTCCTTGTGAGTGAACGCAGTTTTTGAATCTCTCATATACTCACAATGGGCTTGTAGTCTGTTAACGAGGAGTTTGTCTCCGATGTTGAGCAATTCAGCAGTTACCGTTTTCCTGGCGCTTTGCTGCTTTTGAGGCGTAACATTTTGATAAAGTATCTCACCATGACAGTGGAAATAAAACTTTGTTTGAGGAAAATCTGTCCAACTTTAGTTTTTATGTAGCAGATTCACAGTTGCATGTTTCCTGTAAAATAGACCTAACGATTCAACATATCAGAATTAGAATTTGTGAATGAATCGAGCGTTCCATATGCATGACGGAAACAAATAACTGGGGAGGGAGGGGGGGAGGGAGGGGGGTAATATAGTTAGATAGGTCTTCCCTAAAAGTCCTGTAGAAATTTCGTGTGTTCTGTTTGAAGTCATTATCAATTTCGTCCAATCTGTTGAAGTGGGACGCGCGCTTAACTCCTCTGTGTTCTATAGATGTCTTCTTCTACATTTCTAAGAAGTTTCACCAGTTCTCTGGACTTTGGTGGCCATTCCAAAGTATCAAGACTCTGAAGCAGAATTCCAGTGTTCTATCACGTTCTGAATTACACCACTTGTGTTTACATTCCCATGGAGGGACGTTGAGTTTGTCTGCTGAGTCTTTGAATGGCTTCATGAAATGCATCCGACTTTTTTTTTTTTTTTTTTTTTTTTTTTTTTTTTTTTGACGACTGAAATACATGAACGTTTCACAGTGGTGTAACTGGTTTCGACCAGACAGTTGTCAGCTTCCGACAGTCAACAGATAATACAAACATTTATTGTACACTCCTGGAAATGGAAAAAAGAACACATTGACACCGGTGTGTCAGACCCACCATACTTGCTCCGGACACTGCGAGAGGGCTGTACAAGCAATGATCACACACACGGCACAGCGGACACACCAGGAACCGCGGTGTTGGCCGTCGAATGGCGCTAGCTGCGCAGCATTTGTGCACCGCCGCCGTCAGTGTCAGCCAGTTTGCCGTGGCATACGGAGCTCCATCGCAGTCTTTAACACTGGTAGCATGCCGCGACAGCGTGGACGTGAACCGTATGTGCAGTTGACGGACTTTGAGCGAGGGCGTATAGTGGGCATGCGGGAGGCCGGGTGGACGTACCGCCGAACTGCTCAACGCGTGGGGCGTGAGGTCTCCACAGTACATCGATGTTGTCGCCAGTGGTCGGCGGAAGGTGCACGTGCCCGTCGACCTGGGACCGGACCGCAGCGACGCACGGATGCACGCCAAGACCGTAGGATCCTACGCAGTGCCGTAGGGGACCGCACCGCCACTTCCCAGCAAATTAGGGACACTGTTGCTCCTGGGGTATCGGCGAGGACCATTCGCAACCGTCTCCATGAAGCTGGGCTACGGTCCCGCACACCGTTAGGCCGTCTTCCGCTCACGCCCCAACATCGTGCAGCCCGCCTCCAGTGGTGTCGCGACAGGCGTGAATGGAGGGACGAATGGAGACGTGTCGTCTTCAGCGATGAGAGTCGCTTCTGCCTTGGTGCCAATGATGGTCGTATGCGTGTTTGGCGCCGTGCAGGTGAGCGCCACAATCAGGACTGCATACGACCGAGGCACACAGGGCCAACACCCGGCATCATGGTGTGGGGAGCGATCTCCTACACTGGCCGTACACCACTGGTGATCGTCGAGGGGACACTGAATAGTGCACGGTACATCCAAACCGTCATCGAACCCATCATTCCTAGACCGGCAAGGGAACTTGCTGTTCCAACAGGACAATGCACGTCCGCATGTATCCCGTGCCACCCAACGTGCTCTAGAAGGTGTAAGTCAACTACCCTGGCCAGCAAGATCTCCGGATCTGTCCCCCATTGAGCATGTTTGGGACTGGATGAAGCGTCGTCTCACGCGGTCTGCACGTCCAGCACGAACGCTGGTCCAACTGAGGCGCCAGGTGGAAATGGCATGGCAAGCCGTTCCACAGGACTACATCCAGCATCTCTACGATCGTCTCCATGGGAGAATAGCAGCCTGCATTGCTGCGAAAGGTGGATATACACTGTACTAGTGCCGACATTGTGCATGCTCTGTTGCCTGTGTCTATGTGCCTGTGGTTCTGTCAGTGTGATCATGTGATGTATCTGACCCCAGGAATGTGTCAATAAAGTTTCCCCTTCCTGGGACAATGAATTCACGGTGTTCGTATTTCAATTTCCAGGAGTGTATAATCTATGAAACTGTGCCAAGTAAATAAAAATGGTTCAAATGGCTCTGAGCACTAAGGGACTTAACATCTGAGGTCATCAGTCCCCTAGAACTTAGAACTACTTAATCCTAACTAACCTAAGGACATCGCACACATCCTTGCCCGGGGCAGGATTCGAGCCTGCGACCGTAGCGGTCGCGTGGTTCCAGACTGAAGCGCCTAGAACCGCTCGGCCACGCCGGCCGGCGCCAGGTAAATACCTACGTAACGATAAAAAAGAGTAAAATCATACCTAAAGAAGCTTACTCAAGAATATACTTTCTATCCTCCCACAATAAAATTGTGGAGGGATTGTTTTTGAACGAGGGAACTGAGTCGTCTTGTACGTTGTTTCCCTCTTGTGAAATTCAGTTACTCCACTCCCCACATACAGAGATGACAGTTCTCCGATAGGCTCCACTAAAGCTGTGTCTGTGAAGCTAGTACATGAAATGTCTTCGAGCTACGCACCACTTCAGCGGCATAGGTTGCACTGCCGAAGCGCAGCCACACGCGAGTGTTTGGCGACTGCCAGGAGCGCGGCACGAAGAAGCGCCGGTCGTACCAGACCAGCCCCACGTGGTCGCGCACCTCCTTCAGCTGCGTCACGTCGTTGTAGCTGGCCGGTACCGGCATCGCCAGCACCTCTCCAGCCTGCAGACATTCAAAATTGGTCAGCTACACCGACAGTACTGAGCAAGGAGTTTAAAATGGCAGCTGTAATACTGCCGAAGTTGTTATTGGGGGTATCACACTGCACTCAGGACTACACTCCTTGCAATTATAACAGTATACTTTTCTATTTTTTCTCAGAATTGAGCGAAAAGAATGTTGCAGATCATGCTGATTAAAGGCTTTGAAAGACTGTTGTTAATTGACTCGATTTAACATTGTCCATAAAGATTCGAACAATGCAAAATATTGTATGGTGTCTATAATTACTTAAATGACGGAAACAGTAGAAGAAGAAAGGTACAATATGATGCCAAGGTATAGCTTACATGTTCCAAAGAGCTTGCCGTCATACTTCAGGTCTCTGATCGGTCTATGGAGTGGTGAGTATGTGATGTGCTGTGGCATGGTTATCAGCACTCTTGCTGAATAAGAAAATATTACTCCAGAATGAAATCTTCATTCTGCAGTGGAGTGTGCGCAGATGTCAAACTTCCTGGTAGATTAAAACTGTGTGCTTGACCCAGACTCGAACTCAGGACCATTGCTTGGGTAGCCTGGTGTAAGGCTAAAGTCCCGAGATCGAGTCTCAGTCCCACACACAGTTTTACTCTATCTGGAAACATCTCCAGGCTGTGGCTAAATCACATCTCTGCAATATTCTTTCCTCTAGGAGTGCTAGTCCAGCAAGTTTCGCTGGAGAACTTCTGTGAAGTTTGGAAGTTACGAGACGAAAGCTGTGAGGACGGGTTGTAAATCGTACTTGGGTTGCTCGGTGTAGAACACTTTCCTGCAAAAGGCGAAGTCCCGAGTTCAAGTTTTGGTTCGGCACACAGTTTTATTTTGCCATGAAGATTCAAGAGTATATGCATTTAGGGAAACAAAGCGCAGCAGTCTCATTCTGTGATTGTGTTACATGGGCACATACCAGCTGCCTTTTAGAGGATATCTGACAGCACCAAAGATTAGGATATTGAAGAAGTCCCTATCCCCAGGACAGATTTGTTGAGAGAGACAACCCCCGCAGCCTCCAGCAATGCCAACATTGTCTCTTCGACTGTAGAGCTGTTAGATGTTGGCATTGATTAAAAGCATTCCCGTCTGTCACTGTGGAGCTAACATTGACGGCAGAGTGCTGTTTTGAGTTACGAAGACAAAGTAAATGAATATGGTATTACGAGAATGGAAAATAACAAAACTGTATGTTTTTGGAAGGAACGAATAAATAAGTTTTTTCCAGTATACCTTCACAAATGAACGAGTCCACTATTAAAATAGATGAAATTAAAACGATCAATTGCATTATACTCAGATTAATAGTTATTAGCAAAGGCAGATTTCACCTGCAGGGCACAGAGCAACCATTGTAATTACTGTACATATAAACCGTCTCAGGTTGCGTATTATTTGATTTGTTTGACTAATAGGTCCCATCAGAAGCGAGCACCAGCATTTTTAAAATTTTTACTTTTTACTGTCTAGCCGCACCAACAGTAGAGACTTCTAGCTTGTGGGTGTTACTAAATATCGAGTTGAGATACACGAACGGAGAATTGTCCCTGTCAGAGCACAGAAATGGCAAATATGTTTCTCTCTAAATGACTGTGACAGAAAAGTGCGGAATCAGCTGGCTCAATCTTCATTCTGAATTCCTCACCAAAGGTTTTGGCATGCGAACACAATCACGCTCTTTTAATACAGAACATTCTAAATCGTTTTACACGGTCTCTCTCTGTAGTTAAGCCTTAAAATTCAGCATCTCACTGTCACTGTCTGTATATGTCGCTCCCACTGCAATATTCTTTCCTCTAGGAGTTAATTTACAGTATGTCCTACTGCCACTGTCTCCTCTCTCGCTTATGCTGTCTTCTTTCGCCTTTCTTTCCTTCCCACTGCCATAGTCTCCACCATACGTAAGCAACTCAAAAATTCTGGTGGTCCAACTTACTTTCCCCCTATACCCACGTGTTTAAAATTTCGGTCCAAAATGCGTCCTTCCCTATATCTACTGTTCAACTTCGTGGCCTTCGACTGTCTGAACCCCCACGCCTATGTATAGTCTCCACTCACCTGTATTTTTCATTTCCACTGTCTCCCTCTCTTTTGCTTACACGACTGCTATCTTCGTCCATCTCTCTTCTTCTTTCACTGCCACTATCTCTCACTGACCGTCACTATCACCTCTCTTTGCTCCCACTGTCATTGCCTTCATTCATCTCTCTTTCTTTTTGACTGCCACTTTCTATCTCTCACCGTCTCTGTCTTCACACTCCCACAGGCATTGTCTCCTCTCTCGTCCCCTGACACTGTCTCTCTGCTACTCTTTTTCAGCACAAATACACTCCCGCTCATAAATTAAGGATAACTACAGAATGTGGTGCCACATAACGTGACACTACACAAAACTGGCGCTAATAGCATAGGCACATAGGGAACACACACGACACAGATCTGTAAGTCCACGGTATTGGTGGTAAGTTGAGACAACCGTCCCGAAACACATGTGCTACAAACCGGAACTGTTTACTGCGCATGTACCCCGACATCAATATGGGATATGATCACCACGCACACATAAACAGGCCGCACAACGGGTTGGTATACTCTGGATCAGGTGGTCGAGCAGCTGCTGGGACGTAGCCTCCCATTCTTTCACCAGTGCATGTCGGAGCTCCTGAAGTGTCCTAGGGGTTTGAAGACGTGCAGCGATACACCGACCGAGAGAATCCCAGACGTTATCGAAGGGGTTTAGGTCTGGAGAACAGGCAGGCCACTCCATTCACCTTATATATTCTGTTTCAAGATACTCCTCCACGATGGCAGCTCGGTGGGGCCGTGCATTATCATCCATCAGGTGGAAGGTGGGACCCACTGCACCCCTGAAAAAGCGGACATGCTGGTGAAAAATGACGTCCTGATACACCTGACCTGTTACAGTTCCTCTGTAAAAGACATGCAGGGGTGTACGTGCACCAGTCATAATCCCACCCCACACCATCAAACTACGACCTCCATGCAGGCCCCTTTCAACGGCATTAAGGGGTTGGTATCTGGTTCCTAGTTCACGCCAGATGAAAACCGGCGAGAATCACTGTTCAGACTATACCTGGACTCGTCCGTGAACATAACCTGGGACCACTGTTCCAATGACCATGTACTGTGTTCTTAACAGAAGGCTTTACGGACTCTCCTGTGACCAGGGGTCAGTGGAATGCACCTTGCAGGTCTCTGGGCAAATTGGGCAAATAAATCATGTCTGTTCAGTCGTCTGTAGACTGTGTGTCTGGAGCTAACTGTTCCAGTGGTTGCGGTAATGTCCTGAGTGAAGCTACCTGTAGTACTCCATGGCCGTCTGCGGGCACTGATGGTGATCTTGTACACTGTGGACGTCCCGCACTGTAGGGCCTGGACACGTTTCCTGTCTGCTGGAATCGTTGCCATAATCTTGAAATCACACTCTGTGGAACTCGGAGGGCCCGTGCGACGACCTGCTGTGTCTGACAAGCCTCCAGTCGCCCTAGTATTCTAACCCTCATAACGTCATAAATACGTGTTCTTTGAGCCATTTTCAACACACAGTCACCATTAGCACGTCTGCAAACGTCTGCACACTTACTCGCTGTACCGTACTCTGACATGCATCAACACACCGATGCGTATGTGAACTGCTGCCAGCGCCACCGTGCGACGACCGCAGGTCAAATGCACCGCATGGTCATACCCCGAGGTGATTTAAACCCGCAAACCGCCAACCAGAACGTTTTTTCAACATGTATCAGCGTTATCCTTAATTTATGAGCATGAGTGTACGTTCGCATGCCAAAATTTTTGGTGAGGAAGGCAGATGAGAACTGAAGCAGCTGGTTCCCCACTTCTCTGTCTTAGTCGTTTAAAGAGAAACATATTTGCCTTTTTATGTTCTAAAAGAAGCATTTTCCTGCTGGTTCCCTTCTTTTACCCATTGCGTTGCTTACATAAAACGTATACAATAGTCAGTAAAGTCTTGACAATTTACTTATAGAGTTCAAACAATTAATTAAAGTTATTCATCTTGACGCATATAGATAACGAATAAATAGGCATAATTTAAAGTTAACACAAAATTGTTTCCTTTACATTTTTTCTGGATACTTTGCTTATTGATCGCAGCTCACTGAAACACCCGGATTATGATTTGCGTCATTAAATAGTAAATTTTTATGAGAAATGTTTTACAGAATTTGCAATCTTTCCAGTTTTACATAATTTTTGGCAGTCATTTTAAGTTCTTTTCAGCCATGTTAAGACCCTATGTAGGCCGATGTTTGTCACTGCTGTATGGTACCACTTTGGGAACATTTACAATCGAGGTGTAAAGTGCCAATTAAACAGAGACAGAGCATCATAAAGCTATATTGGTGAAAAATGCTGACTAAAAACATAATTTGGTGACATCAAAACCCTTGTGATGATCCTAGAACCCTTGCCCAGTCATTTTAAGTTCTTTTCAGCCACGTTAAGACCCTTTTTAGGCCGTTGTTTGTAACTGCCGTACGGTACAACTTTGGGAACATTTACATACGAGATGTAAATTGCCCATTATACAGAGACAGACCATCATAAAGTTACCTTGATGAAAAATGCTGACTAACAACGCAATTTGGCGACATCAAATAAATTGTGATGACCCTAGAAAGCTTGCCATGTGTTCACTACGTCAGTTAAAACCACATTTACGCCTGAAACCGTATATTACGCGCGTAAGTACTGTAACTTGGAACCTCTGGATCTCGGTAAGAAATAATTATATGGGAAAAAATTCCTAGTTGCCCGAGAAAATCATCTTAAGAACATATGGTAAAAATTTCGACGATTTGCCATGAACAGAAATTATAGAAGTGTCCAATCCTCACAATTGGTACTCTGTGTGCCCAAAAATCATGCTTTTTTGGGGTTTTCTCAGGAACCGCCCACGAACAATCGGTGCTTTTACACGCCACCTAAGGCCCACCCTACATCATATGTAATGCAAAAGAACCACCTGGTTTTCTCATTATCCTGGGCTGGAGGAAGTGTGTAATGTTTAAATTTTGATCTAGTACTGTAGGATAGTTATAGCATGACCGTTCTTCCGATATGTATACGAAAGATCGCTAGGCCAAGGGCTATGCAATACACTTGACCCCGTATCTCTGTGATCAGTAGAACCCAAGATATGACCCCCTGAATGATTACATTTTCGTGCGCAGTTTTTGGAATACAGTGCGCGGACCAATATTACGTACACATTTATGGGTAAACTTCACAAAGTTGAAAGACACGCATCAGTAAGTGGTAGCACGAGAAGTATTCACGTAAGTCAAGTTAATTATGCCTATCTAGTCTACGTTCATCCCAAATCTACATCTACATCTACTATACAAACCGCTGTGAAGTGCATGGCAGAGATTACGTCCCATTACACCGGTTATTAGGGCTTTTTCTTCGTTCAATTCATGAGTGGAGCGCGGGAAGAATGATTTCTTAAATGCCTTTGTGTGTGCTGTACGTAGTTTAACCTTGTCTTCGCGATCCCTATGGGAGCAATACGTAGCGGTAGTAGTATATTCCTAGATTCATCACTTAAAGTTGATTCTAGAAACTATCTACGTAGAGTTTTACGGAACACTTCGCTCCTGCCTTAAAGCGTCTGCCAGTTTAGTTCTTTCAGCATTTTCGTGACACTCTCTCTTGTGTCAAACCTGTGACCATCCGTGCTGCCCATCTTTGTATCCATTCAATATCCGCTGTCAGTCCTACTTGACACGGATCCCTCACACTTGAGCAATATTCTAACATGGGTCGTACGAGTGTCTTGTCTGCAGTTGTCATTGTAAACTGATGACACTTCCCTAGTATTCTACCACTGAACCGCTGTCTCCACCTGCATTACCTACGACTGAGCCTCTGTGATCCTTCAATTTCAAATCCTTACAAACAGTATTTTTATGACTTGAGCGATTCCAACAGCGACTCATTCATATTGTCGTCGTAAGATACCATCTTTTTTCGCAGGAGAGGTTCATTGAAGTTTGGAAAGTAGGAGGCGAGGTACTGGCGGAAGTAAAGCTGTGAGGACGGGGTGAGAGTCGTGCTTGGGTAGCTCAGTTGGTAGAGCACTTGCCCGCGAAAGGCGAAGGTCCCGAGTTCGAGTCTCGGTCCGGCACACAGTCTTAATCTGCCAGGAAGTTTCATACCAGCGCACACTCCGCTGCAGAGTGAAAATCTCATTCTGGAAACATCCCCCAGGCTGTGGCTAAGCCATGTCTTCGCAATTTCCTTTCTTCCAGGAGTGCTAGTTCTGCAAGGTTCACAGGAGAGCTTCTGTGAAGTTTGGAAAGTAGGAGACGAGGTACTGGCGGAAGTAAAGCTGTGAGGACGGGGCATGAGTCGTGCTTGAGTAGCTCAATTGGTAGAGTACTTGCCCGCGAAAGGAAGGTGTATATGTACTTAAACACATAGGTGATAGAAGTCAGCCGGCCGAAGTGGCTTCGCGGTTCTGGCGCTGCAGTCTGGAACCGCGAGACCGCTACGGTCGCAGGTTCGAATCCTACCTCGGGCATGGATGTGTGTGATGTCCTTAGGTTAGTTAGGTTTAACTAGTTCTAAGTTCTAGGGGACTAATGACCTCAGCAGTTGAGTCCCATAGTGCTCAGAGCCATTTGAACCATTTTTTGATAGAAGTCATGGGATAGCGACATGCCCATATACAGATGGCGGTAGTATCGCGTGCACGAGGTATAAACGCGGAATGCATTGTCGGAGCTGTCATCTGTACTCAGATGATTAATGTGGAAGGGCTTCCGAAGTTATTGTGACCGCACGACGGGAATTAACAGACTTTGAACGCGCAATGATAGCTGGACGCATGGGACGCTCCAGTTCATAAATCTTTAGGGAATGCAGTATTCCGAGATTCACAGTGTCAAGAGTGTTGGGGTTGGGTTGTTTTGGGGGAGGAGACCACACAGCGAGGTCATCGGTCGCATCGATTAGGAAAGGATGGGGGAGGAAGTCGGCCGTGCCCTTTCGAAGGAACCATCCCGGCGTTTGCCTGGAGGGATTTAGGAAAATGACGGGAAACGTAAATCAGGATGGTCGGACACGGGATTGAACCGTCGTCTTCCCGAATGCGTCAAGAGTGTGACGAGAATACTAAATGTCAGGCATTACCTCTCATCACGGACATCTTGGTGGCCGACGGCCTTCATTTAAGGCTGGATAGCAGTGGCGTTTGCATACAGTTGTCAGTGTTAACAGACAAGCAACAATGTGTGAAACAACCGCAGAAATCGATGTGGGAGGTACGACGAACGTTTGCGTTAGGACAGTGCGGCGGAATCGGGCGTTAATGAGCTATGGCAGCAGATGATCGACCTGAGTGCTTTTGCTAATATCACAACAACGCCTGCAGCCCCTCTCCTGGACTCGTGATCATATCCGTTGGCGCTAGACTACTGGAAAACCGAGGCTTGGTCAAATGCGTCCCGCTTTCAGTTGGTAAGAGCTGATTAGAGGGTTCTAGTGAGGCGTAGACACCACGAATCCATGGCTTCAAGTTGTCAACAAGGAACTGTGCAAGTTGGTGGTGGCTCAATAGTGATGTTGGCTGTTTTTACATGGAATGGACTGGCTCTTTAGGCCCAGCTGAACATGTCATTTACTGGAAATGGCTGTGTCGGCTACTTGGAGACCATCTCCAGCCATTAATGGAGTTCAGGTTCCCAAACAACGATCGAATTTTTATGGATGGCAATGCAACCTGTCACCAGGCCACAAAGTTCGCGAATGACTTGAACATTCTGGACAATTCGAGTGAATGATTTGGCCACCCGTTAAATATTTATAGGACATACTCGAGAGGTCAGTTCGTGTACAAAAGCCCACATAGGCAACTCTTTAACAATTATGGCCGATTATAGAGGCACAATGGCTCAATATTTCCACAGGCGACTACGCCAGGCAAAACGGGGTCATCAAGATGTGATAGAATATTTGTGCAGCTTTCTTTAGACAGTCCTTTATTATACATAGCTGTTGCTTCTGCGAAAAGTTTGAGGTTAGTATTAACATTGTCCTTAAGGTCATGCATATACAACATGAGCAGCAAGGGTTCCAAAACGCTTCCCTGACACACACCTGAAGGTGCTTCTACATCTGTTGATGACTCTCCATCCAAGATAGCATGCAGCGATCTCCCTACCAAAAAAGTTCTCAACCCAATCACAATACTCCACATAATCGAATTTTAGGTAGGCTATAAACGTTGATAAGGTGTTGAGTGAAATGCTTTCCGGAAATGGAGAAATTCTGCGTGTACCTGCGTGCCTTTATCCATGCCTCTCAGTATGTCATGTGACGAACGTGCGAGTTGGGTTTCACATGATGAATGTTTTCGGAATTCGTACTGGTTGGCATTGGCGAGGCCATTCTCTTAGAGATCCTTCATTGTATTTGATCTCTGAATATGTTCTAAGATTTTACACAAATGGATGTCATGGTATAGGAGAGTAGTTTTGTGGATCACTTCTGCTACCCTTCTTCTAGACGGACGTGACCTGTGCTTCCTTCCTACTACTGGGTACGGTTTTTGTTCGAGGAATCTATGGTAGGTTGTGTTTAAAAGAGTGGCTAACTCAGCCACAATTTCACTGTGGAATGTGATTGGAATTCCATCGGACCCTGGAGCTTTGTTTAATTTGAGTGATTTCAGCTGTTTCTCACCACTGATGACACTAAAATCCGTTTTATCCACCTATCAGTGATACAAGAATTGGGGAAATATTCGTGGGTTATCCTCGCAAAAGAACGGAGTTAAGCAGCGTAAATACTTGCCTTTAGTGCGTACTTTGTCCTCGACGTAATAAACCTGGATGGGGCCTTCTATGCACACGATGAACAAGAGATGGGGAGGTAAAATCCCCTGGTCCCAAGCCTCTCAAGGGTTCGAATTCTCCGAGGCGATAAGTTGGCTTATCTCAGACTGCCATGGTAAAATAAATTTTGTACTTCATAACAAAGAAAATAACTTACCCTAGCACCAATCTAGCTCTTTTTTCCATTTCATTTCTTCAGTTTTATGAGTCGTACAGGCCAATTGCATACAGTTGTATTTCGTGTTTAATCTTGAATGCACAGTATTTTCTTTAGACATTGTGAACTAAAACCGCCTTGTGATGGAGTCGAAATCGCACTTTCTTTAAATCCTGCCAAAACATTTCCCCAAGAAATGTACACGGCAACAACTGCGAAACCTGTTTATAATTTGGTAAGTTTGCCAACAAATTTCAAAGACAAGGCACTTCTGACTCCATCACAAGGTGATTTTACTGAAAAACGTGTACCGGTATACAGAAAATATTTAGCCTTCAAGATTAGACATGAAATAAAATATTTCTACTTGTATATAGATGTCCTGGAAGAATCGTAAAACTGAAGAAATGAAATGACATGAAATAGGTACCAGTACGTTGGCCAAGCTGATGCGCGGAATTAAAGAGGTAATGTTGTTCTTTTGTTCATCCGTAGAATAGCCAACTTGCATGGAAGCTCTCACGTTACTTAATGTGACATTATTTGGTCAAAGAGGCTTCAGAGGTTCAACTGAGAAAATTAGATTTCCAAATAGTGGAAATTTCCTCGGAATGCTAAAGGTCTTGAGTCACTATGTTCCGGTTCTTGCAAACCACATTAGCGAGGTCAGAGACCGACAAGCTGGAAAGCGTTTGTAGTGCATTATCCGTCAAGTGATACTCAGAATGAATTTATTTCTAGTTGTGTCCAATACGTCAGGGGTGCCATCTTGGTACCGAGAGAATGTGAGAAGTATTACTGAATTATTATTGATGTACTGATTCAAATCATAGTGAACAAACAACATTCATTTTGCGTTCAAGAACGAAATTGATAAATGTGAAGTAAATGAACGGTTTTTTGAAATCGTAGATTGTAATATGAAAACGGGAGTTGCTATTGAACACTTAAATCGATCAACACTTGTGAAACAAAACACTCAAATCCTATCAGTGAATGCCACGGACGAAGTTATGATAACGAAAATAATACTAGAGGGTCTTACAAAGGAGCTCAGACACGTTTTCTTTAGTGAAATCCTCTTGCAAAACATTCCCTCTGTGCTTGTCAAAGCCTTATGTGGAGTAGGCCTATGTACGTGCAGCTGAGAGCTGTCACGAATAATTCAGCTTTTTTATAACCTGCTTAGTAGCAGTCTACAACGATGGGAAATTCTGAAAGAATGTGTTGGAAGTTCTTTATATTCTATGCCTGATAACTGCTGGAGTACTCTGGTTGACGCTGCAATACCAACTGCAGCTCAACTGGATAAGATTGCCACTGTTGTTGAAATTCTCATTAAATGAAATTTGTCACACGGTGTGTTTTCGATTACGTGATGGCATTCAAGTGTTTAGTCAAGGTACCAATTTAGCTATAGTTATTGGTATCAACTGTCTATAGAAGCAAATTGCTACAAGCTCGAAGTACAACCCTTAATGCTGAGTAAGCCACTTTGGGACTTATTAAATAATTTAAAATATCTTCGCGAAAATTGAGACGCCGTCCTCCGTGGTCTAAAGTTCTTGCAGATGCAGTTAATATAGGTACACACTAAGACGAGCCAGTCATTTCATGATGAAATCAGGAATAAAGTGACATGTGAATTCATAAGGTTTATTCATGATAAATGTATTTTGTATCGTTATTGCCAGTTTATTGTGTAACTTGAAAACCCAATATGAACAGTGATGATTTATGATAAAATATTTGAGTTTTATGAAAATAGTCGAAGATGACTGGCAACCAGGTCACTGAAGCATGTAAGTTGTGTATCAATGGACACCATAATGATATCACAACGGATTTAGAAGAAGAGATTAAATATCTGAAAACAATTTATGCTTCTAACTTTGAATTCATTACTTTGCAACCATTAGAACTCTTGAACAAGATGCACGAGCTTAACAATTTAAGCTTTTTTTGCAAACATACGTAAAGCTATGTGCATTTTTTACGCTCTTCTAGTGGCTGTGGCTGAAGCAGAAAGGTCATTCAGCACTCTGGCTCTCGTTGAAATTTTGCCTCAGATCAACTATGCGGCAACATCTCACAGATTTGACAACCTTGGCAAATGAATATAATTTTACATGGCAACTAGATTTAAGGCTATGATCCAAACACCTCTTAAATGAGATGTTTGCAAAGCGCCTTTGACAGTGTCATAAACAAGTAGCCTTTAATGTGTGGGCACACCAGAGAGCGCATGGAGACAGAACGCCATATCGCGGCGTTATTGGCATCAGATATTTCGTCAATGTAGAAATAAGTATAATACTTAGCCGTTTGTTTTAAAGTGAAGTGACAGTAAATAAAAACAAATTAAAACATAAAATGAAATGGAGCGTACACACATTTTACAGTAATTCATTATTGAGTGGCATATGAATCTGAGTTTGTCAGTCACACTAGTTTTCTACCATGCTGTGTAGGTCATTCTTTACAGACGAATGGAAAAACTAGTAGAAGCCGACCTCGGGGAAGATCAGTTTGGATTCCGTAGAAATACTGGAACACGTGAGGCAATACTGACCTTACGACTTATCTTAGAAGAAAGATTAAGGAAAGGCAAACCTACATTTCTAGCATTTGTAGACTTAGAGAAAGCTTTTGAGAATGTTGACTGGAATACTCTATTTCAAATTCTAAAGGTGGCAGGGGTAAAATACAGGGAGCGAAAGGCTATTTACAATTTGTACAGAAACCAGATGGCAGTTATAAGAGTCGAGGGACATGAAAGGGAAGCAGTGGTTGGGAAGGGAGTAAGACAGGGTTGTAGCCTCTCCCCGATGTTATTCAATCTGTATATTGAGCAAGCAGTAAATGAAACAAAAGAAAAATTTGAAGTAGGTATTAAAATCCATGGAGAAGAAATAAAAACTTTGAGGTTCGCCGATGACATTGTAATTCTGTCAGAGACAGCAAAGGACTTGGAAGAGCAGTTGAACGGAATGGATGGTGTCTTGAAGGGAGGATATAAGATGAACATCAACAAAAGCAAAACGAGGATAATGGAATGTAGTCGAATTAAGTCTGGTGATGCTGAGGGAATTAGATTAGAAAATGAGACACTTAAAGTAGTAAAGGAGTTTTGCTATTTGGGGAGCAAAATAACTGATGATGGTCGAAGTAGAGAGGATATAAAATGTAGACTGGCAATGGCAAGGAAAGTGTTTCTGAAGAAGAAAAATTTGTTAACACCGAGTATAGATTTAAGTGTCAGGAAGTCATTTCTGAAAGTATTTGTGTGGAGTGTAGCCATGTATGGAAGTGAAACATGGACGGTAAATAGTTTAGACAAGAAGAGAATAGAAGCTTTTGAAATGTGGTGCTACAGAAGAATGCTGAAGATTAGATGGGTAGATCACGTAACTAATGAGGAAGTATTGAATAGGATTGGGGAGAAGAGAAGTTTGTGGCACAACTTGACCAGAAGAAGGGATCGGTTGGTAGGACATGTTCTGAGGCATCAAGGGATCACCAATTTAGTATTGGAGGGCAGCGTGGAGGGTAAAAATCGTAGGGGGAGACCAAGAGACGAATACACTAAGCAGATTCAGAAGGATGTAGGTTGCAGTAGGTACTGGGAGATGAAGAAGCTTGCACAGGATAGAGTAGCATGGAGAGCTGCATCAAACCAGTCTCAGGACTGAAGACCACAACAACAACAACAACAACAACGTGTAGGTCATAGTTGACCTATCATCCAGTTCCAGTGGTCTCGGGCTCCTCATAACTGTCTTCCTCACTACTTTTCAAGTCAATTTATTACTAGTCTTTCAGTCTCCTTGTGGCAAATTTTGCCATCATACGTGAATAATTTTGACTATTTATATTTCATGTTTGCCTCACATCTGATCGCATTTTTCAGTGGGGCTTATCGAATTATTAATCATTTATTGGTTGATACTAGGTAGCCTCATAGAATGATTTCAATAGAGTTGCATGCTTTGAGGATAATTTCGTGCTGGCTCTCTAGGGCGGCGGCTAAATAATCCAAACGATTGTTGTGTCGTTATGCAAAGACACTTCAGTTGTCTGTGGATGCTTTACACCTACTTTCGCCGTTTAAAAGAGCCTGAAAAATATTTTTACGATCAGCTAGAAAGAGATGGAGAACATAGTGACCATAATTTCCAGTCTGCAGATCTACATTACGCAGAAAGAAAATGGTCCTACTTCCTATTTATTCGACGGGGTCAGGAACTATGACTATGAATTAAAGTTTGAATTTAACTGACTGAAATATACAGTAAAAGTTCACTTATACAAAATATAAATCTTCATTCTAACTAATATCCCTATCGGAAACAGCACTATTAACAGTTCAGAAGCGACCTCTACTGGAAGTTCCAAGTAAAATGATCTATCGCTGTGACTTCTACTCACCAAATGTTTATTGCTCGCCTTAAAAGTGGCAAATTAATTTCGCCACTTGCCACGCGGTTGTACCAACATTACGGGCGACACACAGACAGTTACTTCCGTGAAATCTAAGCGATCCCGGACGGTATACGTTCCTCGTGAGTTCACTTCCTACTTTTACCGAAAACGCATTCAGGTCTGTTCAGCTCTGACGTCATCCGAGGCATTACACACGCAGGCACTTCACTGACGAACAGACTAGTATCTCGATGCGAAGTGTCTCTTCCAGCTGCGTCTCTGGCAGTATAATACCACATAGATATATGGGTACACCGGACCACCAAACGGAACATCCGCTGTCAACAGCCTTAAGCACAGGTAGCAGCATCTAAATGGCCGTTTTCTCGGACTCGTAATAATTAATATCTTCCTAAATTTTTATATGAACATAGTTAAATTCGCTTTAGTTTGGTATTCTCGGCTCACTCTTGGCGCTGTCGACCTCAGAATATTGAATTTCCTAACGATTTCCGAAGCGGAATGACCCATGCGTGTAGCTCTACTTACCATTCCTCGTTCAGAGTCTGTTAATACCCGCAGCGTGGCCATAATCATGTCGGCAACCATTTCACGTGAATCGCCTGAGTGCAAATTACAAAAAAATGGTTCAAATGGCTTTGAGCACTATGGGGCTTAACATCTGAGGTCATCAGTCCCCTAGAACTACTTAAACCTAACTAACCTAAGGACATCACACACATCCATGCCCGAGGCAGGATTCGAACCTGCGACCGTAGCAGTTTCGCGGTTCCGGACTGAAGCGCTTAGAACCGCACGGCCACCGCGGCCGGCTAATTACAGCTTCGCTTCTTTTTTTTTTTTTTTCTTTATTGAATTTTAATTCCCCCCGAAGGGGGCGGGCTGGCAGCAGCTTAGTATGCCGCTCTTCAGCCTACAGACTTTGTGAGAAAGATCAAGAGAATAAATAATAAAAAAAAAAACAGGCGATAAAATCGGAGACTTAAAGAGTAACATGGCGAAAAGAAATCGTGGAACTTAAAATAAAGAGCAGAGGGATGATGATGCTAATAAAATACATACGAAGCCGACAGGTAAAACAATAGACAGACAATTAAAAGACACGGCGACAGTCTGGATTCTGTTCGCAAAAGACATAAAATTCACACATAGCGACAGCATGGTTTCTGTTCGCAACACGAGAAAGACGAACAACACTGAATAGTCACTGGAACACTGCACTAAAAAGTTGGCAAATGTGACATACCACAGTCGAGAGCAGGTGGGGGGAAACTGGACAGATGATGGGAAAACAAAAAAGGGGGGAAAGGAGAGTAAAAGCGAAGGGGGGAACCGGGAAAGGAGCTGATGGAGGATGGCTCTGAGCACTATGGGACTCAACTGCTGAGGTCAGTAGTCCCCTAGAACTTAGAACTAGTTAAACCTAACTAACCTAAGGACATCACAAACATCCATGCCCGAGGCAGGATTCGAACCTGCGACCGTAGTGGTCTTGCGGTTCCAGACTGCAGCGCCTTTAACCGCACGGCCACTTCGGCCGGCTGATGGAGGATGAGGACCCATAAGAGGGGTGGGGGGCAGACGCGACAGGGAGTGGGGTAGGCAGAGGAGGGGAATACAAAAGGACTTGGGGGGGGGGGAGAAGAGAGGTAGGGAGAGGTTTAGTGGGGAGAAAACAGGACGGAAGAGGGGGAAGAGGGAGCCCAGGGAAAGGACAGAGGAAAGGAGGGGGAGTGAGGATCAGAGTTGATAGGAGGGATAAATGGAGGGAGAGAGGGCATCGTCCGGGAGGAGGAGTTGATGGAAGCCACCTTGGGAAAGGAGAAGTAGGGTGTAGAGATGGAGGGTAGGGGGGACACAACGGTGAAGACGTGGCAGGGGGCGGGGAAGGGAGAGAAGAGGAGCAACCAGGGGGTGAGGGGGTTCAAGACGGCGGGAGGTGTAGAGGATGCGGATATGTTCGAGGAATAGGAGCAGATGGGGGAAAGGAATGAGATCATAGAGGAACTGCGTGGGGGACGGGAGGCGTATACGGAAGGCGAGGTGGAGTGCATGACGCTCAAGGATCTGGAGGGACTTATAGAATTTGGGGGGGGGGGGCAGATATCCAGGCATGACTGGCATACCAGAGGATGGGACGGATTAAGGATTTGTAGGTGTGGAGGATGGTAGAGGGGTGCAACCCCCACGTCCGGCCAGAGAGGAGTTTGAGGAGTCGGTGGCGGTTGTGGGCTTTGGATTGGATGGAGCGGAGATGAGGGATCCAGGTGAGGTGACGGTCAATGGTGAGGCCAAGGTAGGTGAGGGTGGGGGTGAGGCGGACAGGACGTGCGCAGACAGTAAGGGAGAAATCCAGGAGCTGGAAGGAGCGAGTGATACGACCTACGATGATTGCTTGGGTCTTGGAAGGATTTAGTTTCAGGAGCCACTGGTTACACCATGCAGCAAAAAGGTCAAGGTGGTTCTGGAGAAGGCGTTGGGACCGTTGGAGGGTAGGAGCGAGGGCGAGGAATGCGGTGTCATCAGCATATTGCAAGAGGGCAAGAGGTGTACTGGATGGATGGGGGGGGGGGGGGTTGGGGCATATCCGCCGTGTACAGGAGGTAGAGGATAGGGGAGAGGACAGAGCCCTGGGGCACACCGGCAGAGGGGTAGAAGGTACAGCTTGGCCAACGTACCGCCAATTTTTGCATGCGGTACTACCGCCATCTGTATATGTGCATATCGCTATCCTATCATTTCTGTCGCCTCAGTGTATACTCTATCACATGTGGTAACAACAGCAAACACAAACAACCCTGTCGCACTTTTGTGTCCATTTAGTTGTCATAGAAAACTCGAACTCAGATTATTTACACAAATTCCGATGGTATGTAGTTCACAAAGTCATACCTTTCTCTCGTCAGGCAATGTATTTGCACGAGGGATTGCATCTGGCGTTTAAGAATACAGCTACCCATAAACTTAAATACAGGCAGGTCCCCGGACTCGTACACGGTTAGTGAACATTCGCGCGCCGGAGATCAACGCCTCGTGTTTCTGTGTGTGCCGTCGTTTTGTGCTTATGTGGTTCAGTGTTATTCGTTTTGTGCACCTACGTTCACATGTGACAATTTTCGTCTATGTATGTGTCCAAGTGTCTGAACAAATTTTACCTTGGACTCTACGCCCGTGAACGGCTCCATGTATTTTAAAAAGTGTTTGTCTCCGTTTATATGTTCCCCATATGTTTTTTTGTCTAATTGTCTCCACTTGTCGCTTTTGTGTTTCTCTGCGGCCAAAGAGCGGCGTAGTATGCTGCTGCAGGCCTGCCTGTAAACAGGTTTAAAAATAACAATAAAGAAAAAAAAACAAAAAAAAACTTAAATACAAGTTTCATACAGAGAAGCCCAAATCCAGGACCTCAAAACTGCAGAATCAGATAACTGGTAACAGACTCACACCTCATCAAACAAGCATTAAAATTCTTTCAAATTGAACTTAGTGTACGAAACTCATAATTATTTAAGGGATTCTTTTCTTGTCTGTAGGGCATTCAACAGTGAGTCTTTATCTGAGTTACGAATGACTCTCAAGCTGTCCTGACATTCTTCTAAATGATATGCTTAGTTGCCTTTAAACGCTGAAATGATGCCATACGGCATACGATTAGAACGTGGCTTATAATGTTCCTTACAGGGTACACGAAATAATCTTCGCCGTCTAACCGTACTTTAGCGCAGGTTGCTGAAGAAAAGCAAGATTCCCACTGAACCATGGAGGCTCGGTTTGCTGGCCTAACTACCTCTGGCACCAGTATCGATAGTCACCTCCCTTGTGACGTATCTTTGGTTTTCCTGGTTGAGGTGTGGAGGCGGCAATGAGCTTTGAACGTCACGTGACGGGAGGAGGAGGGCTGGAGCACCAGTGCCTGGCGGCAGGGTAGCACAACTATCTGCTAACTTAAAGGGGGTGTGGATTTTCATATTTTACTCCTGCCGCGTTTGTCGTTTTCAGCATACTTAGTTCACCTTAAGTAGTTGTTAGAATACAGTACTCTTCCCAGTGCACTGATTTTTCTTTATTTTCAGGAGGTTCGCCTGCGCCATGAGATCCAGAGCTTGTGCCGGGATTTCCCACCTCAAACGCGGATATCTTCTCTACGAACTGCGAATTCGTGGGCTTCCCGTAAATGGAAGTGTACCCGAGTTAGCAACCCGGCTGCGTGCTGCGGTTAGTTGCCCCCTTTCTCTCTCGGCAGACACCTTTGGCGAAGTAGGTGACTTTCTCTCCAATATTTCCGCTGCGTTGGAGGAACTGTGCCGTAATATTTCATTTCTTGAGGCGAGTCAGCCCACCTCAAAACAAGTGTGTCGGCTGCAAGCACATTTAGCTCACCTGGGGAACCGTCTAACCGATCTTGGATTCATAGATCTTAAAGATTCCGATAGACAGCTTCGGCTGCAGTTATCTGACAAAGTCAGTGCGTTGCAATTCAGGGTAGTGTCCTCGAGCTTAGAGGGGGGCGGTTCATATCCTGAGCAGGAATCTTCACTGAATGATCAGCCGGTCAGTGATGGAGATTCTGAAGATCGAGGAAGCAGTAGTTTCTTGAGTTATTTTGGTAAACTTCCAAAACCCATAATGTGTCTCGTTAGTGGGATTTCGGAATTGGCAGTCGAGAGATTACTTCAGATCCAGCATGTCATTTGGTTGCTGGTACGTTTTAAGGTTCATACTGATGCATTACGCATGCCTCATTCTGTGATTTTGTCCCTGTTATATCCTTTAACGAGGATTTTTTTGAGTATTGTAGCCTCTGAAGTCTTGCAGTAACAGGGCACCTTACAGCAATTAAGGAAGCAGATTCTAAATAGAAAATTATCTGCACCTAAGGAGCGCGAGTTTTATTGGATGGTGCAGGGTTATGGAGAAACGTTACTTTGAACGTGTGCGTACGGCAGTGTCAGCTCTCGATGCGCGCGTGACAGGCGGAGAGCGTTTCCCATATATTAGATGGGATGCGGCCTCAGGATCGCTCTCGCTTGAACTTTTCCCACCAGCCTAGGACTTTTGATCAGTTTCGAGAGTTGATAAACTCTACAGAAGCACTTTCGGTTTTAGACGAACAACGCGAGAGGGAGGTTGGAACGCGGATGTTGCCCTTGAGAAATGAACCCCCTGTGGCGCGAGTGATAAATCGTGTTTCTGATTACAGACGGTGTTATCGTTGTGGAGCACCAGATCATTTTGTGCGTGAGTGCCTGTTAAGAGAAATCCTAGACCTGCCAGTTGACGCCAGAAGAGGCGGGGTCACGAGCGCCTGGGCACCTGGCCTTGATGTAAGACTATAAGTGTTCCTAAGTATGCGACTTCCGTATGTATGTGCCAGAGTCGGACAAGAACCTGTGTGTGCACTCCTTGATTCGGGCAGTTCGGTACCATTGTTAAACTACCAGTGTTATTTGTAATTCCGCCATTTGTGTAAATTCTCTTCCCCGCGTCCTGTCATTCAGTGACGTCGTGTAGCCGATGGGAGGGAGTTGCCTCTAGTGGACAAGGTGCGGGGCAGCTTGTCTGTCGGGAATTTTTCTTGGTTGGTTCCTCTGGTTTTAGTAAAGTATCTTAAATTACCTTTATTATTAGGTTGTGATTTCATACAGCGCTCTGGTCTGGTCCCTGACTATGGGAGTGGTGCTATTTTCTTTAAATTTTCGCCAGCTCAAAAGATCTCCCTTTGTTCTTGTCATCACCCCTCGTGGATTAATTTAGTTAGTAGCGACATCACTGGGTTTGAGTTGAATCATCTACCGCTTAATCAGGCAAGGCAGGTAGTTGAGCTGTTACGAGAATATTCTGACATGTTGTCCGATAAACACCATCCGCTTAGTCGACGATGTACTAGTCCATCAGTCTCCTCACAGATTGTCGCCTCCTAAGATGAGGATCCTGAGGAAAAAGGCTGAAGGTATGTTACAGGACGGGATGATCAGGCCGTCTACTTCCCCCTATGCTTATCCCATATTTCTCGTTCCTAAGGATCAGGGGTAGGATTTTCGAACGGTAATTGACTATTGCCTTCTCTATATGAAGGTTATTATGGAATCAGTCCCATTACATGAGCTCCATAACTGTTTGACTTGGCTTTACAGTGCAACATATTTTACGGTTCTGAATCTCTATCAGGCCTATTACCAGATTCCCCCAGCGGAACAACCCAAGCCCGTGACAGCCTTTTGCACCGATTGGAACTCTTTGAGTACAACCGGGTTCTCTTTGGTCTGGCTACTGGCGCTGCTAGTTTATCCTGTTTAATACATGCGGTTTTGGGATACTTGAAGTTTGTGTGCGTGTATAATTATTTGGACGATGATGTAGTTTACAATTGTTCGTTTACTGAGCACCTCTCCCACCATGGACAAATTTTGTCTACCTTGGTGTTTGCAGCCGCGACTTCTGGGCCGCGACCTTGGTCTAAGTTATTGCTGCGGGAGCGCTTTGCCACGTCGTCTGTCATACCTAGCAAAAGTTGTATAGTAGTCTTGTTCCTTGGAGCTATACCTGGGTTGAGCGACTGCCGCCAGGATTGTAGGCTGTGGAGTTTAGGGATTAACTCATGAACTCTTGTAAATTATAACCAAGCTGTCAACCCTCTTACTGTTCATAAAAGAAAAGTTTTCAAATTCTCTACTAAACTGTTCATCATAAAATCGGCTGTGCTCTGTACTTGGTAAATGTAGTTTCCCTTTAGTGAACGATTAAAGTTTCATTCTTACTGTCCATAAACTCAGATGCCTTGTGTTTATTGAATACTGTTTCCTTTTGATTACATTGCTAAAGTTAAGTACAGTAGTTGGTCACTTTTGTGTCACTATAATTCTGATGGTTTTCATTATCTATTAATCCGGAATTTAATTCAAAAATGTTCAAATGTTTGTGAAATCTTATGGGACTTAACTGCTAAGGTCATCAGTCCATGACTGCAGCGGCTGAGACCGCTCGGCTAATCCCGAGCCGCCGGGATTTAATTGATAAGTATGTTTTTCTTAAATAAATGTTAATTTGGTGAAAACGACGAACTATCTGATTGGCCTCGCTTCCGCGTGTTGATGTTTGATCCTTTCCTATCCTGAACCTGTTATCTGGGCTTCACCCACCGACAGCAAAAATGGCAGATCATTCCTGTTTTCAAGAAGTGTCGTAGAACAGATGCGCATAATTATAGAACTATATCGCTGATGTCAGTTTCTTGTATAATGAATATTTTGAGGACGAAAATTTCCTCTCTAAACGAACAGAGCTGAACACACCACCCTTAACGGAACACAGTCGAGAGACGTAAATGTAGTTTCACTAGCACGCCAAGGCTGGGGTACTAGAAGCTTCATGAGGCTGTCTGCAGACGATGCAGCTGTCAATAGGAAGGTAGCAACGCCAGAGAGGGAGGGAGAAAGAGACAGACAGACAGACAGAGAGAGAAAAGATTCAAGAAAGAGGGTTGCGTTGCCTCACGGGGTCATTTATTCGAAGCGAGAGTGATACGGAGTTACTCAATACACTCCAGTGAGAGGCGCTATAAGAGGGCCGTTGTCATCGAGAGATTTACTGTTGAAACATCGAGAGAGTACGTTTCGTGTAAAGTTGAGTAATACATCACTTCCTCCCACTTACGAGGACGTGTTCGAAATGATGCCTTCGACTTTTTATGTGAAAACTCCTTTTTTTTGGGCCATCAGTCTATCAGTCTTCTGACTGGTTTGATGCGACACCGCCAGGCATTTCTCACTTGTGCCAACCTCTTCATCGCAGAGTAGCACATTCAACCTACGTCCTTAATTATTTGCTCGATGTATTCCAATATCTGTCTTCTTCTACAGTTTTTGCCCTCTACAGCTCCCTGTAGTACCATGGAAGTCATTCCCTCATGTCTTAACAGATGTCCTATCATCCTGTCTCTTCTCCTTGTCAGTGTTTTCCACATATTCCTCTCCTCACCGATTCTGAGCATAACCTCCTCATTCCTTACCTTATCAGTCCACGTAATTTTCAATAATCGCCTGTAGCACCACATCGAAAATGCTTCGATTCTTTTCTGTTCCGGTTTTCCCACAGTCCATGTTTCACTACCATACAGTGCTGGGCTCCAGACGTACATTCTCAGAAATTTCTTCCTCAAATTAATGTCTATGTTTGATGCTAGCAGAGTACTCTTAGCCAGAAATGCCCTTTGTTTCAGGGCTACTCTTCTTTCGATGTCCTTGCTCCGTCCGTCATTGGTTATTTTGCTGTCGAGGTACCAGAGTTCCTTAACTTCATCTACTTCGTGACCATCAATCCTGATGGTAAGTTTCTCACTGTTCTCATTTCTGCTACTTCTCATTACTTTCGTGTTTCTTCGATTTACTCTCAGTCCATATTCTGTATTCATTAGATTGTTCATTCCATTCAGCATATCCTGTAATTCTTCTTCACTTTCACTCAGGATAGTAACGTCATCAGCGAATCGTATCATTGACATCCTTTCACCTTGGATTTTAATTCCACTCCTGAAGCTTTGTTTTATTTCCATAATTGCTTCTTCGATGTGTAGATTGAACAGTAAGGGTGAAAGACTACATCCCTGTCTTACACCCTTTTTATTCCGAGCGCTTCATTCTTGGTCGTCCACTCTTATTATTCCCTCTTGGCTTTTATACATATTTTATATTACCTATCTCACCCTATAGCTCACCCCAATTTTTCTCAGAATTTCGAACATCTTTCATTATTTTACGTTGTCGAACGCTTTTTCCAGGTCGACAAATCCTATGACCGTGTCTTGATTTTTCCACAGTCTTGCTTCCTTTATCAACTGCAACGTCATAATTGCCTCTCTGGTGCCTTTACCTTTTCTAAAGCCAAACTGATTGTCATCTAGCACATCCTCAATTTTCTTTTCCATTCTTAAAGCTTTGTAAATAAAACAAATGTTATTGACATTCTACATCTTTATTCTTGACGTCTACAAATTTGCGCCATCTTACAGAGGGCTCCGAATTGTATCGTATAACATGGCATTGTGTAACGTAATTACACTGAAGACCCAAAGAAACTGGTACATCTGCCTAATATCGCGTGGGGCCCCGCGACCACGCAGAAGTGCCGCAACACGACATAGCATGGATTCTACTAATGTCTGAAGTAGTGCTGGAGGGAACTGACACCATGAATACTGCAGGGCTGTCCATAAATCCGTAAGAGTACGAGGGGGTGGTGATACTTTCTGAACAACACGTTGCAAGGCATCCCACATATGCTTAATAATGTTCATGTCTGGGAGTTTGGTAGCCAGCTGAAGTGTTTAAACTCAGAAGAGTGTTCCTGAAGTCAATCTGTAGCAATTCTGGACGTGTGGGATGTCGCATTGTCCTGCTGGAATTACCCAAGTCCGACGGAATGCACAATGGACATGAATGGATGCAGGTGAAGAGACAGGATGCTTACTCACGTGTCACCTGTCAGAAAGGTATCTAGAAGTTTCAGGGATCCCATATCACTCCAGCTGTACACGCCCCACACCATTACAGAGACTGCACCAGCTTGAACAGTCCACTGCTGACATGCAGGGCATGGATTCATGAGGTTGTCTCCATACCCGTACACGTCCATCCGCTCGATACAATTTGAAACGAGACTCGTCCGACCAGCCAACATGTTTCCAGTCATCAACAATCCAATGTCGGTGTTGACGGGCCAGGCGAGGCGTAAAGCCTTGGCCGCGCAGTCGTCAAGGATACACGAGTGGGCCTTCGGCTCCGAAAGCGCATATCGATGATGTTTTGTTGAATGGTTCGCACGCTGACACGTGTTAATGACCCAGCACTGAAATCTGCAGCAATTTGCGGAAGGGTTGTTGCACTTCAGTCTCGTTAAACGATTCTCTTCAATTGTCGTTGGTCCCGTTTTGTAGGAGCTTTTTTCCGACCTCAGTGACGTCGAAGATTTGATGTTTTACCGGATTCCTGATATTCACGGTACACTCGTGAAATGGTCGTACGGGAAAAGCCCCAATTCATCGCTATCTCGGAGATGCTGTGTCTCATCACTTGTGCGCCGACTATAACACCACGTTCAAACTCACTTAAATCTTGATAACCTGCCATTGTAGCAGCAGTAACCGATCTAACAATTGCACCAGACACTTGTTGTCTTATATAGGCGTTGCCGACCGCAGCGCCATATTCTGACTGTTTACACATCTCTATATTTGAATACGCATGCCCGTACCAGTTTCTCTGGTTTCTCTGCCGCTTCAGTGTACGTCGGCACGTCAGAAACAGCGGTCTGTAATCGAGTTTCTAACTGTAGAAGTGCTCGTCCACATATGGGGTACTCTTTCCTTCATTATAACAGTCCCAGACCATACACGAGCGCTGCGATATCTGCTGCCTTTCGACGCCTGTCGTCGATTATCCTCCATGCAGTCCCGACTTGGCCCCATCTGATTTTCATCTGTTCCCAATACTTAAAGAACACCTTCGAGGACTTCACTTTTGATAGTGATGAAGACTTGCAAGCATAGACGAAATTGTGCATCTGTCAACAAAGTCAAACAATGAAGATATCAACAAACTGGTCTCTCGTTGGGAGAAATGTTTTCGTCGCAAGGGTGACTACGTTGAGAAATAATTATGTAGACATGAAGAATGAAGTTGTAGAATGTTAATAAAGTTGGTTTATTTAAAAAAGGTTTAAGAGTTTTCACATACAAACTTCGGGTGCATCACTTTCCAACACACCCTCGTACATCTCGCGAAACGACAATTAGAAAATCAGAGAAATTAGAGCTCATACGGAGGTTTACCGAGAATCATTCTTCTCTCACACCATTCGCTAATGGAATAGGAAAGGGAGGATTAGTTATGGTACCATAAGTGCCCTCCGCTACACACCATAAGTGTACATGTAGATGTGACATTGGATGACGGACATAAAATTACAGTCAACGACACTTCTGTCCATCACGAAGACTAACGGTTTCTGGGTTAACGTAATTAAAGAATCTATAGAGATCAAAATGTCTTATGACACCACCTGTAATCTCTACAGCTTGCAGCTGAGCACAGCAGGGAATCTAGTTATCACAAGGTTAAAGAAGACGTGGCAGACACGGAACAAAAACATTTCCGTATACGACGAAGAACTGAGCACCAGTGACGTCAGAATCAGCAACACGCCTATTTAAGGACGAGGGCTGCAATCGCACGGCTGTCATTTGTCTCCTGATAACGGTCCAGGAGCACTCGGCCGAAAGGTTGCGGATGTACAGGGTGGATATAATTAAACTTTCGCTACCTGGGAGCGTCCTCAATAAGAAACGAGTGATTGTAGCACAATGAAATTTTCTGCAAATCTTTGTAAGGACTTGCGGAAGAGGAGTAAAAAATAAACCATTGAAGTAAACACATTTTAATTTCCATATGAGAGTGTAACGTTTGTTAATTGTGTACAATATTTACGTTGCAGGCTACAAACGTTGTGGCGACCATTTGCATCCACGACAGCCTGGAACAGCACTACGGATATGATTTCACAATTGTTCGCAGCACGTTTCAAATAGTGGGCCATTCAATGCTCGGCTGTCGTGACACAGCTCCCGCACTGCTTGAAGATGCCACATTGCGTCCAGCATTTTCATCAGTGACAACATTTTCTTCAACAATATGTGCCGCAACTGGCCGTCGGCCTCTCCCAGGAGCAATTACTAAATAACCAGCTAAATTGAACTTGCAAATTATGTTCTTCAACCCCGGTGCGGAAAGAGGACCGCTCCGTATCCTACAATGCGTTGATTCTCCTGAAGAGCAGTCGCACTATTGTTGTTATTTTGAAAAACAGGTTTAAGGATAAAGCCCTGCTCTCCTGGTTCTCACCCATGTTGACTGTCCGCAACTGTAATTGATGCCTGTGTTTCAAATTAACACTACGAACAAAGCAAATACTGAAGTGCGTAGTATGAACATCATCCTTATGAAGTTGTGTACCCATACCGTAAATAGTTTTCCATCTACACTGGCTCATGTAGGGAAAGTTTAATTATTATCAACCTGTATTTGTTAGGCAAGTAGCGTGGAAAATACTAAATCGCGTAAAGAAGAAATAAAGTGAAAGGAGAAGATATATGTACAGTGTCAGTATTGGATAGTGTCTGTAAAGTTCCATACTATGTTCCTTCGGACATGCATACACGTTTAAAGGAACTGACACTGCCGCCGATTTATAGATGTATTACATCAGGAAAAGTACCCAAAAACTGCAAGTACGGAACTACCATAGCTATACAATCTACAGGAAACCTATGAAAATTTGTGCTACAGCTTTACTCGAACCCGGATTTTCCGATTTATGCCAAAGCCAAAGACAAAGACAAGGCAACCTAACGAGAAAACTAAGTAAGTCTCTCTCTGTGTGTGAATCACACCATTGTGTGAGCACTATGGCCAGCAGACACATGGAAGTTTGGATCTGTCTGTGAAGTGTGCTCGGATAGTCAAAGTCACTGGCCTAAAACATGAACAGGTTCGAGTCCCGATCAGGCACAAATTTTCGCCTGTTCCCAGTGAAATGTGTAGCTATGGTGATCCCGTATTCGCAATTTGCGAATACGTTTCCTAAAAAGAAAAATATAAGTGGCGATACACAAATGTTAGATTTTATGCTTCTTCATCGTGAGGGTCTTATGTGTCCAGTACTAGCTCAGTGCAGAAGAGTGGTAGCTGTGATCTGCCAGGATCTAATGAATAAACCATTTCAGTATTCACCTGCAGGAATTTAAGAAAACGATTACTTCGATGTTTTTCGTGTATAATTGTTCCTTACAGCTTACATGACACAATTTTCAAACCAGATAGATATTTTTCACAAACGTCATTGAAATTTTCTTGCAAATATGATTGAGTTGCATTGAGTTTACTGCAGAAGAAAACGCTAGGGAGACATCGAAGGTGGGTACAGCTACTAAGCTTAACACGTCGTAAATGTACCCAAAAACATCTTTTACGATCACTTCATGTCACTGTACGAATATGTCCACAGCAACGCTTTTCGCAGGGCTGAGATTCGTCTGAAACGACGACGTGATAGTTGTCGTTGGGCTCAACACTGTCGGCGAGCTTCCCTGTGCAGCCACATCAAGGGAACCCGCAGCAGTGATTACTGTGCTGACAGTCGTCCCACTGCCCGTGTGGATACTGGTCTTCCAGCACGTAAGCCAATTTCCTAACTCAAGGCGTTTGACATATCTGTACGACCCCCCACCCCCCTCCGCCAGACAAATTGTGTGTCTGTCCTCTCAGGCGCTAGTTTAGTGGGGGCAATGAGATCCTACCGTTAAGATCCTGTATTGCATGGTCTTGTTGAAACCATCAGTTCTATAGTCACGGAATCCTGACCATCACGAGAAGCAACATTGTGGAATTATGAACTGCAATCTTGGTAGGCCACGAATTCCGAAACATGCTGATGGACGTTATCCTTCTTACATGAGGCATGACACTGTCTTTTCAAAACAACATTAAAATGCGGTTTCTGAACAATAAATCCGTAGCACACTGGACTCGCATTCGGGAGGACGACGGTTCAATCCCGTCTCCAGCCATCCTGATTTAGGTTTTCCGTGATTTCCCTAAATCGTTTCAGGCAAATGCCAGGATGTTTCCTTTGAAAGGGCACGGCCGATTTCCTTCTCCATCCTTCCCTAATCTGAGCTTGCGCTCCGTCTCTAATGACCTCGTTGTCGACGGGACGTTAAAACACACTAACCTAACCTAACCCAATAAATCCGTTTCGTAATCTTCCCTTATACACAGAATGTAGATGCCATTAACCCTATCCACTATGTGCTGTTGCACTGTATGCTAGTCATTTGCACAGCAAAGCACAGTAGCATGCCTCATGCCAAGTTTTATGATTATTCCAAGCCGCCTTTATGGTGTTGCAATTCTATTGGCCGGTAGTGTACATAAAGGGTGTCCCGGAAATGCTGCGGCAAACTTCGAGGGTGGTAGAGGGTGTCTCGAGGAACACATAGAGGATGGGAACCTGTATCTGGAAATGTCATCCAACTACGGTAAAGAGCGTTGAAATTACTGGCGCGGCGCGTGCTCCTTGGCCACCACTTCGGCAGTATACGTGACTATGTACGTTGACGGACCGTAGGTGGAATTCTTCGGAACTTGACTGATTGCCACGATCGCCAGTGGAGAAGGTGGAGGGTTGGTGCTGCTTAGAAAGGCGTTGTCTCCTATGAATGCGACGTTTCTGTTGCCTCGGTGGAAGACGGTTTTGGGTACGGATTTCTATCTGCTGTTAATTTTTCTCCTGGAACCCTCTAAAATCCTCAGTCTTTTTAGGTTTACAGGAGAAAAATAAAATGCAAAGCAAATCTGTGTCCGTAACCTTCATCCACCAAGATAACAGAGGATCACATACACAGGAGACGAAGCCTACGTAAGCAGCAGCTACCTCCAACTTCTCCACTAGTGAACGTGGCAATCCGTCGTGATCATTCAATGACAAAAACAACATTGCGAGACGTTCCGCCGGCCGGAGTGGCCGAGCGGTTCTAGGCGCTACAGTCTGGAGCCGCGCGACCACTACGGTCGCAGGTTCGAATCCTGCCTCGGGCATGGATGTGTGTGATGTCCTTAGGTCAGTTAGGTTTAAGTAGTTCTAAGTTCTAGGGGACTGATGACCTCAGAAGTTAAGTCCCATAGTGCTCAGAGCCATTTGAACCATTTTCTTTTTTAGACGTTCCACCTACGGTCCGTCAGCGTACAAGCTCGCGTTTGCTGCCGAAGGGCCGCCCTAGTGACAGACGTCGGCGCATATAACTTCAACACTCTGTAGCGTCGTTAGATGACGTTTCCGGACATGGGTTCCTATCGTCGACTTGTTCTTCAACACACGCTCTACAGCCGCTTCATATTCGCCCCAACGTTTCTGGGACACCCTGCATACATAAGCCGACTTCAGGATCTTTGCAACCGAGTGAGGTGGCGTAGTGGTTAACACACTGGACCAACATTCTGGAGGACGACGGTTCAATCCCGCGTCCGGCCATCCTGATTTAGGTTTTCCGTGATTTCCCTAAATCGCTTCAGGCAAATGACGGGATGGTTCCTTTGAAAGGGCACGGCCGACTTCCTTCCCCATCCTACCCGAATCCGATGAGACGGATGACCTCGCAGTTTGGTCTCCTCCCTCAAATCAACCCAACCCAAGATCTTTACATTCAGCCTTAAGGGTATGTAAGAATGTTAGGACTCTACTATCATTAATGACATTGACGCGTAGTGTAAAGAAACCAATTAAACTTTGGAATTTTGAAGCTCTTGATGTTTATGGCTAACTGGAGGACAACCGACTAGAAATCAGCGAGAACAGCTGACGTGAAGAAATTATATCTTTAGGAATTCATGTTCATCACCACTCCAAATAATAACGAATTTTCAGCAGACAGAGCCCTATGAATGAACTGAGTTGAGAAAACACAACTGTCGCAACCTTTCTAATATCTATAATGATTTTCCTTCTGAATGAAAGAAAGACTGGGTTTGACAGGCTCGACAGTCTTTTTCTCTATTCCGGTGTATTTCGCTCTCGGTTTGTAATAGACATATTACGTACCCAAAATTAAACATGATTGCATAATCTCAGTCCAATAACAACCGTGTTCATAACTTTCAGTGAAAAAATGAAGCCGTGCTGATGTCTGCATCACAATGAACAGGTTTGTGAATGCGCTATATGAGCATAATCCAGTCTGTAAGGAATAACTGTTTAAAAATGACATACATAACCTGTGGCAGATTTACGCACGGTGCCCAATCGCTGTTAAAAGAAGACGCAGCAAATATAGCAAAGGGAAGAAAATTAGAGGGTTAGGAAGACGTACATTGTGGGATGCGGACGACAGAAATAAAGAACGACAGACAGTGCACTTAAGTAGCTCTTGGCTGTCACAGAGTGAGTTCGAGTTCCAGTAGCAGTCTGGAAGGCTACTTACCCTGGCGAGGTCATCGGCGTACCACTGTTGAGCGTGGCCCTCGTCGCCCGGGTCCAGCTTGAAGTTCCAGAGGCCGTCCAGAGACCTCACCTCCCTGGACTCGGACTCCCTGGGATACAGGATACCGGCGTCCACGAGCGGCACCGCTGCCACTGCAGCCGACAGCAGCACGCAGAACCTCCACAACCTCATCATGGCAGTCTGTCAACTAGATGGTCGACGCGATTACAGAAGGAGCATTCCTCAAGCTAATTTACAGAATTTTATGGACTATAAGAAGTATTTTTTTCTTAAAAAAAAAATGCCTCCAAGATTCAGGTGCGTCGTATACTCGAAATTAATACAAGAGTAATCCGAAAACTAAGGCCTCCGATTTTTTTTATAAGTGCCGAACTCTGTTTATGTGGCAGTTGGTCACACTGTTATGAAGAGTGTTTCACGCGCTGTGTGTAAACATGCACACGCCGCGCTGAGGCGCTCAGTCTTGGTTGGCTTGGAGCTGAGAATGGAGCTCCCGTTGGATGTTACCACCAAGTGCGAATTGCGCGCAGTTATTCGGTTTTTGAACGCAAAGGGCACTGCGCCGATTGAAATCCATCGCCAATTGGCGGAAGTGTATGGTGAGTCGTGCATGGATGTCAAAAATGTTCGTAGAGAGTTTGCAGCTGGTCGAACCGAAATTCACGACGAACAAAGGAGCGGGAGACCGTCAATTTCTGAGGAGACAGTGTTGAAGGTTGTGCAAAGCATGCGTGAAGATCGGCGGATCAGCCTGGATGATCTATGCACGTTGGTTCCTGTGGTTTCCCAAAGCACTGCTCACAGAATTTTAACGGAAACATTGAACTACCGGAAGGTGTGCTCAAGATGGGTGCCACGCATGCTGACTGAGGACCACGTGCGGCAACGAGTTGATGCTTTCCGTGCATTTCTTCACCGCCTTGCAGCCGAACAGGAGAGCTTTCTGGACTCAATTGTCACGGGTGACGAAACTTGGGCATACCACTTTACACTAGAGACCAAGCAACAACCATGCCAGTGACGGCATCCTTTTCGCCAAAGCCGCGGAAATTCAAACAAACACAGTCTGTCGGTAAAGTCATGACAACCGTTTTTTGGGATCGTAGAGAGGTATTGTTGGTCGACTTTATGCCCACTGGGACCACAATTAACGCTGACGGGTACTGTGAGACTCTGAAAAAACTCAAAAAAGCAATTCAGAACCGGAAGTAGAGGAATGTTGAGCCAGGTCGTACACATTCTCCATGACAACACTGGCCCACACATCGTTCGGCAAACCGTTGCTCTCCTGCAACAATTTCAGTGGAACATAATCACCCACCCACCCCATAGTCCTGACTTGGCGCCCAGTGACTATCACCTGTTCCCTAAGTTAAAAGAACATTTGGCCGGAAAGCGATTCAGCTCCGACGACGAGGTGAAAGAAGAGGTTCATAAGTTTCTGAACAGCATGGCGGAGAGCTGCTATGACATGGGCGTACAAAAACTGCCACAACGTCTACAAAAATGCGTCTGCAGAAACGGTTATTATGTCGAAAAATAGCTAAATATTCAAGCTGTAAACTGATGTAAACCATTGTAGAAATAAACAGGTCTATGTACTTATTTAAAAAAATAGGAGACCTTCCTTTCGGGATTAACCTCGTATAAAAATGTCAGCGTCTGATTTAAAATTCCCGCCAGTCTTAAAAATGGCCACACATTCGATGCTGTGGAAAACAGTCATTGTCTATAGTGAGAGAAGACATTATTGTTAAACCTTTCAAGAAGTGCGGCATAAGCGACGCTTCCGATGACGATGAAGAGGAAGAAGAAGAAGAAAGTTCAGATAACGATTTTCAGAGATTTTAAAGGTCAGTTCGGTGTTACAAATTAAGAATTTTCTTATTATGGCTTTGCAGTTTAATAATAAAAATGTTATTTTTTTAAGACACTGCTTAAAAATTAAGGTGCATCTTATAGTCCGTAAAATACGGTGGCAATATGACTTTGAAGCAAAGCAAAGTTCGGTGCTCTGGCCTACGTGGGTAAATCGGCACTGACCGACCGCCGTGTTATCCTCTACAAATTGCGTATTCTGGTGCGCTATGGAGGGGCATTTGATCACCACACCGCTCTCTCGATTGTTGTCGGCTTTCTTCTCACTCAAGTATCTCCCAATTGGCATCACGAGGCTGTGTGCACCACTTTCCAGCCTCCCGCCAAGGAAAAATCTCTAGCAGTACTGAGAATCGAACCCAGATTCTCCACGGAGCAGTCAGACACGCTCACCATTTGGCCACAGAAGCGGTCATGGCACGTAAGAGTCCATGTTACTACGATATCTATATGAATAAAAATGTAAATGTTCGTTAGCTGAAAATCTTAACTTTCCGGATGTTCTTCACCGGTTGCTTTGAAATTTTGGCACAACGTTGCATGCGAATACTTGCTTGCTTTCATAAATCTGTTTCTTTTATTACACACGTAACATATAAAAGGAAAAGGTTGTTACCAAAAGTCTCGTAAAGTTCTTGACCGATTTATTTCAAAATTTTTAGACAACGCTCTAGTGAATATTCGTGTGTACTGTACATAAGGCAATGTCCTGACTGGTTGACTGAATGGCTGACTCATCACCACCCAGAAACTTAAATTTAGGAGAAGGTGTGGATCTTATACTGTAGGCGTCGTCCAGGAAGGAATTTTTAGAAATTCCAACCCTAAGGGAGTGAATTAGACGATGAAGGGATTTTAAAAAAAAAATGTCGCTATTAAGACAATTTTGAATCCACATCACGAAAATCGGTATTTGGTTTCTCTGTCAGAAGTAAAAAAATATGTGTTTCAGCGATTTTGGAAATTTAACATTTTGGGGGTGAAATAGTGGATGAATTTTTTTTTGGAACTATATCATTACTAAGCAACTACTAAAGTATTTTAAAGCTATACTCATGAGTATTGGTATTTGACTTCTCGGTTCCAACTAAAAAAATACGGGTTTCAGTGTTTCTTGAAATTGAACCCCTAAGGGAGTGAAATAGGGCATGAGATTTTTTAAGAAAATATTTTATTATGAAAGCATTTTAAAGACAAGTCTACGAAAATTTAAATTTGGCTTCTCAGTTGTAAATAAAAAAAAGTATATGTCTTACTCTTTTTGGAAATGCAACCCCTATGGGGGTGGAATGGGGGATGAAAGTTTTCATGGAAATGTTTAATAGTGTAAATCTAACCTAACCTTACCTGACCTAACCTAAAATAACCTAACGAAGCATTTTTGAAGGTAAATCTATGAAAATTTCAACTTAGCTTCTCTGTTAGAAATAACAAAAAGCTTGGCAATGTTTTTTTTAAAAATTCGACCCGTAAGGGGTTGAAATAGGGGGTGAAACGTTTTATGAAAATATTTCAATGCGAAAGCATTTTCAAAGCTAAATCATTGAACATTCTCGGTTAGAGGAAAAAAAATGTGTTGCACTGTTTTTGGAAATTCAACCCCTGAGTGTGTGAAATAGGGTCAGATTGATTCACTGATTCATCATCGCCCAGGATAGAAACCGCTAAGGACAGAATGGCTCAAATGGCTCTGAACACTATGGGACTTAACTTCTGAGGTCATCAGTCCCCTAGAACTTAGAACTACTTAAACCTAACTAACCTAAGGACATCACACACATCCATGCCCGAGGCAGGATTCGAACCTGCGACCGTAGCGGTCGCGCGGTTCCAGACTGTAGCGCCTAGAACCGCTCGGCCACTCCGTCCGGCGCATCTCTGACAGTTTTCATTTTCCTGCCTCCGATGTTCCTGCTCAAAACGTAAGACAGGAGCTGAAGTAGTTGTGCGCTATTGATTACGATCTTCTGTTGCGGCGCACCTATTACTTGGATCAATGTTTAGACTCTTTAGGTGCTTCTTGGACTGGTCTTTATTGCGCTTCAGAGAAGCACTACGAGGCCTTCTAGCTGTGCTCACTTCACTGTACAATTTGTCGAGGAATCTGTTGTTCCTCATCTGCTGGACGAGCCCAATCCTTTTGAGTTGGCGACTAATTACAGTGGCTTCTGTACTATATATCTTCCCCTTCTCAGGAACCGTAGTGTTTGATACGAAGTCATCCCGTTTGATGTTCATAATGTATCTAAGCTTCTATTGGTTTAACAGTTCTAGTTTCTTAAGACAACGGCGATATACGATGTAGTGTCTAGATTTCGATACCCTGGAGCAGGGCAGAAACAACAATTGCTCGTTACACCATCAGTCTGTTGCATAGTGTCAGATCTTTATTCGGGAAGACCCTGTGTAGGCGACGTGCAAAAGCAACATGTGCAGCATGCATCCTGTTCTCCACGTCCTTTTCTGGTGAGCAATTAATTGATAATATACTTCCTAGACAGAGGAAGTGATCCACTTGTTCCAAAGGTGTGCTGGAAACAGAGATATTGAAATCTGGAAAGTTACAGGAGCTGTTACAGACAGTTGCAGCTCTGGGGGGGGTGGGGGGGGGGGTGGGGGGGGGGGGGGGGGTGAGCTGGAGAAGCACTGTCGTACTGCAGTTCAGTTACCAGGGCGAGACTTATGAACCTTTTAGAGTGCAGTCTGGACTGATTAAATCGCACTCCGTCTAATCTGTATTTAAGTTCTGTTCCTGTGCTGTTTACAGACGAAGTCTCGTAAAGCTTGGCTGATAGGTAAACAGCAAACAACGTTGGTATGAGGTCACATCCTTGTATCGGTTCATTAGTAATAGGGAATATATCAGACGTTTCATTCTGATATAGCACTTGTCCATACATGTCATCGTGGGAAGCCTGAATCAGTTTAACGAAGTATTCGGGGCAGCCAAAACGTTTTAAGACCTTCCACATAGATTCTCTGTGCACTGTGTCAAAGGCCTTTTTTAGGTCATAGAATACAAGGAGCAAAGGCTTATCTTGTACCCTGCACAATTCTCCTACAGTTGTCGTTAACAGAAGATCATATCAACAGTTCCTCTGGAGGGCTGAAATCCGCACTGAGATTCAGGAAGTGCAGTTTGCTCAAATGGTTCAAATGGCTCTGAGCACTATTTGACTTAACATCTGAGGTCATCAGTACCCCAGAAATTAGAACTACTTAAACCTAACTAACCTAAGGACATCATACACATCCATGCCCGAGGCAGGATTCGAACCTGGGACCGTAGCGATCGCGCGGTTTCAGACTGAAGCGCCTAGAACCGCCCGGCCACCACGGCCGGCAGGAAGTGCAGTCTCGGAAAGAGTTTGGAGGCGCTTCGACAGAATTCTAGCAAAGATTTTACCGGCTACGGAGGGCGAGGACATGTCACGGTAGTTACCACGTATGCTTCGGTCACCTTTTTTTTTCTTTTTTTTTTTTTTTAGATTGTGACATATGTGCAGTTCTTCATTTCAACAAATACGTTACAGGCGTCTCACATTAGAAGAAAGAGGGAGAAGAGTCTGTTTTTTAAAGGCAAGCCACCACTTTGAATGACGTTCAGGGGGATGCCATCAGATCCGGGTGCGTTTCTCGGTTTCGTGCTTTCTATAGGCTTGCTGAATTCGTCGGTGGAACTGCCATACAGGGTTGTGTTGGATGTTGTGGGACATTTTCGAAAAAGACGTCAGTGACAGATAGGTCAAAATCAGTCACAGAACAAAGGAAAAAATTGCAATAAAAGACATTTTGAATGCAACAAATTTTCAGCATTGGGTCGCCATATACTTTATTGTGATTATGTCATACTTAATCATGAAAGTGACGCGGTTTTGTCTCCTCTGGGTGCCACTCTTTTTAGAGATGGTGCTTTTCGTAGATGTTGATGTTGAACCTCAGTCACTCACGCCATACGACATTTATTTTTCGGTGCATACCAAAGACATCATAACATGTTTCTACTGCTTTGTAACGTTGTGGAGCTTACCTTGTGATAGGGCCTGCTGTGTGGCGTTCCAGAGGATGTGGGACCAAACACTAACAGGCTGTGCAGTGTGTTACCCGATTTTATTCAGAGTAGTTTCCTCATCTGTTATCGCTGGTCATTTTGTACCTGATAAAGTGTACAAACAATTAATGACCGGGGCACGTGGAATACGTAGCCAGTATAAAGTCGTCGCACACACAAGCGAAACAGTCAAGTGGGCACTCCACTTGGATTGCGGGATTTCACAAGACACTTCTGGCACCATCATCAGTGGCCGTTCTCATCATCACATCACTTTTCACTCAAGTGTTCCACAAGTTGTTCTCTAATTATAATTGGGAGAGGGGGCATATTGTGCCTTATCTGTTTTATGAGTATGACGTTTGCATCACGGGGTGATTCCCCTACGCCATCCGCACCCCCTTGCCCCCTCGCCCCTGCAAGCGATCGCCTGACGTGTGTGCTGACGGAGTGAGATTGCTCAACTTTTAATGTGTGACCAATATTAGAGAGCACCATTGCTCAACCCCTCAACGGCCATCGTCATTTGAATTTTCTTTACTTTTCCTATAACACGTTAATAAGGGCACGGCAACACCTTTCACATTTTATTGTTCATCGCTACCGTAGCTGTGACGCACCACACTGTTAACCATTTTCTGCTTCCGAATGTCAAGCATGTTGTTAAGTCTGTCAAGTGAAACCAACTCTTAACTCGTATATCTCTGGGCTGTCATATTTCATTCAAAAAATGGGGACGTTGTTGCAATATGACGAGAACCTCTCGAAGTTTTTCTGAAGTGCAGGTCTATTTTTGTGCGTTTATTTCTCTTTCTCTCTCTCGTTTCACTCACTTTGCTTGTGTTGCTGTGACACATTTAGCAATTGCTAAAAGTATAAGACATGAAGTGTCTAAATATTTTTTTCTCCTGAGCAAAATACAGTCTGCAGAGTCTCATTATTAGCTATAAGGGAAATGAAAACGATACAGATAGATAAAAAGTAAGTAAACCGGATGTTGTTTCAAAAGTAATCACCATAACCGTTATACATTTATTCCACTGTGAGCAAGACGGCTACTGCTTTCATAGTAAAATGTTTGCGATTGCCTTCGGAACCATGATCATACCCAGACGTGCACATCTTCAGGACTCTAAAAATATGGAAATCGCCTGGGGTACTATCGAGACTGCATGGGGGTTGTGTAAGGGCTTCCCAGTGAAACTTTCTGAACTGTAGTCGAAACAACCTTGGCAATGTGTGGGCAGGCTTTACCGTGCAACAGAATGATGCCGTCCATCAACGTTCATGGGCGTTTGGACTTCATGGCGCGCTTCATATGGATGCTTTGCAAAAATTAAAGAGCGCCATCACGTCCAAACGCCCATGAATGTTATGGACGGCATCATTCTGTTGTAGGATAAAGCCTGCCACACGTTGCCAAAGTTGTTTCGACTACAGTACAGAAGTTTCGCTGGGAAGCCCTCACACATCCCCCGTGCGGTCTCGATAGTTCCCCATGCAAGTTCGATAATTTTAGAGCCCTGAAGAAAGACATCTTGTGACTGTCAATTTGCTTCGCATGTAGAGGCGCACGTCTAGGTACAGTCATGATTCTGTAGGTAATCGTAAACATTTTTCCATGAAGGCACTGGGCATCTTGCCTCACAGTGGGATAAAAGTATTAACGGTTATTTTATTTTATTTATTTATACGCCAAGTCTGTAGGACCAAACTGAGGAGCAAATCTCCAAGGTCATGGAACGTGTCAGTACATGAAATTACAACATAAAAGTAATAACAGATAAAAATAATTGTTTATGAACATAAAAAAAGTCAGTCAATAAGTTTAAGTAAACGAAATCAACAATACAACAAGAATCAGCTTAATTTTCCAAGAAAATCCTGCTGAGTACTGAGTGAAAGCTGCTTTATATATATATATATATATATATATATATATATATATATATATATATATATATATATATATATATATATATATACAGGGACCAATGTCAAAATACCCAGACTCATGTACAGGGATCGACAAGAGGTGCGTGATCTTACAACACTTGTTGCGCGAACCACCAAAAATATCCTTTTAGAATGGGAAGAGTTATCCCAAAATATAATACCATACGACATAAGCGAATGAAAATAAGGAAAGTAGACTAATTTTCGTGTCGAACGATCACTCACTTCAGATACCGTTCGAATAATAAAAATTGCAGCATTAAGTCTTTGAACAAGACCCTGAACGTAGGCTTTCCACGATGGCTTACTATCTATCTGAACGCCTAGAAATTTGAACTATTCAGTTTCACTAATCATATGCCCATTCTGTGAAATTAAAACATCAGGTTTTCTTGAACTGTGTGTTAGAAACTGTAAAAACTGAGTCTTACTCTTAATTTAGTATTAGTTTATTTTCTACAAGCCATTAACTTAGGTCATGAACTGCACTATTTGAAACCGAGCCAATGTTGCACACAACATCCTTTACTACCAAGCTAGTGTCATCAGCAAACAAATATTTTAGAGTTACTCGTAATACTAGAGGGCATATCATTTATATAAATAAGGACCAGGATTGGCCCCAACACTGATCCCTGGGGCACCCCCCACTTGACAGTACCCCACTCAGACCCCACATCACAGCCATTCTCAACATTGTGAATAATGACCTATTGCTGTCAGTTGCTAAAGTAAGAGGTGAACCAGTTGTGAGCTATTCCCCGTATTCCGTAATGGTCCAACTTCTGGAACAATATTTTGTGATCGACACAATGAAACGTCTTAGTTAAATAAAAAAAAAATATGTCTAGCGTTTGAGACTTTTGTTTAATCCATCCAGTACCTCACAGAGGAAAAGAGAATATTGCATTTTCAGTTGTTAAACGACTTCTAAAGCCGAGTTGCACATCTGATAGCAAATCGTGTGATATAAAATGATCACTTATCCTTACATACTCGTACACAGCCGTTTCAGTAACTTCAGCAAATACTGATGACATAGAAATAGGTCTAAAATTATCTACATTATCCCTTTCTCCCTTTTTATAAAGCTGTTTTACTATTGAGTACTTTAATCGTTCAGGAAACTGAAAAATTACAAATATGGCTAAATACAGGTCTAACATGTACAGCCCAGTACCTTAATATTCTGCTAGGCACTGCATCATACATGAGAATCCTTAGTCTTCCGTGATTTAATTATTGACTCAATCTCCCTCTTATCTGTACCACAGAAGAGTATTTCAGACATCAATCTCGGAAAGGCATTTGCTGAGAAAGTTATATGATTCCATGTAGAAACTAAATTTTTATGTAATTCATCAGCAATGCTCAGAAAATGATTTTTACATACTGTACATATATCTGATTTATCAGTAACAGAAATATTTTTACTGGGAACTGAGTTTATATTGTCAACCTTGGGCTGCTGACCAGACACTTCCTTCACAGCTGACCATATGGTTGTAATTTTATCCTGGGCATTAGCTATTCTATTTGCATACCACATACTCTTTGCCTTCCTAACAACATTTTTAAGCGCCTTACAATACTGTTCATAGTGGTCTACTGTAGCTTGATTATGACTACTTCTAACATTTTGATACAATTCCCACTTTGGTCTACATGATATCCTTATCCCACTAGTCAGCCTATTACTGCTAGTACACCGATTAGAACGTTCTAATGGAAAACAACTCTCAAAGAGTATGAGAAACGTGTTAAGAAAAGCGTTATATTTACATCTATATTATTGGCAGTATAAACAGCCTGCTACTCTTGTTCCTTGACAAGGTTTAAAAAACCCTCAATTTGCAATTGGATTAAGTTTCCTACATAGTTTGTAATTATACGTGACATTTTTTGAGTACAAAAGCCTTTTAGTGTTAAAATTTGTGCATCATGGTCTGAAAGACCATTCACCCTTTTACTAATAGAATGCCCATCTAGTAATGAAGAATGAATAAAAATATTGTCTATGGCTGTGTTATAGTTCCCCTTCACCCTAGTTGGAAAAAACACAATCTGCATCAGATCATATGAATTTAGGAGATCTGCCAACATCCTTTTTCTTGCACCATCATATACGAAATTTATATTGAAGTCATCACATGTAACTAATTTCTGGTATTTCCTACAAAGTGAATCAGGAACCTTCTCTAGCTTCAGAAGAAATGCTCTCAAGTCAGAGTTAGGGGACCTATAAACAACAACAATTAGAAGTTTAGTTTCAATAAATGTAACTGCCCCTGCACAACATTCAAATATCTGTTCACTGCAGCGCCGTGACAAGTCTATGGACTCAAATGGAATACCGTTTTTTACATACATAGCCACTTCCACATCCCACAAGGAACTCCTTGAAAAACAGCCAGCTAATCTGTATCCTGGTAAAGGAAGCCTCTAAACTGTCAAATTATTTAAGTGGTGCACTGATATACTAATAATTTCGGAGTCAACAACTATAAGCAGTTCACTAACTTTATCACTAATATCTCTTATATTTTGATGAAATATGCTAATTCCTTCTCTACTTAGAAACATTACATCCTCTGAAAGTGAGCCCTTAGTTACAGGGACTTCCTTTAAGCAGGTGTACCTATCAGCTGACTTCAATCTAAAACAGGGGCTGCTCTAACGTCAATTACTACACGAATTTTTCCATGAGTGATCCCACCACCACCACCCTCTACACTGTCACCTATAAGCTTTGTCAGCATCCCCTTCCCATATCTATTTATGTGTAGGCCACGCCTAGTAAATCCCAATCTACTGATAGACCCAGCTGACACCACTGAGATGTAAGCCAAAGTTACTATCACAGAATATAAAGTGATCCGCTTACTCGCTAGTATAATGGCTACAGGGTGTCGAAGATGCCCTAGAACATTTCAAAGATGACTTTTCCAAGCAGTTGAGGTGAAAATGAACAGCTGTATTTTAGGTCTTCATAACATCTGCATGTAGCCAGAAATCGTAAGGTTGCGACTAGCCTCTCTTCAACACTGATGGTAGCTCTCATGCAGATTTTTTTTCTAATCGGTTTTGCATAATATCAATTCCAACAAATCACAAAATTATCGTTCATACACATGAAGTTTTTTAGTTTATAGGCTCTTGAACTTGGAGGTTTGGCAACCGATTTATGTGAGAAATATTAGATTTATCTTTCAAGCATTTTTTCGTTGCTAAACATTTTTTTCCTTGTCGTCATCCAAAGAGCCACAGCAATATTTCTCTTTTGTTTTGATGACGAACACTGCCATGCTATTAGGCGCATAGCAAGTGGAGTACACCGAGCGGTCGCCAGTTTCGACACACAGCGGACGGCTCACGGCTGTGGAGGGCGTGGATCGTCGCTGCGGTTCACCAGGCCAGTGGAGCTGTGAATGGATACCTCAACGCTGAACGCAAACATGGTGCAGCAGATAAAGGAAGAGAAAACTCGGAAGCTGCTCGAATGTACTAGCTGCGGCGGACTTGTGGTCGAACTGCCAAAAATGTCGCTTTTCGGCTACTGATTATTACTCATAAATTTTACAGGGAAAAAAATTGAAATTGCATCCAATGGACTTACGAAATAAATGACGATATGAAATTGTGCTTCTTGACGTCACGAGTTCAATGGAGCATTGCACGACACAGCGCGAACTCTAGGGCTACATGATGACTGATTTTTATGAACAATAATGCAACAAATACTTGAAATTATACAAGTGGCAAATGCACTGAACACAATGCGACGCCTTTCATCAGCAGTTCATTCATCCCAGGCGCAACACTATTCAAACGCAGCCGTTGGTGTTGTTATGTTAGTGACAATCTACGCATCAGATGGTAATTCCCTAGTCTGGCTGATGCTAGTCTCTGACCAAAGAAGTGGGTTACAACGTGCTTGATGCACAATGCACAGGTTCTCCTTTTTGATAGTCATATGTGATAGACTAGAAACTTGACGAGCAGTATTAGCGCTCTTACATTTGCAAGCAGTTCAGCACTGGCCCACTGTCACATCCGAATCCCAACAAATCTGGATATTGCACAGTTCGACAAGCTGACCAAATGGAGATTAACAATCTCGCTCCTTTCAAAGTGTGTCAGGTGCTGATAATGCTGTCTCATACGAGTAGACGCCGGCTCTGTGATCTTTTCAGTGATCATTCATCCCCCTTTTTATACCCTACCAGACCTGCTAAGAACACTCAAGATGAACGACTGTAATCAGCCCCGGATCTACGATATTTCCGAACCGGGGCAAAAACATGATAGTGGCGCCCCGCCCTCCCCCTCGAGCGTTTGAGACAGACCGTCAAAAATTAAAAAATCGATTTTCAAAAATATTTTTATTTTGTTGCGCACATCCGTCTGAAGAGTTTGACGTATAAAACATACACGTTCGATGAAATGTAAGACATGTTATTTGGTCTTAATTGTGCCAAGGTGTAGTGCCGCGCCTCTTCACACAGCGTTCTTTTATCGCACGTCACTGTATTTCGGTCTGTAAATTTCAAACATGTATATTTTGTAATGGAAGCCATCCAACCTATATTCACGACAGTGGAAATTAAAGTGTCCTGTGGTGCCTCACCTTCTTCCAGTCGGCCTGTTTGTCGTCCTAACCCCCTTACAAAATACTCTCAATGAATACTGGGTGGGATTATTTGTGACCGGAAGAATAAGAACGCTTCAGAAAATTTGCACTCTTTATTGACTATTACCTAATAACTTTCCCTTTTGTGCAACATAAAATTAAATATAGGAAACATAAAACCATTAAAGACAAGAGACAAACAAGACAGCACACATTTCTTCAATACTTAGGTCCCAGCATTTTTTCTCTCTAATCTTGCTACAGCTTTACGTGACGTGCTTTCCTCGCTATGAATCTATTATCTCATCAAAGTTCGTCACGTTTTTTGCTACATGAAAAATCAGAATATCATTATCTAATACTGAAAAAGCTGTTAATACGAATAGTAAGCAAGATTGGTGTGGTTTCTCGATTTGATTACGTTGATTTTGTCACTGTCTGCTAGATAAAACGAAATAGACCTTTCTAATATCGCAGCAATTGTAACACACGCCAAATAAGCGAGACTGTTTTGGCACAAATGATCATTTTTATCTACCTCATTCACAAAACTAACACGACAGAATATAACTCACGAAGTATCAATATCAAATGCCTATTAGGCCTACTACAAGCAAAACGTTTTATGTTAGGAAATAGTTTCATATTTCACTCACACGCTCCAGTTTCGCAACCATGATATCAAAAAGTAATAGTAGTACGAAATTTTTATATAAATTTGGAATCTTCATATTCTTCCATCCTTGTTCTAATAAACAATTATCATCACTAATTCTGTAACTATTCCTACCATTGTGAAAACGTATTCTCCGGTTAACTTCGCTAGCCCTACCAGAATCACCGGTTCAGTTATCCCGCATTTATTCTCCGTTTAGGCGTGATTACGTGTTCGTACAACGCGTTTTCCGCGCTATTCCGTGAACAGAACTTAAGCGGCACCTAACTGGAGACTGTACAACTTTTGACCCTTAGTACTGTAGCGTTCTGGCAATACTTTTCTGTGAAAATTTCGTTTTCTTGAATACTTAGGGAAGATAGTATTCTATCATTCTTCCTGTTGGTTCTTTGTTCCCACTCTGGTACTCTGAATCTATGGATTTCACAAGTAATTATGACAACGCTTATCATTCGCTTACGCAATAAGTCACATAAACAGAGACTGGCAGTCACCCGTCCGGATTTATGCGGCTGAGCTCGTGTAGTGTCGTCCCCTTTCGCCTACAGGAAGTTTTTTATTTCTCTATACGACGGGGATTCCCCTGGCTGAGACGTCAAGTACGCTATGCACGCATTCAAAATAAACTTATGAGTAGTTCAGAAATCAACTTAGAATTTGTTCAAAAATGTTCAAAAAACCCACAGGAATGCGTTTCAAAGTTATATGAATAATCGATAGACCATTGTGTGCTGAATGCTAGGCGCTTTGTGAAACATGGTTTTTTCTTCAAGAATATGAATTTGGCTTCCCTGAAACTGCCGCCTGGGGCAGATAACCCGGTTTGTCCCCCGCCCTCCCACCCCCTGCGTCCTACACCCGGGCCTGACAGTGATGCAACCCGCTGGCTGTTATATCTGTCACAGAGTGTTGCTACTACAATAATTTGCCTATCCGCCAGTGGTGTGCTGATGTACGAAGTTACATTCATATCTTCTTAGTGCTTCTTTTCTTGCCAGACAGTGTATTTCCGTTTCTGTACCAAAATAAACATTATGTTATTCGACTGAAATAGGCCACCAATTAAAGAGATCATAGTTCAGTTTTAGTGGGAGCAGGAAAAAAACCAAGTGCGCCACATAGAAGGGAAGATATTTGCGCTCTGATCCGATATGTTGCACTTGTACTTATATAAATATTAGTTTGTTTTTTGTTGTTTTACGAGTTATGAGTGGTGGCATCATTTTGCGTTATCGTTAATATTCGCTGTAATTTATTAACTAGAATTTTTGTAGGGTCGGAAAGCAGCCAGTATGTGAAGAGGTCATTTTCATTATGTTTATTTGTGTAACGTGATGGACTGTGGAAGACCTTGGATCCAAGAACAGCATACCAGGAAATAGACAATGACGACCATTGGTCGCCGACTGTGTGTTCAACAGCCCAACAGAAGTCGCTGCTCCCTTATCGCCGGACTTCTGCGTATCAGTTCCCTGGGGTCAGCCCTCAGGAAGTATCTATGAGTGTACGGACTGCCACATGCCATCAGCCGCTGGGTCACTGCCTCTATTTCAGAACATTTCCGTAGTGACACAGAAACATGGTCCTCAAGTGAAGTCAGCATCGAGGAAATGTATTTGAACCTCTCCCCAGACCAGTCATTGTCGAGCAGATAGGCAGCAATGTGACTTGAAGCCTGCGTTGTTCAACATCGCATCGATGACGTGGCCATCTCTACCATCACTGGGATTCGAAACTCTGTCCAGTGGCTGAGCATTTTGATGAAGGGACAGTTCAGCATTCTGCCACCTCCACTGAACTACGATATAGGGGATCCAGCTGTCCCCTCCCGTGTCGGGGTATCAACGACGGACTTCCATGTCCTGCACGACTGGACGTGGCGCAGCCTGGCGTAATCAGCGTGGAACCGGAGCCTAACTGCAGATGGACTAGGGAATTACCGTTCCATGGGTAGGGTGCCGTTAACGCCACAACGCGAACAGCTGCATTTGGTGTGATGTCGTAACTGGGAAGGAATGACTGCTGATGAAAGGCGTGGCGTGGTGTTCAGCAATGTACTACGGTTCTGCACTGCCCTAGATGACCATCGTCGGCACGTATGATGGTGAAAATGAGGAAAGGTCTCATTCTTCCAGTGTTTTATGGAGACGTGGAAAGGTTGGTTTTGGCGCCACGGTTTGGGGAGCCATTGGGTATGACTTCAGGTCACTTCAGCGAACTCTGAGGACACAACCGTACATCACAGACATCCTGCGTTCTCTCGTGCGACAGTGTCGTGGTGCCATTTTTCAACACAACAAAGCTCGTCCACACGTGGTACACTTCTCTATGAACTGTCTTTTTGATGTTGAGGTACTCTCGTAGTCTGTCCCTGATTGAAGATATCTGGGACCAGATCGAGTGTCAGCTCAGCCCCAGCGCCACTATTCTGCATACCAAGGACCAGTTACAACAGTTGTAAGCCAGTTTACGTCAGGAGAGGATACAACGGTATGACACCATTCCCCAGAGGGGGTACAACGTCGTACTGATAAGTGGGCTTATACTGCGAAGTTATTTGTAAATTTGAGTCTGCGTTGTAATTACTGAAATAACGTCACATACCATTTCAACCCATAAAGCTTCATTTCGTTTCTTCCTCCCCCTCTGCGTGCTTCACTTTCTTCTTGGCAGTCATTGTACATTAGAAACGTCTTACGAACAGTAGAAGCACAGGCATACATGGCTCTAGAATTGGTATATAGGGTTCCATCTGAGGGCTTGAGCGCCCCTCGCGCCCTCCCAGACCCGCACTGTGCTGTCAAACGCTACAACGTCCAAACTGGCGACAATGGATGCTGCAATCCTCTATGGCTCGTTCCATATTAGTGGAGCAAATGAAAATTACATCCAAAAAGACAATAATACTCGACGACATAGGGATTGTCTGAAGGTCGAATACAATGCAGCGCAGGATGGTGTCGCATAGAGCATCTTTACTATTCTGTCACTAAGTGTGCATGTCTGTGTGGTCAAGGTTCTCAGCAGGCCCTTGCTGTTATGAGAGCAACTCTACAAGGACAATACTTCTGCTTCTTGTCGAGATAATAAACACTGACGTTTTTGGTAGTTTTATTTGTTGCATGTCATACGATCTGAAGTTTGGTTAAGTTTCATTGTATACAACGATTTGAGAATAATTATTTTTGTAATTTTTTGCTGAGCGAAATCTCAAATGTAGCTTGAAAGGTTGCTTTATTTGATTCCGGGGAAAGTAAGTACATTACCAAGGTGAAAGATAGTCATCTGCAGAAACGTAATGAGGTAACGAGCTTGTTGTGTGGATATCTTTTACTAGAGAACGACAGCTCAATACCGTTGCCAGTTTGATCTTTCTTACGATTAAACTGAAACAGTAGCCCAGAAACAGATATAAGCACTCTGCACGACCGCTTGTGGATGGCTATTGAAGTCCGTATCTCTGTTTGCCTACAGCCTATACATTTCTGAAAGTAAAATTTTATCGGTAGGGCACTCAAAAAGGAAATGATAACATTAATGAGATTGAGTGACCTTAATTTGAAGTGGATGTTTTACATAATAATTCTGTTATTCCCTCATTAAGTTGATAAGCAATTATAATTATTCCACACTGATACTTTTCACTTCAATTAAGTTCGTAGATCTTATTTTGAGATCCTATTCATTAGTTCAAACTTGACTGTCGTGTCCAGGTCACATATTTTCGTCGTATACTTGAGAAATAGTTAAGTACGGATCTACATTTTCTACAATATGCTGTGTCGAGCAAATATACTTATCGTGTGAATGACTCATGGGTGTTATGTTAGGTAAATTGAGCTATCGAAATCTAACAATGGATTTCATTTACAATGATGTCCAAATCTCGATTTTCAAGAAAGGAAGTTCTTCTTCCGGCATCTGTTACAGGACAGTTGTAAAAGAAAGATCGGTGTCGTTTCATGAGGAACATGTGATGGTATATAAGAAATGCTTGCTGCTGTCCTAAGACAAGCTTGAGAACAACATCAATTATGGGAAAATAAGTAGTTCGAAACTGTGGCTGGATGGAGTGTTTTCAGTAGCAACGGACTTTTCAAACTATCGAAGATATAAGTATGTCCGTTAAAGGTGTCTTCGTCGATTTTTCAATTTAGAATGGGTCTCTTACACGGTCACACAAAGAAATTAATGGCGATAATAGTACCAGTTCTACTAGTCAGTAAAGACCGTTGATGAACTGACAAAATTTAAGGGATAATAATTTTACGGTAGTCTATGGGAAAGTATGTCGAGGGGCGAAATAAGTAATGCAATACATTTTTCTTCTGAAAGCAGGTTGGTTTTATTCAGTATTCCAATGCAACACATTATTCTCCACGTTATGCACTACATAACTCTATTTTTCGACATAATTTCCGTTCAATGTGACGGCCTTACGCCATCTTACTGGGAGGGCGTATATGCCCGAATGGTACCACTCTACTGGTTGACGTCGGAGCCAACGTCTTGCTGCATCACTAACCTTCCGATCAACCACATACTACTTCCTGCGGGTTGTATCCTTCATTGGGCCAAACAGATGGAAGTCGGAAGATGCGAGTTTCGGGCTGTAGGGTGGAAGAGGAAGAACAGTCCAACCAAGTTTTGTGAGCTCTTGCCGGGTGCGCAGAATTGCGTGGGGCCTTGCGTTGTCACGGAGAAGGGGAAGTTCGTTTGCACTTTTGTGGCAACGAAAACATTGACGTCATTTCTTTAATTCCAGAGTTGATCGTAGAAGCATAAGGTAGGGCATCAAACAGGATAACCCCTTCACAGTGCCAGAAGACCGTCGCCATTACTTTACCGGCTGAGACTCCGGATTTGAAATTTTTCTTCGGAGGAAAGGTAGTGTGGCGCCACTCAATGGACTGCCGTTCTGATTCCGGTTCTAAGTGATGAGCCAATGTTTCATCTCCTGTGACGATGCTCGACAAAAAATTTTCACGATCACCCTCGTAGCGCGCGGGCAATTCCGCACAGACGGTCCTTCGTTGCTTTTTATGGTTTTCTGTTAGGCGGCGAGGAACCCAGCGGTCACACGCCTTTGGGTAGCCCAAATGGTGGAAGAGTGTGTCAGCACTATCAACAGAGACGTCCAGTTGTGCAGCGAGGTGTTTGATTGTGATCCGTCCATCACATCGAATGAGAGTGTCCGCACGTTCCAACATCGCAGGAATCACAGCTGTGTGCGGCCGGCCGGCACTCGTGAGATCAAACGGGTTTGCACGACATTGTTGCGACGATGACAGACGACTTGCCCAACGACTCAACGTGCTTTTTTCACTGCCACGTCTCCGTACGCATCCTTCAAGGGTCTGTGAATTCCTGAGATGGCGTGGTTTTCCGCCAAAAGAAACTCAGTGACACCTTTCTGCTTGAAACGTTCCTCCGTTACAGACGTGCCGGCCGGAGTGGCCGAGTGGTTCTAGGCGCTACAGTCTGGAACCGCGCGACCGCTACAGTCGCATGTTCGAATCCTGCCTCGGGCATGGATGTGTGTGATGTCCTTAGGTTAGGTAGCTTTAAGTAGTTCTAAGTTCTATGGGACTGGTGACCTCAGAGGTTAAGTCCCATAGTGCTCAGAGCCATTTGAACCATTACAGACGTCACTTTGAAGGCTACGTATAGCGCCACCAACTATCAGAACTCCACTACAGGGGCCAAAGCGAGGATATTCCACTACGTTTCACAACAAATCCCGCATTTTTCAACCGAAATCAACTGAGAAAAAAAAGTGCTGCCCCATTACTTAGTGAACGCCCCTCGTAATAATAATGAAAGGATACTTAAAACAACATCTGTTGTGTAAAAAGAATAGTCAAAATGCTTGGAGCTGAAGTTTCCCTTAGGTCATATTCACATTTGTTATCCGTACTTGTACTACACGGAATGTCGGGATGGTTCAGCGCATAAGGCTAGCCCGATACGCTCCCTAACCTCTCGTGGCTGAGTATGCAACAGATTTGAGTCGAGCAATGTTGCGAGGAATGCGGAAGATTCGTTTCAGAAAGCTACTACGAAAGCAAAGAGAGCTTCACGGTAAATTTAAGCGTAGCCAAAGCCTCGTAGACAAACGAAAACTAAACGAAAACAAAATCAGCATGAGAAAAGCCAAGCGTGAAGCATCGATGAATTCGAAAGTAAATTCCTTTCTGCGAACTTAACAGAAAATCCTAAGAAGTTTCGGTTCAAATGGTTCAAATGGCTCTAAGCACTATGGGACTTACCTCAGACTTAGCATCTGAGGCCATCAGTCTCCTAGACTTAGAACTACTTAAACCTAGCTAACCTAAGGACATCACACACATGCATGCCCGAGGCAAGATTCAAACCAGCGAGCGTAGCAGCAGCGCAGTTCCGGACTGAAGCGCCTAGAACCGCTCGGTCACAGCGGCCGACGGGAAGTTTCGGTCTCACATTAAATGAGTAAACAGATCGAAGCCATCAGTCCACTCTGTGATCACAGTGCCATCGAAAAGGAGGATGACAGAGAGAGGGCCGAATTAAAAAACACCTTTTCTCAAAACTGAAACACTGATGAAGATTGTGCTGTACTTCCTCTTTTAAATTGTTGCACTAACGTCAGACTGACAGATGTCGAAATAAGTGACAGCGGGATAGCAAAACAGCTGGTTCTCTCAACGGAGGAAACGCCACTGGACCTGACGAGATACAAATACAATTCTACTTTGAATATGAGAAAGAACTTGTCCCTCTTCTTGCTGCAATATACCGCAAGTCTCTGGTGGAGCAATGCGTTCCCGATGATTGGAAAAAAGAGCAAGTCATCCCCGTTTTCAAGAACTGGCACACAAAACACTGACGCCGTTCCTTATGGAATTTTGGAACACGCTTTATACTCGCTTGTTATGTCCTTTCTCGTGACCGAAAATCTCTGTGGGAATCGACACTAGCTCCGAAAACGCCCATGTGAAACTCAGGTCGCTCTGTTCGTCGACAAGACCCAGAAATAAACGGACATCGGCTTACTGACTGATGCAGTGTTATTTGCCTTCTGGAAGGCATTCGATACGGTTCCTCACTGCAACCTAATGAACAAAATAAGGGCGTTTGCCAGAGTTTTCACAATACAGGGTGTAACAAAAATGTACGGCACAAATTCCAGGACACGTTCTCACACGTAGACAAAGAAATCATGTTACATGCACATGGGTCTGGAAACGCCTTTTTTACAACTCATTTTCTCCAACTCATTAATCATGGAAAATGCACAAGAACAGAACCTTAGAATCATGGCGAACATGCACACTAGGTGACGTCTGGTTACGTTGCGCACCCCCAGTGTTTTGTTTTACATGTCCCTGTTGCCATGAGAGGTACGTCATTGCTTATTTAAAGGTAACATGAACTATTCCAGGTATCAGTACGACCGTTGCAAGCACACGGGTTGCTACGCAGAGTTAATCGCAGATTTGGCTCGTGCAGTGGCAGTGTACACAAATGCAGAGGAGGCAGATGCCCTTGTGACGTATGCATTGGCTGACGAAATCTCTATGGGAATCAACACTAGCTCCGAATACGCCCACCATGTGAAATTCAGGTCGCTCTGTTCGTCCACGAGACCCAGAAATAAATGGACACCGGCTTACTGGCTGATGCCGTGTTATTTGACTTCTGGGAGGTGTACGATACAGTTCCGCACTGCCACCTAATGAACAAAATAATAGCGTACAAAATGTCAGACTTTTCACCATATAGGGTGTAACAAAAATGTACGGCACAAATTGCAGGACAGAGTCCTCACTCGTAGACAAAGAAGTTATGTTAAACATGGGTCTGGAAACGCCTTTTTTACATGTTACAGCTCATTTTCTCCAACTCATTAATCATAGCAAACAAACAAGTACAGAACAGAATCATGGAGAACATGCACTCTTAGTGACGTCTGGGTACGTTGTGCAGCGCCACTGTTTTGTTTTACATGTCCCTGTTGCCGAGAGACGTACGTCATTGCTTGTTTAAAGGTAACATCAATTGTCCCAGCGATCAGTACGACCGTCGTAAGCACGCGGGTTACTACGTAGAGTGAATCACAGACTTAGCTCGTGCAGTGGCAGTGTACACAAATGCAGAGGTGGCAGATCCCCGTTTGATGTATGGATCAACGTTTGTACCGGGAGAGAAAAAAATGGTTCAAATGGCTCTGAGCACTATGGACTTAACAGCTGAGGTCATCACTCCCCTAGAACTTAGAACTACTTAAACCTAACTAACCTAAGGACGTCACACACATACATGCCCGAGGCAGGATTCGAACCTGCGACCGTAGCGGTCACGCGGTTCCAGATTGTAGCGCCTAGAATCGCTCGTCTACCAAGGGCGGCGTAGTGGGAGAGATTTCCAGGACGAAAACGAAAGTGCCCCCACAGGAAAACTTTTGAAGCCATTAATCGTCGTCTTAGGGCACATGGGGCATTTAAGGCTGATACTCGCGACTGCGAGAGGCCTAGAAGGACGAGGACTCCGCAACTGGAGGCGGCGGTTCTTCATGCAGTTGGCGACGACCTTAGTGTCACTACAAGACACGTAGCTAAATGTTGACCACGCGACTATGTGGCGAGTGTTACACGAGGACAGCGTGTGCAGGCCCTGTCAGCAGCTGATTTTCATGCACGGGTACTCTTCTGCGAATGGTTTATTCAACAAAGTGTCAACCCTAATTTTAGTGCAACGATGTTATTCACAGATGAGGTGTCGTTTCAACGAGATCGGATTGTAAATTTTCACAGTCGGCATATATGGGGAAACGTCAGTCCTAACGCAGCTGTTGAAGCAAGTCATCAACAAAAACTTTCTGTCAATGTTTGGACCGGCATTTTTGGTGACTGGCAGGGCCTCACTTTTTCTCCCAGGCTCAACGGGCAAAGTTATCACAATTTCGCAGGGAATTTCCTACCTGATGGGTTAGTAGATGTGCGTACATCTGTGCGACAGAACATGTACTTCATGCATGATGGACTACCTCCTCATTTTAGCGTTAATGTCCGTTGGCCTCTAAATAACAAGAGTCGGTGACAGATGAAAAGGTAGAGATGGACCAACTGCTTGGCATCCACTCTCTCCGGACCTAAACTCACTGGAGTTTTATTTATGGGGGCATTTTCAAATCTTGTGTATGGAGCCTGTAATGGAACTTGAATTACGCAACCATTACGGCACCTCACTTGAACCTCTCGATACCAGTAATATTCTACTGTGTTTCTGTAAAGTAGTTAACGTATTTATGAGACAACATGCAGATTTGATTTCATTTGTGATACATCGATATGTTTATATTGCAATGATATTATTCTTATGTGTATTCTTTCTTTTGTCACTATAATCTTTGATGTACTTGTAACTCTGATTTTTGGGCGCGTAAGCGATTGTTAGTTAGTTGTTGAGTTGTTAGAGAAAGTCTTGGACGTCATGATGGAAAGATGCATATTGTAGTTGGCTTATAAAATGTGAGGAAGATGTTTTCAAGTATGTTTTGTATTGTGAAGTGATGTTTTGTGTTTACGTGATATTGCAATAAAAGCAATTAAAAGGAAGTTTAACTTAATTTCGGAGTGCTGATTATTTTTTTGCATCACCATTGTCCAGCAAAAGTGTAATCTTCAAGGATGGTTTGTGAAGCGCATCTACATAACCTTTGAATATAGCAGAATAAAATCTAGACCTCTTTGCATTCGAGCTTGGAATCATAACCACCTAGATTTTCAACGATTGAGCCATGATTTTACGACGAGACCAGCGTGGAAAACACAAAAAGACGAGTGCCTAGTTTTTTGATTATTACATGAAATGACTTTATTAACTGTGCTCTAATGACACCTGCCACATAATATGACTGTTGTTGCCCGAAAATGCAGTATTTAGCAGCGTGAGCAACACCACAATCGTTATTAAATTTTGCCCTTTGTTGTGGTAGGGTTGTTAGAACGTGGTTGCTCCAGCCGGGATAGGCAGCACCAAATATTCAAAAATTAACTGTAGATGTGTTTTAGGAAAAGTACACAGTGAATCTGTTATGAAAAATATCGACAAAAACCTAACAAACAAAAGGAGACAACCACAGAACGAAAAATGGACGCAAAAAAAACAACAATGGGACGACAAAGGATTTAAAATAAGCACTACGACTGGATTCCGACGGAGAAGACTTCAGCTATAAGTTAAGTAAAAATTCTAACGAATTTTGTTAATTGGTATTGTCATTTATAGTGGTTCATTTTCTGTTAACAGTTAATAATGGATAAAATTAATGAAGGGGAAGAAATAGTAGGGGGGATCCAAAAACTGATAAGTTAGAATTAATTGTGCAGCTTCTGAGTAAGCAGAATGGAAACATAAATAATTTAAGATCTGAAATGAGGGGTGAAATTGACGAAAGGTTAGGGGAGAATTTGAATAAGCAATTAAATGCAATAAAAACTGAGTTAACTGAGGTCAAAAATACACTGGAAGGTAATGTGAAGGTGGTAAAATCGAGGATACACAACGTGGAGAAAAAAGTAATTGTTTTTGAAAATGAATTCATTGCTGAAAATAGTAACAGAGCCAGGGAAATTCAGGAACGTCGAACAGGTATGCACAGGGGAAACAATAGGGATCATGATGGTAATGACAGAGAGAGGGATAGAAATTTTGGAAATAGAAACAGATGGGATGACAGAAACAGGGGGGAACAAAATTGGAGATCAAACAACAGAGAAAACAGGCAGGAAAACTCTAGACCACCTCAATGAGGGTCCGCAGTTTTGGGGCGAGAAAATGTAATCACAATAGGACCTACAATAACAACTGGGGATTTACAGATAGAGGAAGAATGACAAATGTAACTTATTTTTATATTAAAACCAGTGGAAGACAAAACAAATACACACCACAAATAACAGATACTCATGTTCAACACCAAATTAATACTTGAAATTTTGATCAGAAATTTTGGGACACAATAAGAGAAAATAATAATGTTGACAGCAGTAAGGTAACTACTTCTGAGAACAAGCCAGATGAAGATATTGCAATTGTGGCAGAATTTTATAAGTGAGTAGAGAATGATAATCTATGTAATTCTGAAGTATCTGACAAACATTACAGCTCTGATTTGAATAAGTTATTTAATGAAAATGAAAAGTTGTGTGAAGAGAGAGAGGTGGAACTTAATGTGACTGTGGATAAGATGCATGATGAGGAAAGTTTTGATTTTGATTCAAATATGGAAGCTAATGATGTTGTTGAGAGTTGTACGGAGGTAAGTATGGCTATAGTGACGGTCCACGCACCAAAAAATACCAACTTATTACGTTAAGGCACTTTTATTACGGTTCGTTTATTCCAGAAACACAAGAAAAACAAAGCACAATTTCACTACATGTGTACACTCTCCAGACGCAGACAGGAATAATCCAAAGAACCTCGAGTCCCCAAAGACCTTTTACTCTGCGCTTTGCCGGTGAAGTTACTGGCGGTCGACTGTCGCCACAGAGCCCCCCCCCCAGGAGTGCGGAGCACTGGTGGACGGACGTGGGTGTCTTCCTGTGTAGTGGCGTTGTGGGATGCTCGCTGGTTGATAGCAGCGTGCGCTAAGTGTCCATACTGTCTGTGCAGGGTGGACTAGCGCTCGTGTAGTCCGCCATCCAGTGGGGGGGTCGGACTGGTCGACCTGTGCGCGTGAACTGGACGGGCACAGGAGATGTTGTTGCAGTACCGGCGGAGAGAGGGATGCGAATCTTGAGCATCCCGTCAGTGCTGAACGTTGCGGTTATGGCAGCCGTATCCCACCCCATTTGGGATAGGGACTGTGCGCAGGATGGTGATGTGTGACGTGGGTGTGGACCCACGTGAAGTGTCCCCTATGCGGAGGACGAAGATGGATCCCTCATGGAGCTGCAAGGAAAGCTCGTCGCGTTGGCACTCAGAGGCGTTGATTGCGATGCAAATTTCGTCGGCAGTGGATGTAGGGTGCACTAGGGGGGGTGGGGGCGAAAAGTAACGTAGTTCAGGAGAAACCTTGGAACACTCTGTGGAGGTATTGGGTATCAACACTTGGGACGGTGTAATGTCACACGCAACATGAGGTTGAGCCTGAGGTTGTGGATTGTCACACGCCTTGCCTGTTTGGAACGAGGGTAGCATATCATCGTACGCAACCGCTGAGTTGCCCTCGGGTGTAGGCTCGGTGCCATTACGATCGTGGTGTGACGCAGGGGGGTGAGTGGTCTGTGTGGGGTCGGGGTCGTCACCATCTGATGAAAGAACACTAGACTCGGGGGGAGGTGTTACAGATTCTTCGATCGTCCAGGCTGGTTTCACGCGTTGGAGGGAAACTGTCTGCTGGCGACCACTGACAAGAATGGCCATAGTATTGTCCCTGCGAGACACTACTCGATGTGGGCCAGAGTAGGGTGGTTGTAATGCCGGTTTGACCGTGTCATCCCGTAACATAACGAACTCACAAGAGTCCAGTGCCACATGCCTGAACACGCGAGGGCGGGTATGTGGCCGTGGAGGAGGCGTGCGGATCGCGGCTATGTGTGTCCGGACCCGTTCAACTAGCATGGGGAGGTCGGTCAGGTCGGCGATTATTTCGTCGTTGACGAACTCTGCAGGGAGGACTAGGGTCTCGCCATACAGTAACTCTGCGAGCGAAGCCTGGAGGTCTGTCTTGTAAGCCGTGCGTATTCCTAGCATAACCCAGGGAAGGGCATCGCACCACTCACCACCGTGGCACATGAGTGCCGCTTTCAGCGTTCTGTGCCACCGCTCGACCAGTCCATTGCTCTGTGGGTGGTAAGCCGTAGTGCGGAATCTATCCACCCCACAGAGGACGCAGAGTTTGTTAAACAGCAGGGATTCAAACTGTCTTCCCTGGTCGGTGGTGATGGATGTAGGACAGCCAAATCGAGCTATCCAGGAGGATACAAATGCGCGTGCTACGGAATCTGCTGTGATGTCCTGCAGGGGGATTGCCTCCACCCAACGTGTAACGCGATCAATGCCGGACAGGATGTACCTGAAACCATCCGACATGGGTAATGGTCCCACGAGGTCCACATGTACATGACGGAAGCGGCCTTTCGGGATGTCGAATTTACCTAGACTGGGTTGTGTGTGCCTGCCAACTTTGCTGCGCTGGCACTGTAAACAAGCACGGGCCCAAGTACGACAATCCCTCTTCACACCTGGCCACACAAAGCGTTCTGTAACCAGGCGAGTAGTAGCCTTAGCACCAGGGTGTGCCAGGTTATGTAAACTACTGAACACTTGGCGACGTAGCGCAGGGGGAACAATAGGCCGAGAGGTGCCCGTGGAAGTATCACACCACAGTGGCTTCGCCGAGCCCGGTAGGTTGCACGAAACGATCTGAAGGGAAGTATCTGGGTCCTGTCGGAGGTTGTGCAATTCGGTGTCACTGTCCTGTAAGTGGGCCAACTCGTCGAAATTAATGGGGGACGAAATTGCAGTGATACGCGATAGGTAATCAGCCACCACATTTTCTGACCCTCGAATGTAACGGATGTCTGTTGTGTATTGGCAAATTAAGTCCATTTGCCGGAACCTACGTGGGGGAAGGTCAGTAGCGGGGTTACGGATAGCCTCCGCGAGGGGGCGGTGGTCCGTGAAGATTGTTATATTCCGTCCTTCAATGTCTGTGCAGAAATATTTTACAGCTTCGTAAACTGCGAGCAATTCTCTGTCGAATGCTGACCATTTACGTTGGGCTGTAGATAATTTTTTGGAAAAAAAACGGAGCGGTTGAGTCTTGTCATTGACATGCTGTTGTAGGACTGCACCGATTGCAAAATCACTTGCATCCGCTGTAATTGAGATGCAGGCATCTGGCAAAGGATGGGCGAGAGTGACACCATGTGCTAACGCTGATTTAAGGTCTTCAAAAGCTCTCACCATGCTGTCAGACCACGGTACTCGGCGACTGCCTGAGGTTTGTTTTCCAGCCAATGCGTCAGTCAAAGGGGCTTGAATTGCTGCCGCCATCGGCAGGTTACGACGGAAGAAATTGACCGTTCCTAAAAACCGGCGTAATTCGCGAAACGACACTGGGAGAGGTAGCTTACGAATGCAGTCAACCCGCTCCTGCGGGGGGCATATACCATCCGCGGAGACTGTGTACCCCAGAAAAGTGACAGCGGTGCAGCGGAGTTGCGACTTGTCATTATTGATCTCGACTCCGTTACGTGTCAATAAGTCCTGTATCGTGGCCAGGTGGAGTTCATGTTCTCTGTCAGAGGGGGAGAAAATTAGTATGTCATCGAGGTATGCGTAGCAATACGTGCAGTTAAAAAGAAGTGAGTCTATAAAACGCTGCCACGTTTGGGCCGCGTTTTTGAGACCATAAGGCATGTAACAAAATTCGTACAGGCCAAAAGGTGTGATTACTGCTGTCTTTGGAATGTCACTCTGTTCCATTGGTATCTGTAAATATGCCTTGCGGCAGTCCAAGACACTGAAGATGCATGCTCCGCTGAGTACTTGCGCAAAGTCTTGTATGTGAGGTATCGGGTAATTGTCTAATACCGTCCGTGCGTTGAGGCGACGATAGTCGCCGCACAGGCGCACAGTGCCGTCCTTTTTGGGAACTAAATGTATGGGGGAGGACCAGTTACTGTCCGATGGGCGGAAAATGCCTGTCCTTAGAAGTTCCTCCACTGCGGCTTTAGCAAGGCGTAGTTTATGTGGTGGCAGTCGGCGCGCTTTATGGCGTACTGGAGGCCCATCTGTCGTGACAATTTTGTGAGTCGTGCCATTCGTAATAGCGTTCAGCTTGGCTGGCAGACTCATTTGGGGGCCGTCGTGAACGGGGGTCGGTAGCACACGAGAGTCACTAACCTGATGTGCCAGGGAAGCAGTCTGCTTCGGTGTCGACGAGGTTCCACGAGGTGCATCTCCGGTGTCAGGTGGTGGCGGCGTTGGCAGGCGTTGTATGAGGCGTCGTGCCTCGGTGAGGGCTTGCGTAGCCGATGAGCTGGCACAGTTCTGTTCGGCGTTGTGAGGACGAAGATCGTCGACTGCAGGGCGTTCAGGTTGGGGATGGGCGGTAGAAATCGTGAGGCTGTCTGCCGATGAGGAGCACTTGATGGGATCTGTGCCAAGGTCGTCGGGCAGCCGAGTGGGAGGGGGGGCCGAAGAGACGACTGAACATGCAATTTGCGTGGACGAGGCGTGGTGCAATAATGCGGCTGACTGAAGATCTGGAGACAGTCCGAAGTGAAAAAGAAAGTCGATGCCTAATACTGGATCTTCGACATCAGCCACGTAGAAGGACCAAGTGAACTGTTTACCAGGTATGAGTTCAATAGGTAGCTTTGCCAGGCCCTTGACTCGAAGTGTCGACTTATTTGCTGCTTGAAGGGACAGTTTGGTTGATGTCATGTCCTTTACGGAAAATGTGGGAGGTATGACACTAACGTCTGCTCCGGTATCGACGAGAAAATACCGGCGCAAACCTACATCCAAGGCGTACAGACGTCCTCGTGGTGTGGGGGATCTGACAGAATGCAATGTCTGTGGGCGCCCCTGCCTGTATCCGCGGGCCGTGGCGCCTACAGCGGCCCGCGTGCGGCGTTTGGGAACGCGCAGGGCGGACGACAGTTGCGAGCAGCGTCCCTGAAAGTGGTGTGAAACCAGCATATGCGTGAATCGGCTAAACTCGTCCCGCCAGCCGAAGCGTCAGGCGGGGGGAAGGCGGGGCGGGCAGGCGCTAGCCCTGTTGGGGTGGGGAGCGGCTGTTGCCGACCACCCGCTGGCGGTTCCCGGTCTTGGCCGCTAGGTGGCTGCTGTTCCGTGTGCTGTCCGCGATATGCACGCGCCCGGCCTCTACCGCCCGACGGTGGAAGTGTACACACAGGGTTACCAACCTCGGCGGTGTTAGACACTGTGCTGTGTCGAATAATAGCGTATGCCTGATCCGCCAGCCGTAGTTTATCCTCGAGTGACGCTGCGGTATGTGGGAGCAAATGTAACTGTAATTCTTGTGGTAGCTTCACCAACCACAATGCCCAGAGCGCTAAGTTCGGCAGAATCTCGGTACCGACCTGTGCACGCAAGCGTCGCCACAGCTGTGAGGGTGTTCTGTCGCCTAAGGTCTCGTCGTAAATTATATTGTGAATAGTATCGGCCGGCGGACGAGAGAGACGTTCGATAAGTAATGCGCGAGCAGAGGCATATTTGTTGCTCTTAGGAGGATTCAGCAATAAGTCACTGATGAGATCAGGGTGGTCGTGCAGATGGTTCACTAAACACACGAAACGGGTGCTGTCGTCCGCAATACCGTGTATGTCCAACATATTGTCCACCAAGGTAAACCACGTCACTGGGTTGTCCGGTTGTAACGGCGGCAGCTTCGGAAAACGGCCGGGGGTCAGTGTTTGCGGGGCTGTAGGAGGGGCACGAAACGCACAGGGATTCTGCAAGGTGTTCACTGGGTTGCGTTGAACGTCCGTTAACTGTGTAGGCGAGACGTGGTATCCAGTCCATGTAGGCACGGAATCTGTGCGCCCACACGACAAGCACGGCGCGGCAGGCGCGGGCGGAATCTCGAGCAGGGGCGCGAGATCGCGATTGAGCGCCGAGTGACGGGGCGGAACCACAACAGGTGCATCGCCCGAGGTGTGCGAGGGGCGGCAGGACGGGTAGGCGTATAAATGGTCCGGCGCGGTTGGCGCGAGTGTACCTTCGACCGGCGCGAAGCGGGGCACGTTAAACGGCAGCCGTGCATGTGGACCCAGAAACTGGCCGGCCGCGTGGTCCATGCTGTGCGGTAGAAACTCGGGGTTTCCGTGGTCCTGTGCTGGCGGGGCATTCTGTTGAGCGTAGAATGCCGCGGAAGGTGTCTGCGACGATGTGTACAGCGCCCGGTGTGGTATGCCGGCCGAGGTTAGAGTCGTCCGGCCAGGCGAGGCAAACACGGGAGATACGAACATTCCCGGTGTATTAGTGGCACACGGGGTGAAGCGTTGCGCTTCACAGTCGAATGTCCATTCTGTGGTCGCGGCGTCGTGCACTGCCGTAAAAACTGGAGGCTGCGACATTGTCTATTGGCGCGAAACCGGTGATCCACAGCGAGCGACTGCAACGTATTTTCGCGACTCGGGGTCACCAATGTGGGTTTTTATGGCTATAGTGACGGTCCACGCACCAAAAAATACCAACTTATTACGTTAAGGCACTTTTATTACGGTTCGTTTATTCCAGAAACACAAGAAAAACAAAGCACAATTTCACTACATGTGTACACTCTCCAGACGCAGACAGGAATAATCCAAAGAACCTCGAGTCCCCAAAGACCTTTTACTCTGCGCTTTGCCGGTGAAGTTACTGGCGGTCGACTGTCGCCACAACGGAGGTAAGTAATGGTGAGATTAATGCTGTGGGTGAGTATCAAGTATTTGTCGAGATTATTTCAAGTGAAGTAGTGAAGCTATGTGATAATGAAGTTGATAATTGTGAGCATTATGATGAGGTAAGTGTGGTTAGTAATGAGGAAGAAGACACTCATGCATCTGAAGAACAGATAAAGTTAAGTCAATGTAACCAATTTAATGTAGCAGAGGACTGTAATGTTGTGCCAGCTAATAGTATGAAGTATTTAAACCCACATACAAGTTCTGAAGGAAAAGGTGAAAATTTTTTAAAAATATTATGCAACAGTTGCAATTACAAAACAGATAGGGAAGAGTTATGGAACTATTTAGCTAAAATTTGTAGAAGGTTATATCCTCACTGGTGGCAAAGTGTAAAATGTAATGAATATCTGTTGTATGCTCAACCTTTTGTATCCATAGATGATGATAATGAAAGTGTCAATGTGTGTGTGAAGCTATTAAAAGCTGATCAGGAAAATAATGAGGGTAATTTTAGAGAAATTGAAAATGACCTGTTACATGAACCATTAAAAGAAAAAGTAGAAGAATGTGAATTAGGATGTCCATACATTAAAGCTAAAGTAAACAATTGGGAGGGTAAATGTCTCATTGATGCAGGGAGTCCTATTTCAGCTATTTCAGAAAAATTTAGAAATAAATTTAAAGACAGTGTTGATTTTGTTGAGGCCCCTGTGATGGGAGTAAAGACAAGAGGAGCTACAGGCAAACACAGTAAAGTCATCAAAAGTCAAGTATTTTTATCATTTGAAATAGAAGATGTAAAATTTGAGCAGGGTTGCCTTGTTATTCCAAGTTTAGAAGAGAACATATTGTTTGGCATGGACTGGGTGTTAAAGGTAAGTGCTGCATTTAGCTGGAGTGAGATGAAGTTAATTGTGTGTGAACCCAAAAGCAATATTATTGTGTGTACACAACTGTTTATTATACACTGTTGAGAAGGTTGCAATCATGTCAGGAAAATCATAGACTATGAAGAGAATTTGTACTGTTTTGATGACAAATCTGAGCTAAATTTTTCCGCTCAAAATTATGAAAACCTAGTTAAAAGCAAAGTAGAGGAAGCAATTAATTTGGACAGAGATCAAAAGAGACATTTGGAAAATTTATTGTGGGAATTTCAAGATGTTTTCAATGAAAAACCTGGAAGAGTCAAGAATTATCAATGCACTTTACACCTTAAAAATCATCAACCTTTTTTCCTCAAGCCTTATAGTATTTCTTTTTCAAAAAGAAAAGAAGTAGAGAGTGAGATACAAAAAATGGAAGCATGGGGTATAATCGAAAGAGGTAACAGTGATTATAATAATCCTCTGGTGGCGGTTTCCAAACGTGAAGGTGGTGTTAGACTTGTACTTGATTCTAGGCACCTTAACAAATTTTTGAAAAGAGAAAATGACCATCCAGAACACATAGATGAACTGTTACATAAATTTGAATGTGTGAAATTCATGAGCATCTTAGACTTAACTTCAGACTTTCACCAAATTTCTTTAGAAATAAATTCTAGAAAATACACTGCATTTTTGTATGGGGGAAAAAGTTACCATTACTGTGTTGTACCATTTGGACTAATTGTTTCTGTTGCTGAGTTTATTAGAGCATTAGATCTTCTTTTGGGAGATAAACTACTGTGTAAACTTACTGTATACGTAGATGATATTTTGATTTCTGGAAAAACGTGGGAAGAACATTTTGAATTGCTAACACAGGTGTGTACAAAATTAAGGGAAGGGGGTATGACCTTAAAGTAAGAAAAATGTAAATTTGGAATAAGTGAATTGAAATTTTTGGGACACATTATTTCGGAAAAGAGGAATGAACCTGACAGAGAAAAAATTGAAGGTATAGAGAATTTTCCTGTTTCTAAAAATAAAAAACAATTAAAATCTTATTTTGGTCTTGCTGAATTTTACAGAAAGTATGTTAGTACTCAAGCTATGAACGCTTATTGTTTATGTGATCTATTAAAGAAAAATACTGTCTGGGATTGGTCAACTGATTGTCAAAAAGCATTTGATGAGATAAAGAAACAACTTTCACAGAGCAGAATTCTATATAGGCCTGACATGTCTTTACCCTTCTGTTTGGTGACTGACAGCAGTGATACAGGGTTAGGAGCACACTTATTCCAGGAAAAAGTCGTAAGAGATCATATTGAACAACATTCCATTGCATTTGCTAGTAGAGTATTACAAAAGTACGAAAAGACTTACACTGTGACTGAAAAAGAACTTTTGGCTATACATTGGGCTTTCAACAAATTTAAAAACTAATTTCTTGGACACAAAGTAATTGTTTACTCTGACCACAAAGCACTAAGTTACTTACAGGAGTGTAGGCTTTATCATAGTCGAATCACCAGATGGGCATTATTCTTACAACAATTTGATTATGAAATTAAATATATTAAGGGGAAGGAAAATGTTATTGCTGATGCAATTTCTAGGTCACCTATTGTGCTAAATTTTGATAATGAAACAGACATTGATGACAAAATTTTCAAAATTATGTATTTGAAGGGGATAAAAGAGGAAGGAGAAATTTTAAAAATTTGTAATGACATTAGGAGACACCAAAATCATGATGAAAACTGGAAATTGGTAAAAAGTTATTTGGGAGTTAAGGAAAAGGTAGATGATTATTATAAGGTACACAAAGGGATTCTGTTCAGAAGATTAAGACCTGATTTGGATGACTGGAAATTATGTTGGCCTGAGCAGCATGTAGACACATTAGTTAAGTATATACATGAGAGCTTTGGACATTTTGGTTCTATCAAATGCATACAAAAGATTCAGGAAAACATCTATTTTTATAATATTCCCAGAAGAGTGAAGAAAAAATTAGCAGCCTGTGACCAATGCCAAAGAGTAAAGGTGAGTAATCAAACATGCAGAGGGATGAAGCAAAATATTTTGCCCAGCAAAAATTTAGAGCTGACAGCTTGCGACATTTATGGACCCCTTCCCAAGTCAAAAGGAGGTTACAGTTTTATCTTTGTGATTGTTGACATATTCACAAAATTCATCAAATTGTATCCGTTAAGGAAAGCCACAAGTAAACAGATTACATCTAAATTAACCAGTGATTATTTCAATAAGGTAGGTACTCCCCAAGCAATCTTGTCAGACAATGGCTCACAATTTACATAAAAAGTAAGGAAAGATTTTGTTGAAAATGCAAACATAAAACACATTTCGATTTCAGTTTACCACCAGTCCAGTACTCCAGCAGAGAGGTACATGAGAGAGATAGGGAGGTTGTGCAGAACATATTGTAGTAAGAACCATGTAAATTGGATTGAATATGTAAATGATTTCGAAGATATAATGAACAGTTTGCAATATACATCCACTGGCTTTTCACCATTCGAAATTATGTTTAACAAAAGACTCACTAGCTTTATTACTAAACACATAGACTTTCCAGTTTGTCAAATTTTGTCACCTCAGGAGAGAGAACAAATTGTAAAAGACACCATGAAAAAAACAAGCAGATTACAGAAAGAAAAGAGCCAATGCAAAAGGCAGGTTTTCACACTTTAATATTGGTGATTTTGTTTTGGTTAAAATGAAAGAAAAATCTAAACTTATGACTTCAGAATTAAAGAAATTTTTTGACATTTATATAGGACCATTTGAGGTGAAAGAAAATCCTCACCCAAATGCTTACAGATTGATCTATCCAAAGTCTAAGAAATTATTTGGTTTGAGGAATGTAACTGAATTGAAATCTTATAAGTCTGATACCTAGAATGAAATTTGCAAATCTCAGTAACCTGGAATACAAGGAAAATTTTTCACATTTTATATTATTTATGAAGCTATTTTCTTTCCTGTGATATGGAAACTATATATGGTACTGAAGCTTACTCAATGTAATTTCTATTTTGATGACATGTAATATACATACTATTCATTGAGTATATGCCTAGATGTAAGAAAATGTTTTGATGGTTGCCTCTGCATTTTATTTTCTTTGTGTGGTAGGACATGTGCTATTTTAGTTGTAGTTTACTCATGTTAGTTATTAGACATTTTGACATTAATATTTTGTGCTTACTACTATTTTCTTCATGTGCTGATGTCATTTATGCTGAAAACATTTTGTTGCTGTTATTGTATTTTCTAAGCCTGTATGTTGGAAAATACTGAAATTGGAATATGATGAACAGGCTATGCCTTCTTATTTGCCCAGTTGACAGTTGGGATTTATGAAACTGAGGACTTTCCACACTGTGGAATTAAATCATTCTTTTGTGTATTATTGGTGAACCATTCTGGCTGCATATGGAGGCAACACACAGATACTAACAATTGTCATTTTTCTTAATTTTGTCTTTGTATATAACATGTTTAGGATTAGTGTGATACCTTTTGATATTTTGCATATTATGTTGATGAAATTAAGAGGACGCTTGTTGTAAAATCCAACCTCTACTTTTGTCATTTTGGTAATGTTTTTTCTGTTTTTGTAAGACTCAGTGTAGCCCTGAGCGCTTTTCTTCCTTTGTACATGTCATATTGTATGTTTTTATGCTACAGTTAGATTGGATCTGTATTGAAGGAGGGGGGGGGGGGGGCGGTTGAATATTGGGATAGACAATATATATCAGTGATGGGTTTCTTAAGCTACTGTAGGGGGATTATCACAGTCGTCCATTCTGCCATGTCTGCATTGTATTTTATATTGTTGGGCGGCTCTCAGTTATGTTTTTTGAGTTCTCCCCTTTTATTTCTTATCCTACTGCCTGTCACTGATTCTATTCTATTTTTCTTGTTCTGTTGATGAGAGGGGGCTAGGCTGAACTCTCCAGTAGTACCTATTTCTATCTTTCTTTTCCATCCACATATTTTGAGGTATCGCTCCTCCCTTGTTGCAGTGTCTATAAGTGTACCATGTCCTCATGCTCTTCAATACAGATCAACAAGCAATTGTTTTCTTAAATGCTGTCTGGTAATACTTTTCTTTGTTACAAATTTCCATGTTAGTGTAGTAAACTGTATCTGGTTGAATAAATTTGAAATTAATTTCCAAATTTATTTATACACTATCATACCATATTATAGTGGAGTAAAAACTCCAATTACTTTCACATCAGAATGTTGAAGGGAAGAGGGAGTAATCGAACTGGGGATGGAAAATACATTGGACAGGTAGGAGGCAAAGTGATTGGCCTTACTAAGGGCGTCAGGGAAGGGGTGATCATCATAGAGAAGAGGATAGTAGGGGGAGGGTTTAGTTCCGGTAAGGCGATGGAAGGCTGACCAGAACTTGGATGAGTTGATATGTAGGGTAGCATTTAAACGGGTGCATGTCTGTCGCCAGTCCCGGCGTTTCTTAGCTGCGAGCAAATTACGAATGTGCTGCTGGAGTTGCCGGTGGCGTCGTAGTGTGTCCAGGTCACGCGTGTGGAGGAAGGCACGGTAGAGACGGCGGGATTCATGGTAGAGGAGGACGGCCTGTGGGGGTAAGGTAGGACGGTGGGGGTGGATGGCGACAGTAGGGACATGGGCCTCCATGGTCTCAGACAAGGTCTGCTGGAGAAAGGAGGCGGCATGGGTGATATCATCTGGGTAGTGGTAGGGGAAAGGGTGGCTATCGACCTGGGCGGAGAGGGTATCCCAGTAGGCATTCCAGTTGGCACGGGAATAGTCATGGACGTACTTAGGGGGAGGGTCATTACGAGGGTCGGGTCGGGGGCGACGTCCGTCTGAAATGGTGAGGAGGACAGGTAGATGGTCACTACCAATAGGCTCCAGGACAACGACCGTTATGCGACCAAGGAGTTTGGGGGAGGAGAGAATAACATCAGGAGTGGAGTTGGATTCGGGACGGGTGTTCTGGGGGATGGGGATGAGGTCGCCTTGAAGGGAGGAGAGGAACCGATGCCACCGCCGTAACTGGGCGGCAGAACGACTATGGATGTTGAGGTCGGCGGCGATCACGTAGGAGGAGAAGGTACGGTCAATGTGGGAGAGGAAGTCGAAGGGAAGAGGGGCGTTAGGGCGGACATAGATGGTGGCGCAGGTAATGGTAAGGCCAGGGAAGAAAAGACTAAGGATCAGGTGTTCGGTGAGGTCGGGAAGGAGAGGTTGGAGCCGAACGGGGATCTGGCGGTGGTGCCCAATGGCAACTCCGCCACGCGCAATTGGGAGGGGGTTATCGGAGCGGTGGAGGAGATAGGGTGACGTGTGGATGGAGTGGTGGGGTTGGAGGAAGGTTTCATTGAGGAGGAAGGCATCCACGCAGGGGGTGGCAAGGGTGTGCAGGAAGAGGTTCTTGTTGGCGGAGAGGGAGCAGATATTGTTGAAAAGGATACGTTACTGTCGCGCCATGACAGGGATTTAGACGAGGGTATCAAGACGGGAGAAGGTGAAGTGGGCCTGGTTGTTGGAGTAGGTGGCGTACATCTTGAGTTGGAATATGGAACGGGCGGCAAGGTAGATCTGCTGGAGGGTGTGGGGGCGCTGAAAGGGATGAACATTTTGAAGAACGATGGTGAGGAACCTGATGTCCTCAGCGGGGGGGGGGGGGGACGAAGGGAATTTCCAGGAGGGGTGGGGGCGTCCAGGGGACGGACAGGGACGGTGAGTTCAGGAGTGGTCGGAGGGGGTCGGGCTTTACACTTTTGGGAGTAGGTGGGGTGGGGGAGGCTGCAGGTATTACAGGAGGGAGGGGATTGGAGGTTAGGGCACTGCCTGAGGAAGTGCACTTGCCGACAATGCGGGCAGGTGGGGGCCTCGCGGCACTCAGCTGTGGGGTGCGCGTTATAGTGCAGACACCTCTGGCAGCGCAGGGATTGAGGAGGGGAACGAGAGGGGCCAACCTTATAACGCTGGTTAAAAAGGAGGGCACCCTCCTTCAGGAGACGGTCTATGGAGGGGGCATGCTCAGAAAAAACCCGCATAAGGTGGGTGGGGCCGGCAGCGTTATGGATCCAGCGAACCGCACGCACCTCCAGATGGGGATGGGCCTGAAGCTCCGCCAACACCTCCTCCTCCGTGATCACGGGACTGAGACTGTTGGGGTTGGCGGGAGGGAGGTGGCGAGGGAGCAGAGGTGAGAGAGGCATGAGGGCCAAAGCGGGTGACAGGGATGCGGGAAAGGAGGTCTGTGTGGAGAGTAGGGCTGGGGGAGGAGATGAGTACCGAATCACGACGAGGAGTGAGGAGGGAGATGGGGGCACCAGGACAATTCTGGCGAAGGAAGAGGGTGAGGTTCCGGGCTTCAAGGAGGGAGGGATCCGGACGGGAGAGGAAGTAGCAGTAGGAGGAGGGGGTAGAGGAGGAGGAGGAGGGGGCAGGGACGGGCGGGGAGACATCCATGACATCAGGGGTGGGGGAAGGGGGACGAGGTGGAGCCTTTTTTGGAGCAGACAAGGCAGGGGTGCCACCGGGGCGCTTGACGGCGGCGGAGGAGGTGTGGGGGATGGGAACAACTGGAATGTGGCGGGGAGGGGCAGGTCCCGGGGCCGGAGTCGGCGCCGGAGATGGTGACGGTGACGGTGAAGGCGAAGGCGACGGCGACGACGGCGGTGGCGGTGGTGATGGCGAAGGCGAAGGCGACGGGGAGAAATGGGCATGGACAGTGGTCCGACGGGCCACCACCCGAGCCGGAGCTGCAGTGACAGGCTGGGGGAGTGGGGGGAAAGGATCAGATCGAGAGGAAGAAGCTGGAGAGGGGGCGACAAAGAGTGAGGGCGAAGGGAGAGTGAGAAGAGGAGGGATGGAAGGAGGGGGGTGGGACTGGGCACACCATGTGATAGTGGTGGAGGCGGCGGAAGGGGAAGTATAAACTATGGCGGTGGTGGTAGCGGTGGCAGTGGTGGTGGGGGCGGACATGACGGGAGGGAGAAACAATAACGAACAGAACGAATAGGAAAGGACAGAAACAGGGGACAGACAAAGACGAAGACGGATGAAGACAAAGACGGATGAAGACGAAGACGGCCGTAGACCAGGGTCAGGACGGCGGCGACGGCGGCGACCAGGCGGCAACGGCGGCGGCGGCGGCGGCGGCGGCGGCGGCGGCGGCGGCGGGCACCGGCTGGCGGCGGCGGCGAACAGACGGACGGCCACCGGCTGGCGGCGGCGGCGAACAAACGGACGGCGGCGAACAGACGGACGGACGGACAGCAGGCGGCGGCGGCGGCGAACAGACAGACGGCGGCGAACAGACAGACGAACGGACGGACAGCAGGCAGCAGGCAGCAGCGGTAGCGGCGGCGGCGGACAGCGAGCAGGCAGGCGGAAAGACGGACGGACGGACGAACAGCTACAGCAGGAAGCGGCGGGCAGGCAGACAGACAGACAGACACAATCTTCGAAGACGGAGATTACAACCTGAGAGTAGCCCAGGCGTTGCAATCTGACGCCGTCGAATGAGGGGATCCAACACTCTGATGCTAGACGCTTGCTTCCGGCTTCTGGCCGATGGCCCCTGTACGCCTGCTCGCGCCACAGCAGTTACTGTGCTTGCAGGGAATGCCGCGCCGTCGAATAACGTTTGGCGCGCAATCCGTTCATGGACAGAGAATGCTAAAAGGGGCCGTTCGACCGTTAATACGGAAATCATAGCCAAGTTAGATGGCCTGAGCCATCTCGCGGCTGCCGCTGCTATTACGAGCGCGCGTGCCACGCGGTTAAAGAGCAGTGCGCTGGCTCTGGACGCCGTTTCCTAGTGTATTTTGTCACTTCTAGTCGGTTATGAGAAGCTGGCAAATTACTCACGGTCAGTGCTTATCGTCAGACACGAGGAGAAGCTTTGATTGTAATGGAGATTAGCACCGGGACAGCGCGAACGCAGTCCCGACTACCAAAAATTATGCGCCCGAGTTACTCGCATTTGGAGTAATCGCGGGGGTCAGCTCGACCGAAGTGCAATGGACAAGCCTCACCCCGGAGGAACCGCCTTCATGATCACGGTATCCTCTACGCCAGGTAAGTATGCTTCTCCTCGTGTTTTTTTTTTTTTTTTTTTTTTCCTTTATTGTAATTTAAACACCTATACAGGCGGGCTGGCAGCAGCATGGTTCGCTGCCCTTCAGCCATTAGTTGAACAGTAAACATGATAGAGAGGGGATATACAAAAAAGACGGCGGGCAAAAACATGGAGATACAAAAAAAAACAAGAGACAAGAAGCCGTTCACGTTGGACGAAAAAACAATAACACTTGGAAACATGGCGCACAAAACACGGAGAACGGCGACGGCACATGTGAACAGTTGAGTCGGAACTGCACGAAACACAAAACGATGCACACACACTGAACACTGGTGGCGATGGTCTCCGGCGCGCGAATGTTCACTGAGCGTGTACGAGTCCGGGGACCTGTCAAGAGGGGGGTGGAGGAGGAGGAAGGGGAGATGGGAGAGGGGAGAGCAGAGATGCCACGGGCAAAGGAGAGAGGGGGAGGGAGGAAGGGGGAGGGGAAGCCCGGAGGAGAGGGTAGGAGGGAGGGGGAAAGGAAAGAGAAGGGAAGGGAAAGGGGGGGAGGGAGGGTGCCTAAAGGAAAGGACACAGGAGGTGGGGGGGAAGGATCAAAGTTGATAGGAGGGGTAGATGCAGGGGAGGAGGACATCATCAGGGAGGGGGAGCTGGCGGAAGCCACCTTGGGAGAGGGTAAGGAGGGTGGAGAGATGGAGACCAGGTGGGATGTGGGAATACAGGCGCGGCAGCGGGCGGGGGTGGGAGAGGATTGGGGAGACGAGCGGGTGAGGAGGATCGAGTTTACGGGAGGTGTATAGGATGCGTATCCTTTCGAGGAAGAGGAGGAGGTGGGGGAAGGGGATAAGGTCATACAGGATCCGCGTGGGGGAAGGGAGACGGATGCGATAGGCAAGGCGGAGAGCATGGCGTTCAAGGATTTGGAGGGATTTATAAAAGGAAGGGGGGGTGGAGATCCAGGCGGGATGGGCGTAACAGAGGATAGGGCGGATGAGGGACTTATAGGTGTGGAGGATGGTGGAGGGGTCCAGACCCCACGTTCGGCCGGAAAGGAGCTTGAGGAGACGGAGTCGGGAACGTGCCTTGGCTTGGATTGTCTGGAGATGGGGAGTCCAGGAGAGGCGACGGTCGAGGGTGACGCCAAGGTACTTAAGGGTGGGGGTGAGAGCGATGGGACGGCCATAAACGGTGAGATAGAAATCAAGGAGGCGGAAGGAGGGAGTGGTTTTGCCTACAATGATCGCCTGGGTTTTGGAAGGATTGACCTTGAGCAACCACTGGTTGCACCAAGCGGTGAACCGGTCAAGATGGGATTGGAGAAGGTGTTGGGAGCGTCGCAGGGTGGGGGCAAGGGCAAGGAAGGCGGTGTCATCGGCAAACTGGAGAAGGTGGACGGGGGGTGACGGCGGCGGCATGTCCGCCGTGTACAACAAGTACAGAAGGGGGGAGAGGACGGAGCCTTGGGGCACACCGGCGGAGGGGAAAAAGGTGTAGGAATCGGTGTTATGGATGGTGACATGGGAAGGACGGCGGGAGAGAAAGGAACCGATCAGACGAACGTAGTTAATGGGAAGGGCGAAGGTTTGGAGCTTGAAGAGGAGACCGGAGTGCCATACGCGGTCATATGCGCGTTCGAGGTCAAGAGAGAGGAAGATTGCGGAGCGACGGGAATTGAGCTGTTCGGAAAGGAGATGAGTGAGGTGAAGGAGAAGATCGTCGGAAGAGAAGGACGGCCGAAAGCCACACTGGGTAATGGGGAGGAGGCGGTGCTGGCGGAGATGCTGGTGGATGCGGCGGGTGAGGATAGATTCCAGGACCTTGCTGAAGACCGAGGTAAGGCTGATGGGACGGTAGGAGGAGACGGCGGACGGCGGTTTGCCAGGTTTGAGGAACATGAGGATACGGGAGGTTTTCCACAGGTCGGGGTAGTAACCAGTGGACAGGACTACATTGTAGAGCCTGGCCAGGGTGGAGAGAAAAGAGACAGGAGCTTCACGAAGGTGACGGTAGGTGACACGATCGTGACCAGGAGCGGTGTTGCGTTTGGTGCGGAGTGTAGTGATGAGATCCTGTGTGGTGATGGGGGCATTAAGGTCTGTGTGTGGAAGTCCAAGTACTGGAAACCAGGAGCGAGGGGAGGGACAGAGGTGTCAGTTCGATCGCGGATATCTGGGAAGAGGGAGTAATCGAACTGGGGATCATCAGGGATGGAAAACACATCGGACAGGTAGGAGGCAAAGTGATTGGCCTTACTAAGGGCGTCAGGGAAGGGGTGATCATCGTGGAGAAGAGGATAGTAAGGGGAGGGTTTAGTTCCGGTAAGGCGACGGAAGGCGGTCCAGAACTTGGACGAGTTTATAGGGAGGGTAGCATTTAAACGGGTGCATGTCTGTCGCCAGTCCCGGCGTTTCTTAGCCGCGAGCAAATTTCGAACGTGTCGCTGTAGTTGCCGGTGGCGTCGTAGTGTGTCCGGGTCACGCGTGCGGAGGAAGGCACGGTAGAGACGACGGGATTCACGGAGGAGGAGGACGGCCTGTGGCGGTAAGGTAGGACGGTGGGGGTGGATGGCAACAGTAGGGACGTGGGCCTCCACGGCCTCAGACAAGGTCTGCTGGAGAAAGGAGGCGGCATGGGTGACATCATCGGGACGGCGGTAGGCGAGAGGGTGGCTATCGACCTGAGTGGAGAGGGTATCCCGGTAGGCATTCCAGTTGGCACGGGAATAGTCATGGATGTACTTAGGGGGAGGGTCATGACGAGGGTCGGGGCGGGGGTGACGGCCGTCTGAAACGGTGAGGAGGACAGGGAGATGGTCGCTACCAATAGGCTCCAGGACATCCACCGTAATGCGACCAAGGAGGTTGGGGGAGGAGAGAATAACATCGGGAGTGGAGTTGGATTCGGGACGGGTGTGCTGGGGGATGGGGATGAGGTCGCCTTGAAGGGAGGAGAGGAACCGATGCCACCGCCGTAACTGGGCAGCGGAGCGACTATGGATGTTGAGGTCGGCGGCGATCACATAGGAGGAGAAGGTACGGTCGATGTGGGAGAGGAAGTCGAAAGGAAGAGGGGCGTTGGGGCGGACATAGATGGTGGCACAGGTAATGGTAAGGCCGGGGAAGAAGAGACTAAGGATCAGGTGTTCGGTGGGGTCGGGAAGGAGAGGTTGGAGCCGAATGGGGATCTGGCGGTGGTGGCCAATGGCAACTCCGCCACGCGCAACTGGGAGGGGATTATCGGAGCGGTGGAGGAGATAGGGGGAGGTGTGGATGGAGTGGTGGGGTTGGAGGAAGGTTTCATTAAGGAGGAAGGCATCCACACGGTGGGTAGCAAGGGTGTGCAGGAAGAGGTTCTTGTTGGCGGGAAGGGAGCGGATATTGTTGAAAAGGATACGATGCTGTCGCGCCATGATAAGGACTTAAACGAGGGTGTCAAGGCGGGAGAAGGTGAAATGGGCCTGGTTATTGGAAAAGGTGGCGTACATTTTAAGGTGGAATATGGAACGGGCGGCGAGGGAGATCTGTTGTAAGGTGTGGGGGCGCTGAAAGGGATGGACGTTTTGGAGGACAATGGTGAGGAACCTGATGGTGTCCTCAGCAGTGGGGGGGGGGCGAAGGGAATTGCCAGGAGGGGTGGGGGCGTCCAGGGGACGGACAGGTACGGTGAGTTCAGGAGTGGCGGGAGGGGGTCGGGCTTTACACTTTTGGGAGTAGGTGGGGTGGGGGAGGCTGCAGGTATTACAGGAGGGAGGGGATTGGAGGTTGGGGCACTGCCGGAGGAAGTGCGCTTGCCGACAATGCGGGCAGGTTGGGGCCTCGCGGCACTCTGCTGTTGGATGTGCATTGTAGCGCAGACATCTCTGGCAGCGCAGGGATTGAGGGGGGGGAACGGGAGGGGTCAACCTTGTACCGCTGATTGAAGAGGAGGGCACCCTCCTTCAGGAGACGGTCAATGGAGGGGGCGTCCTCTGAGAAAACCCGCATAAGGCGGGTGGGGCCGGTCGCGTTCAAGATGCAGCGGACTGCCCGCACCTCCAGGGTGGGATGGGCCTTCAGCTCCGCCAGCACCTCCTCCTCCGTGATCGACGGGCTAAGCCGAGTGATCACGGCGGTGAGGGTCGGCGGGCGACGCGGGGGTTGGGGTTGGCGGGTAGGAGATGGGGAGGGAGCAGGGGTGAGGGAGGCGTGAGGACCAAAACGGGTGATGGGGAGGCGGGAGAGGATGTCAGTATGGAGGGTTGGGCTGGGGGAGGAGATAAGAACAGAATCCCGTCTGGGAGTAAGGAGAGACATGGGGGCGCCTGGGAAATGTTGGCGGAGGAGGAGGGAGAGATTCCGGGCCTCGAGGAAGGAAGGATCGGGACGGGACAGGAGATATTTGTAGAGACCGGGTGGGGAGGAGGAGGAGGAGGAGGAGGAGGAGGAGGAGGAGGAGGAGGAGGAGGAGGAGGGAGCGGGGCCTGGTGGGGAGACGTCCATGGCATTTTGGGGTGGGGATGGGGGGCGGGGTGGAGCCTTTTTAGGAGCAGAGGAAGTGGAGGCGCCACTAGGGCGTTTGACAGCGGCAGATGGGCGGGTGGTGACAAGAGGGACGGGAACGATGGGGAGGTGGTGGGAAGGGACAGGTCCCGGCACGGACGCAGCAGTCGGCGCCGGAGAAAGTGACTGTGACGGTGCAGGCGAATGTGGCAGTGATGGCGATGGCGACGATGATGATGATGATGATGATGATGACGACGGCGGTGGCGGTGGCGGTGGCGGTGGCGGTGGCGGTGGCGGTGGCGGTGGCGGTGGCGGTGGCGGTGGCGGTGGCGGTGGCGGTGGCGGTGGCGGTGGCGGTGGCGGTGGCGGTGGCGGTGGCGGTGGCGGTGGCGGTGGCGGTGGCGGTGGCGGTGGCGGTGGCGGTGGCGGTGCCGATGGCGATGGCGGTGGCGATGGCGATGGCGATGGCGATGGCGATGGCGATGGCGATGGCGACGGGGAGAGCTGGGCGTGGGCAGTGGCCCGACGGGCCACCACCCTAGCCGGAGCTGCAGTGACAGGCTGGGGGAGTGGGGGGATAGGATCAGAACGAGAGGAGGAAGCGGGAGAGGGGGCGACAAAGAGCGTGGGCGAAGGGATAGAGAGGAGGGGAGGGATGGAAGGAGGGGGGTGGGACTGGGCACACGAAGTGATAGTGGTGGAGGCGGCGGAAGGGGACGTATACACGATGGCGGTGGTGGTGGGGGCGGACATGACGACAAGAAGAAGAAAGAAAAAACACAGCACTAAAATGACAGGACACACACTGGGAGACGGACGGACGGACGGACGGACGGACGGACGGCGACGGCGACGGCGACGGCGAGAGGCAGGGACGCTGCTGCCGCGGACGGGGCCAGGGCGGCGGCGGCTGCTGCTGCTGCTGCTGCTGCTGCTGCTGGACTGCTGCTGCCACCGGAGGGCTGGCTGGCTGGCTGGCTGGCTGGCACCTGTAACCCCTAACACTTCGATTAGCGCGAAAATTGCACTATCGAAGGGCGGTAACCTTTCGGTGTACCGCCGGAGATGCTTCTCCTCGTTTTTTTTTTTTTTTTCCTTTATTGTAATTTCAACACCGATACAGGTGGGCTGGCAGCAGCATGGTTCGCCGCTCTTCAGCCGTAAGTGGAACAAACAACATGATAAAGAGGTGAGATATACAATACAAAAAAACGGCGGGCAAAGACATGGAGATACAAAAAATACAAGAAAACAAGAAGCCGTTCACGTTGGACGAAAAAAACACTAACACTTGGAAACATGGCGCACAAAACACGGAGAACGGCGACGGCACATGTGAACAGTTGAGTCGAAACACAGAACGATGCACACACACTAAACACTGGTGGCGATGGTCTCCGGCGCGCGAATGTTCACTGAGCGTGTACGAGTCCGGGGACCTGCCAAGAGGGGGGGTGGAGGAGGAGGAAGGGGAGATGGGAGAGGGGAGAGCAGAGATGCCACGGGCAAAGGAGAGAGGGGGAGGGAGGAAGGGGGAGGGGAAGGGGGAGGGGAAGCCCGGAGGAGAGGGTAGGAGGGAGGGGGAAAGGAAAGAGAAGGGAAGGGAAAAAGGGGGGGAGGGAGGGTGCCGAAAGGAAAGGACACAGGAGGGGGGGGGAAGGATCAAAGTTGATAGGAGGGGTAGATGCAGGGGAGGAGGACATCATCAGGGAGGGGGAGCTGGCGGAAGCCACCTTGGGAGAGGGTATGGAGGGTGGAGAGATGGAGACCAGGTGGGACATGGGAGTACAGGCGCGGCAGCGGGCGGGGGTGGGAGAGGATCGGGGAGACGAGCGGGTGAGGAGGATCGAGTTTACGGGAGGTGTAGAGGATTCGTATCCTTTCGAGGAAGAGGAGGAGGTGGGGGAAGGGGATAAGGTCATACAGGATCCGCATGGGGGAAGGGAGACGGATGCGATAGGCAAGGCGGAGAGCATGGCGTTCAAGGATTTGGAGGGATTTATAAAAGGAAGGGGGGGCGGAGATCCAAGCGGGATGGGCGTAACAGAGGATAGGGCGGATGAGGGACTTATAGGTGTGGAGGATGGTGGAGGGGTCCAGACCCCACGTTCGGCCGGAAAGGAGCTTGAGGAGACGGAGTCGGGAACGTGCCTTGGCTTGGATTGTCTGGAGATGGGGAGTCCAGGAGAGGCGACGGTCGAGGGTGACGCCAAGGTACTTAAGGGTGGGGGTGAGAGCGATGGGACGGCCATAAACGGTGAGATAGAAATCAAGGAGGCGGAAGGAGGGAGTGGTTTTGCCTACGATGATCGCCTGGGTTTTGGAAGGATTGACCTTGAGCAACCACTGGTCGCACCAAGCGGTGAACCGGTCAAGATGGGATTGGAGAAGGTGTTGGGAGCGTCGCAGGGTGGGGGCAAGGGCAAGGAAGGCGGTGTCATCGGCAAACTGGAGAAGGTGGACGGGGGGTGACGGCGGCGGCATGTCCGCCGTGTACAACAAGTACAGAAGGGGGGAGAGGACGGAGCCTTGGGGCACACCGGCGGAGGGGAAAAAGGTGTAGGAATCGGAGTTATGGATAGTGACATGGGAAGGACGGCGGGAGAGAAAGGAACCGATCAGACGAACGTAGTTAATGGGAAGGGCGAAGGTTTGGAGCTTGAAGAGGAGACCGGAGTGCCATACGCGGTCATAGGCGCGTTCGAGGTCAAGAGAGAGGAAGATGGCGGAGCGACGGGAATTGAGCTGTTCGGAAAGGAGATGAGTGAGGTGAAGGAGAAGATCGTCGGAAGAGAAGGACGGCCGAAAGCCACACTGGGTAACGGGGAGGAGGCGGTGCTGGCGGAGATGCTGGTGGATGCGGCGGGTGAGGATAGATTCCAGGACCTTGCTGAAGACCGAGGTAAGGCTGATGGAACGGTAGGAGGAGACGGCGGACGGCGGTTTGCCAGGTTTGAGGAACATGAGGATACGAGAGGTTTTCCACAGGTCGGGGTAGTAACCAGTGGACAGGACTACATTGTAGAGCCTGGCCAGGGTGGAGAGGAAAGAGACAGGAGCTTCACGAAGGTGACGGTAGGTGACACGATCGTGACCAGGAGCGGTGTTGCGTTTGGTGCGGAGTGTAGTAATGAGATCCTGTGTAGTGATGGGGGCGTTAAGTTCCGTGTGTGGAATGTTGTCCAAGTACTGGAAACCAGGAGCGAGGGGAGGGACAGAGGTGTCAGTTCGATCGCGGATATCTGGGAAGAGGGAGTAATCGAACCGGGGATCATCAGGGATGGAAAACACATCGGACAGGTAGGAGGCAAAGTGGTTGGCCTTACTAAGGGCGTCAGGGAAGGGGTGGTCATCGTGGAGAAGAGGATAGGAGGGAGAGGGCTTAGTTCCGGTAAGGCGACGGAAGGCGGTCCAGAACTTGGACGAGTTGATGGGGAGGGTAGCATTTAAACGGGTGCATGTCTGTCGCCAGTCCCGGCGTTTCTTAGCCGCGAGCAAATTTCGAATGTGTCGCTGTAGTTGCCGGTGGCGTCGTAGGGTGTCCGGGTCACGCGTGCGGAGGAAGGCACGGTAGAGACGACGGGATTCACGGAGGAGGAGGACGGCCTGTGGTGGTAAGGTAGGACGGTGGGGGTGGATGGCAACAGTAGGGACGTGGGCCTCCACGGCCTCAGACAAGGTCTGCTGGAGAAAGGAGGCGGCATGGGAGACATCATCGGGATGGCGGTAGGCGAGAGGGTGGCTGTCGACCTGAGTGGAGAGGGCATCCCGGTAGGCATCCACTTCTCCTCGGTTTTTTTTTTTTTTTTTTTTTTTTCCTTTATTGTAATTTAAACACCTATACAGGTGGGCTGGCAGCAGCATGGTACGCTGCTCTTCAGCCTTTAGTTGCACAATAAACATGATAGAGCGGTGACATACAAAAAAAAGACGGCGGGCAAAAACATGGAGATACAAAAAAAACAAGAGACAAGAAGCCGTTCACGTTGGACGAGAAAACACTAGCACTTGGAAACATGACGCACAAAACACGGCGAACGGCGACGGCACATGTGAACAGTTGAGTCGGAACTGCACGAAACACAAAACGATGCACACACACTGAACACTGGTGGCGATGGTCTCCGGCGCGCGAATGTTCACTGAGCGTGTACGAGTCCGGGGACCTGCCAAGAGGGGGGTGGAGGAGGAGGAAGGGGAGATGGGAGAGGGGAGAGCAGAGATGCCATGGGCAGAGGAGAGAGGGGGAGGGAGGAAGGGGGAGGGGAAGCCCGGAGGAGTGGGTAGGAGGGAGGGGGAAAGGAAAGAGAAGGGAAGGGAAAGGGGGGGAGGGAGGGTGCCGAAAGGAAAGGACACAGGAGGGGGGGGAAGGATCAAAGTTGATAGGAGGGGTAGATGCAGGGGAGGAGGACATCATCAGGGAGGGGGAGCTGGCGGAAGCCACCTTGGGAGAGGGTATGGAGGGTGGAGAGATGGAGACCAGGTGGGACATGGGAGTACAGGCGCGGCAGCGGGCGGGGGTGGGAGAGGATCGGGGAGACGAGCGGGTGAGGAGGATCGAGTTTTCGGGAGGTGTAGAGGATTCGTATCCTTTCGAGGAAGAGGAGGAGGTGGGGGAAGGGGATAAGGTCATACAGGATCCGCGTGGGGGAAGGGAGACGGATGCGATAGGCAAGGCGGAGAGCATGGCGTTCAAGGATTTGGAGGGATTTATAAAAGGAAGGGGGGGCGGAGATCCAGGCGGGATGGGCGTAACAGAGGATAGGGCGGATGAGGGACTTATAGGTGTGGAGGATGGTGGAGGGGTCCAGACCCCACGTCCGGCCGGAAAGGAGCTTGAGGAGACGGAGTCGGGAACGTGCCTTGGCTTGGATTGTCTGGAGATGGGGAGTCCAGGAGAGGCGACGGTCGAGGGTGACGCCAAGGTACTTAAGGGTGGGGGTGAGAGCGATGGGACGGCCATAAACGGTCAGATAGAAATCAAGGAGGCGGAAGGAGGGAGTGGTTTTGCCTACAATGATCGCCTGGGTTTTGGAAGGATTGACCTTGAGCAACCACTGGTTGCACCAAGCGGTGAACCGGTCAAGATGGGATTGGAGAAGGTGTTGGGAGCGTCGCAGGGTGGGGGCAAGGGCAAGGAAGGCGGTGTCATCGGCAAACTGGAGAAGGTGGACGGGGGGTGACGGCGGCGGCATGTCCGCCGTGTACAACAAGTACAGAAGGGGGGAGAGGACGGAGCCTTGGGGCACACCGGCGGAGGGGAAAAAGGTGTAGGAATCGGTGTTATGGATAGTGACATGGGAAGGACGGCGGGAGAGAAAGGAACCGATCAGACGAACGTAGTTAATGGGAAGGGCGAAGGTTTGGAGCTTGAAGAGGAGACCGGAATGCCATACGCGGTCATATGCGCGTTCGAGGTCAAGAGAGAGGAAGATTGCGGAGCGACGGGAATTTAGCTGTTCGGAAAGGAGATGAGTGAGGTGAAGGAGAAGATCGTCGGAAGAGAAGGACGGCCGAAAGCCACACTGGGTAACGGGGAGGAGGCGGTGCTGGCGGAGATGCTGGTGGATGCGGCGGGTGAGGATAGATTCCAGGACCTTGCTGAAGACCGAGGTAAGGCTGATGGGACGGTAGGAGGAAACGGCGGACGGCGGTTTGCCAGGTTTGAGGAACATGAGGATACGGGAGGTTTTCCACAGGTCGGGGTAGTAACCGGTGGACAGGACTACATTGTAGAGCCTGGCCAGGGTGGAGAGAAAAGAGACAGGAGCTTCACGAAGGTGACGGTAGGTGACACGATCGTGACCAGGAGCGGTGTTGCGTTTGGTGCGGAGTGTAGTGAGGACATCCTGTGTGGTGATGGGGGCATTAAGGTCTGTGTGTGGAATGTTGTCCAAGTACTGGAAACCAGGAGCGAGGGGAGGGACAGAGGTGTCAGTTCGATCGCGGATATCTGGGAAGAGGGAGTAATCGAACTGGGGATCATCAGGGATGGAAAACACATCGGACAGGTAGGAGGCAAAGTGATTGGCCTTACTAAGGGCGTCAGGGAAGGGGTGATCATCGTGGAGAAGAGGATAGTAGGGGGAGGGTTTGGTTCCGGTAAGGCGACGGAAGGCGGTCCAGAACTTGGACGAGTTGATAGGGAGGGTAGCATTTAAACGGGTGCATGTCTGTCGCCAGTCCCGGCGTTTCTTAGCCGCGAGCAAATTTCGAATGTGTCGCTGTAGTTGCCGGTGGCGTCGTAGTGTGTCCGGGTCACGCGTGCGGAGGAAGGCACGGTAGAGACGACGGGATTCACGGAGGAGGAGGACGGCCTGTGGCGGTAAGGTAGGACGGTGGGGGTGGATGGCAACAGTAGGGACGTGGGCCTCCACGGCCTCAGACAAGGTCTGCTGGAGAAAGGAGGCGGCATGGGTGACATCATCGGGACGGCGGTAGGCGAGAGGGTGGCTATCGACCTGAGTGGAGAGGGTAGCCCGGTAGGCATTCCAGTTGGCACGGGAATAGTCATGGATGTACTTAGGGGGAGGGTCATGACGAGGGTCGGGGCGGGGGTGACGGCCGTCTGAAACGGTGAGGAGGACAGGGAGATGATCGCTACCAATAGGCTCCAGGACATCCACCGTAATGCGACCAAGGAGGTTGGGGGAGGAGAGAATAACATCGGGAGTGGAGTTGGATTCGGGACGGGTGTGCTGGGGGATGGGGATGATGTCGCCTTGAAGGGAGGAGAGGAACCGATGCCACCGCCGTAACTGGGCAGCGGAGCGACTATGGATGTTGAGGTCGGCGGCGATCACATAGGAGGAGAAGGTACGGTCGATGTGGGAGAGGAAGTCGAAAGGAAGAGGGGCGTCGGGGCGGACGTAGATGGTGGCACAGGTAATGGTAAGGCCGGGGAAGAAGAGACTAAGGATCAGGTGTTCGGTGGGGTCGGGCAGGAGAGGTTGGAGCCGAACAGGGACCTGGCGGTGGTGGCCAATGGCAACTCCGCCACGCGCAACTGGGAGGGGATTATCGGAGCGGTGGAGGAGATAGGGGGAGGTGTGGATTGAGTGGTGGGGTTGGAGGAAGGTTTCATTAAGGAGGAAGGCATCCACACGGTGGGTAGCAAGGGTGTGCAGGAAGAGGTTCTTGTTGGCGGGAAGGGAGCGGATATTGTTGAAAAGGATACGATGCTGTCGCGCCATGATAAGGACTTATACGAGGGTGTCAAGGCGGGAGAAGGTGAAATGGGCCTGGTTATTGGAAAAGGTGGCGTACATTTTAAGGTGGAATATGGAACGGGCGGCGAGGGAGATCTGTTGTAAGGTGTGGGGGCGCTGAAAGGGATGGACGTTTTGGAGGACAATGGTGAGGAACCTGATGATATCCTCAGCAGTGGGGGGGGGACGAAGGGAATTGCCAGGAGGGGTGGGGGCGTCCAGGGGACGGACAGGTACGGTGAGTTCAGGAGTGGCGGGAGGGGGTCGGGCTTTACACTTTTGGGAGTAGGTGGGGTGGGGGAGGCTGCAGGTATTACAGGAGGGAGGGGATTGGAGGTTGGGGCACTGCCGGAGGAAGTGCGCTTGCCGACAATGAGGGCAGGTTGGGGCCTCGCGGCACTCTGCGGTTGGATGTGCATTGTAGCGCAGACATCTCTGGCAGCGCAGGGATTGAGGGGGGGAACGGGAGGGGTCGACCTTGTACCGTTGATTGAAGAGGAGGGCACCCTCCTTCAGGAGACGGTCAATGGAGGGGGCGTCCTCAGAGAAGACCCGCATAAGGCGGGTGGGGCCGGTCGCGTTGAAAATGCGGCGGACTGCCCGCACCTCCAGGGTGGGATGGGCCTTCAGCTCCGCCAGCACCTCCTCCTCCGTGATCGACGGGCTAAGCCGAGTGATCACGGCGGTGAGGGTCGGCGGGCGACGCGGGGGTTGGGGTTGGCGGGTAGGAGATGGGGAGGGAGCAGGGGTGAGGGAGGCGTGAGGACCAAAACGGGTGATGGGGAGGCGGGAGAGGATGTCAGTATGGAGGGTTGGGCTGGGGGAGGAGATAAGAACAGAATCCCGTCTGGGAGTAAGGAGAGAGATGGGGGCGCCTGGGAAATGTTGGCGGAGGAGGAGGGAGAGATTCCGGGCCTCGAGGAAGGAAGGATCGGGACGGGATAGGAGATATTTGTAGAGACCGGGTGGGGAGGAGGAGGAGGAGGAGGAGGAGGGAGCGGGGCCTGGTGGGGAGACGTCCATGGCATTTTGGGGTGGGGATGGGGGGCGGGGTGGAGCCTTTTTAGGAGTAGAGGAAGTGGAGGCGCCACTAGGGCGTTTGACAGCGGCAGATGGGCGGGTGGTGACAGGAGGGACGGGAACGATGGGGAGGTGGTGGGAAGGGACAGGTCCCGGCACGGACGCAGCAGTCGGCGCCGGAGGAAGTGACTGTGACGGTGCAGGCGAATGTGGCAGTGATGGCGATGGCGACGGCGACGGCGACGATGATGATGATGATGATGACGGCGGTGGCGATGGCGATGGCGATGGCGATGGCGATGGCGATGGCGATGGCGATGGCGATGGCGATGGCGATGGCGATGGCGATGGCGATGGCGATGGCGATGGCGATGGCGATGGCGATGGCGATGGGGAGAGCTGGGCGTGGGCAGTGGCCCGACGGGCCACCACCCTAGCCGGAGCTGCAGTGACAGGCTGGGGGAGTGGGGGGAAGGGATCAGAACGAGAGGAGGAAGCGGGAGAGGGGGCGACAAAGAGCGAGGGCGAAGGGATAGAGAGGAGGGGAGGGATGGAAGGAGGGGGGTGGGACTGGGCACACCAAGTGATTGTGGTGGAGGCGGCGGATGGGGACGTATACACGATGGCGGTGGTGGTAGTAGTGACGGTGGTGGTGGGGGCGGACATGACGGCAAGAAGAAGAAAGAAAAAACACAACACTAAAAGAACAGGACACACACCGGGAGACGGCGGACGGACGGACGGACGGACAGACGGACGGACAGACGGCGGCGACGGCGACGGCGGCGGCGACGGCGGCGGCGGCGACAGGCAGGGACGCTGCTGCCGCGGACGGGGCCGGGGCGGCGGCGGCGGCGGCGGCGGCGGCTGCTGCTGCTGCTGGCTGGACTGCGGCTGCCACCGGAGGGCTGGCAGGCTGGCTGGCTGGCCACTGCTGCAGGCCGGGGCCGCGAACTACTACTACTACTACTACTACTACTACTACTGCTGCTGCTGCTGCTGCTGCTGCTGCTGCTGCTGCGGGCTGGCTGGCTGGCACCTGTAACCCCTAACACTTCGATTAGCGCGAAGGTGCACTATCGAAGGGCGGTAACCTTTCGGTGTACCGCCGGAGATCGTTCTCCTCGGTTTTTTTTTTTTTTTTTTTTTTTTTTTTTTTTCCTTTATTGTAATTTAAACACCTATACAGGTGGGCTGGCAGCAGCATAGTTCGCTGCTCTTCAGCCTTTAGTTGAACAATAAACATGATAGAGATGTGATATACAAAAAAAAGACGGCGGGCAAAAACATGGAGATACAAAAAAACAAGAGACAAGAAGCCGTTCACGTTGGACGAAAAAACACTAACACTGGGAAACACGGCGCACAAAACACGGAGAACGGCGATGCCACACGTGAACAGTTGAGTCGGGACTGCACGAAACACAAAACGATGCACACACACTAACACTGGTGGCGATGGTCTCCGGCGCGCGAATGTTCACTGAGCGTGTACGAGTCCGGGGACCTGCCAAGAGGGGGATGGAGGAGGAGGAAGGGGAGATGGGAGAGGGGAGAGCAGAGATGCCATGGGCAAAGGAGAGATGGGGAGGGAGGAAAGGGGGAGGGGAAGCCCGGAGGAGAGGGTAGGAGGGAGGGGGAAAGGAAAGAGAAGGGAAGGGAAAGGGGGGGAGGGAGGGTGCCGAAAGGAAAGGACACAGGAGGGGGGGGGAAGGATCAAAGTTGAAAGGAGGGGTAGATGCAGGGGAGGAGGACATCATCAGGGAGGGGGAGCTGGCGGAAGCCACCTTGGGAGAGGGTATGGAGGGTGGAGAGATGGAGACCAGGTGGGACATGGGAGTACAGGCGCGGCAGCGGGCGGGGGTGGGAGAGGATCGGGGAGACGAGCGGGTGAGGAGGATCGAGTTTACGGGAGGTGTATAGGATTCGTATCCTTTCGAGGAAGAGGAGGAGGTGGGGGAAGGGGATAAGGTCATACAGGATCCGCGTGGGGGAAGGGAGACGGATGCGATAGGCAAGGCGGAGAGCATGGCGTTCAAGGATTTGGAGGGATTTATAAAAGGAAGGGGGGGCGGAGATCCAGGCGGGATGGGCGTAACAGAGGATAGGGCGGATGAGGGACTTATAGGTGTGGAGGATGGTGGAGGGGTCCAGACCCCACGTTCGGCCGGAAAGGAGCTTGAGGAGACGGAGTCGGGAACGTGCCTTGGCTTGGATTGTCTGGAGATGGGGAGTCCAGGAGAGGCGACGGTCGAGGGTGACGCCAAGGTACTTAAGGGTGGGGGTGAGAGCGATGGGACGGCCATAAACGGTGAGATAGAAATCAAGGAGGCGGAAGGAGGGAGTGGTTTTGCCTACAATGATCGCCTGGGTTTTGGAAGGATTGACCTTGAGCAACCACTGGTTGCACCAAGCGGTGAACCGGTCAAGATGGGATTGGAGAAGGTGTTGGGAGCGTCGCAGGGTGGGGGCAAGGGCAAGGAAGGCGGTGTCATCGGCAAACTGGAGAAGGTGGACGGGGGGTGACGGCGGCGGCATGTCCGCCGTGTACAACAAGTACAGAAGGGGGGAGAGGACGGAGCCTTGGGGCACACCGGCGGAGGGGAAAAAGGTGTAGGAATCAGTGTTATGGATGGTGACATGGGAAGGACGGCGGGAGAGAAAGGAACCGATCAGACGAACGTAGTTAATGGGAAGGGCGAAGGTTTGGAGCTTGAAGAGGAGACCGGAATGCCAGACGCGGTCATATGCACGTTCGAGGTCAAGAGAGAGGAAGATTGCGGAGCGACGGGAATTGAGCTGTTCGGAAAGGAGATGAGTGAGGTGAAGGAGAAGATCGTCGGAAGAGAAGGACGGCCGAAAGCCACACTGGGTAACGGGGAGGAGGCGGTGCTGGCGGAGATGCTGGTGGATGCGGCGGGTGAGGATAGATTCCAGGACCTTGCTGAAGACCGAGGTAAGGCTGATGGGACGGTAGGAGGAAACGGCGGACGGCGGTTTGCCAGGTTTGAGGAACATGAGGATACGGGAGGTTTTCCACAGGTCGGGGTAGTAACCAGTGGACAGGACTACATTGTAGAGCCTGGCCAGGGTGGAGAGAAAAGAGACAGGAGCTTCACGAAGGTGACGGTAGGTGACACGATCGTGACCAGGAGCGGTGTTGCGTTTGGTGCGGAGTGTAGTAATGAGATCCTGTGTAGTGATGGGGGCGTTAAGTTCCGTGTGTGGAATGTTGTCCAAGTACTGGAAACCAGGAGCGAGGGGAGGGACAGAGGTGTCAGTTCGATCGCGGATATCTGGGAAGAGGGAGTAATCGAACTGGGGATCATCAGGGATGGAAAACACATCGGACAGGTAGGAGGCGAAGTGATTGGCCTTACTAAGGGCGTCAGGGAAGGGGTGATCATCGTGGAGAAGAGGATAGTAGGGGGAGGGTTTGGTTCCGGTAAGGCGACGGAAGGCGGTCCAGAACTTGGACGAGTTTACAGGGAGGGTAGCATTTAAACGGGTGCATGTCTGTCGCCAGTCCCGGCGTTTCTTAGCCGCGAGCAAATTTCGAATGTGTCGCTGTAGTTGCCGGTGGCGTCGTAGGGTGTCCGGGTCACGCGTGCGGAGGAAGGCACGGTAGAGACGACGGGATTCACGGAGGAGGAGGACGGCCTGTGGTGGTAAGGTAGGACGGTGGGGGTGGATTGCAACAGTAGGGACGTGGGCCTCCACGGCCTCAGACAAGGTCTGCTGGAGAAAGGAGGCGGCATGGGTGACATCATCGGGACGGCGGTAGGCGAGAGGGTGGCTATCGACCTGAGTGGAGAGGGTATCCCGGTAGGCATTCCAGTCGGCACGGGAATAGTCATGGATGTACTTAGGGGGAGGGTCATGACGGGGGTCGGGGCGGGGGTGACGGCCGTCTGAAACGGTGAGGAGGACAGGGAGATGGTCGCTACCAATAGGCTCCAGGACATCCACCGTAATGCGACCAAGGAGGTTGGGGGAGGAGAGAATAACATCGGGAGTGGAGTTGGATTCGGGACGGGTGTGCTGGGGGATGGGGATGAGGTCGCCTTGAAGGGAGGAGAGGAACCGATGCCACCGCCGTAACTGGGCAGCGGAGCGACTATGGATGTTGAGGTCGGCGGCGATCACATAGGAGGAGAAGGTACGGTCGATGTGGGAGAGGAAGTCGAAAGGAAGAGGGGCGTTGGGGCGGACATAGATGGTGGCACAGGTAATGGTAAGGCCGGGGAAGAAGAGACTAAGGATCAGGTGTTCGGTGGGGTCGGGAAGGAGAGGTTGGAGCCGAACGGGGATCTGGCGGTGGTGGCCAATGGCAACTCCGCCACGCGCAACTGGGAGGGGATTATCGGAGCGGTGGAGGAGATAGGGGGAGGTGTGGATGGAGTGGTGGGGTTGGAGGAAGGTTTCATTAAGGAGGAAGGCATCCACACGGTGGGTAGCAAGGGTGTGCAGGAAGAGGTTCTTGTTGGCGGGAAGGGAGCGGATATTGTTGAAAAGGATACGATGCTGTCGCGCCATGATAAGGACTTATACGAGGGTGTCAAGGCGGGAGAAGGTGAAATGGGCCTGGTTATTGGAAAAGGTGGCGTACATTTTAAGGTGGAAGATGGAACGGGCGGCGAGGGAGATCTGTTGTAAGGTGTGGGGGCGCTGAAAGGGATGGACGTTTTGGAGGACAATGGTGAGGAACCTGATGATGTCCTCAGCAGTGGGGGGGGGACGAAGGGAATTGCCAGGAGGGGTGGGGGCGTCCAGGGGACGGACAGGGACGGTGAGTTCAGGAGTGGCGGGAGGGGGTCGGGCTTTACACTTTTGGGAGTAGGTGGGGTGGGGGAGGCTGCAGGTATTACAGGAGGGAGGGGATTGGAGGTTGGGGCACTGCCGGAGGAAGTGCGCTTGCCGACAATGCGGGCAGGTGGGGGCCTCGCGGCACTCTGCTGTTGGATGTGCATTGTAGCGCAGACATCTCTGGCAGCGCAGGGATTGAGGGGGGGAACGGGAGGGGTCGACCTTGTACCGCTGATTGAAGAGGAGGGCACCCTCCTTCAGGAGACGGTCAATGGAGGGGGCGTCCTCAGAAAAAACCCGCATAAGGCGGGTGGGGCCGGTCGCGTTGAAGATGCGGCGGACCGCCCGCACCTCCAGGGTGGGATGGGCCTTCAGCTCCGCCAGCACCTCCTCCTCCGTGATCGACGGACTAAGCCGAGTGATCACGGCGGTGAGGGTCGGCGGGCGACGCGGGGGTTGGGGTTGGCGGGTAGGAGATGGGGAGGGAGCAGGGGTGAGGGAGGCGTGAGGACCAAAACGGGTGATGGGGAGGCGGGAGAGGATGTCAGTATGGAGGGTCGGGCTGGGGGAGGAGATAAGAACAGAATCCCGTCGGGGAGTAAGGAGAGAGATGGGAGCGCCTGGGAAATGTTGGCGGAGGAGGAGGGAGAGATTCCGGGCCTCGAGGAAGGAAGGATCGGGACGGGACAGGAGATATTTGTAGAGACCGGGTGGGGAGGAGGAGGAGGAGGAGGAGGAGGAGGAGGGAGCGGGGCCTGGTGGGGAGACGTCCATGGCATTTTGGGGTGGGGATGGGGGGCGGGGTGGAGCCTTTTTAGGAGTAGAGGAAGTGGAGGCGCCACTAGGGCGTTTGACAGCGGCAGATGGGCGGGTGGTGACAGGAGGGACGGGAACGATGGGGAGGTGGTGGGAAGGGACAGGTCCCGGCACGGACGCAGCAGTCGGCGCCGGAGGAAGTGACTGTGACGGTGCAGGCGAATGTGGCAGTGATGGCGATGGCGACGATGATGAAGACGGCGGTGGCGATGGCGATGGCGATGGCGATGGCGATGGCGACGGGGAGAGCTGGGCGTGGGCAGTGGCCCGACGGGCCACCACCCTAGCCGGAGCTGCAGTGACAGGCTGGGGGAGTGGGGGGAAGGGATCAGAACGAGAGGAGGAAGCGGGAGAGGGGGCAACAAATAGCGAGGGCGAAGGGATAGAGAGGAGGGGAGGGATGGAAGGAGGGGGATGGGACTGGGCACACCAAGTGATTGTGGTGGAGGCGGCTGAAGGGGACGTATACACGATGGCGGTGGTGGTAGTAGTGACGGTGGTGGTGGGGGCGGACATGACGACAAGGAGAAGAAAGAAAAAACACAGCACTAAAAGGACAGGACACACACTGGGAGACGGCGGACGGACGGCGGACGGACGGCGGACGGACGGCGGACGGACGGCGGACGGACGGCGGACGGACGGCGGACGGACGGCGGACGGACGGCGGACGGACGGCGAGGGCGAGGGCGACGGCGACGGCGACGGCGACGGCGACGGCGACGGCGACGGCGACGGCGAGAGGCAGGGACGCTGCTGCCGCGGACAGGGCCGGGGCGGCGGCGGCGGCGGCTGCTGCTGCTGCTGCCGCTGCTGCTGCTGGCTGGACTGCTGCTGCTGGCTGGACTGCTGCTGCCACCGGAGGGCTGGCTGGCTGGCTGGCTGGCTGGCTGACCACTGCTGCAGGCCGGGACCGCGAACTGCTGCTGCTGGCTGGCTGGCTGGCTGGCTGGCTGGCTGGCTGGCTGGCTGGCTGGCTGGCTGGCTGGCTGGCTGGCTGGCACCTGGAAACCCTAACACTTCGATTAGCGCGAAGTGCACTATCGAAGGGCGGTAACCTTTCGGTGTACCGCCGGAGATGCGTTCTCCTCGGCCACAGGCGAATATTTGTAATGCGTCGCGCTATCGTAGTGGAACGAGAACTCTTGACGTTGTCGCATTCGGCGAAGAGCATGGTGCCGTGAATGTACTTGCTTCCTTAGAAACGCGCTGTTGGCCGTCGAGTTAGCAGGCAGACAGGCACAATAACGGCCTTCTGCAGAAAGCGATGCATTTTTCGTGCGGAAGACATCGCGACTCGCGGCGCCGGCCGTTGCTGGGGTTAAGTTACTGCACCCTCCGGGAGATGGCGGGCCATGTCGGGGTTACCGCCTTCGAGCCACCCTCTCCGCCTGAAAGTCGCCCTCTTTCTCGGCCGGTGTCAAAAAACGGCAAATGAGATTTGCTGAATGACTGTTTCTTCCAGCCACAGTGCAAGCCACAAAATCAATTATTGCTCTTACCTTTGCTCCCTCCGTGGGAGCCCTTAGTGCTAGGAAATACGGCAGCATTGTCAATCGCCCTTGTCTGTCGCTGAGCAACCGAAGGACCAGGCTCTGACTATCAGATGTTCTAAGGAAGCTGTATGCACTCGTGGGTGTTGTACACGAGGGACAAACATCACGTCAGCAGGCTCTTAAGGAAAGACAATAATGAGCAAAAACTGCAACTTACCCCATTGGACGCTGATGGAACAGAAGACACTTGAAGGTAAGGTAACACTTCTTCTTTCTGTTCATCTCGAGCACGATCTGGAAAGCTCGAACGAAATTTGTGTTCTCTTTAATTCAGAATGTGGAGATATTTCCTTCACGCATATGAAAGTGTATGAGAAAAATAATGCTTCATTATTTAAGCTAGATGGAAAAGTTTAGGGGAAGTAATTAATTCGTTTAGGCTGCACCACTACTAGGTAGCACTGTGAAAACAATGCCATTGCCACCTAATGGCAACACAGCTTGCTGCAGATTAATTTTGCGGCATTTCATAAATGATTAATATCTTATGACTATGGTGACGCTATGAGTAGTTTTATATGTGCAAACATTTGAAACTGCTGCGGGCATTACATTTACCTCTCTCTGTCTCTTTGCTTGGACATGGAGTAAGTAAGGATAAATTAAATTGCTTGTTTTTGAAGTAGTGACAGTTTTGAAGTGTAAAGAAATGATATTAAACAATAAAGTGTGTGTGTTTTTTTTTTTTTCCGAATGTAGTGATTCAACAACGAATTTATTTAATCCTACCTACCTCTGCAATTAGTGTACGTGAGAATTTCATTGGAATTGTTGCAATCGAAACCGAGCTTAATAATTTCTTGCGGCAGTTTTCAGTCCTCCTCGTGCTTTAATTGCTCATTTCCAAGCGTTATTTTAGGTTGCCTGCAAAGTTGTCAGATGAAACACAACCACTGCGACGAAAGGCCATTCCTTAGAGCAGGTAGACGCCAACTGCGGCGGGAAACTGTCGTGGCCAGGAAGATATTCACTGTGTGTGGAAGTTGAGTGAGGATCCGAAGCTGACTTGCCGGCACACGTTGCAGCATTCACTCGCCAACGGCAACGGGGTAAGAGAAGGGTACAAATACGCCGGTTCTCGTCCGATCACCGAGGTTGGGCTTGGATGGGTGGCCGTCTGGGAGCACAGGGCGCTGTTGGCTAGAATCTATATGTTTCTCGTTTTCGGTGCAGCTCGTCATGTTATTTCCTTCGATTCACGTCCCCACAAGCTCCTCAAGTGCCGCAAGTCTGCAAGTCTCGAGACGCTACGCTAGACGCTTGCTTCCGGCCCCTCATGTACCATGCCACAGGCGCCAAAGCGTTCGGCTGGCCGATGGCCCCTGTACGCCCGCTCGCGCCACAGCAGTTACTGTGCTTGCAGGGAATGCCGCGCCGTCGAATAACGTTTGGCGCGCAATCCGTTCATGGACAGAGAATGCTAAAAGGGGCCGTTCGACCGTTAATACGGAAATCATAGCCAAGTTAGATGGCCTGAGCCATCTCGCGGCTGCCGCTGCTATTACGAGCGCGCGTGCCACGCGGTTAAAGAGCAGTGCGCTGGCTCTGGACGCCGTTTCCTAGTGTATTTTGTCACTTCTAGTCGGTTATGAGAAGCTGGCAAATTACTCACGGTCAGTGCTTATCGTCAGACACGAGGAGAAGCTTTGATTGTAATGGAGATTAGCACCGGGACAGCGCGAACGCAGTCCCGACTACCAAAAATTATGCGCCCGAGTTACTCGCATTTGGAGTAATCGCGGGGGTCAGCTCGACCGAAGTGCAATGGACAAGCCTCACCCCGGAGGAACCGCCTTCATGATCACGGTATCCTCTACGCCAGGTAAGTATGCTTCTCCTCGGCCACAGGCGAATATTTGTAATGCGTCGCGCTATCGTAGTGGAACGAGAACTCTTGACGTTGTCGCATTCGGCGAAGAGCATGGTGCCGTGAATGTACTTGCTTCCTTAGAAACGCGCTGTTGGCCGTCGAGTTAGCAGGCAGACAGGCACAATAACGGCCTTCTGCAGAAAGCGATGCATTTTTCGTGCGGAAGACATCGCGACTCGCGGCGCCGGCCGTTGCTGGGGTTAAGTTACTGCACCCTCCGGGAGATGGCGGGCCATGTCGGGGTTACCGCCTTCGAGCCACCCTCTCCGCCTGAAAGTCGCCCTCTTTCTCGGCCGGTGTCAAAAAACGGCAAATGAGATTTGCTGAATGACTGTTTCTTCCAGCCACAGTGCAAGCCACAAAATCAATTATTGCTCTTACCTTTGCTCCCTCCGTGGGAGCCCTTAGTGCTAGGAAATACGGCAGCATTGTCAATCGCCCTTGTCTGTCGCTGAGCAACCGAAGGACCAGGCTCTGACTATCAGATGTTCTAAGGAAGCTGTATGCACTCGTGGGTGTTGTACACGAGGGACAAACATCACGTCAGCAGGCTCTTAAGGAAAGACAATAATGAGCAAAAACTGCAACTTACCCCATTGGACGCTGATGGAACAGAAGACACTTGAAGGTAAGGTAACACTTCTTCTTTCTGTTCATCTCGAGCACGATCTGGAAAGCTCGAACGAAATTTGTGTTCTCTTTAATTCAGAATGTGGAGATATTTCCTTCACGCATATGAAAGTGTATGAGAAAAATAATGCTTCATTATTTAAGCTAGATGGAAAAGTTTAGGGGAAGTAATTAATTCGTTTAGGCTGCACCACTACTAGGTAGCACTGTGAAAACAATGCCATTGCCACCTAATGGCAACACAGCTTGCTGCAGATTAATTTTGCGGCATTTCATAAATGATTAATATCTTATGACTATGGTGACGCTATGAGTAGTTTTATATGTGCAAACATTTGAAACTGCTGCGGGCATTACATTTACCTCTCTCTGTCTCTTTGCTTGGACATGGAGTAAGTAAGGATAAATTAAATTGCTTGTTTTTGAAGTAGTGACAGTTTTGAAGTGTAAAGAAATGATATTAAACAATAAAGTGTGTGTGTTTTTTTTTTTTTCCGAATGTAGTGATTCAACAACGAATTTATTTAATCCTACCTACCTCTGCAATTAGTGTACGTGAGAATTTCATTGGAATTGTTGCAATCGAAACCGAGCTTAATAATTTCTTGCGGCAGTTTTCAGTCCTCCTCGTGCTTTAATTGCTCATTTCCAAGCGTTATTTTAGGTTGCCTGCAAAGTTGTCAGATGAAACACAACCACTGCGACGAAAGGCCATTCCTTAGAGCAGGTAGACGCCAACTGCGGCGGGAAACTGTCGTGGCCAGGAAGATATTCACTGTGTGTGGAAGTTGAGTGAGGATCCGAAGCTGACTTGCCGGCACACGTTGCAGCATTCACTCGCCAACGGCAACGGGGTAAGAGAAGGGTACAAATACGCCGGTTCTCGTCCGATCACCGAGGTTGGGCTTGGATGGGTGGCCGTCTGGGAGCACAGGGCGCTGTTGGCTAGAATCTATATGTTTCTCGTTTTCGGTGCAGCTCGTCATGTTATTTCCTTCGATTCACGTCCCCACAAGCTCCTCAAGTGCCGCAAGTCTGCAAGTCTCGAGACGCTACGCTAGACGCTTGCTTCCGGCCCCTCATGTACCATGCCACAGGCGCCAAAGCGTTCGGCTGGCCGATGGCCCCTGTACGCCCGCTCGCGCCACAGCAGTTACTGTGCTTGCAGGGAATGCCGCGCCGTCGAATAACGTTTGGCGCGCAATCCGTTCATGGACAGAGAATGCTAAAAGGGGCCGTTCGACCGTTAATACGGAAATCATAGCCAAGTTAGATGGCCTGAGCCATCTCGCGGCTGCCGCTGCTATTACGAGCGCGCGTGCCACGCGGTTAAAGAGCAGTGCGCTGGCTCTGGACGCCGTTTCCTAGTGTATTTTGTCACTTCTAGTCGGTTATGAGAAGCTGGCAAATTACTCACGGTCAGTGCTTATCGTCAGACACGAGGAGAAGCTTTGATTGTAATGGAGATTAGCACCGGGACAGCGCGAACGCAGTCCCGACTACCAAAAATTATGCGCCCGAGTTACTCGCATTTGGAGTAATCGCGGGGGTCAGCTCGACCGAAGTGCAATGGACAAGCCTCACCCCGGAGGAACCGCCTTCATGATCACGGTATCCTCTACGCCAGGTAAGTATGCTTCTCCTCGGCCACAGGCGAATATTTGTAATGCGTCGCGCTATCGTAGTGGAACGAGAACTCTTGACGTTGTCGCATTCGGCGAAGAGCATGGTGCCGTGAATGTACTTGCTTCCTTAGAAACGCGCTGTTGGCCGTCGAGTTAGCAGGCAGACAGGCACAATAACGGCCTTCTGCAGAAAGCGATGCATTTTTCGTGCGGAAGACATCGCGACTCGCGGCGCCGGCCGTTGCTGGGGTTAAGTTACTGCACCCTCCGGGAGATGGCGGGCCATGTCGGGGTTACCGCCTTCGAGCCACCCTCTCCGCCTGAAAGTCGCCCTCTTTCTCGGCCGGTGTCAAAAAACGGCAAATGAGATTTGCTGAATGACTGTTTCTTCCAGCCACAGTGCAAGCCACAAAATCAATTATTGCTCTTACCTTTGCTCCCTCCGTGGGAGCCCTTAGTGCTAGGAAATACGGCAGCATTGTCAATCGCCCTTGTCTGTCGCTGAGCAACCGAAGGACCAGGCTCTGACTATCAGATGTTCTAAGGAAGCTGTATGCACTCGTGGGTGTTGTACACGAGGGACAAACATCACGTCAGCAGGCTCTTAAGGAAAGACAATAATGAGCAAAAACTGCAACTTACCCCATTGGACGCTGATGGAACAGAAGACACTTGAAGGTAAGGTAACACTTCTTCTTTCTGTTCATCTCGAGCACGATCTGGAAAGCTCGAACGAAATTTGTGTTCTCTTTAATTCAGAATGTGGAGATATTTCCTTCACGCATATGAAAGTGTATGAGAAAAATAATGCTTCATTATTTAAGCTAGATGGAAAAGTTTAGGGGAAGTAATTAATTCGTTTAGGCTGCACCACTACTAGGTAGCACTGTGAAAACAATGCCATTGCCACCTAATGGCAACACAGCTTGCTGCAGATTAATTTTGCGGCATTTCATAAATGATTAATATCTTATGACTATGGTGACGCTATGAGTAGTTTTATATGTGCAAACATTTGAAACTGCTGCGGGCATTACATTTACCTCTCTCTGTCTCTTTGCTTGGACATGGAGTAAGTAAGGATAAATTAAATTGCTTGTTTTTGAAGTAGTGACAGTTTTGAAGTGTAAAGAAATGATATTAAACAATAAAGTGTGTGTGTTTTTTTTTTTTTCCGAATGTAGTGATTCAACAACGAATTTATTTAATCCTACCTACCTCTGCAATTAGTGTACGTGAGAATTTCATTGGAATTGTTGCAATCGAAACCGAGCTTAATAATTTCTTGCGGCAGTTTTCAGTCCTCCTCGTGCTTTAATTGCTCATTTCCAAGCGTTATTTTAGGTTGCCTGCAAAGTTGTCAGATGAAACACAACCACTGCGACGAAAGGCCATTCCTTAGAGCAGGTAGACGCCAACTGCGGCGGGAAACTGTCGTGGCCAGGAAGATATTCACTGTGTGTGGAAGTTGAGTGAGGATCCGAAGCTGACTTGCCGGCACACGTTGCAGCATTCACTCGCCAACGGCAACGGGGTAAGAGAAGGGTACAAATACGCCGGTTCTCGTCCGATCACCGAGGTTGGGCTTGGATGGGTGGCCGTCTGGGAGCACAGGGCGCTGTTGGCTAGAATCTATATGTTTCTCGTTTTCGGTGCAGCTCGTCATGTTATTTCCTTCGATTCACGTCCCCACAAGCTCCTCAAGTGCCGCAAGTCTGCAAGTCTCGAGACGCTACGCTAGACGCTTGCTTCCGGCCCCTCATGTACCATGCCACAGGCGCCAAAGCGTTCGGCTGGCCGATGGCCCCTGTACGCCCGCTCGCGCCACAGCAGTTACTGTGCTTGCAGGGAATGCCGCGCCGTCGAATAACGTTTGGCGCGCAATCCGTTCATGGACAGAGAATGCTAAAAGGGGCCGTTCGACCGTTAATACGGAAATCATAGCCAAGTTAGATGGCCTGAGCCATCTCGCGGCTGCCGCTGCTATTACGAGCGCGCGTGCCACGCGGTTAAAGAGCAGTGCGCTGGCTCTGGACGCCGTTTCCTAGTGTATTTTGTCACTTCTAGTCGGTTATGAGAAGCTGGCAAATTACTCACGGTCAGTGCTTATCGTCAGACACGAGGAGAAGCTTTGATTGTAATGGAGATTAGCACCGGGACAGCGCGAACGCAGTCCCGACTACCAAAAATTATGCGCCCGAGTTACTCGCATTTGGAGTAATCGCGGGGGTCAGCTCGACCGAAGTGCAATGGACAAGCCTCACCCCGGAGGAACCGCCTTCATGATCACGGTATCCTCTACGCCAGGTAAGTATGCTTCTCCTCGGCCACAGGCGAATATTTGTAATGCGTCGCGCTATCGTAGTGGAACGAGAACTCTTGACGTTGTCGCATTCGGCGAAGAGCATGGTGCCGTGAATGTACTTGCTTCCTTAGAAACGCGCTGTTGGCCGTCGAGTTAGCAGGCAGACAGGCACAATAACGGCCTTCTGCAGAAAGCGATGCATTTTTCGTGCGGAAGACATCGCGACTCGCGGCGCCGGCCGTTGCTGGGGTTAAGTTACTGCACCCTCCGGGAGATGGCGGGCCATGTCGGGGTTACCGCCTTCGAGCCACCCTCTCCGCCTGAAAGTCGCCCTCTTTCTCGGCCGGTGTCAAAAAACGGCAAATGAGATTTGCTGAATGACTGTTTCTTCCAGCCACAGTGCAAGCCACAAAATCAATTATTGCTCTTACCTTTGCTCCCTCCGTGGGAGCCCTTAGTGCTAGGAAATACGGCAGCATTGTCAATCGCCCTTGTCTGTCGCTGAGCAACCGAAGGACCAGGCTCTGACTATCAGATGTTCTAAGGAAGCTGTATGCACTCGTGGGTGTTGTACACGAGGGACAAACATCACGTCAGCAGGCTCTTAAGGAAAGACAATAATGAGCAAAAACTGCAACTTACCCCATTGGACGCTGATGGAACAGAAGACACTTGAAGGTAAGGTAACACTTCTTCTTTCTGTTCATCTCGAGCACGATCTGGAAAGCTCGAACGAAATTTGTGTTCTCTTTAATTCAGAATGTGGAGATATTTCCTTCACGCATATGAAAGTGTATGAGAAAAATAATGCTTCATTATTTAAGCTAGATGGAAAAGTTTAGGGGAAGTAATTAATTCGTTTAGGCTGCACCACTACTAGGTAGCACTGTGAAAACAATGCCATTGCCACCTAATGGCAACACAGCTTGCTGCAGATTAATTTTGCGGCATTTCATAAATGATTAATATCTTATGACTATGGTGACGCTATGAGTAGTTTTATATGTGCAAACATTTGAAACTGCTGCGGGCATTACATTTACCTCTCTCTGTCTCTTTGCTTGGACATGGAGTAAGTAAGGATAAATTAAATTGCTTGTTTTTGAAGTAGTGACAGTTTTGAAGTGTAAAGAAATGATATTAAACAATAAAGTGTGTGTGTTTTTTTTTTTTTCCGAATGTAGTGATTCAACAACGAATTTATTTAATCCTACCTACCTCTGCAATTAGTGTACGTGAGAATTTCATTGGAATTGTTGCAATCGAAACCGAGCTTAATAATTTCTTGCGGCAGTTTTCAGTCCTCCTCGTGCTTTAATTGCTCATTTCCAAGCGTTATTTTAGGTTGCCTGCAAAGTTGTCAGATGAAACACAACCACTGCGACGAAAGGCCATTCCTTAGAGCAGGTAGACGCCAACTGCGGCGGGAAACTGTCGTGGCCAGGAAGATATTCACTGTGTGTGGAAGTTGAGTGAGGATCCGAAGCTGACTTGCCGGCACACGTTGCAGCATTCACTCGCCAACGGCAACGGGGTAAGAGAAGGGTACAAATACGCCGGTTCTCGTCCGATCACCGAGGTTGGGCTTGGATGGGTGGCCGTCTGGGAGCACAGGGCGCTGTTGGCTAGAATCTATATGTTTCTCGTTTTCGGTGCAGCTCGTCATGTTATTTCCTTCGATTCACGTCCCCACAAGCTCCTCAAGTGCCGCAAGTCTGCAAGTCTCGAGACGCTACGCTAGACGCTTGCTTCCGGCCCCTCATGTACCATGCCACAGGCGCCAAAGCGTTCGGCTGGCCGATGGCCCCTGTACGCCCGCTCGCGCCACAGCAGTTACTGTGCTTGCAGGGAATGCCGCGCCGTCGAATAACGTTTGGCGCGCAATCCGTTCATGGACAGAGAATGCTAAAAGGGGCCGTTCGACCGTTAATACGGAAATCATAGCCAAGTTAGATGGCCTGAGCCATCTCGCGGCTGCCGCTGCTATTACGAGCGCGCGTGCCACGCGGTTAAAGAGCAGTGCGCTGGCTCTGGACGCCGTTTCCTAGTGTATTTTGTCACTTCTAGTCGGTTATGAGAAGCTGGCAAATTACTCACGGTCAGTGCTTATCGTCAGACACGAGGAGAAGCTTTGATTGTAATGGAGATTAGCACCGGGACAGCGCGAACGCAGTCCCGACTACCAAAAATTATGCGCCCGAGTTACTCGCATTTGGAGTAATCGCGGGGGTCAGCTCGACCGAAGTGCAATGGACAAGCCTCACCCCGGAGGAACCGCCTTCATGATCACGGTATCCTCTACGCCAGGTAAGTATGCTTCTCCTCGGCCACAGGCGAATATTTGTAATGCGTCGCGCTATCGTAGTGGAACGAGAACTCTTGACGTTGTCGCATTCGGCGAAGAGCATGGTGCCGTGAATGTACTTGCTTCCTTAGAAACGCGCTGTTGGCCGTCGAGTTAGCAGGCAGACAGGCACAATAACGGCCTTCTGCAGAAAGCGATGCATTTTTCGTGCGGAAGACATCGCGACTCGCGGCGCCGGCCGTTGCTGGGGTTAAGTTACTGCACCCTCCGGGAGATGGCGGGCCATGTCGGGGTTACCGCCTTCGAGCCACCCTCTCCGCCTGAAAGTCGCCCTCTTTCTCGGCCGGTGTCAAAAAACGGCAAATGAGATTTGCTGAATGACTGTTTCTTCCAGCCACAGTGCAAGCCACAAAATCAATTATTGCTCTTACCTTTGCTCCCTCCGTGGGAGCCCTTAGTGCTAGGAAATACGGCAGCATTGTCAATCGCCCTTGTCTGTCGCTGAGCAACCGAAGGACCAGGCTCTGACTATCAGATGTTCTAAGGAAGCTGTATGCACTCGTGGGTGTTGTACACGAGGGACAAACATCACGTCAGCAGGCTCTTAAGGAAAGACAATAATGAGCAAAAACTGCAACTTACCCCATTGGACGCTGATGGAACAGAAGACACTTGAAGGTAAGGTAACACTTCTTCTTTCTGTTCATCTCGAGCACGATCTGGAAAGCTCGAACGAAATTTGTGTTCTCTTTAATTCAGAATGTGGAGATATTTCCTTCACGCATATGAAAGTGTATGAGAAAAATAATGCTTCATTATTTAAGCTAGATGGAAAAGTTTAGGGGAAGTAATTAATTCGTTTAGGCTGCACCACTACTAGGTAGCACTGTGAAAACAATGCCATTGCCACCTAATGGCAACACAGCTTGCTGCAGATTAATTTTGCGGCATTTCATAAATGATTAATATCTTATGACTATGGTGACGCTATGAGTAGTTTTATATGTGCAAACATTTGAAACTGCTGCGGGCATTACATTTACCTCTCTCTGTCTCTTTGCTTGGACATGGAGTAAGTAAGGATAAATTAAATTGCTTGTTTTTGAAGTAGTGACAGTTTTGAAGTGTAAAGAAATGATATTAAACAATAAAGTGTGTGTGTTTTTTTTTTTTTCCGAATGTAGTGATTCAACAACGAATTTATTTAATCCTACCTACCTCTGCAATTAGTGTACGTGAGAATTTCATTGGAATTGTTGCAATCGAAACCGAGCTTAATAATTTCTTGCGGCAGTTTTCAGTCCTCCTCGTGCTTTAATTGCTCATTTCCAAGCGTTATTTTAGGTTGCCTGCAAAGTTGTCAGATGAAACACAACCACTGCGACGAAAGGCCATTCCTTAGAGCAGGTAGACGCCAACTGCGGCGGGAAACTGTCGTGGCCAGGAAGATATTCACTGTGTGTGGAAGTTGAGTGAGGATCCGAAGCTGACTTGCCGGCACACGTTGCAGCATTCACTCGCCAACGGCAACGGGGTAAGAGAAGGGTACAAATACGCCGGTTCTCGTCCGATCACCGAGGTTGGGCTTGGATGGGTGGCCGTCTGGGAGCACAGGGCGCTGTTGGCTAGAATCTATATGTTTCTCGTTTTCGGTGCAGCTCGTCATGTTATTTCCTTCGATTCACGTCCCCACAAGCTCCTCAAGTGCCGCAAGTCTGCAAGTCTCGAGACGCTACGCTAGACGCTTGCTTCCGGCCCCTCATGTACCATGCCACAGGCGCCAAAGCGTTCGGCTGGCCGATGGCCCCTGTACGCCCGCTCGCGCCACAGCAGTTACTGTGCTTGCAGGGAATGCCGCGCCGTCGAATAACGTTTGGCGCGCAATCCGTTCATGGACAGAGAATGCTAAAAGGGGCCGTTCGACCGTTAATACGGAAATCATAGCCAAGTTAGATGGCCTGAGCCATCTCGCGGCTGCCGCTGCTATTACGAGCGCGCGTGCCACGCGGTTAAAGAGCAGTGCGCTGGCTCTGGACGCCGTTTCCTAGTGTATTTTGTCACTTCTAGTCGGTTATGAGAAGCTGGCAAATTACTCACGGTCAGTGCTTATCGTCAGACACGAGGAGAAGCTTTGATTGTAATGGAGATTAGCACCGGGACAGCGCGAACGCAGTCCCGACTACCAAAAATTATGCGCCCGAGTTACTCGCATTTGGAGTAATCGCGGGGGTCAGCTCGACCGAAGTGCAATGGACAAGCCTCACCCCGGAGGAACCGCCTTCATGATCACGGTATCCTCTACGCCAGGTAAGTATGCTTCTCCTCGCCACAGGCGAATATTTGTAATGCGTCGCGCTATCGTAGTGGAACGAGAACTCTTGACGTTGTCGCATTCGGCGAAGAGCATGGTGCCGTGAATGTACTTGCTTCCTTAGAAACGCGCTGTTGGCCGTCGAGTTAGCAGGCAGACAGGCACAATAACGGCCTTCTGCAGAAAGCGATGCATTTTTCGTGCGGAAGACATCGCGACTCGCGGCGCCGGCCGTTGCTGGGGTTAAGTTACTGCACCCTCCGGGAGATGGCGGGCCATGTCGGGGTTACCGCCTTCGAGCCACCCTCTCCGCCTGAAAGTCGCCCTCTTTCTCGGCCGGTGTCAAAAAACGGCAAATGAGATTTGCTGAATGACTGTTTCTTCCAGCCACAGTGCAAGCCACAAAATCAATTATTGCTCTTACCTTTGCTCCCTCCGTGGGAGCCCTTAGTGCTAGGAAATACGGCAGCATTGTCAATCGCCTTGTCTGTCGCTGAGCAACCGAAGGACCAGGCTCTGACTATCAGATGTTCTAAGGAAGCTGTATGCACTCGTGGGTGTTGTACACGAGGGACAAACATCACGTCAGCAGGCTCTTAAGGAAAGACAATAATGAGCAAAAACTGCAACTTACCCCCATTGGACGCTGATGGAACAGAAGACACTTGAAGGTAAGGTAACACTTCTTCTTTCTGTTCATCTCGAGCACGATCTGGAAAGCTCGAACGAAATTTGTGTTCTCTTTAATTCAGAATGTGGAGATATTTCCTTCACGCATATGAAAGTGTATGAGAAAAATAATGCTTCATTATTTAAGCTAGATGGAAAAGTTTAGGGGAAGTAATTAATTCGTTTAGGCTGCACCACTACTAGGTAGCACTGTGAAAACAATGCCATTGCCACCTAATGGCAACACAGCTTGCTGCAGATTAATTTTGCGGGCATTTCATAAATGATTAATATCTTATGACTATGGTGACGCTATGAGTAGTTTTATATGTGCAAACATTTGAAACTGCTGCGGGCATTACATTTACCTCTCTCTGTCTCTTTGCTTGGACATGGAGTAAGTAAGGATAAATTAAATTGCTTGTTTTTGAAGTAGTGACAGTTTTGAAGTGTAAAGAAATGATATTAAACAATAAGTGTGTGTGTTTTTTTTTTTTTTCCGAATGTAGTGATTCAACAACGAATTTATTTAATCCTACCTACCTCTGCAATTAGTGTACGTGAGAATTTCATTGGAATTGTTGCAATCGAAACCGAGCTTAATAATTTCTTGCGGCAGTTTTCAGTCCTCCTCGTGCTTTAATTGCTCATTTCCAAGCGTTATTTTAGGTTGCCTGCAAAGTTGTCAGATGAAACACAACCACTGCGACGAAAGGCCATTCCTTAGAGCAGGTAGACGCCAACTGCGGCGGGAAACTGTCGTGGCCAGGAAGATATTCACTGTGTGTGGAAGTTGAGTGAGGATCCGAAGCTGACTTGCCGGCACACGTTGCAGCATTCACTCGCCAACGGCAACGGGGTAAGAGAAGGGTACAAATACGCCGGTTCTCGTCCGATCACCGAGGTTGGGCTTGGATGGGTGGCCGTCTGGGAGCACAGGGCGCTGTTGGCTAGAATCTATATGTTTCTCGTTTTCGGTGCAGCTCGTCATGTTATTTCCTTCGATTCACGTCCCCACAAGCTCCTCAAGTGCCGCAAGTCTGCAAGTCTCGAGACGCTACCGCTAGACGCTTGCTTCCGGCCCCTCATGTACCATGCCACAGGCGCCAAAGCGTTCGGCTGGCCGATGGCCCCTGTACGCCCGCTCGCGCCACAGCAGTTACTGTGCTTGCAGGGAATGCCGCGCCGTCGAATAACGTTTGGCGCGCAATCCGTTCATGGACAGAGAATGCTAAAAGGGGCCGTTCGACCGTTAATACGGAAATCATAGCCAAGTTAGATGGCCTGAGCCATCTCGCGGCTGCCGCTGCTATTACGAGCGCGCGTGCCACGCGGTTAAAGAGCAGTGCGCTGGCTCTGGACGCCGTTTCCTAGTGTATTTTGTCACTTCTAGTCGGTTATGAGAAGCTGGCAAATTACTCACGGTCAGTGCTTATCGTCAGACACGAGGAGAAGCTTTGATTGTAATGGAGATTAGCACCGGGACAGCGCGAACGCAGTCCGACTACCAAAAAATTATGCGCCCGAGTTACTCGCATTTGGAGTAATCGCGGGGGTCAGCTCGACCGAAGTGCAATGGACAAGCCTCACCCCGGAGGAACCGCCTTCATGATCACGGTATCCTCTACGCCAGGTAAGTATGCTTCTCCTCGGCCACAGGCGAATATTTGTAATGCGTCGCGCTATCGTAGTGGAACGAGAACTCTTGACGTTGTCGCATTCGGCGAAGAGCATGGTGCCGTGAATGTACTTGCTTCCTTAGAAACGCGCTGTTGGCCGTCGAGTTAGCAGCAGACAGGCACAAATAACGGCCTTCTGCAGAAAGCGATGCATTTTTCGTGCGGAAGACATCGCGACTCGCGGCGCCGGCCGTTGCTGGGGTTAAGTTACTGCACCCTCCGGGAGATGGCGGGCCATGTCGGGGTTACCGCCTTCGAGCCACCCTCTCCGCCTGAAAGTCGCCCCTCTTTCTCGGCCGGTGTCAAAAAACGGCAAATGAGATTTGCTGAATGACTGTTTCTTCCAGCCACAGTGCAAGCCACAAATCAATTATTGCTCTTACCTTTGCTCCCTCCGTGGGAGCCCTTAGTGCTAGGAAATACGGCAGCATTGTCAATCGCCCTTGTCTGTCGCTGAGCAACCGAAGGACCAGGCTCTGACTATCAGATGTTCTAAGGAAGCTGTATGCACTCGTGGGTGTTGTACACGAGGGACAAACATCACGTACAGCAGGCTCTTAAGGAAAGACAATAATGAGCAAAAACTGCAACTTACCCCATTGGACGCTGATGGAACAGAAGACACTTGAAGGTAAGGTAACACTTCTTCTTTCTGTTCATCTCGAGCACGATCTGGAAAGCTCGAACGAAATTTGTGTTCTCTTTAATTCAGAATGTGGAGATATTTCCTTCACGCATATGAAAGTGTATGAGAAAAATAATGCTTCATTATTTAAGCTAGATGGAAAAGTTTAGGGGAAGTAATTAATTCGTTTAGGCTGCACCACTACTAGGTAGCACTGTGAAAACAATGCCATTGCCACCTAATGGCAACACAGCTTGCTGCAGATTAATTTTGCGGGCATTTCATAAATGATTAATATCTTATGACTATGGTGACGCTATGAGTAGTTTTATATGTGCAAACATTTGAAACTGCTGCGGGCATTACATTTACCTCTCTCTGTCTCTTTGCTTGGACATGGAGTAAGTAAGGATAAATTAAATTGCTTGTTTTTGAAGTAGTGACAGTTTTGAAGTGTAAAGAAATGATATTAAACAATAAAGTGTGTGTGTTTTTTTTTTTTTTTCGAATGTAGTGATTCAACAACGAATTTATTTAATCCTACCTACCTCTGCAATTAGTGTACGTGAGAATTTCATTGGAATTGTTGCAATCGAAACCGAGCTTAATAATTTCTTGCGGCAGTTTTCAGTCCTCCTCGTGCTTTAATTGCTCATTTCCAAGCGTTATTTTAGGTTGCCTGCAAAGTTGTCAGATGAAACACAACCACTGCGACGAAAGGCCATTCCTTAGAGCAGGTAGACGCCAACTGCGGCGGGAAACTGTCGTGGCCAGGAAGATATTCACTGTGTGTGGAAGTTGAGTGAGGATCCGAAGCTGACTTGCCGGCACACGTTGCAGCATTCACTCGCCAACGGCAACGGGGTAAGAGAAGGGTACAAATACGCCGGTTCTCGTCCGATCACCGAGGTTGGGCTTGGATGGGTGGCCGTCTGGGAGCACAGGGCGCTGTTGGCTAGAATCTATATGTTTCTCGTTTTCGGTGCAGCTCGTCATGTTATTTCCTTCGATTCACGTCCCCACAAGCTCCTCAAGTGCCGCAAGTCTGCAAGTCTCGAGACGCTACGCTAGACGCTTGCTTCCGGCCCCTCATGTACCATGCCACAGGCGCCAAAGCGTTCGGCTGGCCGATGGCCCCTGTACGCCCGCTCGCGCCACAGCAGTTACTGTGCTTGCAGGGAATGCCGCGCCGTCGAATAACGTTTGGCGCGCAATCCGTTCATGGACAGAGAATGCTAAAAGGGGCCGTTCGACCGTTAATACGGAAATCATAGCCAAGTTAGATGGCCTGAGCCATCTCGCGGCTGCCGCTGCTATTACGAGCGCGCGTGCCACGCGGTTAAAGAGCAGTGCGCTGGCTCTGGACCGCCGTTTCCTAGTGTATTTTGTCACTTCTAGTCGGTTATGAGAAGCTGGCAAATTACTCACGGTCAGTGCTTATCGTCAGACACGAGGAGAAGCTTTGATTGTAATGGAGATTAGCACCGGGACAGCGCGAACGCAGTCCCGACTACCAAAAATTATGCGCCCGAGTTACTCGCATTTGGAGTAATCGCGGGGGTCAGCTCGACCGAAGTGCAATGGACAAGCCTCACCCCGGAGGAACCGCCTTCATGATCACGGTATCCTCTACGCCAGGTAAGTATGCTTCTCCTCGGCCACAGGCGAATATTTGTAATGCGTCGCGCTATCGTAGTGGAACGAGAACTCTTGACGTTGTCGCATTCGGCGAAGAGCATGGTGCCGTGAATGTACTTGCTTCCTTAGAAACGCGCTGTTGGCCGTCGAGTTAGCAGGCAGACAGGCACAATAACGGCCTTCTGCAGAAAGCGATGCATTTTTCGTGCGGAAGACATCGCGACTCGCGGCGCCGGCCGTTGCTGGGGTTAAGTTACTGCACCCTCCGGGAGATGGCGGGCCATGTCGGGGTTACCGCCTTCGAGCCACCCTCTCCGCCTGAAAGTCGCCCTCTTTCTCGGCCGGTGTCAAAAAACGGCAAATGAGATTTGCTGAATGACTGTTTCTTTCCAGCCACAGTGCAAGCCACAAAATCAATTATTGCTCTTACCTTTGCTCCCTCCGTGGGAGCCCTTAGTGCTAGGAAATACGGCAGCATTGTCAATCGCCCTTGTCTGTCGCTGAGCAACCGAAGGACCAGGCTCTGACTATCAGATGTTCTAAGGAAGCTGTATGCACTCGTGGGTGTTGTACACGAGGGACAAACATCACGTCAGCAGGCTCTTAAGGAAAGACAATAATGAGCAAAAACTGCAACTTACCCCATTGGACGCTGATGGAACAGAAGACACTTGAGGTAAGGTAACACTTCTTCTTTCTGTTCATCTCGAGCACGATCTGGAAAGCTCGAACGAAATTTGTGTTCTCTTTAATTCAGAATGTGGAGATATTTCCTTCACGCATATGAAAGTGTATGAGAAAAATAATGCTTCATTATTTAAGCTAGATGGAAAAGTTTAGGGGAAGTAATTAATTCGTTTAGGCTGCACACTACTAGGTAGCACTGTGAAAACAATGCCATTGCCACCTAATGGCAACACAGCTTGCTGCAGATTAATTTTGCGGCATTTCATAAATGATTAATATCTTATGACTATGGTGACGCTATGAGTAGTTTTATATGTGCAAACATTTGAAACTGCTGCGGGGCATTACATTTACCTCTCTCTGTCTCTTTGCTTGGACATGAGTAAGTAAGGATAAATTAAATTGCTTGTTTTTGAAGTAGTGACAGTTTTGAAGTGTAAAGAAATGATATTAAACAATAAAGTGTGTGTGTTTTTTTTTTTTTCCGAATGTAGTGATTCAACAACGAATTTATTTAATCCTACCTACCTCTGCAATTAGTGTACGTGAGAATTTCATTGGAATTGTTGCAATCGAAACCGAGCTTAATAATTTCTTGCGGCAGTTTTCAGTCCTCCTCGTGCTTTAATTGCTCATTTCCAAGCGTTATTTTAGGTTGCCTGCAAAGTTGTCAGATGAAACACAACCACTGCGACGAAAGGCCATTCCTTAGAGCAGGTAGACGCCAACTGCGGCGGGAAACTGTCGTGGCCAGGAAGATATTCACTGTGTGTGGAAGTTGAGTGAGGATCCGAAGCTGACTTGCCGGCACACGTTGCAGCATTCACTTCGCCAACGGCAACGGGGTAAGAGAAGGGTACAAATACGCCGGTTCTCGTCCGATCACCGAGGTTGGGCTTGGATGGGTGGCCGTCTGGGAGCACAGGGCGCTGTTGGCTAGAATCTATATGTTTCTCGTTTTCGGTGCAGCTCGTCATGTTATTTCCTTCGATTCACGTCCCCACAAGCTCCTCAAGTGCCGCAAGTCTGCAAGTCTCGAGACGCTACGCTAGACGCTTGCTTCCGGCCCCTCATGTACCATGCCACAGGCGCCAAAGCGTTCGGCTGGCCGATGGCCCCTGTACGCCCGCTCGCGCCACAGCAGTTACTGTGCTTGCAGGGAATGCCGCGCCGTCGAATAACGTTTGGCGCGCAATCCGTTCATGGACAGAGAATGCTAAAAGGGGCCGTTCGACCGTTAATACGGAAATCATAGCCAAGTTAGATGGCCTGAGCCATCTCGCGGCTGCCGCTGCTATTACGAGCGCGCGTGCCACGCGGTTAAAGAGCAGTGCGCTGGCTCTGGACGCCGTTTCCTAGTGTATTTTGTCACTTCTAGTCGGTTATGAGAAGCTGGCAAATTACTCACGGTC